>NC_074725.1:6766010-8153510 GCF_947242115.1 Biomphalaria glabrata
ATGTTTCCGTGCTGCCATTAGGCGCTCAGCAAACACAACTCTGCTCGAGTCGGGTGTCGAACCTCGAGCCCCCTTCATAGATAGTCAAGCCAAGCCAAGTTCAAGCGTACTTAGTCTCTCGACCACGCTTCCTAAAATGCACTTTCACGACATAATCTGTTAACATAGTTTAACAACCATTATAATATTAATATCTCTATTAGGCCTATTTGTCTTACACTAATCTATGATTCATGACAGAATATAATAAAAATTGAAGTAAAATGTAGAAAACAGTCGTCTCTCTCAAAAGTTTTTATGTGGAATCTCCATCTGAGAGTTGGCGTTGATTCAATACTTTTATTACCAAAGGGAACAAAAGAGTTCATGTCTCTGTGATGCTATAAATTCGTGCTTCTAAGTGTGTTTCATCTCTAGACCAATCGTCCTAGAAGGCCTAAACACTGACCTGTGATGTCACAACCTGCAGGCAGTGAAAACTGTAAGGCGCTTCCGCGGCGTCTAATGCAGATTAACCAAACGGAGATAACTCTCAACGAAATCCAACAACAGCGGCGAAAAGCCGAGCAATCAATAGAAGTTTGTGGAGGCTGATACTGAACAAGAAGTTTAATAGTAACGAAGGGAACTGTCGAATGTCAGCTAACTCTCTACGTTCATTACGAGCTTTCTTCTCTCCAAGCCATCCCGAAAGTAGTCGGTATACATCGGCTCATATTTCGCTATTTCCCTTTAAAACCTAGTCTTGTCCTTGAAGCGTCCTTGTCTCTAAGTCAAAACCACTGACCTATATTTACTAAATCTAGACTGGAAATCGGAAACAAATTCTTATCCGCAATTGATCGATTCGCAGACCTATATATGTATATATAGAGAGATTTCTATGTACGTAACTCTTTTTCAAGCTGTAAGGGAAGTCGACCCACATCTAGGAAAATCATTCTTTTCTTGTCTTAGAAAAGTAATGATCTTTAGTTTTCAAAGTTTAGAAGTAATGCGAAATCATTTCTCGGATTTTCATTAGAATGAGCTATTAATCACAGAACTATATATTCACGCAACTATATGAAACAAAGCCATTTCCTGTTAGTTTCTGTTGAGATAATGTTTCAAAAATTCTAGATCGAAATAATTCATGTCTGTTGATCATCTTGTGTACATTTAAATAGATTGATTATCTAGATCTTTCTAGAATATGTATCTAAAAATTGCAAAAATAATTAAGAGACGAGAGTACTCTTATTTTTTCGACCTTCAATTACTAGATCTAGATCTAAACATTAAATTACATGTTACATAGGTTAGGGTTGAAAAAAAAAAGACTTTTCTTCTTATAACTACTTTACAAAATAACGCCTTGTTTCAACTTTAAAAACAAATATTTCACGACATTTTTTGAAGTATTAAAAGATCTCCAGGTCCAGTCTAGTTATAATTTAATATAGCCTATAGGTCTGTGGTCAAAACATTCGCTATTTCCGAAACAAATAACCTAACCCTAATCGTGCCATAACAAGACCAATATCTCGTTGCCACTTCATTGGTCTGTACGACGAATACCCAACCTTTGGCCACAGTTGTGAATCAAGGATAGAGCTCTTTAGTCACACGAAAAAGTTGCCAATAGAAACAATCTTCTCTCGAGAATTAAAATGCAACAGAGACTAGTTAAAGGGGGCTAACCAGAGCTAGTTTGAATTGTTGAATGCTTTAATATTCAATATGAGTAAATGAAACAGTTAGACAAAAAAAGACTCTTGACAGAGAACTTGTACACACTTGTACGCACAGTGCACACTTGTACACACAGTACACACTTGTACACACAGTACACACTTATACACACAGTACACACTTGTACACACTTGTACACACTTGTACACATTTGTACACACAGTACACACTTGTACACACTTGTACACACTTGTACACACCCTTCCTCTCAACCTTGGAGGAGAAGTTTGTTTTTTTTTTTAAAGGGAGGTGGTGAGGTTGGTTGGTAGAATGTCGAGCGTGGGTGGCGGGCAATCAATGCACGATAGTGTGTGCAAATAATTGATGAAAATTAGTTTACCTAAAGTTTAAAGGGTATTTCTAGCGTTTTTTAGTTGTACCATCTATGTCTATCCTCAGATCTTGGTTGTTATCACTATAATTCAAATCTCTGTAATAAACATCACGTTCTTGTTTAACTCAACGTATGTCTTCCGTACATGTTGTATCAGGTTTATTAATCCTCAGGGCTGGGTTCTTATCACTATTGCCCTCATCTCTGTAATCATTTGACCTTTTTGTTCCAGCTTGTCTTCTGTTCGTATTTAGCGCCAGAATTACTTCATGTATACTAAATTTAAGATAAGATAAGATAATTTTATTGATTCTAACAAATAGAAACTCAATGTGACTACAATTGTCCGTCTCGGCACCATTACTATAAAAATAACAACAAACAGATAGATACAAACACATACACCATTTGCACATTAACATACACACTAAAGCACAAGTGCTAGCACCATTTACACATGGAAATACACACTAATACACAAACACCATTTACACATTAACATACACACTAAAGCACAAGTGCTAGCACCATTTACACATGGAAATACACACTAAAGCACAAGTGCTAGCACCATTTACACATGGAAATACACACTAATACACAAGTGCTAACACCATTTACACATTGAAATACACACTAATACACAAACACCATTTGCACATTAACATACACACTAAAGCACAAGTGCTAGCACCATTTACACATGGAAATACACACTAATACACAAACACCATTTGCACATTAACATACACACTAAAGCACAAGTGCTAGCACCATTTACACATTGAAATACACACTAATACACAAACACCATTTGCACATTAACATACACACTAAAGCACAAGTGCTAGCACCATTTACACATTGAAATACACACTCATACACAAACACAAACACCATTTACACATTGAAATACACACTCATACACAAACACCATTTACACATTAACATACACACTCATACACACAGCGCTTGCGTTTAAAACTTGTACGCACATTTTTTTAATATTTTAAATGTCACACCGGCGCATAAAGAGAAGACATTTCACTTTTGGCAGAATTTGTCTTGGGTGAAGGGACGAACTGGCTTTATGGACCTTCCAGCAAATGCCCAGTGGGCCGGTAAGAAATGGGCCTGTGAGGCCGAATGGGCTGCGTGTAATGGAAGTGAAGCTGGTTGTACATTGTAAATGTTTTTTTTTTTTTTAAATAATTTTCTCTTATAAGAGCCACTAATTTATCTCGTCTATTATGTCAGTCAATTTCTTATGAAATAACCTCTAAGCGATTCACATATAAAATAAGGATCTTATTTCATATAGAACTATAGAATTCTTGTTCGTGTGACTATATTAGGATGAATCTATAAAAAGATTATTTTTTTCATTACTACAACCTTTAGACGCTCATCACGTCACAAAACTCATGGACAAGACTGTATGCTAATGCAAAGGCCGTTTTGGCACCAGGACTATGTGTACTTTAGTGTTTTGTTGCCTAAATAAGAGCTGAAACCTTTATAAACCTTTTTCTGTTCGTGTGCCATTCAAGGGAGGTAAGAGTTGCCTCCCCCCCCCCAAAAAGCCAGGAAAATAATCGACTGAGTATAACATACAAGTTTAAACATACACTGCTTGATTAGCACCTAGATTTGAATAAGTCAATATACATATATATATATTTAAAGAATGTGGGAAATAAACATTTGTGTTGACCTTCAATGGAGAAGTCTCTTCTCCAGCGATAAATCGATATTTTAAATATATTTTTCAGTATATGTAACTCTGCCTATAGATCAAAGTAGAGAGGCTACACACCCTAACGTCAACATGGCGATCTCAAGCGGAAGTGAACGGGCACAAACTTCCGGTTTCGAAACTTTTTTTTTTTTACTTACTACGTTTCCAGCGGGAGACAAATTATAGCAAGAGAGAGCATCTTTGCTTTCTTTTGAGGGGAAAAAAAAAACGCTGCATTAAAATTACATAGTAAAAACCATTGAGCCGGTTAACCCTTTCACACCCAGACTTCATTTTGTAAATCTAAAATCAAAATGTTTCCCTAGTTCGATTGTACACCAAGGGAGATAACTCTCTCTGGAACAATTTTAAACTCGTTTTTGTTTTTTTTTTTACGATTGACATTTTTTTTTCTTTTTTCACCCTTAGTCTTTGCTTTTTTCCAAAATTTGAATAGGATGTCAAGGGCAGCAATCCACTGAAACGCATTCACTTGATGTCAGCTTTAGTCTGGTGCCCTCCCCTAGGATATGTGACCTGGTTATTAACGCCATGGCCATTTGGTCACGTGTCATGGTCAGTCGCTTGTGAGAGCTACTTGTAAGTGAAGCTGGCTCCCGAAAGAGTTTGTGGAGGTGGAGAGTACACTAGTTAACTCATCACGAGATCATTTTTCTTTAAATAAAAATCTTATTTGTCAGTTAATTTTTAAAAAATCTAACAGCCTTGTACCTATTTTGGTTTGTACATCTTATCTTATAAATTACAGACGTTACTTCAGAGCAGGCGCTAGCCCGGGACAACGTCAGGCCGGCTCTAAGAATCCTAAAAAAAAAAAAAAAAAAAAAAATCGCGGGGCCCTATGCAAAACTATGCAGTCTGAATAGGGATAAGCACAATGCCAAAATTAAGATTTTGTATTAGAAAATATATTCGTATTTGCAATAATTTTTTTTTATTAAATGGATGCTGACAATTTCGTTTTATTTTAATCGCGCGTACAATTGGCACCCCAAAATGACAATTGTGTTTCTTTTTATGGAGATTAATTAATGAGTTTTCAATAGATTTTAATAATTTCAGGAAATTTCCAGTAGGCCCTGGAAAATCAGGAGGGTCACGGAAACCCTGTTATTATCTAAAAAATTATAATGGTTTAATTTAATACTTTACACACAGAATTAGCACGGGACCTATGAAAGTGCGGGGCCCACTGCGGCCGCATAGGTTGTAGTGGCCTAAGACCGGCCCTGGTCCGACGCGGATATGTTAATCAGTACTTAAAAGTAATTGGTTTTCCTGGCTGATTCAGAATACTCTTCCCATGCTTTCAATGTGACTATATATATATTGGCCTCCTTCAGTCGTAGAACGACTTTGGTTCATCTCGAACACTTTCCCATATGGCTGTGGAGCCCTATTCTGGAGAGACACTCCCGTCCAAATGTATTGCAGGTCAAGGTGGCATTCGCTTTTGGTGGTAGAGGAGCCGTATGTCACGCTTTTCTTCCAGAGCTGAGGCCCATGTTTTCTCGCTGTCCATAGCTTTATTGGTCACCATCTCTCTCCAACTAGTGGCACTAGGGAAGAAAAAAAAACATTTGTGGTAGTAGTCTTTACATGGAACAAGGAATGTGCCTTTAACTCTGTGTTTTTCTGAGTATTTTTTTAGGTTTTTTTTTTGTATTTGTAAACTATGTCTCTATCAGAAAATCTTTTTGAACAGAAAAAAAAAACTCATCACAAGATCAATTCCTCGAATTAAAGGAAATGGACAAAAAATGAATCAGTTTAAAAAAAACAACAACAAAGAAATAAAAACAAATGAGATATTTGTTTGTAGATGTATTTGTTGCAATGTTTTAATTCTGTCCTGGCCTGGCATTGACACAGATTCTAATTCAATTGGTGAATTTCACCAGACAAAAGCAAGTTTTCTTTCCTGATTTCTAGAAAAGAGTGGCTGAAAAAAAAAAAAGAGATTAATAGATGAAAAATAGGGACCGCGAAAGTTACCACTAAAAAAAAAGGCTGTTTGAAATTTTGTTTGCTTAAAAATTCAGAAACATTAATTGCAGAATTTTTTCTTTAATTTTTTTTTTATTAAATTAATTTTAGTCATTAAACAATAGAAATTATTAAATTATATTCAAATTTCTAAAACTTAACAATATTCAAGCTTAGCCTTTCCTTCTATTAATATGACACGTGTCTCGTGACTATAATGCAGTATACATAAAAGTAACACCCAAACGTACTGGGAAATTCGCTCAATCCACTAACTGTACTGTAAAACAATTTATTTTTTTGGTTAACTCTCTCTGTTCTGCAAACTGACTCCAGAGTGAGACTGATAAAAGCCTTGACTACAACAGTAACTGCAAAATGCCAAGTCTTGTTACTGGTCAGCCTTGCAGAACTATGCTACAGCTTGCACCTAAAAGCTTTTGGAGTGAGTGCGTGACGTCAAAAGCCCTGGTCACGTGGTCTTATTTGTTTATCCGTTTTGTCTTTTTGTTTTGTTTTCAGTGCATCTCGCCACGTGGTTCCCGTGAGTAGAGCAGCTAGAGCTGTATAATTCAGATGTCACATGTTTTGGTAAATTTGCTTAGCCATTTGACATTTCCTATTCATGGGCGTATCTCGTCTTCTACATTGTTCTTTCACATCGTAGCGTTGAGTCACAATGTTGTTACACTAAGGGCCAGGGCTTCTTTAATGTTTTAACCTCCATAACGAGTTCGTGTGAGTGTGTGTATGTGTGTTTGGTGTGTGTGGGGGGGAGGGGATATATATTGTTCTGTTATGAACTGGATGTCTCTCTCTTTTCTGTCTTTTTTCCTCTTCTTCTTTTTATCTTATTTTTTCTACATTCTCACATCTTTCTCTTTCTTCTGTATTTATTTCTCTCTCTGTTTCGTTGTTCTATCACCCTTTTTATCTCCCTTTCTCTCTTTCCTTGTCTTTCCCTCTTGTGCCGAGACCAATCGTTATATTAGACGTGAACTCTGACCTTTCGACGTCGCAGCCTGTAGGCGGTGGAGACCAATAGCTCGTTGCCACGTCATGCAGAGCTGTGACGTGGCAGCTAGAGATTGGTCTCAACTTCCTCATAGGTTGTGACGTTGCAGGTCAGTGTTCAGGCCTTCTGTGTTGTTTGGTCTCGCTTGTAACCCCTACCCTTTTTCTTTCCATCTCTAAGTTATATCTGACCCGTGCATGTTAATCAGTACTTAAAAGTAATTAGTTTTCTAGTCTGCTATATTTCTCTTGTTTTTGCCTTGTTTAAAACCTCTATCAATGGTAGGCCCGTCCATTCTTTTATGTTGTCCTCCCATCGCTTTCTCAAGGCAAAAGACAGGGAGAAATGGAGAAAGGCGGTCGACAAGTCTTGCTTGGTGCCCCAACGGTCCGACAGACTAAGGGATAGGTAAAGGTAAAATGTAATATTTCTCTATCATTCTTTTTCTCTCTTTCATCTTTATACAACTCTTTACCCGATAAAATCTTATTCAATTTTGTTCTCAACCTTGAAATCTACAACATAGGAATGTGAGCTCTTTAACAAAGAAGTCATACAAGCTGGAACTTATTTTCCTAGCGCCCCCCCCTCTCCCCTTCATCTCCCGTCTGGTAATGTCTCCCCAGCCCATTTTTTCAGAATTAGCTCCTTTTGCAAAAAACGTCTTTTTTTTTACCTTCATACGCTGTCATTATGTTATCTAGTTTCACAATGCCGGTGACATCCGGGCAATCACTGGCTCAGCCCGGGGTGGAAGGCAACTTGACATTACGTTGAACTTGTCCGCCATTAATGTCAAGTCTCGTGTCGATACATGCCGACTAGAATGGACAGGAAATACGTGTACCTTCCACGTAAGCCCATAAAAATTATGTAAAATAGTAATACCAAAATATTTACAAGAAATGTAAAAATAAAAGAACAGACGAAGAATTCCGCAGACGGCTGGCAGCATCGCGGACAATAAATTAAAATACTCTTACATACTTCCTATATATATGGTTAACCAATTAAGTCAACAATTATCTGAGAAATAGAGGAAACAAAAAAGTAATACCTTCTTTATCATATTTTCGTTTAGCGAAACTCTCATGCTTATAGCAAGCTCAGTGCGCTATTATCCAATCACTCTTAGGGACCAGCCGGGGAGAGGAGAGTATGTGGAAGGTTTCCGTGCTGCCATTTCAAATAAAACAAAAAGTTGCTTGAGACACCTTGATAAATGGTGTATGAGCCATTGAGCTATTCAAGTTCTTATAAAAAAAAAAATCCTTAATGTTTTCCTCCCATTGCTTAGTCTGTCTCTCCTTCTTTTTCCTGGTACCGTTCCCTGCCCTGATGATCTCATTTTAGGGCCGCACAGTCTTTAATTGCGTTTTGTTGAGAAGGTCATCAGGGGTTCCAATTCAATCCTATTTAGGATTTTCACATTTGTCATATGGTCTTTGTGATGCTTATGATCCTCAATTCTATGGTTAAAATCTTCATTTCACTTCTGCAGTAAAGGATTAGCACGCGTTCAGAAATGACCAGGACGAGTCTGATATATGTGTTGAGAGCTATGGTCTTATTTTTTGCTACTGTTGGTGTGTAACAATACTAGCAGAGATACCCGGTGTGGCTAGTGTTGATTTTTTATTTTTTTATTTTATTTTATTTATTTTTTTTTTTTTTAAATGAAAGGCTAAACAAATAACAATAACACTAAAACTAAAAGACCCAAGAACAATAATTAGGGCCGATATATCTACTTTTTTTTGAAGTAACGTCTGTATTTTATAAGATATGTGTAATAGAAACTCAAACCATGTTATGTTTTTGGAAGACAGTGACCACCCATCCCAGCATAACTAAGTCAAGTCATCGCCAAGTCATCTATCAAGGCAAGAACAGAGCGGTACAAAAACTCGTTCGTTCCTTATTTGGACAGACTCTATCACCGCCACTCGTTGATCAGAAAACATGAAAAGGACCAAGATATTTGTGTGTAGTCGCTGAATGAACTCTTTGTGTCTGTTCTATTTATGTGAATGTTTCTGTTGTGTTGTCCTTGTAATCAAACAAATTTCCTGTCACAAACCGGGGTGAGCCCACAACCGTTTGTGTGTGTGTAGCAGAACAACCGCAGTCCACTACCATGGCCTTAGTTATTGTGTAAAGTTTTAAGTTGATTTCTGTTATTTATATTTTAGATCTAATGTCATTATTTATGTTTTAATATATTTTAATTAGATTTGTTTATTATTGAAAGGGGGAAATAAGTAGTTTTTTTGTGCTTTAATGTTTATTTTGTTGTCACGGGACCAGAGTACCTAGGCTACCACGAGGGCGGGGTGATCTGGGGAAAGGGGCAGTGGTCATCACTGGTCAGATACTGATGATGCATGTAGACGTAACCACTGAGGATGCGTCACTGATGATGCAAGGGGACGTAACCACTGTGTTGCGGTGTAGTCCACGTGGGAGGGTTCTTTTTGCTCTGAAAAGGAGAGAGTTAGTTGGCGTGGGTCTTGTAGAGCGGACGGTTGTATTTCCCGCTCCTGCTAGTTTCCTAATCTGGTACGAGAAAACTATAGCAGAAGGACTTCATGATTAGAGACATAGTCATTAGAGATCTGAGTTTAGTTTTAGTAGTTGATGTACCTGTATATAACGTTTCATTTGGAAGTTTATTTGTTGTGTATAAAATAAAGTTACAGGTTAAAGTTGTAGCCTCTAACTACATTCCGTGTTGAGTTGCATATCTCAGTTATATATATGTTAGTTATAACACCAAAATCGCGACACGGCTAAAGCTACCCAAGTTCCAGCGTCAACAGTCGGGCCTCCTGAATCACCCTAGACAACGACCAGTTGCAGGAGGCGCCAGCACACTGCTAGCGTCTTGTGACATTTCCATAAGGATCAATAAAGCAGTCTTAGTCTTAGTCTTAGTTTTAGTCTTATCTTTTGCAATGAAAATTTGAGCAATTTTTTTAATGGCAATACCATTTTTGACGCCATTTAAAAAAAACAAATTAACCATGGCACGACTTTCGATTTAAGGACTTTATGTTTTTTAACATCTCCGATACACTTTTAGAAACAATAAACAATAGTTAGACAAATTTTGATGGTTTTGTTTTGTTATGTTTGTGACATTAAATCTTTGAAATAAACCTCGAAGCATTGTCTCTATGTGAGCCTACGTGTACCTCAGCTTTGCTAGTCACTGACTTGCTGGCGTGCTACATTACAACGATCGCGGGCCCAATCTGTTACTGACGCTGTAGTTCGCTTGCTCCGTGGACTCGATTCTTTAAGATAAGCTTTAAAACGAGACGATCGTGTGACAGGCAAACATCGAAACATGATGTTGAGGTCTGGACATCGGAACCATCATCAGGAAATGAGCAGAGTTGGCAGAACATCAAATACCTTGTGAACTCTTTGGAAAGCATTCACTCCCTTTGTATTGTCCTTTTTCAATCAAAATGTCCGATACTTATTGTGTGTCAACCAATGATATATATGAAATATTTTCACTAATTTCGCTGTTCCTACACGATTATAATGACTTCTTTTTCATTCATTAAGTTTATGAGTTTATAGCTTACAAATGTTTCTAGAATGACTGACAAAATGAACTAAAATATATAGTTAAAAATTGCGTTTTGCAGTATAATCATTAATCATAGGTATGTATAACGCTGTGTTCAACTTGGATTGCATATATATATATGGGGGGGGGGAAGGTTTATTAAATCTATTTTGGTACATTTATATAACATTAGGAGGGAAAAAAAACTGCTCAAAATTGGCGGATAAATTAGTATTTTAATTCAGTTTATGTAAGATATACTAACAGTCACAACATCTAATTATATTGCAGTGTTCATTTTAAACACAATTTTTTGGTATTTCTAAATGGGTATTTGGGGGTGGTCAGTGTGGAAAATGAATGGGCCATGTTTTTGTGTGAAACCCATTTATCTGCTCAACACAATAATCAAAGTAAAACTAAGTATTTCTTGATTAAAGAATCTATGTTGTTTTTAAAATCTACGCTGTTATTTTTTGTGTTCTGAGACATCTTCGTGAAATTAGTTTGATCATTAGTGACGTCATTCTATCAACGTAACACGTACGTCTGCTGCCAAGTTCTGATCACTAATTGTGTAATCTTGACGCACTAATGGCATTGTTTCCTCACGCAGAAGCATCCCCGCGGGAGGTTGCGTACTCTCACGCAACTATATACCTCATTCCTTTAAGAGCTTGGCTTTAAGCACACATTAATCAGAGAGACTTACTACTTCTCGCACAAATTAATGAGCATCTGTATTTACTGGTATCTTGATTGGTAAAAAACATTAATATACAGATCTTTTAACGGCCTTTCGATAGTATTTAATGTCGCCGCCATACACCAAGATTACCTTATGCATGACTTACTAAGTGTAATATAGATCAGTGGTGGTGCACCGCATTTATTTACCTTGAAACAAACACATCTCTGAAACTCATGTCACGGGCCGCTGCAATGGAACGGATCGTTCTCGGGGTCGCGGCTGAGTAGGGGATTGTAAAAAGGGGTCACCAAGCTTAAAAGTTTGAGAACCGCTGTCTTATACGCTGAGATTGCAGAGGGAGTCAATCAACGTGTCTTTCTTTCTCTTTCTGTATAAATCATTCTAAATTTCATATAATATATTATTGTAAGAAGCAGGGGTCGCGGTGACTGATCAGTAAAGCCCTTGGCTTCCGAACCGAGGTCCCAGGTTCGAATCCTGGTGAAGACTAGGATTTTAATTTCGGAATCTTTGGGCTCTAGTGGGTACCTGACATTAGTTGGAGAAAATAAATTTGGTCGTTGTGCTGGCCACATAAAGCCTTCGTTATCACAGAAACATGACCTTCACATTATCTGCACTATAGAGGTCTGAATAAGGAGGCTTACTGTAAGAAGCTTACTGTAAAAAGATTATTTTGTAGAAACAATCTTATACTAAATTGTTCAATTATTTCTTAATATCATTCTAAGAGTCCAAATGTAACAAAAAAAACAACAACAACAAATCATTGAAAACAAAAAACACAAATGCTGCGCGTGCGACTAATTTTCTGAAAGGGCAATTGATGTTATGTGTATTAGTTTGTTTGCAAAAGTAGACATTTTTACCTGGAGTTTGAGTTACTCTGGACAACATCTTACATTAGGGCTCTCTCGTCTGCTGGACAACATCTTACACGAAGGCGAATTGCGTTTCTTTGCAATTGTTTACAATCTTCTTTGATGGAAAATAGTCTCCCTTATTTTTCGGTGTGGGAGAGAAATCCCTTTAAATCTCCCGTTTGTTTTCATTTCATTTTATTGCTTCCGGTTTGCATTCTTTAAACCAGGGTTTCCCAAACTCTTTTCTTTACGGAACACTTCGCACGATCTGAGTTTTTACTGAAACACTTTGCTTATTTTGTAAGTGAGGAATAAAAAGTGAATAAACAGACAGACCCTTCCCCAAACACAATAATTAAATAGACAACATATTGAAAGATAATTTTATCCAACTAAGTAATACAAACTATATCTTGTTACACGCGTTAAAAGTTTGATTTTATAGTGTTAAAATGTACGCCAAAAAGATTTATCTTAAACCTTTTAAAATACATGAATGATCAACACTTAAGCACACCGAATAAATATTGCTTACATACTCTTAGTGATGTGCAAAAGTTAACTAAAAAGTTGCTAACTTTTAGTTTAACTAAAAAAAATTAGTTAATGCCAAAGTTTAATTAAAAAATAAAAGTTTAGTTAAAATCCTAGTTTAATTATTTTTTTTTAGTTACAAACTAAAAAGTTTAATTACAAATTGTACAAACTTTTTTAACATACATACCAATAAATAATTAGATTTATGTAATTTGGAGAATATATATAATGAATAATAGAGAGGAGAATAAACAAGAGAGTGCACAGGTCACTAGAAAGCCTTTTGACCTTTACCCTATAATGGTCGCTATTCCCGCCTTTAAAAAAAAAAATACACGTGTTCATTATATTTCTAGCAAGTTTCACTGCTTGATAAATCCTGATTCTATAGATCTACATTTTGCTGCTTTTATTAAACACCAGTGTGTTCTTGTATAGCTGCAGGCAAAGAATTTTGCTTTACTATAGATCTAAAAGAAATGTCGACTCTTTTTATTTAAAAACTTTTTACTAGATCTAGAGTTAGAGTCAAGTGACGTCTAAGTCTATTAGTATTATTAGTTTAGTCTATTACTACTGAATACTTATACTTACTACTATTAGATCAATAGTCATAATAGTCTATATATTTAATTATTTTAGTCTCTTAGTCTTAAGTAGAGTCTAACTCTTTATTATAAGTCAATAATATAGATCTATTAATTGAAATCTATTATCTATATTACTTTACTTTATTAGACTAGATCCATTAGTTTAGAGATTCTTTTCTATAACTATAATATGTAACTATTCTAGAATTAGAGTCTAGATTAGATCTAGAATCTAGATATATCTAGATTACTTATTATACTAAGACCTAAGATGCATAGATGGCGGTATCTATAATACTAATAATAGTCGTCACTATGCTAGATTCTAGATCTAATACTAAATTAACTAAATCTAGACTAGATTCTAGATCTACATCTATGATCTACTTCTATTATAATTATACTTATATCTACTATCTAGATCTATTAGATCTAGATCTAGTATTATCTACTAGAGTATATAGATCTAAATACCCATACCTAGTTATAATCATAATTATAATAATATAAAATCTCTAGATCTAGAGTTACTAAGATATCTACTAGACTAGACTCTATCTAGATTTTAGATCTTTTAGTAGTAGCAACTAGTATTTCTTAGATTATTTTTAGATTAATATATTAATTATTTGGTCTAGGTCTAGTAGCTAGATCTAATTCTAGATCCAGATTATATTTCAATTTCTGATCATTTCGTTTGTAGAAGATATTAGATCCAGAATATTCTAGAATCTAGAGTTAGTTAATAATAATAATAATAATCTTTATTATCCGTAAGGAAGTTTGTCTTACAATTTGTGCATTACACCAAACAAAAAACATAACTATAAGAAACCAAAGTGTACATTCAGTTAGAGAGTCAACATCACTAGCGGATCCAGAACTTTGGACTGGGGGGGGGGGGGCGATTTTTTTCCAAACCCTAACCCTAACGCCCAGTAAACCCTAACCCTACGCATAAACGTGCTTACAGCACATACACACACACACACACACATATATATATATATATATATATATATATATATATATATATATATATATATATATATATATATATATATATATATATATATATATTTGAGAATAAAAAAAGCAGCATTTCTCAACCTTCGGCGAAAAACAAAACAACTGGGGCAGCGCTTTAAGGTTCTCTTTGTGGAGTTCGGGGCGAAGCCCCGACGCCAAAAGCGTTTTCTTGCTTTTTTCACTACAAAAACGTATTTTCCTGACATCTACAGCTCATTATTCGTCAATGGAGTTCGGGTTCGCCCCGCCGCCATAAGCGTTTTCTTGAATTCTTCATTGCAAAAACGCATTCTCCTGACAAGTACAGCTCATTATTCATCCATGGAGTTCGGGGCGAAGACCCGACGCCAAAAGCGTTTTTTTGCATTCTTCACTGCAGAAACGTATTCTCCTGACATCTACAGCTCATTATTCATCAATGGAGTTCGGGGCGAAGCCCCGACGCCATAAGCGTTTTCTTGCATTCTTCATTGCAGAAACGCATTCTCCTGACATCTACAACTCATTATTCATAAATGGAGTTCGGGGCGAAGCCCCAACGCCAAAAGCGTTTTCTTGCATTCTTCACTGCAGAAAAGCATTCTCCTGACCTAAAGCTCATTATTCATACTATTAAAAAAGGACCTTTCGAATAATGTTGTACTTGAAAAATATTCTAATATGAATTTATAGGCCCATAATACATTGCAAATAAAACCGATTTGTTGCTTGAAAAGATAGGATACCCCACGTATTTAGATTTTTGCTTTGAGAATCGCCGCCGAAAAAAAAACTTATTTGATAAATAGTATTCAAGAAAACTGTAGTATGAATTGTGAGTTATAGTTCCAAAATTTTTAGCTAGAAAAATATCAGATTGAGTAAAGGTTGGGAAAAGGCGACTATACAAACATTATTTGAGTTTAGAACTCATCTCAATCATGACTCTTATACTGAAAAATTTCATTTGAATTCTAACTTTTCCAATGCAAATTCTTTCTTAAAAATAATTATGATAAATTCATGTGAAATTACAAAAAACTCTGTCTGGAAATGGGAATGGCGGTAGAGTGAAAACGATTAATCCTAGCTCCTTTACTAATTTCTGCTAAAGATTGCATTTGGCATTAAAGAATAGGGGTGGGGCGTCTCGATATAAGAATTTAATTTATAGTATATATAAATTATATTAATGACAGATTTTTTTAAATTTGTAATTTCTTAACTATAATACAAAAAGAAAAAGTATTGGTTTGTCCGATGGTGGAAATACGATTGCATGTATCGCCCCTCCCACCTGGTACAACCCTTTTTCATTTAAATTTACTAATGATACAATTTGAGATTAGAGTGTGGTACGACATAATATACAATGGGTCACATATCAATACGTAGTTTATATTATATAGATATTCAACTAATTTTATTCACAAACTTTGATTCTGCACAAAAATAGGACCGCCCCCCCCAGCACTCAGAGGGCTAGAGTGGGGAGGGCAGTACATGCAATCGCCCCCCCCCCCTCTCACCCCACCGAATCGGCCAAAATACCAGAAAGGGAGCGACATAATATAAAATTTATATATTAATTCAAGTTCAACTAATTTTGTTCACAAACTATGATTTCTCCATAAAAACGGACCGCCCCCCCCACTCAAAGGGTTTAGGTGGGAAGGGCAGTGGAGGTATTCGTCCCCCTTCCCCCCCCCCTCCCAAAATCGGCAAACAGGGAACGGCATAATAAAAATATCGGTTAAAATATCAATAACAAGTTTTAATGATATAGATATTTAATTGATTTTGTTAGCAAGCTGTGATTTCTACAAATAAATTTGACCGCCCCCCCCCCACTCGAAAGTGTAAGGGGGGGGGCGGGATTGATACCATCGCCCCTCCCGACCCCACCAAATCAGCCAACATACTAGAGGGGGGGCGAAATAATTTAAAAATAGGTGGAAATATAAATAATTAATATATATTTTTAACATAATTAATAAATTCGTATACAAATCGTGTGAATTTTATACTAAAGTTCGGGGGGGGGGGGTCGGCCGAGTGGGTTTAGAAGTAATGATAAAACTGCATGTTGACCACTGGCGGATCCAGGGGGGGGGTCGGCCGAGTGGGGGGGGGCGATCGCCCCTACCGCCCCCCCCCCCCTGGATCCGCCAGTGGTCAACATGCAGTTTTATCATTACTTCTAAAAGGTAACTTATAATACTTATATTAGAACTTCGACAATTACTTCTAAGTTTTTTCTATAATAGTATCATTCTAGTGATTCTATTAAGATCTACATCTATCGCATAAAGACATTTCAATATTTTTTCATGTTCACAAACATTTTGCTAAAGAGATTGGTTGTGCTTTATACTTTATATTTTCATGTTTGGCTGTTTCGTCCTTAAAAAAGGTCAAAATAGTTAGTAAAAGTTTAACTAAAGTTTTATAGTTTAGTTTAACTAATTTTTTCAATTTGTGGTTAACTAAAAGTTTAATTACTTTTTTTTAGTTCAAACTTAGTTTTAGTTTAACTAAAAAAATTTAGTTTAGTTCCCATCACTACATACTCTGGGTAAATATCCTAAATAATTTCAATCGTTAAGATAGTGCTGGCCATGGGCATTCTCTTAGAAGACATTTCTCCTTCGAAGACATAAAGAAAGATGCAATGAATTAATGCGGGTCTTATAAGACATATGGAGTCGCGGTGGCTGAGCAGTAAAGCATATGGCCTTACTGGGAATTTAATTTCGGGATTTTTAGGGCGCCTCTGGCTCCACCCAGCCCTAATGGAAGCCTGACAATAGTTGGAAAAACGTTAAGGCGGTTGGTCGTTGTGCTGTCCACGGGACATCCTCTTCATCGTGGGTCATAGAAACAGATGACCTTTACATCTTCTGCACCATAGATCGCAAGGACTGAAAAAGGTACTTTGCTTGTCTACTATAAAACATTTGAGTACTTGTACATTACATATACATCTAACTCTCCAGGGCAGGCTTAAGCCAGAGCAAACAATAGGCAACCGCTCCTTACCCTCCAGCCCTACATCACATTCACCTATCCTTTGGTCTGGTGGATCGTTGGGGGCAGCACACATGATCTGACGACCGTCTTTCTCCATTCCCTCTCTGTATTTCACCTTGACTAGGAATCTTTTTAATGACAGTCACCTGCATTCTTGAATGTTTTTTTTTTATTTACATCTGTTTCTCCGTGTACCCCTTCGTCTTTTGCCTGGTTCTGTTCCAGTAGGAAAACTACCAGGGCCTTTACAAACTACACATTTTTTTTTAAAATTAAATCATAGTTTGCTGAGATACCCCTTTGGTTTTAGAGTGGTCAAAACTGTAAAACATCTAATTTACTTTTCTTTCAAAGACCTCTTGGTAATTAAATTGATTTACTTTTAGTCAGAAAAAAAAAAAGTTGTCGACTCCTGTCTCAGTGTTCACGCCCCTGCCTATTCATTTTCACTAAAGCTCTTCTTCACACGAAAGGACCACTACAGCGCCTCTCGTTTCTTGTATTGGCGTCTGCCATTTAAACTTGACCTCCGAACTTTGCCATTTAAAGCTGCCGCCATCAAGTATCAACATTGCACAGCGCGTGCGAGTGTGCGCGCGGGAGAAGTCGTGTGTGAGTCTTACGCTCGTTTGTTTCTTAGCCATCTTCCCGCTCTCTTGGGGACATCGCTCCCCCTGTTTCCTTTCCCCGCGCTTCCCGTCATCCAATTGATCTCTCTCGTCTGCTGAAGTTGAACCACGTGACCCCCGCGCGGATAGGTACTAATCTCTTTCTGACTTTCCAACTTGGGCGTAATTAACTATAATTAGACTTGATGCAGTAATAGTTATTGCCATCATGTGCAGCCCAATAGTGAACTCGAGTAGAGTGTAGATCCATAAACTCTATTGTAATAATGGCTCAGGCACTGCTTGTATTTTGTCAACTGGTTGTATTAAACTACAAGAAGTTAACGACCCCTTTCAAACCCTGCAATCTTTAGGACATTATGACGTAAAGGTCGTCTGCAACTATGTCCTATAGACAACGAGGGTGTCACGAGGCAACCACAACGACCAAACGCCCTTAACTTTCCCCACTAATGTGCACCCATCAAACTTGGGGCGTTAGGATTGTCCCGAAATTCAGAAACCCCAGTTTTACTGAGATTTGAGCCCAAGATCCCTTGGCTCAGAATCCAAGCATTTTACCACTCGGTTATCACACGCCAAACTAGTTGTTTTATACTAAAATGTTTCTTATATTTGTTATCAAATCATTGTACTGTAGTTGTTGGAGGTTTAATAAACATAGGATTCGTGTTTCCCATGGTGTATAAATAGGGCGATGATTTTTTCTTATTGAGATACATATTTGTATTTATTTAACTTAAGGGGAGGGGGGGGGACGGAACAAAAAGTTGAGAAAAAGACAAAAGTGATATAGAATTGATAAGTAAAAAGTCAAGTGTGTTTGGGGGGCGTTTTAAACGTAACATATACTAGAATGTAACTAGAATACAGTGGCTAAAAGCGAGATTTAACAGGAATCTAGTGATGTTTTATCTATCTGACATTCTGTGAGATAACTTTAACAAGAATCTTGGGAGGTTTTGTCTCTCCATAGTTTTTGGCACCAGGCGTTTCTATAAATAGGACAAAAGAAGTCTATGGCCTTCATTGCTGCTCCTACAAAGTTATTACATTTTGGTTCATTGGAGGTGACTGTTGCCAATGTGATTTAGGTGTGATTTAGGTGTTTTATGTACGATCTAAGTTTTATGCGATCTAAGTTTTTTTTTGGTCTTTAATGTTCATTCATTTTTGTGGCAGCTGTGCTGGAAACAACAGAGATGATGAAAGGGTTCTTAAATTCTTCCCTCCACCCACCGCTTTTCTGCAGTTTATATCCGTTGTTTTTTTTTCTTTTCAGATTGTTTACAAAGCCTTTCTTTTTTTTTCTTTTCAGATTGTTTACAAAGCCTTTCTTTTTTTTTTCGTTTCAGATTGTTTACAAAGCCTTTCTTTTTTTTTTTCTTTTCAGATTGTTTACAAAGCCTTTCTTTTTTTTTTCTTTTCAGATTGTTTACAAAGCCTTTCTTTTTTTTTCTTTTCAGATTGTTTACAAAGCCTTTCTTTTTTTTTTCGTTTCAGATTGTTTACAAAGCCTTTCTTTTTTTTTTTCTTTTCAGATTGTTTACAAAGCCTTTCTTTTTTTTTTCTTTTCAGATTGTTTACAAAGCCTTTCTTTTTTTTTTCTTTTCAGATTGTTTACAAAGCCTTTCTTTTTTTTTTCTTTTCAGATTGTTCACAAAGCCTTTCTTTTTTTTTTCTTTTCAGATTGTTTACAAAACCTTTCTTTTTTTTTTTTTTTCAGATTGTTTACAAAACCTTTCTTTTTTTTTCTTTTCAGATTGTTTACAAAGCCTTTCTTTTTTTTTTCTTTTCAGATTGTTTACAAAACCTTTCTTTTTTTTTTTTTTTCAGATTGTTTACAAAGCCTTTCTTTTTTTTTTCTTTTCAGATTGTTTACAAAGCCTTTCTTTTTTTTTTTCTTTTCAGATTGTTTACAAAGCCTTTCTTTTTTTTTTCTTTTCAGATTGTTTACAAAGCCTTTCTTTTTTTTTCCTTTTCAGATTGTTTACAAAGCCTTTCTTTTTTTTTTCCTTTTCAGATTGTTTACAAAGCCATAACCAACATGGACCGTGCTCTCCTTGTCTGTGTTCTAAAGCTGCTTTTGATTGGGTAAGAAAAGTCTTACGCCTGTCACGTTTATGGGTATATATATATAGAGAAATTAGGAGGCCCGGTGGCTTCCGATCCGGGCTTCCAGGGTTCGAATCCTGGTAAAGACTGGGATTTTTAATTTCGGGATCTTTGGGCGCCTCTGAGTCCACGCAGCCCTAATGGGTACCTGACACTAGTTGGGGAAAGGAAAAGGCGGTTGGTCGTTGTGCTGGCCACATGACACCCTCGTTAACCGTAGGCCACAGAAACAGATGACCTTTACTACCTCTGTCTTATAGAGCATAAAGTCTGAAAGGGGAACTGTTTTTTTTATACATACATTGATAATTTTGAGTTCGAAAAAAAAATTCATTAGACCAGTATATGATAAAAATAAGTGAACACCGTTTGTTATGGTACCGGCCACGTGATATCCTCGTATCTCTTGAGAAAGAGGTGAGCTTTCCTTTATCACCCCAATATATCTCCTGGTCTCAAAAGGAAAACTACTTTGAATATATGTAGCTATAGATCAATGCATACAAAGAGACATATTTTCGGCACTGAACGTATTTAAGATTACGACATTTCTCTAGCTGAAGTAGTAAGATGATTGTCGTTATGTGGGTGAAGAATTAGCTTCGTGTTTGAATGAAACATACTTTACCAAACAGCTGTAGCTAATCTTTTCTGTGTTTGAAACCAGGTTTTTGTGTTCCTCTACACGGTTCTCAAACATCGACACTAAGACTAACCTGTTTTCTGAACTCTGGCGTAGACCGAGACCAAGCGTTATGGAAGGTACCAACACTGGCCTGCGACGTGGAAACCTGTGGGCAGTGGAGACAGACATGTGACGTGGCTACGAGCTATAGGTCTAAACTGCCCACAGATTGCGACGTTGAAGGTCATTGTTCAGGTCTTCTGTGTCAATTGGTCTCGAGTAGACTCGTTAATGAATATTTTTTTTATAAATAAATATTTTCTAATGTGCAAAAACATTTTTCTTGTATTTAACTCTTTCTCTCCTAATTCACGATGCCAACGTTGATTTGTATTTAACTCTTTCTCTCCTAATTCACGATGCCAACGTTGATTTGTATTTAACTCTTTCTCTCCTAATTCACGATGCCAACTTTGATTTGACCCCATTACACTAAATTGATAATATGTGTTGTGCTGGAAGAGCATGCATTCCCTTATAATTCGATACAAATTATAACATTTTCTGATAACAAACAAACGAGTCATTGAAGTTTAATCATAACAGGATAGTAAATTACAAATGAGCAGAGCCAGTGGTTTACCGTGGATAGAAAGAGTTTGAGAACTTTTGATAAGTAAACTTTTTTAGGTTCATATAAGGTTTTCATTAAAGTGAATAAAATAAGATTTCCTTCAGAAGATCTAGGGCAAAAATGAAAAATTCATTTAAAGTGATCTTAGCTTTCTGGTTCTCATTTAAAAAAAGACCAGAAGAGCCTTTATATCAGCTGTTGAAAATGTATTTATACTCGATTCATCATTCATTTTACTCAAGCGATTTATAATTTCAAAGTAGTGTTAGTATTTTCTATAATACTTAGATCTTTCTTTTTTTTTTTAGGGTTATTTCTGCTGCGAAAGTTCAGAGAACAAGCTTCAGGTGGAGTGAGCTGCCATCACTGAGAAACAGAAACAGTAGAGTGATACCTTCACGGAACACATATTTTAACAGACACGAGAAACGACCATTTGATGAGATCGGCAGTGGATTGATTGGCAAAAGACCTTTTGACGAGATAGGCAGTGGATTAATTGGCAAAAGACCTTTTGACGAGATAGGCAGTGGATTAATTGGCAAAAGACCTTTTGACGAGATAGGAAGTGGATTAATTGGCAAAAGACCTTTTGACGAAATAGGAAGTGGATTAATTGGCAAAAGACCTTTTGATGAAATAGGAAGTGGATTGATAGGTAAAAGACCATTTGATGAAATAGGAAGTGGATTGATAGGTAAAAGACCATTTGATGAAATAGGAAGTGGATTAATTGGCAAAAGACCTTTTGATGAGATAGGAAGTGGATTAATTGGCAAAAGACCTTTTGATGAAATAGGAAGTGGATTAATTGGCAAAAGACCTTTTGATGAAATAGGAAGTGGATTAATTGGCAAAAGACCTTTTGATGAAATAGGAAGTGGATTAATTGGCAAAAGACCTTTTGATGAGATAGGAAGTGGATTAATCGGCAAAAGACCTTTTGATGAAATAGGAAGTGGATTAATTGGCAAAAGACCTTTTGATGAAATAGGAAGTGGATTAATTGGCAAAAGACCTTTTGATGAAATAGGAAGTGGATTAATTGGCAAAAGACCATTTGATGAAATAGGAAGTGGATTAATTGGCAAAAGACCATTTGATGAAATAGGAAGTGGATTGATAGGTAAAAGACCATTTGATGAGATCGGAGATGGATTAATAGGTAAAAGACCTTTTGATGAAATTGGAAGTGGATTAATCGGCAAAAGACCATTTGATGAAATTGGAAGTGGATTGATAGGTAAAAGACCTTTTGATGAAATTGGAAGTGGATTAATCGGCAAAAGACCTTTTGATGAAATAGGAAGTGGATTGATTGGAAAAAGACCTTTTGATGAAATAGGAAGTGGATTGATAGGTAAAAGGTCCATTCATAAGAATGAAAACAAAGCCAACGTACACAGTACAGCCCCAGAGCACAATAAATAATAGTCGCAGTTCATATTATTTCTGTATCCAGCTTTTCATTCAACAAAAGCTGTTCTATTATGTTTTTTTTCTTTAGAAATAACCCAGGAAATACCCAGAAAATATTCAGAAAATATGAGAACATTCGATTCATATTTACTGACATCATCGCCTGAACTATTGCTGCTTTCGATACATTTATACACCGGACCATATATTAGAGAAAAAAGGGCCCTGTCAGTGTTGATGAAAAAGATATAGACACATGACGATCTGTTTATTGTGTACAAATGATTGTTATTTCAGATTATTGTTATTTCAAATACATAAGAGAAAAGTGACTAATGTCCACTATTAAATCTATTTTGTTGATCCTATCAAGATGTTTTTTTCTTATATCAAAGTAAATCTTCTATATATAAAGCAGTGGTTCCCAAACTTTTTTGTCTCGTAGACCCCTTGCCATGTTTTCTGGTTATCGGTAGACCCTTTGCTTAACTTTCAAATTTTTGCAAATTCAACAATTTTAAAACTAATTTCTATCTGTACAAAAAGTAAAGTTCCCCTCAGACCTTGTGGTCTATAGAGCAGATGATGTAAAGGTCATCTGTTTCTGTGGCCTAAGATTATCGAGGGTGTCATGTGGCCAGCACAACGACCAACAGCCTTTACTTTCCCCAACTAATGTCAGGTACCCATTAGAGCTGGGTGGCCTCAGAGGCGCCCAAAAGATCCCGAAATTAAAAATCCAAGTCTTCAACAGGATTCAAACTCGGGATCCCCGGTTCAGAAACCAAGCACTTTACCGCTCAGCCAAAACGCCTCCTAATTTCTATCTGTAGAGAGTTGAAAAGTGAAAAAGTAATTTAAAGCTACATATTAGAGATTTTAGAGATCTCTCTTTTTATTGATAAAATTCAAAACCAATTAAAATAGCAATATGTATTCCTGGAATCTCCAAACACAATGACCTTAAGTATCATTGTAAGAGTTTTCGCAAAGAGTAGTTTCTCGTGTATTTGTTGACGTTTCACGAGTTGCTCAAATATTGAGTCCGCGTGAAGATGTTATCACTAACGGGAGAAAGAGCGAAGGCGAGTGACTCAACCAGTAAGCTTTGAGCATGAAGGGCTGATTAGTCTTGGCTGGCTACCCACCTAGCAGAAATAAAACTGAATTCAAAACTCTCCTGTCTTGCAACTCAAACATGTGAAAGGTTTTGTGGGTTAACCTGTGGAAAAATAAGGAGCAGGCGACCATAATGCAGCTTGCAGCACACACCACTACATCCTGTCAGAACCTGTGACGCTGCTGCGCCCAAACGTATATATGTAGTTTGCAAAGAATTACATATGAAGCTTCTAATTTTATAACTCATGCCACCGAAGCAACCTTGAACTGTATTGTTGCTTAAAGAAATTCTTTTAATAATATCAGATGTGGGTTTGTGTAAAACAGTTTTTAAAACTACAACGGCTGATAAAAATCAATGTTTTACCTATCGTGTTTTCCGCATTTTGCCATAAATAAGTAAATTTTCCCTTTCAGACATTGTAATGATGTTATGGTCATCTGTTTCTTTGGTCAACGGTTAACGAGTAGGGTGTCATGTAGGCAGAACAACGACCAACCGCCTTTACTTTTCCTAACATAACTCAGGTACCCATTAGAGATGGGTGGACTCAGGGGAGCCCTGAAAATCCTGAAATTCAAAATTCACAGAGATTCGAACCCAGGACCCCAATTACGGAAGCCAAGCGCTTAACCACTACCACCACACCCTTATTTTGCTATAAGTGAACAGATATATCATAAACCACCATCTTCTCTAGATGATGTTTAATAGAGATTTTGTGGGTCTATTCTGAACTTTATCTTTGAATGTTCAAAAGTTTTTCAAATCTATAACTTTTTATCTTGGTGATATTGTCGTAGATGATCCTCAAGCGTAATTAGTTTCATATCGTCATAAAAAAGGCAATCGGTAACCGCTTGGTTGACAAGGAAATAATGAACAATTTTATATAATCAACGCTAGACAGTCTACATTTCTTTTTGTTGAACATTATTTACATGAAGACAAAATTAAGTTATTTTAATAAGTATTGAAATTAAATACAACAATTTTTCGTTTGAATAGCAGGATAAATATTTAAATGATTAACTAAGTTACAAATTATATATAGTGTGAAGAATTACATTAATGGGATGTAAAAATTAAAGTCACGACCTGCTTATATGAAATCTATTATCATAGACCCCTTTGGACATCTCATGGACCCCCAATTTATTTTTTCTTCACTTTCGTAGACCCCTTGAAAGTCTTCGTAGACCCCTGGGGGTCTATATAGACCACTTTGAGAATCACTGAGTAAAGTTTAGTTATCATGTGGTTTGTCGGTATCAATGTAATTTGCTATGAACTATTTCTGGAGCCCTACGCTTTGGGTGTTTTTGTTTTTTTAAATTTATTTTAGGAAATGTAATAATATACCTCATAGTTATGAAAAAACAACTCCACGTCTGAATTGACAATCTGGCTAAAATATTTTTTGAGTTATCTCCCGCGATTTAAAAAAAAAATCTTAAACATTGACATAGAAATATATAGACTGGCCAACAAGATTATTTATATACTCAAATGTGCTTGTTAAAAAAAAAAAAGTGCCCCTTTCAGACCTTGTGGTCCTTAGGGTTAACGAGGGTGTCGTGTGGCCAGCTCGACGACCAACCGCCTTTACCTTTCCCCAACTAATGCCAGGTACCTTTTTGAGCTGGCTGGACTCAGAGGAGCCCGAAGATCCCGAAAATTAAAAAAATCCCAGGATTCGAACCCCTTACCCCGGTTCGGAAGCCAAGCGCATTACCGCTCAGCCATCGCGCTTCCTTTAATGTGCTTATGCAAATCCATAACTAGCAAGCCTTTTGGTGTGTTCCGTGTAAAGCATACAAGAAATGTTGGTACGGTGTTTCTAAAATGCTATATGCCACACTTTGTAAATTATATATCGTCTATGCTATGACCACCTGTTGAGAAACAAAGACTTTGTAAAGGGAAACAATTACAAGACATTGTACGAGGCGGGAGACAATGAGGAGCAAAATAAAGATGTGATAATGTTATCATTGAGTGTCGTATGTTTTTATGAATATAATGAATGGAGATCTAATAGACGACATCAGAGCCTCTGGTCGCCCACTTTAAGAGACATTAGAGATAAGATAAGATAATTTATATTGATCCAATCTAATGGAAATTCAGTTTGACTACAATTGAAAACCTCAGCGTAACTACTGTAACAGTAACAATATAGATGTAAATACAAACAACATTCACACACGAAACACATACGTACTCGTAACCAGCGCTTTATGAATTAGACTTCTATGAACTTTTCGATGACCACAGATGATCTTGTAATACTGACCGAAAGTGGGATGAAGGAGTTTTTAAATCTTTCTGTTTTAGTCCTAATGGAAAGGAGACGACCACTTCGTTCAGATCTTATGTAATTGTGGTTTAATGGGTAAAGGTTATCTTTAAGAGACATAAGCAAGGGTAACTCCCAGCACCTTTAGACTGACACTAACAGTCTTTTAGAAAGAAGCACAAAGTAGTCAAACGCGGAAATCAAGACTAAATGAGGAGTTCTGGATCATCGATGGTGAACAACTCAGTAGCAAGAATAATGTTGAAAACGTTGTCATCTCAAGTGATGTTCAATCCTCAACCTTTGACCTTGCATGTGTCCCAGCGACCGGCCTCTTAAGTCACGTGAGAACTTGCAAAGGGAGAATAGCGTCTCCCGAGACATTAGCTGAAACAATAACTAAAGGTACTATCAAATGTTTTGGATGTGTGGCCGAGTTGGATTAACCACTTAACTGTCTATCAAGGTGGCTCGAGATCGAATCCCGATTCAAGAAAGTTTTTTTTTTTTTTTTTTGTTAAAGTTTTTATACATCAGAAAGCACAAAATACTGAAAATAGCCGACCGAGTAGACATCTTTCTGAATAATTAAATCTTTCAATGCCTAAATTCAAATACATTTTTCATCTAATTTTCTGAAAAGATCTGTTCGTCCAAATGAAACTGCAACTTTGGCAAATAAAACTGGATGAAAATAAAACTTTCTAGCTTGCCAACTTTATAAGCTTTCTGTGAGGAACAAAAATGGCGTTGCATTGGACAGACGTACTACAATGGCGATTTCTGTCAAAGAACTTTTGCATTAGCTTGTTCGTGCAAGTTCTTCAATCTTTCAAATCTACATGACATCCTGTTTACACTTTCTAGAGGTCAAAGTTGAAGATGTTCTGGAGACAGAAATTGTCTATAGAGCTCATCAAAAGCGTTGCAGCTAAAAATAATTGTTTTTGTTTTTTATGTCAGTGACACAAATCTGGATCACGTGTTTGCAGTCATATCCCAGATTGAGATTGTGTTGCGCCTTCTTTGTCCCTTTCTAACAGTAGGCCTATAGTTTTGTGGAGCAAGGTTTTTCAGCCTGTTAGTAATCAAGTCTAAATAAAGAAGTAGACTTGATGCTGAAGATAACATTCATTGTGCTCTTACAAAGACTCCCACAAGAATCCAACCTCCCCCCCCCCCACTAACGTTGACGTATTTACAAATGTGCGACAGTATAGTTGACTTTAGTTCATATCATCCTCCATGCTTCGCCATACTTTTCAAATTGTCACGCAAGAATGCACATGAAAATGGTGAATACGCAATAGAAAATTTAACAAATGCAAGTCATAAAGATAATTTTTTGCTAGCAATTTAATTATAAAGCATTTTGTTTTGCACTAATTACAGTTACATGAAGCTTTCATGCCGTGTTCAGCTTCTGCCAATGAAAACACATACAGCATAAATCAGATAGAGAAATTAGGATAACGATATTAGAACATTAGCAAATTTCAATTACCTATGAATGAAAAAAAAAATTACGTTTGGGGGTCGCCGTCTAGTGGGGAATCGTATTGGGGGGGGGGGGAAGTCGAGTCAACAAAAAGGTCCACTCCGCAATGCGCACCGCCATCCAGGCTAGTGCTAGAAGGTGCACACTGTGATAGACTAGACCTAAAAGGATGTCAACATTAGAAAGAAGAACGATTTCCGCCCAAGTTGAGAGCCGAAGTGAAAAGACTATGCCTAAGACAGGAATTCAGGAAATTTAGGCACCGGATATTTAGGCACCGCATATTTACGGATATTTAGGCACCGGATATTTAGGCACCCGGAAATTTAGGCACCCGGATATTTAGGCACCCGGAAATTTAGGCACCCGGAAATTTAGGCACCGGATAATTAGGCACTCTTTAATTAGCGACCTTAATTTTGAAAATAATTTTAAAATGTTAACGTAACAAAAGCAACCCTATGGCACCCCAGTAATAATAAAGTGGGTACCGCGTCACATAGGTGTGACTGGCAACTTTATTGCAGACTTCTTGGTCCACATAGGTGTGACTGGCAACTTTATTGCAGACTTATTGGTCCACATAGGTGTGACTGGCAACTTTATTGCAGACTTCTTGGTCCACTAAGGAGGGCAAACACCACACGAGTCTTCATCGTGTTCTGGCTACAATTCAAACAACAGAAATGGAAAAGTGGTTTGAGTCTGGTAGCACATGAGGCGCGTTGATCGCTCTTCCCCATGGTGGAGGCTGTCCAGGCTTGATTAAGCCACTGTCCTGTTTGCTCATATTTCTCACTCTATAGCCAAATTTTTATTCACGGTGCCACCGCTGCGGGGAAGAATAAGAAACCGTGTCTAATATTCTTTTTGACTGCCCCAGACTTGCTGATCTCCGTCTCGACAGGTCTGGGAAACAAAAAATGCTCAACCTGTACCGTGACATGTATGCACTACGCAGAACAGCAGGGTTTCTGTCCTGGGCTTTAGCAAGAGCGGATTTGAGCCTATCATGCCCTCATTTAAATGGAGTTTGATGATGATTTAAAATATGATTGAATTTTAATGTTCCATCCAAAACATCGCAATAGTTTTAAGTATCTATTATAGTTTAATCGGGTGTTTTTGTAAAAACAAATTCAATGCCAATGAATATTTAGTATTGCTCTTCTAACTTATAATATTACATTTAATTTTTTTGCTTAAGATCAATAAAATGTTAGATAAGTTAATAATAAGCTACAAATAAATACCACACCAAAACGCTAAATGAAAATGTCTGTACTGACTTAAATTTAATTGCCTATGAAGCTGTTCTGGATATTGTTTTCCAAAAAATAAATTACATTCAATAATTGTTTGAAATCGCATTATAGACTTGGAGTACAATTAATATTTTTGGACAATACTTAAGTATAGTCACGTATCAATTTAAATAAACCTAGTCTAAGGTAAAATAAACTTGGATTTAAGCCACTCGCCGGAAAATCCCACGACCTGGAGAAACCCATGGATAAGTGGCATATATTTCTCCAGTTGTGAAATTAGATCTAGTATTAATCTGAATGTATTTTGTTATTCAGCTTTGAAAGAAGATATTCATCTGATACAGTTTTATTTCTGTGCATACTGTATACTATTGTGATTCCAAGTTTTGAATTAAAGTTCTGTATTAAAATGATCTTCATTTATTGAATCTCTCAGATATATTTAGATGTAGAGACATATCTACAGAATCCCTGGCACGTCACAGTAACATCTTGTAACATCACAACAACAATGCAAAGAAAAACCTGTGACAGTTTAATTATCCAAAAATAAAAAAAAAGATATTTTAGCAGCTTCCATAAAGGGAAAAGCCGCTATTAGTATCATGTAATCAATGTGTCAGTCTGTGCATCATCTTTAATTTTCCATCCAAAATATCTTTTTTAGTAACATGCAAATATCAAAAGGTCGAAAAAAACAACAAATTAACTATCGATAATAGGTATTTTTGGAATTATTAATTTTTAGCGGCCCCCGAAAGGGGAAAGGACGCTATTATTTTTGTGCGAAATGTCTGTCCGTCTGTCCGTCCGTCCCGTTTAGATCTCGTAAACTAGAAAAGATATTGAAAATCCGACATCACAATGTTTTAGACCATTCAAAGTTCTGATGCAACGGCTACTTTTTTTTCTGAAAGCAAAAGTCTAATTTTAAAAAATCAGTTATGCAAGCAGTCTTTTAAAGAGAAAAAGCTAATTAGTATGCATTATAAGTTAGACCTAATTTAAAACGAATAGTAATCTTACAAACTTCCTTTTCCTAAACCATTATTTTATTGCAAAATATAATATGTTTAAATTCTTCTTAGAGAATGAGCCTTTTCAAAACAGTTAGATCAATTATAACACATCAGTTAGGCCAGGGGAGTCGCAGTGGCTGAGCGGCAAAACGCTTGGCTTCCGAACCGTGGGTTCCGGGTTCGAATTCTGGTGAAGACTGGGATTTTCAACTTTGGAATCTTTGGGCAGCTCTGAGTCCACTCAGCTCTAATGGGTACCTGACATTAGTTTTGGAAAAGTAAAGGCGGTTGGTTGTTGTGCTGGCTACATGACACCCTCGTTAACCGTAGGCCACAAAACAGATGAACTTAACATCATCTGCCCTAAAGACCACAAGGTCTGAAAGGGGAACTAGTTAGGCCAGGTTCACATCTAACTTTACATTCACTTTAACCTATCCTTTGATCTGCGGGACCGTTGGGGCACTACACAAGATCTGTTAACCTTTTTTTTTTTTATTCTTATCTCTCATTTGTCTTTGATATAATTTCATTCGGATGTTCTTTCTAAAAATATTGATGCCTGCATGGGTGGACCACTTCGGGGGCCGATTTTGAGTTTGTGTTTCCACACAAACTGTCTTTTGTAACCTTGTTTTAAATTTAAAAACATTGTGATGACATTGATTGCTACATATCATACAATTTAATTGTATGTTGAGAAGTCTAAAAATATCATTATCGATAATATGTTATTTTAAATTAAAAAAAAATTAAGCGTTAATGTACTTTTGAAATCCCTTAATTGACAAATTGACATTTAATTTTCTTGCCAAGACATCATCTAGATCTAGTAGATATAGATTATAAGAGTGCTAAATCATAAGTTTAGTTTAGGTAGATCTACATCCTCAATCTAGTTTCATTCCAATTAAATTGCCAATAGCTCTGTTGGTAACTGTGCTGGACATCGAGCAGACGTTGCCGAAGTACAAGCTCAATACCTGTTCTTTTCTTTCTTTATTTTTTTCAATTACAAACCAATGTCAAAAGATTATCTAAAATCGCTTGTCTAAAATAATGTACATATCCAGTAGTTATCATGCTGTAATGAGTAATACATATATCTCTTCATCCATAATAGGTTATTAGTTTTTTATTAAGTTAACAGCAATGTCTGGTCGTGCGGTTGGCGCGCTGGACTGATTATCTTGACAGCCCCGGGTTCATACCCTGCTCGCTGCCATCTCCGTCGTCCAGATCCTTAACTTAGAGGGGCATCCAAAACATGTGAAACATTTTACTGAAAAAAACCCACACATTTTTAACAACCGCAAATTAATTTTTGAAACATTATTACTTTTGACAATCTAAACAAAATGTTGCCTTGAATATTCCTTGCGAATAGGCGGATCCGACAGGGATCCGACGGGGGCCGCCTTTGAGTTTGTGTAAAAAATTGTATGCTTCTTTTCGTTCAATTCTGAACATATTCGTCAGAACGGCAGAAGATACATCAGAGCACTGCCATTTTGTTCTTCATCAAACAGAACTTCTGCATAGAAGATTATGTTGTGTACAAAACGCAGTCACAATTCATTACACGGGTTTTCAAAGAAGCTTTTCATTATGATTGCAAAGTTCTTTTTTTTAAAAATAAATGTCATTTCAAAGATATAAATAAAATATTCTTTTCACAGAAGGCTTCTGAACTAAACACCTGGTTTTTTCATATCCTAAATTATGCTATATTCTAAATCGACGAATTGGCTTTAAAAAAAGAAACATTTCCCTCGAATGGTGGCACAAAGAATTGTATCATCAAGGGAAACAATTTAATTTTATTGTGGGCTCGAAGCATCCGTAAACGCTGTCTAAAACTTAGAATCATTAACCTGTTTTTTACTTTGTTAATTGTATAGTGTCCAAACCTTTAGTAACAATTGCTTCACATCTGGTTCTTGCAGATGTCTATTTTGGGTCACACATTGATTAGCAATGTCAATGGACAGTCCATTAATTGAAAACTATATGATATGCAAAAGTAACTTTAGCGACCGCGAATGAAATATTAAACAAATATTTAGACATTCTAAAACAGGGGTTCTCAACCTATAGGTCGTGACCCCCTTGGGGGTCGATTGACAATTTGCCAGGGGTCGCCTAAGACCATCGAAAATATGGATTGTTATTGTCTACTCTTCTATTGCTGTATGTGTGTGTTTGGGGGGGGGGGGTCGAGGCGGTTGCCGAGCTTAAAAGGTTGAGAACCGCTGCTCTAGAAGTACTTCAATGAAGTCTTTCTTGGACCAACCCATTGAAAATTACATTTTTTACCCTGTCATGGACTAGAACAGAAGAGTAAGCCAAGCCAAGGAATATCGGTACTGGGATTGATGAACAGAATCAGCGAGAAACATGCGAGAAACATGCGAGAAACTTGCGAGAAACATGCGAGAAACATGCGAGAAACATGCGAGAAACGTGCGAGAAACATGCTAGAAACATGCGATAAACATGCGAGAAACGTGCGAGAAACATGCGAGAAACATGCGAAAAACAGGCAGAACCACAGAAGTAGAAAGAAAACGTGATGAAGTCAGTTCTCTGAGAAAAGGAAGGAAAAAAGCACTACACATCCCTCTAACACATGAATCTATGAAGCATCGAATATGAAATAAGGATCAAGATGGAAACGCTGCAAGGTGGTACTTTAAATTTTGAGCGGCCCCAGAAATGGTAAAAGACGTCCGTCCCATTTAGATCTCGTAAACTAGAAAAGATATTGAAAATCCGACATCCTGATATTTTAGAACTTTCAAAGTTCTGATGCAACGGCTACTTTTTTCTTTACTAAAAGTCATAATTTTAATTTTTAAAATCAACTATGCAAGCAGTTTTTTCATAAAAATACACCATTTTTACAACTATTCACTCTTAACAGTAACAAACACAGGAGGCTTTCTTTTAGTAAGGGAGAAGCCTTCTCAGCTTATTTTTAACACATTTATGCAAACATTTTTAGTTCTTGTTTTTGGATATGTATTGCTAAACTATGGAAGGCCTTATATACTAACTACTACATTTACCAAAAAATGGTTACTATTTTTTTCTAAAGATAACAAATCTATTTTATATACATATAAGTGGAACATAATATAAAGCAACAATTAATAAGTTGTTTTGCATATTATCGTGTGAATTTCGGGCGTCTGCTGCAGCATACAATCAGATGACTAAGGATTTTGTTTTAATTTTTTTTTTACGAAATGTTCTTTTCTTATGAGGCTTTGAATAAGAGATAAAACAATTAAATCAATAAGATAATCATTATATGACATCAGCTAGGCCAGGTTCTGATTTAATTTTACCTTCACTTTTAACTATTTCTTGGTCTGCTGGAACGTTGGGGCACCACACAAGATCTGTCAACCTTCTTTCTCCATTCTTCTTTGTCATTTGCCATTGATAGTATTTCATTCTGATATTCTTTCTGAATATATTGAAACCTGCCTTTTTACCTGCCTGGGTGGACCATATCGGGGGCCGATTTTGAGTTTGTGTTTCCACACAAACTGTCTTTGTAACCTTGTTTAGTTAAAAAATTATGAAAGATTTTAAAACAAAAGCATGACATTGATCAATTTTCTTTGATGAAAGCGGGTCATTTGCTGTCCCGCCGGACATTTTATGAAAAGCGGACGTCTGGTCGCCTTACCTATGCCTAAGGCCGACCCTCAAATACTCTGAATAAGGATACACAATTTACAACAGAAATAAAAATCAGTTCTATTATAAGATTAGCTTTTTTAGCTCCCCAATTATGGTGTGTATCTGTGTGTGTGTGTGTGTGTGATGTAATTTCAAGTTAGATTGAACTCATATAATTGTCTTACAGAGGGACAACGCTATGACAGGATGACTGAGATGGAATTAAGTGTATTTATTATCATTAATCTATACATTTATTGAACTAGGGGATATATATATATGTATATGTTAATAAGATATTTTAATTATATATTAAATACTTATACATATTGTCAGTTTTTTGTGTTGTTATTTTTATAATTTACACAAAGATTAAATGTCACTACTATTTGTGGGCTGGATGGATTCGAATTATAGATTAGACTTAGGGTTAGGGTTATCTTTTTCATATTATCTTAACTTAATTCATTAACACCTGTTTCAAAACTACAATTTTAGCAATTGAATCAATCCATCAATCAACCAAACAATCAATCAATAAATCAATCGATCTATCTTTCTTTCTATCTATCTATCTATCTATCTATCTATCTATCTTTCTATCAAGCAATACGTTTTTTTTTTTAAAAAGAAGTAAAGTAGTTGTATATTGTTTGGTTATCATCCACTGACCAGACATATTAATATTTGCTTCTAGATAGATAGATAGATTGATAGATAGATAGATAGATAGATAGATAGATAGATAGATAGATAGATAGATAGATAGATAGATAGATAGATAGATAGATAGATAGATAGATAGATAGATAGATAGATAGATAGATAGATAGAAAGAAGCAGGGTTAGGCAATTGGATCCCACTATGATGTGCTAACTACTGTAAAAAAAAAACGCAAACTAAAACTCTATCATTAGGTCCTCGGGGCTTGCGAAGACCTTCCTTCAGGGAATAGTACCAGGAAGAAGATGAAGAGGAGGACAGAGTAGACAACATCAAAGAATGGACAGACCTGTCAATGAAAGAATTTATATCTAAAGCAAAAGACATAAAGGGATGGAGAAAGACGGACAACAGATCTAGTGTGGTGCCCCCAACGCTTCAATAGTCTAAGGGGTAGGCTATGTCGGTCCTACAGATTGCGGGGCCCTATGCGAAACGGATTGTGATGGGCTTATTCTGGGTTGTGATAAGGATAATTAGTGAAAATTAAAATTTTGTATTAGAAATTAAATTCGTCTTTGCATTTAATTCATACTTTACTAAGTACAAAATCACTGTCAAATTAGCTTTACGAGCCATCTACAGTGGATAGTAGTTTTCAACAAAAAGCTGATAAACAATTAGATCTGCCTTGTAGATTTACTATCGACTAGCAAAATATCCCTATGGTTTTTCTTTAGAGGTCGAGATGGATTTATATCTATATTTGTATGCCAGTGACTATTAAAGTAAATTAAGAATTTGAACTTCTTGTCTTGGTTAAAATGTTAACATTCGCCTTATTATTACATTTTTATTAAATGAAAGCTGACATGCGGCCGCATAGTTTGCAGTAGCCTAAGACCGGCCCTGGGGGTAGGTTAAATTGAAGGTGGGGAAATTGCGCACAAACAGTGATAATGTAACTTAGCGCCATCTGGGAAAGCTGTCAAGGTAAGGTTGCGTCCACAGCTCACCCGCGTCAACCTCACGTCACAAGGGGGCGCTTAGGTGAGTCATTGCCAGATTGGCGGATAAAAAAAAGTGGAAAGAGAGTATAAAAGACCGCACGATATATTTGAGAACTAGAAAGAAGGAGCCGGAAAGTTGTTTCACATCAGAAAAAAGAAACATATGATACTAGAGTGCTAGTTGAAAGGAAGGTGACTATATTTATTCAAAATTGGAATCGTCTCAGAAATAATTGTTGACAAGTGTTTACATGAAGAATGAATTCTTTGTGAAATGAAAAGAGAGAGAGAGAGAGAGAGAAATAGAAAGAGAGGAGAAAGAGAGAAAGATAGAGAGAAAGAAATAGAGAGAAAGATATATGTACATATATACAGAGAGAGAGAGAAAGAAAGAGAGAGAAAGATATATATATATATATATATATATATATATATATATATATATATATATATATATATATATATATATACAGAGAGAGAGAGAGAGAGAGAGAAAGGCTTTAAGAAATGTGTCCTTATTAATATGCCTAAAGTATTACTGGTGTTAATAAAAATATATGTTAAACATTTGAGTATTTTCGACTTGTATGTAAATTTATTTTTTTTAAATTAAAAGAACAATGCATTTAAACTTGGCCTTAATGTTACACACATTGTCTGCTTGTGATAACATACGTCCATGCCAGGCCAGCAATATTGTTGTTTTTTGTTTTGTTATAATGTACTTAGAAACTCAGTTGTCTTGCTGTTGACGATTCTTCTAAATCAGCGGTTAGTAAGAAAAGCAAGATCCGACAAAAACACTGAGCTGAGGTATGTCTCCGTCTTTCATTGCCATGAACAATGCTATTTTCCGTCTCAGTTAAAAAAATCTCTGCAGCACTTTTCCAGGACTCAACCATCTGACTCCGTATGATACAGCAACTCTCCGTATTCCGTTTCTAAATCAGCTAGAAATGACACAAACTGTCTGTGGTTGAGACCCCGTGCACGTATGAAGTTCACCGTCTTCACGACAACATCCATCACGTTATTCATTTTGCCACAGAGTGCTTCTTGGTGCAGAATGCAGTGTATGGCTGCAAAAGGTCCCGCCAAGCTGAGCTGATACCGTTTCTCTACCATTAATCCAACAACACCAATCTTCTCTGAACACATTGCTGGTGCACCGTCCGTAGCCACCGATGGTAGCCCACACCTGTCAATACAAGCTTCCAGTTCTTGAAACACGTCGCTTCCAGTCGTCGTTCCTTTCATGGGTAGTAAATCCAATAGATCTTCAACAATGTTCAAGTTTTCGTCGACCCCACAAATAAATACGGCACAGTATGCGGTGTCTGTTACACCAGTAGACTCGTCCAGTACAATGGAATATGCTACAAAGTCTTTTGCAGCGGCAATCAGTTGCTGTTGAATATTTGTCGCTGACTCGGTGACCCTGCTTGCAACTGTGTTCGCAGACAAACTTATGCCTTCGAAGAGTTTCTTTTACTTGGGGCAGATAATTACAAACTGGCCTTCAGTGAATGGTCGTGATGCCTTTGCTATCATCTCTCTAACAACAAAGCTTACCTTCGTAGAATCTTCGCTTGCAGTGGGCGGACACTCATTTACTGATTTGTGCAGTTGTCAATCATTTCACGGCTTATATGTGGTCATTGTTAATTTTATCTTTTTTTTTTGAATTCGCGGACGTGGCCGCGGGATACACAAAATTGTTTCACGGGCCACATATGGCCCGCAGGCCACGTGTTTGAGACCCCTGGCGTAACTACTGTACAATAACAATATAGATGCAAATACGAACAACATTCACACATGAAACCCTAACACACTCACAACCAGCGCTTAATAAATTAAACTTCGATGTACTTCTCGATGACTATATTACTAGTTTATAAATTTAAATGTAAAAAGAATGTCATGATAGTCTGTGAGATAACTTCCACAAGAATTTAGGAATTTTTTTAGCTCTCCATAGTTTTTGGCACAAAGAGTTTCTATAAATAGGACAAAAGAAGTCGCCGCCCCTAAAAAAAAAATCTGTTCAAAAACGAAAGTTATTTTATTTTGGTTTATCGTAGTAGCTACCGCCAATGTGATATAGGTGTTTTATGTAGAAGTACTGTTTTTTTTTGTTTTTTTTTTGGTCTTTAATGTCCGTTTATTTTTGTGGCAGCTGTTTAGACAACAGGGCTGATAAATGGGTTTTTAAATTCTTCCCCCCCCCCAACCCGTTTTTTATTTTTTGTTTTAGAAGATATAACTAAATAGACTTTGGAAGAAATAACTAAATAGACTTTTGAAGAGATAACTAAACAGACTTTAGAAGAAATAACTAAATAGACTTTAGAAGAAATAACTAAATAGACTTTAGAAGAAATAACTAAATAGACTTTAGAAGAAATAACTAAATAGACTTTAGAAGAAATAACTAAATAGACTTTAGAAGAAATAACTAAACAGACTTTAGAAGATATAACTAAATAGACTTTAGAAGAAATAACTAAATAGACTTTAGAAGAAATAACTAAATAGACTTTAGAAGAAATAACTAAATAGACTTTCTGTTTCTCTTGTCAGATTGTTTACAAAGCCATAACCAACATGGACCGTGCTCTCCTTGTCTGTGTTCTAACGCTGCTTTTGATTGGGTAAGAAAAGTCTTACGCCTGTTCTATTTATGGGTGTATAAGATATAGACATTGAGAATCTTGAGTTCGAAAACAATTCCGTTAGACCAGTATATGATAAAAATGGGTTAACGTGGTTTGTTATTGTGCCGGGCACGTGATATCCTCGTATATCTTGAGAAAGAGGTGAGCTTTTCTTTATCACCCCAATATATCTCCTGGTCTCAAAAGGAAAACTACTTTGAATTTATTGAACGCTGACCTTCAACGTCACAACCTGTGGGCAATGGAGACCAATAGCTCGTTGCCACGTCGTACAGACCTGTGACGACGCAACGAGCTTAACTGCCCACAGGTTGCGACGTTGAAGGTCAGTGTTCATGCCTACTCTGACTATTGGTCTCGCGTTGAATCTTTAATAAATATTTTGTTTTAAATACAATCCCTATCTATTTTGTATTTTTCTTGTTTTTAACGAATTTTTGATAAGTAAAGCTTATTAAGTTCAACATCAGGTTTTCATTCTTGTGAATAAAATGAGTTTTCTTTCAGCCGATCTCGGGCAAAAATGAAGGATTCCTTTAAAGTGATATCTTAGCCTCCTGGTTCTCATTGAATAAGAACGAAAGAGTCTTTATACCAGCGGTTGAAAATATATTTATACTCGATTAATCTATCATTTTACTCAAGCGATTTATAATTGTTATTGTTATTATTATTTGTTCTACTTTGATACTTCTTTGTTTTTAGGGTAATTGCTGCTTCAAGAGCTCAGAGAACTATCTTCAGGAGAAGTGAGCTGCCATCACTGACAAACAGAAACAGTGGATTGGTTTCATTTCGGGACACACATTTTTACAGCAATCCAGTTGATAATATCGGAAGCGGATTAAATGGCGAAAGTATTGTTGATCATGAAAATGGAAATGAAGAAATTGTTAGTAAAAGACAATTTGACGAGATCGGAAGAAGATTAAATGTCGAAGGTATTGTTGATCATGAATATGGAAAAGATGTAGTTAGTAAAAGACATTCTGAAGAGATCGAAGGTGAATTAATTGACAAAAGAATTGTTGGACTAGGAGATGGAACTATTCCTTCAAATGGAATAGCTAGTTAAAGCCTTTTGATGAGATCGGAATGTTGATCAAATAGAAATTACACATGACGATCTGTTTATTGTGTAGAAATGATTGTTATTTGAAATGATTGTTATTTGAAATGATTGTTATTTGAAATGATTGTTATTTGAAATGATTGTTTTTTTCAAATGATTGTTATCTCAAATACATAACAGATAAGTGACTGATGTCCACTATTAAATCTATTTTGTTGATCCTATCAAGATGTGTTTTTTTTTTTTGTATTTTTTTTTTCTTATACCAAAGTAAATCTTCTATGTAAAGTTTAGTTGTCACGTGGTCTGTCGGTATCGATGTAATTTGTTAGGAACTATTTCTGGAGCCCTGCACTTAGGATGTGTTCGCTTTTTTTTTTTCCTTCTTAGAAATGTAATCGATTACCTCATGGGTATGAAGATACAACTCCACGTCTGCTTTGACAATCTGGCTGAACATAATTTGAGTTATGTCCCGTGAATTAAAAAAGAAAAAAAAAGAAAGAAGTCTTGACGCATTGACATAGAAATGTATAGACTGGTCAAGAACATTATCGTTACACTGTTATGTGCTTATGTAAATCCATAACTAATAGAAAGGATGATAATGTGTTTGTACAGTGATTATATAGTATCTACATATTTTACAAAGTTGTGAAATTATTTTTAAGCTCTCATTTTGATAACTTCTACATGGTTGGCAATATGTATTTTCTCTCTCTCTCTCTCTCTCTCTCTATCTATCTATCTATCTATCTATCTATCTCTTTATCTATCTATCTATCTATCTATCTATCTATCTATCTATCTATCTATCTCTCTCTCTTTATATATCTTGATCTTGCTTAGTTCAGTTATTCTCAAACTGTGGTTCTCGGACCCCTGGAGTTCGTATGATGAAAGATGAGAACTGTCTAACATTTTTAAAAACTTCTTCAGTAAAAGCCAGTTTATCTGATCAGATTATTTGAATACTAATCAACTCGCTCGTTACTACTCTTTAATGTCTATTAATTCTTATTTTATGGTGACCTAAACCAAAGATTTCGATAACAAAAAAGTTTAATTGGATATTCATAACTAAATATATATGAACTATTGAACCCTTTAGCGCGTGGACAAACTTAGATTCCATTCACAGATGATTGCACACTAATGCAGGAGCAGCCTATTGAAATATTCACAACCGAAGAACTTAAAGATTAAACCAATGTTAAACAAGGGACATCACAATTACCAAAACATATTCTAAATGAAAACTCCATATTGCTGAAACTATCAAAAAATAAAAAAAAGCATTAGGGTTTATTAAAATAAATTTCTATTAAATCAAATAAGAACATAAAACTAAAATTTTATTTAACCTTGGTTAGGCCACTAATAGAATATGCATCCTCTGTTTGGGACCCCTCACTCAAGAAAATATTAAGAATCTGGAACAGACACAAAATAGAACAGTGAGATTCATAACAAAAGCAAATTCAAATCTAACTAAAGTAACACTTTAGTAACATCACTAAATTTAGAAAGCCCTTAGGATAGAAGACTCAAAAGTAATGTAGCAATTATACATAAAACACTGAACCATAATCTTCAAACACAAAAACAAAATTTAATAAAATACTCAGAAAGACACAAAGGTAAAGGCACATTCCTCGTCCCATATGCTAGGACAAATGTGTACAAACGCTCCTTCTTCCCTGGTGCTATTAGAGCATGGAATCGGTTGCCTGAATCAGCCAGAAAAACCAGTGACTTGGCAGAATTTAAGTCATTAGTTAACATGCATGACTAGATGCATGACGGGTAGGACGTAATCATCTTCTTTTTTGAAGTAACGTCTGTATTTTATAAGAGGTAAGAAGATATCATTTATTATGGGTCATTGTAACATGTTGTTGACTGCTTTCTCGTCTTGTTAGTTGGTACAACGTGGATTCATTGACGTCATGAAACGCATCACAAATAAAAGACTAGAGATTTATGCTTATTGATCCGGGCATATATACTCTCATTAATAGCATCCACATTATCCAAGTCATTATTGTTTTTTTTTTAATTTTTTTTTTTATCAAAAGTCATAATCTACATAAAACTTTTTTGGAACAACATTTGTTACTTATATAATTAGCATTTATCATAGACAGCTTTTTCAATTAAGGGTCCGTGGGGTACACAAAGGAGTCCCTGGGTCAAAAAGTTTGAGAACCTCTGGTTTAGATCATCGTGGAAATCCCCATTCAGCATTCAGTGAATTGCTAAAAAACTAATTGAACACCGTGTGATCTTCAGTAGTCAGAAACGAAACAATTAAAAAAAAATAAAAATTCTACCATAGACCATATATTGTATCTAGACTGGACATGGAGATCTTTAAAAACTACAAAAAATGTGATTTTTTTTGTTTTTACAAGTTGAAACAAGGAGTTGTTTTGTAAAGTAGTTATAAGAAGTAAAAAAATTTTTCAACCCTGACCTATGTAACATAATTTAATGTATAGATCTAGATCTAGTAATTGAACATCAAAAATGTGAGTACTCTCGTCTCTTAATTATTATTTTTTTGCAATTTTTAGATATATAATCTAGAAAGATCTAGGTAATCAAACTATTTAAATGTACATAAGATGATTAAAATCAACATGAATTATTTCAATCTAGGATTTTTGAAACATTATCTCAACGGAAACTAAATGGAAATGGTTTTATATATTAGCGTGAATATATAGTTCTGTGATTAATAGCCCATTCTAAAGAAAATCCGAGAAATGATTTTGCATTATTTCTAAACTTTGAAAACTAAAGATCATTATTTTTCTAAGACAGAAAAGATTGATTGGAGCTTGAAAAAGAGTTACGTACATAAAAATCAATATATATATAGGTCTGTGAATCGATCAAAAGCGGATAAGAATTTGTTTCCGGTTTCCAGTCTAGATCTAATATATAAGTCTATGATTCCTACTTTTTCCTCAAATAAATAATAATTTTTGTCTTACCTTTGCATGACAACGATCCTATTGAAGAAGGATATTTTTGATGTTCGGTAAAAATAAATGGTAATTGTTAGTTCTCTAATGTCAAGGCGGTCCTAGTGTATGGTTCTGAAACATGGAGAACAGCTGTAGCGACAACAAAAAAAGTACAGACCTTCATCAACAGATGTCTGAGAAATATCCTACAAGTACACTGGTACGACAAAGTAGAAAACACCAAACTGTGTGAGATGAGTGGACAGAAAAATATAGAAGTGCAGATCTTAGAGAGGAAGTGGAGATGGATTGGTCACACCCTTAGAAAAGATACCAGCAACAGAGCTAGGCAGGCCTTAGAGTGGAACCCCCAGGGAACAAGACGCAGAGGAAGACCAAAAAGAACATGGCGACGCAGTGTACTTGAAGAAGCCGAGAGAAGCCGAGAGGACCGGGAAGAGCTGGGAAACCATAAAACTAGCAAGAGACCGTGGTGAGTGGCGTGTAACAAAAACTAAAGAACTTATAATAGATTTTAGAAAGAAAAAACAAACTATACGTGAACTGCAAATAAACACTACATCTATAGAACAAGTAAAGGCATATAAATATCTAGGCGTTATCATCAACAACAAGCTTTCATGGGAAGACCACCTTGGAACTCTGACAAAGAAAACAGCCCAGCGACTCTTTTTTCTATACAAACTCAACAGTTTTAAATTAAACAAGAAGATCCTTGAGACATTTTACAGCGCAACTGTACATACGGAATAAGTGGTTGGCAAGGCAACGCCTCATCTAAACTGTTGCAACGTCTAGAAAACATCATTAAAAAAGCATCAAAAATTACACTCACAACTGTCGGTGCGTAGATTATGGCATTCTAGCACCAATGTGTATTAAGTGCACTATTTTTGAACGCACTTTCTTTTTGTTGCCTTGCTTGTAAGTTGATGGAGTGTTTTTGTTCTGCTGGTGTAACGTTTGTTGAGATTCTTCTGTGTTCCCCTGTTTAGGGTGAGTATCTAAGGCATAACTGCATTTCGCAGTTGTTTCGATGCCATAGTGATAGTCTACTAGACCTTTTTAGTTTGTCTTTACTTTGTCTTTACAGGGAGTTAGTTTGGGATTGGAAGTCTACGCTGGTGACTAGAGACAGCAGTGTGTTGTGTTGTGGTTTCGAACATTAATGTGTACGTTGTGGGATAGCAAGGTGTAGAATTATTGTTTAATTAATAAATTGACAGTATTAATATGTTTCAAATTCAATGTCATTACTCCATTAGTTTGTCATCATACTTATATTTATATCATTAAATATTTATATTGTTACCAGTGAGTCATTTATTTATTGTAAGCACGAAGGTGCCTGGTTGAATGTCAGGGGCTCGGGCAAACGAGCTAAGGCCTTAACATAACCCTGACAACAACATTACCACATTTAAAGGAACTTTTTGAACAAACGTGCCTAAGAAAAATCGAAAAAATCTTGGAAGACAACGGCCACCCGCTCCATCAGAACTACGCCAGGTCGTCGCGAAGTGAGCGACTGCTGTCAATCAAAACAAGAACGGAGCGGTACAAAAACTCGTTCGTACCTCACTCGGTCAGACTCTATCACCGCCACTCATTGATCAGGGAACATGAAATGCACCAAGATACCTGTGTGTAGTCGCTGAATGAACTCTTCATGTTGTCTGTTGTATTTATGTGTATGTTTCTGTTGTGTTGTCTTTATATGAGAAACGAGTCCTTGTAATCACAACAAATTTCCGTAAGGATCAATAAAGCAGTCTTAGTCTTAGTCTTCTTGTCGAGGCCCTATGTTCCATGAGGAACTAGCAAGAGACCGTGGTGAATGGCGTGTTCTTGTCGAGGCCCTATGTTCCATGAGGAACTAGCAAGAGACCGTGGTGAGTGGCGTGTTCTTGTCGAGGCCCTATGTTCCATGAGGAACTAGCAAGAGACCGTGGTGAGTGGCGTGTTCTTGTCGAGGCCCTATGTTCCATGAGGAACTAGCAAGAGACCGTGGTGAGTGGCGTGTTCTTGTCGAGGCCCTATGTTCCATGAGGAACTAGCAAGAGACCGTGGTGAGTGGCGTGTTTTTGTCGAGGCCCTATGTTCCATGAGGAACCAAAAAAAATGATGATGATGATGATGATGTTAGTTTTCTTGAGTTCCTTCTTTCCTAGGGCCATTAGAGCATGTAATGGGTTGCCTAAGCTAGCCAGGAAAATTAGTGACTTAGCAGAATTCAGGTCTTTGGTTAATATGCATGACTAAATGCTTGACGCGTATGACGTAATCATCTTCTTTTTTTTTTATGTAACGTCTGTATTCAGATAAGATAAGAAGACAATCAACAACAAATTAACAAAAAAACAAACAAAAACAAAAACTAATCAATGCAATAATCAATCAAATAATTTTTCTGAAATCGTGACAAAATCTGTAGTCAAGGTGTATGAGCTCATGTTCACAGTTTCAGCTTGATAGAATAATGAAAAGGTAAAAAAAAAAAAATGTGTTTTACTATGACTTAAGTATCAGTTAATAGTTCATGCATGTAGTGAATGGAACACAATTTCCAGATATACGTTTGTGTACGTTATTTCTCCCGCACCCATTCTCTGATCAAGTTGGTGGCGCAAATCAAAATCTACAAAAATATGAAAACACTTGTTTGGGGACAGTCATTGTGAACAATGGTACAGAGCAGAGGTTTTCCAATTATTTTTTTTTTGGTCTCGTAGACCTCGTTGTCATGTTTTCCAATTTTAAGTAGACCCCTGTTTTGACACTGTTTTGATTATTTTCCAAAATTCATGAATTTCAAATATGATTGGTTGTTGTGGGGTTTTTTTTTTGTGTTATTTTTTTTTTTTACACGGATTTAAATGTCGTGCATATTTATTAAGGAAATTTAAATTTAAAATGAAGCGAAGTAAAAAAGTTTATTACCAAAAAAAAATATATACGCCTATGAGTGGGCTGTATGGTGGGCTTGTGGGCTGCATGGTGGTCTGTATGGTGGGCAATTTTTTTCCCATTAATAATATAACAAGCAAAATACAAAAAAATCCTTTAGAAAAAAAAGAGAAGCTTATCTAAAGGGGGAGAACTCCTCCCTTAAAACTATATTTATCAATAATTTACACGTTATTTCCCTTATTCAATATCAGACACAATAATATTCTAATGACAGGTCCTTTAGAGCTAGACTTAGAAGAGTAGGATTTTTCAATTTCGTTTTTTTTTTTTAGGGCGCCCGGGAGAAGTGGCCTTTAGGTAACCGGTCATTCCAATGTCAACGGGATGGAGGACATAAGGGATATGACAGTAGAGTCATCCTCTTGGCGACTGTTAGCTAAAGGGGTCAGACTGTGTCAAGCGCAAATACTATTTCTCTTGTGCATAATTGACAAGCCTGGTGTGTCACTTGCAAAGAGTTTTAGCCAATTAAATTAAAAAAAAACAAACGTGTAGGCAGGGATAATATTAAAAAAAAATCAAGCAAAATATTTTTAAAAAATCCTTAAAAAAAAAAGAAAACTAAAGCTTATTTAAAGTGAAAGAACTCCGCCTTTAAACCTATATCTTTCAATAATATACAATTTTTTTTTCTTTTATTTGATATTATAGAACCAAATTAATTACCAATAATTACTTGACTAGTTGGGTATTATTGTTTTGTTAGGTACAATACATAATTATTGAAAGTATTTATTGAAAGTATCAACTTTGTCAGAGAATTCAGAAGGCAGTAATAACGTTGTCAATAACTGAAGAATACTTACTAATTAGTTTCCCTTGTAGGCATCAAAAAAAAAAAAAAAACTAACAGTAATTAATTGAATAATTGTTTACATTTTTTTTTATTGATTCATGTTTTGTATGTGCTCAGGCAACCCATTCCATGCCCTAATAGCACTAGGGAAGAAGGAGTATTTGTATAAATTTGTCCTAGCATATGGGACGAGGAATGTGCCTTTATCTTTGTGTCTTTCAGAGTATTTTTTTAAATTTTGTTCCGAGAATGGGTATGGGAGAAATAACGTGTAAACACGTTCTACAAGACAGAGTGAGTTGATATAAGCTTTGAAAAAATGTTTATTAGAAATAGATAGATCTGTTGCTTTTTTTCCTAGCTTTAGAACTTTTGGCGCCTAGAAGGTCAGCGCCAAAACGACCAGCGTTCAGTCATCCCTAGACTTAGTTTACCACTCACATATAGAGGCCATGTTTTAATTACTTAAGCATCGAAACCAAAAAAAATCTATATTTTCAATCTTTTGAAAGAAGTTTATAAAATGTAAAGCCACGTGCTAATGGTTTCTATAGGCTTATATATTAAGCTACTTATTTTAATCCTCTGTTTAAAAACTTGAAAACAGAATCATGACTTTTATAACGTCCATAGTGGTGTCTCTGCATTTTGATGTTAGTCTAGATCTAGATGAATAACGGATCAGATTAGCTATTCTAATATGATAATGAGGTGTCTGTCTCCAAATTTATACTTTAATCTAAAATAATTTGTCCATTCTTAAATACACCATATAGTCTATATTTTAATCTAGATTAATTTGTCGGTTCTTAAATAACACATGTATTTTCTAATCACGATTAATTTGTCGGTTCTTAAATACCACATGTATTTTCTAATCACGATTAATTTGTCGGTTCTTAAATACCACATGTATTTTCTAATCACGATTAATTTGTCGGTTCTTAAATACCACATGTATTTTCTAATCACGATTAATTTGTCGGTTTTAAATGCCACATGTATTTTCTAATCACGATTAATTTGTCGGTTCTTAAATACCACATGTATTTTCTAATCACGATAAATTTGTCGGTTCTTAAATACCACATGTATTTTCTAATCGCGATTAATTTGTCGGTTCTTAAATACCACATGTATTTTCTAATCGCGATTAATTTGTCGGTTCTTAAATACCACATGTATTTTCTAATCACGATTAATTTGTCGGTTCTTAAATACCACATGTATTTTCTAATCACGATTAATTTGTCGGTTCTTAAATACCACATGTATTTTCTAATCACGATTAATTTGTCGGTTCTTAAATACCACATGTATTTTCTAATCACGATTAATTTGTCGGTTCTTAAATACCACATGTATTTTTTAATCACGATTAATTTGTCGGTTCTTAAATACCACATGTATTTTCTAATCACGATTAATTTGTCGGTTCTTAAATACCACATGTATTTTCTAATCACGATTAATTTGTCGGTTCTTAAATACCACATGTATTTTCTAATCACGATTAATTTTTCGGTTCTTAAATACCACATGTATTTTCTAATCACGATTAATTTGTCGGTTCTTAAATTCCACATGTATTTTCTAATCACGATTAATTTGTCGGTTCTTAAATACCACATGTATTTTCTAATCACGATTAATTTGTCGGTTCTTAAATTCCACATGTATTTTCTAATCACGATTAATTTGTCGGTTCTTAAATACCACATGTATTTTCTAATCACGATTAATTTTTCGGTTCTTAAATACAACATGTATTTTCTAATCATGATTAATTTGTCGGTTCTTAAATACCACATGTATTTTCTAATCACGATTAATTTGTCGGTTCTTAAATACCACATGTATTTTCTAATCACGATTAATTTGTCGGTTCTTAAATACCACATGTATTTTCTAATCACGATTAATTTGTCGGTTCTTAAATACCACATGTATTTTCTAATCACGATTAATTTGTCGGTTCTTAAATACCACATGTATTTTCTAATCACGATTAATTTGTCGGTTCTTAAATACAACATGTATTTTCTAATCACGATTAATTTGTCGGCTTTTAGAAAAAAAGAGCTACCTCCTAAATCTGCAGCTATATTTGAGTTTGTTTGACAGTTTCACTCTTGTCACTCTCCATTCTTATTTGTCTTTTAGTCATGGCTATCACTATCAATGAAAGGCCCACCCATGGATCCAATATATGTGCATATGTAAATTAGTTTTTGATCCTTTTCTCGTCTTTTCCTTAAAAAAAAAATTATAGTCATAGCCCTTGCATTTAATTCTTAAGTAGACTTCGATCTTTCCGTATAGTTTGGCGCATGGCAGTCTCCACAAAGATCTGTCACTAGCAATGTCTGAAGCCTCCTCCCACCTGGTGTGCACTACTATAAGGTCCTACTTGAAAGTGTGGCGTCAAGCTATACGAGGACGTCCGTGTTTGCGCTTTCTTCGTATTTGCCTCCATGTCATTGCAACTCTTGGTATGCGTATTTTATTTTGATATTATCTAAAAAAAAAGGACTCTGTCAGGATCGAAATGGATGAAAAGGGAAACACTATTCACTGCAGTCCAAGTGTCCATTGAAGAAATTTTCAGATGTTTTGGTGGATCTGCAACAGTACCACTCTATGACAAGTGACGAGAATCTCTCAGGGATGTTTAGGGCCTCAAAGATGTCTGCAAGGTCAGTTGTTAATATCCACTCGGTCGATCTGATGACGGGGTAGGCCTAATAATTTAATTATCAAACTGTAAAATGTGCCGAAAACTGAACATGGGTTTTAATATTTTTATTTCAATTTTAATGTGAGGCTAAGTAAGCTTAAGCCTGGCACTGGCTACCTATCAAGGAGGCTCGAGAGTCGACACCCGACTCGAGCAGAGTTGTGTTTACTGAGCGCCTAAAGGCAGCACGGAAAACCTTCTCCCAGATACCCCTTTCTCCACTGGTCCACAGAAAGAGATTTGGACCACAGCCCTCTCAGCATGCTGCAAGCACGAAAGCTAGGGTGTGGGAAAAGGGTACTGAGATCACTGGCATCAAGGAGATGGCACATCCTCCGAGGGCGACGTTGCGTAAGGGGCGCCAAAATGGGCATTAAATCGACATAAATATCAAATACATTTCTTTTCACCCTATTTTAGAGGATCGATGAGGCATGGGTGCATATCGAACTTGTGACGCTAGTTAACTCCGTACACGTTATAGGAAAGTTGTGTATCGCTTACAGGCGACTGTTCTTATACAAATATGTTTGAATATAACAAGACTTCGAAGTATAACTTTAAGTATAGTCCTTATTATTTCCCTACCAAATTCATGTAGAAGACGAGGATGGGGCGTGACTCTACTGGTTATAAGTAAGTAATCCCCTTTCAGACCATGAGGTCTATAGAATAGATGATGTTAACGGTTAACGAGCAGGGCGTCATGTGGCTAGCGCAACGACCAACCGCCTTTACTTTCTCACAAACAAAATCTTAGTCTTCACCGAGATTCGAACCCATAACCTCAGGTTCAGAAGCCAAGCGCTTGACTCTACTAACGCTTAAAAAATGATTCTGCTGTGGTAAGAAGTGTGCAACAATTAACATAAACATTGAAATGTTTGGACAACAAGCTTATCAACATTTATTTTATTCTGAACACTGAATATACTAAAGTGCTTGCTTGTTATGATAAAATAAAATAAGATAATATTATTGGTCTAAATAGATGGAGACTTGCTGGTTTGACTACAAATGTCCATCTCAGTGTTACTACTAAGACAATAACAGTGAGGTTTCAAACTTGAACAGCATTCACAGACGCAACATACGCGCGCACACACACACACACTGGTATACACTATGTCTTTAATTGGGACTATTTAATCAGATTGTCAATTTAAGTGAGGTACATGTTATGTCTTTGATTGGGACTATTTAATCAGATTGTCAATTTAAGTGAGGTACATGTTATGTCTTTAATTGGGACTATTTAATCAGATTGTCAATTTAAGTGAGGTACATGTTATGTCTTTAATTGGGACTATTTAATCAGATTGTCAATTTAAGTGAGGTACATGTTATGTCTTTGATTGGGACTATTTAATCAGATTGTCAATTTAAGTGAGGTACATGTTATGTCTTTGATTGGGACTATATAATCAGATTGTCCATTTAAGTGAGGTACATGTTATGTCTTTGATTGGGACCATTTAATCAGATTGTCAATTTAAGTGTGGTACATGTTATGTCTTTGATTGGGACTATTTAATCAGATTGTCAATTTAAGTGAGGTACATGTTATGTCTTTGATTGGGACTATTTAATCAGATTGTCAATTTAAGTGAGGTACATGTTATGTCTTTGATTGGGACTATTTTATCAGATTGTCAATTTAAGTGAGGTACATGTTATGTCTTTGATTGGGACTATTTAATCAGATTGTCAATTTAAGTGAGATACATGTTATGTCTTTGATTGGGCCTTTTTAATCAGATTGTCAATTTAAGTGAGGTACATGTTATGTCTTTGATTGGGACTTTTTAATCAGATTGTCAATTTAAGTGAGGTACATGTTATGTCTTTGATTGGGACTATTTAATCAGATTGTCAATTTAAGTGAGGTACATGTTATGTCTTTGATTGGGACTATTTAATCAGATTGTCAATTTAAGTGAGGTACATGTTATGTCTTTGATTGGGACTATTTAATCAGATTGTCAATTTAAGTGAGGTATGTTATTGAATTCCGTAGACAGAAATAAGGCCAACAACTCCAAAGATTAAGGCTTTAGACATAATGCAAAACAAATCCTAATGACACGGATATAATCATATGATACAGAGTCATACACAAAAGATTTATTTGATTTAAAAAAAAAAACACAACAGCACTAGACAAGATCAAGAAAACATCAATTTAATAGTGGACATTTGACATCAGTCTCCTTTTCAACCTTAAAATACAATAGATTTCACATAACAAACAAATTTCATTTATTTTTTCCTTTGAACATTAATATTTTCAGCTTTTTTTTTTTTTTTTTTGCTTTCAAATATATATAAATTTAACCAAAAACAATAAAAATAAACACCAGAGCAGTTAATATAATATGTATATATGGATTAACTGTTGTAATATTTTTTATTCTGGTAGTTTGAAGAAACAATTAAAAGAAATGCTTTTGTTGATATATTACTAATTTATGCTACGAATAGTATATATTGTGCTCTGGAGATGTGTTCGGTAAAACTGATATTTTTTGTCATCCACTTCGTTTTCCAGCTCATGCAGAGACTTGTTCACCTATTTTGATAATATTGATTTGCCTGAAAATCAGAGGCATCCTGTTGGTCTTCAGCTGCCTCGTAGCCCTCGTTGGAACCAAAGCCATAGTTGTCGTTAAAGTCTCTTGATGATGGCGCGTCTTTATTTCTGATTTTAGTTCTGTGTGAGTTCTTTGCCAAAATAACCCTTAAAAAAATGGAAATATTAAGGTATGAAAGATAATTGTAGCAATCCTTTAAATGTAGACATTATATCCAACAACACTCTACTGGATAAAGACATTAACAACAGGATAGCCAAGGCAATGAACACCATTTTGCAGATAATAGTCTGGGACAACATATTGCTGACTAGCAGTACTAAAACCCTAGTCTACCGGACCTGAGTGTTGAGCACCTTGATATACGGAAGTGAAACAGGGTCAATCTACTCATAACAGGAAAAAAAGCTGAATGTCTTCCACCTCCGGTGCCTAAGGCGGATTTTTAAAATAAGGTGGCAAGATAAGATAACCAATGAGGAAGTGCTACGAAGAGCAAGGTGCCAGGACATCCGCTCTGTTATCAGCAGCAGACGCCTTGGCTGGCTTGGCCACGTTCGTAGAATGTCAGTAGGTCGACTTCCACAGGACATTCTGTATGGCGATCTAATAGAAGGCAGAAGAGCCGCTGGTCGCCCACTTTTACGTTATACGGATGTATGCAAACGCGACATGAAGCTCTTCAAAATCGACACTAGCAGCTGTAAAGAAGTGGCACTGGATAGATCCACATGGAGAGAGAGCAAAAGGAAAGGGTCAGGGAAGGGTCACGGATTGCAGATGTCATACACAACAGATGCAGAAAGAAGGGTGAAAATGCAACGGCGCCAGGTGATTACATATGCCCAACCTGCGATCGCAGCTGTGTATCAAGGATTGGCCTCTTTAGTCACACAAGAAGTTGCAAAGGGAAAAGATCGTCTCCCGAGACGTAAAATGCCACAGACTTCAAAAGTATACATAGCTTCCGAAACAGAAGGAGCCATATATATATATGGCTTGAGTTCAAATGATTGACTAATGATCTAGGTCCAGAGGATCTTCTAGAACACTGCTATTCAGTGAGGACCTGTTGACTGATTTACCACTGTCATAGAATCGTGTTTCTTTCTGTTTTGTTTTTTTTTGCCCGTCATCTAGTGATTGTATTGTCTTAACTGAAAAACAAAAACTTTATCTGTCAAAAAATTCTCTTTAAAACCAAGCAAAATATACAGAGATAATTAAAGAAGAAGAGATTATCTAAGGGAAAGAACTCCACATTTATAAATTCTAAATCCCCAAATTGACTCTCTCTCTCTCTCTCTCTCTCTGTATATATATATCATGGGCGTAGCCAGGATTTTTTTTCGGGGGGGGTTTTGGGGGGTGAATTCCCCCCCCCCCCGACCCCCCCCCCCCGGGAAAAAAATTATATGTATTTATGTGTGTGTGTGTACATAATCTTTATTACATTCTGACCCTTCATTCTTTCGGAAGACGTTTATTGTGCCCTAGAATAGGTTCTTCCATGAGTTAGTGAAAAAATTGTAGATTCCCCGACATTACTAGCAAAGGGGTCTGGGGGAGCGCTAGGAGCTCCACCAGCGCGGGGCGAAGCCCCGCCGCCAAGCACTATTTCTGATATTGAAAACCAACAAAATGCATATTCTGAGGTATCTACAGTGCATTTTCCTGCTATTAAAAAATTCTATTTCAAAAACCTAATGTGTTATTCTTACTGACTTAGACCCTCCCTCGTCGTTCGGCGCATTTGCCATCAAGCTGTTTCCATAAAATTGTGGACTCCCCGCCATTACTAGCAAGGGGTTCTGGGGGAGTGCCAGGAGCTCCCCAGCGCGGGGCGAATCCCCGCCGCCAAGCACTATTTCTGGTATTGAAAGCCAACAAAATGCATATTCTGAGGTATCTACAGTCCATTTTAATGCTATTAAAAAGTTTTATTTCGAAAACCTATTGTGCTATTCTTACTGACTTAGACCCTCCCACGCCGTTCGGAGCATTTGACGTCAAGCAGTTTCCATAAAAATCTGTCACTGGTAATGTCTGAAGCCTCTTCCCACCTACCATGAGGACCTCCATGAATGAGTGGCGTCAAGTTGTTCTAGGATATCATTGCAACTCTTCTTATGCGTAATTCATTTTGTCGGAGAATATGTCCCGCAAACCTCATGCGTCGTTCTCTCACAATCTTACTAAGGGGTCGACTCCCAGTTCGGCATAGGATTTCCTTGATTTAGATCCGATCTCTATAACTGACTCCTGAAATCTGTATTAGCCATCTTTGTTGAGCTACATTTAGTGTTTTTCGATTCCGGTAGATGACTATTCACTGCAGTTTATTAATGGAGCCCTGCCACTGGTAAAAATAAGTAACCTCTCTTGAATACGCTCTTGGAATTAAGTAACTGTAGTTTGCTTTAGATTTTATATCGAAAAGAGAAGTTTTATCGTCAAAATCTTCTGTTGGGGGTTTTCAACCTCAAATGCTCTGTAGGGGGATCTTAGACTCAAAACCATCTGGAGGGGTTTTAAACTTTAAAAAAAAGCCATCTGTAGAAGAAACTCAAAACCCCCGATTGGCTTGACTACGCTCAAATAATTTTAGTGTGTAATTTGTTTTTTTTTATATTGAAGATGTATTTGTAGCACCAAACCCCTCTGAATGGGGGTTTAAACTCAAAACCTCTTTCGGCAACGCTCATAGCATTTTGAGTGCGTAATTTACTTTTTTTCTTACACTGAAGATGGCGGGGGGTTTAAATTCAAAATCCCTCTGACTACGCTCATAGATTTTAGAGTGAGTAATTTTCTTTTATTTAAATTGAAGAGGTACTTTTTAGCTTCAAACTCCACTGGAGGGGAGTTTAAATTCAAAACCCCATAGACTACACTCATAACATTTTTAGTGAATAATTTACTTTTTTTTAATTATTACAAAGAGGTATTTTTTACCTTCAAAACTGTGTCAAAACCCATTTAGCTACGCTCATAACATTTCGAGTGCGTAATTAGCTTTTTTTTATATTAAAGAGGGGGTTTATCGTAAATTTTAGACGGGATTTTAAAATCAAAATCATCCTTAACTTTGCTCTTGGAATTAGGGGATTTTCGTTTGCATTTTTTTTTGTTTTGTTTTATAGAAGAGGGGGAGTTAACTGCAAAAACCCCAGGTAGGGGGTTTAAAACTCAAAACCCCTGGTAGGGGGTTTTAAACTCAAACTCGAACCGTTCTGGTAGGCGTTTTAAACTCGAACCCCCCTGGTAGGGGTTTTTAAACTCGAACCCCCCTGGTAGGGGTTTTTAAACTCGAACCCCCATGGTAGGGGGTTTTAAACTCAAAACCCCTTTGGTTGTGATGGTGTGATGGCAAGTGATGGTTTAGTATTAAAATCTCACCTAAAATAAACAAAATCAAAGCAAAAAATCTGTCACTAAATTCCGACTTCCCCCCCCCCTTGGGGGGGGGATTTCATTTCGGGGGGGGTTTGAACCCCAAGAACCCCCCCCCTGGCTACGCCCATGATATATATATATATATATATATATATCGAGAGACGATCTTTTCCCTTTGCGCTGGGGGAAAGCCTGGGCGGTAAATTTGCGATCGCTGGGCTGCCCACTCGACAGCACACGCCTCTCTTCCATACTGACCGGGTCCAAAGGGATGGCAGGCCATCACAATTTGGGGTATATATATATATATATATATGTGTGTGTGTGTATGTGTGTTTACATCCATATTATGCGGCATAAAGGTGTCCTACTTTTGGAATGTGTACCGTATGAGCTGTAGTGGCAGTATATAGGTGGGACACTTTGTATTCAGTAGGCTGGGCTCTACCATTTTTAATTATTATAACAATTTTTCTTTTTTTCACAACCCATCATGAATGGTATAATGAAACCAAGCTATTGGTATTAGCGACTCTTTATGCTTGATCAAAATGCAACAGTACCAGACCGAATAGCAGTTTTTAAAACCCATTAAAACAAAACTGTCTTATATATAATTATATATATATATATATATATATATCGAACATAAAACCTTTCTTACGAAATCATAAGCAGAGATAGAACACAGACGAGGAGAGTACGATTCATGTTGGATATGGCCTTGTAAACAATCTGAAAAGAAACAAACGAACTCTTTAGTTATATAATGTTAAAGCAAAGACTAAACTGAGTGGAGAGTTAATATCTGCGTCAGGCCAGCATCATCGTTCCTAGCTGACTTAAAAAGGAGTGGAAATTATAAGGTTAACAAAAAAAACTACATCACAAAGAGAGTTCTACATAATGTAACAAAATCATAGTTAAATCCCAATGCCTAGCAGCAGCCCCCCCAAAAAACCAAGCCAATATAACTTTCTTACTTTGACAGATTATGTAGGTGAAGCAATGGAAAACTTCCTTCTATATCATGTATAGAGTATAGGATAGCCCCGATACCATAACGCAGTGTTTCTCAAACTTTTTCCTTGACGCAACACTTAGCACATTTTGAAAATTTAGAGGAATACTTTGCTTATTTTCCAGAGGGATATATTCACTTGGTGGTCTACTAGTTAATTATTCCAGTAGTTCATGTAACAATTATTCAGGCTTCGCGGAACACAATGGTCCTACAGAGCACAGTTTTGGGCAACACTGCTATAACCTATTAAGAGACAAATAGCTTCACAGATTCTCTTATCTCATAGACTGTCAAATCTTCTTATTACATTTTATGTCAGAAACAAGTAACATAAAATAGTAGCACCTTTTTATAAAGTCATTTCAAAGCTTATGACTTTGTGTTAAAGTGATTACTAATGAACAATAGATGTTCAAAATGTCAAAGCAAGAGTTGGCATGTCAAGCACACTGTTCATTGTGGCTGTTGGCTCTCAAATCGAATACAGCCTGCCAGTTAAGGTCTAGGCAAGCAGGACGGCCCTCAAATAACTTGACAAAGTACAGGCTCAGGCTTTGTGGTTCCTAGCTAGCACCTTAAGTCCAACATGCGCGGAAGAAATCATGTGTGATGTGCCTCTTCTCGTCCTGGGGAGAACTAGGCTGGTACTTGTAGCTAGGAAGCTCTGTAAAATGAATGATCCAGGCATCCCCCCATCCAAATCCTAACTAGTCGGTGAAGAGAAAACATCACGGATCCGCGCGGAAATCTTTTATGCAAGAGGCGTGTGTCACATCATTGTGTGTGACATGAAGTAGTCGGGAATCTTTTATGTAAGAGGCGTGTGTCACATCATTGTTTGTGACATCAACTAGGCGGGAATTTTTTATGTAAGAGGCGTGTGTCACATCATTGTTTGTGACATGAACTAGTCGGGAATCTTTTATGTAAGAGGCGTGTGTCACATCATTGTTTGTGACATGAACTAGTCGGGAATCTTTTATGCAAGAGGCGTGTGTCACATCATTGTTTGTGACATGAACTAGTCGGGAATCTTTTATGCAAGAGGCGTGTGTCACATCATTGTTTGTGACATGAACTAGGCGGGAATCACGGAGTACACTTAAAATTCATTGGTGACACTTTTCACGTGAAAGTTTGTGCGGAACGATGGGACAAAAGTCTCGTTCTGAGAGTTGACCACATGGTTAGAAAACAGTAGTCGCCATGATCAGGAAAGTGTAAAGACTTATCTTACCAATTGTGTAAAAGGCATTAGTGAGTACGTGCTTGATGAATTCTATCGGAGTGTATTGTGGATTTATGTGAATATTTTCTTGTATTCCTTGATTGCTGGACTGGTCAATATTTTGTGTATTTCATTTTATAGTCAATAAACGTACTGTCTGCTACTCTAGGACTTGATTGATGAATTTTAGTATTTGTTGTGCTGTGCTAATTAGAGTAGACATGCCAGACAACAAATAGTACAACAGTTCAAGGTGAAGGAAGGCATCTTTAGTTACTGCATAGTAGACACTTTAATGTGCATAAATATATGTCACATAATAAGCAGCGACAGCGTGCAATTTGAGCGTGCAAGCTGGACTCTCCACCAAGCGGGTACCAATTTAAAGGGTTAGTGCCAGCCCGCCACGGAGGAGCCCGACCAACTCTCACATTAACCTTAGATTAGAGAGGTTGGAAGTAGATACTGGAACACACACTCACACACTCGTCTATACTAATGCAGAAAGCGCTGCACACACTAAGACACATATATACGCCCTACGCCATCTACTTCTAAACAGACAGATCTGTACCCTAAAGATCCGGTGAGAGTACGGGGGCCTATATTACTGTGTTACTTGATCTCGATCATGAGTGGTCTCGCTGCATGTACCTGAGATGCGGAAATACCGTGTGAGTCTCATCGCACTAGGGCACCGTGTTGAGAACTCTATTCTCTGATAACACGGACAAGGAAAGCGGCAGTCCTTCTCAAAGCTTCTCTGTCTCCGTACAGAGCCAGCTCCTCATGCAAACCAGCTTTTGTTTCACTCAAATGGCCTTGTTTAGGGTGTAGTTTTGCGCACTCGTAAGGATGTGGTTAACTGTTTCGACGTCGTCCTGACAATGCCTGCAGCGTGAGTCGAAGTTTGGCTTAAATTTAGCAAAATAGGCACCGATTGGACAGTGTCCCGTTCGGTACCTAGCGATTGTTACCTGTTCTTCCCTATTTAGCTGCTACCATTCGTCCGATTTTGAGGGCCCTTTTAAGTTTTGCCAGACTTCCCTTCCCGTATTACCGTTTTCCCAGCTTTTGCTCCATTTATTTCTTGCCCATTCGTCCACTATCGTACGCGCCTGCTCAAAAGTCTGTGGCTCGTCCACAGGGTCCAGTTTTGAGCTGAGCTTGGCTAATAAGTCAGCTTTCACATTACCCTCCACATCCACGTGTCCAGGTATGTATTGGAATGTCGTCCGAATTTTGTGTTTTTCTTGGAGGCGTCCCACGCACGCCAGTGTTTTTGCCAGTGGTTCCGGGAGCGTATCTGCAGGGCTTTCAATGGCTTGTAGGCTCGACAGAGAGTCTGTAAACAGTACAATAGGATTGGGTTGTGCTGTTTTCTCGTTAAGTCGTTCTTCAATGTACTCTACTGCATTTTGAATTGCAACCATTTCAGCTACGTAATTGCTCCTGCCAGAACACGCACCTAGAATCTCATCGTTCTCAATCGTGCCAGGGAATTGAACCACCACACCATACCCAGAGGTTTTTTGTCCGAGGTACTTTTCCTACTTTTTCTGGTATTCATCAACGATTTGACCAAACGCCTAGGGTGTCGCTCACTACTTTTTGCGGACGATTTGCTGATCTGGAAAACTGGGAGATCCGCAGCCGCTCTAGCTGCGGAAATCCAACGTGACCTAGTCACGATTTCTTGCTACACACGTTTGTGGAATATGGAGGTTAATTGTGCGAAAACAGTCTGGACCCTTTTCACTCTTGGCAAAGATATCTATAAAGAAAAGATTTCTCTCTCAATCAATGGTACCGAATTAAAGATGGAAGCCAAGCCGAAATACCTGGGAGTCACCCTGGACCCAAAAATGGGTTTGTCCGACCATGTGAGAACAGTGCGAGAGCAAGCGTCAGAGAGCCTTAAGGTAGTCAAGCGGTTAGCCACGACCAAGTGGGGGGCCAAAGCGAACGTGTTACGGGCCCTCTACATTGGAGCGGTAAGGTCGAGGATGGAGTACTCGTCTCTTGCACAGGTCTATGCCTCACAAACGTCTCTAGCGGGGCTGGACTCAGTGCAGAACCAAGCAATTAGACTCATTTGTGGTGCATTTCGTACGACGCCAACTGCGGCATGTGAGGTCATGACAAATCTCCCACCACTGAGATTACGAAGGGAGCGAGCCGTTATGATTGCTTATGAAAAATTCAAACGGCTAGAAGAGGGTTGCCCAGTCAGGAGTCTGGTCGACAATTGGCAGGGCGGAAATCGGCTGAAGCGGAACTCTTTCATGCACTCGGTGCGGGAATTGTCCAAAGAAGTCGATTTACCCCAGAACAGAGCAGCTCTCGCTCTGCATGGGGCTTCTTCTCCGGCGAATGCTCCTGGATCCCAGAGGTGAGGAAATCGCTGATTGACCCAGAAGTTAACAAGAAATGCACAAAAACTGTCCTACGAAACACTGCCAGGAAAACTGTCGCCCAGTACCCAGCTGACTACATTAAAGTGTACACAGATGGTTCCACGAGAGAGCGGAAATACCTACGAGTATGATTGTACTACGCCACATTGTGTGATGGGGAACTAAATAAACAATCCGCAGCGACATCTGTTATAATGATCACAGATTCAGGCTACTATATAAAAATCATGAGTGGCTCGAGGGGGGGGGGAGTCACCTTTATTTAAAAAAAAAAACCAACACACACAAACTCAGAGCAGCAGATACCATTTCTTGAAGTGGACGACCTCACATTGAGCGTGAAGGGCAATGACGCGACAGGTGACCGCTTTCGTGACCCCAAATACGTTTAACCAGGCTAAACCTTTAAATCGAAAGTGTGTACAGGAGGAGTGGTTGAAATCTTGGGATAGCTCATACGAAGCCCAAAGAATCTAGCAGATCCCCCCCCCCCCACCCCGACACAGACGCTACATGATGGAGGTGAATAAAGCCGAAACCAACGAAAAGAGTGCTGTGTGAAACGGGACAATGCCCCATTGGTGCTTACTTTCCAGCCAAATTGTGATGCTGTTGCCGACACTGTGCAGAGTCAGTGGAAACAGTGGCGCACGTCTTGCAAGAGTGCCCACAGCTACGGGTAACATATCTGCCGAGTCATTTGACCTGTGAGGGAGCTAAGCACTAAGCCAAACAGTTGATTTTCTCGCCTAGGCGCTACGGGAGGACTAGAAAATCTATTTTTGTTCTGCAACTTCGGAGTTCATCGAGAGAGAGAGAGAGACAGAGAGAGAGAGAGAGAGAGGAGAGAGAGAGAGAGAGGGAGAGAGAGATGTTACGATGGACACTCAAATATAAATACACTTGACATAAGAACAATCTCAGGTAAACACAAACAAGTATAATCAGCCATCTTGATTATTAGAGTAGTTTCCCCTGTGCATGGGCACAACTCTTCTTGACATACAACATTCCATCAACAGAGAGAGAGAGAGAGAGAAGAGAGAGAGAGAGAAATAGAAAGAGGAGAGAGAGAGGAGAGAGAGAGAGAAATAGAGAGAGGAGAGAGAGAGAGAGAGAAAACATGGATTGGCTTGAGGGACACTTGAATCCTAGAACTGGACTCTGTGTGAAGTAAACCCATATATCTTGGTGTTGGTTGTTAAATATATACATATATATAACATTGTGATCTTGCATTGCCCCTTTTATTACAGCTGCATCCCTAAAATTGACAAAGAACATTAGGCTTATAACATTCTTTTAGAAATAAGAAGAAATGTCTTACCCCTAGAGACCTGCCTGAGACTCAATTAGCAATGGCGAATTTTTCTATAAGAGACACGAATACACTTTAGAAACCACCTGCAGCGTATTGGAGATGACTTTTTGTACTGCTAATTTTATACTTTCTGTTATCAAATCTTCTTATTCTCATAGCTTTAGCAATCTGCAATTTATAGCAGATTTGAATGGATTAGTAACCGCAGTCAAAGTTCTCTAAAACAGCGCATGTTTAATTCGTAATTGCGTTGGACATTAAATTCCTAGTTTTATGTCCTTTAAGACATCATACAAAAAACGATTTATATAGATCTCGGTTATCGGTCAATTATGCTAAGCAAGCAATGTTGTATTTGCCAAATCATCTAAAATCTCAACTCAATGTGAATATGGCTTAATATGATGAAATTATAATTCCAATCATGGTCATAGTACGGAAATGCAGACAGTGCGGCCTCCATAAGGGGGACCTCCATAATTTAATAAAAAAAAAAGATATTTGTTTTAGAAACATGCATGCATACTATTTTTTACCTAGAGATTGAAAATGTTTATATTAAGCTTAGACTCCGAAGAAGAATAAGTCCGAGGGCAGCACTTCACGAGGGTGCGAAAACCAAGACACGATCTATATATTTTACCACACCTGATGTAGACAAAACGTTTGTCTGTAAGAGTTCTATTTTAGAGTCGTCGTAGATAAATTAGTCTCAACAAGTTAAACCCAGTAATACACGTCAGCCAGGCTGTTGTCTTTGAGGCCCAATCATTTCCAATGTGACCAAGCTATAGGCCTACATTTTGTTAAGATTACATACAAAACTTATTTCTAGTTTTTACCGATCTCATTAGCTTTAGAAGATGCACCTTGGACATGTATATTCGTTTTTTTTGAAGGACATTCTGTGATATTTTAGATAAGAGGAAAGGATAGGGTGACTTTTCCGAGGACAGACACAGGCGTCAAAAAGAAAATCTTAATCTTAATCGGCGGACAATGGTTATGCTTGCCTTAGATGTGGCAACATTTGTATGTCACAGCTAGGACTGCGTAGCCACGGGAAATACTGCATTCCTTATTAATCTTCAAACTAGAAGACAAGCCTCATTATATATATATATATATATATATATATATTATTATATATATATATACGTAACCCTAACTGTTTAGACCAGTGATGCCCAACTCCTATAATGAAGAATTTCGTATGAATTCAAAATTTTCCAAAACAAAGTCTTTCTTAAAATAACTAAGATAAATTCGTATGCAATTACATAAACTCTCTCGCCATATTTAATTTTTTTTTTGTTTAAAACGTAATTTTTTCTGGAGGGGGCAGTAGAGTAACAATGTTTAATCCTCGCTCCTTTTTATAATTTCTACTAATGATTGCATTTGGTATTAAAGACTTGGGGTGGGGCGACTCGATAAAATAATTTAATTTGTAGCATTTATAAATTGTATTATTGACACTTTTTTTTAATTTTGTAATTTCTTAACTAAATTACAAAAAAAAAAAAAAGTATTGGTTTGTCCAATGGGCGGAAGGCGATTGCATGCCTCCCACCTGGTACAACCCTTTTTCATTTTATATTTACTAATGATAAAATTTGAGATTATAATATACAAATGCGTTAGAGCAACTATATTTAGCTTATATTATTTAGATACTCAACCAATTTTATTCACAAACTATGATTTGTCCATAAAAAGAGGAGCGCCCCTCCCCCCATTTAGAGGGCTAAAGTAGGGAGGGCAGCAGAAGCAATCGCCCCCCCCCCCCCATCTCACCGAATAGGCTAAGATACCAGAAGTGTATAATATAAAAATTACATTGTAATTTAACTAATTTTGATCACAAACAATGATTTCTAATAAAAATTAGGACCCACCCTTTCAAAGGGTTTAGGTTGGAAGGGCAGTAGATGTATTGCCGCCCCCCCCACCCCGCCCAATCGGCTAACAGGGGAACGATATAATATAAAGATCGGTTTAAATATCAATAGCAAGTTTTAATTATATAGATATTTAATTGATTCTATTAACAAGCTTTGATTTCTACAAATGAATTGGACCGCCCCCCCACTCGAAAGTTTATGGTGGTGGGGGCAGGACTGATGCCATCGCCACCTCCCCATCCTACCAAATCGGCCAACATACTGGGGGGGGAGGCGAAATATAAAACTTGGTTGAAACATAAATAATGAGTGTATATTATTAACATAACTAATACATTCGTATACAAATTGTGTGATTTCTTTACTAAAATTTGTCCGCACCCCCTTAGGGTGGGGGGTCGGCCGAGTGAGGAGGGGGGCAATCGCCCTTACCTTCCCCTCCCCCCTTGGATCCGCCATTGATTCAATCTACAAAACATTTTTTTTTCTAACGCTAGTGTCGCGGGCCACATGGAAAAGATACAAAAACGTAATGAAATTGACCTGAAAAACTATTTTTATTTCAAACCTGAGGATCTAGTACTTACATTGAAGTATTGGGAGAGTTGAATTTTCTCTTTACACTTCAAAAAATGGGGTAAGTTTTTTTTTAAACAGTCTCACATTCTTTATAACAAACATGTTGGCTAGCAATGATATCATGTTCTAAAACAAAAGTAAAGATCTGTCCACTTTTCCTAATAGATACTATAGTTCTATTTCATGAACGCACAATTGTTAAATGCCTTAATAGTAATCCATGAAAATATAGTAAATAACCTAACGTGGTAAAGATACATTTTGAACTTTTTTTTTGGGGGGGGCGGGGGTGAAGATTTTCTATATTTTTGTGCCGACGTTTCGGCGGGCCGTATGGCACGTCACGGGCATCACTGGTTTAGACGGTTCAGTGCTATCTAGTGCAGTGTGGTTCCGTACGGCGCAGTTAGGACCGTTCAGTTCCGAGTAGAGTCAAGACACCTGGTGAGTACGAGACGAAGTCACTATTTACGAGCCGAACCGGTACAACGAGGCCAGTCAGTCGAGAACACAGTGCTAATCTATTGAGGCCAGTAGAATTTGATAACTCAGTACAAGAGTTAAAATGTTGGCGTGGTGTTCAACTGTGAAGCATCTGTACTGTCAGTGTTATGTGTTTTAAATTGTACAGAGTTGGATGTGATTGATTGGACATCAAAGTGGTATACAGCCTTGTGACATTGCTGGTTCTGGCCTTCTCGTGACGACACATGTAAACGCTGCGAAAGTCTCTAACAGCCGTTAACTGGGACCTTCACGGCCTACGGTTTTAATTCCAAGATTCCCAGACCACAAAATGATGTCAATGGCGATAAATTGAACGTCACTGATGTCGACTAAGCGAAATAGGACTGAGACATTTTTTTAAAATAATATCTCAATCCGTGGTAGTGGATCTTTGTATCAAATCTCTTTCAATACCTCTAGTTAGCTGTCCATTTTGTATCAAATCTCTTTCCATCCCTCTAGTTAGCTGTCCATTTTGTATCAAATCTCTTTCAATACCTCTAGTTAGCTGTCCATTTTGTATCAAATCTCTTTCAATACCTCTAGTTAGCTGTTCATTTTGTATCAAATCTCTTTCAATACCTCTAGTTAGCTGTTCATTTTGTATCAAATCTCTTTCAATCCCTCTAGTTAGCTGTTCATTTTGTATCAAATCTCTTTCAATACACCTCTAGTTAGCTGTTCATTTTGTATCAAATCTCTTTCAATCCCTCTAGTTAGCTGTTCATTTTGTATCAAATCTCTTTCAATCCCTCTAGTTAGCTGTTCATTTTGTATCAAATCTCTTTCAATACCTCTAGTTAGCTGTCCATTTTGTATCAAATCTCTTTCAATACCTCTAGTTAGCTGTCCATTTTGTATCAAATCTCTTTCAATACACCTCTAGTTAGCTGTTCATTTTGTATCAAATCTCTTTCAATACCTCTAGTTAGCTGTCCATTTTGTATCAAATCTCTTTCAATACCTCTAGTTAGCTGTCCATTTTGTATCAAATCTCTTTCAATACACCTCTAGTTAGCTGTCCATTTTGTATCAAATCTCTTTCAATCCCTCTAGTTAGCTGTCCATTTTGTATCAAATCTCTTTCAATACACCTCTAGTTAGCTGTCCATTTTGTATCAAATCTCTTTCAATACCTCTAGTTAGCTGTCCATTTTGTATCAAATCTCTTTCAATACACCTCTAGTTAGCTGTCCATTTTGTATCAAATCTCTTTCAATACACCTCTAGTTAGCTGTCCATTTTGTATCAAATCTCTTTCAATACACCTCTAGTTAGCTGTCCATTTTGTATCAAATCTCTTTCAATACCTCTAGTTAGCTGTCCATTTTGTATCAAATCTCTTTCAATACTTCTAGTTAGCTGTCCATTTTGTTTTAATTACGTTCTTCCTCCGCAGAATGTAAGTCTCTTGTTTCCTTCGTATGGAAATTATTTTCTGCTGTAGACGGATGTGTTTAGTTCCATTGCGTCTAAATGTTTAGAAAAACTGGTTCAAATGTTTCTTCTGAATGATCTTGGCAGTAAGTTGGACCCTTTACGATTAGCTTGCCAAAGTAAGGTAAAGGGGCAGGATTTCGTGATTTTACCATCACACAAGAGATACAAGACACCGATAGCAAAGACAAATAGACACAAACACTCTTTTGTTCCCCTGGCAATCAAATCATTAAATAGAAACAATTTGATATAAACTTTTCACATGTAAATTATGAGTGAGTCTGGTGTGAATGTACACTTTGGTTTTTTTTTTCTAGTTACAATGTTTTGTTTGGTGTAATGCACAAATTGTAAGACTAATTTCCTTACGGACAATAAAGATTATTATTATTATTATTATACATTCATGTGTTCTATAATTCACAGGCTGTAATAAATATAGTTTGGTAGTGGAGGACATTCATAAGAGATACAATTAAACGATTGTAATTAATACAAACAAAATGATATTTTTAGTGGACACAAACCAAAACTAAATGTAGTGTGTGAAACGAGAAGGGGGCGTTCAGTTGGGGCTTTGGGTTCCACTCTAACTCTGAAACCGGTGGGTTAAAACAACAAAATGCTTCCGGTTTCTAATGGCGTACATACCTTGCCTTATGATTAAAGAATGAAATAATAATAATAATAAAAAAACGGTATGTTGAAAAGCCGTGTTTGAACAACTTCCCTGACTACGGAACAGATAGATCTACTTCTATCAGGATGTGGCAAAAATATGTAGGTCAAGTCTGGGGCTGCGTTGTGACGTGAAATACTTTACTCCTCTTTAATCTTCGCGCTCGAAGACAAGCTTTATATATTTCATACAACTTTGATAAGTTAAGGTAAACTGAACATACAAACAGATCTAGACCTATTTAATGATGCATATAAAGTTTAGATAAACTGAACATACAAACAGATCTAGATCTATATCGTAGTGCATAGAAAGTTTAGATAAACTGAACATACAAACAGATCTAGATCTATTTAATGAAGCATAGAAAGTTTAGATAAACAGAACATACAAACAGATCTAGATCAATGTAATGATGCATAGAAAGTTTAGATAAACAGAACATACAAACAGATCTAGATCAATGTAATGATGCATTGAAAGTTTAGATAAACAGAACATACAAACAGATCTAGATCAATGTAATGACGCATAGAAAGTTTAGATAAACAGAACATACAAACAGATCTAGATCAATGTAATGATACATAGAAAGTTTAGGCAAACAGAACATACAAACAGATCTAGATCAATGTAATGATGCATAGAAAGTTTAGATAAACAGAACATACAAACAGATCTAGATCAATGTAATGATGCATTGAAAGTTTAGATAAACAGAACATACAAACAGATCTAGATCAATGTAATGACGCATAGAAAGTTTAGATAAACAGAACATACAAACAGATCTAGATCAATGTAATGATGCATTGAAAGTTTAGATAAACAGAACATACAAACAGATCTAGATGAATGTAATGACGCATAGAAAGTTTAGATAAACAGAACATACAAACAGATCTAGATCAATGTAATGATGCATTGAAAGTTTAGATAAACAGAACATACAAACAGATCTAGATCAATGTAATGATGCATTGAAAGTTTAGATAAACAGAACATACAAACAGATCTAGATCAATGTAATGATGCATTGAAAGTTTAGATAAACAGAACACACCCTTTGCAAGCCTGCATCCAACATAACAAGGCAAGCCCTAACCTGGAACCCCCAAGGAAAGAGGAAGAGGGGACGGCCAAGGAATACATGGCGCCGCGATTTGGAAGCAGATGTTAAGCAGATGGGCAAGACGTGGGGACGGTTGGAGAGGCTCGCCCAGAACCGTGATGCCTGGAGGAAGCTGGTTGGTGGCCTATGCCCCAGAAAGGACCACATGCGCAGATAAGTTGAGATTTAGGTACTTAGCAAACACAATGCTTTCAAGTTGGGTTCGAAACTCGTTGATAGTTAGCCCAGCGGTTTTCACTAGTCAGCCACGGTTTTAATTAGTCAATTACATATCCAACAGATAATCGGTTTAAGACATATAATAAAAGACAAGCTTAATCTATCAAAGCAGACGAAAAACGATGATAAAACCTAGCCGTGATCTAAACTAAATCTAGATTTATATCTAAATCTCAGGGCTATTATGCATGCGCTTATTGGGAAGATGGGTGGAAGTCAAGGGTTCAACCCTAAACCCAAATAAATCCCCACAGCGATAATACTTTATACGCTAATCGGTTCCCCTACCATTCGGTGGAGGATTCAAGCAAAACTCCGAGAAAGCAAATTAGGCCTATATGAGATTAGCCAGAGACGACAAAATAAAAGTAGTAGAGCCCCCATAATACAGTGAATTCAAGCAGTAGCTATGCCAAACTAGTCACCAAATTCTACGGATGTGTGTGTGTGTGTGGGGGGGGGGTTGACCCCTTCCAATAAAAAAAAAATAAAGCAAAACTACAAATACCAAATTCCGTGGGCGTAGCATATGGTGTCTTGAGGTTCCAACTTCCCCAGCCCCTGCTTTCCTGCCAGTCGCAGGGCTCTATTAATAAAGTACATCTATGAGATTTAAAGCCTATCCCCGAGAAAAGCTAAAGCAAATTAAGTTAAAAAATTTTATGGGTATTTAAAGTTGAACCCTCCTTCAATTAAATCACTTCACACATTGATATGTGGCATGCATTTTTTTTGTTAGAAGGGGAGCAGGAGTTTGTGCTGTTGACACCTAAGAAAAAGCATTTTGAAGTCCAGAATTCAGAGTCATTTTTTCAGATCCTCTAGCTGGCAAAGGGGGGGGGGGGGGGGTATCTCATGTCAACTCACTATGTCTGAAGTAACTTAGTTTGGAGTAAGTAAAGTTCCCCTTTCAGACCCTAAGATCTATAGGGCAGATGATGTTAAGGTCATCTGTTTCTTTGGCCAATGGTTAACGAGCAAGGTGTCATGATGCTAGTTTTTATCGAGATTCAAACCCAGGACCCCAGGTTCAGAAGCCAAACGCTTAATCACTAGCCACCTCAAAATTCCCCTTATTCTAGGGTACAAGAAACATATCTCCGGAAAAAAAATACAACTAATGAACATACTGGAGGCGCCGTGGCTGAATGATAAAGCACGTGACTTCCGAACAAGGGGTCCTGGTTTCGAATCCTAGTGAAGATAGGGCTTTTTAATTTTGGGATCTTTTGGGCGTCACTGAATCCACCAAGCTCTAATGGGTACCTGACATTAGTTGGGGAAAAGCAATGGTGGTTGGTCGTTGTGATGGTCACATGACACCCATGCTAACAGTGGACCACAGAAATAGATGACTTGTATATCATCTGCCCTATAGATTGTTAGGTCTGAAAGGGACAATTTTCTAAATTATATCCACGGATTTCTAAAAAAACAATCTTTATTTTTTTATGTGATGTTTTTTTTGTACTTCTTCTGTAATGTGGCTCGCAAAACGATTTTTAGAATTTAAAATGGCCCACCGGCCGAATAAGGTTTCACACAGCTGTTTTATCTAATTAATAATTGAATTAAACATTATTACATGTACCTAATTTTGCTATGACCTAATTTCATAACATCGAACCGAAACCGAACTGGAACTTTAGACCTGACCGAACCGAACCAGAAATATACTCGTCATCGAACCGAACCGGAACTTAAATCTGACCGAACCGAACCCAAACTTAAATCTGACCGAACCGAACCCAAACTTAAATCTGACCGAACCGAACCCAAACTTAAATCTGACCGAACCGAACCCAAACTTAAATCTGACCGAACCGAAACCAAACTTAAATCTGACCGAACCGAACCCAAACTTTGAAAGTTGGGTTCGATCCCCATCTCTCATGTGAAGTATGCATGTTAAAAAAAAATAGTTATGGAAACCCCCTTTTGGAGGCTTCAATGTCTTCATTTCCGAAAATCCGACCCTGATTTGAAGCATGATTTCATCATCTTAAGCCATGTCCTCTGAGATTTTAGTTGAATTGGTAAATACAAAATTGCTTGCTTAGCTAAATTGACCGATAACCAAGTCAAAGATTATAAATCAGCTTTTGTATGATGATGTCTAAACGATATAAAAAAATATAGATGCAATGGACTATCCAAATGCGCTTAAAACCTGAGCTCTGTAATCAAACTTTGTCTGGGACAAGAAATCCTTTGAAATCCGAGGTTAATTACATATTGCTAAAGCTGAATCTTATATAACAAAACGCATGAAATAATCCGTAGGCAAGAGACATCGACAATACACTACAGATGGTTTCTAATTATATGTGTGTCTCTTAAAGAAACATTTCCTAGTGCTAATTGAGTGGCAGGAGGGTCTCCTGGGGTAAGACACTAAATAGATCTATTTGTTAATTATATGAATGTTAAAACTTTAAAGTTCGTTTTCAATCATAGGTAGGCAACTTTAACGAAGGAGCGATGCTAGATGACAATGCAAGATGATGTATAGATGATAACTACTAACACTAACAGCGACTGTCAAGGATAAGGCTCACTTCTGCCACACAAATTCGAGTTCTAGGATTCAGCTCTCCCTTAAAGCCAATCCAAGTTTTCATGAATCCCGCCGTATAGCACCAACAACTCAGGTCCAAGAAGGAAGCCTCCTAACACACCAAGCAGCACGGAGCTTTTTTGTTTTTCAAATGTTACAGAATGCCAGACTCTATAGTTCACTCATTGTATGAACAGAAATTTCTAAAGTAAAATCGAAAAAAGCTCCACCATAACTACGTCAAGTCGTCACGAAGTGGGCGACTACTTTCAATCATGACAAGAACAGAGCGGTACAAAAACTTGTTCGTAGCTTACTCGATCAGACTACATCAACTCTAGCCGTTGAAACATGAAAAGGACCAAGCTGCCTGTGTGTAATCGCTGAATGAATTCTTTAAGTTGTGTCTGTTTTATGTATGTGTATCTTTCTGTTGTGCTGTCTTTATATGAGAAAAGAGTCCTTGTAATCACAACAAATTTCCTTATGGATCAACAAGGCAGTCTTAGTCTTAGTCTTTGTCTTAGGAAGTATTTCTCTCTCTCTTGAGATGAACATCAATTCTCCCGGGGGTCCTTAAGTACAGATCCACTTGTGTAGCAGTAGATGGCGTCGGATGGAAGGCAAGCAGTAAATATTGCTGATTCAAGCAACAAGGCAAAGAGGAAGGCCGCAAAGAAAAAATCTTTTAAAAACTTAGAATAAAATCAAGGAAAACTACAGTAGATAATACACAACAGAGAGTGTGATCTGCTTTTCAATAATCCGATCTGAATTCAAAGTCATCTTGGAATTCATAACAAAAGAAAAACAAACACAAAATTATACAAAAAAAAAACGAACTTATACTAGATCTAAGTGTAATTGTATCAATTAATTTTGATTAGCCATGTAACTATACATGATATAGGCCTAGTCATATAAATCTGTTCGATAGAAATATTAATACCAATTGTTTTTGTATAACTTTTAGCTTTCTCAATGCGCTATGATTCTATCACTTGTCTGGCCCTGTTGTGAAAGGAGGAGGGAAGAAGGGGGTACATTGGTCAATGTTTCATCAAGGGAACTAATTCAACTAATACCATCATATCTGTCAAGTACGATTTTCCCCCTTGTTTAAAATACCAAACAAAATAATTAACTAATTGTTGTTTTTTTTTTAGCGGCCCCCGTAAGGGGAAAAAGCCGCTATTAGGTTTGTGCAAAATGTCCGTCTGTCCGTCTGTCACACTCAGATCTCGAAAACTAGAAGAGATATGAAAAATATTATTTCATCATTAAATGCGGCTTGAAAAGTTTATGTGCAACGGCTACTTTTGGTTTTCTAAAAGCAAACCGTTTAATTTATAAAATTACTTATGCAAGCGATTTTTTCATAAAAATACACCAATTCTAAAACAATTACGTAAATGTAAGGGAGGCAATGTTACAATATGTTAACAAAGATGGACAATGTTTGTGTATTTTCAGTATCACTAAGTCAAATATATTTTTAAAATGTACAGGAAATGTTTATAACAAATATAAATAATAGTTAAAGATGTTTTTTTCTGGTCAACTAGCTGCTAAAATTAAAAGAAAACATTTCTGTTTGTTTATAAAGGCTAATAATGCATTTTGTATGTAAATATCACGCACATTTTTTTAAATGGACTTTTTATGCAGCGATTTTCGTGCAGTAGCGTAGCGTCGCTACATGATCAGGTGCTAAACCAATTCCTTAAACTTTTTTTAAAAAATCAGATTTTATTTATTTTTTGTTTAGTGCCCCCATCCAAATAAAAGAAGATTATTTTTGTGCGTTTTTTCTGTTGGTCTGTCCGTCACGATTAGATTAAAAAAACTAGAACTCTAAAAGCTATTGAAAATCTGTTTACACTTTAATGTTCCTCCCGTAACATCTCAATAGTTTTAAGTATCTAAAAATTGATTGTTCCGGATTTTTTGGGGCAAAACTAATCAACCCCAACAAATGTTTGTTTGCTCTTCTAATTTATATTTCAGTCAATTTCCATGCTTAAACGTTGGAAAAACACATTATCAATAATATGTTGTTCCGTTTTTTATGTAAATAGCATATTAATGCTAAATCAAAATCTCTATATGACTTATATTTCATTAAGTGTAAAAATGTTCCGGATATTGTTTTATAAAGCATGAATTATGCCTAATGATTGTTTGAAATCGCATAATTTACTAATATTACACTTATATTATTTGACAATGCGTCACTATAATTTGGTTATCAATATCAAATTGTTCCGTATTTTCATCTTTAAACAAATTTTAAAAATATCGACAATAGGTTGTTCAGGGCTTTAAAAAAAAGTAATTTACTAGAATTGATTACTGAAAATTAATTTTTAGACATTTAATTTTCTTGCTAAAACATAACATAGAAGTTTTGTAATCGATAAAGAAAGTTCCGGATTTCGTTTCTTACAAATCGTCGCCAGAAATTTCCGAATTTATTTAAAAATCTACTAACGCCAAATAATTGTTTGAACTCCCTCTTCTAATTAATTAACAAATAATCTTCTCATTTACGAAATAATGTTTTTACGGATTTTTATGAAAAATATTTTAACTCACTACTCTCTTACAGTACATTTAACGTTCTACCTATAACATTATAAAATCTAATTATCGTTAATATTATGTTCCGATTTTTAAGGAAAAAAGAATCCAAACACCAAAGTAAGGTATGAAAATCTCTCCACATGGCTGTAGTACATCTAATTTTTATACGAGACCATCCAAAAAATTCAATTAACGGTATTACATTTATCTGAAATTCTCTTTTTCTTTTACTATTTATACAAACATCCGGAACAATCTATTATATAAACTTTTCAATTGTGTTCATACCTAAAAATTATTGCGATGTTTTGAAACGTAAAATAAAGGTTAATCAATTTTTAATAACTTTTAGTTTTTTGTTTTTTTTTATATCAAAATGACGGACAGACCGACTGACAGACAAAACGCAAAAACAATGCGGCTTTGATCCTTTTTAAATAAATTCTATTAGAACTCAGTGCACCAATGTCTATGAACTCTCGTTAAATATCTCGTGTAAATAAAGACATTTTTTTTATGGAACCGGTACTAGCCTATTGTGAGGTAATGGAATTTTTTTTCTTTGACGTCATATGAATGGACTCATTAAATGTAATGTTAAAAGAATGCACTCGGTGCACCAATGTCTATTAACCCTCGAAAAATTGCTCGTATTAATGAAAAGATATTTTAGTCTAACTAAGCCGTGTGACGTAGTGTTTTTTTTTCCTTTGACGTCATATGGAATGAATTCTTTAAATGAAATGCTAAAAGAACGCACTCGGTGCACCAATGTCTATGAACACTCGATAAATGGCTCGTAATGATGAAGGCGATTTTTATTCTAGCTAGGCCGTGTGACGTAGTGTTTTTTTTTTTCCTTTGACGTCATATGGAATGAATTCTTTAAATGAAATGCTTAAAGAACACACTCGGTGCACCAAAGTCTATGAACACTCGATAAATGGCTCGTACACGTAATGATAAAGGCGATTTTTAGTCTAGCTAGGCCGTGTGACGTAGTGTTTTTTTTCCCTCTGACGTTATATGGAATTAATTCTTCAAATGAAATGAAAAAAGAACTCGGTATAGTAATGTTTATTAAGCCTCGTTATGTGACTCGAATCGCGTTTTAAAAAGGAATGATATCTTGATTTAGATCTAATCTAGATTTTTTAAACTAGATCTAGATTTTTATTACAGTATATCTAGATGTGGATTTATATTATAATTAAAATTATTCTAGATTCTAGATCTAGAATGTCTAGATCTAGTTTAGACTAAAATAGACTAGATTATGATGTAGAATTTCAATTTCTAAACTTAAAGTGTAAAAAAAAGTGTAGATTTTCATTTCCAAACGTTTTGATCAATATTGTAATGTTTTAATATACTAAAACTAATCTACTATTTTTTATTTAATTTAAATTTACGGCAAATGAATCTTTGAAACATTATTACTTTTGAACATCAAAATTAAATCACCTCTTGAATATTATTTGCGAATATGCAGATCCGACAGGGATCCGACTTCGACGGGGGCCGCCTCTGAGTTTGTGTAACACAAACGCTCTTTGTAATCTTGTTTATTATTGATTCTTGTGTTTTCAGGTAAAAGAAATGATTGTGCAAAATTTCAGCTTAATTCGAGATTGGGTGTGGGAGAAATAACGTGCTCAAACTTTTTACCAGACAGACAGACAGAGTGAGTGTAAAAAAAACATTGAAAACCTAAACTTATAAACCAACATAACCATAGATCACTCAAACTTGAAAGTTTTCTAAAATGATTATAGACCGATTCCACTAAAGTATCAATGAACTCTTGAAAGTGAAGATACTTTTTGTGATCTATGGGAGCAGAGGATGTAAAGCTCATCTGTTTCCATGGTCGATTATGAAAGAAGGTGTCATGTTGCCAGTACAACGACCATTAGACTTAACTTCCCAAACATAAGTCATGTACCCAGTAGTGTTAGATGGACTCAGTGAAGTCCCCACTGATATCCCAGTCTTCCACAACTTAAGTCATGTACTCAGTAGAGTTAGATGGACTCAGTGAAGCCCCCACTGATATCCCAGTCTTCCACAACTTAAGTCATGTACTCAGTAGAGTTAGATCGACTCAGTGGAGGCCTAAATATCCCCACTGATATCCCAGTCTTCCAATGGATTCAAACTCGAGCCCCCCTCGGTTCGGAAGCCAAGCACTTTGTCACCACTGGAAAAGACTAGAATGTTCTTTTCCCTAAGATTTTGGCCTTTACTCAGTGCAATATCCAAAATTAGTTTCAAACTCTCCATAAAAATGTTAAAGCCTCTTCTTAAAACATATTATGTAGACTCTTGATATTTGCAGAATACACAGCAACAAAAGAATGGCCCGTGCCCTCCTTGTCTGTGTTCTGTACATTGCTATGACTGGGTAAGAACATTCATTTCTTTCTTTTAGAATTCATGTAGCCTAGATTATTTATCTAGATTTAGAAGCTTCGAGAAATTCACATTAGAATATACCAGTGATTGCAATAAATGTAATCATCACAAAACCAGAATCAAAGAAACCCCCATTAATAACGAACCATGGTAAGAATTACTCCCTTATAGCACATGAAAGGAAGCGGGTAGTGAGTTTAAGATCGCCTTGCCCCCGTACAAGGACAGCCCTAATGCCGCACACGAACCAGTTCTCACTCTTTCAAATCCTTGTCCCGATCGTCCTTCGTGCAGAACGCGGCGTTCATAAAGAATGTGGTCTATTGTTCTATTGTTTCAACGTCTTCTATGCAGTGGCGACACCGTGTGTCGTAATACTCTCTGAGCCGTCCGAAAAAAACACTTATTGGACAGTGACCGACTCGGTACTGAGCTAGGACGGCCTGTTCCATACGAATAAGCTGCCAGCACGCACCCTTTCGGTCTGGTCTACTCAGCTTTAGTGCTTATGTAATAAATATACTGGATTAATATATTTAATTAATTCCTTATGTATATGACAATGTTATTGATTCGTAGCCTATGCCAGAATTGTGTTTTTGCATATACTCGGTACCAGTGGCGCAGCTAGGACTTTACCATCATTTGTGGGACCGGGGGCTGGACCTCTTTGGGGGCTCCTGCATTTTGCATATTATTTCGAACACTCATTTGGGGGGCCCCCTTAAGTGGGGGCTCGTAGGGATTGTCAAGTTCTCCCCCACCCTAGGTACGCCACTGTATAAATACAATATTTTGCTAAGTATTTATTTAAAAGTAAGGTTCGACCAATAGGTTGGGAAGAACTGTCAGTGCTTAGCCCTAGAATAAGGTCATCAATAGAATGGTGTTACCTGGAGATAAATAACCCTGACGGGAGAGAGAAAACGTCGAGTATACACTCCTGCTAAAAACTAGGAATAAGAACACACACAAACATTCAGTCAATATCTTCTTATCTTATATAATACAGACGTTAATTCAAAAAATAAGATGATTACGTCCGACGCGTCATGCATTCAGTCATGCATATTAACCAATGACTTAAATTCTGCCAAGCCACTGGTTTTCCTAGCTAGCTCAGGCAACCTTTGTTCCACGGGTGACCCGCTGGGCTTTGTTGGTTTAATTTTATATTTCATGAATGAAAATTTTATAAAAAATAATTTAGAATGTTAGAAAATTGTATTTAAGAAACATAAAACTTCTAAAACAATTTCTTTGCACTGTTGAGCACAGATACACTTTGCACTTCTCACAAATGTTTGTCTTCACGCTTCACACCTTGCTGGCGATCTTCCGTTTTTATGGGGAAGTGGAAAAAGCCATCTTTTCTGACTTCTGGTTCAGGCATAGGTCTTAAGGCAGATTTCTTTCTTGATGGGCCTTCAGTTGTATCTTCTAAAGATGGTCTTCCAAGTTGGGTTTTTGTGTGTGTGTGTTTGCGCATGTAAATTAATCAAAAGAGATGGCAGTTTTGTTTGGAAGCTGCGTTGGTTCAACACATCTTTTTAGGCATTCCTTTGAGCTGACATGCCTGACGATAAGAGAGCCAAGCATTATCATACATCATGCGTATGGTCTGTGAAAATATCCTACAAATACCAACGTTTTGATCTTATGTGAAATGAATGCTTGGCAATGAAACAGTTGTGAAGAACTACGCCTTAGCTTTTCCATATGTGTTGACAGATTTGCTTGGTTCAACACCACTCAAAGTTGAGAGCATATTGACAGCTTTTGTGTCATACCAACGGACAGCTACTATCTTGGTAGACTTTTCAACACATTGATCCATTGGGCCACAACCTTTTTTTTTTTCATATTATTCTCGGAAAGGAGTAAAATGACAGGAAAACGATTGGGTCTGTGTCAATATATTGTTACGAATCTCACTATCCAGGCTCTCTGCAAACTGCACCATACACCACCAACTTAAAGAACTTGACAAGTCAGGGCTCCAAAATAACGTAAAGGTTTAATGTCCATAAATAACAGCCAATACTGTACAATTGGCAGCACGTAGAACAGTACAAATAGCTCTGCGATAACAAATATCTCTCCGATAACACCGTTCCGCCGTATCAAGTCTTGCACTGGCCTCTCCGTCTCGTTCCGGGCTTGCACTGGGTTCAACAGTTCGGGACTGACTTCACACACTAGGCTCGTTGTGTCGGACTCGATCGCAGACCAAGATCAAGACGCCAGCCGTCTCAACTATACTTGACAGTACTCCGCACTGAACCGTCGTAATGCTCCGTACAGAACCACACCGCTGAACTGTGCTGTAGTCGACGGGACTGTAGTGGACCTTCTGTCGTAAACCTCCTTTCTGAACCTTCTGTCGTGAACCTTGCTGTATTGAGCCCCTTTTCTCAACCGTCTTGACTGCGTCGCCTCCGCTCTTATATAGGGTCCCTACTGGCCTTCTCGAACCGGACAGAACGCCGCTCGACGTTTCTAGGTGGTCAGGTGACTACAACTCTCGTGACGCTCCTGAGCTCTGTTCACGACGTCGATCCTTCCCGGACCGCCGTCGATCCTTCCCGAACCGCCGTGTTGACACTCGTCTCGGCTGACAGTCGTAACTCGTCACGGTTGACCGCTCGTCTAGCGCTGGCCTGGGGCGATTTGCGTCGGCTGACTACACACACACCACTACCCCCATCTGTGCCACCACCAGGTTTATAACAATATTATGAATGCCTTTTTTTTCTGCACATCTTATAAGAGAGGCACAGTTGTAAGGATATTGTCCTCAAATATTTTGTAATTAAGGGATGGCTTATCTGGCTCATTCTGTGAGAAAGTAGAACTAAGCTACATCAGGACCAACACCAACACCCTTTACAAACTGCTTAAGCTTGCTGAACTTTCCTTTAAAGGGAACCATCATTTCCTCAATGCTGTTATTTTCATGAGCTATAACTTTTAAAACAATTATTTCTAGATAGTTTCAGCAACGAGTGTATCGAATATTATATATAATCATTAAATACTTTATTTAGATATATAATAATAACATAAAGATTGTGTCTTACCTTGTATAAAGCGGTAATTAAATAACTGAATTGATTCGTAATCTGCGATTCCAACTTCGCATGGAGGTTGCCATATAATATGCAAAAGGGATAGTATTCAGTAATAAGAAAACATTTATATAATAGTTGCTTCCCTTGTGTTCAATTTGATGGGCTACTGGGTATGGATGGTAAAAATTACTTTGAAAATGAAGTAGACATTCACATAAACGTATATTTGGTGTGTGTGTGTGTGTGTTCCCCCGTGACCCAATGGGTCTCTCAGGGGTAGAAAAAGACGCGTATGTAAGGGAAATAACTGCTAATTACAGCCATTTATTTAAAAATAACAGCGTTTAGCTTCCTTTTTTTGCTATGTAAACAAAATTAATTATTGCTAAATGATTATTTCATTGGTTAATTTTTGGACACATTCGTGTATTGTCATCGACTATGAATAGCCATGCAAATTTAAACGTGATCCGAGAATGAGAAGTGAGAGTACAACGAAACGTCAAAACATAATATGGGGATTAAATCCATATATACATTCACATCTCTCATTAGGTAGTATTTATTCCCCTTATTTCGATATCAAACAAAATAATTAATCACCAACAATTAATTAACTAATTAGTTAATTTTTTTTTATTGTTTCAAGTCCTGTCAGGTTCAATGAATAATTGTGCAAAGTTGTTACTTGTTTCGAGAAATGTGAGACAAAACATGGACCAGACGGACAGACAGACAAACTTACAGAGGAAGTTGACATAAGCTTTGTTAAAATTAGATAGAGCAGAGCTCTTCAAGTCTTAAAATGTATAGCACAGTTTAAGAGAACCAGTGTTTCTACTTTATAATTCTAATAAGAAATGTTTTCATTCTAGTCATCTTTCTTGTCTTCAGCGTTTGTTCCAACAGACGGACACCTAGCTCCACCATAACTCCATCAGACCAAAATCAACCCAATTTCAATGCATCCACAAAGAACACATCTGGAGAAATGAATGAAGCATCAAGTGACAAAATACAACCTGCACAGAACGAGAGCAGACCAATCGGCAAAAGATTCTATTATTATGAAAAGCCTCTAGAATCAGGGAGACGAAGGCTGATAAGCAAAGCTCAAATAAGATCACGAAAGAGTTTCAGACCACAGAAAAGGAAAATAGATATATCTAGTATTCTTGCGCTCTTTAAAAAGAAAATAGCAAAGGTGAAACACTCCAAAAAGAAAATTTAATTTTCTTTGCCATCATGATTACAGGTGGTGGATATGGAAATAAATGATTTATGTTCACAATTATTGTTGAATTGTTGTTCATGGTAATGGTGTAGGCCTTCAGTGATATTGTTGTACAGTGACATTTTAATAGTATAGTCACTATTTAGAGATGTTGAAAGTATTTCAGTTGTTTAGTTTATGGCGTGGTAAAGATTCATTAAAAAGTATTTTTAAAAAATGTTGCTTTATAATCTTTGTGGTTTATTAATGTTCTATATAATTAAAGCTATAAGTATACGTACGGACCAGTTATATGTTTCGAGTGTAAAATCAATTTATTTAATTTTTCTATAAAATATTAAAGTAGCTGTTAAAACATGACATATAAGCATATGAAAAAGTCATTTTACATTTACAGTATATGAACTTGATCCACACTTGTATAAGCATGAATCAATTCAAATTTTTAAAGGAATACCCATAATTTAGAAGAACAGAAGAATTCTGAACTCCTCTTTATAATAAAAGGATATTAAACAATAAAATGATAAACTCTGACAGCACCAAACATTAAATGCATGTATCTATTAAGCTGCCTATGTATAGCTTAATAACACACTATATTAACAGTCCATAACATTTGCTCAACTTCTACAAATAAATTTTTAAAATTCAATAAACATTGTAAAAAAATACCATTAAATATGATTTTTTTTTACTATAGCTAGAGCTTCACAGTTACTGGTACTTTGAAAAAAAAATGTTAATTGTATAACATGCACCTCACTAGCTTACCATTAGTATACTACCACATATGTTCTCTTTTGAAGTAATGTCTGTATTTTATAAGATAAGATAAATAACACAAAAATTATTAAAATGGCTTAATACTTTAACGATAAGAATGTACATATATAACATAACTTATGCTTAATCTAAACGATATCGCAATAAAAATACTAATTTAAAAAAACAAAATAAACATACAGAGAGCTTCTTTAGATGAGATCCATGTGTATATAAACTGATAACAAAGGTATAAAAGAGATGAATGCACAGAATCTTATTACATAGTAAAATAACTACATTCTTAATAACTTAATAATTTTATTGTAAATTGCTTTACCCCCCAACCTTATCAAATAAAATGTTATATAGCTTTGTAGTGTGATTGCTGCTACAGTAGCATTGTCTATTAAGACATTATTTATAGTAACTTTTCAACTCTTGAAACTAGTTGAAAAGCTGTTGATTATTTTTATTTTTTTAAAATTAATACTAAATGCTTGCCAAAGTCTAAGAAAATAAAAGGAAATCATGTGATTCCTATGTATTGAGTAACATGTTATTGCTTGAATAGCTGGGATGAAAAAAAATGTTTCAAGAATACATTTGCAATCCTAAGAACAGATCAATTGATAATGAATAAGTGATATGTTCATGATATCTGGTTGGCATGGACAATAAATGTATATAATTAAAACTCTTTTAAGTTCCTACTGAAGAAAAAAATGATCAAAAAAAATAAATTCACTGTGCCCCTCATCTGTTATGTACTATTCTATAAATGTGATAAGGGAAAGACAACTTTCAAAGACAATAAACTATAGCCCATAGAACACCTAAATTGACATCAACTTAAATAGTAAAAGAAGTTTATGGTGCAAGCAAAAAAAAAAAAAAAAAAAAAAAAAAAAGTTGTTTACGAATATTTAATTTATGTTTTAGTTCAGTTAATACATGTGTAAAAATACTTAGCGAAAGCCTAGAAGTGTTTCATATAATAAACAGATCGCGGATGGAAAAACATATTTGTCTCTTTTAGATGTAGCAAAATATGAATGTTTCAACTGGGTTTGCGTGGTCACATGAAATACTGCACACATACTTAACCTTTGAATCTGAGGGCAATACCTTATGCTCTAATGAAATGAGTGTCATTTCATTCTTAATTTCATCTCTTGTCTATTTCTCTAAGCTCAAGTACATCTGAAGAAAAGCCAAGCACCTTTGACAACAGACTTTCATTTACATTCTAGTATACAAATACTGGGGAAAAAAAGAATATAGCTAAAAAGCATCCAAAGTATGATATTTGAAATAAATAAAAAATTATACATATAAGCATCCACATTGCCAATTGTGAAAGAAAATAATGGGAAAGTTTTATTAATACATTTTCATGTTTCACATCTGGTGTCTGCTTGTTATGAAGAACAACAGGATAGAACAAATGAAGCACTTTGACAGAAAACAAGGAGAAGAAATAAAAAAAACTGAAAAAAACAACAACAACTGCAAAGCAGGGAAAGTGTAAAAAAAAAATCAGCCTAAATTGTATATTCTATATTTATTATTCTTATTAAAAGACATCAAAAGGAGTTTGTGTCACACAAGTTCTCACAACTTGCTTTATACACTTACTATTGCCTACGCTGCTCTTCGCACAAATATAACAAACTGTGTAAGCTGCCTATTCTCTTTTAAAAAAGGATTTATCTAAGGTGCATAAAATATGCATATTATATTTATTGAGTAGATGAAAAGTAATTGTTGCATTAAGTTTTAGCTTAAGGAAGAAGATAGTGCAAATAGATTTGGGCTAGGTAAAGGGATTTTAATTAAAAAATCCCCATTAGTGACTAGGAGAGCAACTAACTAGAAAAAAAAAAACTGTTTGTAAGTTGTGCATTCACTTTCTTCTCTAGTTTCATTTCCAACTTTTGACTGATTCCATTATACTTCTGGAGAAGATATATTCTTTAATGGAAAAAATCAGAATATACATGAATTGAAGAAAAATGTTTTTAAAACTTTTTTCAGTTTTTACAGATTTGCAGAACTTCCATTCAAGCAGTGAATAATCCTGTCCTACCCTGGCATATGTCTCTAAACTTAGGCATTTTTACTAATGGTGTTAATCTAGCCTATATATTTATTGGTTATAATTCTCTTCATGTTTCTGTTGTAAAAAACAAATTAAAGACATTTATTATATCAGACAAGTAGACATATAGTCGCATTTCATTTCTTTGTACTTACTTTATCTTAGGTCTTTCCCAAAATAATCATTTAATCTTTTTCCTTAGGTCTGTTCCGAAATAATTATTTAATCTTTTATTAGGTCTGTTCCAAAATAATCATTTACTCCTTTATCTTAGGTCTGTTCCAAAATAATCATTTAGTCCTTTATCCAATGTCTGTTCCAAAATAATAATTTAATCCTTTATCTTAGGTCTAATTAAAATAATCATTTAGTCCCTTATCTTATGTCTGTTCTGAGATAATCATTTAATCCCCTATCTTAGGTATGTTCTGAAATAATGATTTAAATGCAATGTACTTGGTTGGTAATATCTTAAGTAACAAGAAAAGTTATATGAGAACTGTACATTGGAGCAAAGTATTAATTTTAAAAGTATCTAATATTATTAAAAAAAAAAAATGCTGAAAAAATCGAGCACTTCTGCTCGTCCTTGAGAAGAAAAACAACTTCCAGCACCAACACAGAAGTAATTGTCTCTAGAAAGATACGAATGTAACTTTTAAACATACATCTAGTGAATGTATTATACTAATACAAATTAGATTAAAATCTAATTATACAACATACTTTAAAAAAAACAACATGGGAGACTTCTGTGTTTCTTCCTGTAACGCGTATATCTTAATAGACTACACACTTGTTCCACAAACAACATTGAAGACACATTCAAATTATTTATGTGCATTCTCAATGATAATGTAAAGATGCACTAAAGATATCATATAATGTTAGTTAGAGATTGTGGTTACGACAATACAGTCGTTGCATAAATTGTTTTATACATTTTTAAATTTTTCGACCAATGAATAAAGAGACTGAGGAAAATAATTATTTATTTACTTTACTTCCATACTAAATTAAAGTTTTTGTTTAGTGTTTAATTTAAAATTATTAGATCTTTTTAAATTAAAAAAAGTAACATACAAATTGATTTTTACAAAATATTAATATTATTTGTAAATATTTTTTTAATTACATAAGAATGTTTAAATTAAAAAAAAATACACTATTTAAATACTTATTTAAAATGTAAAATATACTTTTAGTGGTTGTCTCCCTTTAAAAGAAAATGTTTATTTTTATTTTTCTAGTTATCGCCCTTAGTTAATTATACTGGTTTTACCAGGTAAGAAGCGAATAGTTCTAATACTCTAATGGTGGTAGATGGTCGAAGGGACGCACTTTATTGAATTAAGTACACAATTAGTGTTAATATAAAACTTGAACCACGACCCTTATCTTTCTTTATTGGCTAAAGTTAGCACGTCTTGTCTACAACAAAAACAAAATACATTAAACATGTAAGCCTAGATGTAACCCTGCCGGACCAAATAAAACAAATGGTATAGAGAGAAAATGGACAAACAGTTAACACAAAAATAGGCTTACGTTAACTTGTCATTCCGATGTTGTTCTCTATCGAGGCAGAAAAGAAATGAGCTACGCTGGTGTAAATGCGCGGGAAATAGAAAGGGGGCGGTGACGTCAGGCAAAGATATATGAGAAAAGGGTGGAGTGTTAGTCGCCATCTCATTTGAAATAAAAGTGTGTTGATTGAAGTTGGTTGTATTATTTGTCTTTTTTTTAAATTGTTTGTTTTCTTTCTGTTTTGTAGCTGTTGAAGGCCGCGTGGTTTAATAAATATCACCTCCCCCACACACACACACACGTCGGAACTTAATTTGACTGGAATATATCAAATTTATTTTTTAAAAAAGTTTCAAGTCCATTCATACATAAGATGCATAATTACATAACAAAACGTTTTTTGTTTGTTTGTTTGTTTGTTTTTCGTTACGCACAAAATCCTGAAGGTGATCAGTTGAGCCTAGATAAAACATTCTCTATTGAATACATATATATATATATATATATATATATATATATATATATATATGGCTTTTTTTGTGACGGTACATTTTTGAATATGGTATGGGGGGGGGGGATATTACTTTTCTTGTATTTTAACGTATATTATTAATTTACTAGAAGTTAAAAGTTAGGAAATCAATCACAGAGTACCGGCACCTATATTTTGTTTTACACAAAAAGCACTGTATATAAAGCAAAGACATCCTCGTTTACCTTGCCCTGCACCCGCATGGAGGTCACCAGTTTGGGAACGGGCTGCAGACTTAGCTGGATGCTGATTTCTTAGGAGACAGCTTGCCGAACAATGAGCCGAACGAGGCCGGCGGATCTAAGTCTTATGCCGAAATGATATCACCCACAACCTAACGTAAACGGGCATAACGATCCTACGTTCATTTTTTGACGGAACCAACAATTCAAAGAGTTTACCCAAACAATACACGACTTAGGGAGAAGATGTAGACCTGGAGACAAAGACGGCATGATGGACCCAGCTGACTTGCCCAGAGCAGAGCACGATGGCGAAGTGCCGCTGAGACTCTGCCCTCCATTGGAAATCAAAAGGATCAAGTTGATACTGACCTATATAGCAGCCAAAGTAAAATATTGAAATAAAACGCAAGAAAAGGAATATAACTTTTATTAAACGATTCATATTACACGCAAAAAACAATTTGGTCCTAGGAAAACATTTTTTTCTCATTAATTAAAAAATATATAAATTGTTAAAACAAAATTAATTAAAAAATCGCATTGTTCGCATTTTTAAAAATGTAATAACTAATCAAATTAATATGAATGTACAAGTAGGCCTACATGGAATATATTAACAATAAGTGCGTCTCTTTAGTAAAAGAATCCTTATCTTGTCAGTCATTGAAGATACCACTGTCGTCAGAGGCGTCACTCATCTCTGAGGTGTCTGTGTCGTCACTGGTGTCCTCATCAGCGTCTTTAGTCTCCGTATTCCTCCCACACCCATAACACCTGAGGCAAGGGAGACAATCGATTCAATTATACGATTCACACAGGAGAGTAAGAAAAGGTAAGGGTGTCCACATTCAAGAAAGCCGATTTGGCATAAAGTGGGCTTGTGAATGTTGCTTTGCTAACGGACAACGGCGTTGCATTTGATTGAACAGCAGAATTTAGTCAGGCCAGTTATCGCAGTGTGCTTTAGGCGTGAAATATCAGATATACATGTAGTAATATAAACACAGGATAAAGTTGTCGAAATGTTAGCAGGATGACACCGGACATTAAATTAAAACAAAATGTGTAGATAGATATTGATACACTTCGTAAACTGGATTCGTTTAACATTTCTAACAATCTACATTGTTTTAGCGTCTCTCTCTCTCTCTCTCGCAGAAGCAACAGGTGGGAAATATTCTCAATACATTACTATTGTTATTACGTAATAATATGGTAGGTCAAAGGCAGTACATTACTAATTCTACATCTGTGTGACTGGAGAGGATATAAGAGAATGTAGATATAGGCCTACCATAAAGGTGGAGTTAAACAAGGGGGAGGCCATGGGGGTAAATGAGTGCGGTCTATCATTTTCTCGTTTCTATTTTAAAAAACTCGGTCTACCACGATCTACAGGGTCATGATTAATATTTATTGTATGATTCTCTAGCGTATATACAATTAAAAGCAGCTGGCATTGAAGAGATTTGTTGACTATGAAGATTGAGATGAAACTCCATCTTGCCTTAATATTACAGAGATACCGACTTTCAGAGTCAGGAAACAAAAATGTAATACAATTACACTAACACAGTTACGCTATCAAAGCTTTGGTCAAGTCTCCAAACGACCAACAAAAAAACAATCTTTCTAATCTGAGCTCATCAACCCTGCATTTTATTATTCTGAGAACCACGGTCACGTGACATAAACACAAACGATTCAATAGAAAAAAGAAATACTATACGCTGAGCGGTAAAGTGCTTGGCTTCCGAACCGGGGCCTCAGGTTTGAATCCTGGTGAATATTGGGATTTTTTAATTTCGGGATCCTTGGGCGCCTATGAGTCCACCCAGATATAATGGGTATCTAATATTAGTTGGGGAAAGTAAAGGCGGTTGGTCATTGTGCTGGCCACATGACACCCTCGTTAACCGTAGGCCACAGAAACAGATGACCTTTACATCCTTTGCCCTAAGGTCTGAAAAGCGGAACTTTACTTTAGATGTTTCCTTTTATCACCCCAAACAGTTATACAAAACAAAACAAAAAAGTTTCTGGACTGACCTCCTCTTGACATCTTTCCAACAGTTCTTGCAGTAGGCCAGTCGGCAACCTTTGGTAGAACAAATGTGGAAGTCTGAGTCTTCAGGGTCATTGCAGATGACGCAGTGCTCCTTGGCTGACTGGATGACTTTTAGACACTTACACAGCGTAGGGAAATATCTCTACAACAACAATGGTGGGAAGTTTTTAAAGTTATTAACACAGTTATTCTTCTTTGCTTTCACTTAGGGGAAAAAAAAAACTTTTTAAAGAGAAAAAAGGCCGAAAAAAAAAAAACAACCTTATTAGCCCAGACACACTGTAAGCTTAACTAATTATGGTCTCCCATTCGGCTCTAAGACCTTTTTTTTTACGTTTTGCTGTCTTTGAGACTTTTCTGTCTGAGAGCAAGGGTTTGTGAAGGCCATCAGTTTCTGGGACAGCTGTCTGACGTGAATAACACGTGGCCAGTACGACTACCAGTTCCTTAATGAATGTTAAGTATCGTAAGAATGATATGATGGCTGAACTGATGGACACTTTGAAATCGAGGTGTTCATGCCCCAGCCTTCACTTGGCTTTTTTTTTTTTTCGTTCAGAAAGAAAACTGCATATTTTAAAAAGGTAATACTTTTTAAAACCACAAAGCATATCTAAATGGAAAGAACTCCACATTTATAGCCATATATCTCAATACTGTAAGATTTATTTCCTTTTTTCTTTATCAAACAAAATTATTACTAAGTAATTTGCTAATTGTTTTTTTTTAAATTAATGTTTTGTTAGGAACAATAAATATAAAGGGAAATGGAAGAAATAACATTATAAGGGAGTTAATAAATTATTATTTTTTTTTTTTTAAAGCAGATCTAGTTAAAGAAGTTCCATTTTTTTATCTAAATATTTGGTTTTCGTATTCGTCAGAAAGGATGCTGATATTGACATATTTGCTATCTGTTGATGTTACATCTTTCTGCTTGTATTACACTTCGGTGTTATCTTTCAAAGACACTAAATATAAGTCTTATCGATCTAATGGTGTTGAATGTGTTTACCTGTAACGCCACAATGACACCAACTTTATTTTGTAACTCTCGAGCTTTTATAGCTTTGCGCACTTTCTTGCGCATCTGTCCCAGATATCCAATCCGCTTCCGGAACATCTCGTTATAAAGGTACAAGACGCGCTTCTTTTCACGTTTCCGGTAGTAAAAGGAAGCGATGACTCGCCTGTAAGAAATAAATTCTTTCTTTTAATCATTTGTTGCTGTGATATTGCAAAAGGGAAATAAACGTGAATATCTTTAGAACTGGGTTTGAAGACTATACAAAAATAAATTAGGCCTAAGCAAGTCAAGAGTCTATAGGGCAGTAGACTTTTAAATCATAGTTCACGGAGGTGTCATGTGGCGAGCCAAACCACAAACTAATTTTTATTTTTTCTCAACTAATGTCAGGTACCCATTAAGGCTGTGTGGACCTAGATGAGTACTAAAGATCCCATAATTAAAATCACAGGCTTCACCGGCGTTTGAACCCGGGATCCTACGGTTTGGAAGCCAAGCGCTTTACCACGCAGCCACAGCACCTCCTTAAGCCTAAGTGATTGCAAAACACAAAATCATAGAACTCATAATGACAGACTTACTAGAAAAATAAAACGATCTTTGAACTATTTAGTCATCTGTATTAATGAAATGAACAATATATATATATACATTATTATGTTCTGTGACAATAAACTACAGAGCTCCAGTCATTGTAATACTAATATAAAAAAAGGTTTAAAAATAGACATTTCGACTCGAACTTGTATTGGCCTAAATCTATAATGTAACTTCAAAGTTTTAAACCTCAGACGTAAACTGAAAGCCTCCAGATAAAGAAACATCCAAACCACCAGATAGGTCAGAAAGAGGCAGGTCAGGATAACCAGGTCAGTTTTGGAAGGATTTGGCAGACATGCATGGTTGGTAGTGAGCCGGTCCAGTTGATGCTTTGAATTGAACCGTGTCAGAAAGTTTCGCACCAGCTCGCTCATGAACCCCGTCCCGTATACCTGCAAGTAGAACATCAATCCTAAAGAACGGATCTCTTTGATTTTATTTCATTTTCTTGACATTGGATGTGAGAAGAATCAACCCAATGAATCAGCCCAGTGAATCAGCCCAATGAATCAGACCAATGAATCAGACCAATGAATCAGACCAATGTTTGTCTTATTTTTGTAAATTATTTGTTCATCATTACAAAACAAAACACGCCTCCACGCCCTAACCCCAAGCTTCTTCAGATCTGCCTCCACATCATCTATCCATCGCATTCGGGGTCTGCCTTTGGACGCCTGTTTAAAACAGCCTCTTCAACCCACACATGTCTTAAGCATAAGGCATCTACTTAGACTCGTAACTTACTATAAATACACCTTCTTAATGTGTCAAAAAGTTTTTGCTGTTGACTCGTACTTGCATACGTAATACAAATGAGTGGCCACGTAATTTGTTTTTTTATATTTCTTTAACAGCATAGCGTAGTTCAGAATATATCTAGGTGAACATCAATTGACCCTACAAAGTGACCGATTGCACTGTACGAGTTAAAAAGCTAATTAACAAGCCGTCTGACAATAAGTCCTAACTAGCCGAGTGTCCAAACAAAAAAAAAAAAAAGGATTAAAATGTTTTTAAAAAAAGAAAAACGACGGAGGATTACGACTTTCTTCGACTCCAAAACATGTGAAACATATTTTACAAACATATCCAGCAAGTTGTGGGCCGGATCGCTGTGACCGATTTTGACTTGCAGTCCTTCCCTGATTTAGGCCTATATATTATTTATGTTCATATTTAGAACTGTTGTGTTTCAAAGAACTAGTGTTTAAAATGGACAAAAACAACAACAAATGAGAGCAGATTATTTAGTCCTTAAACCAGAAGCTGTGAAGATATTTAGACTTGGGAAGGGGAGGTCATCTAGTGCGTCAAACACTTGTAAACATACATTACACAATTTACCTTGAAAAGTTCTATACAGTTGATACAAAACAAAACAAAAACAACGCCTGGCCAAGAATGTAACATTTTATCATGAAACAAAAAATACAAGCCACCGATCGCAGAAACAGACATAACAACTCTGTGCTTCCTTAGCAATGCAATCATTGAATCCAATCCAACATTCTGGATTAAGCTTCCCATGTAATGTGTAAGGGAAACTGTGGGAGGAACGTGTATTTTGTCTGCTACGGTATCAATCGTTTGCTCTAATCAGGTAGCCCTATTGTTATGTGTATTGTGTAAGATACATCTTCTCGAGGATATTAGAGACTATTATTTTTAACTACCAACAAATCTATATATTTCAGACTTTGGAATACTATATGCTAACCTTAATTTAAGTGCCTATATTTTATGTTCATTTTTTATAGGTCAACAGCTATATGAATAATTAAATACACATCTATAAGTTTACCTTCACATCGATCACGTGCTCACCCTCCTCGTGGTACTCAACTTTACTGTTGCGAGCTATAATATCCAACACCTGGAAAACACGCATACCATAATGAATGCTGGCCCTGAGCGGGAGTTGGTGGGGGGCTTTGCTTAGATGAACTTATAACAACTTTAGGACAAGAGCAATATTCCTGTAACAATCTCATTATAGAATTATATTTAACAATGTAGAGTAACTAGAATAGTAGACTTCAAACTTATAATATAACAACTTGGCCATAGAGTAACTACCTAGTAACTGCCTAGTTTAACACCTAACTCTGGACATGCTTATAGAATATAGAGTAACTGCCTTTCGAGTAACTGCTTATAGAGTGACGGTCTTCAAGTGACTGCTTTCAAGTGAATGTATAGGTAAAGGTTAAAATCGTAGTTGTTTTGAATTAAATCCATTAGATATGAAAATAAGAAATTCTTCTTTGTGGCACCGATTGTGAGCCGGTGACACTAGTTTTACAGCCTATGATTTACTGACATGATTTATCAAATACGGCGAAAGTCTTTTATTTTACAAAGCGTATATTAACTTACTGTCTGTCTGGGTGAATGCTTTTATGTATTTTCTCCCACTTCCCATTTTCGGATCAAATTAAAATTTTGTCGAATACAATACACAAATCAATGCAAAAATTAACCAACTAATTAATTAATTAGAGGTAATTAACCATTTTTATTTTAAATAGAAAAAAGCTCTGGCTGTTAAAGTGCGTATTTTTATCTTATAAAAACAGACGCTACTTCAAACAAGAAGATGATTATGTCAATCATGTTAATAAATGACTTAAACTCTGCCAAGTCGTTGATTTTCCTGGCTGATTCAGGCAACCTATTTCATACTCCAATGGAATTAGGGAAGAAGAAGTATTTGTACACATTTGTCCTAGCATTGACCTATATCCTTACATTAACTTTGATTTTTTTAAAAAGTATTAGTTCTATTTTGCTTGTTTAGACGTGAACTTTGCCTCTTTATGTTCTCATTTTTAAGGCAGTGTCCTCCTTTTTGTCCTCCTCTGAACGTGCAGGTGTTTGGTAGCCCCCAACTTTTTATTACGTGACCATTGCCCTTAAACATTAACTCTTTCTCTCCGTTATTATTTAACACGTTCTGATGGAATCAACGTTGGTATCGTCTGTGAGGAGAGAAAGAGTTAAATCTAGATTGACGTAAAAATTGTGGCTTAAAAACAGTCAACTGATATCTAATATCCTGATTGGATTTTGACATCCTGATGAGCTCTGATCAGAGATTGTTTTCAAAAAGTGCTCTTAAAGTTAGTAATGTAGATCTGTCGTAGAATATCTACGCGCCGTCAGTGAAAGTTTCGGAAATTGTCATAACAATTCATAAAGATCTGTCCTATTTTTATTTAGTAATAGACAGAATCATAGCAGTTTACTGATCTAGTCACCTGATATAACATACTATCCATGTAACAAATGATTGCACTAATAAATACTCTGACAAGCAGTTTGACGGTGGCTGAAGCAAAGTGCTTTTTCTCTGCGCCAGTTAGTTCTGAAAAAAAAAATGAAGATTTTTAAGCAGATTTTCAAAATTAGTGAATTATGATAAAAATTTATAGATTTCATCTAAGAGAACATATTTTTATTTCACTGTACTTAATCTTTTCTCTAGAAATAGCATCCTCTTCTAACTAACACATACAGCCCATTACTTAACACATAGAGCCCATTACTTTACACATAGAGCCCATATCATTAAGTTAGGTGGCACTGAAAACCACTTTTCAGTCTAGAAACTAGTAGAAAGGAAAAGTGATTCTTATGGAACACATCAGGTGCACGATTAGGGTACGCCTACCCTGACGTGAGGACCACTGAACTAAGTGATACTCACTCAATTGCGCAGGATCGATGAATTCCTTTGTCTCGTATTTCTTCAGTGGCAGCAATGTCTTCTTCTCCTCGGCGTGACGTCGTGCGTCAATGTGGCGGTAGTAGGGAGTGATGTACTTATTGTCAAAGTTGAGGTCTGTCAGATATTTCCTAGATCAGATCACGTGACTAAAAGTAATTGCAACATATACATTTATCAAAACAGTGATATCAAACGTAAGTGGGTGGGGAAAACAAAAGCTGACTTTCATAATTTTGGTTAGAAGACAGCTATACTCATTTTCAAACCTAACCCAAGAATTAGTCAACTAGTGATGACCAGGGGGCAGCTTGGGGACACTCCTACCGCTTCTCTTGTTATGCTTTAATTTTAATGTATGCACTGTAGATGCCAGGATAATACATTTCTGAAGCTCAATTCATTAACATAACAGCGCTCTTCAAGAAGACCCAGTTTTTCTATCTTTGAAATAGCAGGCATAGATAACTTTGGATCTGGGTTATCCGATGCATAACGATCAACACTTAGCCCTGCCCATTAAATCTCAGGGTCTAAGCCCTAAGTCCTCATACCAACAGGGTTCGAACTCGAAATGCCATTCCACCATGCTTCCGCCATGCATTTGATTATAATTACTGTAAAACAATATAAAATATTACGTTTTTTTCTAGCCTAATATTTTTAAACAATGATATGTTTTGAATTTTCAAACAAGTAATACAACTCGACTAAGCTGGGAGACACTGGGAGTTATTAACTCTTGTCCACCTATGAGCCAAACAAAGATTAGACTCTAAACTGTATCTAACATTATCTAAAGAAAACATCCAGCGCCTACTTATTGTAATCGTAAGCACTTTTGAAGACGAGGAGGAAGACGAAAGTCAGAATTTGGGCCACAAGGGAGAAGAGAAATCTGAGCAGATCCGTCTTGGCGCTGACCTCGTGTATAGCCGCCTGTCTCATCTCCTCCACGGGAGTGTAGTCCAGTGCATCCAAGTCCCCGACAATCTTGTACTGCATTTTCACCTATAGAAACAATGGAAACTTGATCGAAAGTAAGGTCTACCTAGGTCAGTGTTTCTCTTTGACTTCTGACGCCGCTCCCCTACCCTCCTCTCTAGAAGAAAGAGCTGATGCTGAAGTGTTGGAGACATGCATGTAGTTGTTTGTATTGGGTTGGAACTTCATAAAAGCATCCTCCCATTCTGGAAGACGCCCTGTAGCTGCTCCTATTCAGGAAGTCGCCATGTAGTGCAGGGGTTCTGAACCTTGTAGGTCGCGACCCATTTGGGGGTCGAATGACGATTTTCCAGGGATCGCCTAAGACCCATAGGAAAAAAATATTTTTTGTCTAAAAAGAAACTTGACACTGTAAAAATAATTCCATTGGTAGTTACTCTTTTGTTTACTATCGTTGGTATTCGAGAATAAATTATACAAAAAACTGAATCAGAATCATTTCAACTATTTTAATCGTAACAGCATTAACATTTGTAACAGTTTCAATAACTGTCCATCAGACGGCGCGGCAAAATGCAATGTTGCACCATTGCAGAATCATAGGTATTGTTTTTATGGCGAAGATTTGCCCACGTTATTAAAAAGCAGAACCGTTTATAACCCAATAATACGTCATTATGTTATTGTAGATTATATTTTTATAATGAAACAACCCATGAAAATAGATCTCTATAACATTAGCGAAAACACAAATAGCTTAACGGTTGGGGGGGGGGGGTCTCCACATAGTGAGAAATTGTTAAAAGGGGTCGCGGAGCTAAAAAAGTTGAGAATCGCTGCTGTAGCGGGACTGTTTTAGACGTCAACGGACTGATGGTAGGCCTTAAACTGCGTTGTAAACTGGCCTTTTTTGTTGTCAGTAGTCCCTCCCCTCCCCCAGGACAGCCAGGCAGGTTGAGAAACGTTGAACTAGGCTTCTTTTATTTTACACATTTGAGACGCCAGTAAACTATTGGAGGTTTTCACGATAAACTAACCAATGTCAAGGAGGCTAAATTGAACTTTACTGTTGACAACTAAAGAATAATTGAGGTCTACTTTTAACACTATCTCAATACGTGATCATTTCTCTTTGTGTCGAATCTCCTTTATTAGCGCTGGCTAGTTACATTTTTTGTTTTTTAATAAGTTTTTAATCATAGGGAGAAAGTGAAAGTCAAGAAGACAATTATGTTGGGTTACAAAGAAAAGAGCGAAAAAAATTGAATGCTGCAGTTTAAAGAAAAAAAAAAAGCTGCACAAAAATGATCCTACACCTTTAAAAAAAAAAACCAGCCTTATCAGCACGTCCTTTATTTTATGCACCGGATACACCAAAAAGCTATTTATAGTTTTCCGCCCTGTAAGATAATCTCCAATAAAAATAAAGTGCTCATTAGGAAATTTAATACATTTATTACAACGCAATTTTATTGCGGCCATTGCTAGCAGGCTCGTATTGGAAAACATACGACAACGTGATCAGTGATACCTTGCGTTTGTTGGCTCGTCATTTAGGTTCTTTTGGACTAATACGTTAGAAATATTTCTATACGAGATTTGGATCTCATCAGCTTGGACCTTGACCTAGTTCTTAAACTTGACATCGTCTGCTGCACTTTCGTTTACAATGTCAGCCATCTTTATACATCTTCGATTTTTATTGGTAAACTATTCTTTTTTTTTTAAATTATCAATCGACCGATAGTACAAATTCCTTGTAATTTGCATATTTAAAATAATTGACAAAACAAAGTATAATTTTCACAAAATAGTTAGACCTACATTTGTTTTTCAAACAAACATCGTCACAAGTCTGATCTGTTAGGGTTGATATCAATTCAGTTACTTTCTATTTGCATCTGCACCCCCATTCTCCACTCCCCTCGAGCTAATCTGTCGGTGTTGAGAAGCTTTATTTTTCGATTTAAATTTAATGCTAATCAAGTACATAGACTTCATTTTCTAACACGTATAGCTTAGAACTCAATTAACGTTTGAAAAAAAAAGAACAAAAATGTTTATACTACTTTAACCCAAAAAAAATCTGAGTGTTCAGTAAATAAGCCACTTACGTCCATTCCTTTATCCATATCTTCGATGACCGCATTGGCAGCGATGTAAGTTTCTCCGAAGCCTGGGTAGACCACCTTCACGGCCTTGCAGCTCATTCCGAAAGCTCCAGGTATAAGTTTCACAAGATTGCACAGACCTGTAATCTAAGGGCCAGTACATCTAGAGTTTAGCCTTTCCGTTTCACTTTTTTATTTTAATTTAAGACGGCTTATTTTTTTTTTTTCTTTTGTTAGCAGCAACAGAGTTACTGAGATCATACCAGGAACCAATATCACGGCCAGCTGAAACTGTTTCGTACAATAGCTAGAATGTGCATGTTAGTAAACTGACTATCGGAAAGCTTGAGAACTCGTATTCGAGGTAGATCTAATAGAAATTCGTGACGAGAAGAAAGGCGGACAGCTGAAGGCAATGACACACAATAATTAATATTGGTAGTTCTGGAAAACTTTCAGGTCTTATAAGAGTCTATTTAGACATGTCAGAGTCACATGGGAGACTATTTAACTATGTCATATCTACATTAGAGTCTATTTACCTATATCAAACTCACTCACTCACTTAATATGCTAGTCTATTTAGTATTTACACATGTCAAGGTTACATGCTAATCTATTTAATTTTGTCAAAATTTGGCCTGCGTGCGAGTGTATTTACCCATGTCAATGTCACATGCAAATCTATTTACCCATGTCAATGTCACATGCAAATCTATTTACCCATGTCAATGTTACATGCGAGTGTATTTACCCATGTCAATGTCACATGCAAATCTATTTACCCATGTCAATGTCACATGCAAATCTATTTACCCATGTCAATGTCACATGCGAGTCTATTTACCCATGTCAGTGTTACATGCGAGTCTATTTACCCATGTCAATGTTACATGCAAATCTATTTACCCATGTCAATGTTACATGCAAATCTATTTACCCATGTCAATGTCACATGCAAATCTATTTACCCATGTCAATGTCACATGCGAGTCTATTTACCCATGTCAATGTCACATGCGAGTCTATTTACCCATGTCAATGTTACATGCAAATCTATTTACCCATGTCAATGTTATATGCAAATCTATTTACTCATGTCAATGTCACATGCGAGTCTATTTACCCATGTCAATGTCACATGCAAATCTATTTACCCATGTCAATGTCACATGCGAGTCTATTTACCCATGTCAATGTCACTTGCGAGTCTATTTACCCATGTCAATGTTACATGCAAATCTATTTACCCATGTCAATGTTATATGCAAATCTATTTACTCATGTCAATGTCACATGCGAGTCTATTTACCCATGTCAGTGACTACTATATACGCACTTTTGCGACTCCACGACGAAGCTTCATTCATTGTTGTCTTTGTTTTTTTCAAGTAGAAAGGGATTCAACTTACTTTTAAAGGCCAGCAAAGAAGATATCCCACAATCCACAGCTTGTCAATACATTTCCCATATAATTGTCCCATTTTGTCGACACATCTACTGAAGCCTGGAGAAAAAAAAGTATGAAACTGGCCAAATTAATTTAATTTAGCTCATTATCTCTCTCATTCTCTCTCTCTCTCTCTCTCTCTCATTCTCTCTCTCATGTAGATTACTATTTTTTCAGGCATTCTTGTATAAATATATATTCTATAACATTTATACTATATTACAAACTCAGTTTGATTACTTTAAAAGCTATGTGGAATCCAGTCTGAAGCTAGCGGACGCATGGCAATAACATATAAACAGTGATTGATGCTGTGTGACTTATCACCAACAATGTTGTTTTTAAATAATTTTGAAATAAATATATGCATATAAAGGCCTAGGTTTTGCAAACTCTCTATAAGTAGGCCTATACTTATTTTCAATTTCTTAAAATACTTCAAAACTCTTGTCGAGTCAAGGGTTTCTTTTTAATTATAAAACGTCTACGAACTTTAATCTAAAAGCTGATCTTTAGTCTTCAAAATGAGCGTCAATTTAGCAACTAACCTTTAAACTTATAAACTGACCTTTATTGAATACACCCTCACATCTTAGGTCCATCTTTTTCGCCCAATCTTTTTCGACCCTTTTACCTGCAAGCACATTAAAGTTTTTGATAAAAAATTAAATAAGAATAGTAAATAATAAATGTAAACAGAATTATTTAGGTAAAAGTCATCGATAGCCACATAGATCTAGTTTGTGAGAATTAAGTCGCACTACTAGATAATAGGCCACTAACAACCTAAGATAGGCCTACTCGCCGGCGATAGTAAATCATTGCCTATATTTAGACCTGAAGAAAGGAACACAATGGAAACTAAATTGATAGGGTCTACTAACAACTTAAGATACTCGCCAGCGATACTAAATCATTGCCTATATTTAGACCTGAAGAAAAGAACACATTGGGAAATTGCTACTTACAACTTAAGATACTCGCCAGCGATACTAAATCATTGCCTATATTTAGACCTGAAGAAAAAAACACATTGGGAACTAAATCGTCTCCTATCTCACAGCGTCTCTTGATTTCTATAATGGAATGTGTCTTCGATAACGAAGATTGCGGATCAGTGCAGTATTTCATGTGAACACGCAAACCCTTTTGCGACCTACATATTGTGACATTACTCATGCAGACAAAGTCGTTCTCCTGCGGGGGTCTATTTAAGTTTTGTTTTCGTCTTCAGCGTCTATCGTCGGCAAAGGGCTTTCCCTTGGTCTCAGACATGTGTCCCGCGTTTTATCTTATATAATACAGACGTTACTTTAAAAAAGAAGATGATTACGTTCTACGCAACATGCATCATAGTCATGCATATTAATTCTGCCAAGTCACTGGTTTCCCTGGCTAGCTCAGGCAACCCATAATATGCTCTAATAGCACTAGGGAAGAAGGAGCATTTGTACAAATTTGTCCTAGCTTATGGAACGAGGAATGTGTCCTACGAAAGAGCCATTTGCTGCCAGCATCTATTTTTTTTTTTAAATATCAGTGACTGTTATTCGGTCATCTCGCAGGTCCCGGGCTCATACCTTGCCCTGCTGCCATAGCCTCTTGCCCTGCTGTAGGTTTGGACTAGGAAGTAGATTATCTTCAACTCTGAAGGAACATCCGAAACATGTCAAACAAACAGACAAACAAACATCTAATGTGCATGGAAGTAGATGAAGCTATTTGATTCAAAGGACTCTATACCTAGCTCCTTATTTTGCTCGTCTGCTTCGTTGTTTTGCTTGTCCGGTTCTCCGTCTTCTCCCTCGTCAGTCTTTCCTTTAAAAGCATTGGAGTTCAGCTTTCTGGCCTTGGCGATCTCTTCCAGCAGTTTCTTGGTCTCTTCCTCATCGACTTGAACTTCCTTGGTCAGTGGCTTGAAGGCTCTTTTAATGGCATTAGAAACCTAGAATCATAATTAATCAACATTCTTTGCCAGAAGTGACGTGGAAATGTTGCCTTTTTAAGTACAATGCTAAATTTACTTCTAGTTGCCCTTTCAGACCATTTAGGTAGATGATGTAACGGTAATCTATTTGTGGTCCACGGTTAACGTCATGAGGCCAGCACAACGACCTTTACTTTTTCCCAACTTTTGTCAGGTATTCATTAGAGCTGGGTGGACTCAGGGGCGCTCTAAAAATCCGGAATTTAAAAAACCCGATCTTCACCAAGATTCGAACCCTGGACCCTCCAGTTCGGAAGCCAAGTGCTTTATCAGTCAGCCACCGCGCCTTCAAATTCACTTCTATAATCTGAAATAAAGATTTTCCTTAAATGACCCTCAAGATCACTGGTAAATTTAATTGTAACAGCAGCGGTGTGATATATGCGATAATATGCTCAATGTGCCGAATGATTTATAACAGGACCTTAACATTACGTACATCGTAGAGACATTCGTAGTTGTTAATTTAAGTCTATTTTATTCATTTGAATACTACACAACAAAAGGATATCAAGTGTCTCCTCATCATTGTTATACAACAATGCGGTGCCAAACAAACTTAGTTACATGTCAGGCACCATCCACCCTCACGGGATCAAAAGTAATCTCACAGTTTTTTTTTTTGTTTTTGTTTATTGAGATGGCAAACATTTTTAGATTCATTCATACCGCGCCACATGTTTTGTGCGATTTCTCGCGCTAGTAAAACATTTCTTTTCCGATTCAATAGTAAACATGGAACATACAACTAAATGTTTATTGAATGTTAATTTGTTGGTCTTTTACATTTTATTTTAATTGATGGAGGGCGTCGTGGCCAAAGATGGCTGTCTGGTATTGTGGTAGCCTGTGCACCCTGGACTGTCATTGCCATGGTTCGATCCCAGCCCGCAGTAATTTCCTCCGTCCTGCGGACGTTTGGGCTAGAATGTAATAATCTTACATTCAGAGAGAACATACGAAATGTGTAAGACAAAACGGCCCGTGTTGGCTCAGCAGGGTTTCCTACATGTGTGGCTACAGTAGTTTTATCTACAGTAGCTCACATATGCAGCAGTTTTCAGATCTAACGCTGAAACATTTTTTGTTTAAAGTGAGCTGTGGCGTACCGAGGGGAGGTTGAGTGGGTCCCTACGTAAAATATCACATATTTCTGTCGCTACACATCGTTCGTTCGTTATCATCGTTTACATTGCATGTAGGTTTTGTAACTGTTCCGATGTTAATACGAATTACGTACAGTACTGGGAGATGGAGGGAGGGCGCCGAAAGATTTCTTCCTCTGGCGCGTGGCACGCAAGGTACGCCACTGATAGTGACCAAGATCTCGCGAATCTTTAAAAGGAGGTTTAAGAAAGTATAAATTGACAGTGTCTTTTATGCATTTACCGTTTTTCCCCCAAGATTGATTAATAGGAAGATCTATTGAAATAAAATACTAAGTATCCATCATATAAAGTATAGACTAATGAATAGGTAGTGTCTCCTACATGATAGTTTTCACAAGTAAAGAAATCACAGCGATAAGTTTACGATAAGAACAGTTCTAGAAATAAAAACCTACTCGCTTGATTATGTAGCCATCCTTAGCCACGTCACCAAACGCATGCTCGACTGGGGCCAGGCGCAGTTTCCATTTAGTCATAGTGTGGTTGGCCAGAAGCGAAGCGGTACAGCTGAGTGACCTCACGATCTCCTGGAAATGGTTTGCGTGTAAATGGAGCTGAAGTTTACACTTATGTTATAGGCATAGGCATAATATAGTATATATATAGACAGGAAAGACACAAGAATCTTCTACTGAAAGATCCCTGCTTATTTTCAACTCCCTTGGCAATTTTAGTTCTATTGGAAAATTACTGTTGTTTCTGGAAATGTAAACATGTAGTTTATACAATTGAAACAACTTTTGACACCCATTATTACGTGACCTACCCTTATGTTGGTAGGGAAGGTCAAGAAACGACATGTTTGTTTGTGAAATGTTGTACATGTTTCGAGTGTTAAAGATAATCTACTTCCTGGTCCAAACCTTCCGCAGGACGGCGGGGGATGGCAGCGGGCTGGGTATGAGCCCGAGACCACCGAGACGACAGAACAGCAGTCCAGCGCACATACTGCACCACCAGGCAGCCATCCAATATAGAGATCTAGATAAAGTGAGGAAATACCAAACTAAAAACATTATTCAGTTTGAAACATACCAGTCTTACTTACTTTTCCGTTGCTCAAAATGTTAGTGATCGGTCCGTTGATCAGGTAGATTATTGCGAATGCGGAAATGTACGTTCGACCAGCCTTTCCGGCCAATGTTGGAATAACCAAAGTCATAGCACAGCGCATCTGGATGCTGAAGGCGAATGAGAGAGACACTATAATCCCAATGGCGGCCCCAAGGAAACGTTTCGTTTTGATTTCCATGTCCATGCCGTCGAGTATAGCGTAGTACAATGCTAGGGACAAGAGAATCCCAACAGGAAACCATAGAGCTATTTTTAACAGGGTGTGCTCTTCGGGTGACGAGTACCACATCTTGGCGAAGTAGCCGCGACGCTTTTTCTTCTTCTTGCGTCTTCCAGAGCTGGTGGTAGACGACGATGACCCTGATGACCTAGTTGTCCCAGTAGACGCAGACGACGTAGGCGAACCGGAAGGCGAGGTAGTGTCTTCCTCCCCTAACAATTCCTCTTCCTCCTCTAGCAATTCCTCTTCCTCCTCGTCTTCAACATTATTATTGCTGTAATAGGATAAAGATCTAGATCTAGATCTATTGTTAAAATTCGTTTTGGACTGTTCTGGATAGTCTTCTGCCAAAGAATGTCTTCTTTTGTTGTTGCTGAAGTTAACGTCATTGTTTGAAAGAATGAGAGGGTGTCGATCTATTGATATGTAATAGTCTTCATCTTCAGAGGGTATTGTAATGCTGAGGTCCTCTTCCTGGTCTATTTGAATAGACAGTGGTCTAGTGTAATTTATCATTAGGCCTACTAATTATATTTTAACATGTAAACTTTTACCGTAAGATCTTCAATTATGGTATTGTTTGTTATGTCTTTTAATACCTACTCATGATGAATGACAATAATTAGTTTTGTAAAATGTACCGGTAAACAAAAAAAAAAAACGTTTAAAAATAATAACAAAAACTGTATTTATTTGTCAAAACGGAAGGAATTAAAAATGGCGAGATTTGTACGGTAAAATAGATGACGTCATTTAGATTTTTTTTCTTAGGGAATAAAAAAAAAAGGGGGGGGGGTTGGAGAGCATTTAAAAAAAAATGTACAGAAGACTTACTACTCTCACATAGCTCTTTAAAATCAGGTCAATGTTACCCGTATCAGCATCAAAGGTAAAACACCAACTATAACATAATTCAATATCTAATTTGTGTTTGAAGTAACGTCTGTATTATATAAGATAAACCCTCTTTTGGTCGGTAATCCTCTGCTGGACTGTTCTTTCTGACCTCATATCTATGAAGCCAATAGAAAATCCATTGCCGTGGACTGGTACGTAGATGGCAAAAAAAAAGAAAACCCAAAAGGACCACCGCGGACAACGGTTATGTCTGCTCTGGTGGTAGCAAAGTGTGTAGGTCACAGCTGGGGTTGCTTAGCCACTGGAAATACTGCACTCCTCACTAATCTTCGGACTTGACAAGTCTTATTATGTACCTTATCTTTGTGTCTTTCAGAGTATTTTATTAGATGTTTTTGTATTTAAAGATTATGGTTCAGTGTTTTATATATAATTGCAACTTTACTTTTTGAGTCTTCTATCCTGAAGGCTTTTTAAATTTAATAATAATAATAATTTAGTAATTTTTACTAAAGGTGTTACTCTAGTCAAATATAAATATTCATTTTAATTGAATCTCACAGATAAGATATTCTGTGTCTGTCCCAGTTTCTTAATATCTTTTATAAGATAGCATTTTTTTTTAGTCGAAAATGGTTGAGCCACATCTGATGATGGTTATCTTATAAGATACTTCCTTCAAAAAAGTAATGCCATCCAACTCCACGAGGATCAATGTTTTCACCTAATCGTTCTTTTTTAAACTCTTTCTCTCCATTATTATTTACCATATTCTGGTGGAATCAACGCTGGTATCGTCAGTTAGGAGAGAAGGAGTTAAAGAAGTTTTTACTCTTCAATCGTTTGTTTTCAAAGCTACAACTGGACAGATTATTTAAATAATCTCATTGCTCCATGAGGCGATCATCTGAACAAGTGTGTGTACAATGAAATTATAGCAACTGTACACATAAGAAAAATCAGTTTTTTTTTTTAACTTTATTTTGTCACTTCTTAGGACTTTGGGCTTGCGAATTGGGTTCAGTATGAAGAAGCTTTTAAATTTGATATGCAGTATCAAAAGCTAAATTGTTTCCTGCTAATCAGGAGAAAGTTTTGCTACCCAGGGCCTGATTTAAGTAAGAAGAGGCCCCTATCTGCTTTCCAATACTTTAATAACAAAGAATTAAAAATTTTACTAAGAATTAGCCTGCTTGTAAATCAAATGTTCATTTTCCCTTTTTTTTTTCCATATTTAATAAGCATATTTTTGAGTTTACGTGACCAGTGTCCACAAATCCTTGAATGATTTAGACAGGGAGACTTTGTCATGTCTGATATACTTTGCTTACTTCACTTGTATTAGTGTTTAATAACCTATTGAAAGGTTGTTAGAATAAGTTGCTCCTCTAGTTCCAAATTTTATATTCATTTTGAAAAGAAGGGGGAAAAAAGGTTATATATACATCTATTGGGTTATGGCCACGAATATATATATTTATTTTGGCTTTATTTATTTATTATAAACATATTTTCATACTTGAATTAATCACAGCCCTTTGTGTACATTTAATTTTTAAAATCTGTCTTACATTCTTGAAGTTAAACAATAAAATGGTCAGACAGATAATGAAGTGAAAGCAATAAGGAAGATGTGAAGTGATAAGATGGAACTGAATTTTTAAAAACTTACATAATGGAAATAGGAAAATTTTCATAAAATTTTCTTACGATACCAAATATAAAGGGAGACAAATATGAATTTAAAAAATTGCAAAATAAGTAAAATGTCAGAAATGTCAAGTATTGGTCATATACATATTTTATTTTAACACCTTAACGAAACAAAGAAAAAAGGGAGGGGATGGAGTGATTAATGATGTAACACAAAAAAAAATTGCATATTTAACTCATGATCATATTTTATTGACATGATAATTCAGGAGGTCATTTGAATCAGCAACAATATAGACAGAATCATTCTTAATAACAATTTTTTATTTCACATCTTTTATACAGCCATTCTTACAGGAATGAAATCATTTTCGGAACTTTATTTTTAAGAGATAAACTATTGTTTCGTAAAATGTTATACATGTTCAGTTGTTCCTTCAAACTGAAGATAATCTACAACAGAGGGGACGGCAGCTGGCAAGGGTACAAACTCGAGACCATCGAGATGACCAAACGCGCATAAGATTGACCAGGCAGCCATCAACTATTAGGCCAATATTATAATATTTTTCTTAAGCTTGAATCTTCAAACTAATAAAAATTTATTTTTTCATTTCTTCCATTAATTACTTGGACAATTTTATTAAAATATGTACATGTTGGATTGAATTTAAAATAAGTAAGCACACGCTTCCATTGCTACAAAAGCCCCATCAATCTGGCCTTTGAGATCCACTCATCTCTGGGGAGGTAACACCCACACACGACACGAGTTCCATCAAAAGATGATCTCCCATGAAGGACTCTCCAGTTGTCAATCAATAAGATGGTGCCAGGGTTGAGCTTGATCCGCAGTTCATTCTCTTTGTTGGAGATGATCTTAGACAGTTTGTCATAGGCAGAGTAAAAGGTTGTCATATCATGGAGACTCAGGGTGTTCAAAGGTGCTCTGTCATATGGATTGAACCTAAAGACACATACAACAATTTGTTTGAAAACAGCGCATTTCAAAAAGGCAATATCACCCCCCAAGGCTGAAATAATATTTAGTATCTTAAATGGAGCCTAATATGTAAGATATAAATAGTGGCTGTAATATGCTGATTTGCTTGGGATAATTTCCAAAGGAAATACATAGATTTTAGCCCTTAGATTATTCAACTCTAATGGGTGCCTGACATACAGTGGGAAAGTAAAAGCAGTTGGTCATGTTTGCTGCCCAGACAACACTATTGTTAATCGTCAGCCAAAGAAAAAAAAAAGAGCTTTACATCATCTGGCCCATAGATCTTAACTTTTTTATCCTTATTTTAAGATGTAGATTCAATAATATTTACCTCAAACTGATGTATTCCCCTGAAATAGGATGAAGTGTGACCACAGGACTCAGGTTGTACAAATGATAACCTGGGTGGTTGCCACTTGCTTGCTCTTTGTACTCATGAGGGATCACCACAGATGCAAGGACTTTAAAAGCTGCTTGGTCAACGCTTCTGAGTATATCCAGAGCTTTAAAACCATCAACCAGCAGAGTCTCGCCCCCAGAGCCATTGTGCTTCAAACAGTGAAAAACTTGAACCCTAAAAATAGAACAAAAACTGGCATAAGTCTAACAGTTTAGTTTCTCTACGCCCCCCTCCCCACTCCACTTCTTTTCATAAAGATACCTTGCAAAAAATAAAATTAGTTCATTTTTGACATTGCCATTTTTTCTTAATCTCAGCCAAAAGATTATTAGAAATTTATTTTAAAACCTATAAACTTCTCTTGTCTGTCCATCTCTTCAACATTTTTTGGTTTTAAGAAAAAAGTGTGTAAAAATATGTTGGCAGAAGCGGAATTAGAAAGCAAGCCAAGAAAGAGAATAGTGAATACAACCAACCATTTTTATGGTCTGTTTTCTTTGAAATTATAGTTAATAAATAAAGTTAATTATATTTAACATACAATGCAAGAAAATAATAATGATAAACCATGCTTTAAATAATTGAAGAAGATTTATTGAGATAACTTAATCTCTTCTCCTAAACAAATACTAATTGTGTGATGGAATAGTGTTTTAATTTAAAAGCAGCATGAATCATTGGAATACAAGTTAAAGATAGTGTTCAGTTTAGTTTTTTTTGTTTTTTTTTATTGTCTAAACATCATTTACCCAGCAGGAGAAGACAAGTAGGTGTTGTCAGTGTGAGCACCAAGATATTGAGTAGTGTAGGCTGTGTCACTGCGAGATGCATCAGAGGTGAAGGTCCACATTTGACCAAATACTGTTTGCAACACATACGATATCCTCTCGGCTACAGCTTGTGTGGCAGACTGGGACACTGGAGTCTGCATGAAGCAAAGAAAATATTTATCAAGTAAATTTTAGCACAGATAAGAAAGGATTATTGAATCTATTTTTCATACCTTAAATAGTTTTAGCTTTAACCATTTCATTTTTAAATATGTTTTTTTTTAACTTAATTCGATGATTTATTTTTACAAGTTGAAACACTTAAAAAAAACAACTGACCTATGCTTTAAATCAAAATATACAGCTTTTGTTAAGTGTGATATTAAGTGTAGTAATTTTTTCATACTACAAAGACCTAAACATATTTTGTTGCATGTGACACAAACAAAGCCATTGTCTGGCTGACATTTCATGTCATATAAGATTGCTTCAATTAAAACATTTCATGGCAAATATTATGTTAAATATGTGCAAGTATTTTTATAATCAGTCATGTCAGTCTAAATTTCAACATACCTTGATGTATTGTATCAACTTCATCTTACCTGTATGTAGAAAAAAAATAAGTAAATTACAAACCTCTTCAATAATACAGAATCCAAACTTCACAAGGTTAGTGAGTGACTTTTTCAGGCCGTCATCATAAGTCATGTGATCGTTGTATGAGACAGTCTGCAAACCTTCCTCCAGTACAATCTCATTATTCCAGTACTGCCGCTTGGACTGACTGACAAGCTTGCCAGGATAAAAATTATTGGCCAACCAGTCAAGATTAAATTTTGAAACATGACCATCTTTCCCTTAAAAATCAAAAGCAGAAAAAAAAATCCTTTTAATATAATTTTTTGTGGACACAAATTACACAATAGAATAATTAATTATTTTTTTTTACACAATTCCATATTTAACTTTAATAAAAATATGACAAAGAATGAGTAATTTGTATTTTCACGAGAAATTTTAATATTTCATTTACAAGAAATTGCCTTTTATTTAGTAATATCGGCTAAGATTCATTACCAATTTAATTTATGCAATATTATGTTGAAAAACATTTAAAAGATTAATAGTTCTTGATTGTTAGGTGAGAAATGTAAACGATAAAACTACCAATTAATATTAGTGCCTCTGAGTTCAGAAATACATAGATATTTTTATTTCTAAAGAAAAACTTTTTAGAGACAGAAAATGTTTCATTGTCTAACTTTTAAGGACTCAATAACATACAAACCAATAATGACCACCGAAGTCATAGCAAGGCAAATAAAATTACAAATCAGTTAAGCCAAAATTTTTTTTTTTTTAAATTTAACAAAGCAATGGCTTTGTTTATAACATCAAATCTTGCTTAGTAAATCTTATTCTATTCTCTTGTAAATCTTTATTTCTTATGTTATATAATACAGGCGTAACATCAAAAAAGAAAATAAATATGTCCTATGCATGTTCCTAGGTCAATCTACTCATGCATGTTATCCAATGACTTAAATTCTACCAAGCCATTGGTTTTCCTTGCTGGCTCATGCGACCCGTTCCATGCTCTAATAGCACTAGGAAGGAGCATTTGTACAAATTTGTCTTAGCATAGGGAATGAGGAATGTGCCTTTATCTTTGTGTCTTCCTGAGTATTTTATTAGGTTTTGTTTTTGTATTTGAAGATTATGGTTCAGTGTTTTATGTATAATTGCTATAGATGAAGATCATGGTAATTCTCAAATCTAAAACTTTATTTTACGAATGAAGTGTGAATAACTTTTCTAACTTATAATGGTTTTCATCATTATATAACAATCCTAGAAAGAAAAAAAAAAAGAGCTCACTATAATCAGCATTTCCATTTATTAAAATCATTAAAAGTGTTGTATTCTCATTATGATTAAACACATTAAGTGGATACTTAAAAAAAACAAACAACCTATTTAATATATAATTTACATTTCAGACTAAACATAATGTTATTTAAACAGTTTAAATACAAATCCATTTGAAGAACACCAATCTTATTTTCAATAGTCATTCTTTTTTTTTAAACTGATCCTAAATCTTAATGAAATAAAAAAAAAAAAAAAAAAATACAAAGAGAAGAACTACTAGAAATCTTTTCAAAGTTATACATATATTGTTGAATGCTTAATGCTACCATTAACAATTGTAAGTCAACTCACATGTGATAGAGACAGCAGAGTTGTTGTCAACAAGGCAGATCTCTGCTGGGCTTAAGTCCAATTCAGAGAGACCACTCTGAGGTATTTTCTGATGTGTGTTGTGGTTGTAAAACTTTTCTGACCTGCAGTGATCCCTCAGCCATATGAGTGGAATTTTGAGCGTACGATCGGCAAAGCTTACTTGTACACATTCATCATTGCAGACGACACTAAATTGCGATTGCTGTTGGGTGTGAGAGTGTCTACTTGGGCATGCTTTAATAAGATTGTGTCCAGCTGAAGTGCTTGACCAAAGAGAGATGTAAGGCCCAATAGTATCTGACCCTCTAAAAAATGTTCCAGAATTAATACTCCACCATTTAAATCTAACAGTTAAATAGGTATGTAGTCTTGACCTTGTGAGCAGATGTGGATCAGCACTTTTGTAAGACAATGTGTAATAAAAATGTTGAGAAACACTGCCCCCTAGTGTGAGAAATTTACTTTGAATATGCTGGCATGTGTAGGACTTGTTAAGTATTTGAGCTGATCTGATCCACTTGGTCATGGTTGAAACTGAAACAAGAAAATGTAAAATAATCTTTTCTATGTTAAAATGATTAGCTCAGCAAAGTAAATGACTGCATTTCTTGTTGCACACTATTTAGACTAGATTATGCGCTGCTTAACAATTGTGCCACAACCACTGAGAAACCAATTTAAAAAAAAAATTAACTTGGTTCAAGTCAATCATGGTACATATAGCTTATAATGTGATTCAGTTATTTGTAATAAAAAATAACAAAAAATCTACATTAGAATCAAGCAAGCATTACAATTAAAAGCAAAAAGACTTCTCTGTCATAAACACAGTGGAGAGACAGGATAGAAACTAATAAAAAAAAGATAAAAGATGCAATGATAAGATGATTCCTCCTAGTACAAGTTTTAAGAAAAGCCTTAGAGATTTCAATAAGCAAACCTCAATAGAGGTGGATAAAAATACAAAACAAAAAAATAGTCCAAAGATTGTGTATATGTGTGTGTGTGTGGGGGGGGGGGTCAATGTCTAGCCTTGTTTCTTACTTCATACAGCCAAGAAGGAATGCATGTCACATTTTTAGCATGATTTTAAATATCTTTCCAGTGGTTACAGCTTCAACATAAATCTCTTGTGTGTAAATATTAATCTACCAGCTGATTAAAACTATTATATATGTAATATCTTTTAAAATGCCTTTATGATGCATTTCCATCTTTAAGGGAAGGGAGGTGATTACCTACAAGTTAAATGAATGCTTATAGCCCTTGTTTAGATAGGTCGTTGTTTTTTTAAACAAAACAACAACAAAAAAAACCACCAGAAACAAAATAAAATTATTAACTAGATAATGAAACCTTGAAAATTTAAATATTTCATAACAATTACTTATTAAAACTCTAAATCAGAAATGATCTATGACCAGCTGGAAACATATAGATACTAGAAACAAAAAGGTTTGTTTGTTTATATTAAGAAGAAAGTCCAAATCTTTACTTCAAATGCAATCCAATTACTACTATGAGATGTGCAGAATCTTTCTTACCTAAATGTGAAAAGAAACTAATGTGGAAATAATTTCATCACCAAACCAACACACTTGGATCTATAACCCCCTCTGTTGCAATTGACCTAAGTTATGGTACATTAGCTGCTGCCAGTCTTGAGTCTAACCTTGTCATTCCTTTTACATTGTGTACTTTATCTTATCACAAGTCTTTTTTTTTTTTTTCTAGGTCAAATATCTGTTGCTATCTATCAGACTGAAGTGGAAAGGAAAGGAGAAAAAAAATACGGCTGGCTACTAAGACCATAACAAGAGTGGGGCAAAATTTGACAGTAGGAGCTCTTAAACCATAAAATCCATGGTACAAGAAAAAAATTGTTTATTTGTGTTCAACTATGAAGGTAGACTTGTAGTTATTTTCTTTAAACTTAAGTTCCAACAGATGACAATAAAAAAAATGTGCATCTTATTTTTTTCCCCTACACATAAACTGCATTGGGTAGATAGAATAAGCCAAAAAAATTGAAATGCACACAAAGCAAGATCAGAAAGTAACAAACAGTTGACAAATATTTCATAAATAAATAACATATAATATATATGTAGTATTATATTTTCTTCTTAATATTAAAACAGAAAAACTGACTTTGGGAGAAAAGATGCATGGGAGGAGGGGGGGGGGGGGGGCAGGAGAGATCATCCATAGAAAGGTGATACACAAAATAGTGCAAACAACAGTTACCATACATGTATCATTCACATACAGCTGGGCAAGAACGAGAGAGGAGAGCTGACCAATTTATTAAATCATTGTGTATGTGTAAGAGGGGGGACTTGTTCACTGTTTAAGTATCTTCGATGTGCTTTATTTATGCAACAATAATATTACAGTGGAGTGCCGATAATCTGAACTTCAGTAATCCGACAGTCTGCTTAATTCAAAATCAAAATCAGGATATATTAGGAAAAAAAAAAACTAAGAAAGAACAGTATTAGGTTTCAACGATAGACAGTGTAATGAACAAAACAGAACAATGTTCTGTGTGTGGTTCTATACAATATTGGTTTAAAAAAAAATATATACATAGGGCAGTGCATGACAGGCCCAGTGGGTGGATAGACTTGGAAACACAGGCAGGACCTTAAAAACACGACTCCAAGAACACCTTAAAGACATTCATAATTTTGCAACTAAGCCCGTCTCTATCCATTTTAAAAACAAACATCATAGGGGTACCACTGCTCTCCTCGTCACTGCTATACAACAATGCAATGACAAAAACACCTATCTGCAGATCGAAAACAAACTTATTTAAATGTCAGGCACCCTCCAACCTAAAGGGATCAACAGCCAGCACACTTTTATTTGATATGCAATGAGCACTAACACTACTCCCTTTTCTCATTCATCTTTGCCTGACATCTCCCCGCCTTCAGATTTCCAGCGCTTTTACACCAACGTAGCTCATTTATTTTCTGCCTCGATAGAGAACAACATCGGACAGAAAAGTTAACTTTAGACTATTTTGTGTTAATTGTTTGTCATTTTTTTGTTTGTTTTGTAGCTGATGAAGGCCTCGTGGCCCAAATGTCCTTTGTTTAACTTGGTCCGGCAGGGTTACATATATACATGTTTTTCATATTTTTCTATACGGGCGTTTACCCCTGCAGCAGAAAATCTATGTCTACATGAAAGGCAGCATGAGAATCAGAGTGGGATAACCTCTGCTCACTGCTGTCATCTGCTTCACTTTCACTCCTCTGAGATGCTGTCCGGATCTTGCAATCTACTTTTAATTTTATATGGCATAAATTTACATTATTTTTTAAAACTATTAACATTGATAAGGTATGTTGTGGCTGAGTGGTAAAGCGCTTGGCTGCCGAACTGAGGGGTTAAAAGTTTACAAAAAGAATTAATAACATTCTTAGGCATGTATACTACAGATACAAGACTGCTTAGCAGATAAGCAAATATTCTGTGTTTGGAACATATTCTTGAAATGGGGAATACTAAGTATACCAAAAGAAAAATCTTACATTTGTAATCCAATTTTTATCATTAATATTTTTTTAAAAATTATACACAAAAACCTGTTTCAACAGTCTACATTTGTTCCACTAAATGAAAGACAGAAAAATAAACAAATAAATCTAAAAATGACAACGCCTGTTCTATATAAGCATCTTAATGTAACCACCACTGAGGAATTGTGAAGATCTATTATTAAAAATGTACAAGAAAACATTAATTTTTTTCTTTCAAGTCTACAAACTTTTTTTTTTATGTATCTATCTCAGAATATTAGGGGGAATAGGAATAATAAAGTAAAAATCATGTGTATGAGCACTGGCAGAGACAAAGTAATATGTATATCAAATAACACATTTCTGTTCAAAGAATGTTACATTATAGAAATAATGTTTAAAAAAAAGAGTAGGATCAATAAAATGCAATATATTTCAATTTTATTGCTGCTGTGTTGCTGTTTGTGGATGATCTATTCAGGCACCAAAGAACACTAGTGTTCCACTGAATTTTGGAAACTCCAGATTTAGATTTAAATCCCCCCCCCCTTCCCCTTTTTCAATAATACTTGTTGCTAAAATACATTTGTAAACAGATTAAACACTGTATAAAAAAAAATACAGGACAATTTTTTTTAGTCACTTACCTAGTGAGGTTGGTAAACAGGCTTAGGATCATAGCCTATTCTAGCATGAATGGTTTCCATACGTTTCTTGGCATTGAATACTTCAGGGGATGTGTCAGTTTCAGCTTTTGAAGATTTGGCTGCAGCTTCTCTCTCTTTCTTTATGGCATCATATTCCTCAATATCTGCAATTTTCAGTTCAATGCGTGTTGGCTTCCTTCGTATCATTTCTGTTTTTATTATTTTTAAGGGAAACAACAAAACTTTTCAGTAATTTCAAAAGTATACAGTTTGTAGAGTTACATGTGGCTCTGTAAAGTATTTAGCTACATAATTGTGTACTCTTCAGCACCACAAGTTGAAATGAACATCGAAGCAGCATAACATTTTCATATGATAATAGCCATTTTTAATACTAACCCATACAATACCATAGCGGCCTAATACGGCGGCTACCTATTCAATCCCAGTTGTCTAGCATTTGGCCTATGAACTGCTTTACTGCAGTGTATTAATAGCCAATGAAATTAAAACCTTGCTAGATATACTGCTAAGAGAAGCCATGGGAGCTTAATGTATACATTTATTTAAAAAAAAAAAAGGCAGAAAATTTTTAAAAACTTTCAGTTTTGTGATCAACGTTCAATTTTGGCAAAATCTCTAAATGATGGGTCATCATGTTTAGATGATGAACTATTTAAGGACTTAAATGAAAATGAAAAAATTAGGTATTTACATAATAGGAAATGTTAATGATAAAAATGAAAAAGCAGTGATTTAGACTAGATGTAGACTAGATGCCCAAGACTAAGTTGACTTTGAAAACTGTAGGTCAAGCCCTTAGTCATTTATAATATAAATAAATGTCATATATATATATAAAGTTAGATCAATTCTGATTATAAATTATATATATTGCATTGGATTACATTATCATTGGAGATATATTTTTTATTGACTTTTTTTTTTTTTGTGAACTCACTTCTAAAGATATTTCTTGCAGAGCTATATATCCTTTTGACTGCGATTTGAGAGGGCAAATGTTTGGAGTGAGCTTGATACATTGAATGAAGTTAAATGCCTAGATCAAGACCTACTAGATAGATCTAGATTTATATAGAGAGAATATCTAGAGGATTCAGCTACTTAGGCAAGAATGGCCATACTAGCCTGTATTATACTACAAAAGATCATCTGTATTAGAAATTTAAAAATGAATAAAAACAAAAAACACAAACATTTAACACACATCTAATCAATCTAATCTAATCATGCAAACATAAAATAAGTCTAAAAGTCAGTTTAAGTGTAGAAGTAACTATCCCAGTGACCTAATTTTGGTAGCTTAAGACTAAGTGTGTACAAATTTTTTTTTTGTGTTCGTATTTATTTAATTTAAGCATAATTTGAAAACATCTTAATGATTTCGTGTGAGGGGCTATGCCTGAAGATCTTAAAATTTAGTAAAAATGTTAATATATAGAATAGATTTAAAATCAGAGTAGATACCTAAATATAGAGACTGTTTGAAATAAATTTTTGTGTTTGGAATCAAATAATATTTAATGTGTGTGTCAAATTAGTTTGAATTAAAATTTAAATGAAAACACATGGCCTCTTTGTTAAATATAGGTTTCTAGACCTAGTCGTCATCCTTATTCTCCTTAAACTAAAGAGAAGATTTTGAGTTTTGATACTTCATCTTCTTTTCTATTCTAAGTCAAACCATTACTCTAACTCTAGTCTAGAAATGACTAGATCTATATCTATATTCAATTAATATTGAATATGAATCAGCTTTATTACAATTCTTTATCATCATTTCATGATTGACATTGTCGACATCGGACATGTGTTTCCCTTCCCAGCCAGTAGTAGTACGGTACTTAGGCCAGGGTACTACAGTCTACACTACTTAGTCTTAGCCTTAGCAGTACTAGATCTAGAGTCTACATTATATGATTATTCAAATTATTGATTATAATATTAAATATGGTAGGATTCTAGGACTAGGATATCTCTCTATCTCTAGTCAAGCTTACTTACTAGATCTAGACTATCTTTTATCCCTCAAGACTCTTGTTGTCTGACTCCAGTCTAGAACTTTAGATACACCTAGATCTACTAGATTCTAGTTAGATTCTATATCTAGAATCTAGATCTAGATATATACAATAGATTTATTATACTCCTAAGAAGTTTTAAAAGTATCCAACTTATTTATTTACCTCTTGATTGAGATGATGCGCATGACAAACAACCTTGCTATTTTCACAATAATTTTGTTCTCATGTAACAAAAACAAACTAAGCCAAGGTAAAGTGAGCAAAACTAATTTTTTAGACAATACATACTTACAAACTAATTTAATATAATTAAAATATTGTATTTTTTCAATGATAATCGAAAGTAAAAAAGAAAGTTTAAGAAGAAAATATGTTCACCTAGTTTCTGTACAAATAGATCTAGACTCTAGTTCTAGACTTGCAAATCTGTGACCTTAAAATATTTGCATTTCCGGCAATAATTTAATGATTAACTCTGGCACCATCTGGAACAGGGAGTTCTAGATTCTCTAGACGCTAGATCTATTTATTAAATCTAGAGTCTATATTAGATCTTAAATCCTAAATATAATTAGAAACAAGAGTTAGTAGATTTATTTAAAAAAATGACTAAGGGTAGAATGGATACAGCTCTTTCAACGGCACCAGTTGTGACATGCATGAAAACCCTTATGATGGTCTTTAATTTCATATTTTGGGTAAGATTGTTATAGACACGATAGTAATTATAGTATACTATTCAAGACTCAAGTCTATTGAAATCTAAATCTAGGATCGCTATATAATATAAAAATGTCTATTGTTCAATAGATCTACTGTATTGTAGGATTGTAATTGTTAAAAAACATATATAAATCTAGAAAAGGAGAAGCCAGACATAGACTAGATAATGACTAGATTTAATTGCAGGAACAGAAACATTCAAACTTCTAACTTGGCTAGATCTATTCTAGATTGACTAGTCATCATCAAACTCCATTAGAGTGAGGGCTTGAGAGGCTCAAATCCTCTCTTGCAAAAGCCCTTGACAGAAACCCTGCTATTTTGCGTAGTGCATAAATGTCGCCATACAGGTCGAGAATTTTGGGTTTCCTCTGAACAATCCAAAGCTCTATAAAGAATGGTTTGTAAAAATTAAACGAAAAAAATCCACTGCAAGTGTACACTCAGTAATCTTTTCTGAGCATTTTGAGGAGGACTGTTTTATTTATCAGCCTTTTACAAGTAAGTGAATTGCATCTAAATCTAAACTCTAATTTAGATCTAATTTATAAATATTCTAGTATATATTTTAATCTATAAGTATCTAGATCTAGAAGTATAATAATAGTAGTAATACAATATCAGTCTTTTACAAGTAGATCTAAATGTTAAGCTCTAGATCTAGAGTCTGGATTTACTAGACAGGGTTTGTAGTGCTCCTAAAATCTCCTAAAATTTTGTCCACTCTCCTAAAATTTTTACCCAATATTTTTTTAAAATATAATTTTCCTTATTTTTTGTTAAAAATGTGGGGGATAAAAACAACAGCATAACTAGTCATTCAGATCACATGATGTTACGGGCTGGCTGTGTTAATGAGCTGAACAGTCGCACGTCTACACCGCCTTTCACCCACATGTGAAGTACGACTTAGTGATTGAAGATGGCCATGGCTCAAGCAAGCATTTCACCTGGCATTATTTTTCTGAAGGTAGCTTAGAAATGGTTGTTTCCTTTCATTGTTACGACTGAAGACATGCTAGATCTAGAATCTAGTCTTTATAATTAGACTCTAGCAATTACCAGCCTAATGTGTACACCCCTCTTGGCCCTCCCTCACCTAAAATCTTCTTCCTGTAACAGTAAGAGTGAAAGTCCCTTTAATCATCTAGCTAGAAATAACATCTCTGTAGATTTAGATCTAAATTAGATAATTCACACTTAACCTGAAAACTTTTTGAATTGTAGTCAATTTAATGATCTCGATACATTTAATGTCTAGATTACTCTAGAAATATTATATGCTAGATTCTAGATTTACGCTAAATCACTAGAATCTAGTGAAAAGATAATTTGCACAAAGCCATGAAAAGTCTGCAAATTTTGGTGACTAAGATCTAGAGTCTAGATTTATGGTTGATTCAATAAATATAATTCTCTCACAGCCGTGAAAAGTCAGTGAATTTTAGTGACTTAGATCAAGAATCAAGATCTACTGTAGATTAAATGAAAATATTTCACTCACAGCTGTGAAAAGGCAGTAAAAAATTATTTCGGTCATAAAAGCCAGGGAAACTACATAGAAGTTGAAAAAGAAATACTGCTTGAAACAAAAAAAAAACGCTAGTAGGTCTAACACCCCCCTCCCCCAACTGAAAACCATTTTATTTAGTAAGCAAATGTCAGCTAAACACACAAATAGTCCTGTATATTACAGGCTCTGTTTATGAGGAGGATTTAAGCACAGTTAATAAAAGAATAAAACATTACCTCAAATGCACACCCATGACTCTAGTATCTATAAGATAGGCCTGCACATAGGAACTAAAAATGTACATTTCCACCACAGTGGACACACATAATGAAGGCATCTCTAAGAATGTTTCTTATTTTTAAAAAATGGAATAGCAACAATTTGTAATGTTCTTTAATAAATCTTTGAAAAAAAAATGGTTGTTTGAGGTTTTGGGATGACAGTCAAGTTGTTACTTGATTAAAAGATAACTTTCATTACATTTTCTGAGGACATACCACAGCTGATGATGTTGTTTCTGTTCTGGATGGGATGTTGGCAAGATATTATTATTTCCAAAATCAAGTAACAATCAATGATTGATTTGATAAATGCATAGTTTTGTGTATGTTTTACAATGTATCACAAAAAAAAACATGCAGGACACACACACATACATACATATATATACTGGTACACACACATATATATATATATATATATATATCATACATTTCATCCTTAAAAAAAACTCCTCAAATCTCCTAGAATTTTTTGTCATGGAAGAGTGCTACTAACCCTGCTAGATCTAGTCTATCTAATGTACATCTAGTCTAGAATCTCTAGATTCATATTATTAGTATACATACACAATTTTTATTCTAGTAAATATAACAAGATATTAGAATTGGATTTTTGAATCTATTTATAATGCAAAATTAAGACATTAAATTTAAAGAGATATTCTAGATCAAGATCTATCTAAAATTTGATCAGTAGACCTATGGCTATCATTAGGTTAATATGGCTTTTTTACAGAATGTAATTATAGGTTTAGTAACTTTTTTTGTTGATCGTTATGAAAAAAAAAATTATTTTGTTATAAAACTAATATATTACATACATTTTGTTAAACTCCATTTAGATCATCTACTTCTAAAGCCTGGTGCATTGCTGACCAAGTTTTCTTTTTCCAAAGGTACACCAAGCGAAAAAAGACCAAATATATGAATTTAGGTAAATGTTTAGAAATATCTAGTCGTTATCTTTTAATATTTTTTTTTATCTTAATGGTAAATATTTTTATGATGATTATGTTTGACTGTACATAATTTTATTTTTTTTTCTTATCAGACAACCTCTTTTACCTCTGGACACTACAGATGAGGAGAAGACTAGAGATGTCAGTGTGCAAACTGAGGAAGACTTCTAAAGAGAGCAATACTTTGGAAGCAAGTAATACAAGCCTTCTGAAAGAATTTGCTCAATTGAAATTGTGCTTTTATTCTTTACTACTAATAGGAGATATAAAGCCTTCAAAAATTAAACAGGCTTTACAAGCATACAATTTGACACTATATTTCATTTTAAGCAGCTGTTTAGAAGACAATCTGTTGTTAGATGCTAAGAATCAACTACTGCTCACACTGATTAAACTTAAGTATGGGCTTGACCAACAATGTACTTTCTTTTATACTAAATGTGATTGAGTCAACTGTTTCTAGAATTTTCACTAAATGTATTTAAGTATTGTGTGCGAAATGTCAAAGTGTCCATATATGGCCTAGTGCTGAACAGTTCAAGGCATTCATGCGCTCTACTTTTGTCAACCATTTCCCAGCATGCTGTGTTATTATAGTATTTTATACAGCAGTCTAAAAATCCCAAACAGCAGCAAAGCAGCTTTACCACCTATAAAAATCACAATACTGTCAAGGCACTTAGTGTAGGCTGGGTGTTTACAGACTCCCAATCCACTCTGCAAGCACTTAACAGCAGCACCTTAAATGGTCCAAGAGAGTTGACAAAACTAATTGTAATAATCCATCAGATGATTTCAAAATTAAATATCAATATCATATTACAGTGGATCCCTGGACACATTGGCATCATGGGAAATGAAAAGGCTGATAAACTATCAAAGGCAGGATCATCTATGGAACAACCAGATAGACCTGTTAACTACCTCACCCTAAGGTCAATGTTAGTCAACAATCACAAAGAGGAGTGGCTCAACCAATGGGCAACAGAAAACACAGGCAGATCTACAAACTGGACAGTATTAACTTCCTCCCCCGCAAAGAGCAATCTACAATCTTCCAGCTAAGAACTTAAAATTTGTGTGTATATAATTTATTAATATAAGCTTGTTTATTGTGTGCCTAATGTTTAGAGATTGTGTGTTTGTGTCACACACAAGCAGCAACCAAGAGGTCTTAGACAAAGCTAATATGTAGGATATTAATAGTGATAATGCATTCACTTGACCATAGCAAGGATGATTGCAACTGACATGGAACCTTACCATAACCTTACCCCGTAGTTGAGAAACCTAGATTTATTGAACTTGCAAAAGTACTGGAGAAAAGATACACTATGCTTAGTCGCAAATAATTTACAGAAAGAGTTATTCCAGATATCTATGAAAACATTTCAAAGCTTCATCAAATGCTATCTTATGCTAAAAGCATTGCTTTCTCAACAGACACTTGCGCAGCTGATAATACTACCGAATCATATTTTGGTTTAACTGCTTGTTGGTTGAATGAGTGATTTGACCAAAGCAGCTATGCTTTGTATTGTACAAAATTTAATGTCCAGCATACAGCTGCTAACTTGCTGTCATCATTTGAAACATCACTTGAAAATTGGAACATTCCTCGTGAAAACTGTCATTTGGTTTTGTGATGTAGCAATGTAGCAAACATCACCAAATGCTTTCGTGACTGTAAATTTGCAAGTGTTGGTTGCTATGCACACACAATACAACTTTGTGTACATGACAGTGTTTTGAGTCAGCAATGTGTAGTGGATATGATTAATGCAGCACCAAAAATAGTTTGTCATTTTAAACATTTGTCCTCTGCAACTGACCGTTTACATAACCTACATGGCGAACTCATCCTTCCACAACATCAGTTCAGGACGTCACTACCCGCTGGAACTCCACCTTCCTTATGTTAAAGAGGCTGATTCCATTAGTACATGTTCTGAAGGCATTCCTGCAGCATGAGGGTAGTGATAAAAGAATTAAAAATATGAAAAGTACATTTCTCGAATCCCTGAACAGCAGGTTTGAAGACGTAGACAACAATCGTCTGCTTGATGCTCATTTTGAGTCTCTTGTGCTAAATGACAATGCGTGCACTGAAGCAAAGGCTGGAGTCCTAATTTGTGCAACACACCACCAAAGTCCTGTTATGAAAACTGCAACACCAGCAGACGTCTTCTCTGAAGCAGTTGAACCACCAACAAAAAAGGCCAGGTTAGCTGAATCCAGTTTGTGGGACTGTTTCGATGAATTGGTGGCACAAGAAGAAGCTAGTGCACCAATGATTGTGAGAGTGCAAAGACCTGAGTGAGCCATTAATTCATCGAAAAGATTATCCAGTTTTATGGTTGTAGGCCAATCCCAATTGATTTCCTGGATTAGCCAAGGTTGGTAAAATATACCTAGCACCACCTCCAACCAGTGTGCTATCAGAAAGATTGTTCAGCGTTGCTGAATGAATTATCAATGACTATCGTACAAAACTTATACCAGACAATGCTGAAAAACTTATTTTTCTGAAATATAATTTAACTTTAATGTAACAATCAATGAATTCTGTTGAAACTTAGATCTTGTCTTAAACATTCATTTAATTTTGCTGTGCTTTAATGCTTTCACTTCAAAGGGTGTGTATATTATTATTATATTAAATGAGCATTATGTTTGAAATAAATGTCACTGTTGAATTACTTTATCTAACGTGTTAACTTCGAATCTTTCTCTTGTGTTATGTGTGTCTGGTTATGATAACCATATTCTTAATAATTTAAGAGTGTCAAGTAACTCCTCATTATTACTGGTAGAACTTAAGGTATCAGAAGCGGTTTGTGGCCTTTAAAACACGAACCTAATGACCAGTTGATGGTCTCAAATTTATGAGCACAAACATCTACCCACTATACAACCCAGATTGTACTTCACCTTAGTTAAATTTACGTTTATATATTCTACGTTGGCCATCCCACATATGACTTAACAATTGATGGTCTTGTACATACACACAGACCATATCATATGTTACAAAGATTAGTTTATGATATGGCCTCGTACATACTCACATACCATCTCATATGTTACAAAGATTAGTTTATGATAGGTATATCTGTAAATGAATGCTGTTAATTTTAATTATTCAATCAGTAAGAGTTTAAAACGAGAAGGTAAATAAAAGAAAAAAATTAATTATATGAATATAGGTGTGTTATTTAGAAGATCTACAAAACTTCAGCTAGATTTAAAAGTCAGGTAGGTATCCGGCTCTGGCCAAATATCAAATTTTACCATCCTTCTCCAGCCGAATATCTAAAGTTACTATCCGGTGCACCCCTAAAATATATATATATATATATATGCAGTGCTTTTTCAATGAAGGAAAAAAAATTATTACATGTCTTGTATTTTAACATTTATTATTAGTTTATTAGTAGTTAAAAGTTGAGCAATCCATCACTGAGTACTGGCATCTATTTTTTTTTTTTTTTTTTTACAAAAAAAGCACTGTATTTATATATATATATTAGTACCAATATCAGCTTGTGGTGTGTGAACAATTTACTTTTCAAATCATTCAATAAAATAATACAGTTATTAAAAAAAAAGACTTTATATATAAAAGCTATAATTTAATTTTTTAACTTTAAATACAATTTTTAAAAATTAATATCTTGGGAGAGGCTGATAAGAATGTTTGAGTGTATTTATGTCCAGCTTAATGTTAAAGAGTAGCTATAAATAAATCTCAAAAGCACTAATGTCTAGTAGGTTTATTTTATTTTGATGAGGTTCATTAGGGCAATAAGTTTACGTTGTACCAAATAAAAAGACTGTTGTACCAAATAAGAAGATGGGGAAAGCAGACAACAACTTGTATACAAAGACCCTGAATGTAGGATATAAAATTGGAATCTGTTGTTTTTTTGTAACCAGAATTTTGTGTTCAAACATTGATTTAATTTCTTGTTTGTTGATGCTTTAATAAGCTACTGCTGTATCAGTATGGATTCATTTGTGGTCAGGATCTGAGTTTGTCAATGCACAAAAAGTTTCAATATCCAATCTGGAATATATATAAACTGGCTTTTAGGGAAGAGGTTATTTCCACTATAATTTAGATGGGCTAGCTAGTTGGTAGCCTATGCCCTGGACAGGACTACAGGCAGGGATGAGATTAGACTAATTTATGTTTTACATTAGTAGATCTATATTAAATTTTTATTAAACCATTATTAGCTTTATTTGTGAAAGATCTATATAAGTATAATGAATGTACAAACAAGAACTACTGTTGCATATGTAGGAACTTTTGGTTATTGAAAAATAATGTAAATTAGCAGAATAGCACACAAGTTTATTGAAACAATCACACAGAATTTTTAAATAACTAAATTATGTTTCAAGAATGTTATCCAATGTGATCTGACATGTTCTTTTGATGGAATGTAGTTGAACAAAATCACTGTTAAAGAATCATCCCCCTCCCCGCAGTGAGTTTACTAAGTAGTTTATGCAATTCGATCACACCAAGGCAATAGGTCAGACCAGATGAACCTGTATTCGGTAGACTCATTCTCCTATCCCTCACCTCTCTCACCTTCACCTGTCACTTAGTCTTGAACCATTGGGGCACCACACAAGATCTGTCAACCATCTTTCCTCCTTTGCCTTGGATAGAATTTCATTAAGGGACAGGGCTGTCCATTCATTGATGTTTTCTTCCCATCACTTCCTCTGTCTTCTTCTTCTTCCTGGTACTGTTCCTTGAAGGAAGGTCTTTGTGAGCCTTAAGGACCCTGTTATGCGACCTCTCTAGTTAACATTTTTCTTAATACAGGAATTTTGTTTGTTTAGTGTGCATGGTCCAGTCTCTTCTGAGCAAAACAACTCAGATTTTTTTTCCTTCAAGAGACCTAGTCTCCCCCTCCAATTCAGTTACTGACTGACCATTTCAACCCCCTTCCTACACACATACACACACACCTTAGTTCAACCAGTTGACCAAATATCTCTAAATATTTTAATATGTTGTATTCCTTTCGTAACTTTTGATTGTGTTTGTCTGCAGGTAACTGGCATTGTCATACTGGCCATTGGTATCTGGACCAAAGTGGATCTCTACAAGTACCTGGAGTTGTCATCCATTTACCAGCCAGAAGCTCCCTATGTCCTGATTGGTGTTGGAGCAGTGATCGTTCTCATTGGCTCACTAGGATGTTGCTGTACTATCAAAGGTCATTCAGTGCTCCTGTACATGGTGAGACTTTTAGAAGGATTCAATAGTATTTGAACTTAAATGGGGGGGGGGGGGGGTTTAAGCTATGATTTTAGTTTAGGCATTTTGTTCTGTTAGTCTAATTATCTAATTACTGAATTTAATGTAACAATTTTATTCAAAATTAAAAGAATTTGGTGAAAGGGTCAATTCCACCCATTGAGATGGTTATCATCTATGGGTTTGTTTTTGAGGTTTTTCTTGTCATTTCTATGGTAATCTTTTTGTACATAATATGCGTAATGTAAAGATTCAAAGTAAATGTTGTCTGGTTGTGTGGATTATCGTTTTGATTGGCTCAAACTTGCTTGGCCCCATCCTGAGGGAATTTAGGTTAGGATGTAATAAGAAACCTCCAAAGCAACAGAAACAAATGAGCTTTATTATCTTCATAGTTGAAGATGGGCTATTTTTAATGCTTTTGTACACATTTTTCAAATACTAAATTTAAATACACTTTATTGATTTTGTGTGGTCACTACCTCCATTGATCTTTATCTCAAGCTGGTTATGAAAAGTTATTAGTAGTTTTAGCAATGGTCAATACATTTTGTGTAAACTTGGGGGGTCATTGTAGACTTTTTATAATCCTAACACCATAAGGAATTTTTGTATGTGACTTTTGTATGTTTCAGTAGTGGCATAAGTTAAATCTAGCTCTATGGTGTATTCTATACCTTCCAAAAAGTTCTGCAGAAGTATAATATGTGAAGAAGTATAAGGTGGTCTGTGCCTATAATATTGGGTGTAGATGAATCATCAAAGACTTATTCCCCTCCAGCATTTCATATTCAATAGTTTTATGATGTGTTTCTCTTCATGGGTTAAATACAAAAGTACTGAGAGATTAGACCTTAGTCCTGGATAGTGCAGCACAATATGAAAGTAAGGCATTTATCAACCATTTTCAATTCATTTACTTTTTGCTAATTATAAGTCAGAGTCGAATCTTATAGTTATTCTTGTGATACTTTCAAGGGGATCGGTATCCACTAAAGTGAGTCATGTGTTTTCCTTCCCCGCGATGAGTTTCTTTATCTACACCTACATGCCTAATCGGAATGACATAAACTACTACCCATGTACATAGACTGTGGTACATTAAGAACTGTGTTAAAAAAATAAGTATCATGATGATAGGGATGGCAGTTATCTCCGTTGCTTAACAAGAAAAAGAAGAAAGTTACCTGTATTTTGTTTTATCTATATTATTTTATTTCTGTACATCCATTCAAACATAATTACCATTATTAATAAAAGAAATACAAAGATTTAACAAAACTGTATTATTAATATCATTGTATGTGTATCTTGTCTCACAGTTTTGTGGTTTCCTATTCATTGTGTTTATCATTGAGCTTAGTGCAGGGATTGCTCTCCTGGTCTACAGAGGCAAGGTTAGTCCTTTTAATTATTATTTTATTAAGATATTTCTGAAACATGACTTCTGTTTTCTCCAATTAAATCTTATTAGTAATATATATATATATGTGTGTGCGTGTGTGTGTAATATGTATTATTATGTTTAACTATATATTTTTTTTTATATATTAGTTAGAGACAGGTTTTAAAGAAGGTCTGCAGTCAGCCTTACAGTTGTATGGCACTAAAGGAAATGGTGAAATAACTGATGCAGTAGATGAACTACAAGAAAAGGTTTGTATTTTTCAATTTGTTTTGTCATTTTCATTTTGTTTTGTAAAACGAAACAAAATATTGTTCTAGTGTGTATTAAAAAAATCACAAGTCAGTAGCAATATAGTGATAATAATGAAACAAATACAATATCTGCTTCTTGAAACTTTGGTTTCTAAAATGGCCATTCTTTTAACTGAATGAACTCTGTTGGATGTTATGTAATTGTTAACCTGGGTGTTGTCTGATGGTAATAAGTACTTATTGCATTAGTTTTGATATTGCTACAAATAATCTGATAATTTCTTGTGTTTCAGCTTGTTTGCTGTGGCATTAGCAGCTATGCTGATTGGTTCAAGACACCTTATGCAGCCAAGGCTGAAAAGGAAGGCAAATCAATCTACTCTGTCCCAGAGTCCTGCTGTCGTAACCGGCATGATTGTGTGCACTATGGTGTTCAGACCAACACCACTGACATTCACATTCAGGTAACACCTTCAGACCAACACCACTGACATTCACATTCAGGTAACACCTTCAGACCAACACCACTGACATTCACATTCAGGTAACACCTTCAGACCAACACCACTGACATTCACATTCAGGTAACACTGTCGGCTTGTGATTTATTTTAAGACAAATAAATACCTTGTTCTATTAATACAGAGGTTTACAACTTTTCAATTGCATTGATAAATAGATCTATTGTTGTTTGATGTTTGTTTAATATATATTCATTTTTAACAGCACCACTGAAATTTTTTTATAAAAGTCACAGATCACAAAACCAAGAAGACAAGAGTTCTTGTTCTTTTGTCAATTAAAACATTGAATATAAAACTTTCTGGGGTTAATGTCACAATTAATGTTTTAGAGAAACTGCGTTATGAACATATATTTTGTGTGCTATCATATAATCTGTTTGCTCTTATAATGTACCGTTATGTGTAATACACTATTGTAAGAATCATTTCCACATGGATAATAAAGATATTATTACTATCGTTACACCCCAATTGTAAAATATTCTTAAAACAAACTTGAAAACATGTAGCTCCGTTGCTATACATTTTCATAGAATGTCAATTACATTTGATGGTTGTCATTTTCTAAAAGCTAAATTGAGATATCTCTTTGATTTGTACTATTTTAACATTTTGACACATTTTTTCATGATCAGGGCTGCCATATGTTTGTTGTAGACTTTATCAATGGGAACATGGGCCCCATCGGTGGAGTGGCTCTTGGAATATCTTTCTTTCAGGTAAATATATTCTTGTTTAGTTACCCAGGAAAACAACCGATTTATATATGCTTACAATTTCATATTGTAATGATTCTCACTATTCAGGCTCTCTGCAAACTGCTCCATACCACACCACCAACTCAAAGAACTTGACAACTCAGGGCTTCAAAATAACATATATAACATTTTTATATTCAGCCAATTCTATACATTTGGCAACCCATAACACAAGACTGTATGGTAGATAACATCTCCACCTTATCAACGCTGGAATGCTGTATCTAACTTCACTGGCTCTCTGTCTCGTCCTGGAATTGCACTGGGTTCAACTGTTCACACACTGGGCTTCTTGTGTCGGACTTGATCACAGATCAAGATGAAGACATTGTCTTATAATCATGAGGTGTCTTGACAGTACTCCTCACTGAACCGTCATAATACCCCATACACAACCACACCACTGAACCAAGTCATCTGTAGTGAACCGTCTTGACTGTGACACAGTCGCTCTTTATATCTTAAATATATAGAGTCCCCGCTGGACTTCCGGAAACTGACTGAACATCACTTGACAATTTTTTGTTGATCACATGACTACATCACTTTAGATGTTTCTTGAAACGTTGCCAGTCATCGCAGTTGTCCACCACTGCTCATCACGGTTGACCGCTTGTCTAGCGCTGGCCTAGGGGCAATTTGCGTCGGCTGACTACACACATACACACCACTTCCCCTATCCACACCACCACCAGAGTTATAACAATATATTAATTTTCTTACATAGTGTTTCAGTTGTCTTTAGCTTTACTAGGCAATCTTACACAGTAAATCTTTAGTTGTCTTAAATGATGGAAATGTAAAACTGTCAAAGTATTGAGAGGAGTTTATTTTTTTTTTAATGTTCACGTAGCTTTAGTGGATTCCAGGAATCTATCATTGTGCTGCTATATAATAGATTGCTTCTTTTTGTTTTGAAAGATAATGGATGCCCCCATATGAATTACTGGTGTTGATTTATTCTCCTTAAATTGTATCAGCATCTGCTGTGACTAAACTAGCAGATTCTAGAACCGCCAACTTTGCCACGGTTCATGCAGGAGAAAAGATTGTTTTTAGGGCTATCGGATAAGGCGGCTTGCTTCCTCTTTTTCTTGTTTATAGTCACCTTAGTCCTTTTTCTCACAGCAAGGGCTATACTAGCAGACACAGTCTGTTACACCAGCGCACACAGTCTGTTATACCAGCACACACAGTCTGTTATACCAGCACACACAGTCTGCTATACCAGCGCACACAATCTGTTATACCAGCACACACACAGTCTGTTATACCAGTGCACAGAGTCTGTTATACCAGCACACACAGTCTATTACACCAGCACACACAGTCTGTTATACCAGCATACATAATCTGTTATACCAGTGCACAGAGTCTGTTATACCAGCACACACAGTCTGTTATACCAGTGCACACAGTCTGTTATACCAGTGCACAGAGTCTGTTATACCAGCACACATTGTCTATTACACCAGCACACACAGTCTGTCTCCTTGCTTTTCCATCTTAGGCAACTTCCTCCAGCATACATTGACTGGTTTCTGTTATCCTAATATTCAGCTTGCAGACAGCTCTGTAAGCTATAGGCGTGTACTAGACATTGCTTCTTCAGATATGACTTAGAGATATCAAAATATAATACTTCAGGATCATTATTGAAAACTAGATGTATCAAACATGGGTTACTTTTATTTATTATATTATATATCTGTATAAATTGTTAAAAAAGTAAAGAAAAAATAATAACTAAAGAAGTTCCTATATTGTCAATCATTCAACATTGCTGCAAGAAAAATATGTTTTTGGCTTAAGATATCCAAAAGTGATGTCAGTAAAACAAACATTTATGTTGCATTTTTTATGACCTAGCTGTTTAATTTACAATTAGCAATACTATCTTCAGCACCAGGTTAGCTTTAAAACTTTGATCTGATAGCCTAGAACTTAGACCATTCAAATGAATTTATTTGATTGATTTCATAGAATTTTGACTTTTATAAAAGAAAAAAATATGTACAGGTGTCATGTAACTTTGATTTAATTATTCCTGTCTTTCTTTCTGTCCAGATACTGGGTGCTATTCTGGCCTTCTGTCTTGCCAAGTCAATCAACAGGGCCAAGTATGAGCAAGTCGCTTAAACCAAAGAAGTTGACTGCATTGGATATGAAAGAAAGCACTACAGAAACTGTGGTTTTCAGTTATTTCTTTTTGTGTTGATCTGCTAAAACCAAAATGTTGAGTTTTGTTTTTCATTTGGGCTTGAACAATTTTTTTTGTTTTCTATCTTATGTTTCATTCCTAGTTAATGTATTTACTCTATTTTATAACTGGTCATGATTTTTCCATGTTATACTTAGTGATTTATTTTCTAAATCCACAATACTCACAGTTCTAGTGATGTAATATTACTATTATTCCTTGCTGTAAGTCTACTTAAAAGATTCATGTGAACTGTTATTTACTGCAAGAAGTCTAATTTAAGATTCAATATATTGCTATTATTCATTGTTTAAATCTACTTATTCAACTGTTTCTTTTAAACATATTATGAAACTCAACAGTTTGTTTAAATCTTACTTCATGTTTTAACTGGATCTTTTGAAAGTTATTCTGAAGCAGCCCATTCCAATCAAACAAAAGAACAAATCAAAAAGCACATGTTTTACTTCAGTTTTGTTTTGTTTGTTTTTTCCATGAGACTGTTATAAATCAAACAAAATACTGGTATAGGAACAAAGATGTAATATAGTGAAAAAAAGGTTCGCAATCTTAAGTAGCTACTTAGTATTTGTACATGGTACTGTATTTGGTTTAACACAAGCTATCTTTATGACACTATATTTAAAAAATTTTTGTTGAGCTGAATTTTTTTTTTTTGGTAACACTTTGTACAGAACAACATCCTACCGTGTGAACTGTTTTTTTTTTTTATTTGCTGTTGTTGTTCTTCAGTGATTTAATATGAACATCAACAACCAGCTAAACTGTTGACTAATGGAACAAAATTGTTAATGCAAAAACTCTCAAATTGTTAACCCACCCATGCTGTATTGCAAGCTCCACAAACTGTTTACTTAAAGACATATTTATTTATTTCAGCATGTTTTTTTTTCAGCCTGCCTGCTTTTTTTTTTTTAAACTGAATCAAATATTCCTATTACTACTATTTTTTGTTAGCCAATTTTCCAAGATGACAACTTCAAAAAAAAAATTTTCTGAAAACCCTTTTTGTATTTTAAACATTTCTACTTATTTTTACTTTTTTTTTTAGAAACTATGTATATTTTTTGCTTACAATCTACTATGTTTGTGATTTCTAAAGGTGATTTCTGTGATAAAAAGAGTTGGACCAAACCTTTATAACTTTTTGTGACCAATACAAACTAGAAAAGAAATCTCATTGAACTTTTTGTTCTATGCCTTATAAGAAGTCAAAGATTTAGACATTATTGGATAACCTTGAAATGGCTTAACCTACATAGCAATTTGTGATATCAAGTTACAAAAGTCCATTTAATTTTCTGTGGCCAATAGAAATTAAAAAATAATTCTCATTGGACTATTTCGCTATGCCTTAAAGGAATTCAAAGATTCTGAGATATTTAAAAAACCTAATGCAATTTGTGATCAAATCTTTCCTTACTCACAAACATTGATTTCTTAGACCTATTTCATTCTATAAGTTCAGTGTTGTGATTTGTTTGGACGCTTTTCTTTCTGGGTCTGTCCTTGTGTACTATTTGCATGTCTTTGCCCAATTTAGCTTACCTCCCATTTACTGTATTAAACAATTAGTTTGCTTCAGTTTGAAGATGGATAGAAAAATCTGCTTTAAAGAAAAAGACAACTAAAAAAATAATTCTTTTTAAAAAATAAAGCTGCACATGTGATATACTTCAATCTCTGAATGTAATACATAACTTTTAGGGTAGAAATATTTGAAATGTTTTGAGATTTTGTTATTTGTTTATTTATAATCACTTAAACATAACCAAAATGTTTATACCAGGGTGCAATATTTAAAGCAAGAGAATATATTTATATTTTTTCACATTTACAATGATGAGTTCTACCAAGCGTACAGCTAGCTGCAAGCTTTTCCCTGTGCTTACTTTTAACTTGCATGCTTTGAATACTGTTGTCTTTGTTATTTTTTGTATGTCATTCTAGTCAAAACATTCACAGTATTTTAAATCTCCACATTTTATTTGTTTACTTTTATTCTGATATATATATATGTCTATGCATGTTGTCTTTTTTTTTCCTCTAAACATATTGCTGGCCAGTTTCATTTCAAAACAAAAATTCTTGAAATGTTTGCATTTCTTTCAATCAAAGTTCTGATATTCACCAATTCTTTTTTAACCCTATTCTTCTTTTCTGTTACCAATTCTAGGTCATTATTTCTCAACATAAGGCATACTATGTTTACAGACAAACAAGTCATCAGTAGCAAATGGTAGCTGTTTGGGTTGTAGAAGGACTATGGTTCATCTTGTAGAGTTATTTTTCATACAACTGTATAGCCCTAAAGAGACATTCCCATCCTCAAAAAATGCAGATAAAGGTGGCATTTGCTTTGGTGGTAGAGGAGGCAGCCATTTTTCCCCTTGGGTCACTTTTTTTTTTTCCAGAGCTGAGGCCAAAACGTTTTCGCTGTCCAGTTTTTTGTCATCTCTCTCCACATTGTGCAGTCTATGTTTTCCCACTTGTCAACATTGATGTCCCATGCTTTAAGTTTCCATTTGATATATAAACGCTCATTTAAAGAAACTAGCACGCCATTTAGTCAGTGGTAAGCTCCAGTGGTAAGATGAATCAGCTGATAACTTTTGTCCCAGGTTAAAACCCTGGTTTTCCAAGAATATTATACTAACCTATCACTGAAATATATATAACTTGCACTGCCTGCTGACTACAAAAAAAATGGGTTATAATTTTCTTTCCTGGCCAAATGATTTGCAAGTACTATAATGAGTGTGTCAGTAATCCAGGGCACATTTTTTTTTTTCCTTTTTTTTTTTTATATATAATTTGAGACAAAGTGATGCAGAAAACATTAAAACATTGGGAAATTGTCTACTGTATGGCAGACAGGTGTTATAAAAACTGGCTTGTCTGAAATTCTTTTTATTATGATTAAGTACTTAAGTATTTTTTATTCACATATAAACTTTATGATATTTCGACTGTTGTGCTGTCACTATTATGAGTATTCTGTTACTTAAGTTTTTGTGACTTCTTTTATACAAACCAAAAAAGTATAAATAAAATAATTTGTTTTCTTACTTTTTGTGATATTTTAAAATATTCTATTGTTGATATTCAGATTTATTTTTTTAGTCATTTTTAATTTGTCTGTCTCTGGTTGTGATTTAATTTGTTCAAGTATTTTTATTCTCATATTAGCTAAGTGAGGCTATTTCATTGTTACTTTTGATCCCCATCACTATTATTGTTTTTTTAAGATTTAGTAGAGACTATTTAGAGATGACTTTGTCAACTGTAACTGTTTGATTGGATCCTGGCTGAAAGTTTGAAAATATTTACACACTTAGAATTACTTTGTTAATGGACTGATATAATAATAGGAATATACCAGACCAATGTAGTAATGGGATTAGGAGCAGAGAAATACAATGAAAGCATTTGGTTCCAAAGATTAACTTCAAGACTTTAAAACAAATGTGGGTCTGGTCCAAGGGAACTTAAATCATTATGGACATTCAATTCATTCCTGTCTCCTTAGTCTGTCAGAAAGGGATTTAGCTGTCAACTATTCTAAGCCTCACTCATCTACCTAAGCAGATGCCTCCGTTTTTGTCTCCGTTAGCATTTTAAATAGAAAAGTACTCAATCTGGACTACAGGACTTCTTGGACCACTTTCCCCTAGTTTGGCCTCATGATATTTTGTTTTGTTATAGTGTTGTTGTCATTGATTTTCTATAACCTTCTTTTTTTCCCCAATTTGTTTATGTGCAATAAAGAAAAATCTTATTACCTCCAAAAAATGACTATTTTGATTTATCGTTCAGAAAAATAAATTTAATTTACTGTAGCCTCTTTAAAGAGGGCAACAATATTTCAAACTTTAAAATATTAGATAAAGTATTGTAAACTAGTCGACCCACGGCGTAGCATACGCCGCTATTTTGCAGGGCCGGTCTTAGGCCACTGCAACCTAAGCGACCCCAGTGCCCCGCACTTTCATAGGACCCGCGCTAATTCTAGGTGTCAATGATTAAATTAAACCACTTTATAACATATAACAGATTTCCCGCGGCCTCCGGATTTACAAGGAGCTTCTGGAAATCTCCGGAAATTATTAAAATCTTTTGAAAACTCATAAAAATCTCCTGAAATATAGACAAAATTGTCATTTTGGGGTGTCATTCAATATGGGGAACGCCAATCCTACGCGCGATTAAAAAAAAAACGGCATTATACAATACTCAAAATTGTGGAATCTGGTGAAAGAAGCTTCTCGCGCCTCAAACTAATGTAGAATTACTTGAGGTCAACAATTCTCGAAGATAAAAACATTTAGTAATTCTTGCCTACTGAGCGTGATCTATGTAGGAAACAGAATGTATCTTATACAGACGTTACTTCAAAAAAGAATATGATAACGTTCTACGCGTCATGCATTCAGTCATGCATATTAACCAATTACTTAAATTCTGCCAAGTCACTGGTTTTCCTGGCTAGCTCAGGCAACCCATTCCATGCTCTAATAGCACTAGGGAAGAATGAGTATTTGTACAAATTTGTCCTAGCATATGGGATGAGGAATATGCCTTTATCTTTGTGTCTTTCTGAGTATTTTATTAAATTTTGTATTTGAAGATTATGGAATTTTTTATGATATACTGTATGACTTCGCTACAGGTACAACTGAATTTTTTAAATTCAACGCTAACACTGTAGGCGTTTCAACATAATTAGGACGGCAAACACACCGTTTCAACACATTAAGAAAGGTAAACACCCCCCTTTTCAACCTATTTAGAGAAACTAGCACGCCATTTAGTCTTTGAGAAGTTCATGGAAAGAAAAAAACAAACTTCCTGATCACCAAGTGCGAACATGACTTCAAACAGAATGAACAAATTATGGTTATAAAATGAAGCTTTGAATTTTTTCTCAGCTAAAGAGTTAATTAACTTCTTTTTCATTCGGTATGAAAAATCATGAAACTTGTATGCCATCGATAATAAAGGATAGTAACTGCAGTGTCTATTGAAGAAGGAAGTTTACTCACAAACTAAGAAATCACTTGGCAGTTTTCAAATGAAAAGAGCTAAAAATGTCGTCAGACTTATGGACAGCGCGACTTCATGTCAATAGTGATATTTAAGGCTTATTTTCTGATATTATACAATGTTTTACATGCAGTGCATTTGGTCTAGAAGATGATACAGCCATGTTAATTAGGCTTGAATAAATGTTTGTTCTTAAAAGGTAAGTAGTCCTAAGTCTAAGCATAAATTAATTTCTTGCTGGAATGTTTAGGCCTAATTATGATAAATTAGTTCAGTTGGTTAAAAACCCTTAAGGCCCTTTTAAATATAAAACACATTAAAGTGCGTGAAGTTTAGGCCTATGTTTTGTAAAATGTTTGACATGTTTTGAATGTTCCTGCTGAGTTGAAGATAATTTACTTCCTTGTCCAAACCCCCTCCCCCCCCCCCCCCCCCCCGCAGGACGACGGGGGAAGGCAGCGGGCAAGATATGAACCCGGGACCATCGAGAAGTCCGAACGACAGTTCAGCGCGCATACCGCACGGCCAGACAGCCACCCTACATTTTAACACATGAAATTTTGTAATAGACACACTAAAAGGACAATGAACACATTGATTTGATTAGTCTTTCATTCGTCTCGTTTACTCCAGTCACTTGTTCTGAATCTGACCCACTTTTACACCCCGTCCTCAATTACACACTTTCTATGCTGTTCACTCAACCATGTACAACAAAGGTCAACTGGTCATTTCATACACAGGCACACACACACTGCACTACTAGTCTAGTAGCCCCTCAAAACACACACACACTTACTATCACAAAATTAATGGCGCTAAAAATATTATAATAATAAACACTAGTCGCTATTTGGAAAGGGCGGCATTAGGCCACTGCAACCTATGCGACCGCAGTGGGCCACGCACTTTTATAGGACCCGCTTTAATTCAAGGTGTATACATTATTAAATTAAACCATTTTAAAACTTAAAACAGGATTTCCCGCGCCCTCCTGTCGATTTACCAGGAGCTCTTGGAAATCTCCCGAAATCGCAAAATATACCAAATAAATACACAAAAATTGTCATTTTGGGGTGTCATTCAATATGGAAAACGCCAATCTTACGCACGGCATTATGCATTAGCCGTAATTGTGTAATCTGGTGAAAGAAGCTTCTCGCGCCTCAAACTAATAAAGAATTACTTGCAGTCAACAATTCTCATAGATAGATTGACAAATTTGGTAATTCTTGCTATTGAGCGTGATCTATGTAGGAAGCAGAATTATTATGATATACTGTATGACTTTGCTACACGCAAGGCTCGTAAAGTAATTCTGTATGTAGTAAAGAATGAATAAATGCATAGACGAATTTATTTTCTAATACAAACTCTTAAATTTCACTTATCCGCTTCCCTACCCAAACTTAGCCCCGCGAAATCCGTTTCGCATAGGGCCCCACAATGGTTTAGTCCGGCCCTGCTAGTTAGTGGCCTTTAAATATACATAGTAGATTACCTAATCTCTTTCCATGACTTCTTGGTCACAATGGTTTAGTCCGGCGCTGCTATTTAGTGTTTGTAAAATGTTTGTTTGTAAAATGTTTTACATGTCTCGGATGTTCCTACAGAGTTGACGATAGTTTACTTCCTAGTCCAAACCTCCCGCAGGACGAAGGGGGATGGGAGTAGGCAGGGTTTGACGGTCCAGCGCGCAGCCATCCATAGCGAGCTGTGAAAACGTGTTCTCCCCCCCCCCCCTCCTCCTCTTGTTTTTTCCGTGGGGTGACTCCGCAGAAATAAGAGAGTGATCTTTCCATTACTTCTTGCTTCTCGTCCAAACTCTCGAGGGAAGAAGAGAATTATATATATATAGATAGTATTCTTCAGTTTAGTTTATAATGAGAATGGTGACAGAATGGGAACGGTAGTAAGAAGAAAATTATATTTCTTACGGTACTTAGTCAATCTAAATTCTGAATATGAATTCATCAAGCTAAAAAAACAAGATTACAAAGAGAGTTTGTGTTACCATACAAACTTAGAGGCGGCCCCCGTGGGAGACGGATCCCTGTCGGATCCGCATATTCGCTGGTCGACGGAGGATGGCATCGAGCAGGGTATGAAACCGAGACCGTAGAGATAATCAGTCCTGCGCGCTACCCGCACGACCAGGCATTGCTCTTAATCTAATGACAAACTGGTTACAAACTAATAGCCTACTATTGATAATATACCTACACATTACGGAATGACAACTACCGGATATGTACAATATATCAGAAGAGCGATTTTAGATAATCTTTTGGTATGAGAGCATTTTCATTTAAATGAAACTAGAATGAGCATGTAGATCTACCTAAATTAAACTACTAATTTAGCACTCTCAATATCTATATCTACTAGATCTAGATCTAAAATATATATTTGGGATAATGTAGATGTAATTTAGATAAGATTTATATATAAAAAAAACAATAGATAATCAATTAATAGACTAATTGCAATATGAAATATTGAAATAGTAGATTAGTTTTAGTATTTTATAACATTGCAATATTGACATATTGACAATCTAGACTTTAGAAATAAAAATCTACACTTTAAGCCTAGAATTTAAAATTATAGATCATTTGACATAATTTATCTTTTATAAAACAATATCCGGAACAAATGTATAGTTAATGAAATATAAATCAATATAGATATTTTTATTTAGCATTTATATGCTATTTACATTAAAAAACCGGAACAATATATTAAAGATCATGTTTTTCTTGCAATGTTTAAGCATGTAAATAAAATCTAAAAGCTAGAAGAGTCTCTAGTGTTATTTGTTAATCTAATCGTGATGGACAGACCGACCAACAGACAAAACGCACAAAAAATAATCTTCTTTTATTCGGATGGGGGCACTAAACATAAATAAATAAAATCTGATTTTTTAAAAAAGTTTAAGGAATTAATTTGGCAACACGCCATGTTGCGACGTTACGCTACTGCACGAAAGTCGCCTCATAAAAAGTTCATTTTAAAAAATGTGAGTGATATTTACATACAAAAAGCATTATTAGCCTTTATAAACAAACAGAAATGTTTTCTTTTAACTTTAACAGCTAGTTGACTAGAAAAAATATCTTTAACTATTATTTATATTTGTTGTAAACATTTCCTGTACACTTTATAAATATATTTGACTTAGGGATACTGAAAATACATATACATTGTTCATCTTTGTTAACATATTGTAACATTGCCTCCCTTACATTTACATAATTGTTTTAGAATTGGTGTATTTTTTTGAAAAAATCGCTTGCATAAGTTATTTTATAAATTAAACCGTTTGCTTTTAGAAAACCAAAAGTAGCCGTTGCACCTAAACTTTTCAAGCCGCATTTAATGATGAATTAGTATTTTTCATATCTCTTCTAGTTTTCGAGATCTGAGTGTGACAGACGGACAGACGGACAGACGGACATTTTGCATAAACCTAATAGCGGCTTTTTCCCCTTACGGGGGCCGCTAAAAAACAAGGTTACAAAGACAGTTTGTGTGGAAACACAATCTCAGAATCGGTCCCCGAAGTGGTGCGCCCAGGCAGGTAAAAAGGCAGGTATCAATATTTTGAGAAACAACATCAGAATTAAATTCGATCAAAGACCAATGACAGAGAAGAATGGAGAAAGAAGGTTGACAGATCTTGTGTGTCGCCCCAACGGTCCAGCAGACCAAATGATAGGTGACAGTGAATGTGAAGTTAAATGCGAACCTGGCCTAACTGATGTCTTACAATGAATATCTAATTGATTTAATTGTTTTGTAAAGGGTCAATCTCTTATTCAAATCCTAAAAAAAAAAAAACATTTTTAAACTAGATTTGGAGATTTTAAAACGCTAGTTTTATATTTACAATGTTATGTTTATCTTTCAGAGTATTTGAGAGTCAAGCCATAACAATGCTTCTTTATGCCTTTATAGTCTTGTCTTTGAACTTGACAAAGGAAGGCAACTCTTTGTCAGAATACAACACCGAAATTTTCGGGTGGAGCAAACGATACTTGTTTGAAGGTCAATGTCAGTGTACAGATATTGCCTGTAACTGTTCAGGTCAAGGGCTTTCCACTGTCCCAAAGAATCTGTCAGCCACTATTCGAGTTCTAGACTTGTCCAACAACATAATCTCTAATCTGTCTGATGGCTGCTTCTGTAGATACACTGAGCTGCAGTATTTAAATCTTTCTTCAAACAATATCGCTAAACTTCAAGTGGGATCTTTTGCAAGCTTAAAAAAACTTCTGGAACTTAATTTGCGAGAAAACAAGTTGTGTTACAACAATCTCACTTTTCCTAAAGGCGTTTTCTGTGATTTAACCTCGTTGTTACTCTTAAAATTGGACGAAAACTCGGACCCTTCGACTTGTGAGAACTCGAATTATCCAGACGACCGTTTTGCTAATCTTACTCGCCTGAAGGTCTTACACTTGGATGGGTTGAATAATCAAACGTTAGGTCCTGGATTTAGAGCATTGGTATCTCTAGAAAATTTGACATTGTCTAGCAATTTTTGTAATTTAACTTCTTTATATAATGACACATTTCTGAATGTTGGTCGTATAAAACTCTTGGATATAAGTCATTGTAAACTTGTAGGCAGTGCAATGGAGAATGGTTCTTTGGTGCCTTTAAAGAATTTGACGGTTCTTGACATGAGTAAAAATTTACAAATTGAAATGTTAGCTTTTAGGAACATCATACGAGAGATACGTAATTATAAATTGGAAATTTTAAAAATCAATTTTATAAGACCTGGTTATGCAACTCCTTTCACTATTGACAGGACCTTAATTGAATATTTACCAAGATCCTTAACTCATTTGGAAGCTGACGGATGTAATTTTGTATCTGTGGCAACCAAAAGCTTATCTCATCTTCGCAGTAATCTTAGGTATCTGAGTTTAAAAAATAATCGTTTCTCATATGGGCATTACATCACAAAACTCAAGAATTTGGCGCACTTGGAAGAGATTAATTTGAGAGGAGGAGATTTGAACGACTTTCCTGATACGTTGTTCAATGAAGCAGAATTTTATAGCAGCCAGTCAGAACATAAATTCTCACAGCAAAACGATTTCATTTTCCAGCTACCCCCAAATGTTATCAAAATTGATATATCATATTGTGGAATATCTTACAAACTTAAAAGCCTAAAAGTAGATCCTAATAATTCGCTAGAAGTGTTAAATATTAATAACAACTATTTCCCATTTTTAATTGGTCCGATTGTTGGCCTTAACCAGTTGAAATCATTGAACCTTTCTCATTGTTCAGTTAAAAACATCAGTGATAAATTTTTTATGAACTTAAGCAGTCTAAACAAGTTATTTCTTGGGCATAACAGTATTGGCGAATTGTTAGTGAACTCTCACTATACCATCACTCCGTTCATTTCTTTGAAGCAACTCACAAGGCTGGACTTGTCTTACAACGGATTAACTATCGTCTATCGAGACATGCTGAGTGGGTTGACTGCACTGCAGGAATTGCTTGTGAACAACAATGACATGTGGCACTTTAACATTACAATAGACCACATGTTCAACTTGAGGCTGATCAATTTGAGTCACAACCAGATCAAACAACTGCCTCTTGACTTTAGGGAACATGTCGATACACTCACGAAGGACCCCAAAAAGAAACTACTAGTTGATTTTTCATCTAATCCCATCCCATGTGATTGTCAGAACCTAGATTTGATTCAATGGATGGTCTCTTCCAGAGCGTTTGACCACACATTCAAGAACTACATTTGTACTTATTCAGATGAATCCTACAAAATCGTCCAAGATGCCTTCGAGGAAACACTGCAAAAGCTGAGACACGCATGCGCAGACAACTCTCCTGTGTTTCTCCTTGCAACATTAAGTACATTGATAATGATTATCTTGTTGATGGCTATAATTTTATACAGGTATGCTTTTTCGTCTTTTTTTCATTGTTTTTTTTTTTCTTTTTAAATTTTGATAAACATTGTGACTGCAATTAGTCTTGAACAAAATTAGAATGTAGTTAAAAGTTAAGTTCCCCTTTCAGACCTTGATGTAAAGGTAATCTATTTCGCCAAGTGATGAGAACCACTTCTTTCTAGACACTGATTTTCGTTGGTAAGTGAAGAAACCTATTACGCCAAGTGATGAGAACCACAGCTTTCTAGACACTGATTTTCGTTGGTAAGTGAAGAAACCTATTACGCCAAGTGATGAGAACCACAGCTTTCTAGACACTGATTTTCGTTGGTAAGTGAAGAGTCCTATTACGCCAAGTGATGAGAACCACTGCTTTCTAGACACTTTTTTTTTCCTTGGTAAGCGAAGAAACCTATTTCGACAAGTGATGAGAACCACAGCTTTCTAGACACTGATTTTCGTTGGTAAGTGAAGAGTCCTATTACGCCAAGTGATGAGAACCACTGCTTTCTAGACACTTTTTTTTTCCTTGGTAAGCGAAGAAACCTATTTCGACAAGTGATGAGAACCACAGCTTTCTAGACACTGATTTTCGTTGGTAAGTGAAGAAACCTATTTCGACAAGTGATGAGAACCACAGCTTTCTAGACACTGATTTTCGTTGGTAAGTGAAGAAACCTATTTCGACAAGTGATGAGAACCACAGCTTTCTAGACACTGATTTTCGTTGGTAAGCGAAGAGATCTATTTCGCCAAGTGGTGAGAACAACTGCTTTCTAGACACTTTTTTTCCTTGGTAAGTGAAGAGACCTATTTCGTCAAGTGATGAGAACCACTTCTTCCTAAACACTGATTTACGTTGGTCAGCCAAGAGACCTATTTAGACGTCAAACTATTGTTATACATTACACAAAGATTTGGTTGTGCACAGTTATACCCCCTGTAACGAGTGGTTTATTTGGGGACTAAGTTTGTAAATAAAAATAACGGGAAACATTGGCTTCAGTCACATTTTGATGACCTAAAAAAATTACGCGTAAGTTGTTCCTTTAAAGTACTGAGATTGCTCACACAACTAATAGACTACAAACTGCTAGCAATGCCTGAAGTTCGCAAGGGCCCATAAAATAATAACAATTATATCTATGAAGCGCTGTTAACAAACAAAATGTAGGCTCAATGCGCTGTGATAACATTACAAACACAAACAGGTGAGCTATAATGACTAACAAATTAAAAAAAAAAATAAACAAGTAGGTCTTAATGTTCTTCTTGAAATTGTTGTAGCATGTTGGCATGTTGTTTGTCTGAGATCAGTTGGGAGTGAGTTCCAAACTTTTAGTGTCCGTGCACAAAAAAAGCCCGCAGACCGTAGCTTTTGAGGGAGAAAAGTGGCACCACTAGAAGTCCATTGAGCGCAGGGCTTTCTGAGGGACATTTGAAGTAATCAGTTCGCTAAGGTACAAGGGCATTTCTTTATTCTAGATACACTGGTGACTGAGTGTGGCCACCTTGTAGTCGAGTCTCACTTTCACAGGAAGCCAATAGAGTGTGCGCAAGAGAGTAGTACCAGAATGTCGTCTTGTTTTCTTAGGACTATTCGTGCGGCGTTGTTCTGAATTCGTTGCAGCTTAGCGAATTTGTCATCGGGTATACCTGCTAGGACGGCGTTGCAGTAGTCAATCCGGGAGAGTATAAATGCCACAGCTAGATTTTATGTTGACTCCGTTGTTAAATATATACAGATTTGGCCTAATCTGCGCAGCTGCAGATGAAGACCCTTGCAGAGCTGACCTATCAGTCAGCGTACAAAACTAATAGTTGTTGCCAATTAAATACAGAGTTTTAATCTTTCATTTTAATAATAACTCAATGCGTTGCAACTGATCTCTTCGTATCTCTCGTAGAACTGCTTTTTCTTTAGTCGTTTGTTTTTAAGTACGCAAGGAAGTGTAATCTCATTCTGAAACTATTTTATTTACAAAGGGCTTTTAAATATTAATTTTATTCTTTGTAAAAACAAAATGGCATATAAATGATCATATAACTTTTACTACAGATAGCTTATATAGTTCGGTGATCAATTTTTTTTTCTTTTTATTATATACCGGATACACCAAATAGGAATCTCTTTAATGTTGTTCCACCATGTATGTAAATCTTCAATTGTCTGTCTAGGTTTTATTTTCGGCAGTGCTCTTTCATAGATATTAAATAAAGCTAACAAGAAAGGTTAATCATAAACCATGGAACTAACTAGCAAAATATAAAAATACATTACAATAAAGAACGAAAGAACCGCACAATAAATACCATATCTATCAATGCTGTTTGTGGTGGAATAAGTCCACCTGTCGGTCCGTTTCCACTTTCCTATGGGGATGATGGCCTGCGACTTCTAGGGGTAAAGTCTTAGAGCCACAACGTGGTCAATATTTGGTTGGTATTATATATGCACATAGACAGGCACAAGCAAAACGCAAAGCTTAATGATTTTGTGTAAGAACAAATATTTAATAAAGAATAATTAAGAAGAAGTACAATCAGCGAGTAAGGGGGGATGTACAGAATGATTTAGGATTTTATGATAACTTTTAAGATAATATCATCACTGGGATGTTGCTAATAAAACTCGCGTATGGTTTGCTTATTCGGCTGTCTCTCACTTATCTGTATTCAAAGTTCTCCTTCGGGGTGGGGTAAGTTGAAGCTCTGTTGTGCTGGCAGCCAGTTGCTGGTGCCCTGAGAGTAGGCAGGAACTAGTGCGATGAATATGAGGGTGCCACGCGGTGGGCTTACTTCCAGTAGTAGGTGCAGACCGGTCCTGGGACTTCAGCCAGGAATGACTTCAGTTCTGGTCGAGGGTGATGAGTGACTAACCCTCAATGGGAATGGGAGTGTGTGGAGAGCTGCTGAGGTCTACCTTCAGGTAACAAAACACGCCAGCCCTGATGTCGGAGGCTATGAGATGAGACGTGAGAGGAGCCTGACTTATTAAACCATACAGGCTGGTTGGCGAGAGGCGCATCCTTGGTAGGAGCGTCTCCCTCAGACTAACTAAGATACATATTAACTAATAACTAATGCAGGCCGACCGGCCGAAAATAATGGGGTAGACACGCGAGACTGATTCTCTGGCCTAAGGATGCAGTATGTGCATAGCAAAAACAAGCATAATTATAATGTATATATATGTGGACATATACAGGTACATATGCACAGGTAAGGAAATAATCTAGACGCGAGTAGGTCCAGATGAATATGGATATGAATGAATAACAAATGCATAAATAGACAATAGGATTAATTAAGTTGTAGGGTGGATGTCCCCCGTTGGGAGTACAGTCAACGTTGACGAGTAAATGGGGTACACATATTCATATGAGAGATTTACAAATGTAATATTTGGAAGCAATCAAGTGTTAACATGGTGATGGTACTTGAACATAAATGTTACAGGCGAAGACCCACCTTAATTAAAATGATAAAGTTTTTTCAAATCTCCCGCTTTGCCTCACACAAGTTCCTAAATTAATCGTTGACTTGAGAGTCTTCTGACTTCTCAGTGATTCTGATCTAGAATGGCATTAACCTGAAACGGCTTTTATAGGTTCCCGAGCGGTACGTTAGAGTAGTGACGATCCAATGGCCATCAAGTCTTTCGAATTTAGAATTGATAAATTGGACCAATCTTTTCATTTGGGGCTCACTCACCTGACTTCTTTAACCCGCGACCTGGGGGGGGGGGGCGAAGGAGTATGAAAGCGGAACCATGCACCAATTATCAGGCTGGACCATCGCTCGATGGCACAGCGGACGGGAGCGATTTGAATAGCCATGGGCGTTAGGAGTGTCGACTCAAAGGGGTGTACGTGGACACCAAATTATAATGCCCCTGGACTTTACGACTGCGTGTTTGTTCTGGCGTTTGGGGCGTAGCTTTCTATTTTAATGTTCCTGGACTTAATGGCTGCGTACGTTTGTTTCGGCGTTTGGGGCGTAACCTGGGGTGTGTGTTTATGGCCTATAATTTGGGGGTTGGATCTAACCTTGGTGTGATAGGATGTTTGTGTTCTACACTGGTCATTTAGTGTTGAGAGTGGGCTATACAATGCTAACTAGTGGTAAAAAGGGGGGAGGTAGTTCCGCACCGGTCATTTTAGCATTGAGAAGGGACGCGTTTCGTCACACTGTTAGAGTTATGCATTTATTTTTATATAAAACAAAATGTATTAACTACCACTAATTAATTAACTAATTAGTTTTGTTTTTATTTATTTATGTAGTGTCTTCGGCTACAGATAATTTTGTGTAGTTTCAACTTGATTCGAGAATAGGAAGTAGGAGAAAAAAAGTGCTCAAGATTTGTACCAGACAGACAGACAGACAGAATGATTTGATAAAAGCTTTGTGAATAGTAACATGATTTATAGACTAGTGAAGGTTTACAGAAGAAAGAATAGAGCAACACAATTTAACACTGTTGATACATGCATAGATCTATGTGCGTGTAGGTGTGTGTGACGTGTGTAGCTCGAATAGTTAGCACGAACTCGAGATTATTTTCATTTCAGATTCCGATGGCAGTTGAGATATTTGTACTACGCGGCTTACCTGAAGGTCAAGAACAGTCACCGGAACCAGGAGACGAGAAGCTATGTTTACGACGTATTTGTGTCTTACGCTCATCAAGATGAAACATTTATAGTGCAACGTCTGATGCCGGGTAAGTCTAGTTCATGTCAAGTCCGTAGCTGTTAAACATTCGATTGGTCCAGCAGTTGACAAACGTCTGATGCCAGTTTAGTTCTAGTCTATGTCTAGCCCATATCTAATCCATCTCTACAGAGTTTATCTCTAGTTCATGTCTAGCCCATATCTAATCCATCTCTACAGAGTTTATCTCTAGTTCATGTCTAGCCCATATCTAATCCATCTCTACAGAGTTTATCTCTAGTGTATGTCTAGCCCATATCTAATCCATCTCTACAGAGTTTATCTCTAGTTCATGTCTAGCCCATATCTAATCCATCTCTACAGAGTTTATCTCTAGTGTATGTCTAGCCCATATCTAATCCATCTCTACAGAGTTTATCTCTAGTTCATGTCTAGTCCTTACTTACTTAATCCTTTGTACTCCCAGGGGAGCCTAAGGCCGCAAACACACCTCTCCACCGAACTCGGTTCTGAGCAGCTTTCTTCTGCTCCCATGTCATTCCATCTAATCCATCTCTACAGGTTTATCTCTAGTTCATGTCTAGTCCATTTCAAGTCAAACTCTAATCCTTGTCTGGTTCATGTCTAGTCCATTTCAAGTCAAACTCTAATCCTTGTCTGGTTCATGTCTAGTCCATTTCAAGTCAAACTCTAATCCTTGTCTGGTTCATGTCTAGTCCATTTCAAGTCAAACTCTAATCCTTGTCTGATTCATGTCTAGTCCATTTCTTCTTCGTAATTGTCGTAAGAGTTGAGTCTAAGACCCTTGGAACACTAGGCCTATGGAAGCTTGCCTTCATCTGACCGTCTGAACATCTTTCTGTCTGGGAAAGATCCAAGAAGATGTAAATTATTAAATCCGAATAACCGACGGCTTGTATCCCAGGACACTCGGATTAGAATAGAGGCCAAAGTCAGCACACCGGGGAACTCCCCCATTGTCCTTTTCGGTAAACATCAGCCATGCAGATGTCTACAATAAAAAAGCGGCCCATTGAGGAAAAATTTTAGGTTGGTGCCATGTTTGTTGGAGCTTTCTTCCATCCCCGCCAGTGCAATGAACTTGATCCTTAGGCACACAAATAGAGTTCTTTTTTGCTTCTCTATTGGCCTAATCGTCTGCTCCAACGAGCGTTTTCTCCAGAGTGCCATGGTGAGATCTAGAAGCATTACGCAGGCTAGTCCATTTCTAGTCCATACTTAGTCCGTGTTTAATCATTACTAGTCCACACCAGTTTAAAAAAATCGATAGATCCGACTGTTACTCAAGTAACCAATCAATTAGTTGTATTAATGACAAATGTAATCAACTCGACGAAACTGTTTTAAATGTAACGTCTATTTATAATATGGATCGTATATTCCTTTGACACTCTTTTTTCATCCCGAGAGCTAGTAATTTTTAAAAAGTTTTCTTTTTACGTTTGCTGTTTTGAAAACAAGCCATCAAATAGGAGGCATTAATTCGAGATAAAATGGCTGTTGAAATTATATTTAGCTTCTAGTGTTCCTAGCCCGTACTACAGTACCTCAAGTGTTGCTAGACAGGGTCATTGAGCGAGAAGACTTCGATATTTAAATATGAAAAGCGATCGACATTTTGTTTATATTAAGAGTGGACGTGTAAGACATGTAAAGGGAGGTAATCCCTTTTGGACTGGCACTTTTTTAATGTCAATATTCATATCTTCTCTTAAGTTAGTTTTTTTTTTTTTTTTTTTTTTGTACATATCTATTTTTAAATTGTAATGACATCTTTAATCTATTTTTTTTTGAATGTATAATAAGGCTTGTCTTCGAGTCCGAAGATCAATGAGGAGTGCAGTATTTCCCGTGGTTACGCAGCCCCAGCTGTGACCTACATATTTTGTCACATCCAGGGCAAGCATAATCAATGTCCCCTGATTGTCGATTTATATTTCACAATAAACTCTACGTCTGTCCTCGGTAGCGTATTTTCTTTTGTTTATCCGCGGCCTTTGTAAGTGACCTCGAGCTGTCTCGTTCCGAAGCCGCATGCAACCAGTTAAGGTGGATCTGAGGTTAGAGCATGGTACAAAAATGACCGAAATCATCACGTTTTCATTCTCATCATATTTATAGTGTACAACCGTTTTTTTTTTTTTTTTTTTTTTTATGTTTTGCCGTTTGTTTGATGCAAATATTCCTTCTAGAAGTATTGTAAAATAATGTTTTGTATTAGGTGGGGGTAGTGTTTGTTTACCTTAGCAACGAGCAACGATCTTTCCTGCTGCTAACAGAAGTGTAATGCCTCGATAGTTGGAGCAGTTAGACTTGTCCCCCTTTTTGTAAAGGAATACGATTACGACATCTCGAAGTTCAGGTGGGACCACGCACTTCTCCCAGCATAGAGCGAACTAAGTCTGTTAACTTCTCGGTTAGGGCGACATATCTAAATATTTCCGCCGGAAGTCTATCAGAGCCAGGTTCTTTGTGTGTTTTTGAGTTTATGAATGGGTATTTCAACTTCCTCAAATGTCAGTGAGTCATCAAGCTTCTCTCTCATAATTTTCTGAGTAATATTTGTCAGCGGTTGTTTCAGGAGGACGTCGCATGGTGAAGAGGCAGGGAGTAGAGGCAGACGACAGACCCCCGTGTAGTTTGAAAGCATTATTTCTATCGTGAGTGTAGCGTTGTGGATTATTATTAAAGCTTTTATATAGCGCTACTTTCATGCTTATAGCATGCTCAGAGCGCTTTTGGTCCAAGCTCATTTGTGGACCAGTGGGGGGGGGGGGGAGGGGGTATCTAGGAGTTGGTTTTCCGTGCTGCCTTTAGGCGCTCAGTAAACACAACTCTGCCCGAGTCGGGTGTCGAACCTCGAGCCCCCTTCTAGGTAGCCAAGTCAAGCCAAGTTCAAGCGTACTTGGCCTCTCGACCACGCTTCCCACATAGAGGAAAAGCGCCTGGCTTCCAAACCGTGGGTTATTGTGTTCGAATCTCGGTGAATGCTTGGATTTTGAATTTCCGGACTTTGAGGACACCCTTGGTTGGTCGTTGTGCTGGCCCAGTATACAGTACAAGGGGAAAGTTGGATGGCTGCAGGGACGGCTTTTAAGGAAGAGCAGGTGTCCGCTTATAGTGAGCACGTAATATACTTCGGATTTACTACACTGCGTGAACCCTAAAAATGTACACATGTTTGTCACAAAAATATGCATATTAAAGAATTTTATATTTTTAAACGAAGGAAAATTTAATTTGATTTACAACTACTCTTTTTCTTTTCTAATATGGCGCGTGCTTTTAAATATTAGTATTTTCATTAGTTAGTGGATTTTATTAAAGCTTTTGAGAAAGTGTATGGGCCTCCATAAAAAGTCTGTCCCGGGGACTCGTGTATGGGCCTCCACAAAAAGTCTGTCTCGGGGACTCGTGTATGGGCCTCCACAAAAGGTCTGTCCCGGGGACTCGTGTATGGGCCTCCACAAAAAGTCTGTCCCGGGGACTCGTGTATGGGCCTCCACAAAAAGTCTGTCCCGGGGACTCCACGTACTTAAATCCTGTCTTGTCGAGTGGTATGCGCTCTGGACTGTCGTTTGATAGTCAAGATAGTCTTGGGTTTAAACCCTGCCTTCTTACATTCCCTGTCATCCTGCATAAGGTTTGGGCTAGGATGTAATTAACTTTAAAATCTGTAGGAACATCTGAAGCTGGATTGAGCTACAACCCAACAATGATAAAAGCGCATAGGGAATTAGACCGCAAATCAGTTCAGAGCCCCGAGATAAACAGCACACATTAGTATGGTGTTCAAACCCAGTAAATTTAGATGTCTTTCAGAGTTGAGTAACAGGGGCCTGAACGTTTTCGTCCATGGCAGAGACTTTGTCGTGGGAGACTACATCGCCTCCAATATCCTGACAGCCATCAGAGAGAGTAGAAAGACTCTTGTGGTACTCACCAAGAGTCTAATTGAAAGTACCTGGTGTAATTATGAGCTACAGGTTGGTGATTACTTTTAACAGATCAGCCTTTGAGCACAAACAAGAAAAATTTATATTATATCCTCTAGACCAGTGCTTCCCAAATCGTGTTCCGCGGAACCCTGGTGTTCCGCGAACCCTAAACAGGTGTTCCACGAATTACTGGAATAATTAACTAGTAGGCCACCACGTGAAATTAATCTCTCTAAAAAAATAAGCCGAAATGCTCCGCTAAATACTCAGAAAGTGCGAAGTGTTCCGCTAAATACTCAGAAAGTGCGAAGTGTTCCGCTAAATACTCAGAAAGTGTTCCGTTAAAGATAAAGTCGAACAAGTTTGGGAAACACTGGTCTCGACCTCTAAGTTACTTAAAAATATCCATGTAATGATGGTCAAAGTTGAGATTATTTAGTTTTAACTTTTGTGATCAGTTCAATCCACTATCTTTTTTGTTCAGATGGCCAATATGGAGTCAGTTCACTCTGGACGCCAAGTGTTGGTGTTTTTGATTAAAGACTCTCTAGGCATCATTGACTTCAAAACTGACCTTCTGTATCACATCAAGAACAACACATACATTGAATACCCACATGGGCCCAGAGAAACAGGGCTCGATTTGAACTTATTCTGGGATAAGCTGAGCCTAGATCTTAAGAACTAAATTGAGAATGAAACAATCAGCCTTGCACTACAAATGTAATGGCTATAAGAACTAACTCTGTCATTTTATGACCTGTAACACAAGATCATCTTTTCATTTTATAATGCCTAGGCAAATTAAAAATAGCTAAATGACTATAAAACTATATAAATATATTACTATATAAATAACTAACATTTTAGTGTATCCTGGGTACAAAAGTGTTGATAAGCTATGTTTTTTAAAATAATTTTTAAAAAAATAATTTTGTGCACTTAATTAGATTTTTTAAAGTTCTTCGGTCTATACCTTAATTTTTAAAAAGGATTATGCAACTTTGAAGTTTAATTAAGAGTCCTTGACATATGCATAAGATCTGTCTGTTTACGTTAAGTATAAGATCTGTCTGTTTACGTTAGGCATAAGATCTGTCTGTTTACGTAAAGCATAAGATCTGTCTGTTTACGTTAGACATAAGATCTGTCTGTTTACGTAAAGCATAAGATCTGTCTGTTTACGTTAGGCATAAGATCTGTCTGTTTACGTAAAGCATAAGATCTGTCTGTTTACGTAAAGTATAAGATCTGTCTGTTTACGTTAGGCATAAGATCTGTCTGTTTACGTTAGGCATAAGATCTGTCTGTTTACGTTAGGCATAAGATCTGTCTGTTTACGTAAAGCATAAGATCTGTCTGTTTACGTAAAGTATAAGATCTGTCTGTTTACGTTAGGCATAAGATCTGTCTGTTTACGTAAAGCATAAGATCTGTCTGTTTACGTAAAGCATAAGATCTGTCTGTTTACGTTAGGCATAAGATCTGTCTGTTTACGTAAAGCATAAGATCTGTCTGTTTACGTAAAGCATAAGATCTGTCTGTTTACGTTAGGCATAAGATCTGTCTGTTTACGTTAGGCATAAGATCTGTCTGTTTACGTAAAGCATAAGATCTGTCTGTTACAAAAAGAAGTTGATTTTTTTAAGCCAAATATTTTAATGTAGGGGAAGGAGTATCCAAGCAATCCAAGGCCTGTATATTCTAATTTTAATACTTATGTCCACTAGAGCGAATGTCCACTACAGCGGAACATTTTACCATAATAGTCCCCATAAAAGATTCTATATATAGGGTCAACACATGTTGGAGCCTGAGGCTTCTTCCAAAGACAAAGAACACGGCCGCCAGCTATAAGTTTCTTTCCATATGGTAATTTGAGACTTAGTAGGAAAATCAATTTTAAGAACATTTTCTATCAATAGTTCGAACGGTCTTTCGTCAACCACTATTGCTTCCACAGTTTTGTTCAAGTATGGGGAGTTGATTTGTACCTTGGCCGTATAATACTCCTTAATGTGGCCACCAAAAGCATAGGGAGGACTCTGAATCATGTTTAGGTGTTTAGTGTTAGGCTACTCCTGTCAGTAATGGACAGTATTGATTGTTTCCCTTGCTAGCGTTGATGTTACCGCTATCAGTAGGCCTTTTGGTTCGCATTACTGATTTGGGAATGTCATTACCAGTGTTGGCTATTTAGAAGTGTCGGTGTCCATCCAGAGTTGCCCTGTTATTGTTGACGTTTCATTGCTGATGATGCTCCATTGCCAGCGAAGAAGCGTCTGCTATTACTTATAGGCTCAAATATTAAAAAGAGGTGCTTTCTGGTTTATACTACTTTACTTAGATCTGTATCTGAAGTCTAGATCTTTAAATAATTACCATTAATCATATGTAATAATAACTTAGCACCTCTATCTTCATTTATGTATTCTAGCCATATTTTGACCGCAATGTTATGTTTTACTTTGTCTCTTTGTGAAATTATTTTCGTTTAATTAAAACTGCTCAAATTATCAAGTAAAATATCTATAAATGTCAAAGTTGATACAAATTCCCATATTCTAATGGACTGAAAGGGATAAAAGTTGACATCTGATTTAGAAGTGAATAATAAAGAAGCATGGTAACCAAAAAAGAATTGCCCACCCTCTAATAGAGTAGCTTTTATGCAATTATATGTATGTATTATATGTACATGTCTGGGGGGGGGGGGGTTGTGTGTGTGTAGAGTACATCAACACCAACACATCTAGCTCATTTAGACTGTTAACACACCTTTTAAACTATCACACAAGTAAACGTACTTAAGGAGGCTAACACACCATTTCATGTATCAAGTAAGACCATTTTGCCTATCAGAGAGGTCAATTGAATGAAAAGTAGCGATAATAAACTTCCTGATAGCTAAAAGTAAAATTCTGACTTCAAATGGGAATAGCTAACGTGTTCTACAAGTGCGTTCAAAATGTTGTTTTGACAACTAAAAAAGTGCTAAATATCTTTTTTATTTTTAAATTATCCCTTGTAAAAGAACGAAACTATTTATATCATCGATTGAAGATTGAAACAATTGCGAAGTTAAATAAAGAAAGGAGCTAACCTTTTTAAACGAAGAAATCTATTGAAGAATTTAAATTAAACATTTATGAGCCAGATACATGGAAAGGTGATATTGTGTTACTTTTGATGTGTTATATCTGCATGTAATATTATATAATATTCACACCAGAAGAAAAAAAGAGAAAGTGATTATAAAACTTAATAAAATGTTGTTCTTGAAAGGTAAATATGCCTCAATTACATTGCGTCTTTATTTTTATAACCAATAGTAATGTATTATAAGAAATGATCACGTGAAGCATTTGTATTTTAGAGAAAATTTTAATTATACATTTTTTGAAGCCATAAAAAAAGAGAAATAATAATAATAATAAATTGCATGAATGTTTAAGCCTATGTTCTCTGCAAATTAAATTAGTGGTGCCAAAATATCAGAATGGACAGGACAACATATTGTATCCTGTAGTGTATGCAACAAAGGCAATAGAAATGGGGAGGGGGGGGGGGAAATAATATTTGTCAAATTAATCACTGTCAATTCTGAATCTGGATTACTCAAACTCAAAGAAGGTAGAATTTTCAATTTGCTTCTGTGTACCTGTTTTCCCATAGAGAAAAGTGTTCCGATCCAATTTAGTTCATACACAACATATGTGGCGTAAGAAATATATGTGTATGTGCTTAGAAGGACTGAAATGAATCAAAGGACTAAAGAGATTCTAAATGTAATTTTTAAGTAAGATCTGAAAGTATTTTTTTTAAATTCTACATTGCTACAGCTATCTATTTCAATGTCTGTCATATCGTCAAAAGTGTAATATTTTTTAAAGTTAACTTTGTTTTCAACCATTAACATGTTTGTTGGAGAGCTTGTAGGTAATACAGATAACCTCTACATTATTGATTTGCACGAAAACCTAATAAAATATCTTATCTTCTTATCTAATTTAATACAGACGTTACTTCAAAAAAGAAGATGATTACGTCCTACGCGTCATGCATTTAGTCATGCATATTAACCAATGACTTAAATTCTGCCAAGTCACTGGTTTTCCTGGATAGCCCAGGCAACCCATTCCATGCTCTAATAGCACTAGGGAAGAAGGAGTATTTGTACAAATTTGTCCTAGCATATGGGACGAGGAATGTGCCTTTATCTTTGTGTCTTTCAGAGTATTTTATAAAATTTTGTTTTTGTATTTGAAGATTATGGTTCAGTGTTTTATGTATGATTGCTACTTTACTTTTGAGCCTTCTGTCCTGAAGACTTTCTAAATTTAGTGATTTTACTAAAGGTGTTACTCTAGTCAAATGTGAATATTCGTTTGTTATGAATCTCACTGCTCTATTTTGTGTCTGTTCCAGTTTCTTAATGTTTTCTTGAGTTGAGGGGTCCCAAACGGAGGATGCATATTCTATTATTGGTCTAACCAAGGTTAAATAACATTTTAGTTTTATGTTCTTATTTGATTTATAGAAATTTCTTTTAATAAATCCTAATGCTTTGTTTGATTTTTTTGTAGTTTCATCAATATGTGGATTCCATGACAGTTTTTCATTTATTATAACACCTAGGTATTTTGCGTTTTTAGTCTGTGTTACTGGTTTGCCATGAATAAGATAAGTGGAATTAATTTGTTTTAGTTTTTTTGTTACTCTTAACAACTGACATTTTTCTGGGTGGAAAGACATGCTCCAATTTGATTCCCATTTCTGTAATTCATCTAATTCTCTTTGTAAAATATCTGTGTCTTGTGTTGTTTTTATTGTTCTATATATTATGCAATCGTCTGCAAATAATCTGACTTTTGTTCCTGAACTAATGCAATTTGGTAAATCATTTATGTAAATTAAAAATAGTAGTGGACCCAAGACTGTTCCTTGAGGTACACCTGAGTTTACTGTTATCGGTGTTGATTTAGAGCCATTTATTATTACAGTTTGTTCTCTCCCTATCAGAAAATCTTTAATCCACTGATGCAGTGGACCATTAATGCCGAAATATTTTAATTTTTTAAGCAAACTATGGTGGTGAACTTTGTCAAAAGCCTTAGAAAAATCTAGTAAGATAGCATCTATTTGTTCACTATTATCTAAACCTTTTGAAAAATCATCAATTAGTCCTATTAGTTGTGTTTCTCATGATCTATATTTCCTAAAGCCATGTTGGTATGGTGTGAGAACATTATGTTTGTCTAAGTGGTTTATGATGTTGCTACATATTATGTGTTCTAGGATTTTACATGTGATGCTGGTAAGTGATACTGGTCTGTAGTTTCCTGGGTCAGATTTTTCTCCTTTTTAAATAGTGGGGTGACATTAGCTTCTTTCCAGTCCTTTGGTACACTGCCCTGGTTAAGTGAAGCCTGAAAGAGTATTTTGAACACTGGGGCTAGCTCATTGCTTAGTTCTTTGAGTAATCTAGCTGGAATACCATCAGGTCCAGATGCTTTATTTGGTTTGGTGTTGGCTAATAGTTTTTGAATTCCATTTTCTTGTACTTCTATATCTTCTATGTTGTCTACTTGGTTCAAAATCAGTAATATGTCTTTGTCTCCTGGGGCTGAGAATGCTGATGCAAAGTATTTGTTTAGGATGTTTGCTTTAGTTTCATTATCATTATGTATTATGTTATGTTCATCTTTTAATGGTCCTATGCCTGTTGTTTCCATTTTCTTAGACTTAATGTATGACCATAGGTTTTTGTTGTTATCTTTAGATATTACATTGTTTATGTATTCACTCTGCAGCTGTCTGCTTACTTTTTGGGTTAAGTGTTTAATTTTTATATATTTTTTGTAAACTCTTTCCGCATTAGTTTCTTTAAATTTTCTATATAGGTTTTCCTTCTGTTTACAAAGCTTCTTTAGTCTATTATTAAACCAGCATTTATTTATTTTGTTTGATGCGTATTTAGTTGGTATATGATTTTCTATAATGCTTTTAAGATGGTTTTTAATGAAATTCCAGAGGTCATCGACTGGTTGGTTAATGTCTTTTTCTAATAAGAAATACTCTGAAAGACACAAAGATAAAGGAAAATTCCTCGTTTCATATGCTAGGACTAATTTATGCAAGTGATCCTTCTTCCCTAGTGCTGTTAGAGCATGGAATGGGTTGCCTGAGCCAGCCAGACGTGGCAGAATTTTAGTCATTGGTTAACATGCATGACTAGATGCATGATGCGTAAGACGTAATTATCTTCTTTTTTGAAGTAACGTCTGTATTTTATAAGATAAGCTAAGAGTAACCACTTTATGCTCAGTGCGCTGTCACCGATGCCTTCCAGTAAAGTCTATACAAAACCAAAACCTAATAAAGTACTCAGAAAGACACAAAGGCACATTTATTATTCCATTTGCTAGGACAAATTGTACAAATGCTTTTTCTTCCCTAGTGCTTCGAGCAAGGAATGGGGCTGCCTGAGTCGGCCAGGAAAGCAAATGAATTTATATAGTTCGTCCATCGTGGTTCGATGATGACCACTTTAATTAATTGATTAACATGCATGACAAGATTGACCTAGGAACATGCGTAGGACGTAATCATCATTTTTTTTTTTGAAGTAACGTCAGTATTTTATAAGATAATTATTTCAACGTTGGACGTTCTAATTTCTGAAATTTGAAATCCCTGTCTTCGGCAGGGAGGGGACACGGTGGCTGAGTGGTTAAGCGCTTGGCTTGCGAACTTGGGGTCCTGGGTTAAAATCTCAGTGCAGACTATGATTTTTGAATTTATGTTTTTTAGGGCGCCCCTGCTTCCACCCAATTCCAATGGTTACCTGACTTTAGTTGGGGAAAGTAAAGGCGGTTGGTCATTGTGCTGGCCACATGACACCCTGCTCTTTTTACAAAAAAAAAACAACAGATGACCTTAACACCATCTGCTCTATAGACCTGGGGGAACGTTAGTTGTTTTTTTTACTTTTTTTTTTCTGCAGGGTTTGAACCCAAAACCCTTTGGTTTGATATTTATTTATAAAGGTTTTGAGTGTTTCACGAACTGTGTTCCGCGGAACGTTAGTTTTCCGGAAGGCCGGAATAGATATTCCATGAACTACTAGAATAATTAGGCCACGTCTTAAATTAATCTCTCTAAAGAAAAAAAATAAGCAAAGTGTTCCGCTAAATACTTAGAATTTGCGAAGTGTTCCGTTATAGAAAAAAATTTGGGAAACGCTGGTCTAATAAATGTAACAGAAGTAAAAGATTATATCAACTAGGTATTACTCATGATCATCCGGAAGTGTTTTGCTTAAAAACTTAGAATGCATATTGTTTACAGATAGTTAAAAAATTCATCTAAAAATGATTTTCAAGTCAGTTTATGCTAATCCACAACCGTACATGTGTCAACTAGATTGATTGTCGCCAAAAATAAACTATGAATGATTATAACTGACCTCAAGGGCCGCCGGTGAGTTTGTGTTTGACATAAACTCTATTTTTTTATTATTTTGTTGTGTTGTTTTTGTTTTTAGTTGATCACTTGTTTTAATGAACGTAGCTATCGCTTTAACTGGGCGGGGTCGTCTGCCTACAAAACCATTCTGGCAAACTTAGACTTCCTATACCTGAAATAGACCTACTTCCTTTATCCTTTAAGTCCTAAACTCAAACCTGACTTAGTTACGCTTACAAATAGCGTCCCACTACCGCATCACAGGTTCTACTTAATGAGTTGACTCTTGTTTCAGTATAAAATTAAATATTGTAATTTAAGATTGCCTCGATGCTAATTGAAACCATCATTATTTTTAAATGCTATATTTAAACTAGTATACACTAACATACTGTTATAACTCTGCCATGCGCACCGCCAACTAGGCTAGTGCAGAAGGTGCGCACTTCTAGAAACCAGACTAGGAAGGATGTTTACATTAGGAAGAAGAACGATTTCCGCCCAAGTCTATGACCGATATGAAGATGCTGTGCTCAAGGCAGATGTCCTATGTGTTTGTTATGTCTCCATGTAAATAAACATCTATGTCTCGTTGAGTTGCTTCTCTTCAGTTATTACAATAAAGAGGTGTAGTAAGGGGAGGGCGAGGGGGCACGATGACCCAGGCCTCATCCAGTGGCGTAGCTAGGGTACGCAAAATGCAGGGGCCCCAAAAGCGGTCTAGCCCCCCGGGCCCCCAAACGATGGAAAATTCCTAGCTACGCCCCTGGCCTCACACTCAGGGGGAGCCACAAGCAAAAAAAAAATAAAAATTATTGTAGATATTTTAGTTCGGTTATACATTCTAAGGTTATTTGTATTCTATTATAAGCCTATATTTCTATTTGATGTTCATGGAAAATGGGGGTGGGCGGCGCCAATAAAGTTTCTAGCCCCGGGCGCACGTTTTTGTTCACTACGCCTCTGCTAACATAACCTTTTAAAAACTATTGTTATTGTCTATTTATTTTGTATTATGTAAGGAGCACGCTGAGGGTGATACATGACTCATCTAGGAACACGGAAACTCAAAGTGGACTGATTGTTTCAGTGGGTTTTTTTGGGATGTTGTTTTTTTTTACTTTTTCCTTAACGGAACACTTCATACATACTTAGTATTCAGCGGATCACTTTTGTAGAGAGAGGACATCACGTGGTTGCCAACTATTTTAATCTTCCAGTAGTTGGTGGAACAAATCAGGCCTTGCGGAACACTAGGGTTCCACTGAGCACAGTTTGGGAAACACTGATTGAAACGCATGATAGGCTACGAAAACAACGTAATAAGAAAATCACTTTAAATAATGTAGAAGTGTTCTAATACAGAGCACTATGAGGTTTAAGCACCTAGTGTGACACAAGAAGGTTTTACAAGGAGCAGCCATTTATAAATCACTATAATTTTAAAATCAATTCATGTACATTGAAACACGGTACCCATTAGAGTTAGGTGGACTTAGGGGCGCCACAAAAAATCCCGAAATTCAAAATCCCAGTCTACACCGAGATTCGAACCCAGGACTCCAGGTTAGGGAGCCAAGCGCTTAACTACCCAGCCACCGCGTCACCTGACACACATATAACTTGAGACATATTACTTAATTTGAACAAGTAGACAACATAGGAGATATAGCAGTACAATAAATGGGATCCAAAAACTATTAGCGAACATTAAACCAATTAAAGCATCTGGACCTGATGGTACACAACTATTTTTAATTTACATAAATGGATTACCTAATTGCATTAGTTCAGAAACAAACGTCAGATTATCTACAGACGATTGCATACTATATAGAACAATAAAAACAACACAAGATACAGGAATTTTACAAAGAGAATTAGATGAATTATAGAAATTAAATCAAATTGGAGCAGAAAAATGTCAGTTATTAAGAGTAAACAAAAAAATAAAACAAATTCCACTTATCTTTTTCACAGACTAAAAATGCAAAAATACCTAGGTGTTATAATAAATGAAAAACTGTCATTGAATCCCCATATTGATGAAAATATAAAAATTCAAACAAAGCATTAGGGTTTATTAAAAGAAATTTCTATAAATTAAATAAGAACATAAAACTAAAATGTTATTTAACCTTGGTTAGGCCGATAATAGAATATGCATCCTCTGTTTGGGACCCATCAACTGACGAAAACATTACGAAACTGGAATAGACACAAAATAGAGCAGTGAGATTTATAACTAACGAATATTCACATTTGTCTAGAGTTCTAGAGTAACATCTTTAGTAAAATCAATAAATTTAGAAAGCTTTCAGGAGAGAAGACTCAGAAGTAAAATAGCAATTATATCACAAAAACTCAACTATAATCTTCAAATACAAAAACAAAATCTAATAAAATTCTCAGAAAGACACAAAGATAAAGGCACATTTATTCGTTCCATATTCTAGGAAGAATTTGTACAAATGCTCCTTCTTCCCTAGTGCTATTTGAGCATGGAATATCTGATCTAGCCAAGAAAACCAGTGACTTGGCAAAATTTAAGTCATTGGTTAACATGCATGACTAGATGCATGACGCGTAGGACGTAATCATCTTTTTTTTGTGTGTTTTATAAGATAAGAAGAAGAAGATAAAAAATATGAAAATTAATTAATAGGTTAATAAACCATTTGATAAATTAATCGAGCAATGGCCTTTAATTTGTATATCATTAAATTTAAAATGAAATTTCTTTACTATTCAAACAAATATTATGGCCCCTCAAAACCTTTCCTTAAATTTTGGGCCTGCTTATTTATTAGTTACCCACCTGCCTATAATTTGCAAATCATGACAAATTGATTCACTTTGATAAATTTCCCTCACATTTCGCTTAAACGTTTTCTATATATTTTCTTTCTCATATAATATAATCCATTATTCTGGTCTAGAATTCATAATTTAAGCAAAAAGCTCATTCTTGTAATCAAGTATTTAACTCTTTCATAGGTTATTAAAACTTTTTAAAATTGTATTTTATGTTTACAATATAATGTTTATCTTTCAGTACCCTGAACAATTTGTCAAGTCATAAAAATGCTACTTCATTTCTTATGCATTGTCTTGTCTTCGAATTGTATTACGGGAGAAGATAATTCATTCTCGTACTACAACGCAGACAATATCGGCTGGAGCAGACGAATCTTGTTTAAAGGTCAATGTCAGTGTACAGATATTGCCTGTAACTGTTCAGGTCAAGGGCTTTCCACTGTCCCAAAGAATCTGTCAGCCTCTATTCGAGTTCTAGACTTGTCCAACAACATAATCTCTAATCTGTCTTATGGCTGCTTCTGTAGATACACTGAGCTGCAGTATTTAAATATATCTTCAAACAATATCGCTAAACTTCAAGTGGGATCTTTTGCAAGCTTAAACAAACTTCTGGAACTTAATTTGCGAGAAAACAAGTTGTGTTACAACAATCTCACTTTTCCTAAAGGCGTTTTCGGTGATTTAACCTCGTTGTTACTCTTAAAATTGGACGAAAACTCGGACCCTTCGACTTGTGAGAACTCGAATTATCCAGACGACAGTTTTGCTAATCTTACTCGCCTGAAGGTCTTACACTTGGATGGGTTGAATAATCAAACGTTAGGTCCTGGATTTAGAGCATTGGTAACTCTAGAAAATTTGACATTATCTAGCAACAAAAAAAAGTTTTGCAATTTAATTTCTTTATATAATGACACATTTCTGAACGTTGGTCGTATTAAACTGTTGGATATAAGTCATTGTAAACTTGTAGGCAGTGCAATGGAGAATGGTTCTTTGGTGCCTTTAAAGAATTTGACGGTTCTTGACATGAGCTACAACTTTCTAATTGAAATGTTTGCTTTTAGCTACGTCATACGAGAGATACGTAATTATAAATTGGAAATTTTAAAAATCAATTTCATAAGACCTGGTTATGCAACTCCTTTCACTATTGGCAGGACCTTAATTGACTGTTTACCAAGATCTTTAACTTATCTGGAAGCTGATGGCTGTAATTTTATATCCGTGGCAACCAAAAGCCTATCTTTTCTTCCCAGTAATCTTAGGTATCTAAGTTTAAAAAATAATCGTTTATCTCATGGGTATTACATCAAGGAACTGAACCATTTGGCGCATTTGGAAGAGATTGATTTGAGAGGAGGAAATTTGAACGACTTTCCTGATACGTTGTTCAATGGAGAATTTCAGTGCAGCCAGTCGGAAAATTCAATTTCACTGCAAAAGGATTTCATTTTCAAGCTACCGCCAAAAGTTACCAGAATTAATTTATCGATTTACGGACTGTCGTACATACTGAAAAGCCTAAAAGTAGATCCCAATAATTCGTTAGAAGTGTTAAATATTAATAACAATTATTTTCCATTTTTAATTGGCCCGATTGCTGGCCTTAACCAGTTGAAATCATTGAACCTTTCTCATTGTTCAGTTAAAAACATCAGTGATAATTTTTTTATGAACTTTAGCAGCCTGGACCAGTTATTTCTTGGGCATAACACTTTAGGTGATTTTTTAATCAATTCTCACTACAACATCACTCCATTCATTTATTTGAAACAACTCACGAGGCTAGACTTGTCTTACAATGGGTTAACCAAAGTTTACCGAAATTTGTTGAGTGGGTTAAATGCACTGCAAGAGCTTCATATGGAAGAGAACATTATGTGGGACTTTAACATTACCATAGATCACATGTCCAACTTGAGGCTGATCGATCTAAGTCACAACCAGATCAAAGAACTGCCTCTTCACGTAAGGGAACATATTGATAACCTTACAAAGGACCCCAAAAAGGAAATACTAATTGATCTTTCATTTAACCCTATCCGCTGTGAGTGCCAGTACCTGGATATGATTCTATGGATGGTCTCTTCAAGAGCATTCAACCCCGCGTTTGAGAACTACATGTGTGTATATCCGGACGGGTCCTACAAAATCATCGAAGATGCCTACGAGGAGACCCTACAGTACCTGAACCACGCATGCGCAGACAACTATTCAGTGTTGCTCGTAGTTATATTTAGTACCTTGACTATGATTATTTTGGTGATTGCTGGAATTTTGTACAGGTAATGTCTTTCTTTCCTTGCTTGTTGTTTTGATTGTTGCCATTGTGTTTTTTTTTAATTTTTGAACTAAATTGAGGTCACATACATTTTGTTGACAAAATAATAGTTTTAAATGTTTAAGTTTTACCCTAAAAGTTACCCATTAAAATGAGGTATACAAAAACTATCTCTATAGCGCGTAATTCATTGGAGAATAACTGTGTAAATGAAATATATAAGTTTTAAAACCTTTAAATAAAGCTTAAGACTAAGGGCGCCACTCTATCCCATGTATATTACTTTATAAATTGTAAAAAAACAAACGGCCCCGCGAATCTTATCGTGATAGAAGCCCTGTGAAGCGCTGTGGTATAGAAATTAAATAAAGCTTAACACTTAGGGCGTCACTCAATTGCATGCATATTACTTTATAAAATTATTTAAAAAACTACAAAGAGAGTTTGTGTCGCTTGAAAGAAGCCCTGTGAAATGCTGTTGTATGAAAACACCATTAGTAAAAGCCCTTATCTTAGAGACACTTCAGCACAGAAGACTACAAATTTAAGAAGAAATACACAAAACACTAAACAATAATTTAGAAATACAAAAATATATATATATATAAAGGCGCATTTCTTATTCCATATTATTGGAAAAATTCTTACAAGTGCTCCTTCTTCCCTAAAGCCATTAAAGCATTGGTCGGGTTGCCTGAATCAGCCAGAAAAAAATATTGACATAGCGGAATATACGCCTTAAATTCACTTGTATGACTAATACAAGGATACGCATAGGACGTAATATCTTTCTTGTAAGAGCGTCTGTACTATAGAAGATCAGAAGCTATAACGTAGAGTTACAAATTCTAATTGCGTTGTATATATCCCTCACCCAGGCCTCTGTCACACATGGTTAAAATTAGCTTGTTTGTAGTTTAATCTTGTTGGCCTCCTGCTGGAGTAAACACTATGATTCATCTCATTGAATAATTTCTCATGTGACTGCAGAGACCCCATTTTCGTAAGTTTAGCCTAGGTGTCACTCGCTATACTCACATCGGACTCTGATTTGTTCTATAAAATACTTTCATAACCATATTTTAACAGTTTGCAAAAGTGTGGGTATAAATATATAAATGTAAATTCCTAAAAATATATCATTCATTCTTAACGTTATCTCCCTTACATTGAAGTGTACTGTATGAACAAAAAAAGGTTACATAATTAGTTTAAAAACAAACAGTTGCTTTAGAAAAAATTGAAACGAAGACCTCAAATTATCGTGAAACCAGAATTTCGATAGTTTTTAAAGTCTCTTGGATGACAGACGGTTGGACGTACAGACAACGGTTGGACGTACAGACAGACCATCATAATTAATAGTGGCTATTCACCCTTTCAGGGGCCATTAAAATTAATTAATTAGGTCTATCAATGACATACTATTTTCAACTCATTGAGTTACTGACATTGTAGGTCTACTTTTATACATTAAAGATATCGCGTTATCCGTCTGCTGGTCTGATGTATTTGTTTTATTTTTGTCAATGTACTCCCACAAATATTCTGAATAACGCTAATTAGAAAGTTATAACAATAAAAAAAGGTTATATATAAATTAGAGAACGTTTGTTATAAAATAAAAAAGCAAAATATTAAAAAAAATCCTTATCTAAAGATGAAGCACTCCGTCTTTTAAATTCTACAAATAGGTACAAGTTATTTCCCTTATTCGATATCAAACAAAATAATTAACTACCAATAATTGAGTAATTGAGCATTTTTGATTATTGGTTTATGTTTTGTTAGGTACAATAAATAAATGTTTAAAGTATCAACTTGAGTGAAGAATGCGCGAGGCAGATTATTTTTTGCGTTTACGATTATTTAAGGGGACTAAACCCAACACATTTAGCCATATCTATGCATCCTGGGGTATAGTTTCCCTTGTTGCTATTAAACAAAAAAAATTAATTACCAGTCATTAATTGTCTGATTGGTTACTTTTTTTAATTGATTCATGTCTTGTCTATGTCAATGAATAGTTGTGCGAAGTTTCAGCTTGACCGACAATGGGTGTGGGAGAAATAACATGTACACATTTTTTATCAGACAGAGTTAGTTGATTTAAGCTTTGTAAAAATCGAGCAACACTTTTTACAGAACTGTTTCAATATACATATCAGTGTGTGTGTGAGCTTATTGTTTAAATAGCACAAGTTCAAGGTTATTTGTCCATCTAATGCAGATTTCGATGGCACTTGAGGTATTTGTACTACGCGGCTTACCTGAAGGTCAAGGAAGGTCACCATAACCAGGAGACGAGAAGCTATGTTTACGACGTATTTGTATCTTATGCTCATCAAGATGAAACATTTGTAGTGCAACGTCTGATGCCGGGTAAGTCTAGTTCAAGTCAAGTTCATAGCTTTAAAGATTTTTTTTTTACTTTTAACATTCAATGGACCTCATTCACCAATCGTAAATAAACAACCTTTAGTCACGTGATCTTATTGATAAAACAATGGAAAAAACTGTCACGTGACAACCATCATGAATTTAACATTAGATCGTAAATTATATAGAAGAGATAGAGCACCACGTGGCTAAATGTTGTTTGTTTACGATTGGTGAATGAGGTCCATTGATCCACCAGCTACTTAATGTCTGATGGCAAGTTAGGTGTAGTCTATCAGTGTAGTCTATCAGTGTAGTCTATCAGTGTAGTCTATCAGTGTAGTCTATCAGTGTAGTCTATCAGTGTAGTCTATCAGTGTAGTCTATCAGTGTAGTCTATCAGTTAAACACTCGATGGATCCAGTTTCCGAAGGGTCTATGGAGTTGTCGAATCACTTGATTCATGGTTCATTCCCTGGCCAGGACTGTTCTTTTTGTCGCTCAATTTAATTAATCATTTACTTTAATTTAAAAAAAAAAAGGACCCTAATGCTGCCTTATTTATAGTTAATATGCTTGAATCTTTTTATTATAAACTGGCTTAAACATTCTTTAATATTTTTTCTACTTGCTTAAATTCTAGTGTTATATCTGTTTTACACATAGTTCCGAGTAAAATGGTAGTTGAACTTTATTTTATTGCTGGGCTTCTAGCACGTACCACAGGACCATAAATAGCTTTAGATAAGGTCGATGAAACGTTAGATACGGTCAATGAAACTTCATATTGTTTGATAAGGTCAATGAAACATATTGTTAGATAAGGTCAACGAAATATCATTTTGTTAGATAAGGTCAATGAAACATTATACTGTTTGATAAGGTCAATGAATCATCATATCGTTAGATAAGGTTATTGGACTATCAAAGTTAGATAAGGTCAATGAAACTTCATGATAAGTGTGAAATAGACATTGGTATTTCAAACTGAAAAATGTTTGTCACTTTAGATTTTAGATGTTAGTACGAGCGAGGGGAGATAATTGGCTTAAAATGGCAAGCAATGGTCCATTTGTGAAAGTAGAAAGTATAAATAGGTTCTGTAGTAGGGAAAACACTTATTTCATACCACAGATACAGTCCATACTGTATACGCTAACAAGGCGAACTTATTTCTGTTGTGTTATTGTGATGATTGCTGTTTATTTATTACTTGGTAGTTCTTCTTATATTAATTATTGTTATGGTTCAAACAGAATCATCTTGTCGGAGATAATATAAATGACTTGAGAACACACTGAAGAAACATCTGTCTTCTCTTTTAACTTATTTATTAAACTTCTTTCAATTACACATAGTCGAAGATTCTCATTTCAATAACAACCTGACTTAAACATCTTCAACAAATGAAACTCTCTAATAGTACAACTTGACATAACTTGTTATTGAAACAACTTGATGATACAAATTCAATTAATGTAACTTCAACTACTGGACCCCCCAAGCGTCTAAACCTAAGACTGTTACTATAAAAAAAATCGTTACAATGCGAGGACCTGACTAACTAACTTTCTCCTTATTTATACTTTTCTAAATCGTACTTCCCAGAATCATAGGATCTGCTCCCCTAAATATTTTGTTAACTGTGGCCTTCTAGAAACTGACCAATGCTATTTTCCCCATGACCTCATTCGCTGATTGGACGATAATAATTAACGTGTTTCCTCTGGTCATCTATGACCCGACCTCGGCTTCTAGAAACTTGTTCACAGTATCGACTCGTGATCGTTATCTCGCCTGATATTTGCTTTATTGAACTATCAATATCTAGAGGGAAGATTGAACATTATATGTAAAAGTAAAGTAAAGTATCCCCCCCTCTCAGACCTTGCAGTTTACGACACAGATAATGATGTCAAGCTCATCTGTATCTTAGACCAACCGTTAACGAGCAGGGTGACAAGTGGCTGGCACAACGACGAACCGCCTTTACTTTCCCCAACTAAAGTCAGGTACCCGATAAAATTTGATCTCTTTAGAATTCTGAAATTAAAAATCCCGGTCTACACTTAGATTTGAACTCTGAACCTCTCGGTTCCGAAGCCAAGCGCTTTACCAAACTCTTGAAGAATAAAAGTTTCTGGATATGCTATTAATACGTAGTAAAACTACATGATCTTTTAATTTGAATGGTCTGTTAAGGTCACGTAATTAGCTTATGTTTTTATGTATTGTTCTTTTTTTTAATGGGTACTCATGCAACTAATTCTCAACACATAACCTATGTTACAAGATCATGATAGTGAATTCGATGTTAAATATATATATATATATATATATATATATATATATATATATATATATATATATATATATATATATATATATATATATATATATATGATTGCAAATTAGATAAGAGATTAGAGAACAGATTACAAACAATAAACATTCGTATTGTGTTTAAGTCTTGTGTTCACTAAGAGTTACCTTTATGTTTCCTACTTTCAGAGTTGAGTAACAGGGGCCTGAATGTTTTCGTCCATGGCAGAGACTTTGTTGTGGGGCACTACATCGCATCCAATATCCTGACAGCCATCAGAGAGAGTAGAAAGACTCTTGTGGTACTCACCAAGAACCTCATTAACAGCACCTGGTGTAATTATGAGCTTCAGGTGATAGTTTCAAGGCATTACTTTTAGCTGTTAAACGTAGACTTAGATATCTAGGCTAACCCCAGTTATCTAGGTTACCTCTTAGACCTCTAGGTTACCTCTTAAACCTCTAGGCTACCTCTTAGACCTCTAGGCTACCTCTTAGACATCTAGGCTACTTCTTAGACATCTAGGTTACCTCTAGACATCTAGGTTACCTCTTAGACCTCTAGGTTGCCTCTTAAACCTCTAGGCTACCTCTTAGACCTCTAGGCTACCTCTTAGACATCTAGGCTACTTCTTAGACATCTAGGTTACCTCTAGACATCTAGGTTACTTCTTAGACATCTAGGTTACCTCTTAGACATCTAGGTTACCTCTTAGTCCTCTAGGTTACATCTTAGACCTCTAGGCTACCTCTTAGACATCTAGGCTACTTCTTAGACATCTAGGCTACTTCTTAGACATCTAGGCTACCTCAAGACATCTAGGTTACCTCTTAGACATCTAGGCTACCTCTAGACATGTAGGTTATAAATCTCCAGTTTACCTCTACAGCTCAATGTTACCTCCAGGTTACCCCTGGACATCCAGTTTACATCTACACCTCTAGATTACCTCTTAGAATTCTAGATTACCTCTAAACATCTAGACTAACTTTTAGATCTCTATGTTATCTCTAGACCTCTTGGCTACCTCTAAGAACTCTATGTTACATTTAGACCTTTAGATTACTTTTTAGACCTCTAGGTTACCATTAAATCTTAAGGTTACTTTTAAATATTTTGAAGTATCTTTGTAATGATAGTAAATGAGATATTAATTGAAAACCTTTGTGACAATTTGAATTTACTATCTTTTTTTTTCTTTTTGCTCAGATGGCCAACATGGAGTCAGTTCACACTGGACGCCAGGTGTTGGTGTTTTTGATTAAAGATTCTTTAGACATCACTGACCTCAAAACTGACCTTCTGTATCACATCAAGAACAATACGTACATTGACTACCCACATGGGCCCAGAGAAATAGGGCTCGCCTTGAACTTATTCTGGGATAAGCTGAGCCTAGATCTTAAGAACTAAATCGAGTCTGAAATAAGAATATAATGGCTATAAGAATGAACTCATCCTGGAAGAAGAATTGAATGGCAATGTGAACTAGTTCTACCCTTTCATGACAGAAATATAATTTCGAGCATCAATTTATTGTATCTTATCATCTTATCTTATATATTACAGACGTTACTTCAAAAACGAAGATGATTACGTCCTACGCGTCATGCATTTAGTCATGCATATTAACCAATGACTTAAATTCTGAAAAGTCACTAGTTTTCCTGGCTACCTCAGGCAACCCATTCCATGCTCTAATAGCACTAGGGAAGAAGGAGTATTTGTACAAATTTGTCGCATTTTACCCAAAGTCAATTTGAATGGTGAAAGCAGAATGGGAGTGGTAAAAGATGGCGATAAGTCTTGTTTGAAGTCATTCAAATTTGTTTCAGTTTAAGTATTTAAGGGGACGAAACCCTAAATATGTAGTCGTATGTGAATAATGAAGGCTTAATTTCCCTTGTTTGTGTTGAACAAAATAATAAATTACCAGTAATTAAATGACAAATGTATTAATTTGTTGCTTTATTCATGCTTTGTTTACACCAATGATTTATTGCGCAATGTTTAAACTTAATCCGAAAATGAGTGTGTGACGTATAGCGTGTACAAACGTTTTTACCAGACAGACAGAGTGAGTCGATAAAAGCTGTACAGCTGTCCACAACGATTAGCCTATTGAAACGTTTTAAGTGTGGCGTGATGTCAATCTTTCATGGTTCGCAGATCTCGGGATAGAGAAGTTTCGCAGCCATGCTCCTCTAAAGTGTATAATTATCGGCATGCCGGATTTAAGTTGGTGAGTGCTCCAGGACAGGATTATTGGTGAAGGCATCTACACTCTTTCCAAAGCTTTAATAAAAATCCACGTATTAGTAATTAAGTAGGCAAGATTTATATATATTATATATATATTAGAAGAAAGAAATTCAATCTCATAAAAAAATGTTTTTTAGATATTCAATATGTATACTTTAGTACAGGCCCTGGGTTGACGCTGTAAGCCTGGAGCTGCTACAAGCTGACTCTTATGACAGTGTTGCCCAACGTAAGATTAGAAGTTATTTTCTCTATAGGCTACATGTGAAAAAAACGTTAAAGTTTCTGACCCGTGGGAATTCTGCCTTCCCTTAAATCCTGAGAAAAGTCAAGGCCTTGAGCTGGCCTAATTCCATTCATCACATACCGCTTACAGAGAAGATCCTCTCTTGCAAAAGCCCTTGACAGAAACCCTGCTGTCTTGCGTAGTGCATAAATGTCGCCATACAGGTCGAGAATTTTGGGTTTCCCAGACCTGTTGAGACGGAGATCAGCAAGTCTGGGGCAGTCAAACAGAATATGAGGCACGGTTTCCTCTTCTTCCCCGCAGCGGGGGCACCGTGAATCAAAATTTGGCCATAGCCGCGAGAAATATGAGACAACAGGACAGTGGCCTGTCCTGCACTGTGCTATAATAGCTTGCTCAGGCCTGGACAGCCTCCACCACGGGGAAGTGCGGTCAGGGCGCCTCATGCACTCCCAGACTCCACGGGCTTTTTTGGGACTTGTCCCAGCACTCAAACCACTTTTCCATTTCTGTTTTTTGTTGTAAAGTTCATCTGTTTTTGTGGCCTACGGTTAGCGAGGGTGTCATGTAGCCAGCACAACGACCAACCGCCTATACTTTTCCCCAACTAATGTCAGGTACCCATTAGAGCTGAGTTGACTCAGAGGCGCCCAAAGATTCCAAAGTTGAAAATCCCAGTCTTCACCAGGATTCGAACCCGGGACCCCGGTTCGGAAGCCAAGTGCTTTACCGCTCAGCCACCGCGCCTCCCTTGGCCTAACTGATGTCTTATAATTGATCCAATTGTTTTGAAAAAAAAAAAAAAAAAAGAATAAGTTTATGAGATTTAATTCAGAAAATGAAGATTTAATTTAAATTAGGTCTAACTTATAATGCATACTAATTAGCTTTTTCTCTTTAAAAAACTGCTTGCATAACTGATTTTAAAAATTAGATTTTTCGCTTTCAGAAAAAAAAAAGTAGCCGTTGCATCAGAACTTTGAATGGTCTAAAATATTGTGATGTCGTATTTTTAATATCTTTTCTAGTTTACGAGATCTAAACGGGACGGACGGACAGACGGACAGACGGACAGACATTTCGCACAAAACTAATAGCGTCTTTTCCCCTTTCGGAGGCCGCTAATAAACACATCATTCTATTTCGACGACTATTGTTTGACTCACATTGAATTAAGAACAAAAACATAATGCGCTGATATAAAACCGAAAAGAAAGGGCATCAACGAAATGTTTTAGGTTCGAAGATCTTTGTAAAGTTTGTCCCAGAACACTGACAGCTCGTTTCTTGATCCTTTCGTGCCATTCTGTGGGTAGACTACGTAGGTGTTGTTACGTATGTGGAACAAGAGTTCAGTTCCCAGTTGTTTGTTGTTGAGGGAATCTTTTAGAAGGAACACGAGAACTTGACGCCCTGTGTGGACAGACTCCATATTGGCCATCTAAGGAAATAAAATATGTAAAAAATAAATTACTGGTGAGACGTTATGAATGTACCAGTTTTTGAACTACTCTAAATAATCTGCAATTATTCATTTAACATTGGACCTATTACGAATACTCTGGCGTTATTGACTCAGAGCTAGTGGATACAAATAGGTGGGCATGGAGAATGCACGCCTCACAGGTTTTCCTGTACCCTGAAAGAAGGTTTAAAAGCCGCTTGGAGAAACAGAAGGGCAGGGAAAGGGGGCTGTAGAACAGTGATGCCCATAACACTGTACTGTATTGATGTTTTTAGGTCAACCTTTGAGATCTATTGAAAGAATATTTGTTTAAACTCAATTATGAATATTTTTCAGACCACGGAAGAGCTGGGTTTTTATTTTTGAGAAACCCAGGCAGTATCTATTTATGTTAAACATCATTCCATTTATATCTCTTTATTCCATTTATATCCATTTATATTCTTCCATCACATCAAAAATGAATTTTTTTACGACTACATTTCAATAATTTAAGTCTAGTCAACATTTTCCTAGGGCTTCTACCAGGACTTTAAATCAATAATTTAATCTTCCCCTACATCAGAATATTTTACAAGTAGTCTTATATTTTACTTTTAAAAAATGGGGGTGAGAATTGTATTATCATGGTTTAGTATTGACTTACCTGTATCTCGTAGTTACACCATTTACTCTTCAAAAGGTCCAGCGTGAGTACTACCAACGTCTTCCTGCTTTCTCTCACAGCCGTCACTATGTTAGAGGCCATGAACTCACCGGCCACAAAGTCTCTGCCGTGGACGTGTACATTTAACCCTCTGCTGCTCAGTTCTGGGGATGAACTCACCGGCCACAAAGTCTCTGCCATGGACGTGTACATTTAACCCTCTGCTTCTCAGTTCTGGGGATGAACTCACCGGCCACAAAGTCTCTGCCATGGACGTGTACATTTAACCCTTTGCTTCTCAGTTCTGGGGATGAACTCACCGGCCACAAAGTCTCTGCCGTGGACGTGTACATTTAACCCTCTGCTTCTCAGTTCTGGGGATGAAGTCAAAACATGGAATTAAGATGAGAAATAATTAACTGATTTTGTAAAAGTATATATAGGCCTATTTGCATACGACTGAGAGAAGACGAAAGGAAAGATAATGCCGCTGTGAAAAAAGCTTTACTGAGACACTTGGCTCCACAGACCTTAAATACAGAAAGAAACAATATTTGTATGGTGTCTGTCACAGCGGCGTTGTCTTTCCTTCCTTCTTCTTTCAGTTGTATGCAAATATTCATCGCCCTTCCTTTAGGACGCCCCAGAAGGCTTCGTGCACATTCTGTTTGTGGCAGGCAGCAAGCTCTTGCAAGGTCTCTGGTCACTCTCGCGCCTTCATCGAATGGTGACATTGTGTCCGTTTCTTTGTATCAAATTATTCTCTTTTCTGGTTTTGTTGTGTCTGTATTTTTTGCTTTACCTTTAATTCTAGCTACACCGAAATGTTGTTGTTTTTTCTTGAGACTTTGAGAAATAGATTGACCCTCTACAAAACAATTTTGATCAATTAGATAATCATTATAAGACATCAGTTAGGCCAGATTCACATCTAACTTCACACTCACTTTTACCTCTCCCTTGGTCTGCAGGACCGTTGGGGCACCACACAAGATCTGTCAACCTTCTTTCTCCATTCTTCTCTCATTTGCATTTGATATAACTTTATTCTGATATTCTTTCTGATATATTTGGAAGCCTGCCCTTTTACCTGCATGAGTGGACCACTTTGGGGGCCGATTTTGAGTTTGCGTTTTCACACTAACTGTCTTTGTAACCTTATTCTTGAAGAATATGGGAATAAGTATATATATATATATATATATATATATATATATATATATATATATATATATATATATATATATATATATGATTTAACGTGTAGATATTGTTATCGTCTTTTGTTAACAGCTTATTGCTGTCATAGGAGACTGTGGAATGACAAATGTCACTCTCGCGTAGTCTTGTGTAGATACTTTCTTCTGTAACAACATAACAAAGATTATGTTTGTCGACTCTTAACTTGAATTCTATGTACTTCTATCTTGTACTTGTAATGAATGGTCGACAATTGTTATGATGCGAGTTCTTTTTACAAATCTTATATCAACTTACTCTGTCTGTCTGTCTGTCTGGTAAAAATGTTGTACACGTTATTTCTCCCACGCCTATTCTCGGATAAAGCTGAAATCTCTCACAATTATTTCTTTTACATGCCAACACTAAAATTAACCAATTAGTTGATTAACTTTTGTTAATTAATCATTTTGTTTTGTATCCAGAACAAGGGAAAGAATCTTTCCTTGACTGACAAAGTGATATAAATTGAATTAGTCCCCTTTGTTGTTTGCAGGGGAAAAAAAAATTAATAACTAGAAATAACTATAAAACCTACTTTTATAAGCAGCTCTCTGACACAGTGGTGACCATATTGGCCTGATGAGGCTTCAGCCTCCTGGCACAGTGGTGACCACCGTATTGTCCTGAGGAGGCTTCAGCTCTCGAGTTCGAATTCAGATCGGTCACTTTTAAGTTGTTGTTTTATTTTAAATACATTTAAAAACCGATGACCAGGACTGTCCTAGACGCCCCCCCCTTATTTCTCCCTCACCCTATCCCTTTCCAGATGGTCCAAACAAGTGATAGGATCGTAGCGTATTGAGAAAGCTAAAAGCATGCATTTGCGCTAAACAAAAACAATTGGTAAACATATTTCTAATCGCACATATTTAGTATTGTTAGTCTAGATCTATTACAATTTAAAACGAATAGTAATCTTGTAAACTTCATTTTCCTGATTTAATTCATAATAGCAGTATCGTATTTTTTTGTTGAGGATTCGAATAAGAGATTGTTACTATTCAAACAATTATATCAATTATAAGACATCAGTTAGGCCAGGGGAGGCGCGGTGGCTAAGCGGTAAAGCGCTTGGCTTCCAAAACGGGGGTCCCGGGGTCGAATCCTGGTGAAGACTGGGATTTTCAACTTTGGAATCTTTGGGCGCCTCTGAGTCCACTCAGCTCTAATGGGTACCTGACATTAGTCGGCGATAAGTAAAGCGGTTAGTCGTTGTGCTGGCTACATGACACCCTCGTTAACCGTAGGCCACAAAAACAGATGAACTTTACATCATCTGCCCTATAGACCACAAGGTCTGAAAGGGGAACTAGTTAGGCCAGGTTCACATCTAACTTTGCATTCACTTGCACCTATCCATTGATCTGCTGGACCGTTGGGGCACTACACAAGATCTGTCAACCTTCTTTCTCCATTCTTATCTCACATTTGTCTTTGATATAATTTCATTCGGATGTTCTTTCTGAAAATATTGAAGCCTGCCTGGGTGGACCACTTCGGGGGCCGATTTTGAGTTTGTGTTTCCACACAAACTGTCTTTGTAACCTTGTTTTATATTTTGCTTGTTATCGGTATGATGATGAATTATTTTGTCTATTCTTGGATAACAGCAAGGACATAATCTTGTAACAGTTTCAAGATATTTTTTTTTTCAAATACTTTTACAATACAGCTCTAAGTCTTTCGTCACTACCGCTCCAACTTCCCAACTAACTAACACTAACAAAATCAGGCCCTTAAATAACTTTTTTGGTTCTCCTGTAAGCCGTAACTTTCCACTTGTACCCAGCCGTATCGTATTTCAAGCATGACTCTCTTATTTAGACCTTGACACTTATTAAGACCTTGACACTTATTTAGACCTTGGCAATTATTTAGACCTTTGCAATTATTTAGATCTTGATAATTATTTGAACCTTGAAACTTATTAAGACTTTGACTATTATTTAGACCTTGACAATTATTTAGATCTTGACAATTATTTAGATCTTGACAATTATTTAGATCTTGACAATTATTTAGATCTTGACAATTATTTAGATCTTGACAATTATTTAGATCTTGACAATTATTTAGATCTTGACAATTATTTAGATCTTGACAATTATTTAGATCTTGACAATTATTTAGACCTTGACAATTATTTAGATCTTGACAATTATTTAGATCTTGACAATTATTTAGATCTTGACAATTATTTAGACCTTAACACTTATTTAGACCTTGATAATTAATTAGACAATGACAATTATTTAGACCTTGATAATTATTTAGACCTTGACAATTATTTAGACCTTGACAATTATTTAGACCTTGACACTTATTTAAACCTTGACAATTATTTAAACCTTGACATTTATTAAGACCTTGACAATTATTTAGACCTTTACACTTATTTAAACCTTGACATTTATCTAGTCCTTGACAATTATTTTGACTTTGACACTTTGCGCTTTCTCGTATTCCTAGTCCCCACACCGATCAAGTTGGATTTATGTATAATTATTAATAGTCGATAACATTACATAAATTAATAATTTAAAAAAAATTAGCTAATCCTTCAGTGGTGATTACTTTATTTTGTTTTTATTTACAAACAAGGAGCTTATTCCTGCAATATTGAGATATATGACATTGATTCTTTCCCTTTAGATAAGCTTTGTTTATTTAAAAAAAAAATAGTATGTTTCGTTCTGAGTCACTTTAAAGGAAGGTCTCAAAAGGTGAACAAAAGGGAGGGGGAAGACTAAGTTGGACATTTGAAACAAACAGTCTATGGGGCTGGGGGGGGGTACATTATTGGCTTTTAGTAGCGTTCAACTGTATGTTTTGCTAACAAACAAACCAAAATCGAGGAGCCTCTTTCAAACCCGGGCCTCACAAAGGTAAAAAAAAAATAATATTGTGAATATTGGTGTCAGCTTACCTGGGTATACATCTTTTAAAATAAACTCTTCATCCTGGTGAGCAAAGCTAATAAAGACATCATACCGCAACTGGCCATCGTGTTCTTGCTCGCTATGTTTTAACTTGAGGTAGGTCGCGTAGTAGATGTAACGCAATTTCCAGCGAAATCTAAAGGAGTCAGTTTACAGTTTTATTTACTATTTCTTTCACTATTATTACACATATCATCGGGGGAAAAAAAGACAATTATCAAATTTGTATCATCCGAACAAAAGGATAATCAAGAGAATAGATTAATTTCCATGAGGCCTACGCTAGAATGACAGAAATAAGTAAACATTATACAATGATCACTTTATCGATGTTGAATACTTAGAAGACAAAGCCCTTGACCGCATAATGTGGAGAGATGTTGAGAAAGAAAGTTACAGAGAAGTGAAAGCGATGACTTCGGCCTGGAAGTTAAGAAAGCTAAACAAAACAAGATTACAAAAAAGTTTGTGTTATCACACAAACTCAGAGGCGGCCCCAATAGAATTCACCGATGGACCAGGAATATTCAAGGCATTTAAAAAAAATGGTTGGCTCCTCTACCATCAAAAGCATATGCCACATTTACCTGCGTTGTATACGGATGGGAGTATCTCTCCAGAATAGAGCTTGGCTCAAAAAAGATGAACAAGGCTTTTCGAAGCATAGCTACACCTAGGATGTTTCTTTGCTATAAAAGAATTCGCAAAATCGAAGCTCACAAGATACTGGGGAGGGAGGGGTTATTGTTTACAGAATGAAAAACAGATTCAAGGTATTTAAGATTTAAGACTGCTGTACTTCTGTGCAGCTATGCGGTTAAAATTGTTAAAACTGAATGTATCCTCCACTAGCCTGTAAATTATTCCAGCAATAACAAAAGCAACCATTATGAATGTGGCAGCTATAACAAACAAACGAGTTAAGGAATTGTCTGTGCACTTTCTTTGTAACTCCCTGAGAGTCTCTTCATAGGCGTCTGTGATATTTTTAAAGGAAGAGTCTGCATACTGACATATGTAGTCAGCAAACGTTGGGTCGAATGCCCGCGAGCTCAACATCCATTGAATGAAATCGTAGTTGTCGCAGTCGCAGCGAATTGGGTTTTGCGACAACGCGGCTCTTGTTGCTGCATAAAACGTCGATGTGTTGACGAACCTCCAAGGAGAAGCTGCTGATTTGGGAATTCCTCATGTGAACGTATTGAAGATTCATCATGTGGCCGATGTTCAGGTGGAAGATCCACATCGAGTTCATCTCGAAGTAGAGAATCCTCAAGTTCGTGAGACCAGCAAAGATGTCTGCATGCATCTTCGTTATGGCATTGCCAGACAGGTCGAGCGTCTGCAGCTTATTCAGTTTACTGAAAGGTCTGATGTTCGACTCCATAAGTCTGAAATAGGGTTCAAGCTTGTTGTAGCCCAGCATCAGTTTTGTAAGACTTGTAAACTGGTTGAAAAATGTCTCATTAATGTTCATTATGGAACAATATTTTAGACTTAAGTAAACCAAATTATCTAGGCCATAAACTGGACCAATTAATGATGGAAAGTAATTATTGACTAGTTTTATCCCAATCAAAGAATTATTTGGACTAAAGAAAAGATTCCTGATTGATCCTTTTAAATGTCCTCCCCCCATGTATAGATATTTCAGTTTAGGCGGGAACATAAAGCAAGGCAACGGCAATGTTCGACTACAATCGTTGACAACTTGAAATTTAGACAAATCATTCCCCGAGCGTGAAGCAACATCTCCATTCTCGTAGCGCTTGCTTAGTTTTAAAACCTCTAGATTCTCAAGACAATGTAAATCTCTCAAATAAGCACCAAAGAAAAAGTTATTGTTCTCTAGATCGACGTACGTGAGATTTGTAGGAAACTTTTGTAAAAGACCATCTCGGATGGTTTCCCTTGCCTTCTAGAATTTTTAACGAGCGTGGTAATCCTTCAAGTATTGTGTCATCAATAATGATTGAGGTGGAATAGAAAGGCTCGACATAGTTGAACTTCAGCTCGGTTATGTTGTACGTCTGAATACTTCGCAGAACTCGAAAGAGATGTTTAACACGTAGCTTGTTGTTGTTGCTCACGTCCAGACTGTTCAGATGAACTAAAGGCGTGAAAGTGTTGTTGCTGACTTTAAGTCCAAGAATGTTACAATTTGTTAGGTTTAAAGCTGTGATTTGTCCCACGTTTAAACATGTTGAATAATCAGGGCGTCAATATTACAAATTTCCATTGAGAACGTTAAATTTCTTAAGTTGATTAGGTCTTTAAATTTGGGACCTAAAATAAATGGACTTATCCCGTCCAAGCTGAGAGTTTCTAGCTGAGTTAGTTCTGAGAGTGTGGAGTCCGGGTAGCTACACGAAGATTCACAATCTTTAGCGTTGTAGTGCAAGTAGAGTGTTGTAAGAGAGATCAAATCCGAGAAGACGCCTTCTGGAAATGTGCTCATGACATAATTTAAGTTATTTCCAGCGAGGTTCAAACGTTTTAATTTAAAGAGTCGACTGAACGTTTCAATCGTTAACAGGTCAATAATATTGTTGGATAAATTCAACTCGGTCAAGTCTGTATAGTTACAGAAGGAGCAGTTAACAATGGTTAAAATTTGATTGAATGAAAGGTCAAGAAACATAACAGAAACAGGTAAATAATCCGGGACTCTAATTAGGCCTAGTCTACTACAGTTACATCCCGTCATGTTACAGCTACAAACTCTAGGACTCGTTTCAGTTCTCTCGGACTCAGGTAGCATTAGATCTACATAGTTTTGCAAATCAGTCTGAATAATTTCTGAATTTATATCTTCTTTGAAAGGTTCAAAGTTCAACTTAGACCCATTCGTGTTTTGGCTACTATCCAATGTCCAAAAAGAAAGTAACATTACCTTGACAACAGTCCATGTTTGTAAGAATCTCATTTTAGATATTTCTGTAAGAAACACATTTAAAAGTAATGGTAGCCAGTCTAGCGAGCAATGAAATTAATTTTTGTTTTCTGAAACTGTACACACTGAAGACACACGCTGCACTATGACTAAGTAACTAACGTAACACACTTCACTACAGTGTAGCCTCGAAACTTGCTCCTTTCCTTTTAACTTCCACTTCCCATGAAGGGGCGATGTTTGAAATGCAAATGACTAATAATCATATTAAGGAAAAGGTTTTCAAAATGAATTTTTTCTTCCTTGTTTTGGTCCAACGTTTAAAGATATGTTTTTCTAAAAATCTGGGATATCTAAAACTTAAGCCCTAGTAAGGTATTCTGCGAGAGACAACGCCATTTTTGTAGGTCTAAGACCTTGTAAACAGTGCTTGCTACTTAGGGTTACTTTCATATTGGTTCTACATATAAAACATTTAAATGACTAAGGTCACAGGTGACACTATAAAGTTATAGTACTTTGTTTTATTTTGGTGAACTTTGTTGACTACAGAGCCGGACAATGTAAATAGCGAACACGAGTATGTCCGGAAGTACAGGCGCTTTAGAGATGGAGGGTTTAGTCACTGAAGTAAATTACCAGTTAGTCAGACTTAGCGGTGTGACCATTTAACAAGTAAAGTCATCTGAGTACTAATGCAGTAAGAGAGTTAATAGTCATGTGCAAAGTATATAGACACAAAAGTAAAGTAAAGTTCCTCTTTCAGACCATGTGGTCTTTAGCTCCTCTGTTTCTGTGTCCCGCGGTTAACGAGGGTGTCAACGACACCTTTAGTTTTCTAATAATTTCCATCAGAGCTAAGTGTTACTCAGAGGCGCCCTTAAGTTTCCGAAATTAAAATTCCCAGTCTTCACCAGGATTCGAACCCGGGATCCTCGATTCAGAAACCAAGCGCTTTACCGCTCAGCCACCGCGCCTCATATTTATTAAGTGAATGTGATCGGCGTATTTCAAGAGAGTATGGATTATATTATATCAACAATGCACTAATGTGTGTCTTTATGGGATAGAATACGTTAGCTAGTGTTAGTAAGTGCAATATTGTGATAAGTAGGCGGGGCCAAACTGATCACATGAAAGTTCTAAAACACATCTCTTTAAAAACACAGATTTTATTTCGAAACTGCACTCGCGGGGATGTAAGATTATTTTATCGATTATATATCATTCTTTCATTTCCCATGTAGATCTATATATATATGTTAAGATCTACAACTTATATCACTAGAAATAGCATTTAATTCTATAAACTATATTTACTCAACACTCATGTCAATGTAAACATTAATCATTTTAATTTATACACCACCTATTTCAATACGTACACCACCTATTTCACTACGTACACAACCTATTTCAATACGTACACCAACTATTTTACTACGTACATCACCTATTTCATTACGTACACAACCTATTTCACTACGTACATCACCTATTTCACTACGTACACAACCTATTTCACTACGTACATCACCTATTTCACTACATACACCACCTATTTCACTACGTACACCACCTATTTCACTACGTACACAACCTATTTCACTAAGTACACCACCTATTTCACTACGTACATCACCTATTTCACTACGTACACAACCTATTTCACTACGTACACAACCTATTTCACTACGTACACAACCTATTTCACTACGTACACAACCTATTTCACTACGTACACAACCTATTTCACTACGTACACCACCTATTTCATTACGTACACAACCTATTTCACTACGTACACAACCTATTTCACTACGTACACAACCTATTTCACTACGTACACAACCTATTTCACTACGTACACAACCTATTTCACTACGTACACAACCTATTTCACTACGTACACCAACTATTTTACTACGTACATCACCTATTTCACTACGTACACCAACTATTTTACTACGTACATCACCTATTTCATTACATACATCACCTATTTCACTACGTACATCACCTATTTCACTACGTACACCACCTATTTCAATACGTATACAACCTATTTCACTACATACACCACCTATTTCACTACGTACATCACCTATTTCACTACGTACACAACCTATTTCACTACGTACACAACCTATTTTACTACGTACACAACCTATTTCACTACGTACACAACCTATTTCACTACGTACACCACCTATTTCATTACGTACACAACCTATTTCACTACGTACACAACCTATTTCACTACGTAAACCAACTAATTCACAACGTACACAACCTATTTCACTACGTACACAGCCTATTTCACTACGTACACAGCCTATTTCACTTCGTACACAACCTATTTCACTACGTACACAACCTATTTCACTACGTACACAACCTATTTCACTACGTACACAGCCTATTTCACTACGTACACAACCTATTTCACTTCGTACACCACCTATTTCACTACGTACACAACCTATTTCACTACGTACACAACCTATTTCACTACGTTCGCAACCTATTTCACTACGTACACAACCTATTTCATTACGTACACAACCTATTTCACTACGTACACAACCTATTTCACTACGTACACAACCTATTTTACTACGTACATCACCTATTTCACTACGTACACAACCTATTTCACTACGTACACAACCTATTTCATTACGTACACAACCTATTTTACTACGTACATCACCTATTTCACTACGTACACAACCTATTTCACTACGTACACAACCTATTTCATTACGTACACCACCTATTTCATTACGTACACCACCTATTTCACTACGTACACAACTGTTTCACTACGTACACAACCTATTTCACTACGTACACAACCTATTTCATTACGTACACAACCTATTTCATTACGTACACAACCTATTTTACTACGTACATCACCTATTTCACTACGTACACAACCTATTTCACTACGTACACAACCTATTTCATTACGTACACCACCTATTTCACTACGTACACAACCTATTTCACTTCGTACACAACCTATTTCACTACGTACATCACCTATTTCATTACGTACATCACCTATTTCACTACGTACATCACCTATTTCACTACGTACACAACCTATTTCACTACGTACACCACCTATTTCACTACGTACACCACCTATTTCACTATGTACACCACCTATTTCACTACGTACACCACCTATTTCAATACGTACACAACCTATTTCACTACGTACACAACCTATTTCACTACGTACATCACCTTTTTCACTACGTGCACCACCTATTTCACTACGTACACAGCCTATTTCACTACGTACACAGCCTATTTCACTACGTACACCACCTATTTCACTACGAACACCACCTATTTCACTACGTACACCAACTATTTTACTACGTACATCACCTATTTCACTACGTACACCAACTATTTTACTACGTACACCACCGATTTCAATACGTACACAACCTATTTCACTACGTACACAACATATTTCAATTCGTACACCACCTATTTCACTACGTACATCACCTTTTTCACTACGTACACCACCTATTTCACTACGTACACCACCTATTTCACTACGTACACAACATATTTCAATTCGTACACCACCTATTTCACTACGTACACAGCCTATTTCACTACGTACACAGCCTATTTCACTACGTACACCACCTATTTCACTACGAACACCACCTATTTCACTACGTGCACAGCCTATTTCACTACGTACACAACCTATTTCACTACGTACACCACCTATTTCACTACGTATACAACCTATTTCACTACGTACACAACCTATTTCACTACGTATACAACCTATTTCACTACGTACACAACCTATTTCACTTCGTACACCACCTATTTCACTACGTACACAGCCTATTTCACTAAGTACACAACCTATTTCACTAAGTACACAACCTATTTCACTTCGTACACAACCTATTTCACTAAGTACACAACCTATTTCACTAAGTACACAACCTATTTCACTAAGTACACAACCTATTTCACTAAGTACACAACCTATTTACTAAGTACACCACCTAATGCACTACGTGTACCACCCATTTTTAAAATTCTCAGCACAAAGAACGTCCCAAAATTAATATTAAAACCATCACATTTCACTATTTATCACTTTCACCTTCACATGTCCGTTTGACCGTTTGGGCACCACACACAATCTTTTGACAGACTTTCATTATTCCTTTCTGTCTTTTAGATAGAGTCTTTTCAAATAATAGGCCCATTTATTTTTTATGACGTGTTCACATCACTTTCTCTGTCTGCCTCTTCTTCTTTTTCCTGGTACAGTTCCCTGACGGAAGGTCTTTGCAAGCCATTAGGATCTTGTGATATGGGCATAGACTTTAAGTTTGCGTTTTTGAAAGTAATTAGCAGGTCATCGTAGGGTCCAATCGCTGTATTAATCATGTTTCTAGTCTCTTCGTTTGAGATGCTTTCTTTGTATATGATACCTAGGATATTTCTGTAGCATCCCCATTCCAAAGCTAGGCTCCTTTTCACTAGTTCGCAAACATATGTGGCCATGTATATCTATTACACATTTAGTCATAGATTTAAATACATATATATATAACTATGGAATAAAAATAACAATAATTCTTTTACAAATGTAATTTATTTTTTTTAGATTTCAATGCGGTGCATCTAATTTGCATCTAATCAACGCTGGCCACTCTTTATCATATATTAAGCCTTTGACAGTTAATACAACATGTACTTTTCATAAGATTTTACTTCTGTACTAGATGCTTGCACAGGATCTTCTTAGGAGCATCTACAGGCTCCGTGAAGCAGTTCACGTTGACCATGTCCCAGCCCACGGCAGCCCAGAGAGCTAAACAAGTGTCATAGGTGTTCTTAGCAGGGTAACCTGCTGCCCATTTCAAGTAGCCCAGTGGCGAGTTGCTGTAAGGAGAGACCCAAGTACCGTTCACACCCCCTTCATTGATACCCCCAATAACAATGTAATAAGAATAAAACATATCGGTATTGTTCTTCACGAAGCCCTGGACGAACTCGAGTTCTTCGCTGGATTCGATTTCGGTCAGCCTGCTTTCAAAAATCTCACAAACTGCTTTGGCGATTCCGGTATTGTCGAACACGTTGGCCCTAGAGAGTTGATAAATCGATCCGTTAAATTCGAGTGATTCGATAAAAATGGAGCTTTGGATTTGGTTCATCTTTCTGTTCCAAGAAGCTATGAAACTCGAGACAAGTTCTTTGTAGGACTGAAACTCGGCATCTCGAAACTTGTTTTCTTCTCTCAGTTTTAGGATTTCATCCACAAGCATTTGTGACTCCTGACTCACGCCCGAGACGTAAGCTGTGTTGGAGACAACGTACGGCTGCCCAGTGATGTTCAGCACTTCTGCATCGCATTTGTAGGCGCCTTGCTTGATGTCGAGACTTCTGTTCCAAGTAAGAGTTAAGAAAGATGAACCAGTAGCTGCCAAGCTCCATGCCGCGGTGAAATTTTCATGACTCTGGTTGCCCAGACTAGGAGCAGAAAATGAGTTGACCGAGGCTAGTTCTTCGTAGCCTTGACCAATGGTTTCAGAGTTCAGAGCGCGGGATACTTTCAGTGATACAAGACTGGAATCATCTGATTTGTTGAAAGTACAATTGATGAAAAGTGACTCCGTCAGACCTTTTAAAATGCTTCTAGGTTCAGCCGTCACCAATACATTCTGTGCTAGGAAAATACAAACAAATATATAAATCTTTGCATGTTCGCCACATCAGAACAAAGGTATGACTTTCTAAATCTAGTATATCTTTTTTTTATTGTCCGTTTCTAAAGGAATGTTAGATTAAATGAAACTTTGAAAATCCTTGGCTCGTAACTTGCTCTTGTAAACATTGTATAAAAACAATCATTTTTTGTCAGTCTAAACTTGGGCAGTTTCCATATTTATATAAAGCCGACATTGACTGAAATACGAGTTTTAAAAGCGAATTCAAACGTATGTATGACTACATTATTGTGTGTGTTGAGGTCAAAATGAAAGACAATAGGACAAATGTGTACAAATGCTACTTCTTCCCTAGTGCTATTAGAGCATGGAATGGGTTGCCTGAGCCAGCCAGTAAAAACCAATGACTTGGCAGAATTTAAGTCATTGTTTAACATGCATGACTAGGTGCATAACGCGTAGGGCGTAATCATCTTCTTTTTTGAAGTAACGTCTGAAGTTAAGAAGATAAGAGAATAGAACTCTTGGGTGAGAGAGTGCTACGACGCCAGGAGTCTCAACCAAAAAGCAACATAGAGTTCATAAAATCTTTAAATATTGAATTAAGAAGCCGAAGAAAAGTCAGTGATTGCATGTAGAAATATTTTTTAGGGGTCGTGACCGCTTGTAGGGGTGTATGTCATTCCAATGACTGTCTTGACTAAATTACATAAAACAGATACATATTGACTGTCTATGGCTACATTACATACAAAGTTAAGGTTAAGCCCTAATGATTGTAAGATTACTTCCCACCACCAGATTTATAAGTGTATACATTTAGTAGAAAGGTTTTTCTTGATGAATACACACACACAAAGACAGAGACACATATACACAGTGTTACATAAGGTTATTTACTGCTTGTAAAGAACACACAATGTTACATAACAAATGTGATCAATTAATGTTACCAAGTGCGGGTATAGCTAACATTATTATATGAGATGTATCGTCAATAACAGTCCCAGTGTGACCTTTGGTCAATAACGAGTTCTCAACCTTATGTAGCACACACATACACAAGACCAACGAAATCGAGCAACATTTTCCTATCAGTTTAATCCCAAATCTAAGTAGATACCCAACACATACTTGAAACTCTAATATTTAAGAGTCCATTTAATCAATATGCTTGACGAATTCGTCTAAGCCCCTTTCTTCCCTAGTGTCATTACAAGTATTTCAACATGAAACGGATTTCATTGAATGATCTAGGAAAGAGCAAAGGACATAGAAGAGTTTAATTCTCTTATTAACATGCAAGCTGTGATGAACACATGGATACGTGTAGGACGTAATTAGGTCCCGTCTTTATTGGGTAGAAACGTCTGTATATTATAAGAGTCTATAGTCTGAGAAAACGAAACATACAGTTTGAAAAAATATATGAATGTATATATATGAACAATAAAAAGTCAATAGCTACCTAAAACTGAATGTGATAACATCAGAGAGTAGCACACAATAAGTATAGAACTAACAGGCACAGAATTTAACTTCATTGCAAAGGTTTGTCTCTAGTTTCTTTTAAGGAAAAGTATTACCTAGAGTTCTGTGTTTTATACTGTGAGCTTTCTTCTTTATCTCCTTATAATGTGCATGCGTTTCTTTCAACAATAGTATCTCTCTCTCTCTCTACATTTATTCATGGGTTAATCTTGCCTGTAAAGTCAAGCTAATTACTGGGTGCACAGTAAAAGGAGAAAAATAATCTGTCGAATACTTTTGTTAAACCTGGTAGGCCTCTGGAATACACAGATGACAGGCCTGTTGACCTATATTTTCTTAAGATAAGGCTTTAACTTTTATTCGGTATTCAATAATGGTTAAAAAAAAAAGTTGGATCGGCTTGGAAATTAGACATTCTATTTTAACGTTAGAAAAATTCAGTTATACTTTTTTATTATTTAAAGAGGGGCTGTGATGGCTGAGTGGAAGAGGTCGCGGGTTCGAAACTCGATGAGGACTGGTATTTTGAATTTCAGGATTTTTAGAACGTTTCGAGAACGTTTCGAGTCCACTCAACTCTGACTCAGTTGGAAGAGTAAAGGCGCTTGTGCTGGCCACATAACACCCTTCGGCAACAAATGACCATTACCGTCGTCATGATGAGACACTCATTTATAGCTAATACCAGTGTTTCACAACATTGGATGGTCGTGCGGTTTGCACGCTGGACTGTCGTTTGGATTTATCGACGGTCGAGGGTTCAAACCCTGCCCGCTCCCATCCCCCGTCGTCCTGCGGGAGGTTTGGACTAGGAAGTAAAATATCTTCAACTCTGAAGGAACATCCGAATTATGTAAAACAAATTATTATGATTATACATATTATAATGATACATATTTGCAAGAGAGTTCATAAAGTGTCAAATAATATGGCTGCCTGGTCGTGCGATAAGCGCGCTGGACTGTCGTTCGGTCGTCTTGGTGGTCCCAGGTTCACACCCTGCCCGCTGGTGTAACAATCCCCCGTCGTCCTTCTGTAAGTTTTGGCTTTAAAGGAACATGTAAAACATTTCACAAACATTTTATTAATATATCAATCATAGGTACACTTATATATAACAACAAAGGTCAGGTAATGATTACAAAATGTGTTCTCTTCATGGGTAAGTTTATACAAACATTCTAAATATCGATTACTAAGGACAAGCCAGGTGCCTTACTAAACATAATAAAATATGTTAGGCAAAGGAAAAATAGACCGTAACCTTGACCTATTTCAAAGACATATATTCTTTAAGTGAACGTTCACATATGAATTTCTTTGGCCAGTCCAGAGATTCTTTAAAGCAGTTAACATTCACCATCTTCCAGTCAACATAGCTCCAAAGTCCTAAACATTTGGCATAAGTGTCTTTGTTAGGGTACCCCGGAGCCCAATTTAGGTAATCCAAGGGCAGGCCGCTGTCAGGAGAAACCCAAGTTCCATTGACACCCTCGTTGTTGACGCCACCGATAATTATGTAATAGAAATAGAACAAATCAGTATTGTTCTTCAGGAAGTTCTGGACGAACTCAAGTTCTTCGTTGGATTCGATTTCAGCCAGCTTGCTATCGTAAATCTCGCAAACTGCTTGGGCGATTCCGGTATTATCGAATACGTTGGCCCTAGAAAGTAAGTAAATAGATCCGTTAAACTCTTGCGATTGAGTAAAGATAATATCCCTGGTCTGGTTCTTCTTGATGTTCCACGAAGCTATGAAACTCAAAAGAAGTTCTTTGTAAGAAAGAGCTTCAGTTTCTCTGACTTTGTTCTCTTCTTTCAGACTTAGGATCTCATCCACTAACATTTGAGACTCGTGGCTGACGCCCGAGACGTAAGCTGAGTTTGAAACTTGTTTCGGGTGACCCGTGAGGTCAAGGAAATCTGCTTCGCACTTGTAGGTCCCTGTCCTGAGGTCATCGCTACTGTGCCAGACAAGACTTAGAAACGATAAGCCGGAAGCTGCAAAACTCGATGACACTGTCAAATTTTCTCGGCTTGTGTTCACCAGATTTGAAGAGGAGAATGAGTTGACCGAGGCTAGTTCTTCGTAGCCTTGACCAATGGTTTCAGAGTTTGGAGCGCGAGAGACTTTCAGCGAAACAAGACTAGACACAGCTTCGTCCTCAAAGGTACAATTGAAAGCAAGTGATGTAGTCAGACCTTTTAGAATGATATCTGGCTTAGCTGTCACGGCTACATTCTGTGCTGCGGAAGATATTTAAAGAAATCTTTTAATTCTTCAATAAGTAAACATTAAAACAAGTAGAATTTAAAAAAACAAACTCTTCCTTCATGGTGTCTATAATTTTCATGCTATTTATTTTATTGTAATATTGATTAACTCAGTGAGTCTCTTCAGTGATCAGGCCAGTTCTTCTCTAAACAGTCCAACTCATTTCTACACAAGACGGTGCGCAAACTGTTCATGTAAGTCTATTTATATATTCAACTCTTAACTGAATACAAAAAAAAAAAAAAAAAACTTTTGAGTTGAGTGCGACAATTCCTGCTAAAGCGTAATGAATATTTAAAAAAATGTATAACGGTTAAACCAGGGTTTTCCCCGTATGGTCAGTTACTTAACATAGTGAATGGATGTTCACGTTTCCAATGCACTTCTAAGTGTGTACTTTTTGTTTAATGGTATAAAGGGGACCTTCAACAAAGGTGCATTTGTTTCATTCTATATGATTTGGTTCATTCGGTTTGGTAGTGAATGATATGGAGAAGAAGATGTTATGCATGCATCGCCTTCCAAACTGTTATTATGAGTGTGTGTTTCTAATTTACAAGTCTTTATTTGAATTTATAAGAATTATCCATGCTAAGCTTTTAGTGAGCTTCAAGCTGCTCTTCTTTTGATTCATATGGATATATGTATTGATAGAGAATGTTTTCTATTTGTATAGCACAAAATATTGAAATAAAAATTGGTTTGTAACTGAAATGTAAAATTTAAAAAAAAAAAAGTAAAATTTTCTTTACATAGAATAAAAATAAAAGTTCTTTTGTACATCATTTTAATATAGAGGCTTAATATACTTTTAATAATAATATGTCATTTGTGGCCTACTATTTTATTTGATAAAAGATTTTTTGAAAATAAAACATGCAATTTTTTTTTCTTAAAACCTCTATAGAGTTCTGTATGTCATTCTATTACGAAAATAGTACATCTTTGGATTGCAGGGCAGGAAGTACGAGGTTTAATTCTCTAAGAAGTCTTTTTTTTTTAATTATTTATTTTTTAAATAAAAGAAGAACCTGTTTTAAGATTAACTTTTATAAAAGGATAACATAAAATGGCGTTGTAGGGGTGCTGTTGCAGTCCATGTCACCAAATTTCTCGATTCTTTCCGATCAGAAGCTATCATTAGCAGAAAATCAAGGGAGAGAATTGGTCCATTGTTGTACGTTGCTTTCCTTCATAGTTTTATTACCTCTGTACTTTGAAGAATGATTTTGGCAGTGGGTCCTGTCTAAGAATATAACTAAACAAGCACAAGCATAAAGATAGACTGCCTAGCATTGACATATTGTCAACATAATAGCTTCATTTGATTTTATTTCATGGACCTCATTCATTAATCGTAAACAAACAACATTTAGCCACGTGATAATATTGATAAAACAATGAACAAAAGACGTATCACGTGACAATCTTTGTGGATTACGTATTTTGTATAGAAGAGATAGAGAACAACGTGGCTAAATGTTGTTTGTTTACGATTGGTGAATAAGGTCCATTGTCAACAGTGAAGGTAAGAGCGTCCTTGACATTGCTTTAGGTTATCGTGAAAATCTCCAACTGAGCACATTGATTCCCTTCGTACGTTTTCTTCTATATATATATTGATATTGTAGAAAGTGATTCCTTTGATTGAGTATATCGATCTGTTTGATTGACTAAGAGTATATTGATCTGTTTGATTGACTAAGAGTATATTGATCTGTTTGATTGACTAAAAGTATATTGATCTGTTTGATTGACTAAGAGTATATTGATCTGTTTGATTGACTAAGAGTATATTGATCTGTTTGTTTGACTAAGAGTATATTGATCTGTTTGATTGACTAAGAGTATATTGATCTGACTTATTCTTTGATAACGCATCTTGCTTTCAATTAGCCCCATTAAGCCTCTTTATCAATCAACATTATTATTTTGTATTTACCTTTTGTACTAATGATTAAAGACAAACTGCCCAGAAGTTAATGACACAGACAGAAAAGATTTTTATCAAGCAATATTAGTATCCGAGAAGATGTTATTTTATTATACATTAATATTATTTAATTTATTTACCTGCGATCTTACACGAGTGTATCAACACAAATAGTAAAAGCGAAGCAAGATAGAGCTGACAAGAATTCGGTGCTCCCATGACTTCAAATTCAAATAGAAAACAAAAAAGGCAACATTTGAGCATTCTTAGATAAGGCTTATGTAGCTTATATATACACAGGTACATTGGATCTATTGTAGTTCAGAATGTTTGAGTAGAGATTAGAGGCATCGAGTTGTGTAATACTTTTAATGCTTTGTTAATGAAAGAATCCTATCAAGAATCGACTATTGTTTCTTCTCAAGATAAGAGCTTTGTTGAATCAAGGATTTGGCAAGCAATTAAATCCGCTCATATTAATTTGTAAAAAAAAGGGAACCACTTTTAAAAAATCAAATTTTCTCCACTTTAATAACGAACTAGGTCACAATTACCCGCCTTGTAAACAGACAACAACCTGTTTCTCCAACTGAGCTTGTTATCTGTGCAGCTGAACACGGAATAGGTAATCTTCAGTAACAGTGCGGGGTAGCCCGCCTGCTGCTAAGCATGGGTTATCTTCTCGTTGTTACAAAACTTATATTAACTCACTCTGTCTGTCTGTTCGTTTGTCCGTCTGGTACAAAATGATTTCTTTCCATTCTAGGATCAATTTTAAATTTGGAACAATTGATGCTAAGAAAACAAGAATCAAAAGATTAACCAATTAGTTAATTAAATTAGTGGTAATTGATACATTTTGTTAAATATAAAAAATGGAAAATAAATCTTACAGAGTTTATATATATATATATAGCTGTAACTGTGGTGTTCTTCCTAATAGATGAGCCCGGCCGGGGGGGGGGGGGGGGGAATTTCCACATGTGGTTTAGCCTCAATGTATGAGGATCTACATTATCATTACCAAAGTTTTAAATAAAAAAAATGTGTTGCTTTAATAAGTGTATTTTTTGGTTTCTTAAATAAAATCCTAATATATTTAAAAAAAACAAAAACTTTTTTGTTTGTTGTTGTTTTTGTTGTTTGTAAATTGTATTAAGTTCTGAGATTTTATGTGTGTGTGTGAGTGGGTGTGTAACAGAACCTCTACTAGTTTCTTTCGTAATAAAATAAGATAGCGATTTTTTTTTTTAAAGACAGGCGTAGAAAACGTAACATTGACTTCAATAGACCCCCCCACCCCCCGGCGGACAATGGTTAGACCTTCATAATATAGTGGGAAAATATACAGGTCGCAACTGGGTTTGCGTAATCCTGTGAATCACTGCACTCATCTTTAATCTTCGGAATCGAAGAAATCGCCTTATTTTTTGAAGAGAAAAATAATTTTTATTTAAAAGATTTATGAACTTTATTACTTGGGAGTTTATTATAATGGTCATGGCTTTCAAATTTTGAGTCACTAAAGTTTCATGTGTGAATATTCTAAAAATTATTTCGTTCGCTTAGAATATAAAGAAATACTTATTATTACCCTCTACATCTGAAGTTATGAATGAAATCACACAGACTGTTACCATTTCAAGCTTAATGAAATCGATCAAGTATTTTAGATCCAGAACGATGTACTTTTCATTAACATGTAAATCATTTATCGATTTAAAGAATGACTTTGAAATAAATCGCTATGACTTATCTTGTAGACTACTGTTAGAGGAATCCTAAAATGTTGCACTTTATCCCAAAGTCACAATAGCGGCCATACTGGTTAGATCAAATAGTAGCCTCATAATACTGGAGCTATGTTTAAATATAGTCCTACAAATATAATAAGTATTTATGCATACATCGCTAACCACTCTACATTGAATGATGTCTCCTATAATTTGCTTTTCAAATTAATTTTGTTCTCATTCACTATGATGGTTAATTCAAATTTTATTTAAAAGTGTGTTCTGCTATTAAAATGATAACAATTAGAATGGCGTTGTTTGTATCGCTTTGTGAAATCGCTAGATTCAAAGGTTTACACAATGATTTTGGATTCATATATTGATTGGCCAGGTACACAGTCTACCATTAATTTAATTGGCATGTCTGAGATTGACAAAGAAGAACGTATAATTACTAAACATTCAATTACAACTTGGCTCGTTAGATTCAGATTATGATTGAGAAAAATCTGGGCAGAAAGAGAACAATGTTTGTTTGTTTTGTACTGAACGAAGAAATTCTACAAGTGACAATTATCCTATGAAACTGATATTTATACGATCTAGATAGTAGATATGTATAAAGAGGGGGAGAAAGAGAGAGAAAAAGAGAAAAAAAATGCATACAAAATGTCCATATAGGCTATGTTGAACATAACGCAGTGAGCATGTATTCTATACAACTGTGTTCCGTGGAACTCTAGTGTTCCGTGAGGCTTGAATGGGTGTTCCACGAACTACTGGAAATATTAACTAGTATCGTGTGAAATGACGTGTCTAAAAAAAAGAGCAAAATGTCCGGTTAAATTCTTGGAATTTGCGAAGTGTTCCGTTAAGGAAAACATTTGGGAAACATTTTTATAGAAACATTATTCAATCATACGAAACACTGGTTTTTGTAATAGCTGTGTAAAGTCGTTTGAATTCTAATTTATATAAAAATTAAATTAAAATTAAATTGTAATTTGTTTATTCCTACATTACGATTTATTCTTGTAACCATGGCAATGTGTAAAATTCTTTTCTGTTTTAAGTTTAGTTAGTTTCATTATGAATTAGCGCACACTAGTAATAGGAAAAACTAATAGCGTAAATTCAATTAAAACTTCAGGTCAAATAATAAATGATATATTTCAACACTTCAAGAAGATTCAAACTAGTATCACTGACAAGTCTGTAATTCTATCGTTAAAAGCTAAAAACATTTTCAGATCAAAACAAATCTGGAAAACACGATTCTGTAGATACCTGAATAGATTGATGGAGTGGTAATGGATGCCTATTACACTAAACAAGGCACAGTCAATTACACAACCAAGTCAACTGTATCCATTGTCAAGCCTGATGGACTGGTCAGCTATGAAGTCCGTGAAATCGTCGTGACGGCAAATATCTTGTTTGGGGAAATTGTCGGCTTGCTGGGGATAGTAGCCAACGTGATCAATGTTGTCGTCTTCAGCAAAATTGGATTTAGCGATACCGTCAACATCAGCCTAGCAGCCCTGGCTGTAAGTGACATCGGGGCCCTGGTCACGCTTCAGTGGTTCAACGTGATTGTTAATCCTTGGTTCCTCCAGTTGGACCTCCCGTTTCTGCCACTGGAGATTCAAAGTTTGACCGCAGGCTACCCCCACAACTATTTCGTCAAAGTGACCGGTTTTATTACTGCATTCGTAGCCTTTGAGAGATGCCTTTGTGTGACCTTGCCCTTCAAGGTTAAAACACTGATAACCAAGAGAATTGCGCTCGCTTTCAACGTGGCAGTTTTCTTTGCGATCGCGCTGACCATGTTCCCAGTCTACTACACTGCCTACTACGACTGGAAATTCGACGCCAAGAAAAATAAGACAGTTCTGGGAATCTTCTACACCAAGAACATCAACGACGTCCTTGGCCCGTCCCTCTTTCTCACCAACTCCGTGGTTCCTTTGGTATCCTTCGCCGTTATCATCCTCTGTAACATCGTCATTGCCTTCTGGCTGAAGAGAGCTTTGGTGTGGCGCCAGATGTCATCAGGAGCCGCCATCACCACCCCGGGCGCTGCTGTGTCAGTGAAAGAAAAGAAGATGGTCAAAATGATAGTGACTGTCTCAGTAATTTTTATAATCTGTTTCATCCCGTCGTCCGCCCTGCTAACTGCCCGAGCCATCATACCGGAGCTTAGCATCAGTGGTATATACTCTAACATTAACTGGATCGTGGCCACCTACGCTCTAGAGATGGAGACAGTTAACTCTAGTATTACTATTGTTGTCTATTACCGCATGAGTTCTAAATACCGAGAGACTCTTCTTGTAATGTTTGGAAGACATGTAAATACAAAGAAAACAAGCTCGAAAAGTCTAAACGTCTCACAGATAACTGAAACAAGTGATTTGAAATCTTCTTGATGTACATTTTTGATGCAGATTTTATTGTCTAGATAACAAGCATATTTTGTCTATATTAGGAGGTATATAGCAGAAGTTGTCAAGATACTTAAAAGTTCATCTCTCTTTGCGAGGATAAATAGTCGTATACGGACTCAAGGAAGGTTACGCTCTAGCTAGAGGTATATCAGTGGCGTAGCAAGGGATTTGAGGACCCGGGGATCTTGGCCTCTTTAGGGGTCCCTGCATTTTGACATTCTACATCATGACATCAGAAAATGGCGTGCTATTTAATGTTTAATGTAAAAATTCGAGCACTCATTTCGGGTCCTCCTCAAATGGGGGCCCGGCGGGATTTTCAAACTCTTCCCCTATCCCCACATCATAGTTACGCCACTAGTTTTAGGATTGTCGCAATGACCTGAGTGGAAGGACATGCAGATATTGTATTGTATACTTAGTATCTGTGATGCTTGAAAATATATTTTTCTTTTTTTTAATTCAGTCTAATTTGGAAAACTATATAGTCTCATGTAATAGTTAGCTGAACGTCACTGTTCTGTTAACAGGGCCGGCCTTAGGCAAACTAGGCTGCCACCTAGGGGGCCTTGCACAGGACTCTTTGTCATTTATCTTACTTATTGTTGGTGTACACGGGATTGTTCATTAATTGCATAACTTTATTTCTCTCGCTGTATATATTTTAATTGGGTCCAGCTGATTCACTTCACCTAGGGCCTCTAATTGCTGTTGATACCATACAGTCTTTGGCTCTATACATTCTCAAGGTAAAGTTTTAATATAAATGCATAAATGTTCCATAATAAACATTAAACTGAATTAAAACAACATGAGAAATATATAAAATATTTTTTTTTAAATTATATTAAGAGTATATGTATCAATTATTTTGGATCATTCATATAACTAAATTTCATTTGTAATAGATCTAGACAAACAATAATAAATCTGTACGATTAGAAATATTTTTTTTTTGTTTTTGTTTAATGCATTTTCATGCTTTTAGGCTGAACTTTCTCATTTATCTCGACCAGTTGGAAAGGGGAGATTGAAGTGGGTATTGGCGTGAATGTTACCATAATGGCTTTTTAAATGCATTTATAAAAAAAAAATTATCTAAAAGTTGAGCTCCCTGAACTCGAGCTGGAGAGCCCTAGCCTCCTTAATCCAACACGTCAACTACTATACTGGAGAAGTGCTTGTGAAAATAGGCAAAGTTTAAAGGGGACTAATTCAACTTATACCACTACATCAGTCAAGTACCATTTCTTTCTCTTGTTCTTGTTCTTTTTTTTTTTTTGTCTTCATTCTCATTTTACATGGAGGGTTCAGATCAGTAATCCTATATCTGAGATGAACCGCGACGTGGTTTTTAAATCAGGCAGTTCTTCGTATAGTTTCTGTTCTATAGGTAGGTTTTGGGGCCAGAGTCTTCTTCGGGCTTCTTGATATAGTATGCAGCTTTAAAGGACATGGTCAGCATTCTCTGATGTTGCTCTACAAGGGCAGGTTTCGCTCGTCCCGACTTTAAGCTTCCGGAACATATATTGTCTCATTCTGTTGTGTCCGGTTCTGAGTCGAAAAAATATGCGTTGGTCATGTCGAAATAGCTCATAATCGATTATCTTATTCGATATCAAACATAATAACTAATTATAAATAGTTTATTGACTAATTTGTTATTTTTTAAAATTATTCTTGTGTTGTCAAGTAAAAGAAATAATTGTGCAAAATTGCAGCTTGATCCGAGATTAGGTGTCGGAGAAATAACGTGTACAAACTTTTTACCAGTCAGACAGATATATAGAGTGAGTTGTATAAGCTTTGTAATAATAATAATAATGAAGCTTGTCTTTGAGTTCCAAGATTTAAGGAGGAGTGCAATATTTCTCGTGGACACGGAATCTTAGCTGTTATACTCATATCGAGATCCAGTCTAAATTAGAGTAGATGATACTAATAAAATATCTTAAAATTTCTTATTAATAAACTATTTATTCACTTTTATTTCAGCTAATTACTTTTCTATTTACTTCTTATTAACATTTTTAAAATTATTTGAACATTTAAAAAGAATGATGTTTCAAAGCTAGACCAACATCCGAACATGTTTTTCAACGTATTTATAATATATACAAGCGGTACACACCAGCTACGGCCATTGATTTGGTCCCAGGCTCTATACTGTATATTACGTCCGGAACACACCCGTCTTTTTTTTTAACTAAAAACCTAACATAATTTTTTAGCCCGTGAATTAGTGTATCTTCTACAATAAAAATTCACTTCCCGCGTTCTTTTTTCCTGAGCACCCTTTTGAATTTATTAATTAATTTATTTTTACAATTTTAATAAATGGGCCATATTTTAAATATCAACCTAACATACTTTTAGCATGTGATTAAATGTAACTGTTACAATGAAATCTCACGGCCCGCTCTCTCTACCTCCCTCTCTCTCTCCCTCTCTCTCTCTCTCTCTCTCTCTGGAACCCCTATTTAGTTGCCTGCGCATCGTAATTTCTGCTACATAGACTTCTGATTTGAGTTGGAAAGACCTGCTTCGTAATGCGCACCCAACACATACACGCTCTCATATTTTGTACCCGTCAATTTTAGTCGCACTTTGACTTATCCGCTCTCTGCACCCCCACCACCAACACCAACAACAAAAAGTCCTTCGCACACAATCCCGTTCCCATGTTTACATTTCCCTTAGTATTTTGTTCTCTAAATAAAAATAAATATCAATTTGGTTTTATTAATTGTAATTTTATCGCTTTTGAATGTAGCGAAATAACAATAAGAATTAAAAGATCTAAATTTATCTTTTCAATGCGATTAGGATTTTTATTTTTGACAATGCTACAAAGTACGATTACTTGCTCTCTCTCTCTCTCTCTCTCTCTCTCTCTCTTGCGGAGTTGAGGTCATTGTTAGCGCTCGATAAAATAGGTTAAACACGTCCACCTTCAATGAAGTCCAGTAGGGCGTCGGCGCCGTAGGCGCCATTATCCCGTTGACGGTTAGAAAGGCTTTTATCCAACCACCAGGCCTGGACATGGGGCTCTTCACCCCTGTCCTCTCTGAGGGCTCCCAACGGTAGACAGTCATATCGGTTGACTGGGCCAGACCGGGCCGTGTACACAGCGCTCCGTCCCCGTTCCTGGGTCCCACTCGCTATAAGTGGCCGAGAACAGTGCTGACTGCGGGGAGCTTGTCTCATATTCCTATACTGTAACTGGGTTCCGGGCGTTCTTTCCATCCCAACCCCGAGTGAGAGAAAAAAACAACACGTCCACCAGTTTACGATAGAAGAGATATAAGAAAGTTCTTCCCATGCCATCTGGAGTCACAACGTTGATTTGTATCGACTGGCAGCATGAATTAACTGTGTTTTTCTTGGTATTTCGGTGATCAAAATACAGATATCTCTGGCAGCACTGAATAGATGTGTTTGAGCGTTGGATTTGTTGATGGCGATTGTACTCGAGAAGAATTCATTGATTTTGTTCCTGTGTCTAACGTCAATGTCAGCGAATACATTAAGTACAGTCTAGACATGGACAAACTACTCGGCCAAGGCTACGATGGCTGCCTCGTGCTGGGTAGCATTCAGACAAGACCAACGTCTAATCTTTCGACTCAGGACCGGACACAACAGAATGCGACAACACATGTACCGAGGCTCAAAATTGGAACCAGTGAAATCTGCCCATGTGGAGTATCACCAGAAAATGCCGACCACGTCCTCCAAAACTGCTCTCTTTACCAAGAGGCCCGTATAAGACATTGGCCCCAAATCACCCCACTAGAAAGAAAACTATATGGAGAGCTCCCTGATTTGGAAACCAATGCGCAGTTCATCTCATGTATTGGTCTAGTCATCTGAACACTCCAACACAACAATGAGAACGATGAAGAAGAAGAAGAACTTTGTTCAGACAAAAATTGTGAAAAATATCCAAAAGCAACCCTTATCCGTTTCGCGTCCCAGCGACTTAAACTTGTTATCATTGACCTGAATGACGTTTCAGATATACGTAATGCCGTTGGTGTCATCAAGAAGATTATCTATTCCGTAACATTCCCAAGCGTTGGTTCTAAATTTGCCTCTTTTGTGTGAGACACGATGGACTGAGAAATACAAATTCATTCGCGGTTTAAGTGACAACTTTAAGAAGATCTTTGACTGTTTTGCGTATTTTAAAATACCATTTGTAAGTGAAACCAGACAAACTGCGTATGTAAAATCAGTGCCTGTTTCTCGTGTATTTCTGATTGATCTTTTAGTTGTTGTCAATTATTCATCCGTTCTTGAACCAGTTTCCGTGATGTTGCAGTCTGTCCATCGTAGCATAAGTGGCCGCTCAACAGCACATCACCATTCATATTAATGACATAATCAAAAACCATCTTGATCATGCTGAGGAACACTTTAGGGATGGCATCCTTAGTAAGGCAACACTGCTGGCAGACAAACTTGGTAATGAGTTGGTGCTGCCGAGAATTTGCAGTCGACAGATACACCGAGCGATTATTACAGAACACAGCTTTATATTCCCTATCTTGATTCGTTAGTTTCTTCATTAACGTCTCGCTTTTCAAGCAATAATAATGCTCAGTTCAACCTGTTGTGTCTAAATCCTAAAACAATTCATTAGCTGCAACGTATATAAGAATATCCAAACTGCCAGATAAGCGTTCACCGCCGGCTTGTCCATTGCGACGAGAAGAAATTCAATAGAAATGTTATTGACAGTTTCGGCAGCGTTTGCATTTTTTTTTTTTTTTTTGTATTTACATTGAACTAAATATGGTATATGTATCGGGGGGGGGGGGGGGCGAGGGGGCACCAGTTTTTTTCTTTAATATTCTCTGTAATAAAAAAAAGTTGAAGCTACGACATTCGAGCCATAGGAGGCAACTTGCACCCCCCTGCAAATAAATCCTGCGGGCTCCCATGGCCGGGACCCCTTTTTTCCTTTTGACTAGTCACAACTTCCATAGCTCAATGCTGATGAAAAAGATTAGACGAATGTACAAGTATTGACACACACTTATAATGAAACACTAAACAACAGTGTGCTGTCTAGCCTATTGCATACGTTTGAATCCAACTTTATCAGACACACCCAGAAATGTAGCAAGGTATACAGGCCTCAAAACAGAAAGTTGGTTCCTTCATGATTTATTATATTTGGCAGCTTGCAAATTGTATTTCCTACGGCTAGTTTCTATTCTGAAATAGCGAACAGTTTTATTTTTAAAGCTAACTATGTAAGCCGTTTTATAAATCCTCCTTTGGGATACCCTATTTTGATATTATGAGTGTAATTCATAACTCATGGTTTCTAAAGGTGAAAATTTCCAACCTTGAGCTAGGTAGTTACTTGATAGTAGTTAGTAAGAGAAGTCAGTAAAGGCAGTAAGTAAATGGGTAGTCATTGAAGTTAGTCACTTTTGACAGTTATGGTAAGCAGTCACTATAAAGTTATTACAATGTAGTTAAGATTTGTACCAGTTAACAAGTTATTACTATATTTGTCAAATATTTCTATAAAGGATTATTACTGATTATTTTTGGATTGTGTATCATATTTCCTATGTGGTGTCATAATTATATATATTGTTATAACCCTATTCGCGACGCAAAAGGGTTAACTGTGTGTGATCAGCTGACAAATGTGACACAGGCCAGTAATACAGTTTGGCGTGCTATATTGAAAGGCAAGGGACAGTACTAGCATGAACTTTGCAAGTGAATAGCGCCCGTGTTATGGTCATCTGATCATAAGCCTGTGCAGACCAGAGACACAGTGTGTAAGAAAGCGCAGTTCAAGACCGGGACTGTTAGTCAGCCGTGAAGTCGGTCCTGGTGCAGTCCTCCAGTGAAACGTACGAGTCCAGGAAGAGACAGTAGAGTTTATAAGTTTAGTACAGTGATATACGGTCTAACGTTGTAGCAGTTGATTGTGTTGCCAATTGTGTCGTATTGGCTGTTTGATTTGACCCTTATTAAAGTACCAGATTATTTGGAGCCTTGTTGTCAAGTTCTTGATGTGTTGATGTGTTGTGTTTAGCAGTGTTTACAGAAGTCCTGAGTAGGAGAGAATCGTAACAATATTATACGTATTCTTTGTGTTTGCCACATAAGGCAAATATTTCCTCATTTACGAACGAGCTTTGAACGTGCATAACTTCATCCTGATAATCCCTAACCATATCTAACATTAGAATATGAACACAATGTCATCCAACGACCATCTAAAATAACGTGGTGACAGGTCTGTCTCTAGATGAAGGCCTACTAGGTGTTTCCAATGCCCGATCAAACCATTGAATAGTTTTATAACTACCTGATCTCTCTCACGTTTATTGTCTTATTTACTTTCATCTTCACAATTATTTTCATTTTATTTGAACCTTATACTTCTCTTTGTCTGACAACTATTGTTAATAGCGCAATGGAAAATCACAGACTTAAAGCAAATATTTGTTTTCATATATTGATTGAACTGATTCACGTTTTTCAATTTACTTAATTAGCCAATGTGATATTGACAAAGAAAAACAAATAATTAATTCACATAAAATTAAAACAGGACTCGTTAGAACTAGATCAGCAGTGGGGAAAGTCTTGTTTGTTTTGAACGTCTTCGGATCAATTTATTTTAAGAAACTGATGTATACCTAGGGAAATACTGCATTCCTAATTAATCGTGCTCGAAGAGAAGCCTCATTAATATTATGTAATCATACGTAATAATACGTATATATTTATATAGAAAGAGACTATAGTATCCTTCAATTATAAGTAGCTCTAGATAAGTGACTTTTTTTTTAAATTTTGAATTTATATTAACTTTAAAAAAAAATCATTCAGTTTACTTTGAGTAACTAATACACCAGAAAAGACACACACTATACAGGTACAAATATGTATGTAAAATGTTACAATTAATACAAAAAAGTTGCTTCCACTTTAAAAAAACGAATACAACTGTGACAATTGTGAGCGTATATAATGTAAGCCGTTGAATTATTTTGGCGTGTTGGTAGGGTACAGCTGCTCGTTTAATTAATCTATAAACAAAATAGTTTGGTTTCAGAAGACTAAAAGTAGCCATGGTACCTTAACTTAGCAAGCTACAAAATATGTTGAGATATGCTTTTCTTGTTCTTAAAATCTAAAACAGACGGATGGACAGACGGACCCGCAGACGGAGAGACAAACCACTCAATAGGAACCTAACAGCGGCTTTCTCCTTGGAGGGCCTCTTAAGAAAATATGAACACTATATGTTTCAGAAAGCGTTAAGGTTTACTAATTTTTTATGTTTAGTCTGTACAAGTTTTAGTTGTTTTGTTGGGGATTTTTTCGCTACTAATGAAGAACATAAAAACAGTGGCGTTCCTAGGAAGGGCCGGGGTGCGGACCACACCAGGTTCACCCACCAAGAAACTGCACTTTTTCAAAAACAGACAATTAGAAAATATTGAAAATATCTCGATGCTCAAACATGTTTAAACATTAAACATCAAACATGATTTAAAATAGAGATCTATATATTTTATTGATTCATTTATTTTACAACAAAAACTTTTGGTTGAAATGCCATCAAAAATACACAAAACGTTAAAATGTAGTAGAGAAAAACATTTCGCTCTAGTATGATTTACTTATTCTATAGCAAGATATTGTATTGTTGTGTTTTTATGTTTTTCAACTACCAGCCACAATTCACAATTAGAGAATCTGAATTAAAACATAATGGAGTGTCATAAGAAAGTTTCCTAACATCGTGTTTATTAGGACTCCCTACGTCATTAAAGAACGATTTAATTAATTTACGACAGCTATTGAAGCTCTTTACCGTTGCTATTAATACTAGAGCCGCAGCTCAAAGTCCACTGCCAGATATGGTTATACTTCTTTACTTTCCTGGAAAAAGTCGCCAATACATTATATTAGCATCAAAATATGGGTTTAAATATTGACAAAGTTTGTAGTCAGGTTAGAAGTGATTTAACTGTTCTACAGAAAACGTGACACGTTAGTTTGAAATTATAATAAGAAGGCTCTCGTTATATCAAAAAGTTTCTCTTTCCCTTGGTCTAAACGGCAGATGATGTAAAGGTCATCTGCTTCTGTGGCCAACGGTTAATGAGGGTGTCATGTGGCCAACACAACTACCAACCTCCTTTACTTTTCCTCAACTTATGTCAGGTACCCATTAGAACTGGGTGAACTAAGAGGCGCCCTAAAAATGCCGAAATTAAAAATCCTGGTCTTCACCAGGATTCGAACCCTAGAAACCCGGTTTGAAAGACAAGAGCTTTACCGCTCAGCCACCGCGCCTCCTTATTATAGCAAATCATCGTGGCATTTTAATAGAAAAGAATAAGAAAGGACGGTAAAAAGCCATGAGAGGAATCTAAAGAAGCCAGGAGATAAGTTTCAAGAAGCCAGGAGATAAGTTTCAAGAAGCCAGGAGATAAATTTCAAGAAACTAGGAGATAAATCTCAAGAAGCCAGGAGATAAATCTCAAGTTGCCAGGAGATAAATCTCAAGAAGCCAGGAGATAAATCTCAAGTTGCCAGAAGATAAATCTCAAGAAGCCAGGAGATAAATCTCAAGTTGCCAGGAGATAAATCTCAAGAAGCCAGGAGATAAATCTCAAGAAGCCAGGAGATAAATCTCAAGAAGCCAGGAGATAAATCTCAAGAAGCCAGACTCACTAGTGAAAAAGAGAATAAGAATTCAATTCTTACATTTTTACAATTCACTGAGACTTTAAGAATCTCTACCAACCATTTTCACTAAGCCTTCCGCCGTTTCTTTCTATCTGATAGTCTGTGGCGTCATGTGAAAAAAGCTTTTCAAATCTTTAGTTGATTTAGAACTATTTGAGATGGACAATGCAACAGACACGAGACTTTCGTATCCTGACAATCGGAAACAAAAATCGTAAGATATATTGACTTTCACCAAGCTATTGGTAATTCTTTAAGTTTGAAATAGCGAATAGAACACATTATTTTTTTTTTAATTTGTTTCCGATTTTGCGTTGTTTTTTTATAGTGCAACGTTCATGTTGATACGGTGTGCTATGGTTCAATCTCTTTTTGTAGACCAGTGGGCAGGGGAAGGGGGAGGGGAAAGGGCAGGGGCGTAGCAGAGTAAACGTGGGCCCGGGTTCAGGAATAAGAAATTGGGCCCACTTTTAAAGTGTGACTGAACTCAAACTGGGCTCTACTGTATCTAATGAGAGAGTACATGTCATTGAGAGCCAGACAGTACACAGGGTACACCTGTTCCTCAATTTCCTCAAGCTTTGGATCTGTCCTGTCTTGTCTTGTCCTGTCTTGTCTTGTCCTGTCTTGTCTTGTCCTGTCTTGTCTTGTCCTGTCTTGTCTTGTCCTGTCTTGTCTTGTCCTCTGTCTTGTCTTGTCCTGTCTTGTCTTGTCCTGTCTTGGATTGTCTGTGTTGTCTGATACTACTTCATTTATTCTAATAAAGTAAGACTCCCCTTTCAGACCTTGTGGTCTGTAGGGCAGATGATGTAAATGGTCATCTGTTTTAGTGGCCTACGGTTATCAAGGTTGTGGCCAGTACAACGATCAACCGCTTATACTTTTACCCAACTAATGTCAGGTACCCATTGGAGCTGATTGGACTCAGAGGCGCCCAAGGATCCCTAAAATTAAAATCCCAGTCTTCACCAGGATTCGAGTCCGAGACCCCAGTTCGGAAGCCAATCGCTCTACCACTCAGCCACCGCGCCTCCACTTAATCTAATGCGATTCCGAAAACATGCAAGGGACACAACAATTAACTAACATACTTGATAAAACATATGAAGATTTTAACTGATGTTTATTTACAGATTGAGATGATCGTCTTGTCTATCTATTTAATTAGCAGTCTAATCAATATCCATCTTCCTACAAGCCCTGACCATATTCTCCTATCATGTACCCATATTTAGCAACGTCATTCGTCTGTTTGACTACGTCACTACTTTTACCGTCGCTAAAACAATGCACAATATATTTATTGTCAAAACTAACATCATAATCTCTAAGCTAAGCTAGTCACTGGAGATCACTTAAAGGGCCATTGTTATTGGCCAACCATGTAACATGTCGGGACTCCGAGCTACAAGCTGAATCTTCAGAAATTCTGAATGTGTTTTGGTCCCATTTGGTCGTCACACGTATTAGAGCACATTAACTTCCCACAGCGCATTTTGGCCCTAGTTTCCATCAGCATCGTTTAATTAGGAGACGATGGTTTTCAAAGCACCATTGTACAGAAATTTAAGTTCAACCTACTGAGTAGAAAGTAGATAGTGAGCTCAAGCTTGGTTGCACAAATGTTTGTTACTTCAAATAATTGAAAGACATATTGTTTAATTTGTTTCTATTTTTTCACAATTATTCAATGTACCTGAAAAATCATGAATCAGTTTTTAAAATATATTTAATGAATTACTGGTAAATCACATTAATAACAAAATGTGCATAATGTAAAAATTTGATATTGCCGTTCTATCCGGATTTGATTTGGAAAATCAGTCACAAACTAAAGAATGTAATTTTAGTATTTACTTATACAATTAAATAAAGTATTTAAACTAGTCGATATGTATTGTAATATTAAAGAAATAAATAACACGTGGACCAAAACAAAAGCAAATACTAAACATCATATAACACTCTCACAATGAGAAGGCTTAAAGTATTACATATCATTATTATTAGTATTAGATTTAAAAAATCGAACACGTTAGATTTAAATGAAACGCTGTACTGACAATTTTAGAGTTACCTCCCTTTAATAGATTAGATTTTTAATTTGCTCGGACACCAGAAATAGAATTTCATAACAATGAACATGATTTAATTAAACTAACGTAATAATGTGATGCATTTAAACTCTTATAGTCAACACTTTCCCTTACTTATCCCCGTTTGGGCCCCTAGTGGTCGTGGGCCCGGACGCAATGAACCCCAACGCGCCAAGGCTGCTACGCCACTGGGAAAGGGGGTATCTAGGATAAGGTTTCTGGACTGCCTTTAGGCTCTCAGCAAACATAAGTCGGGTTTCGAACTCGATAGGTAGCCAAGCGTTAAAGCCTATTAGCAACACATCCTATAGTTTAGCTTTAGATTCGCTTTAAAAAACTTTTTTTTTTTCAACTTTAATGTATTTTACGAGTTGTCATTGTGTCATTCGTCGCTACAAAACCTAACAGTATAATGTAAAACCGTTTCCGTAGCAAGGTCATCAAAAGTCCAATCATAAAACATATTCAGTTGATGTTACGTCTGCTTTAAAATTTTTATAATCGCATATCAGGTGTCCAAAAAAAAAGCTGATGTGCCGTAGCTGCAATCAAAATTGTTGATGTACTCGCAGTCGGTCACGCCAGTCGTGTGTGTGTGTTTAGTTTTATTGTTCCCTAGTGCTATTAGAGCATGGAATGGGTTGCCTGAGCTCGCCAGGAAAACCAGTGACTTGGCAGAATTTAAGTCATTGGTTAATATGCATGACTGAATGTATGACGTGTAGGACGTAATCATCTTCTTCTTTGAAGTAACGTCTGTATTATATAAGATAAGAAGATAAGATCAATCTTGTTAAGATAAACCCAAGACATTGGAAGTTCTATTGTTGTTTTGTACACTGAGAGAGTGTCTACTAATACAACATAATTCTACCTAGCTGTTCTTTACTGTCTAGCCACTTTATAGACATTTGTTATCTTCAATATATATATATGTATAAAAACGTTTGATGAAAATGTCATAAACAACGAAATGATAACATCATTTCGACACTCATTTTACATCTGTGCGTCAATCAATCAATGTAGATAATTATCTCATTGTGTTCATTAAGCCTCGATGCTCAACAAATTCAACAACAACAAAAAAACAGATTTTATTGATAATTTTTTTTTTTTTTTGTTTTTGTTTTGTTTTTGTTTATTTGAAGGGCAGGCGAGAGGAGATGGGGAAATTGACTGGGGGTGACACTATGAGGGTGCCGCACCGTGCTGAAAAGATCTAAGAAGATTTTTTTGAAAAATGAAGAAAATTCTGTTAGCAAACATTAAAGGTTAAGGAAAAAATACATAATAATTCTGAATGATGCTAATATAAATCTAGTATTGTTAATCTGAATCTAATATTACTAACACGAATCTAATATTGCTAATATAACTCTAACACTGCTAATATGAATCTAGCATTGTTAATATGAAAATAACATTGCTTGTATTACTCTAATATGCCTTATATAACTAGCCCATAAATGACTAGATGTAACAGAGTCGATAAAAAGGTACCTCTAAAAGTCGCTAAATCGACCTCCGTCGGACAATCAATGGTTATGCATCAGGGGCGGACTGGCTATATATGGGCATTCGGGCAAATGCCCGGTGGGCCGGTACCCAATTGGGCAGGTAGGGCCACCGAAAGGGTCGCATGAATGCCAGAAATTATTTTAAAAGATCTTTTACAATTTAAAGTTGAACAATTATCTAAAGCAATCATATGGCTAACAATTTGTGGGCCGGATTGTATAGAAATGCCCGGGCAGATCAGATTTTTACAACCAGTCCGCCTCTGTTAAGCATGCATTGGCAAAAAATGTAGGTCAGAAGTGGGTTGCGTAGCCATGGAAAATACTGCATTCCTTGTTGATTTTCGGACACGAAAAAGGGCTATTGTGAATCTAGTATTGCTAATATGAATCTAATATTATTAACATGAATCTAATATAGCTAATATGAATCTAGCATTGCTAATCTAATATGTCTTATATAATTAGCCCACAAATGAGTAGCTGTAACAGGATACCTCTAAAAGTCGCTAAATCGACCTCCGGCGGTCAATGGTTATGCCTGCGCTGGATGTCAAAATATGTAGGTCAGAAATGGGTTGCGTAGCCACGGAAAATACTGCATTTCTCTTTGATTTTCGGACTCGAAAAATGGCAAATATGAATCTAATATTGCTAATATGAATCTAATGATGTTAATATGACTCTACTATGTATAATATGAATCTTAAATTGCTCATATGAATATAATATTGTTAATATGAAATATATCTTGTTTCATGTACAAAGCAACAATGGATGCCTATTACACTAAGCATGAAACGATAAATTACACAACCAAGGCAGCGGTACCAATTGTCAAGCCTGATGGACTGGTCAGCTACGAGGTCCGTGAAATCATCTTGACCATCAACATCTTCTTTGGGGAAATTGTGGGCTTGCTGGGGATAGTAGCCAACGTGATTAATGTTATAGTATTTAGCAAAATTGGCTTCAGCGATACCGTCAATATCAGCCTAGCAGCCCTGGCTATAAGTGATATTGGCGCTCTAGTCACGCTTCAGGTATTTAATGTGCTTGTCAACCCATGGTTCCTTCAGTTGGACCTCCCGTTTTTGCCACTAGAGCTCCAAAGTTTGACGGTAGGCTACCCCCACAACTATTTCGTCAAAGTGACCGGTTTTATTACTGCCTTCGTTGCCTTTGAGAGATGCCTTTGTGTGACCTTGCCCTTCAAGGTTAAAACACTGATAACTAAAAGGACTGCAGTTGCTTTCAACGTTGGCTTCTTCATAGCAAACGCCTTGGCGATGTTCCCAATCTATTATACTGCCTACTACGACTGGAAATTCGACGCCAAGAAAAATAAGACCGTTCTGGGAATCTTCTACACCAAGAACATCAACGACGTCCTTGGCCCGTCCCTCTTACTCATCAACACATTGGTTCCCTTGGCAGCGTTCCTCGTTGTCATCCTCTGCAACATCATCATCGGCTTCAGGCTGAAGAGAGCTTCGGTGTGGCGCCAGATGTCATCAGGAGCCGCCATCACCACCCCGGGCGCCGCGGTGTCAATGAAGGAGAAGAAAATGGTCAAGATGATTGTGACAATGTCATCTATTTTCATCATTTGTTTCAGCCCGCTGTCCGCTTTTTTATCCGCCCGAGCCATCGTACCGGAGCTTAGTATCAACGGGGTATACTCCAACATAAACTGGATCGTAGTGACCTATGTCATGGCGATGGACACAGTCAACTCAAGTCTATCTATTGTTGTCTATTATCGCATGAGTTCGAAATACAGAGAGACGTTTCTTCTTATGTTTGGAAGACAGGTTGATAAAAATCAAGTAAACAAACTATAATCTTCTGACCGAAAATTAAAACAAATTATATTCTCTTTATCTAGGACACATTACAGAGGTAGCCTTAAGGGGTGGCGATTGGGGCAACAGCCCCAGGCCCGCTCCTGAAAGGAAAGGGGAGGAAAGCCGCGATAGCATAAATATTGTATAGTTTGTTGATTTTTCCTGCAAAACTTTTCTAAATCATTAGTTACGGTGATTTAAAGCCACTAAATTTATATTAAAGCACTGGGTATGGAATCATACAAGCAAAATCTAGAATTCAGAACAATGAAAGAACAGTATGTAATGCAGTCAAACGGCCAATAGTACAGACCTACAACATTAGAGGCAGACGATAAGGTACTGTATACACATAGTCTACGCTTACGGCTCCAAGCCCACGTATTGCTAATACCGCCTCTGGACTGGACCAAAGCATATTACGTCCCCATACTGGGCTATTCCTCAGATGTGATTAAGACATGGGTTACGTTTTCGAAGGTTTTAATTTACTGATAGGTGATGGGCAAAGGTTTTAAACATATTACCTAAAAAATATCCAGATTAAACTAGACCTTTTTAGGGGCCCCTGCATTTTGCTTGATATTTAATTTTTAATGTAAAAAAAAACACTAATTTGGGGACCCTCCTCAAGTGGGGGCCCGGGGGGAATTTTCAAATTCTCCCCCCTCCTCCCCTACCCTAGCTACGCCACTGAATCTGAAGACAACACTGCAAAACAAAAAGAAACAAAAAAGACGAATGCATTCTTGCTGTTTGGAATTTCTCTGAAATAGTTGCGTCATTATATACAAACATTCCTGCAGATTCACACTAATTTAAGCAACGAAAAGATACATAAAGGGAAGAAATCTGGGAGGGAAACTCACCACATTAAATCACAAACAAAACCAGAGTTCACTCGCTTACAAAGCACCCCCCCCCCCCCGCCCTTCCACCTTCAAGAAGCTGTTGATACATTTAATCAGAATGACCGCTATAAATTAAATGTAATGTTCGTCAAGCCATTAAACATGTACATAAAATATTGATATCCTCAGAAATAAATCAATTTTAAAAGAATAATTAAAATAAATTTTAGAAGTGTCGATATTAGATCAGATATTATTTAATGTGAACCTTACTGTACTCAGATCCTTTTTAAAAAAGATATTATCAATTCTGTATGTCCGTCCGTCAGTCTGTCTGTCTTGTAAAAAGTTTCAACACGTTATTTCTCCCCCAACCATTCTTGGATTAAATTGAAACTTTAATCAATTATTTATTGTACCTAGCCAAATTTGAATCAATTTAAAAATTAACCAATTAGTCAATTAATTGTCGGTAATTAGTTATTTAGTTTGACATTGAAAAAGGGAAAATAGCTTCTACATTATTTAAAGATATAGTTTTAAGTGCGGAGTTTTTCCCCTTAGATAAGCTTTGTTTTTCTTAAAGGATGTTTTTTTATTTTGCTAGTTATTTTATTATTCGTCGCCTTATTCATTTGACCATATAAGTGAATTAGAAGGTCTAAAGTAGGCCTACTTGTCTCACTTTGACATGCTTCAGAATTCTGATCTACATCAAAAGACTGAATTCTTTCCTCTATATGGCCCAGAAATACCAAGATTTGAAAGTAAGTACCAATCAGATGGGTAAGACGTAGCTGTAGAGGGTCGCTTTAAACCGAGACACCTGCTTGGAACCGAGACACCTGCTTGGAACCGAGACACCTGCTTGGAACCGAGGCACCTGCTTGGAACCGAGACACCTGCTTGGAACCGAGACACCTGCTTGGTTGCCGAACGTGACCACAGACAGAAATGAGATAAAATAGCGTTGCGTTAGAAAAACTAAGGTGACCAGACGTTCCGACTTGGACGGGACAGACCCGCTTTTGACTGCTTGTCACACTTTTCATAAAATGTCCGGGGCGGACAAGTGATATCCCACTTTCGTCAACGTCGATCAAAGTCTAGCTTTTATTTTCAACATCGGATTTAGCGCATCACCTCTTGATGAATAACTTCAAAGTTACGACCTAACGTCGTGTTCACTATTTAGACGCTTCTCGTGCTGCTGTTTTTTATGCGTGGTGGACGCGCACATATAACCAAAACACCTCTTTGCATATCGTCATAAAAACGTTGGAAGCTACTATTACGCCTTTCACAAAGTACTTCTCCATCATTTATAGTCTATGTGTGTGTGTTCAATCTAAGAACCTCTAGTGTCTATATTGCATATCAAAGTTTTCTGTACAGTTTTAGATCGATGAATTGTACATTATAATCGCTTTTAAAAAATGAATGATCCCAAACTCTCACATGCAAGAACCAAATGTGAAGCAAACGTTACAAACGTTTTGTCCCGTTTTTTATTTAACATGGTAAAGATGCAGGTTTGCAATGGCCAGTTTGTGACAGTGTTCACTTGGAACCACAAAGACACGAAATTGTTTCCCCTGATGATACGTTCCTTTGTGTCACTGTTAGAATGTTGAAAACAGAATCACTCCCAGGAGAAAATGCTGAAACCATTTGATAATTTATTGCAAATGGTTTTACAAAAACATGGACTGGAAGAGAAAGTTTAGCTTCCAGTTGATGGTTGTACCTAGGTATTTATATTTTTTTATATTTTGGCAGTTGATCGGTAACGCTAATACTAATTTAGGAGAACTAAAAGGGCTAGGACAAGCAAAAGGTTTTTGAGAAAATGCAGACGTTCAGTCGGTGTTGGCAAGAAACTATTGGCTGTGCTACTCACAATGTCATTAAACTATCGGTACTGTGGATTGTCTTCTACTAGACTTGGAAAGATCATGCGTGAAATTTTATTATTGATTCTGCTTCTACACCGTTCGAGTTGAATCTTTAAAATAAATCTACGAATTTGTTGATATAGAGTAAAGCAGATTTTTTTGGGCTCTAGAAAGATCAGTATCTCTGATACATGAAATACAAATATTTATTTAGATGCTGCTTTGAAATCATATCTCTTGTCTCAAGAGAAGTGACCAATTCGACAGCATCGACGCATGAAGCCTCTTAACATCGGAGTCTCCATCTGGTGTGTGCGGATGTGCTGCACATTATCGTCACATTGTGTTGGGAAATAATTTTAAGACAGCTTTGAATTATTTGGTTTAAAACATCACCATTTGCAATTCAATGATGATGATTTATTTGACGACATGAGCTGTGTGATAAAGTTTCCTTCCTCAGACAAGACATCTGAATGGAATCCAAGAAAGACAATGATAGATTCTCGGTGTGCTGAAATATTCCTTCAGTTAAGATTTTTTTGTTTTTGCGGATTTCTTTGAGTGACTACCAGGAACTAACGCAGTTACTGAAAAGTATTTTCTGCAGTGGACGCCTTGTGAGAACCAGAGAAAACACACAAAAAAGGAAACTTGCTAAAAACTGAAACTTTAGAAGGAGATTCATACTTTCATGATGGATGGTTTCAGAGGGAACAGCCTCACAAAATGGTCAAGTTGCCGGAACATAGCGGAACAGTTTAGAGGGAGATAACCAATTTAAATTTATATATCGTTATTGTTTTTTGTTTTTTTTTCATTTTGAAAACGGCTTATTTAATGGCGTAAAGAAAGCAACATTTGCTTTGAAACATGTGTATAGAATATAGATTCTGTATTTTTCTTTACTTCAATGATTGACAATTGTCTTGCTTTCACTCGTCAAATATCTGGTCACCTTAGAACAGTCATGCCCAACCTAATTCGACCTGCGGGCCATTTTAATTTCCGACACTAGTTTCGCGGGCAACATGACCGAAAATGTACAAAAACGAAATGCCATTGGCCTGACACAATTTTATTAGAAACTTGTGGATCCAGTATTTACATTACATATATATAAAGATATTGGAAGTTTATCTTTTTTACGCGTCGGAAACTGGCTTATTTTGTCCATGGAACCATATTAATGATTTGTCTACATAAAATGTGAGAATCATTGTTAATAGCTTTACCAACGACTCATTTTCTTGGCTCTTTTTTGGTTAATACTATAATTGATACTCCAATCTCACACTTTACAAAATAAATATGTTGTATAAGAGTGACCTATTATCATGTTCCACAAAAAAATGTCCGTTCACTTTTCCCAATAGATTCTAAATTCAGAGTCTGCTTGTAGTTTCTTCAGCTTTCCCATTTCATAAACGTACGTTCAATGTCATAGAACTAATTAATCAGAGAAAAAGTGAGGGCCCTAACTTAGGTAAATATACATTTTTCAACATTTTTTTGGGGGGAGGAAAGGGTCATTTTTTAAACTTTGTACCGACGATTCGGTGGGCCAGACAAAACCACGTGGCGCGCCGGATCTGGCTCGCGGGCCGTATTTCGAGCATCACAGCCTTTAAAAAAACACACCTGGTGAATCGGCTAGAGCACAGACGAGACTTTGAGATATCCTTCGTCATTGATGGACAGTAGTCATACCAAAGTACAAAGGTCCCACATACAGTGGGCTGGACTGAGGCTTGAATATCGACTTGCGACGTCGCAACTTCTGGACAGTTTGGACCAGTAGCTCGTTGCCACCACACAGGTTCCTATTTTTATCTTTCGTTTATGAGTTAACTCTTTCTCTCCTAATTGACGATACCAACGCTAATTCCACCAGAATGTGGTAAATAATTTGCGGAGAGAAAGAGTTAAGAAAAAAGTCATCGCTCTTACAAAAGGTCATCAGCTTCCAAAAGGAGATATTGTCTTAAAATAAACCCATCTTTTTTTATGTTACTAGTTGAGTTTTAAGAAATCGTGGGTTCAAACGTGGCCTAAATCTAATTGGTTAGGCCTACCTATTAACCAACATTCAATTATCTTTTTTTAAAGTACCCCATATGTATATACAATAGTCCTGAATTGCTCAACAATTGTATTGATTTGATTCGATAACTATTTCGCGTATATGTATTTGTTTGCAGGCTTTATGGTTGTTTTTTTTTTACATTATTGAATCCATTAATTCGTGTCTCAAAACAGCTCTAGATCTATATGTCTATCTGATTTTTTGATAAATAATGATGTTATCGAAGTAGTTCAACTAATACTTTTCTAAAAGTATGTAGGCCGACAAGCAAACTACAATGATTACTACAGTGTGACGACGATTAATTAATTCTGTCTCTCTAACTGTTACAGATCATTTGTTTTCACAGTAAAAAAATTTATATTAACATCTAACGTTATTTTCCTGTCCATTGTTTACTCAACATTTTCACGGCTCCCTCTGTAATCTAACTGCTGCTAATTAATGGTATCTCGTGAGAACCACTGTTAAGTAATGCCAACTCTGAAACACAGAATAACAAGCCTTCACATATTGATCCCCATGTTGTCAGTCTGCTATTTAATTAATTAAAACTTCTCTCAAGGAGTAATATGTCTTGAGGTTACACATCATTATTGACAACAAAAAATTTTGTAGAATAAGGCTAATTATACATCAAAGGCTTAGAGAAAGATAATGGTTTAAATTTTCATAAATTATTGATTAAGTAATAGTTCAAGTGTATATAAAATATAGTTATTTCTTTTTTAATGGAAACAACTAGCTGTGATAATTATCCATTTCAATTACAATTTAAGTAAATATTTAAACAAAAAAAAAGATTGATAAAGATTCGAAACTACTCTGAATTCTAAAGTTATAATAGTTTAGACATTAAACCTAACTGAATTCAGATTTTTCTTCAAAATAAGCATTATTGTGTTTCCAATACCAAACAATACATAACATAATAATAAGGCCTGTCTACGAGTCCGAAAATTAATTTAAACGTACGTTTCTTAATAAAACTTAATGATATTAATGATAATAATAATAAATCTTTATTTTAAGGAAATTTGACTTACATCTATGCATTACACAAAATAAAATATTTAAAAAAACAAAGTCACTAACATACACTTTCGTATCACGATGACACATTAAATCATAAGTTTACATCAGATAGTTGGATTTTTACCCTGAAGGCAAAAGATTCTCGGTTTAGTTTTGTGATCCTGACCTATATCATCTCTGTGATGGTAAAAATGTCCAAAAATCGTGCCCTAAAGATTGTTAAGAAGTGAAGCGAGAGCAAGGGCGTTTCTTTTATCTGAAGAAAACTTTTATCATTAAGCGTATATCATACGGTCTCAAATATGACTCATGGAAGTGACTATATTAAAATTAAGACTTAGACGTCAACAGTTTTGAAGGAATATCTACACAGATAAAACTAGAAAGATGTTCACTTAACATTCGATGACAGATACACCGTAGCATGTTCTAACATCTATGTGATAAGTAAGAAATGATAGATTCTTATTTCAATACCTCAGACATGGTTAACTACATAACAAGAGGGACGGTATCTGTGGCACAGCCTGATGGACTGGTCAGCTATGAGGTCCGTGAAATCGTCGTAACGGCAAATATCTTGTTTGGGGAAATTGTCGGCTTGCTGGGGATAGTAGCCAACGTGATCAATGTTGTCGTCTTCAGCAAAATTAGATTTAGCGATACCGTCAACCTCAGCCTAGCAGCACTGGCTATAAGTGACATCGGCGCCCTGGTCACGCTTCAGTGGTTCAATGTGCTTCTCAACCCATGGTTCCTCCAGTTGGACCTCCCGTTTCTGCCACTGGAAATTGCAAGCTTGACTGCAGGCTACCCCCACAACTATTTCGTCAAAGTGACCGGTTTTATTACTGCCTTCGTTGCCTTTGAGAGATGCCTTTGTGTGACCTTGCCCTTCAAGGTTAAAACCCTGATAACTAAAAGGTTTGCGATCGGTTTCAACGTGGCAGTTTTCTTTGCCATCGCGCTGACCATGTTCCCCGTCTACTACACTGCCTACTACGACTGGAAATTCGACGCCAAGAAAAATAAAACCGTTCTGGGAATCTTCTACACTAAAAACATCAACGACGTCCTTGGCCCGTCCCTCTTTCTCACTAACTCCGTGGTTCCTTTGGTATCCTTCGCTATTATCATTCTCTGTAATATCGTCATTGCCTTCAGGCTTAAACGAGCAGCGGCCTGGCGCCAGATGTCCACGAGTGCATCCAATACAGCTGCAGCAGCCGCGGTATCATTAAAAGAAAAGAAAATGGTCAAGATGATCGTGACTGTGTCTGTGATTTTCATCATCTGCTTCATCCCGTCGTCTGCAATGCTTACTGCTAGAGCCCTAATGCCCGAGCTCAGTATCACCGGAGTATATTCCAACATCAACGCAATGGTAGCGACCTACGCTATGGAGATGGAGACAGTCAACTCCAGTATCACTATTGTAGTCTATTACCGCATGAGCAGCAAGTACAAGGAGACACTTCTTCTTATGTTTGGATGGCAAAACAACAAACAGAAAAAGCAAAGCGAATCGCAAAGCCTGTTTCCTAAGACGAAACCGAATGATTGAAAGAAACCACTCATTTAATGATCAATCTGTTATTTCAAAAATTCTAAAAAATGAAAAAATGGACCTCATTTACCAAAAACAAACGATCACGAGATAATATTGATAAAACAACGAAAACAAACTGTCACGTGATAACCATTGGTGATCAAAATTAGATCGTAATTTGTATAGAGGAGATAGAGTAGCGTGACTCACTTTTGTTTGTTAACGATTGGTAGATGAGGTCCATTGAAGCTGTAGCAGTTTGTGCATTGAAGAGTTTCAGAATAAAAATTTTTAAAATGTCATGGACGCTAAATTGATTTTTAGTGTTGCGAACTTTATAAAAATATTTATCTATGATCTTCGTATCAGGTCTCATTTAATTTAACTATTTAGTTTACCATTTGTTTTAAAATAGTTTTTATGAATTATTGTGAGCCACAAGCGCATGAGCTATTTGATTCTTTAGTGCTAAAAAGTGGGAAAAAATTACACTGAACACCGAGGAGCATAAAGTCTAGTCAAAACAAAAACTCGAAATCGGCCCTCGAAGTGGTCTGCTCAGGCAGGTAAATGGACAGGTTGCAATATTTTCAGAAAGAATATAAGAAACTATGAACTACAAACTATCAACAACTACAACCCTATCTCTGTCGATACAACAACAATAGACGTGCTCGTGTCGAAAGTGTTGCCGATATAGTTACATTGTTAGTTCGACTAACGACTTTGATAGCACAGGATATGGACATTTATTATTAATGTTACTATTATTACATTGTTAATATTCATATGTATTCAGTGAACTATGAAGATATAGTTAATTGTAAACCTAGCCTGACGGATGTTATTGAATGATTATCTAATTGATCTAACTGTTTTGTATTCGGCCGATCTCTCATTTTAAAAAAAATCTTTCCCGTTTTTTTTGTTTTTCCTTTTCGTTGTGTAGTTTGTTCTGTGTAATGAGAGGAGCCTTCAACGAGTATAATGTAAAACATTACTTATTAATTGCTGTTTTAAATTATATTCCAAATATATGCATACTAATTAGATTGTTCTTCTTTTTTAAACTCAAAATCCTAGTCTTCATCGACATTCGGACGCAGGACCGCAGGTTCAAAAGTCAAGCAGTTAACCACTCAGCCACTGCGTCCCATGAGATGGACAGTTAAATAATGGAGGATGAAGAGTTGTATTTGTAAATTGAAGTCCAAGGGCACTAGAAAATGGCAAAGAGTGAAACTGAATCAAAGCCAATATGATTGTTCGTTGATGGAGGATCTTCAGATACCTTGAATGTCAAGTACATGTGTATGTTAATGTATATATATATTTATATAAAGTTCCCCTTTCAGACCATGTTGTCTAGTGCATCTATTTCTGTGGCCCGTAGTTAACGAGGGTATCTTGTGACCAGCACAACGACCAACCGCTTTTACTTTCCTCAGCTTATATCAGGTACTCATTAGAGATGGGTGGACTCAGAGCCCGAAAAAAAAACAGTTTTCACCAGGATTCGAGACCCTCCTGTTTGGAAGCCAAGCACTTTCCCACTCAGCCACCGCGCCTGTTAATGATTATGGTAGCAGGAATTTTTTCATGTAAAGACATTTCCCATTCAAAGTCATATAGACCTACCTTATTAATAGTGCTTATTATATAGTTTCATAATCATCTAATATGTCATTCATATAAAGCTAACTTATTTCGAATTATTATTTAACTTTACACTAATTCAACGTATACCATCACATCTGTCAAGTACAATTTCTTTCCCTTATTCGATACCAAAAAGATTATTAATTACAAATAGTTAAATACAATTCGAATTAATTAAGTAATTTTTATTATTATTATTATTCTTGTGTTGTCAGTTACTATAAATGATGCTGCAAAATTTCAACTTGATCCGAGATCAGGTGTGGGACACATAACATGTACAAACTTTTTACCGGACTGAGTGAGCTGATTTAAGCTTTGTCAAATAGCATCGTATATCACTCAAACACAGCTACTATCTCTTGAAGGACATTTTCATGAAAGATGCCTTTTTAAAACACAACCCAAAGACAATCTGCACCCATCAAGCCATGTGACATCAGATCTGCAGGAAGTAGATCTAGAGTCGTCTGCTCCATTAGTGAAAAGCATAAAAAGTAGAAAACTTCTTTTTCTCACAATCAGAGTGCTGCAAGATCATCGTGTTCTCACCGAGAAATAAAGCCTAAATTTTTTTATTTAGCGTTGGTTGTGTGTGTGTGTGTATGTGTGTGGGTGTCTTGTGCGTCAATGTTGTTTGTGTTTGCATCCATAATGCTCTCGTAAATCTTGGAGTCACTCTGCGGTTTCGCATTTGCGACCACTAGCGTTGTCCTCCCTGTAGTCATAGAAACAGCTGCTGATTTTTGTCATGGAAAAGAATGTATCATAACCAGAGAAAGGCGGGGCTTATATTTTTATCTCATGGAGGGTGTGCTTGGCAGAGAAGGGAAGTTCATTTAGGCCTACAATCCCAAATTGACACACCTAAACAGCACACTTTTTTTTCCTTGGCACAGTCTGCAAAAGAGCTCACAGCTCAGCAGCAATAAAGCTGGCTAGAAGAAGAAGATGAAGAAGAACACGCCTAAACTTTGATATTAATGTGATGGTGTCAGGCAAAGTACGGAGAGGAAATAGCAAAATTAATGATTGATTTCGTCTGTCCCTGCTTGAAATTAAACCAACGTTTGGCGACATAAGAAATGTGATCGCCATCTTAACTAATCCTGACACACCTAAGTTTGCCAATGTTTGCAGCAAGGGACACACTGGTTTGATCAAAAAGAGATGCAGCAGATAATCAACAATTTTGATTATACTATAACACAGATGTGTAACACACACATCATCATACCTAACCCTTGAACGGGGTCACTACATTACATAAACATATTTTTTTAGCAAGTTTTGAGTTTTAAAGATTTGTGAAAAAGAAGAATGAGGTTAAATTTTAAAGTACTCTCTTTCTCTGCAAATACGGCATCTATTAATACTGAAGACGTTAGAGACCTAACAAAAACAAAATGCTAACCAGGAACTTAACTTATTAAAAACCGGTAATTTTATACACATTATATATAGTTCCACTTTCATACCCTGTGGTCTATTGGGCAGATGATGTAAGGTCATCTGTTCTGTGGCCAACGATTAACGAGGTGTTGTGGCCAGCACAACGACCAACCGCCTTTACTTTTCCACAACTAATTTCAGTTACCCATTAGAGCTGGGTGAACTCAGAGGTGTCCTAAAAATGCCGAAATTCTTAACTATCGTCTTCAAAAGTTAATTAATCTACTTCATTAATGCAAGTTTGTAGATGTTCAAATGCAGTTTCAATTATTTAATATGATTTTAAAGGTGTTTTAATACTATTTTATACAACCATATAAAACAATGTTAAAAGTCTAGCTATTGTGATAAGAACAATATGAAATTACTACAAATAGTAGTACAATATCTAGAATTTAAAATGCACAAATTCGAAAATGTTTTGTTTGCTTCCGATGTTTTTTACAGAAATGTAGATTTTAACGCTTTATATCAGGTCTCTTGCAAGACGGCAGGCGAGCTCAGCCGCCAGGGTTTGAACTTGGGACTATCGCGATAAGATATGAAGCGCATACCACGACATTGGTAGCATGTTTAACTTCTGTTTAGGTTCTGGCGTTATTAAGATTCCACTCCATAATAAACTTGACATCGTTCCGACCAAAACTATTGCTCTGGCATTCATCTTGTTATCCAAGAGATGATCCGTAGTAGCTTCGTGACTGAAGGAGGTCATATAGAACAAACATACAAATAAACTAAGAGCTTGCATTACAACAAAGTTATAATCTTTAGTATTTCTTAAGACAACACTGCAAAACAACAGCATTAAAAAAAGATGCATTTTTTGCTGTTTCCAATTTCTCTGAACTGATCCCAATACTTGCGTCATCATATCAAGCCATTCCCGCCGAGTCACACTCATTAAAGCAACAATACGGTACATAAAGGGAAGAAATCCATGTTGGAATTTCACCACATGAAATCGCAAACAAAACTAGAGTTCACTCCCTTACATAGCATTTTCCCCCCCCCCCCTCCCAACCACCACCACCACCTTCAAAAGGCTAATGATAAATTTTATCAGAATGGCCGCTATAATTTAAGTGAATTGTTCCGTTAAGCCATTAAATACACACGTATCGGTGCATACAATATTAATGTCCTCAGAAATAATACACTATAAAAGAACAAAATAGAAAGACATCTTTGAATGTCGATGTTAGATCAAATATTGTTTATAATGAACTGCCCTATTCTCACCTCCATATTTGTATATTATACAGTTCGGCGCCTATTAACTCTTTCTCTCCGTATTTAATTACCACATTCTGGTGGAATCAACGTTGGTATCGTCAGTTAGGAGAGAAAAGAGTAAATTTGCCCATATCAACGAAGTTGAATGACCAGGGATGGATTTAGGACAGGGTAAGACTGGCTACAGCCCCGTGGTCTCCACAAGGAAGGGGTCCTCCACAAAAGAGATTTACAAAGACTCAAAGTTTTGACAATCCAGCAACTTTTTTTCTTTTTTGAAAAATATCTTTTTAGCAATCGTTAGAGAAGGCCTGAACACTGAGTTGCGATGTCGCAAACCTGTGGACAGTTTAGACCAGCGGTTCTCAACCTTTTGGGCTCGGCGACCCCCTTTTACCATCCCCCACTATGCCGCGACCCACCCCCAACACACAGCAATAGAAGAATAGACATAATCAATCCTTATTTTCGATGGTATTAGGCGACCCCTGGCAAATCGTCAATCGACCCCCAAATGGGTCGCGATCCACAGGTTGAGACCCCCTGGTTTAGACTTTAGACCAACAGCTTGTTGCCACGTCACAGGTTCAATTTTTGTATCTGTCGTTCACGAGTTATTAAGAGCAAAGTCATCAGCTTTATAAATGAGAAATTGTCCTACAGACTAGACGAAATTGTCCTACAGACTAGACTTTATTATACTGTCACAATATATTGCAATTAAAATAGTAGATCTATTCTTAAGTTTCTCTAACTCATGATTCAGTCATTCCAAGAAAAATAACTCGTTGGTGTACTACACAAATATTTATTAATAAAATATCTTTCCTTGTCACATACATGAATCCAGAAATATGGATAATAATATGTCTGTGGCATTCTATGTCTCGAGAGACGATCTAGTCCCTTTGCAAATTCTTGTGTGGCTAAAGAGGCCAATCCTTGATACACAGCTGCGGTCTCAGGCCAAGTGAGGCTGAAAAGCCCCTCCTACCGTCGATAGTGGTCCCTGGCGTTCCATCTTACGCCAATCAGATATGAACTTATCACCGGTAACTACCACTCTCCGTATTTTTTTAGAGACTATACTGTCAGAGATGGAGTGACCTCTCCATTGCTGGGGGAAAGCCTGGGCAGTAAATTTGCGAGTGCTGGGCTGCCCACACGTCAGCACACGCCTCTCTTCCATACTGACCGGGTCCAAAGGGAGGGCAAGCCATCGCAATTTGGGGTCAGGTGGCTGCAGGAGTTTGCCAGAGAGCAGTAGTCTTATTACTATCCCCCCGCCTACGGAGCTCCAAGACCGGATTTTCTGTTAGGGTTTACTCCCTTAGCCTTAGACCTTACAGGGACACAGAAGTGAACAGAAGTCTTGATAACAAGAATTAAATTATTTCTCTTTGATCAGCATATCTCAATGCTATAATTACGTGTTTAGTTTTAAGAAGCAGTGGGTCGAAACCTAGACTTAGTCTAATTAGCTCACTCATAAACTAGTGAGTGTTAGACACTTAGTATAGAGACGCACCATAGCTGACAGACGTCAAAATCTGAACTTAGTGATGTCACGGATTAGTGGGTTTTAGTTTATTTATGTTAGTGCTAGTCAGTTGGTGTTTGGAATCCAAGGGGGTACCTTCTTATTACTGACAGAGACCCGACTGTGGCCTTTATGCAGTAAACTTAATTCAAGTATCTAGCGGTCTGGACTTGGTCCGTACATCTTGTTAATGTGTAGGTCTGGTTCATAAGTAGTTTAAACACATCTAATATACCCGTACAATAAACTCAACATCTTCTGAGCAATCTGTCGAAGTCATACAGCCATCTTACAACTACAAGTTCAAGGCCTATCACACTAACATTCATTAAGAAAACACTTTCATCAAAAGAATACCAACGTCCTGGATCGCTTAACAATTGTGTTGATTTGATTCTATAACTACATTTCATTGCTATTTAAATAACCTTGTTTTACTTTGACACTAATGAATCCATTAATTCCCTCCCTAAAAGAGCTCTACATCTATATGATTTTTTTAAGTAATAAGTTTATCAAAATGGTTCCACTAAGACTTTTTAAAAGCATGCAAGCTATATTAATATCTATAGTGTGAGGCCAATTAAATAATTTCTTCTCTGTAAGTGTTACAGCTAATTTGTTTTTACAGTAAAAAGTCAATATAAACCTCCTACGTTTTGTTTCTTCCCATTATCAAATTAAAAGTTTCACGGCTCCCTCTGTAATCTAACTGCTGCTAATTTGTGTTATCTCTTGGAAGCGTCTGTTAAGTAATGCCAACTCTGAAACACTTACAGAACACCTTCATATATTGATCTATAAGCTGACAGTCTACAATTTAATTCATTAAAACTTCTGGCCTGGAAAGGAGAAATTTGTCTTGAGGCTATACATCATGACGAGAAAATAACTACAATGAGGTTAATTATAAATTAAAGGCTTGATGATGTTCAGTAATTATCAATCGTATCTGTAATATTGTTATTAAGAATGTCTTAAATAAAACTTCAAAATATTAATGATAATAGTAAATCTTTATTATCTTGACTTACATATATACGAAAAAAAAAACATTAAACGACAATCAATAAAATACAAGCTCATACCACGATTACACATTACATCTCAAGTTTACATCAGATTGTTGGATTTTACTCAAGAGACAAAAGAGTTTCATTTATGTTTGTTTGTTTTTTGTTCTTTTTTTGTGTGAAAATGTCTTATGTCTTCTCTGTGATGGTAAAAAAGCTAAAGAGTGTTTAGAAATGAAGAACGACCAAGAGCATTTCTTGTATCTAAAGAAAACTATTATTAAGATTATGACATACATGCTCATATCAGAGTGACTATATTATAATTTAGACTAAACAACCTTTTTGAATGAATATCAATAAAAAGACAAGATTAGATATATGTTTACTTAACATTTGATGACAGATACATCTGGCATCTATGTGATAAGTAAGAAATGGTTGAGACTTATTTCACTAAGTTAGACCCAGTTAATTACACAACCAGAGCAGCGGTGGCCAAGCCTGATGGGCTGGTCAGCTACGAGGTCCGTGAAATCGTCGTGACGGCCAATATCTTGTTTGGGGAAATTGTCGGCTTGCTGGGGATAGTAGCCAACGTGATCAATGTTGTCGTCTTCAGCAAAATTGGATTTAGCGATACCGTCAACATCAGCCTAGCAGCCCTGGCTATAAGTGATGTTGGGGCCCTGGTCACGCTTCAGTGGTTCAACGTGATCGTTAATCCTTGGTTCCTCCAGTTGGACCTCCCGTTCCTGCCACTGGAGATTCAAAGTTTGACGGCAGGCTACCCCCACAACTATTTCGTCAAAGTGACCGGTTTTATTACTGCCTTCGTAGCCTTTGAGAGGTGCCTTTGTGTGACCTTGCCCTTCAAGGTTAAAACACTGATAACTAAAAGGTTTGCGATCGGTTTCAACGTGGCAGTTTTCTTTGCCATCGCGCTGACCATGTTCCCAGTCTACTACACTGCCTACTACGACTGGAAATTCGACGCCAAGAAAAATAAGACAGTTCTGGGAATCTTCTACACTAAAAACATCAACGACGTCCTTGGCCCGTCCCTCTTTCTCACCAACTCCGTGGTTCCTTTGGTATCCTTCGTCGTTATCATCCTCTGCAACATCGTCATTGCCTTCAGGCTTAAACGAGCAGCGGCCTGGCGCCAGATGTCCACGAGTGCATCCAATACAGCTCCAGCAGCCGCGGTATCATTAAAAGAAAAGAAAATGGTCAAGATGATTGTGACTGTGTCTGTAATTTTCATCATCTGCTTCATCCCGTCGTCTGCAATGCTTACCGCTAGAGCCCTAATGCCCGAGCTCAGTATCACCGGAGTATATTCCAACATCAACGCAATGGTGGCGACCTACGCTATGGAGATGGAGACAGTCAACTCCAGTATCACAATTGTAGTCTATTACCGCATGAGTAGCAAGTACAAGGAGACACTTCTTCTTATGTTTGGATGGCAAACCAACACACAGAAAAAGCAAAGCAAATCGCAAAGCCCGTTTCCTAGGACGAAACTGAACGATTTGAAGATACTCTTAATTTAATTAGCACTTTGTTATTTCAAAAACTGCGCTCGGAAAGTTGAATAACATTTAGTGCACTAAAGAGTTTCAAGATAAAATAAAAAAAAGTGTCAAGGACGCTAAAGTGAACTTTAGTGTTGCCAACTTTATAAAATAATGTATCTTCTATATTCGTGTCATGTCTCCTTTAATTTAACTATTTAGTTGACCATTTGTTTTTAAAATAATAAAATAAAATGTTTGTTTTTTAAGTAGGTTTTATGTCATAAAGTGAAAGACTAATGCTTCCTTCAGATTGAAATAATTTTGTGCCACAAGCGGAAGTGCTCTTTGATCCTTTAGTGCTAAAAAGTGGGGAAAAAATTATCTTATATTTTTACAACTATAAGGTCTCAGAAAGACACAAAGATTGATGTACATTATTCCTTACGCTAGAAGAAATTCGTACAAGCACTCCTTCTTCCCAGATGCCATTAGAGAATGGAATGGTTTGCCTGAATCAGCCAGGAAAACCAACGACTTAGTAGAGTTTAAGTCATTGATTAACATGCATAACTAGATTGACGTAGGAGGTAATTTTTTTTTTTTGAAGTAACGTCTGTACAATATAAGATAATTTTTGTACACACCAAGAACTAAATATTATCTTATCTTATCTTATATAATACAGACGTTACTTCAAAAAAGAAGATGATTACGTCCTATTTACAGTTATTCCTCATGTATGAAAATCTCGTATCACTGAGGAGCATAAAGTCTACTATAAAAATTCTAAATATTAAATTATTTATTTATTTGATCAATAGTTGTTTTTGTTTAAAGCATGCTTATAGCCTGCTCGGTGAATTATGGTCACTTTTGTGGACCAATTTATATATTTTCTGTTATGTTTTTTTCTGCATAAACTATTTGAATCAAATCACGAGGAATAGATAGATAGAAAGATAGATAGATAGATAGATAGATAGATAGATAGATAGATAGATAGATAGATAGATAGATAGATAGATAGATGGATGGATAGATGGACGGATAGATGGACGGATAGACGGACGGATAGACGGACGGATAGACATAGGGATAGACATACGGATAGACATACGGATAGACAGAAAGACAGATAGATAGATAGATAGATAGATAGATAGATACAATAACTTAACCCAGCCACCTTTCTTTAGCCTATCTAATAAAATATAATTTTCTTTCTTAAAGATTTTCTCCTTTGCAAGTTTTGAAAAGAAAAAAAGTAGAGATGACTGGCAGAGTCTTATAGAGCCCAGGCCTACTTTCACTCTTTGTAAGCAAATGTTTCATTTTATTTTTCCTACAAAACATTCTGCACCTGTTTCAACGATTGCCAATGCCGTTTGTCGTGAAAATAGTTTATTTGATTGTCGCCCCTAAGTGTTTGTTTACATTTGTTAGACTGTGTACTGGCCATATTTCGTGTTGTGATCTTTACTATCTGTGTTTGTCATTCAGTGTAATAAAGCTTTTGATGTAACATGGTTTTTGTTATGTTAAAGTACGACAATTTATTACACTGAATCTATGAGGTGTGGTATTGATTCTAAACATGATGGATAGACTGCTTCGACCGGAAAGGTTTGATGTTGAACCTACCGCACCACAAGCATCAGAAAAGTGGCTACACTAGTATGAATCCTTTAAAAACATTGATAACAAGAAGCTATTTATAAACTACATTTCGCCATCGGTGTACCAGGTGATAAGTGACAAAGAAACGTATGAAGATGTAATTCAGTCACTAAATAACATCTACATTCAGCCTAAGAATGAAGTATTCACAAGGCACAAGTTAGCCACGTGTAGACAGGAACAGGGTCAAAGTATTGACGCCTTTCTTCAAAAACTCTGTAGTCTATTCAAGGACTGCAACTTCAAAGCCGTGACAGCTGAGCAACATCGTGACGAGTCCATTCATCACAGGAATCGCCTCCAACAGAATTAGAAAACGTCTCCAAGAGAAAACAGATTTAAAGTTGAAGGATGCATTTGAGGAAGCTAGAGTACTTGAACACGCCTAACAACATTCGTTGTTGTACGAGTCACAGTCAGAAACCACTTGTGGGGCTACTACAAATGCTGTAAGAGAACACTCTGCTGATTCTGTCGCTCCCCGATTGCCTGATCTACGAGCCTCAGTTACTTCGGCTCAAGCAAAACAAGAGGTAAACGCTATATCTAGCAAGTGTTACTTCTGCGGCAGAGGAAGACATCCTTGTAATGAGTGCCCCTCACTTGAAGCAACATGTAATCTGTGTGACAAGAAGGGACATTTTTAGAGATCTTGCAAGTCAAGAAAATCTACAGCATTTGCCCTCGCTACGTTGTACTCTTTAGGACTAGGAAAATCAACTTCCTTGATTCTTCTCAATGGGGTGCCACTTAAAGCCTTGATAGACACTGGAAGTTGTGAGAGTTATGTATCATTACGAGTTGCCAGAAGTCACAAATGGCCGATAAAAACCTCAGTGGACAGAATATTTATGGCTTCTACTCACTTGTTTCGAGTTACTGAAGGTCAAACCTTTGCTACCATTCGACTCAAAGATGAAACATATGAAAATATTAAACTGTCACTTTTAGATGGATTGTGTTCAGTTGTATTTCTAGGCTTGGATTTCATAAGCCTACACGAGAATCTACAGATTCCCTTTAGTGGAAAGAGACCACCTCTGTGTGTAAGTACTTTTAGAACAGCTAAAGTAGGGCGCCTAGTCTTTTTGGTAACTTATCTCCAAACTACACTCCAGTGCCAATAAATCGCGCAGACACTCATTACAGGACACTAAGTTTATTAATGCTGAGATTCAGAGACTACTCAAAGAAGAAATAATAGAACCTTCAAAATCCCCCTGGCGGGCACAGGTTCTAATAACAGCCAATGAGAGGCACAAAAGACGTATGGTTATTGACTATAGTCAGACGATCAACAGATTTACGCTGCTAGACGCCTATCCCATGCCAAGAATGGATGAATTAGCAGAGAAGAGAGCACAGTTTTCTGTCTTCAGCACTCTGGACCTCAAGAATGCTTATCATCAGATCCCGATTAAAAAAGCAGAAAGGCCTTTTACAGCTTTCGAGGCTGGGGGTAGACTTTACCAGTTTCGAAGAATTCCATTTGGAGTTACAAATGGAGTGGCTTGTGTCCAGCGAACTGTAGATAAAATAATCGAAGACGAGCAACTAGAAAATACATTCGTTTATGTGGACAATGTGACCATCTGTGGACATGATACCGAATCTCATGATGAAAACCTGCAGAGATTTTTAAAAGTAGCTCAGAAGTATGGCATTACCTTCAACGAAGCTAAAAGTGAGATCGGAACACATAGTGTCAGACTGCTAGGATATGAAATATCTAAAGGTCAGCTCAAGCCTGACCCAGAAAGATTCAGAACCTTGCGGAAATTAAATGCTTCATCGAACCTGCTGGAACAGAAACGAATAGTGGGCCTGCTGGCTTTAAAAAAGAAATAATAGATCCTCTAAGTATGGCCCATTATCAAAAGAGGTAGAACTTGTGAACAGCAACCCTCAATACGCTCTTATCAGAACACCTACGGGCCGAGAAGAAACAGTTTCTTTAAGATTGTTGGCGCCCAAAGAAAAAGACTGTTTCACAGAAAATGTGAGACCCATTGTGCTGAGAGACGGTTCTTCCGGTAATGCTACACCCTCACTTCAAAGCGAAGCAGAAAACAGCGCAGAGAACTCTAGTCTGAATCCTCCAGCTAACCAATCAACCGAGTCAATCTTATCGGGGGAAGTGGACTTGGTTGAAGCCCCGACCATCGAGTCGCCAAGTAACCTTGTTGGTACAAATAGTACCTATCCAACCTGCCGATACAACCTAAGAGAAAGGAAATCAAACCCCAACTACAGGGTTTAACTGACTAATGTGTCGATAAACAGTTTGCTATCAACCAGTATTGCAGATGTGTTTAAATGTGTATGTTTTATTCATCATTGTATTTTGTTTTGACTACCTGTGTGGTTGTGTTATATGTATACAATTTAAACGTGGGGTGAATGTCGTGAATTAGTTTCTTCGATTGTCCCCCCTAGTGTTTGTTTACATTTGTTAGACTGTGTCCTGACCATATTTCGTGTCCTGATCTTTACTATGTGTGTAGTTGTTTGTCATTCAGTGTAATAAAGCTTTTGATGTAACATGGTTTTTGTTATATTAAAGTACGACATAGTTAAAACATTTTCTCATAATCGTTTAGAGTAAATGCTGAACATGTGACGTGTTGTTTAAATGTCAGCGGGTTCACATTGAATTACACAACCTGCCATCGAAGTATTTGATTACTACTTGCAGCTCCCGATTATAACTTTTAGGGTTACAGACATTAAACTTTACGTATTCGTCTAGACATGATAGAATTCGATCCATTTGTGGCAGAAGTGAGTTTCCCAAACACAAGCAAGAAGATACTGTTTGTTTCAAGGGACAGTGATAAATGAAAAACAACTGAATGAGTAACGGCATTATTGAATGCTTGGTGGTTTAAAACAGTGGTTTCAGCTTGCTGTCACTTGTGGTCCATTTTGTTTAATTTTGTTAATCAAATAACATAAGCCCTTTGCAGTTCTGAATAGGAAATTTGTTTATGTAGTTGACACCAAGTATGGTGGCTATTCCTATTAGATCTACTAAATTTTAAAACTATATAAGTTATTTTTTTACAAAGCTTATATCAACTCACTCTATCTGTCTGTTTGTCTGGAATCTTGTACACGTTATTTCTCGCACTGCCCATTCTTGAATCATGTTGAAATATTTTGCACAATTGAATCATCCAAAGTTGATGAAAGCATAAGAATAAATCAAGAAATTGACCAATTATTTTATCAATTAATCTTAATTAATTAATTTTGGTTTATATAGAGAGTATTAAACTTAGGACAGATAATTAGGTAGATCGATAAAATAAGAAACTAATACTAGATAACTATAAAACCTATTTTCATAAAACCTGGCTAGCTCAGTGGCTAGCGCATCGGCCTGACATCATGGAGGCTTGAGCAATTTTTTTAGTGTTTAAATTGCTTATAAAAAGCCAGCACTGAAAACCTTCTCCCAGATACCCCATAACCCAATTGGTTCAAACAACTGAGCATTCTACAAGTATGAATATTGAGCTAAACAAAAACAATTAATACAAATATTTCCAATCGCATACATTTTGTTATAGTCAAGATCTATTGAAGTTAATTACACGATTAATGCAATTACACTTGATATAAGCTTTGTTTTTTTCTTAAAGTATTAATTCGATTTCTAAACTAAGCTGAACATAGGCCAATCGTTAACCTTAAGCTTCAGAATAAAGTCCAATTAATATCATCTGCCATTCACAATTTCAGGACATTTTTGGATTCATTGTTTTACAATAGAAAAACGTGTTAATCCATTAACATCGTAATTAGTCAATAATGTTTACATCAATATTCAATAAACTGAAAACATAAAATCTTATTATGTATTTATTATATTTATTGTATATAATATTAAGACTGCTTTGTTGATGCTTATGGAAATTTGTTGTGATTACAAAGACTCTTTTTCTCAAATAACAACAACAACAGAATTATATTAACATACACATATATAGAACAAACATACACATATATAGAACAAACATACACATATATAGAACAAACATACACATATATAGAACAAACATACACATATATAGAACAAACATACACATATATAGAACAAACATACACATATACAGAACAAACATACACATATATAGAACAAACATACACATATATAGAACAAACATACACATATATAGAACAAAAATACAAATATATAGAACTAACATGCACATATATAGAACAGACACAAACATAAAGAATCCATTGACTGACTACACACAGACGCCTTTATCCTTTTCATTGCGAGCACGCTATTCTGCCTCAAAGTGGCGCTCGTGTGGAAACGACCGTTAGAGGAAGTGGTCAGGCTAAATGAATAGCAAAACAAAACTCCCGTGGGGGTGTCCACGTGTAGGCGAGAGTTTACCCATTGCACGAGCGGAGTTGAAAGAGAGCCCTCACGGTCCTGTCGATAATCCATGCGCCGTTCCTCAAGGGACCGTTTACACTAATGGCAAGTACTCCAAGGTTAGCTTGGTACAATATAGGAAAATGGCGGAGGTCCCAGGTGCACTCGGCCTTCGGCCATGTCTAGCCCATGCGCCCGGGGTGCCAGATGCATCGGAAATAGCAATGCTTTACATAGGCATTGACTTGGGCCTCTTCCAGACAGAACGGTGGTTCATGCAGGTTTTTTTTTTTTTTTTTACTGTTTGACGCTCAAACAGGTGTTGTTGTTTTTTTTTCAAATTTAGAGCTCAAAGAGCCTTCGGCTCAGCTCTTAGACGATCTAACGGATCCTTTTCATGTTTCCTGATCAACGAGTGGCGTTGATATAGTCTGACCGAGTGAGGAACGAACGAGTTTTTTGTACCGCACGGTTCTAGTCTTGATAGACAGAAGCTGTAATGCGGGAGGCTGTTGTCTTCCATGATTTTTTCGATTTTGTTGCGACATTTTGTTCAAAAAGTTCGTTTAACTATGGTAGTGTTATGCGTCTGGTTTATGATGCTCTTTTTACAAGCGGCTCAACAGTTAAGTAAAACATTACCTTGCCAACAAGTTATTCCATATGCTAGGATTGCTAGCAGATTTGCATGGTCACATAGTAAAAAATATCTAAGATCTTCTTATGCAGTTTAAAGCTATTAAGTTGGTTTAGGGAAAATAGCCGCTGGGCAATTTTCTTTGCCAGAGTTTCAAGATGGTCTTCCCACGAAAGCTTGTTGTCAGCAATGACACCTGGATAGTTGTATAAGTTCACTTGTTGTATCACTATATTGTTTACCTGCAGTTCATGTATCACTTGTTGTATCACTATATTGTTTACCTGCAGTTCATGTATCACTTGTTGTATCACTATATTGTTTACCTGCAGTTCATGTATCAGTTCACTTGTTGTATCACTATATTGTTTATCTGCAGTTCATGTATCAGTTCACTTGTTGTATCACTATATTGTTTACTTGCAGTTCATGTATCAGTTCACTTGTTGTATCACTATATTGTTTATCTTCAGTTCATGTATCACTTGTTGTATCACTATATTGTTTACCTGCAGTTCATGTATCACTTGTTGTATCACTATATTGTTTACCTGCAGTTCATGTATCAGTTCACTTGTTGTATCACTATATTGTTTACCTGCAGTTCATGTATCAGTTTGTTCCTTATGAAATCTGTTATGAGTTCTTTAGTTTTTGTGACATTCGTTTCTAGGTGCTTTACTGCATTAGGGCGTTGTGTATCCAAGACCTTGACTTGTTTTTTACTTATGACAATAAGACTTCATTTCAGAGAACAACAAATGCATACATGTTCAATGCGGCACCTTCAATCAAATACGAGCTGTAGGGCAGGTATTTCTCAACATTTAACTATGAGTCAAAGATCTGGATCATTTTAATTACATTGACACCTCAACAAATCCCCCCTCCACCCCCCCCAAACAATTATAGTTCTTATAATTATATAGAAAACAAAACACTATATCTGCTATTGAAAATTTTGTGATTACAGATCTGTGATTGAACTTCTGTTATCGAAGGGCGCTAACTCGTTATAGATGTAGGGAAAAGATATGTTTATTAATATTCGTTTATTTAATGTTTACTGCTGTTGTCAAAAGGTAAACACAAAATGTCAATAATTTCAGAATAAGAAGTTTTTGTTTCCGCATTCACATTAACAATGTAAAATGTAGAGAATGGTAAATTGAGAAACATTTCACGATATCGATAAATTATTTATATGCCAGTGAGACCTCACGCTGGGTTGTCATGCACTACAGATAAATAGAAGTTCATTTTAATGTCATGTCTTCATCTCTCTCTCTCTCTCTCGTTTCTTTGAATGTGTGTGTGTGTGTCTGTGGGTGTATCATTTGATTATATTTTTTTCTTTCTTCTCTGTTCCATATTCTTCCTTCTTCCCAACCCCACTTTACTTCTCTTAGGTTCTGGCTAATACACACACACACATTTGCATATACACACCAACATAAAACATAGATACACTCATAAGCTCGATCTATAAGAAAACATCAACAAAAAACATTCCATAAAAATACATATTTAAAAGGTTAAATCGAATGTAAACAATGCAAGCAATAAGATCGTTAGTCGATGTCCCAGCAATTCAAAAAGATAGCTATGACATCAATGAGTTGATTTGTTTCGTACTATTATATTTAACATTAACCGAAAGTTGTCATTTTTAACAATGTCAATATTTCAGTCACGTATACGTTTTATGTGTATTTATTTTAGAATTCAGAGCAAACATATTGTTTCGTTAAATGTGGGATTTTATTTTTGGAACATCAGAAATAAGTTTTATAACAGGAGAAATACAAAGAGGATTAATATTAAGCGAGATTTCAAATCGGGGCCTGTCATGTGAAAGCGATAAAAGCTAGTGATAATTTGAGTGGTTCAATCTCGCGTTGGAGCTACCGAGCAAACAGTTATGAACAAAAGGTTATGAAGTAAGAAAAGATTCAGCATCTCTTATTGAGTCTTGTGAATGAAAAGTCGTCACAGCGCTGTTTACTTTTGGAGAGACCTAAACTAGACTTCTTTAACTTTTACTTTACATATCCCTTAGTCTGTTGGACGGTTGGGGCACCAAGCAAGACTCCATTCCTGCCTGTCTTTTGCCTTGTTTAGAGCCTCTTTCAATGGCAGGCCCATCCATTCTTTTATGTTGTCCTCCCATCGCTTTCTCTGTCTGCCTCTTCTTCTTTTTCCTGGATTCTGTTCCCTGAAGGAATGTCTTTGCGAGCCCAAAATATGGCCATAGATTTTGAGCTTGCGTTTTTTTACGATAGTTAGCAGGTCATCATGGGGTCCGATCGCTGCAGTAACCCTGTCTTTAATCTCTTGGTTTGTGATGCGATCTTTGAACGTGATACCCAGGATCCTTCTGTAGCATCTCAATTCCATTGCTAGGATCCTCCTCTCTAGCTCTGCAGTCAGCGTCCAGGATTCACAAGTATATAAGAATGTGACCATGACCAAAGAGCGCATCAGTCGGATTTTAGAGTCGAGGACTATGCCTTTGTCTTTCCATATTATTTTAAGTTTTGAAAGGGCTGCTGTGGACTGTGCTATTCGGGCAAATAGTTCGGGTTTCGTTCTGAGACAACAGCTCCGAGGTTTTTGAAGCTGCTAATACTAGTCACTGGCTCCTAAACACTCTAATTTAAGAATGTTTTAGGGTCAGATATGGGGACTATAGTTCTCAGATATTTGACTTATCTAACTCCTCCAACAAATAAACACACTAGAGAAAATATTGACAGGAGTATATCTTGTAATTATTCTGCCGCGGTTTTGTGGATTGTGAAAGAAGCTACTGCGTTAAAATTTGTAAAGAATAAAATGTGAAGCATGATGGGACAAGACGCATGAAAGATTTCATGTAAAGATTTCATGTAAATATTTCATGTAAAGATTTTATTCTTTGATAGAAATGTTCTTAAAAATGGATTTGGAGGCAATCATAATCGATTATAAATGTGGCAACGAGTATCTCGTTGTGCTTGAATGTAAATATCCTTGGTTAGGCCAATAATAGAATATGCATCCTCCGTTTGGGACCGCTCAACTCAAGAAAACATTAAGAAACTGGAACAGACACAAAATAGAGCAGTGAGATTCATAACAAACGAATATTCACATTTGACTAGAGTAACACCTTTAGTAAAATCACTAAATTTAGAAAGCCTTCAGGACAGAAGGCTCAAAAGTAAAGTAGCAATCATACATAAAACACTGAACCATAATCTTCAAATACAAAAACAAAATTTAATAAAATACTCTGAAAGACACAAAGATAAAGACACATTCCTCGTCCCATATGCTAGGACAAATTTGTATAAATACTCCTTCTTCCCTAGTGCTATTAGAGCATGGAATGGGTTGCCTGAGCTAGCCAGGAAAACCAGTGACTTGGCAGAATTTAAGTCATTGGTTAATATGCAAGACTAAATGAATGACGCGTAGGACGTCTGTATTATATAAGATAAGATATCACATTTATTTTGAACTTTTCACTTTATGTACATTTTCTTTTTAAGAGTTCTGATTTACTCTGTTAGTAATATCAAATAGATTCAAATACATGTCAAAAATTAGTCATAGTTAGGATCTAGCTGAAAGCTAACTAGCTTACCGACTTGTAGAGTTAGGATCTAGCTGAAAGCTAACTAGCTTACCGACTTGTAGAGTTAGGATCTAGCTGAAAGCTAACTAGCTTACCGACTTGTAGAGTTAGGATCTAGCTGAAAGCTAACTAGCTTACCGACTTGTAGATATACAACGAATTACGTCAACCCTTAAATAGACATATTACAAAAAAAAATAATAATGATGCTGTACATACGAATGAAGGCTAATTATATGGAATAATGTTGTGGGCCGAGTCAGAGGCGGACTAGCTATGTGGGCGTTTATCCAAATGGGTCGGTAGGGCCACCGAAATGGCCGCATGGATGTCACTATGACAAGTATTAAATTGTTAAAAGTTTTATAATCCATCCCAATGGTGCTCTAGCCCATGGAGGGCTCTGGCCTGCTTCAACACATCCCTCCATTCAGATCTCTCCTGGGCCTTTTGTCTCCACGCCCTAACCCCAAGCTGTTGTAGATCTGCAATTTTTTTATAATATTCTCTTTTAGAAGTGACCTTTTGAGCGTCGGCTTACAAACTAAAGGGTCCCGGGTTCAAAACCTGGTAAGACTGAGATTTTTAATTTCGGAATCCAGCCAACTCTAATGTGAACCTGACGTTAGTTTGGGAAAAGTAAAGGTGGTTGGTCGTTGTACTGGCCACATGACACCGTTGGCCACAAAAACAGATGACCTTTACAGAAACAGATGACCTTTAAATTATCTGCCCCAAAGATCGCAGGGTATGAAAGTTGTACTTTATCAAACTTAACATACTTATTTTGAGAACAGGTAGAATTGGATGCTCATCATATGATATACAATTATGGGCCGGATGGTATAGAAATACCCGGGCCGATTTAGGCACACAGTCTGCCCCTGGGTCGGATAATATGGTACTGCCAGGGCTGATCTTGATACCCAGTACGCCCATGTTCATAAATATTTGCTTCAAAACACTTGACCAAAGGAGAGGAACTCACCCAAATGTCGTCAATGAGAAATAGGTAATTTACCAGCCACCTCGTTCACACTAAACCATATCTTCATAACATATACATATACACATACATACCCATATCTTCATAACATATATATATATATATATACATACCCATATCTTCATAATATATACATATACACATACATACCAATATCTTCATAACATATACATATACATATACATACCCATATCTTCATAACATATACATATACACATACATATATAGTTTAAGAGTTCGCTGGATACATATCTACATAAAACAGTAAATGTCACCAATATGTGATCAATTTCGACCCCACCATTGAGGGGGAATTTTCATTTCGATGAGGAGAGAGGGCTGAATCCCAGATTCTCCCTCCATGGTTAGATCATGACCAGTGCTGTCACTTTTACAGTACAATTTTGAAACACTAATTAGTTTTTTTTTTTTAAATCTTATTTTTAGTACAACGTCCAGGTAAGAGTAAGACCAGGGTACACTACTCTGCCTCAACGTGGCACTCGGCGGGTGGAAACGATCGCTAGAGGCAATGATTAGGCTGGACGAGTAGCAGCACAAGACTCCTGTGAGAGTGTCTAAGAGAATGCGAGAGAGTTTTCTCATAGCACAGTGTGGAGCTGTAAAAGAGCTTCCACGACCCTGTCGATAACCCAGGCGCAGTGCCTCAATGGACCGCTACATCTATGGCGCGTCTTTCACGGATAGCTTGGTAAAAGATTGGAAAATGGCAGGATTCCCCGTGTGCTCGGCCTTTTGTCATGTATTCTAGTCCAGTGTTTTATATAGACATTGACTTGGACCTCTTCCAGACAGAGTGGTTTGTTGAATCAGGCTTGCAAGCCGAGATTTCGAAGAGCCTTCGGCTCAACTTTTTTGACAATCAAAGAGTAAGAGTGCGAAAAAGCCTCGTCCAGTCAAAATCTGGTCAATAGACCAAAAGTCTATGGTCCGAAACTCATAAGGTTACAAATAAAATAGAAAAAAAAAGAAAATGCAAGTGGGCTTTGAATCGCAGCTAAGCAACATAACAATGACATGAGCTAAGTCTTAAACCCATGAAACCAATATTTACAAGTGAAGTATCAAACAATTTATGGTTCCATTTTCTTTTCTTTTTGTCTTTCTTATTTATTTTTTATTTTACATTGCTTTAATTTTGAGTAATTTTCTTTTTGCATATTAAAACATTTTTCAAATGATTTTTTTTTTTTTTTGGCTTTCAGAAATATTACAGAATTAACCACTATTTGGAAATGGGCCGCTAATGATCAGCATGGTTGAAGAGATAATTAAAGTAAAACATTTGAATCTTTTCAATTTTTCGTTGGAGATTTCAACAATATGAGGTCATAAGAGGTTTTGTTTTTTCCGTGTATTAACTTTGTGGCTCAAAAAAATGGAGGCTTTTATAAATAACGGAACAATCAGTGATTTCTTGAAGTTTGATCTAAGAATACTTTTCCAGTTTCTTCAGATGAGACAAACCTTGATAGAAGACACGTACTTAGCTCTCTGGTCGAGAATATTTGAAAAAGTCTTTATTGTTGGTATAGTGGCCAAGTGTTTTGGCCTTCTAAGCAGTATCTTTAGTTTTCTGATATTTTACCACAGCGATTTGAGAAGTCCTTCTAATATACTGATTCTTACTCTGACCGTGAGCGAGTGCATGTACACACTGCGTGGAAATGACATGGTCATTTTGGTCAAGATGATCACCAAGGATAATTGGCTGTTAAATAGCGGCGCCATCTTAGACATGGCTATCATGGTGGTCACCGTGCTGGAGAACGTCGGAATGTATGCCGCGGCGACCATCATTGTTTTGATCACTGTCGACAGATGCATTGCCGTGCTCCTCCCGCTTAGGTATTCCAGCATCGTCACCACCAGGAGGGCCTGGATCTGTTCTCTCTCAGCACTTCTGATGTGGGCCCCATGGCAATTTTTTTTAAGGATAACAACCGCTTACTGTTTGATCGAGAAGTTCAAACAAGCAGGTTTCTGTTCGACAGACTTTATGATGGAACTCCAAACCACGGCGATCATAGTCTCAGAGAGCTTCATGGCCTGCTTGCCTGTCTTGATAGTGCTTATTGGCTGCACCATCATTGGTACCAGGATCACACTGTCTCAGAGAAGAAGGGTCAAGCTCATCGCAAACTCCGTCGACCGGAAGTCAAACCTTCGCACGACGAAGTTGCTACTTTCGATTTCTCTAGCGTTCGCTATTGTTTACGGGTATTCATTTGTTATTATGATGTTGGGGTTTGATGAATTGTCAATAGACTACTGGATGTATACGGCCTTAGATTCTTCGCGTTACATTTTTATTGATATCAATAGTGCTTGCAATTTTTTCGTCTATGTGCTTGGTAATGCCAAGTTTAAAAGGACATTCCTAAATATGTTCACTCCACTTCGTAGAAGACGTCTGATGTGGACTTTTCAACACTAAACGACAAAGAACTTCAAACTATACAATATATTATTTCTATTTAGATCAGCATCACTCCTAATGATCAAAACCAGATGCATAATGCCGTTCTTAGCGACTTGCTAGTCTGGATTTTCAATTTAAGAACCTATTATCAAAAGTGATACATGGGATTTTTGGGTACATTTTACAATATATGATCCCATGTAGCTTGTGCCTCAAACCATGTTAAAACCGGCCCAGTTTCGTGCTTACCATGACTTTTAAGATAACTTAGGACTTCATTATTTAAAACTTTAATGTCTTAATTACACAGTTTGAAATACCTTGGAAAAATAAAAATTATAGAAATAAGAATAGAAAAACACTTCATTTTGTTTATAAATAAGAGGATATAAAACGAATTTAGGCATTAAACTTTACAATTTATCCAGACATGATAGATCTAGAGTCTGAGTAGAGTTTGGTACGACAGTTTTGTTATGTACAGTAAAACATTTGTAGTCTGAAAATCGTGTTGCCAAATGTGTCGATTTGGTTGTTAATTGTTGCTATTAAACGACCACTTTTTTCGGAAAGTCTTGTTGTCTATTCTTGAGTAAGATAAAATAATCAAAAGTTATTCCAGTAAGCAAAGTACCCTTTCATACCTTGGGGCAGATGATGTTAATGCCATCAGTTTCTGTGGCTTCCAGATAATGATGTTGTCATGTGACAAGCAAAACGACCAACCACCTTTACTTTTTCTCGACTAGTGTCAGGCACCCATTAGAGTTGGCAGACTCGGGTGCCCTATATATCCCTTAAATAAAAAATCTTAGTCCAGATTTGAACCTGGGATCTCTCGGTTCTGCAGCCAAGCTGGGACCAAATGCTTCTGCAGCTTTACCACTCAGCCACTGCGTCTCCTAAAAGGTATCCAATCTTACATTAAGCTGAGTGAAACTAAATGTTCCTGAGCCAATCGGACCATTGAATAATATAAGCATTTTTTTAGTAGATTTTTAACAAACATTTAACCAGAAATTAAACACTAAATTATGTAGCCACTTCTCCTTCATGGTCAAAGAAAGCACAATTGTATTTCTCATGAACTTGAAGATGCCTTTTTTTTTTTGTTTACTTTTAAATTGCTTTTGAGTAGTGCAACTGTCATGCTTGTAGTATTCTCAGGGCACTAAGGTCCAATCTCTTTTGGACCAGTGGGGGGAAGTGAAGATCGGGGTGAAGGTTTCCATACTGTCATTAGGCACTCGGCTAAGACAACATAGCTTGGATTTGAACCTGAGCCCCCTTGATAGGTGGCCAACTGGTTTATTCCTCTCAGCCACATATACCATTAATAGATAAAATTTATAAAGTTATACCATTAATAGATAAAATTATTCGGTCACCACCATCATTACCGCTTGGCTGTTTACCAAAGTAAAGGGATTGTTAAAGAGTTTGATTAATTAAATCATGTAGTTATTCCTTGAGAATTAGAACTGCAAAACTGCCTGGGTGTTTGCTGTGTGGTACTGACTGCCATCACAAGGGTCTAAAGGTTTTGAAATCCTACCTGTTGCTGTGCCTTAAGAATTTGGCCTCTCTGGTCACAAAAGAAGTTGTAAGGGGAAAAGGTCATCTCTTTTGTTGATATGACCTTAGACAACGTATTACGACATAAACACAGTCGTGTGTTTTTGTGTTGACAGTGAGAACAAGTTAGCTATGCAGTGTGAAGGATGCAGGATAAGTGGAATTGTTGTTAGCGGTCTTAGGTAGGGGAGACAACTTTAAGGAATACCAGATTGAAAAGACATGTTATTGTAGGGAGTTAGTTGGAGTTCAATGTCCTGAGGATATGGGGTTGGCAAAACACTAGGAATGAAGCCAAACATCCTAGGAATGTAGGGTTGGAAAGACGCCGTGAATGGCGTCAAATGTCTTGAGGATGTAGGGTTGGAAAGACGCCGTGAATGGCGCCAAATGTCTTGAGGATGTAGGGTTGGAAAGACGCCGTGAATGGCGTCAAATGTCTTGAGGGTGTAGGGTTGGAAAGATGTCTCACCAGCAGACTTGTACAGTAAGACTTCAATTTGTTTCTTCACTATCTCTGTATTCTCTGACGGTAACATTGATGTTGACATAGTCAAGTGTAAATCGTCATCTTTCTGTTGGTGTTGTAGGCATGTTCCAGGAATGCAGTCTCAATTGCTCAGGTTTCCAAAAATGTCTTCCCGAGTATTTGGGGGACAAACTGTTGACAATGCTTTGCAATCTGATCCAATGGGGGGGGGGTAACAATTCTGAGTCTTTGCAAAATAAACTGTTGACAATTACTCTGCAATGAGTTGTAGTGTTTCTCTCACTCTCAAGGGTAACATAAAGTTGTGTCAGACGTTAAGAAAACAAAAAAAAAAGTCTCTATTCACAGCAAACTTGTGACCAGATCAAATAAATACACATCGTTTCCTTCTGGTCGCTAGATCAAAAGTCAAGTAGTACAAACTTTTCTGCCAAAGTGTTCAACACAGGTATGTCTACTTCGTTGTTCACTCTCACAGGTCAACAGACAATTCTACATAGTGCGGGTGTTCCTTTAGAGTTGAAGATAATCTATTTCCTAGTCCAAACCTCCCACAGGACGAGTGTATGGCAGCGGGCAGGGTATGAACCCGGGACCATTGAGACTACCGAACCACACTCCAGCGCGGCCAGGCAAGCCTTTCAAAATATGCTTTATAACTCTCTCCTGGACCTTTAGAAAGCAGTGTCCTAACTATACTAGCAGCTTTACACGTGTAGTTTTAAAATTCATGCACCATCTAAAAGCAGGTCATAACTTCTCCCTCATCAACAAACATATTCGTCGCTGCGTTCCCATTCAAGTCTTTCCACAAGCTATCTTATATAATAAAGACGTTACTTGAAAACAGATGATTAGCTATACTAGACTTCCAGAAGCGCGCAGTTAAAAGCCTCAAAACTTAGTTGTAAATCTTTCTCTCTGCGGTGTCTAGTAAACAGACAAGTTTCCCCTTCCTCCTCCAAGTCTCTAAGAAGGTGCGACGCCATGTTTTGAGGCCTAAATAGACCACCTTGCTTTCAGCTTCCTACGTCTTGCCTACGAATAGGCCTAGGCCCCGTGAACCTGGCACAACGTTCGGTCACCACCATTTCCCTTTTTTTTTTTTTACAATAAATTTTCAATGTCCAGTACAAATAAAACTAAAATTAACATCATTAAGTCGTGTAAATCTTTTAAGATTTTTATATTTTTTTTTTTTTTGCTCAGACGATCAAGGACACATTACATAGCACGAGAAATATCCTTTCTGCCGAGAGACCAAAACTATTAGCCGATTGTCCGGACAGTTTTGTCGAGTCTTTGTGTATGTAATATTGTATCATTTCGAATAAACTGGCTCTTAGCGAAGAAACTATTTTGTGTACATTTTTCACCTTTCTTCTGACCTCGTACGGGCGTCTCGCGACTTCATTGAATAAATTAATATTTTGTTTACGTTGGGAACAATGTCGTGATTAAAATCTTCGGGAATGGTTTCTTTATATAGTAAAAAAAAATCTACCGGAAGTCAATTTGTCATGCAACCATGGACGCCTCGGTGAACGGGACTTATGCTTAGTTACCTTAGTGTTGGCAGTCCATGTAATACAGTGATGCCCAACCTAATTCGACCCGCGGGCCATTTTTATTTCCGACACTCGTGTCGCGGGCAACATGAACAAAAAGTAGGCCTAAAAAACGATATTAACTTGAAACCCGTAGATCCTGTGCTTCATTAATTAATGGGATATTTGAAATGTATCTTTTTCCCCCCCCCCCCCCGTCAGAAGATGGCTTCATTGCTCTACTTAAAACACCAGCAAGATTGGGCTTCATTTCTGTGCTTAGAATATGAGCAACATTTTAGCTAGCTTTACAATAGCGTTGTTTTTCTGTCTTCTTTTTTTGGTAAATATTCCCATCAATCCTCCAATTTCTAGACGAAGTTTAACAATCTTTTATTCGCAGCTCAAACCAAGAATGCTGTCATATTTGTTTCATAATGTCGTTTATATATTTTTTTTTTTCGTTTTATTTTAAATAGCCACACTTTCTTTTAAAACAAATATGTTGGTTTATTATCATGTTCCACAAAAAAAGTAATGCACCGTTCACTTTTCATGGTAGAAAACGTACATTCTACTCTCAGATATCTCTTTCATAAACACACAAATGTTAAATGTCATGGAACTTATCAGGAGGAGAGAAATTGAGGGCCCTATGTCCCTAACGTAAGTAAAGATACATTTTTACAATTTTTTGGAAAAAGGGGGGATTTTCTACACCTTGTGCCGACAGTTCGGCGGACCGGATGGACTCACGTCCGGCCCGCTGGCCGTACTTTGGGCATCACTGATGTAATATATATAGTCTATGATTAATACTCATATATGGATTTATGAGTAACCTAGTGTTGAAGCAAGGGAAATAATAAAGAGATTATCAATTTACTTCTTGAATTTTTTTTTCTCTCCCTTCGCTAGCGAAGATTTAATAATTTTCTTTTCTAAAAGGAGCACTCAAAGCGTCGTGATTTACAGTGTATTAGGGGGCTACTAATTTAGCGCATTTTTTGAAATAATGTAATAGCCTACATCCGTATACAGTGCTTTTAGTAGGCTTCATCCTTCATACACAAGATATTCAACAACAAAAAAGAACAATTCTGTCAGAACGTGGACAAATAATTACGGAGATAAAGAGTTAAACCGAAGTACAAAGAGACTTTGCTAAAGTAAGAAGCAATCTTGACACTATTTGTTGTTCAGAAAGATATTAACTCTTTCTCTCCGTAATTATTTACCACATTCTGGTGGAATCAACGCTGATATCGTCAGTTAGGAGAGAAAGAGTTAAATTACCTTTAAACAAATGAACGTAATGCTCTGAGATCATACAGCCTAAAATTGTGTGTGCTGCCAACTCTAAGATGTAGACACTCGAACAGGATCTACAGGTTATTGAAAAAGCAGCAGACGACTTTGTGAGGTGGTCAGACAAAAGAATTGAGGATGAAGAGTTGAAACTGAATCCGATGAGAACATGGACAGGAGTTAGGAGTGAAACTGAATCTGATGAGAACATGGACAGGAGTTAGGAGTGAAACTGAATCTGATGAGAACATGGATAAGAGTTAGGAGTGAAACTGAATCTGACGAGAACATGGACAGGAGTTAGGAGTGAAACTGAATCTGATGAGAACATGGACAGGAGTTAGGAGTGAAACTGAATCCGATGAGAACATGGACAGGAGTTAGGAGTGAAACTGAATCTGATGAGAACATGGACAGGAGTTAGGAGTGAAACTGAATCCGATGAGAACACGCAACAGATGATGCGATAAATATAGAATTTTAAAGATGTAAGGTTTATTGACAGTGGTGTATCTTTTAATTATGCTGTCTTGTACGAAAAAATAGGCTGAAAAGCACCATGAAAAGAGACAGAAAATTTCATGATGATGGCTGTTGATAAGGGCATTCTGCGAGTAATCTATTTGAACACACTCGAATAGCTCATTGAAGGGGGATCTTAACGAGCCTTGTATGTGAATATGAAGACCTATATGATAGAAGTATTTATTTTTTCACATTTTAATAAAAATCTCATTTCAAGTGTTATTTAGTAGTATCAAATAGTTTTAAAAATCATGAAAGGAATTATTCATATAGCAAACCAAGCAGGTGCGGTGCCTGAGCGGTAAAGCGCTTGGCTTCCGAACCGAGGTCCCGTGTTAGAATGCTGGTGAAGACTGGGATTTTTAACCCAGCTCTAATGGGTACCTGACATAACTGACATTAGTTGGGGAAAATAAAGGCGGTTGGTCGTTATGCTGGTCACATGGCACCCTCGTTAACCGTGGGCCACAGAAACAGATGAAAAAAAAGGATTTTAAAAATAATGTGCGTGTTATTGGTCCTACCACAAATGTCCTGGAACGTAACGATTTACAACAGTCACATGACACCAGGTATGAAGAATCACGTTAGCGGGGACGTTCTGAAATGTCCTCAAAACATTTTCAGTAGCAAATGATGCAGACTCATCTCTCGAAAATAGTAGGCCTATACATTTCAAAAAGTGCTACTTAAACCCCAGAAATTGTTAATAGTTCTTTTGGTTGTATGAGGTAAGTTTTTCTTCTAAATGCTTTAGTTATTTTTAAATTAACTTCATTGCTTCCTTTGATGTATGTATAATACAGTACAGACAAACTATAACACTACAGATAATCCTCAGAGAAGCAAGTATTTTTTTTTAACTAATATTCTAAGCATGTTAATTGAGAATTTCAGTTTCAATGTTTACATAATATTTTAAGAATAATTTTTGTAGTTCTCTCAATGTTTAGTAATTATTTTTTACTTTTGTATACATTTGATATTTTGTTCTTATTTTGTATTTAGAGAGAGAGAGAGATTAGTTTAAGAGTGTTCAAACTAGTTTATTATATTTCAGTATCCATACAGAGATTTAAACTCAATTTATTTGGTTAAGTAGTCCAGTGCTCTATTCAATTATCTTATCTTTTCAGGTCAAGCACTCTTGGACTAAAAGAGCATTCATATTAATGGAAAAATCTCCTTTGAGTAACAGACAAGACTTTGGAGCTAGTTATCAAGAACTGTGCAGTAAACATGTCCAAAGTTTATTCTTTTGACTCAAAATGTGCTTCTCAATTCAACAATTTAGTTATTTTTAAATTAGCTTCATCATGTATACACAGCAGTCTAGGTATAAAACTACAGATAAACCTCAGAAAAGCTAGTAATTTTTTAAATCTGTTGTTTATTGCATGCTAACAATATGTTTGTTTTCAATGTTTAAATTACCTTTTAACATTTTAAGAATAATATTGTGATTTAGTTCTCTCAGTATTTTTTTCTTGTTAGTATAATTTTGATATGACTTATTTCTTTTCACTTAGTATTAATAGAGCTAGATTAATTCAAGTAACCAAACTAGTTTAGTACATATTCCATTATCTCTACTAAAACTTACTCATCTTTGATGCTGTACCCATTTATCATTAGGAAAAACTTTTTCAGATCATGTTGCAGATCACATCAGATTGCTATTCCATACAGCATACAGATGAATGGACCCATTATCTAATTGAGAATGCTATTTTTTCCAATAACATTGGAAGAATAACAATTTCATTCAGCTACAATAATTTAGGAGTAATCAACAAGCTTAGTAAAAACTCCATCATCTTCACCAAGATTTAGACACATCTTTGGTTAGACTGTGTAATGTTTTATCTTTATCATTACAATCATAACATTTTGAATTTTGCAGTGTCAGAGTACATTCTAGCACTCTAATGCAGCATTCAGATGAATAAAACCATCATCTACCTGGGGCAGGCAAAATATACAAGAAGAGATAGCATGTTAAGAATTGCAGCAAAGATGTCCAAAAGATTTTCTTCCTTAAGGTGAGTAATATTCCAAAGTACTATAATTTAGCTATAAACATTAAATTTATTGTTTCTTTTGACCAGAACAGAGGAAATGAAATTATTGATAAAACTCAGCAAAGCAAGTACCATCCTTTATATTTTGTTTAGATTTATGCATGCTAATTGAGAATATGTATTATGTTCCAATAACATTTTAAGAATATTTCTACTAATGATTCGGTAATTTATTTTCCACATTTGCATAAGTTTGATACAAGTTCATCTCCTGACATAACATTTTTAGAGCACAATTAATTCCTCAGTATACAACTAGCTTAGTTCAAATTCATATCAACTAAGACTTAAACACAAATTTGGTTAGACAGCCCAATGCTCTCTTAATTTGTTTGATAATATTCCTCGGATCAAGTTGCAGAGATCTAAATGTTTCATGCATAAATCAAGAAAAACAAAAAGGCAGTATTCATATTAATGGAACCATCATCTAATAGATACAAGCCAAATATACAAACTCAAACAAGGATGTGTTGTTATAAATGACAGGTAGATTTTTAAAATGCTATGTTTTAGCTGTATAAACTTTTTCTTTTATGTATGCATTTTATATGAAAACTCTGAGACTCCACATAAACATCAGCAAAGCAAGTAATCTTTTGTTTTTCTCATTTTTTGTTTTTCGCATGCAAGTTGAGCATGTTCAAATAACATAAAGAATAATCTTTCAAGGTGTTACTCTACTGATATTTTAGAGCTATGTGCTATAGAAGTGAAAATCCCTCTAAAAGAACAGTTACTGTTCATTTAGCCCAGCTTAAAAAATGTCTGTATTACAATTCTATACCTTTGGCAAAAAAAAAAAAGTTACATTGCTTGACCTTCTCTTGACAACTACAGGGTCTGGGGAAGAGAAGTATGATCCCTCAGTAGGGTTTGAGGCAGAGCCCCAAAACCAAGCGTATTCTCGAATTTTTAATTGCAGAAACGCATTCTCCAAACATGTAAAGCTCATTATTCATCCAATTAAAAAAGGCTGTCAAATTAAGTAAAATAAAGTAATGTGGAGATAAGGGGCCGACACTGAAGTGTGGCAGAAATCGAGGTGGTTAGAAATATGTTTTTACCAATTGTTTTTGCTTAGCGTAATTTCATGCTTTTAGCTTGCTCAATGCGCTATGATCCTATCACTTTTTTTTTTCTACAATTCCTCTTTTCAGCTTGCAAACTTTTCATGGAAACTGGAACAGTGTGGGTGACTGTGCACGGATCTCGAAAACGGTTCTAACGATTTTCCTAGAAAGATTATGTATATCGTTGGGAAAAAAATACTAGCTAATTGGCCACTCTGGGAAAGACTCTGGTTTGACCCTTATGATTTTACAAAACAAAGTAATTTTAGAATTAAATTTGGTCTGGAGGTCTAGGACTCTAGACAATCTATATACTGAACACAAATACTTCAGCGGGTATTCCTGCATATAGTCATTGAGCTAAAATACACAGACGTCCAGGAACATGAAACTACTGACCTTTTATATTTCAAATTCAGGAAATATAGGCCTGTCAGCAGATTACACTCTTCTATACCATAGATCTGATTCATTGTCCAGACAACTGTCTTTTAATGTTTCATAATGTTACCATGTGTGTCTCAGAATCACCAAGCTAGAACTGTGAATACTTATACTTTATAAATGTTATTCATGCAAGTTACTATGACTTATTTTTTCAGAGGAGAGGGTAAGTGAGGCGGGGTAAGATATGTTCCATCATCCACTTTTTAGGAACAGCAAAATAGATCTTTCTAAAGGGGGATCTTTAAAAATAAACTCATAGAATGTTAATTGTTATTCATTTAAATGAAATTTGATGTTGGAAGAAGGTCATCAAGTAATTGTAGAGTATCTAGTTGATGTCGCGATCAACTAATTGTAAAGCATCTAGTTGATATCGCGATTAAGTAATTGTAGAGTATCTAGTTGATGTCGCGATCACATCACAAATGTTTTTTACAATGTAGGAAATGATAATTGGAGAAACATTTGAATAGCAATGATAAAGTCTATATGGCGATGGGGGAATTGGAAGTAGCAGCTTTAATATACAAAAATGGAATTGTTTACTAGTAAGATTATGTCATCAAATGTCTGTCTATTAGTCAGTATGTCCGTCAGTCACTCATTGTTTTCTTCCAACACAACTTCTATCATTTTTTGTGTGTATATGTGGAAATGTCTTCTCTTTATTCTCTCTTCGTTAATTCTCTTTTTTCCTCTCATTTTCGTCATTCTTCCCAGGTCAATGACTCTCTTTTTTTTTCATGCAAATACAAACACATGCACACACATATAAACATATCAAACACATACATACGTACACACAAAGATACATAGATACAATCTTTAGCTCTGATTCTTAATAGGAATGAAAAAAATTCCATTCAAAGAGTCTTGATGTACGTACCTGAATTTGACATTCAAGAGAAATTGATAAGTATCATTCTCTGTCTACATAAATGGTTGCATCGAATGTAAATGGTTGAAACATTTAGTTCTTGTCTTCCATACCCCCATATTCAAAACCATAAAACTGTTACATCTTTTATTTAAATGTGTTTGGATTTATTGTTCTAAACAATAAACAAATATCATAACCCTAACAATGTAAATAGTTTTTTCGGTCGAACGTTTTCAGTTTTATTGTTGTAAAAATGAAATCAACAAAGATTGTTTCGTTTAATGGTGAAACGTTTTTTAAGAACGTCACAGCAGCAAGTTACAAGAGAAACAAAAAGAATATTAACTTCAAGTGAGATAGCGGGGGTATATCACGTGGTCTATCACGGGACATGTGGACAGGAGCTAGTGATAGATTGAGTGCTTGAGCTCGCTTGTGTTGGAGCTACTGGTCAAACAGTTATGAACAACAAGTTGTGATCTAAGGGTATAGAACAGTAAGAAACTTCGGGTAATGAACAACAAGTTGTGATCTTAGGGTATAGAACAGTAAGAAACTTCGGGTAATGAACAACAAGTTGTGATCTAAGAGTTTAGAACAGTAAGAAACTTCGGGTAATGAACAACAAGTTGTGATCTAAGAGTTTAGAACAGTAAGAAACTTCGGGTAATGAACAACAAGTTGTGATCTAAGAGTTTAGAACAGTAAGAAACTTCGGGTAATGAACAACAAGTTGTGATCTAAGAGTTTAGAACAGTAAGAAACTTCGGGTAATGAACAACAAGTTGTGATCTTAGGGTATAGAACAGTAAGAAACTTCGGGTAATGAACAACAAGTTGTGATCTAAGAGTTTAGAACAGTAAGAAACTTCGGGTAATGAACAACAAGTTGTGATCTAAGAGTTTAGAACAGTAAGAAACTTCGGGTAATGAACAACAAGTTGTGATCTAAGAGTTTAGAACAGTAAGAAACTTCGGGTAATGAACAACAAGTTGTGATCTAAGGGTATAGAACAGTAAGAAACTTCGGGTAATGAACAACAAGTTGTGATCTAAGAGTTTAGAACAGTAAGAAACTTCGGGTAATGAACAACAAGTTGTGATCTAAGAGTTTAGAACAGTAAGAAACTTCGGGTAATGAACAACAAGTTGTGATCTAAGAGTTTAGAACAGTAAGAAACTTCGGGTAATGAACAACAAGTTGTGATCTAAGAGTTTAGAACAGTAAGAAACTTCGGGTAATGAACAACAAGTTGTGATCTAAGAGTTTAGAACAGTAAGAAACTTCGGGTAATGAACAACAAGTTGTGATCTAAGAGTTTAGAACAGTAAGAAACTTCGGGTAATGAACAACAAGTTGTGATCTTAGGGTATAGAACAGTAAGAAACTTCGGGTAATGAACAACAAGTTGTGATCTAAGAGTTTAGAACAGTAAGAAACTTCGGGTAATGAACAACAAGTTGTGATCTAAGAGTTTAGAACAGTAAGAAACTTCGGGTAATGAACAACAAGTTGTGATCTAAGAGTTTAGAACAGTAAGAAACTTCGGGTAATGAACAACAAGTTGTGATCTAAGGGTGTAGAACAGTAAGAAACTTCGGGTAATGAACAACAAGTTGTGATCTAAGAGTTTAGAACAGTAAGAAACTTCGGGTAATGAACAACAAGTTGTGATCTAAGAGTTTAGAACAGTAAGAAACTTCGGGTAATGAACAACAAGTTGTGATCTAAGAGTTTAGAACAGTAAGAAACTTCGGGTAATGAACAACAAGTTGTGATCTAAGAGTTTAGAACAGTAAGAAACTTCGGGTAATGAACAACAAGTTGTGATCTAAGAGTTTAGAACAGTAAGAAACTTCGGGTAATGAACAACAAGTTGTGATCTAAGAGTTTAGAACAGTAAGAAACTTCGGGTAATGAACAGCAAGTTGTGATCTAAGAGTTTAGAACAGTAAGAAACTTCGGGTAATGAACAACAAGTTGTGATCTTAGAGTTTAGAACAGTAAGAAACTTCGGGTAATGAACAACAAGTTGTGATCTAAGAGTTTAGAACAGTAAGAAACTTCGGGTAATGAACAACAAGTTGTGATCTAAGAGTTTAGAACAGTAAGAAACTTCGGGTAATGAACAACAAGTTGTGATCTAAGAGTTTAGAACAGTAAGAAACTTCGGGTAATGAACAACAAGTTGTGATCTAAGGGTGTAGAACAGTAAGAAACTTCGGGTAATGAACAACAAGTTGTGATCTAAGGGCGTAGAACAGTAAGAAACTTCGGGTAATGAACAACAAGTTGTGATCTAAGGGTGTAGAACAGTAAGAAACTTCGGGTAATGAACAACAAGTTGTGATCTAAGAGTTTAGAACAGTAAGAAACTTCGGGTAATGAACAACAAGTTGTGATCTAAGAGTTTAGAACAGTAAGAAACTTCGGATAATGAACAACAAGTTGTGATCTAAGAGTTTAGAACAGTAAGAAACTTCGGGTAATGAACAACAAGTTGTGATCTAAGAGTTTAGAACAGTAAGAAACTTCGGGTAATGAACAACAAGTTGTGATCTAAGGGTGTAGAACAGTAAGAAACTTCGGGTAATGAACAACAAGTTGTGATCTAAGGGTGTAGAACAGTAAGAAACTTCGGGTAATGAACAACAAGTTGTGATCTAAGAGTTTAGAACAGTAAGAAACTTCGGGTAATGAACAACAAGTTGTGATCTAAGAGTTTAGAACAGTAAGAAACTTCGGGTAATGAACAACAAGTTGTGATCTAAGAGTTTAGAACAGTAAGAAACTTCGGGTAATGAACAACAAGTTGTGATCTAAGAGTTTAGAACAGTAAGAAACTTCGGGTAATGAACAACAAGTTGTGATCTAAGGGTGTAGAACAGTAAGAAACTTCGGGTAATGAACAACAAGTTGTGATCTAAGGGTGTAGAACAGTAAGAAACTTCGGGTAATGAACAACAAGTTGTGATCTAAGAGTTTAGAACAGTAAGAAACTTCGGGTAATGAACAACAAGTTGTGATCTAAGGGTGTAGAACAGTAAGAAACTTCGGGTAATGAACAACAAGTTGTGATCTAAGAGTTTAGAACAGTAAGAAACTTCGGGTAATGAACAACAAGTTGTGATCTAAGGGTGTAGAACAGTAAGAAACTTCGGGTAATGAACAACAAGTTGTGATCTAAGAGTTTAGAACAGTAAGAAACTTCGGGTAATGAACAACAAGTTGTGATCTAAGAGTTTAGAACAGTAAGAAACTTCGGGTAATGAACAACAAGTTGTGATCTAAGAGTTTAGAACAGTAAGAAACTTCGGGTAATGAACAACAAGTTGTGATCTAAGGGTGTAGAACAGTAAGAAACTTCGGGTAATGAACAACAAGTTGTGATCTAAGAGTTTAGAACAGTAAGAAACTTCGGGTAATGAACAACAAGTTGTGATCTAAGAGTTTAGAACAGTAAGAAACTTCGGGTAATGAACAACAAGTTGTGATCTAAGAGTTTAGAACAGTAAGAAACTTCGGGTAATGAACAACAAGTTGTGATCTAAGAGTTTAGAACAGTAAGAAACTTCGGGTAATGAACAACAAGTTGTGATCTAAGAGTTTAGAACAGTAAGAAACTTCGGGTAATGAACAACAAGTTGTGATCTAAGAGTTTAGAACAGTAAGAAACTTCGGGTAATGAACAACAAGTTGTGATCTAAGAGTTTAGAACAGTAAGAAACTTCGGGTAATGAACAGCAAGTTGTGATCTAAGAGTTTAGAACAGTAAGAAACTTCGGGTAATGAACAACAAGTTGTGATCTTAGAGTTTAGAACAGTAAGAAACTTCGGGTAATGAACAACAAGTTGTGATCTAAGAGTTTAGAACAGTAAGAAACTTCGGGTAATGAACAACAAGTTGTGATCTAAGAGTTTAGAACAGTAAGAAACTTCGGGTAATGAACAACAAGTTGTGATCTAAGAGTTTAGAACAGTAAGAAACTTCGGGTAATGAACAACAAGTTGTGATCTAAGGGTGTAGAACAGTAAGAAACTTCGGGTAATGAACAACAAGTTGTGATCTAAGGGCGTAGAACAGTAAGAAACTTCGGGTAATGAACAACAAGTTGTGATCTAAGGGTGTAGAACAGTAAGAAACTTCGGGTAATGAACAACAAGTTGTGATCTAAGAGTTTAGAACAGTAAGAAACTTCGGGTAATGAACAACAAGTTGTGATCTAAGAGTTTAGAACAGTAAGAAACTTCGGATAATGAACAACAAGTTGTGATCTAAGAGTTTAGAACAGTAAGAAACTTCGGGTAATGAACAACAAGTTGTGATCTAAGAGTTTAGAACAGTAAGAAACTTCGGGTAATGAACAACAAGTTGTGATCTAAGGGTGTAGAACAGTAAGAAACTTCGGGTAATGAACAACAAGTTGTGATCTAAGGGTGTAGAACAGTAAGAAACTTCGGGTAATGAACAACAAGTTGTGATCTAAGAGTTTAGAACAGTAAGAAACTTCGGGTAATGAACAACAAGTTGTGATCTAAGAGTTTAGAACAGTAAGAAACTTCGGGTAATGAACAACAAGTTGTGATCTAAGAGTTTAGAACAGTAAGAAACTTCGGGTAATGAACAACAAGTTGTGATCTAAGGGTGTAGAACAGTAAGAAACTTCGGGTAATGAACAACAAGTTGTGATCTAAGGGTGTAGAACAGTAAGAAACTTCGGGTAATGAACAACAAGTTGTGATCTAAGGGTGTAGAACAGTAAGAAACTTCGGGTAATGAACAACAAGTTGTGATCTAAGAGTTTAGAACAGTAAGAAACTTCGGGTAATGAACAACAAGTTGTGATCTAAGGGTGTAGAACAGTAAGAAACTTCGGGTAATGAACAACAAGTTGTGATCTAAGAGTTTAGAACAGTAAGAAACTTCGGGTAATGAACAACAAGTTGTGATCTAAGGGTGTAGAACAGTAAGAAACTTCGGGTAATGAACAACAAGTTGTGATCTAAGAGTTTAGAACAGTAAGAAACTTCGGGTAATGAACAACAAGTTGTGATCTAAGAGTTTAGAACAGTAAGAAACTTCGGGTAATGAACAACAAGTTGTGATCTAAGAGTTTAGAACAGTAAGAAACTTCGGGTAATGAACAACAAGTTGTGATCTAAGGGTGTAGAACAGTAAGAAACTTCGGGTAATGAACAACAAGTTGTGATCTAAGAGTTTAGAACAGTAAGAAACTTCGGGTAATGAACAACAAGTTGTGATCTAAGAGTTTAGAACAGTAAGAAACTTCGGGTAATGAACAACAAGTTGTGATCTAAGAGTTTAGAACAGTAAGAAACTTCGGGTAATGAACAACAAGTTGTGATCTAAGAGTTTAGAACAGTAAGAAACTTCGGGTAATGAACAACAAGTTGTGATCTAAGAGTTTAGAACAGTAAGAAACTTCGGGTAATGAACAACAAGTTGTGATCTAAGAGTTTAGAACAGTAAGAAACTTCGGGTAATGAACAGCAAGTTGTGATCTAAGAGTTTAGAACAGTAAGAAACTTCGGGTAATGAACAACAAGTTGTGATCTAAGAGTTTAGAACAGTAAGAAACTTCGGGTAATGAGACAAAAAGTTGTGATCTAAGAGTTTAGAACAGTAAGAAACTTCGGGTTATGAACAACAAGTTGTGATCTAAGAGTTTAGAACAGTAAGAAACTTCGGGTAATGAACAACAAGTTGTGATCTAAGAGTTTAGAACAGTAAGAAACTTCGGGTAATGAACAACAAGTTGTGATCTAAGGGTGTAGAACAGTAAGAAACTTCGGGTAATGAACAACAAGTTGTGATCTAAGGGTGTAGAACAGTAAGAAACTTCGGGTAATGAACAACAAGTTGTGATCTAAGGGTGTAGAACAGTAAGAAACTTCGGGTAATGAACAACAAGTTGTGATCTAAGAGTTTAGAACAGTAAGAAACTTCGGGTAATGAACAACAAGTTGTGATCTAAGAGTTTAGAACAGTAAGAAACTTCGGGTAATGAACAACAAGTTGTGATCTAAGAGTTTAGAACAGTAAGAAACTTCGGGTAATGAACAACAAGTTGTGATCTAAGGGTGTAGAACAGTAAGAAACTTCGGGTAATGAACAACAAGTTGTGATCTAAGAGTTTAGAACAGTAAGAAACTTCGGGTAATGAACAACAAGTTGTGATCTAAGGGTGTAGAACAGTAAGAAACTTCGGGTAATGAACAACAAGTTGTGATCTAAGAGTTTAGAACAGTAAGAAACTTCGGGTAATGAACAACAAGTTGTGATCTAAGGGTGTAGAACAGTAAGAAACTTCGGGTAATGAACAACAAGTTGTGATCTAAGAGTTTAGAACAGTAAGAAACTTCGGGTAATGAACAACAAGTTGTGATCTAAGAGTTTAGAACAGTAAGAAACTTCGGGTAATGAACAAGTCGGAAACATTTGGTATTAAACATCTAGAGAACATTACTTAAAGAACAAGTAGGGAACATCAGTTAATAAACAGGAAGAGAACATCAAATAGGGGACATCAGGTAATGAACAAGTAGGGAACATCAGGTAATATACAAATAGGGAATATCAGGTAATGAACAAGTAGGGAACATCAGATATTAGTTAAATTATACATGCAGGGAACATCAGGTAGCAAACAAGTAGGGAACATCAATTAATAAACAAGAGGGGAACATCAGGTAATAATAGTAGGTGATATCAAGTAACAAACAAGTAGGGAACATCAGGTAATAAATAAACAGGGAACATCAGGTAATGAACAAGTAGAGAACACTTATACAATGTGTAGAGAAAGTAAGTTATTTTCTTTTCAGTGTTTTTGTTGCTGATATGTGATTGTAGACTATTATTATAAGAATGTTGAATAGAGGGTTTTTTTTTAATAGTATGTTGTCCTCATCAGACTTCCATGGATGATGTTGTTTAATAGACTTTACTGGTGTACCAAATAATCCATTGGATAGAACAAACTGAGGGCGTTAAGTTCTACATTGGAATAATGTTGACAATAAAGGAAGAGTTGGGCATTTTTTATGAGTGTCGATAAATTTAATATTGTAATAATGTATTTGATCTATTTATCTGAATTAATCTAGCTCACCTTTGCTTGCTATAACCTACATATTAAGCCTAATAGAACGTGGACAGATTGGGTTTTTGATTATGAATTCAAATTAATTGAATTAGACACAGAAACAAGAAGAACATAGAGAAAATACTTTTTGAAGTATATTATATACACTTATATTAAGTGTAATTGTATCAATTAGTTTGGATCAGTCTTGTAATTAAATTTGTAAGAGATCTAGATTCCTCTAGACCAGCAACAATAAATCTGTACGATTTATAATATTTTTTTACCAATTGTTTTTGTTTATTAAAATTTTTTTTACAAATCAAACAAGAACAGAAACTAAAATGCTAATTAACTTTAGCTAGGCCAATATTAGATTATGCATCTTCTGTTTGGGGTTCCCTTTTGGTATCCCTTAGACTGTTGGACCTTTGGGGCACCAAACAATGATATGTCAACCATCTCGCTTCCTCTCTTTTTGCTTTGATTAGAATCTCTTTCAATGACATGCCCGTCCATTCTTTCATGTTGTCTTTCCATCGCTTTCTCTGTTTGCATTTTTTTTTTCTTGGTACTATATCCTGAAGGGAGGTCTTTGCGATCCGCGATGTGACCGTACAGTCTAAGTTTGCATTTGACAGAAATCAGCAGGTTATCGTGGGTCCCAATCGCCATTGTTTCGAATTTCTTCATTTGTGGTGCAGTCTTTGTAGGTTACTCTGATCCTTTGATAGCATCTCAATGCTATGGTAGGATTCTCCTCTCTAGTTCTGTAGCTAGCCTCAAAGATTTGTATGCATACAAGAATATCGTCATCATTGTGACATAAAAGACAAGATCTAACACTAATCATCAACATCTTTCCTCAGTGTTCCTCGTGAAACATAGGGTCTCAGTAAGCCACTATCCACGGTCTCGTGCTAGTCGATAAATTGTTTCCTAACACAGCTTAATGAGTCTCCTTTGTGGAGTTCTTCTATCTTTCAGACTATGTTTAGTGGTTGTGTTTCTGTTTGTTTTGATTTCATTAAAAGTAAGCACCCCTTTCAGACCTTGCAATCTATATGGCAGATAATGTAACCCTTTACCTTGATATCTATAGGCCAGATGATGTAAAGATCCGTTTTGTTGGCCGACGGTAAATGTGGGCAACACAAAGATCAATCTTTAGTTTCCACAACTAATGTCAGTTACCCATTAGAGTTGGGTGGACTTAGGGGCGTCCTAAAACAATCCCGAAATGTAAAATCCCAGTCTTCACACAGATTCGAACACGAAACCTCTCGGTTTGGAAGCCAAGTATTTACAGCTCAGCCAACACGCCCTCTGGTTTCAATAACTGCAAATTTATCTACGGACAGGTTGATAGCCTATATGACAACCCCAATGGCCGGAAAATGGTCATGGAACTTTTTTCTTGCCAATTTCCTAAAAAAACCTGTCCGGCTTGGTAGTACCTGCCAGGAGTGATGAGCCCCGCCAGTATAGCTCTGAGGGTCATTGGGTTACGCTTGGTCAGCTGTACATGTTTCGAATGTTCCTTCAAAATTAAAGATTTATTACCGTCCCAAGCCAAACTTTTCGAAAGAAGGTGGGGATAGGCGTCGGGCAGGGTTTGAACCTGGGACTACTAAGACGACGGTCCAGAGAGTATACCACACTCTCTGTTACACTCTGTATGTTTCATGTATGTTTGTATTTTTTTGCAATCGATATTGCGATATCACTTCCATTCATCCAATGGTCATTAAATTTTACATACAAGCGCATGATCGATTTAATCGTTTGAATCAATAATTAATTAATTAATTTTGTTTTTATCTAGAAAATGTACTAAGCAAAGAGGAGGTAAACCTTGTAAAGATATCTAGAGCGAAATACAAAAATGTGAATGTAAAGTTATAATAAAAACTGTATGTATTTTAATCAATTACACAAAAAAAAAGCAACGTTGAAATAAATTTGGTGATTAACATTCTCTTGATTACCATTTTCATAAATAAATCGTCTTTAATATAAGCCTTCTAAAAAATGTTTTTAAATCCTACATGATGTCAGTCTACATACGGTTCACTCATGGGAGACGCGGCGTCATAGAATACCAAAAGGAAGCAGAACCCGTCAAATTCTGTTTTATATGTCAAGAAAAGCAGTTGTCTTTTCATTGCAGTTATCAATCCAGTTTGATTATTAATCAGTGTCATTACAATACACATTACCATTGTTAAAATCATTAAAATATTTTTAAGCATCCCTTTAATCTAAGGTCATCAGTGTATCTATAATAAAGAAATGCCCTTGTAGTTTGTACCCTAGCTAACTGATCAATCCCTGTGTCCCTCAGAGAGCCCTGCACGTTTCTCCCTCAATGGATACTGTCTGCTGGCTTTTTCAGTACATGGACCTAGAGTTTGAAACTCACTCCCCTTTGATCTCAGACAGACAACATGCTGCACTACTTTCAAGGAGAACATTAAGACCTAACTGTTTAAAACGTTTTAGATTAGTTTGTCTTTTAGCTCTCGTGTTTAGGTTAGTTATGTTATCACAGCCTACATTTTGTTTTTAACAGCGCTCTATAAATTAAACTATTATTATTATCCAAAAAAAATAAATCTTGTATACAAAACACTTAAAAACTAACTACGAAACACTATTTCCGAATTATAGATACAGATAATCTACAGACCAGCTAGACACTGGCTGGACATTTAACTCTTTCTCTCCTAATTGACGATGCCAATGTTGATTTGATCCCATTAAAATAAATTGATTTTGGATTTATAAACTTTAATTTGTGTTGTGTAAAATGAGCATGCATTTCCCTATAATAATTCGATACCAAATAAATTATTTTCAGATATCAAACAAAAAAGTTATTGAAGTTTAATCATAACAGCAGAGTGAAATACAAATTAGCAAAATGAATAAGTCTATCGGAACGAGGAAAATAATTACGAAGAAGAAGAGTTCATGCGTAAATTTTGATTCTAAGCATGTTTTAATATATTTATGCAAAATAGTCACAGACTTTAATTGTTCCATCTGACATTCCCTTTTGCTTTTTTCAGATATTAAAGAATTTATTAGTATTTTAAAAGTGGTAACAAAGGATCAGACGTACAAGACGTATTCAAAGTTACACGTTCCTCAAGATGTTTTAGTTTGGGATTTCACTGAAATCTTGTTATGAGAGGTAATTTTGCTCACACAGTAGTTCTGTAGCTAATTTTAAAAAAAAAATGGAGGCTAATGAAACAATGAGGTTAAAATTCTTGATGAGAGAACATTACAAGAACATGACGTTATCTGAGTTGAATGAACTCGTGAAGCAGCAGGCTTTCTTTAATCTATGGTCTAGTTTGTTTGAAAATGTCTTTATTATTATTGGTGTGGTTGTCAAGTTCTTTGGGCTTCTAAGCAGCATCTTCAGTTTTCTGATATTTTACCACAGCGATTTGAGAAGTCCTTCCAATATACTGATTCTTACTCTGACCGTGGGGGAGTCCATGTATATACTGCGTGGGAATGACATGGTCTTTTTAGCCAAGATGATCACCAAGGATAATTGGCTGTTGCACACCAGTGAGAGCGTAGACATGGCTATCATGACGGTCACCGTGCTGGAGAACGTTGGAATGTATGCCGCGGCGACCATCATTGTTTTGATCACTGTCGACAGATGCATTGCCGTGCTACTACCGCTTAGGTATTCCAGCATCGTCACCACCAGGAGGGCCTGGATCTGTTCCCTCTCAGCACTTCTGATGTGGGCCCCATGGCAATTATTTTTAAGGATAACAACCGCTTACTGTGTGATCGAGAAGTTCAAACAAGCAGGTTTCTGCTCGACAGACTTTATGATGGAACTCCAAACCACGGCGATCATAGTCTCAGAGAGCTTCATGGCCTGCTTGCCTGTCTTGATAGTGCTTATTGGCTGCACCATCATTGGCACCAGGATCACACTGTCTCAGAGAAGAAGGGTCAAGCTCATCGCAAACTCCGTCGACCGGAAGTCAAACCTTCGCACGACGAAGTTGCTACTTTCGATTTCTCTAGCGTTCGCTATTGTTTACGGATATTCGTTTGTTATTATGATGTTGGGGTTTGATGAATTGTCAATAGACTACTGGATGTATACGGCCTTAGATTCTTCGCGTTACATTTTTATTGAATTCAATAGTGCTTGTAACTTTCTCGTCTACGTGCTTGGTAATGCCAAGTTTAAAAGGACATTCCTAAATATGTTCACTCCACTTCGTAGGAGACGTCTGATGTGGACTTTTCAACACTAAACAAAAAAAAAGGACTGAATTCTTTACAATATATTATTTTCTATTTGTACTTAACTATTTTTGAAGTCATCAACATTTTATAAACTCCAAATATACTAAAGCCGCCTATCGATTTTCTAGTCTTGATTGCAATTTAAGAACTCATTCCAGGATGTTGGAGGATTTTTTTACGTACATTGGAAGCCCTGCCCCGTGCTTGTCATGACTTTTTAGATAACTATTTAGTGTTGCATTACTTTACTTTGTAATCACTAAATCACATTGTTTGAGATAGACTGGACAAAGTCATAGAAACAAACAAGAACAGAAAAACACTCATATTTTCTGATAAAAGACAGGTTAAATGACGTATTCCGAATTGCAAGGAAGTAGACCTAATTAACTGTCGTCTGCTTAAATTGGTACGTTTAAGGATTTCCATAAATATAAATAATTTGACTAGTAATTTCTTGATAGACCATTTGTAAAGTTTATCATTTAGTTTATCTTTTAGTTTCCAATGTTCCTCTTTTATTGAATAAACTTTACTTCGCTGAGAGAGAAAAAGAAAGAGACATAGAGACAGACTAAAGGAAAGGCAAGTGAAAGAATGAGCGAGAGAGAAACGGAGAAGAGAGAAAAATGTTAGAGAGAATAAAGAAAGAGATTGAGATGAGAGAACAGAGAGGGAGAGGGAGAGAGAGAGAGAGAGAGAGAGAGAGAGAGAGGAGTGTTTTCTAATGTCGTGATTCTCTACTCACCCCCATGATGTTTCTGGATATTTTGTTAACACTAAGCATTATTCAGCTCTACACAGAAATATAAAACGGCACAAATAAATCAAAAAAAGTATTGAAGCCCGAAAGTAGATTTACAGCTCGTTTCAAAGAAGGGGCAGCATAGAATGGCCACTACGTTCATTTGACCTGACACCCATGGATTTCCTTTTTTGGGGGCCCGGGAGGTGGGGGGAAATATTGTAAAGAACAATAAGCATGAGAAGAAAAACCAAAAACAAGAAATTATTTCAAAGATTATATTCAGCTCGCATTCACAGATTTTTAATGAACACCAGACGCCCTCTATGTCAGAGTGTCCTGGAGAGATCGGTAGAATGTGGCAATGTTGAAAGAGGATATTTTGAGCATCTGAGAGAATCACTTGTTGATGTTGATGTTAACAGATATATAACGAACTTTCCGATGCTCTAGTGTCGAATGTTTTCAACTAAATAGTCTACCTGATACCTTTGGGCCTTAAACCCAAATATCAGAAAAGTATAGAGACCTCTTGGTACAGGATAGCTTATTATATAAAGTGTGTAGTCAATCAATAAACTTGTCTCTGTTTTGTGACCCTGTGACCGTTAATTTTAGAACCTTGGCTAGTTTACAATATCTTTATTTTGATTTATTTGAATTCGATTGATTTTGACTCCCTTTGCTGCGGAGATGATTCCGTTTATTAATAGATGGAAGTTATCTCTCGACTGAAGTATTATTTTTAAATTGTTGATTCATATTAAACAAGGAAGAAAGATTGCTTTTTTTTCTTTTACAATACCTCTTTTCCACTTGTATTTTTGTTGTGGGCTCAAAAACCTGGATGGAATCTGACAGCTCTGTTTTCCTAGACGTTTGTTAGTTCATGTAAATCGTAATGAAAAGAATCACCAGCCCATTGGCCACACTGGAAAAACTCTAGTTTGACCGTTTTCATTTTTTTTTTTTTTTGAAGTATAAAAAGAAGTTAATTTAAATTTGGCTAGAGAATTAGGAAATCCTTATCTTGAACGGATAGTACTTCTTCGGGTATTTCCGCATGTATTTCCATATAAATACAAGAGTTTAGCAAATTCATATTTAGGAACATTTTGTGCATGGTCTTCTAAGTCTTTAGATCTAAGGCCTACCAATGGAACCATGAAGTCTAGTAGATCTATATATTCGCTTTTAACCAGGCTTTTAGTTGTTGTTTTTTTCTGTGGGAGGAGGGAATCGGGCGGGGTACAGTTTTTTTTTTTTTTTTTTTTTCAATCAGACATTCATTAGTTATTAGAATTATAATTGCTCTAATAAGTCAGTCGTATAAAGGAGGTATTTTGTGTTTTTTGCTTATATTTTTAACAAAGGTGTTTTAGATTTCGATTTCTGCTCACAAGTTTTTTTTGTTTTTGTTTATCAATAATGTTGTAAGTATACACTATATATTCTATGGTTGTAAGTTATGGAGCCTAAACCATGATTGGTAAAATAATCGAAATTCATAACAATATTATAGCACATTTATTGTACAAGTATATTAGCATACATATACTGTAGAAACATATTAACATAAATTTAATGTAGAAGCATATTATCATTTCCATTTCTTAATGCACCGATTGTAAAAAGTAAGGTTATCTCAAACAAGTTCTAATCATTCAGGGCCGGATTTACGACAGTTCACGTCTGTGCAGCAGCCCAAAGCCTCCTCCACATTTAAAAAATGTATAATATGTAAAATGTAAAAAATATTTACTTTTAATATATATATATATATATATATATATATATATATATATATATATATATATATATATATATATATATATATATATATATATATTAAATATAAGGGGAAAAAAAGGAGAAAATTAAATTGACAAGCACTCTATTTCTTCACAAATATTCCTCACAAATATGACCTTTTTCATAAATATCCTCAAGGGCATTTATTTTTTAATCTTGAAGATAATAGGGTTCTCGAGAAAAATACTGACCAGGGCAACCACTGATTAAGTTCTGTCTACATGAATAACAATTTTTGTTTTGTTTCTTTTATCCATTAAAACAACTATTGTTGAGAAATTGCTTAGTTTTGATTGTTAATGTGTCGGTTAATATATTCTACGCTACCATAAAAAGAAAGATAAGGTTGTTTTGGTATGATCACATGATCGTGTTAATGTTTTGTTTTCTCTATGACATCACTGTGTTTAGTATTTATAGATGTCTATGGTATCGCAATGATAAACAATGGACCTCATTCACCAATCGTAAGCAAGCAACATTTAGCCACGTGATAATATTGATAAAACAATGAAAATTGCGTATCACGTGACATCCTTTATGGAGTGCGTAATTTGTATAGAAGTCAATAGAAGATATAGAGAACCTCGTGGCAAAATGTTATTTACGATTGGTGAATGAGGTCCATTGTACAATATTTTATTACCAGTCGACACGCGGCGTAGCATACGCCGCTTCGTAATGTCCATGATCCAAAGGACCGCTAAATAGCAGGGATATGGAGAGACGTTGACTCAAATTGTAAATTCGAAGAGGGTCGTGTGAACGTTCTCGGAAGTGAATAGTGATAGTAGAGGGAAGAATTTAAGACGACACAATTTCAGCCTCGCCACCATAAACGCTGGAAGTAGTCATGTAGGCAGCGTATTGTCGTATGACTGTGCTTCCGTGAGTAAGAACAACATACAGGGTGTCACCATACTTGTCCCAATGTTCGCAAACAAAGCTTACAGCCATATTGCCAAGTTCGAGAGTAACAGTTTCGTCGATGACATTTTTCCTGAAATATGCGACTGATAGAAATAAACTGTTACCTGATGCAGGAATTTCGACTACATTGAAAGACCTGTTGACTCCACGAAATATATGTGAAGCGGTGGCCATGGTTAGGAAACGAAGGGGCAAAATCAAAACAAAGCTACGGGGAAAAAAAAACATGCAACTATTTTAATGACACCAGATATTGACGTGTGTAAAAAAATACACACATAAATAGTCAAATATAGAATGTATAAAGAGAAAGATACACACATAAACATAGTCAAATATAGAATGTATAAAGAGAAAGATTACTTGTTGTCCCCGCCCTCCTCTTTTTTTTATCCTCGCTCTCTGTCATCGCGAAAGTAACGTGGGGTAACTCTAGTACGATTTGCAGAAATAAAAGAATTATCTTTCCATGACTTTGTTGGGGTGTCCCACATGGTTTGTCCATGAAGAGAATTATATAGAAAGATTTTTGCCAAAAAATCACTAATGCTCTACAAAAGAAATCAATTCATCTCATCTATCTCTAAACTGTCCCTTGACTTTCCAAGTACGTGTGCTGTGACAGGTCGCGGAACCAAATCTCTTCTCTTATTCGTTGACAAAACTTTACAGCATCAAAAAGTGTGCAAACAAAATGAACTATTAAAACACATATTGGCCTGGTCACTTTTAGTTTCTTCTTTTCTATTTCTCTCCCCCCCCCCCATTCTCTCTCTTTTCCACTCTTTTTCTCTTTTTTTCCTCGCTCTCTTTCTCTCTTTCTTTCTCTCTTTCCTCCCCGTACAGCTCCATTCTCCAACAACTCATCTCCTCATTCAAACCTTATTCTGTAACGCATACATGATCCTCCTGATTAGCTCCGACACTGACTAATAATTAACTTCGTCAAGGAAGAAAGATTATCTAAACTTGAAGATTAATGATTTGAATTCAAACATCAGGAAGTAGTATCCAAGCCAACATGTAGAAAAAACACATCAGTTACAATTTAGAGGGAGAGAATTTAAAGTGAAGCAATACAGTTATTACCCTTGGATTAAAAAAACAACATGATTTCTAATTGATTTATTTTTTTAACTTTTAACCTACAACGGCGTTTTTTTTTTAAAGTGTTATACTTATCATTAGTTTAGCTGAGTTGTAGTGTAACCTGTATCATGGAATTTATTATGAAAATAATGCTGATTAAAATTGTATGTTTAGTCATTTCTTCATCGCATACTGCAGCTAGATCCGAATTAACTCGGGGTACAAGTAAGCGTAAGATTGTTTCTAGTCTAATCGGCAATCAGCTATATCCAAAATCATCTACTAGTGCTAATGTAGTAGACGGTCAAGTAACTACAATTCTAACTTCTGATGCTTATGTAGTCGACAGTCAAGGACGTACACAAATCTCTAAGTCACTGGCAACAATGAAAAACTTAGTGACCAGTACCGCGTGTTCTTGCTTTTCAAAAAAATGTAAATGCGTTGGGCTGAACTTAACGTCAGTCCCAGATTATCTGGATCATTCTATTACGTCACTTGACCTTTCTTACAATGAAATTTCGAGTTTAAAAGACTGCTCATTCTGCAACTATACAAACTTATCAGTGTTACGTCTGTTCCGGAACAGCCTACAAGTTTTAACGGTCGGATCCTTCAGTCGTCTCTCGAAACTCCAATGTTTGAACCTTGCTGGTAATAAGTTAACCTACAACAACGTCACATTCCCAGCTGGCGTCTTCTCAGATTTGAACTCTCTTACAACACTCTACCTGCATGACAACACAAAAGATTGCGAAACTTCGTGTAGTTACCCGGACTCCACACTCTCAGAACTAACTCGGCTCAGAACTCTCAGCTTGGACGGGATAAGTCCATTTATTTTAGGTCCCAAATTTAAAGACCTTAGACGTTTAAGACATGTAATGTTCTCATTGGGGATGTGTAATATCGACGCCTTAACAGATGAAACATTTGTTAACGTGAGACAAATCTCCACTTTAAATCTGAAAAATTGTAATATTCTTGGAACTACAGTCAGCAACAACACTTTCACGCCTTTGGTTCATCTGAACAGTCTGGATGTGAGCAACAACAGCAAGTTGCGCGTCCAACATCTGTTTCGAGCCCTGAGTCATAGTCGAAAGAACAACATCACGAAGCTAAGACTTAATTCTATTGAGCCCTTTTACTCCACTTCAATTAGTATTGATTACTCGGTTCTCATCGGATTGCCACAGTCGCTGATTCATTTAGAAGCCAAAGAAAATCATTTCGAAACTATTCAACCAGGACTTTTGAAAAACTTTCCCGAAAATCTGGCATATATTGATCTAGAAAACAATAACTTTTTCTTTGACTCTTACATAAGGGAATTGAAATTTCTTGAGAACCTTAAAGTTCTGAAAATAAACAGACAATATATAAAAGAAGCTGTGTCTTGGCCCATGAACAAATATAGGTTTTCTAGATTTAGTGAAAAAATAAACAATAAATTTCAGGACATCATTGTTCAACTCCCACCCAAATTACAATTCCTAGACTTCAGCGGAGGAAATCTGAAGTACACCATAAAAGGACTACAATTTATTTCTAATAATTCTTTGGCTGCATTGAAATTAGTGAATAATTACTTTCCTTCAATTATTGGACCCATATATGGTCTACATGAATTGAACTATTTGAACTTAAAATACTGTTCCATACTCTTTATCAATGAGACCTTCTTCCATAATTTTCCAAATCTAAAAAAGTTGATGCTAGGAAACAACAAACTTGAAACTTATTTCAGTAATCTAGGGCCAAACTACACACTTTTTAGCAAGCTTAAAAAGCTGAAGACTCTTGACCTTTCTGACAACGCCATATCGAAAATGCCGACGGACATTCTGGCTGGTCTCACTAGCTTGAAGGTCCTCTACTTTGAACATAACACCTTGTGGACTTTTAACCTGAACTTATCGCACATGATGAATCTTCGATATGTTTATCTGCGCCATTCCCAGGTAAACAGCTTATCGGAAGATGTTCGTCAGCACATTGATTCGATATGCGGGAATAGACCTAAGTCTTGCGCTGTTCGATTCGATTTATCCTTTAACCCCATCCACTGCGACTGTGAAAATTATGATTTCCTTAAATGGATGATGAACTCACGAGCCTTTGATCCAAAGTTCACTAACTACATGTGCCAGTATCCGGACTCCTCGTATAAAAATATCACTGACGCCTATGAAGAGACTCTTAGGATTTTAAGGGGAAAGTGCACAGACAATTCTTTTATATTTTTGTTTGTTCTAGCCGCGACATTCGTAATGATTGCGTTTGTACTTGCTGGAATAATTTATAGGTTAGTTCTATTTTTTTAGATAAGTTAATCTACGACTTCAGACAAAGAAAACTAGTCAAATTAAAATTCTTATTATTTTCTGTACATTTTTGGAACCTCTTTTATACTTTAAACTACTTTCAAGGAAGTATTAGGATAGATTTATTTCAATGGAATCAGTTAATGTACCCATGATACACTTGTTTAAAGTTGGATCTAGTGACACAAAGTCTCATTTTTGCTGGAGATTCTTGTTCATGTAAATTGTAAACAAATGACATAATTTCTCTTTACAAGACAAGATTATGCTTATACATTTTACATTGGCTGGATGGTCGTATAGTATGCGCTCTGGGTTCGAACACCTGCTCGACACCAGCCCCCGCCAACCTGCGTGAGTTTAGACTAGGATGTAATAATCTTCAATTGCGAAGGAACATCCAAAACATGCGAACCAAACAAAGCAGACTAACTTTGAATATTTATTTTATATTTAGATTTCGTTGGAAACTGAGATACATCTACCACGCCACCTATCTCAGGTTGAAATCTGTGGAGGAAGAGAACTCTGAACAATTCCGGTATGATGTTTTCATTAGCTACGCACACCAGGATGAGGAGTTTATTCTCAAAGTTTTATACCCAGGTAAGAATTAGCTGACACTAATATTTTCTTTATTTTACACCCAAGAATCTTTCCCTTTTTATAGTAAGGCCTACTGTAGAATATTCATGTTACACAAATAACAAACTAGTGTTTAAAAGGGAAGACATATTAGGAACTCGTTTATTACGTAAACACAAGCGGTGTTGCACTGACGCGCTAGTGTGCAAATGTAGAATGTACATATAATACCAATATGTTAAATCTCTCTTCTTTAATTCAGAGAATCTATTTATAAGAATAACTAACAAACTAGTCAACTAAAAAGTCAATTCAGTTAATCACAAATCAAGTCTCTTAGGTTTGTTAACTATTCTGCCTGAGCGTGTTACGTAAGGTTCATGTGGTCTAGAGGTGTTAGAAGAAGCAGTGTGTAGTGGCGGCTCTACATCTAGGTTAGTTTGAAATTGTGGACTGTCATCTGGAAAGTCATAATTATTGTCAAATCTATTTGCTTTCCCAGAAGACTTTCTGATGTGTTTCCTGATTCTTCTGTAAACCTGATTTCCACTTTTGACATTATATGATCTAGGCTTAGAATGTTTCGAAACTACTGTTCATGGTTTCAACTTAGAATTAAGTTGCCTTCTGACTGCCGTTCCGTCTTGTAATGGATTATGACTCTTAACTCCTTTCGCCTTGTCATAATAATGTTTCTGAGACTGTTTCTCGGAGTCAAAGTGTTTCTTCACCACCTTGAGATCTGGTGTCTTAGGTGTGACTATTTCCTCGCTGTGTCGATGCCCCATGAGTAATTGTGCTGGCGACAAATTAATATTAGTCAGTGAAGTAGTTCTGTAATCTAATAGCGACAGAAATTTGTCTTCGCTTTTCTTCCACAGTTTCTTCACTGTCTGAATAGCTCTTTTAGCCTCGCCATTTGAACTCTGAAAATGAGGACTCAACATTTCATGTTCTATTTCGTATGATTTACAGAAATTCAGGAAATCTCTAGAAGCTAGCTGTGACCCACTATCTGACATTAATCTTCGTCTCTACCAAAGTTATTATTAATCTCTTATTTCCATTTGTCCTTAGAGTTGGGCAGCAGAGGGTTAAACGTACACGTCCACGGCAGAGACTTTGTGGCCGGTGAGTTCATCGCCTCTAACATAGTGACGGCTGTGAGAGAAAGCAGGAAGACGTTGGTAGTACTCACGCTGGACCTTTTGAAGAGTAAATGGTGTAACTACGAGATACAGGTATATATACAACTTTCAGCTAATTTTTATAGTAGAAGTATCCATGGAACATCTAATTAAGTTACATTGAGTGAAAAAGCTTTTGGCTTCAGAATCGAGGAGACTCGGGTTCGGATTCCGGTGAAAACTTGGATTTTTAGGACGCACCTGAGTCCACCCTTCAGTTGCTACGTCTGACATTAGTTTGGAAATTTAAGGCGGCTGGTCGTTTTCCTGGCCACATAACATCATAGTTAAACGTCGGCCATAGAAACAGATTACCTTTACATCATTTGTCAACACTAAACACACTACATAAACAAAAAAATAACAGAAACGCGACGTTTTGGCGCAGCCATTTTGGCGAATTGGTTGTTTTGGCGCAGAAGTTTTGGCGCGAGAGGTTCTGACGATGATACAAAACACATACAAAAGATCATTCTTTTATGGCAAAATAAAATTTAATGACATATTATGTGGCTACACCATTTCGCGCCAAAACTTCCCCTCCTATTGGATTACAAAACATATCTATCTTTATCTTCTAGATGGCCAATATGGAGTCTGTCCACACAGGGCGTCAAGTTCTCGTGTTCCTTCTAAAAGATTCCCTCAACAACAAACAACTTGGAACTGAACTCTTGTTCCACATACGAAACAACACCTACATAGTCTACCCACAGAATGACACGGAGAGGTCAAGAGAAGAGTTGGCAGTGTTCTGGGACAAACTTTACAAAGATCTTCGAAAATAAACCTTTTATTTCTTTATAGTGACTGTTGTAGCGAGGCTCTTTTAAAGATACTGAGCTACCGTGTGTATTAAGCTAAATTACTGTTGTAGTGAGGCTCTTTTAAAGATACTGAGCTACCGTATGTATTAAGCTAAATTACTGTTGTAGCGAGGCTCTTTTAAAGATACTGAGCTACCGTGTGTATTAAGCTAAATTACTGTTGTAGTGAGACTCTTTTAAAGATACTGAGCTACCGTATGTATTAAGCTAAATTACTGTTGTAGTGAGTCTCTTTTAAAGATACTGAGTTACCGTATGTATTAAGCTAAATTACTGTTGTAGTGAGTCTCTTTTAAAGATACTGAGCTACCGTATGTATTAAGCTAAATTACTGTTGTAGTGAGTCTCTTTTAAAGATACTGAGCTACCGTGTGTATTAAGCTAAATTACTGTTGTAGTGAGTCTCTTTTAAAGATACTGAGCTACCGTATGTATTAAGCTAAATTACTGTTGTAGTGAGTCTCTTTTAAAGATACTGAGCTACCGTATGTATTAAGCTAAATTACTGTTGTAGTGAGGCTCTTTTAAAGATACTGAGCTACCGTATGTATTAAGCTAAATTTTGTTAATTATATGCTTATTGTATTGATAACTAGTATACGCCTCTTTATGTTCAAGGTCTATAAGTATAACTAATAAGTATGACAGATAAACAAATGTGGAGTTTAAAAAAAAAATGTGCAGACCTATATATCTGTATATGGGCCTATATGTATCTACGTCGCTCTATCTTGCGGGACACCACGCACGTGCGCCGACCCTTTAACCCTCCTATAAACACATTATGATTGGACAGGCAACGTGAGGCTCTGTATGGGGATATTAAATATACTAACATACAATACTTAATAAGCTTCTTGAGCCCTTGACTTCACTCTTATAATATTAGGTCTAGAATATAGTCCTAGATATATGTAGGCCTACAAGCAAATGTTTTTATTTGAAAAAATGGATTTAGGTTGATTAGTTATTTTGATAGCTCTATTCATACTATTTTTACATTCACGCATTCACTTTCTTATAACATTATTATTTCGTTTAATTGTTTCCAGAACACGCTCAGTGACTATATCGACAGTGATACGCAAATTAAGACCCGTGGGTCGCGGGTAATATATGGATTGTCTAATATTGTCTACTTTATTTTGCTAGCAGAAGAAGCACACTGTTTCAGCACAGAACGACAGATTAATAGATGACAGTAGCTTAAAGAGGTCAACGGGTCAAATATGATCAATTTTCATTTAAAAAGATCAATTTTTGCATATTGTGTCAGAGCAATATGGTTTTTTGTAATGAAAGCCTAAATGTAAGGAAGAATTCAATACTAAATACCATGTTAACCCAGTTGTGTTCTACATATTTTAGAGTATTTGACGCAAAAAAAAAGGTTATTTAAATTTTTCTTTTCGTTTAAAAAACAACGACCGAAGTTATTGATTCTCTTAATGAATTCAATAACATATATAGTAACAATTATAATATTCTTCCCAGGTCACCCATGGTGTTGAATGTCTGTCGCCTTTACGTAGTCATAACTCTTATCTGGCCAAGTGCTTTTCAAACTAAGGAACTAGTTGTGGCTGATGTATCTAAACTTCTGTGGAAAATGTCGTGACTTGGTGGAGGATGTTGTTTCTGTGTGTTTATCCTCGTTAGTGTTGTGATTGCTATTCTTTCTTGTCTAGTTGAATTTAGTATATGTGTGATCATTTTCCTTTTCATTCAGTAATCACGTGTCTTGTATATCCATTCTGTATGTCATTCTTCACCAAAGATGTTTACGCTCCATCATGAACAGACGGTGGCAGGACCGCACTACAAACAGCGATGTCCTTGCGAACGCCGGTATGGACAGTATAGAGGGACTTCTTATGATCTGACAGTTACGCTGGGCAGGGCACGTGTGAGAGACGAGCGTATGCCTAATGCAGTCTTTTCTGGTGAGCTAAAAGGAACAGAGGCGCCCCACGGTAACGCTTCAAAGACCAGCTTAGGCGCCAACTTGCCTTACCTGACATAGTAGAGAGCACCTGGTTGCGTGCTGCCTCAGAACGAGACTGCTAAAGGTCACTCACAAAGGCCGCGGGATACTAATTTGAGACCAAAAGAAAATCCGCTGCCGAGGACAGATGCAGACGGCGAAAAGAAAGTCTAAATCGACCACCTGCGGACAATGGTTATGCTTGCCGTAGGTGTGGCAAAATATGTAGGTCACAGTTGGGGCTGCGCAGCCACGGGAAATATTGCATCCTATTTTGGCGTTTGCGGACTCGAAGACAAGCCTTATTATTATGTTATTCTTCAATTTAACTTTAACATGGTTATTAAATGACAAAAAAGAAGGAAATAAAATTACCACATTAACTATTATTTTCACATAATTATTTTGCAAATGACACAATTCTTTTAACAATAGTTATAAAATTTTGATAACATTCAGTCTCTACGATAGTAGTCACTTAGTTGCATTCAAAATTAACAAAATAATTATCATTGTTTATTTTACAAACTTCATCAATTTATATTAATATATAATCTTTACATTTTACACTGTTAAAAATGAATGAATCAGCTGAAAAATAATACTATGAAAAATATGAATATACATTTTGTAACAGTAGTTGGCAATAAATAGTAGGCCTACACAAGTATACGTATAAAAGTGGTCAGTTCATTACTTTAAAAGAAGCATTCTTTTTAAATTGAAACTTATTTAATCTATGCGATTTTTCAGCAATGGAACTATTCTTTTTAAATTGAAACATTGATTTTATTCATGGAGCTTTAGCTGTTAATTCTAGAGATGCTATTCAATATTCAAGCACTTACATTTCTCTTCTTCTGGTTTCAAATGTCAAGGAGTAAGTCCCCTTCTTATTTTTTTTATCAATGAATTTGCCTTCCAATCACACGATTATTTATTTTTAGATTCTAGTAGAGACTGTCGCAGGTGCAAATAGTAGGGCCTATTTACACTAGCTACGGCCACGTGAGGGTATTCACTGAAGGCCCCTACATGATGTGATTGATTGTATATCATTAATATCTAGATAAAGTAAAATTCCCCTATCAGACCTTGTGGTCTGTAGGGCAGATGCTGTAAAGATCATCTGTTTCTGTTGCCTACAGTTAATGAGGGTGTCATGTGGCCAGCACAATGACAACTGCCTTTACTTTTCCCCAACTATTGTCAGGTACCCATTAGAGCTGGGTGGACTCAGAGGCACCCGAATATCCCAAAATTTAAAATCCCAGTCTTCACCAGGATTTGAACCCCAGACCCCGATTCAGAAGCCAAGCACTTTACCACTCAGCCACCCATCCCCCAATGTCTAGATAATTTAATTCAAAACACAAACATCTGACATACAGTTTGGTATCAGCCATCTAGTAAACAGGATATGTAAAATGATAAATGTTTCTATTCTAATTTACATAAATGACCTACTAAATTGCCTTAATTCAGGAAAAAAAGTTAGATTATTTGCAGATAATTGCATAATATATATATAGAAAAATAAAAACAACGCAAGATACTGAAATTTTACAAAGAGAATTAGAAGAATTACAGAAAGCTTGTCTTTCCACCCAGAAATAAGTCATTTATTAAGAGTAACAAAAACCAAAAACTACCAGTACTTATTTTATTCATGGTAAACCAGTTAAACAGACTAAAAACTCTAAATATCTAGGTGTTATAATAAATCAAAAGTAATAATAGTCTCCATATTGATTAAATTATTAAAAATCAAACTAAGCATTAGGGTTTATTAAAAGAAGCTTTTACAAAACAAACAAGAACATAAAACTAAAATGCTATTTAACTTTAGTTAGACTAATATTAAAATATGCATCCTCTGCTTTGGGATCCCTCAACTCAAAAAAACATTAAGAGGTTAGAACAAATACAAAATAGAGCAGTGAGAATTGTAACAATTTCACATTTGATTAAAGTAACATCATAAGTTGAATAACTAAATTTGGAAATTCCAGGACTGAAGAATAAAAAGTAAAGTAGCAATAATACATAAAACATGGAACCATAATTTACAAATACAAAAATAAAACCTAATAAAATATTCAAAAAGATAAAGGCACATTTCTTATTCCATATGCTAGGACAAAATCATATAAAAGCTTCTTCTTCTCTAGTGGTATTTGAGCATGGAATAGGTTTTCAGAATCATTCAGGAAAACCAATGACTTAACAGAGTTTATGTCACTGGTTAGCATGCATGACTAGATTGACACATGAAATATGTAGGATGTTATTATCTTCTCTTTGGAAGTAACATCTGTAATTTATAAGGTAAGTGTGGGAAGCGTGGGCGATAGGTTAAGTACGCTTGAACTTGGCTTCGCTACCTATGAATGGGGGCTCGAGGGTTCAACACCCGACTCGAGCAGAGTTGTGTTTGCTGAGCACCAAAGGCAGCACTGAAAACCTTCTCCCAGATACCCCCCTCCCCCCACTGGTCCACAAATGAGATTGGACCATAGGGCTCTGAGCATGCTATAAGCATGAAAGTAGCGCTATATAAAAGCTATAATAATTATTATTATTATAATAAAAGATAAATGGAATACTTATTGTGAAAAAAATATAATTAATATGCAATGAAAACAATCCTTTTATTTGTATCCTTCAAAAGTTTAAAGTAATCTTTCCAACATAGAGATCTATAAGTTCATCAATAGGTCACAGTATTTTTTTTTCATCTGTTAGCTCTAGATCAAAAGTCCATCAAAAATACAAAACTAACAATTAGGTTAAATATATAACATACAGCCGGAAAACATTAATCTCAATTTACTAGTAATTCCAAAGGGGGTGGGGGAAGATAGTTACCAATTAAACTCAAATCCAAAAAAATAAAATATTCCAACATAACAGTTTTAACCAAAACAAACCATACCTCAATTTACTAAGGGCAATAACTGGGGCCAATGGTAGCGGTGGGAATAGGAAAGAAGGAGATAGTCAGAGAATAATCAAAAAATAAACTCTTAAGTGTATAAATACACCTTTAAATGTTTAAGATCATTTGTGTATTGCAATACCAGCCACATGAGGAGGCATAAAACCCCAGTGCAAAGCCCTCAGCCCCCTGGATGACAAAGTGGTCATCATCAAACCACGATGGATGAACTATATTACAATATCATATTTCTAAAACATGAATGTCAAATCTTATAAGTAAAGATTCATCATCATAGCCTTCTTCCTTACCATAACCTTTGCCGATAATTTCCCAACAGGGCAGTACACCAATGAGTTCTCCCCAGTAGCTATTGTCTCTAATCTTAGCCTCGTTGCAATCCCACAGAGCATGCCCCACTAGACGATTGGGCAGGTGACCCCTGATATCCATGATGGTGGCTACAACATCAAGTTGAACAGAGATTCTGAGGTTGAGCCCCATTTCCCGAGGGTGCCGTCCATGAACTAGCCAGACACTACAGTCAGCATTTTCGTTGAACTCGACGAGGCCTTTCACACTTGAGCTCAAAGGCTCTATGTGCCAGGGTGGGCTGTATACTATTACCGAGGATTTGATCTTGTCCCTGAACTGTGGGACATAAAAGTCACAAATATAGTGCTTTCTTGGCTGTGCTGGACTGGACAGTCTGTCCCTAACAAGCTGGCCTTCCTTTTCAGTCACATCAAACAATTCTTTTTTTAACTGATTTAGAGATTCCTTAAACTTTCTGTTAGACTCATAAAACTGCTTCACCATTGAATCCTGGAGCAGGACCTGCGTTTCATCCAGAGACTCTTTTATGTTGGTTAATTGGTCTGGTATCTCTTTCAGCTGGTTCTCAACATCAGCCAATTTATTGGTCAGTGGACCTTCAGGCTGACCAAGGTTACTGGACAATGGAGTCTGTGTAGATATTTTGCCCAAAGCCAGCATTGTCTGCTTGTGCATGCAGAGAGAATCAATTCCTTGTTTTTGAAGAGAGGAAACAGTCTCCTTGATTCTCTGCACATCACTTTCTATAAGGGTGAGCCTTGAGTTGATCTCTTTCTGAGCCTCTCCAAGCTGGTCTCTCATCATATACTTTTCTTCCTGAAGGCTGGACAGTATTGAAGATTTTAACTCTTGGAAGTCTGATCTCATCCGCTGAAACATGTCTTCTATCTCTCTTTTAAAACTCAAGTAGCTGTCATTATGACCTAACTTTTCATATGTTAAGTCAATATCTGGTGAAGACACTGTATATTAAAAAAAAGATTATTGTAGTATAAAACCATCATTAATGACATTACTAGTAAATGCACTTTTATAATGTTGGATATATTTAAGTCTTTAACAAAATAATTTATTTGGAACAAAAAGTATGTACTGGAAATAAAAATCATGTGTGATATTTGTTACCAAAACCAAAACCAAACAAAAAAACTAAATTACTGCACAACCATTAAGAGTATGAAGATCCTTGGCTGAGGAAAAAGGTCGGGGATAGGATAGGTTTGGGAAACTGAAAAAGGAAATGTTTCATAAAAGCTTATACTTAGTATGATAGGTGTTAGAAAAAAGAAACTTTTGGCTGAGCAAAACCATGAATTTCAAGCTCAAATCATGGTAGAGAAAAAAACGCTTAATTCAAAATTTTAGAATGTCTCTAGTCTATCAAAAATTAATGATATCTGACATTTATTGGTAAACTGTTGGTTCACCATTGGCCTACGAAACAGCTGAACTAACATAAACTGACATGTTTTGAATGAAATTAAAATTCTACAAATGTGTTTTGTCAGGCTAGGTGGTAATACAAAACTGTGACTAACAGTTACAATTATTAATCAGATTAGGAGATCAGACTGTTCACCCAATCCCATAGGGTACTTTGAAACTAAGCATTTCATTTTTTTGTCTAAGGTCATTGTATCAATCAAGCAGCAACAAATAGTAATGTTTAGACAATGACAACATTCCTATGAGTAAACAAGTTTGTAGGCTATTGTTACATTTCTAAGATTCTAAGATACTTAAGTTTTTGACAGATGTTTGTCTACTAACCTTTATCTGATTTACTGTCAGAGGAAGCAGCATTAATTGATGTCTGATTGAAAAAAAAATCACCTAATGTTTTAAATTAATCTTAAATTTAAAATTAGTTTTTCTTAATTCATTATCATATAAATTATACTCACATTAATTAAGAAAGACACAGATTAGTTACTGATTTAAATAGCTTGAAATTTGACAATAAACTGATAAAAGTAAATCTATAGGGTAGGTGATGTAAAAAGTCATGTGTTTCTATGACCCACAGTTAATAAGAGTGTCATGTGGCCAACACGACCAACCACTGTTGCTTTTCCCCAACTAATGTCAGATACCCATTAGAGCTGGGTGGACTCAGAAGTACCCAAAGATTCCAAAATTAAAAATCCCAGTCTTCACCAGGATTTGATCCTGAGACCCCTGGTTCAGCAGCTAAGTGATTTACAACTCAGCCATCGCACCTCAATAAAATGATAGTTTATACTTTAATTAGTTTGAACACCAATATCCAAATATAGCGACAGAAGGTAATAAAAATGCATTTACTGAAAAAACTAATAAGTTTGAATTTAAAATATTCTTTATACAGCTACATATAAACCTTATAATTACAGAAACAATGAGATAATTTTCAAGCCTAAAAGTCTAGATTTAATTTTCTTTAAGCAAATTGATAATATGACATTAGTTACCAATATATTTCCTTTATTTTCTTATATAATTCAATGATGAATGTAATATTAAAACACGGAAAAATAAATTATTAAAATCATTTTATTACCAGTAAGTCCAAAGTATTTTAATTTTCATACCATTTTGGCTTAAAACAAATCATCATAATATAATGGGTGTCGATGAAAGCAAAAAGAAGGATGTCACAAGGAAATTGAGAGAGAGAGGAGACTTAAGAATTTCAAAGGAAGGAAAGTGCTGCTAGAAAAAACACAAAAGGGGGAGAGTATATTTTGAAAACTCAAAGGGAAATAATAACTGTAAAAAAAATATCAGCATTACAGTGTATAGTGGAAAACTCAAGGAGAGGATAGTATTGGTGGAAAACTAAATAACTTAAGTATTTTATGCAAGCTATATCTAAACCTGGAGCTCAAACCACCACTAGCCCACTCAATAAGTTCTAGTGAAGCATCAACTTACATTTGGTTGAGCAGTGGACTTCATTTGCTGCAGTTGCAACTCTGCCTCAATAAGCTTGAAAAACTCTTCTGTACTCACGCCACAGGATTTAGCTTCTAAAAATTGCTTCATTAATTCCATTTTTAAAAGAAAATCAACTTATATTGAGTTTATTCTCAATGTATGGTTCCTCAACCTGATGAAATAAAAAGATGCATCTCTCAGTTATTTGCTCATGCTTAACTTTTCTGATGAAGTATGTAGTTCTACTCTAGTGCCTACATTTATATTAATATGTATAAATGGGATGTCAATTAATTAATGCCTCTTGTTGTATTCATGTACATAATCATATACAATTAATATATTTTTGTTATTAATATAAAAATTAATTTTATTTTAATAACATATCTATTGTCTTTTTATCTTATAAAATACAGACATTACTTCAAAAAAGAAGATGATTACATCCTATGTGTCATGCAAAAAAATAAAATATTGTGCTTTAAAATATATAAATATGCAAATGTAAAAATGTTTGTAAAATGTTTTACATGTTTCGGATGTTCCTTCAGAGTTGAAGATAGTTTACTTCCTAGTCCAAACCTCCCGCAGGACGACGGGGGATGGGAGCGGGCAGGATTTGAACCCTCGACCATCGATAAATCCGAACGACAGTCCAACGCGCAAACCTCACGACCAGGCAGCCATCCAAACCAAACATCCAGCCAAACATCTATTATTACAAATCAACTAGTATTGTAATTTTTTAGTTTTATAATTTAGAGTTCAGACAACAGTCATTATAGCTTCTTTAGTGTAATCTGTGCTATCTTTTAATAAATGCTGATCAACTTTATTTATAAAACAATAAGATGAAACAAAAAAATTAATATGTATCATACTTAGAAGTTTTGAATGCAGCAACAGTATTCAGCTTCAGTTCTGGCCAGATGTATTATTTTACCAACTAGCTAAATCCAGCTACCTAAAAGTCCTATTTAGTGCACACCTACTTTATTTGTTTATCCTGTCTATAGATTTGTCTCTGTTTTTGGTCCTCCTTTGTAAGGCTTTGTAATCCTCTCTAACCTCCTCTGGGCATACAGGTTTATCTCCAAGAAACTACTTCCTGATAAAACATTCGATACATAAAGATAAGATTTATTAATATATATATATATATAAATGTGATATAATTATATGTCTTGAGGTTTCTTCTTTTTCATAACATTTTTACCCTCCCAGCTCCTGAAAAAAATCTTTGATTTGCACAATTTTATGATAAATTACTGCATTTTAAAGTATCAACGAGACATTACATCTACTCCCCCCAAAAAACAACAACATAAACATGCAAAAAGAGTCAATAGATATGATGTAGTAACATAGGCATTAACAAGCCATACAATGTGTGTAAAATGTTTTTCATATTTTGAATGTTCCTATATAGTTGAAGATAATCTACATCCTAGTTCAAACCTCCTGCAAGATGACGGGGGTGGCAATGACCTGGGTAGGAACCTGGGAACATCAAGACAACCAAACCACATACAAGTGCGCAGAATACCCTATGTATAAAAGAATGTTGAATTCATATAGGTCTTTATTTCATATCCAAAGAAGGGCCCTTGACAAAGATAGGTGCAGATGACAAAAACTTAAACAGTCAGGATCCTCAGGCGGACAATGGTTATGTCTGCATTTGATATGGCAAAATATGCAAGTCCCAATTGGGTTTGCATACAAATCTATATCTATATCTATCTATCTTCTTCTTCGTTCTCATTGTTATGTTGGAGCGTTCAGATGACTAGACCAATACATGAGATGAACTGCGCAGTGGTTTCCAAATCAGGAAGCTCTCCATATAGTTTTCTTTCTATTGGGGTCTTTTGGGGCCAGTGTCTTATACTGGCCTCTTGGTAAAGAGAGCAGTTTTGGAGGATGTGGTCGGCATTCTCTGGTGATACTCCACATGGGCAGATTTCACTGGTTCCAATTTTGAGCTTCTGGTATATGTGTTGTCGCATTCTGTAGTGTCCGGTCCTGAGTCGAAAGATTAGACGTTGATCTTGTCGGAATAGCTTATAGTACGCATCATCTTTCTTGTGATTTGGTTGAGAGCTTGTCCATTTCTCATTTATATTATTTACAATTAATTTCTTCAATTCTTCTGGATAGAGTGCAGAGTTTATTTGTGAGTTAGTTCTCCCACTCTTGGCGAGTGTGTGAGCCTTCTCATTTCCTTCTAGTTGTATATGAGCTGGTATCCATTGAATAACAGTTTTTTTGCTGTTGTTGTTGAGCTTTGTAAGTGCTGTTCTGAGGTTTTTAATATAAGATGAATCAGGAGTTTTGCAAGCTTTGGAGGGTTGTTTTCGCATCGATTAGAAAGACAATCTGACTGTGTGGGGAACTTGGATGATTTGCTAGCATGGTATATATATATATATATAATATATATATACATATAGAGAGAGATAAATATATATATAGTTAGATAGATAGATAGATCTATCTATACAGAGCCAATAGTCAATACAGTTTGGGATCAGTAGCACCGCAAGCTCTGCCAGGCTGTAGCACGGTGTCGGAGTGCCACAATCTGCCTAAGGGTCACCAGCTCCTGATTTTTCCTCAGGGTTGTCTCCCGAAGCCTTTCCTGTGTTTGGGTATAGCTGCAAGGCAGCGGAGGTTTGGATTCAGAGGTTTCCTTCTCCTAATAATTATATAATGCTTTGGTAATTAGTCTAGCGCTACTCAACTCAACAATTAGGCTATAGATTATATATAGAATAATATAGTATAGATGATAATAATAATTAGTTCTAGATCTAGCTCTATACTCTATTATATAGACATAGATCTAGAAAATTCTATATAGTAATATAGACTATAATCTAGATCTAAATATAAACTATAAACCATTTCAATTTCAATATCATTACATGATTTAGACATGATTACATAATATGGCCATTTTTAACATCTAGATCTATCTAGAATCTAGAATATTCTTCAATTCTTAAGATCTAAGTTAGATCTTGGATATAGATCTAGATTCTATACTCTAGATCTAGAATCTAAATCGAGAATAAAGTTAAAAGAGTCTTCAATATGGAAATAAACCTAGTCAAGATCTAGGATGAAAAAAAAAAAAAAGGAGGGGTGGGAGGGGAGGTTGGTAGAGCAAGATCGATTAGTTTTATGGGAGAGCACTCTGTAAAATGGAATTCATGCTTTTAAATTCTAAGCTCATTAGCATCCCTTTCATTCACCTAATCCTTTTCTTTACCATAAACCATTATTATTTCTAGACTCTTAGCATTCTGCAATATTATCTAAAGGGCCAACTCTCATTTTGCATAGAATAAACATAAAAAGATATAATTACCTATTATCTTATCTTATCTTATATAATACAGACGTTACTTCAAAAAAGAAGATGATTACGTCCTACGCGTCATGCATTTAGTCATGCATATTAACCAATGACTTAAATTCTGCCAAGTCACTGGTTTTCCTGGCTAGCTCAGGCATATTTTAGACTTAAGTTAAATACTGCTGGGTTTGTGTCACAAAATAACACTAAAAGAATTACTTTCTTTACCCTTTTTTTTTTTTTATATAAGATTCATTCAAAACTATAAATTGTTAAATGCTGTGTCATCCAAATTGGATTTATAAGAAACTGAAGAGTTTATTGTGTCAATTTGTATTACTAATGGTGGACATTGCTATCTGATAGTATATGCTTATCTGCTCTCTGGATAAAAATAAAGCAAATTGATATGTGTGTGCGGGGCCCGGGGGGGACTAAATACTATTTTTAGCGAGAAGAAGGGTGCAGGGCCGGTCTTAGGCCACTGCAACCTATGCGGCCACAGTGGGCCCCTCGCTTTCATAGGCCCCGTGCTAATTCTAGGTGTAATTATTAAATTGTAGAATACATACGAAAAAGTCATGGAAATCTCCTGAATTTATTGAAATCTCCTGAAAAATAGTCAATCCTACGGGCGATAAAAGAAAAAAAGCATTGTCAGCTTTCATGTACTAATAAAATATAATAATCGGGCGAATTTTCACCTTAATCAGAAGTTACAATTCTTTATTTACTTTTATAGTCACTGGCAAATACATATGCCATAGGTTGCAACATTCGTAAATTAAAGTTAATTTGATTGCAATTTTGTTCTTAGTAAAGAATAAATAAAATTCAAAGTTGTTGTTTTTTTCCAATACAAAATCTTAATTGTCACTTATTACCCTTATTCCCACCCAGACTAGGCCCCGCGCAATTAGTTTCGCATAGGGCCCCGCAATTGTTAGGACCGGCCCTGGAAGGGTGATATATTTAATAAAAGGTTTGTGTGCGTGAAAAGGGGGTATATTTTATCTTCTAAGGACTACAACTAAAGGTCAGATTTATAAGTTTGAGTGCGTATAAAGGTGGCTATAGTTAAAGGCTAGATAGTGCCAAGAAATGTATTTTATTGCAGCTACATACAGAATTAGAATCATTAATCAAGCAGAACTGGCTGAGTGTGTGGAGAGTGCAGTCCCTTGTTTTAGTATTTCACCCCCTCCCCTTGACCACTCTCTAAAGTAAACCTAAAAGGTATTGTTATTGTAGAACTGGCAAATGAAAGGGGGGGGGGTTAGAGAAGCAAACGCTTACCCCACCCCCATTCCCATGACAGACCCATCATTTGGGAGGAAAGGGAAGAACAATATGTAATATGACAGACCCCCAACTAATGGAGGGGGGGGGGAGCTGTCCAAAAATTAAATGATATGTAGAAATAATTAGCCAATAATTTATTGTTCTATGTTTTTAAAATTGTAAGTAATCGGATAGTGTTTACTAATTTCAGAATGTTGTACATGTTTACAACAGGTAAAAAAAAAAAAAAAAAATTCTTATGAAGAATTTACTGTAACTGTAATGTTTATTGATTTAAATAGAGATTCACAATTATCCATGTTTTGCAATAATGTAATAAAAAAAAAATCCAGCAGTTACAATTTTTCTTTCTTTTTTTTTTTTTTTGGAGTTAAGTTTAAAAACAACATCCAAAGCAAAATAACATAAGACTGTAAAACTGAAGAGTTTAAAAAAATGACTTATGAGAATTCTATTGGCAAGAAAATCTTATATTCAATTTAAAAAAAAATATTCACTATTAGCAGTATATATTTATTAGAATTTAACTAAAACTTAAACATTCACTTATATCTAATCCAAACTTTCATGGAAATAAATGTTTAGGTTTTGCACCCAAACTACAAAACACTAAATTTAAAAAAAAGAATATTTAATGACACAGAACAAAAAGTTAATATTTTGTACATCGTATCTTGCACTCTAAGTTAAAAAAAAAAAAAAAAACCTTTATAAAAGAAAAAGATTACAACTTTTCCACAACCTTTTCAAAAGATACACATTTCAATCAAATGAAATGTCCTTAAGTTCTCTTCAATCTAGCAACAAGATTGTCAGAATTACAGCGCATTATTTCTAGCACCAAAATGTTGAGCCAATAAAGGTTTATACAAACATCTTGTATATTACAATATCTTTATCCAATGTTGTTCTGACTGCCTAAACAATGAGTTGTACTGCACATGCGATTTAATTACACTTCTATCCAATATTTCAATCTTCAATTTACAAATATTTTACATCAGACTCTAAAATCCAATATCAAATTCACTAAATGGAAACTTTGGGCTGAATAAATATTTCATGGGCAAAGAAGCATGAGTCTTAAAAACTTTTGATCATTATATATATATCTATATATTATTAGAAAATGTTCTCTAGTTTAAAGCAAATAAAATAGGATTAATGTGTATATTTATCCTATTTATATTTGTATTAAACTAGAGAGCATTTTCTAAGCTGTTTGAGCTCTTTCAGACTGGGAGTTAAGAACATTCAGATATGACCTTGTTATTTCAAGAGGTTACATTTAAAATAATTTATTTTCAAAAATATTCTTCTTGAAATTGTCCACCACAAAGTTATGCAAAACAAGAAATATTGAAGCCCTGAGAATGTCGAATGATGACAAGGCACAAGAGTCCGGTCCCCGGTACGTGACGTTTTGGCGCCGCCGTTTTGGCCCCGCCGTTTTGGCGACGGGACGTTTTGGCGCGAGCCGTTTTGGCGACGGGACGTTTTGGCGCCAGATATCATTTGACGATAATTTAATAAGCACGTAGCTTTTATAGCAATGTTTATTTCACTCTACCATAATATTGTATGTATAGTATGAATTCTAACACCGTTCAGCGAATTGTTTTTTTTTTAATTATAAAGGTTTTGCTTATTTCATGAATATAGGCCTATAATAAGTAAGATTCCTGAATGGTAATGACATGCTATATGTGAGTTCTGCTAATCGCACTGGATGACATTTTTGGATTTCTTTCCAAAAGATTTTTTTAAATTTAGTGTAATATACGAACTAGCTAAGTGTCACACTTTAAAATAACAAAAAAACATGTTAACACCTAAAGGTCTATTACGCTGAATGACGACAATAACTCCACACATAGTAAAGATCAAGACACGGAATGTGGTCAGTACAAACTCTAACGTGAAAAAATATATTTTGAGAAATTGGGTAGGGGTGGTTTGGGTGACACATCTCGCATTGACACAGGTAGAGTTAAACAAATGAAGACAAGACCAGCACCGAGCACTGGTCGTTGGCGTCATGCGTCTGGCGATTATCTCCTTGGGAATGGTCATTACATGCGACACCTATCCCGCCCCCTCTCTTCTGCTCACCTTTCACTCCTTGTATATACTCTTTCCTCCACCCCTCCCCTTTCTCACTCGATTTTTGTTTTTAATTTTAAAGTAATATCTTAAAAAACGTTTTTGAAAATAAAAGTGTGCCTCTTAATACATATACATACACAAGCCAAAATGTTTATTAAAGAAAATGATGTGAAAAGCAAACACATTTAGTACCTGAAAAATATGTCTTAACACAAACACTCATGCAAAAAATAGACATGAATAATGCTTTTAAAAGAAATAATACAATAAATGTACATAATGTATTTCGCGCCAAAACGTCCCGTCGCCAAAACGGCTCGCGCCAAAACGACCTTCGCGCCAAAACGGCGGGGCCAAAACGGCGGCGCCAAAACGTCCTGCTTCGCAAGAGTCACGTCACAACAGAATGGAAGAATGAAGTAGTTCAAAAATCTGTCATCTTGAGGCAGTACTACATGACCTACTTATCCTCATCTTAACTCCACCAGCCCGAGAATAGGCTTTTGTGGGAATTCCTTAAAATGACTATATCATAGAACCTGCTAAAGTGGAATTTTTCTACCTTATGTAGAACAATTGCGTCAGAATCTAAAAAAAAAAGCGTAATGTGAATTTTATATCAACCATTAAAAATGGCTGCCCCCATCACTGCTTGTGTTCACATAAAATTTGTGTGGATTTATGAGAACAATTTTAGAAAATTCGCAAAAAAATCGAATAAGGCATGTATACCTTAGGTCCAGGCTTGTAATATGCTAAAAGTTAATTGATATTTTAGTTGATTTAGACTCAAAATATTCTAAATTTTATTAAAAATAATAATTTAACTTCTATTGATTGAGATAGTGACAGCTAGATTGATAAGAAAAAAAAAGTGAACTTAATTAGATCTAGAGCGAGAAAAATAGTAAAAAAAATAAAGTAGGGCATAGCTCTCAATAGCTTAGGCATTGGGGACAGTTATATCTAGGGGATGGGGGCTGGTAGGCTTAATATAGGACCTGGTGCAATACAACTCAAGACAGAGAAACACTTGAATACAGTTTCATGTCATCAAGTTATGTGATTAACAGACACACACAAGAAGTCATTAAAAGTTTTACACATTTTCTTTTCTCAATAAATTTTGGTTGGACTTTTTTTCTCTCTAAAAATGGAGCTCTTTATCTCAAAGTTAAAAACACAAAAGCAAACTATATACATTTTTAACTTGATTTGCTGTGTTAATTAAAATTTATAAACAGATCAAATAGAATATATTTATGTATGAAGTAAGTAGGCTTAAATGTAAAAGTTTAAAAATATAATAAAAATAAAACAATTTCTTGAATTAAAGAATTTCCACTCAGATATGTATCAAAAAGAAACAACAGAGATTACAACTGAAAAACATTTTAGATTCAGATTTAAAACAATTCTCTTTTTCCAATATTTGAAAAAGTGATTTTTTGTAACATGTGGTTGTTGTCGATTGTCTAGGATAAAAGGAAATAATCTATTATGTAAGTTAAGTACCAAGAAGTAATAAACAGCTGATTTTAATGAAACCCCTGGCAAGTAAAATGTAGCCATGGCTAGGGTTAAAAAAAAAAAGATATATTTTGATTATATCAGTCATCACTAACATAAATAAATACAATGTCTAAAAAATGCCTTTTTAAATGAAGGCCATTTTTTTGAGAGGCAAAAAATGTTTGTGACCATCAATAGCCACAATATGTCTCATTTGTCTGTAATGGTGTTTGGCAATTTGCAGTCTTACTATCAATAACTGTAAAAAAAAATAATAATTTCAGGCTTCCATTATATTTCAATGTTTAAACAAATGCCAAGGTATTTAAATATATTATAGCTTTTATATAGCACTACTTTCATGCTTATAGCATGCTCAGAGCGCTTTGGTCAAATCTCATTTGTGGACCAGTGGGTGGGAGGGTATCTGGGAGAAGGTTTTCTGAGCTGCCTTTAGGCGCTCAGTAAACACAACTCTGCTCGAGTCAATTTTCGAACCTCAAGCCCCCTTCATAGGTAGCCAAGCCAAGCCAAGCACTTGGCCTCTCGACAACGCTTATATTTAATAAAAGCTAGAGTTCAGACAAGTTTCACATTGTTTATGGAGGTTTTCTTGTTTTAAATTTCAGTTTGTCACATTAATTGAAGTGCTTACAAACGCCCAATTGTACTCAAAATACTATGCGATTAACAAATGTAAAATAATAATAATTAAAATTTAATTAAAAAGGTTATTTACCTCATTTACTACCAAAGAGAGGTTTAGTTAAATATAAAAACACTGTTAATGTCAACACTTCTATAAGTATTGCATAAAAACAATAACTATAAACAATCTCAATTTTTTTTTTGTTACACACATTATACAGTTTCAAAAAAAAAATCTGTCATGCATTGTTTAGTTTCATCTTCATTAAGTACCGTGCAAAATATACACACAGCAAGAATTGTCAAGCTGGCCAAGTTGTAGATCACTTTTCCCCAAACTGAGGATATTAAGTTCAATAACTAAACATACAAAGCATCTTAAGAGAGTGTCTATTAATGTTAAGAACTCCACATCTGCTTCAAAAACTTCATATTTTAAAAGTGAACTAGGACAAACAAAACAACATTGTCTTATGTCTCATTCCCTGCCCATGTACTCAGCAAGTTTACAGCAAACCAGTTAGAGATGATTAATTTACAAAGCTGGCATAATAGAGTTGATAAATATTTAAGTCATTCCACAACCAACATACAAAGTTCAAGTTTTAACAGACTACTTATATTGATACATATCAAAATAAGAAGTTCAATTACCAAACCTGCCATGTTTACATTCACACCCAGACATATTAATACAAGACATGGTTGTCTTAATGCATAGATTGCGTTTGCAATGAGTATAAAACAAGACTTCCTGTTGGGAGAGCAACAAACATAAAAGTCACCAATTTACAAGCACAGTGAAAGGTTATTTGTGTATGTAATGGTATTGGTTCAGTAATAACAGGTTCAAACACATACAAGACTTCTTGTTGCTACCACTAATAATTAACTATATGGAAAGAATAAATAGGTCTATTGTTACTATAAAATATATATATATATATATATATATATATATATGTTGTAAAAAAAAAAACAATATTAATTTCAGTCGTTTGATTTTTAAAATGATCAAAATCATATATCTTCTCACTTTATTAAACAGAACTTAATGATTTTGAAACATGAACAAGATATCAAGCTGTAGATAGCACTAACTTTTAAAACTGCACTCAAAAAAATACAACACACATTCACACACAGAGATAAGAAAAACAAAAGTCTTTGGCATGTAACAAGAAGGAATGTTTTGGAACCAAAGGGCAAGGATTTGCTTAGGCATTGACTTTGAACAAAATACAAATCAGAAATCTACATTTTTAGTTCAACCACAGCCAGTGGGTCATTATAAATGTATCACTGTTATTTTAAGTGATAAAGATAATAATTGCTCTAATAGTATTTATCTAATTGAGGTCTAAGATAGTTTCTAAAGGTTAAATAATATAAAACTGTGGTATATAAGGAGTAGACAACTTTCACCAGACATAACTCAAAGTACTAGCTCAACATGAATTTAAATGACAGCTAGTGAATGTGATCTACCACAGCTGGTAAATGATGATCTAATAAACAGCTGTGAATGTAAGTGATGATCTACCACAGCTCAGACCTCTGCATGTGGGGTAAGTGTTTCTTGCCACTGTCTGGTCTGACCTGCTGGGTTGGACTGCCGTGCATGATAGCTGACATTTCATCCTGGTTTCTGGCTCTCTCCATGTTGCGCACACCATCCAGGCGTACTCGGCTAGGTGGTGTTTTACGACTGAGAAAAATGAAACATTGTAAAAATAAAAAATGTATATTATTGCTTGCCATACTGTTAATGTGAACAAATAATAGGCTATGATTCAAGGCACATACAACCTTCTAATTTGTTTTTGTTATTTCATCAAATATTGTTTTGTGTAAGCCCAGCTCCAAAATTAAAACATACTTTAAAAAGAATTTGACAATTTTTCATGGGACATAATAATAATAAAGCTTGTCTTCAAGTACAAAGATTAATGAGAAATGCAGTTATTTCCCAGGCTGTGGAACAAATAATGTAGTTAAAGGGGTGTTCTTAGGAATTTGAAACTTAAAAATAAGATAAATATCTATGTCTAGACATTTTTGTTACAGTTTTAACAAAAAGTCAACTTTTAAGTAGATTTTTAACCTAAAAGATTCTAAATTGAAAGTTCAAATCCAGGTAAAAGACTACCACTTTATACTTCAGAAACATCTTAAGTCCACTTTAATCTAAGTAGGTATCGAATGTAATTGCAGAAAGTAAAGGTGATTATTGTTATGCTGGCTATGGCTTAAACAATGTCATAGAAACAGATGTTTCACATTATCTACCTTATGGATCACAAGGATTAGGAATAAAACCATGTGATGAAAACATGTACTGCAAAAAATACACAACTGAAAATGTTCAAAATCAAATCAACTAAGACAAATATAAGTAAGAAGAAATGTACAAAATGAATTATAATCAGCACAATTCACATTGGATTCATAGAGAAGATATTAGTAACCAGATACTGCACATAGTATGAGCCCATTAAAAAACACAAGTTTTTGTAACACAAACTTTAAATTTTCCAGATTAGTCATTAAGATTGATGTAAACAATTTAAAAGGTCCTATACAGGTAAATGTAAAACAAACTTACGGAGTGCCTGACTCTGTCATATGTTGCAACACCTTGGTTGGGGTCTTCTTTGAAGGCTCCACATGGTTATTGCGGAATAGGTCGTTGATAGAGTCAGCGCTGTTTTTCTGGGCAATATTTTCACCTTCTGGGCGCATCCTGTTCTGTGGAGGAATTTCATCCCAGCCACTGAAAGAAAAAGATAAGTGTCTACAACACATATAAACATAAGAAATAAAAGCATTTTTTCCCCTTTTCTGTGACATTGCAATACACATATGAATCTTAGTTACTGATAACAAAACAAAATATAAATTGGCATAAGTATGCGAGGCTGTCATTATAAGTTACAGCAATCCTTCACTTATCCCTTAGTCTGTTGAACAATTGGGCACCACACAAGATCTGTCAACCGTCTATCTCCATTCCTCTGTCTTTTGCCTTGGATAGAATTTCATTCAATTACAGGCCTGCTGTTGTCTTTTCATCATTTTCTCTGTCTGCCTCTTCTTCTTTTTCCTGGTACTGTTCCCTGAAGGAAAGTCTTTGCGAGCCCTGAAGATCTTGTGATGTGGCCACAGAGTTTAAGTTTGCATTTTCCGGCAGTGGTTAGATGGTCATCGTGGAGTCTAATAGCTGTATTAATCATGTCTCTAATTTCTTCATTTGTGATGCGGTCTTTATTAGTGATACCTAGGATCTTTCTGTAGCATCTTAGTTCCATTTCTAGGATTCTCTGTCTACAGCAAACCAAAAATTCAATAGTTTTGAAAAAATAAAAGTTCTAGATCACAAAGATATGAAACTGGATTAATTATTTGTTTTTTGATGAATATGTCTGTCAGGTGTTTTGCTGCTTAAAAAAACAAGTGAATAATGGAAAAGTGCAAGTTCTTTTTTAAATATAAAAGTTCATACACTATATCTGTTTACAAAGTATTAAGGAGGTTGGTGTCACACACAAAAATGTACTCAGAATGCAGTGATCTCAGAACTGCCATCAAATTACAAGTCATGACTGAAACCTTTTATCTCAGCATCTAAGCCAGAGGTTCTCAACCTTTTAAGCTCGGCGACCCCTTTTTACAATCCACCACTCTGCCGCGACCCCCCCACACACACACACATACAGAAATAGAAGAGTAGACAATAACAATCCATATTTTTGATGGTCTTAGGTGACCCTTGGCTAATCGTCAATCAACCCCCAAGGGGGTCACGACCCACAGGTTGAGAACCCCTGATCTAAGCACTCTACCATAAGACCAGGATTAATGACTGAACTAAAAAAAAAACCTACATCACTAAAGACATTGACATTTATTGCCATACCTGCCCACAGACTGCTGATGCAAACGCCCCTGCTTTGGTTCTCTTGGAGTTTTTGTACCTTCTAATCGCATCAAAGGACCCATTTTCTCTCCTTTGTGTTTTTCAGCAATCTGAAATTATTAGCCAAAACATTCAGAAAAATGAAGGACTTTGATCAAGACAATGAATAGTGATGTTTTTCTATGGCTACAAAATATTCAAGTCAGTTTGAATAACTTTTTGACCAAGAAATAAAATGAAGGTGATCTGTTATGAAATAAATGAATAGAGATATTACAGAGAAAAATGTATTGATCCAACTAATCCCTTTGAAACCCAATACACTCCACTAAATCCCTCATAAAAAACAACAACAATTCATCAAATATGTAGTAAGAAAGTAAAATGACGCCATAAATGTCAAAATCAATAGTTAAGTTTGAAGATTGACATTTTTTTAAAACTAGATAGATGACACTAAAATGAAATCAACCAAAGCGCTCTTTAGACTATTTGCCACTCCCTACCTCTTCAGCTCCAATGCCAAGTCGTGGCTTGGGTGGCAACTCTGATGCTGGGATTGGATCTGTGCTGTAGTGATCTAATAAGACTTTCGTTGACCCATGTTGCCTTTGGAGATATTCTTCTGCATCAGCACCTTTAACCTAAAAAAACAAAATTCTTTTATAATTGTGTATAGAAAAGATAAAAATGTGTAATTTGTAAATATACTTAAGATTTTAAAAAAAATACTTTAAAAAAGAAAATAAAGCAATTAAAACTGCTTATGACAGATGTAAAATGTAGTAGGCCTACAGTATGTTTTTATTAATAAAATTTATTGATATTTTAAAATCTTAGAATATTATTTGAATTTAAATTAATAAATAAGTTAAGAAACCTCAAAAAAAAAAAAAAAAAAAAAAAAAAGATTTCTGAGAAATACAGCACCACCCTCCATCCTCATAGACAATAACAAGCTGGACGCCGTAAACGAATTCTGCTATCTGGGATCCACAATTAAAGATGGCCTGTCTCTAGAAGAGGAGATAAAAAACGCCAAGAGTTTGGGAAAACCAGAAGCTAACTACGGTGACCAAAATGGAAGTCTACAAGGCATGCGTTATGAGTACACTGCTGTATTGCAGTGAATCATGGACCACCTACGCAAAGCAAGAACGAAAACTGAACTCATTCCATTTGAGATGTCTCCATAGGATCTTGAAAGTCACATGGAAAGAAAAAGTGTGCAATACTGAGATCCTTGCCCGATCAGGTATTCCCAGCATCTTTACAGCCCTCAGACAATGCCGTTTGCGCTGGCTTGGAGTACAAGCGCATCCCGAAAGTCACCCTCTATGGACAACTTGCGACTGGCACAAGAAAAACTGGTCACCCCCACCAACGTTACATAGATGTAATAAAACGGGACCTCAAATCAGTGAACATCAATACTGACAATTGGGAAGAAATAGCTCTAGACTGCACCAGATGGAGAGAGACAGTGACCAAGAAAGCTACAGACAGTGAAAGAACATGGGTCTCAGCTAAGGAAGAAAAACGTGCAATTCAAAAAATGGCCAGCTCCTCTACCCTCGAAGCAAAAGCCACCTTAACCTGCGCTATTTGTGGACAGGAGTGTCTCTCCAAAATAGGGCTCCAAAGCCACACGAGCAAGTGTGCTCTGAGATGAACCATAGTCGTACTACGACTGAAGGAGACCAATATAAAGATTTTTTTTTCCTCTCAAAGCAATGTCTTATTTGAAGTTGTGTAAACTACTTGTAAGGATTTCAAAACAAAAAAAGGAAATTATAATTTACACATGCGGAATTCAAATAAAAATCATTTGCCTGGAATTTCCCATGGTCTACAGTTTTAACAGATGGATTAATCATAGCAAAGTCTTATTAACATGTCATGATGAACTAATTTACTTACTTTTGGGTTTGGTCTAGCAGAAACCTCCAAATTTCCATAATTCTCAATGAGATTCTTCATTCCATCACCCTTGTTGCCTTCAGCTATGTCTTTGGCATCTCCCTTTACACCTCGAGGGTGAATGTTTCTGACCAAGGGAGGGTTGGCATAGCCTTGCATGTTTTCATTCATGCAGCCACGGTTTTTCAATGCATTCTCCTTAGCTGCATCACTGCGCAGACGAGCCTCTGGTTTTGGGTCGCTGGTCACACTGTTGTCATGGCCAAACCAGTCTGAAGATTTGTGATTGCGCTCATAGTACTCACGGCCCTCAACATGAACACGAGGGTTGGCTACCAAGGGTTCATCAGTGCATGGGGAACTGAACTCATTCATGGTTGTACAAGTACTAAAATGTTGATACCTATATAAACTTTTAATGAAATCTGTCAAGAAAAAGAAAAAAAATTATTAGCATTAAATTGTAAACAATTTTTTTTTTGTTAATTCAACATTCATTTCAAAAAGTATTAAGTCTGTCTAAGGGGAAGATGAAATAATAATAATAAAAAAAGATGAAATGTTTGGATAACCACATTGAAAATCATATAATTATCTTATAGATATTCCTTCATAAGAAAAGATAATTAGGTCCTACATCCATGTGTCAATCTAGTTGTACATATTAATTAGAAACTTTAACTCTGCTAAGTTGTTGGTTTTCCTGGATGATTCAGGCAGCCCATTCCATGCTCTAATGGCTTTAGTGAAAAAGAACCTTTTTTTGTATGAATCAGTCATGCATAAGGATAAAAAATCTGCCTTTATATATGTCTTTCTGAGTATTTTATAAGGTAATGAGTTTGTATATTGTATTTGTAGTAAATTATAGTTTAATCAGTTTAGTGCTTTATGTATTAGTGCTACTTTAATTATTATGTATGATTGGTTCTTTTATTGCCTTGAAATACTAAAATGGTAGCATATAAGGTAAATAAATAATTGCTCTATTCTCATTGGAATAAACAGTAATTTTTTAAAAAAATCAACTTTAAACTACTTAGAAGTGTCAACTATTCTATCTAAACAAAAAAATAATTGTATGCATTAGAAATATATGCTGTAAATAGAGAATTTCATGAAATTATGTCTACTTCTAAGCTATCCTTTGCTATCTATAGTTAAGAGTGTAAATCAAAGTAAATACAAAATTGAAGTTATTTTTTTCAAACACAACTTCATATTAGCTTCAGTGTTGGCACTTGTAGTTTACTTTTTTTCATCTTTTTTCCTCCATTGTGTTTATTGTTTGTTTTTAGCCTCCATTTGATCTAAAAAATGGATAATTCAAGGGCATTAACACACAAACTGTTTTCAGTACACCTTGCAGTGACTGTTTTAGATTTACGCTCTACCCAATGTCAGCTTCCTGGTTGAAACTAGTTTCAGATGTACAGCCTACTTCCCTCCCATTGAACAGGAGTATTCTGGGATGCTAGCAGGTCAACTGCTTGTAAGTCAGTAAGGCTACCTGCATTTCAATGTATCCTAAACTTGAATGTCAGACTTGAGATGGGCACAGCCCTTGTAGCTCTATGAGTAATGACATAAAATGTCAGAATTATTTATCACCATGAACACTCTTCTCCACACCAACTCCTCTCTCTCTTTCTCTCTCTCACACACTAAAGTAGAGGTAAATACAATGACCTGACTGCTTTACAACATACTTTCAAGCCCCAGCAATAATGTAAAATGTCTTGGAAATAATGATGGCACCCTAACACTGACACTATGTGCTTTTTGTCTATATACTACAGACATTTCAAAACATGTTTGTTTATTGTTTTTTTTTTTTTTTTTTTTTTTGTAAATACATAAGTTAAATATGCCTTATAATGATCTGAAATAGCCAACAAGATTAGAGTAATGGATTTCAAGTAATGGATTAACTTTTTTTATGAGATCTATACAATAACAATTAAATTTTTCTTAGCATTTCATAACAAAGTACTCCTTATCTATTTAAAAAACAAAGTATTCCTTATCTGTTGTCATAACAAAGTACTCCTTATATGTTTATAAAACAAAGTATTCCTTATCTGTTGTCATAACAAAGTAGTCCTTATCTATTTATAAAAAAAAGAATTCCTTATCTCTTGTCATAACAAAATACTCCTTATCTATTTAAAAAACAAAGTATTCCTTATCTATTGTCATAACAAAGTACTCCTTATCTATTTAAAAAACAAAGTATTCCTTATCTGTTGTCATAACAAAGTACTCCTTATCTATTTAAAAAGCAAAGTATTCCTTATCTGTTGTCATAACAAAGTACTCCTTATCTATTTAAAAAAACAAAGTATTCCTTATCTGTTGTCATAACAAAGTAGTCCTTATCTATTTATAAAAAAAAGAATTCCTTATCTGTTGTCATAACAAAGTACTCCTTATCTGTTTACAAAACAAAGTATTCCTTATCTGTTGTCATAATAAAGTATTTGTTAATTATTTCTGAGCTTTTCATGAGAACATTATGCCTTAAATAATAAGCTTTTCAGAACAAAGTATTAACTATCTGTTTTAAAAAACAAAGTACATGTATCACTTATCTTACTGTCATGATAAAGTATCATGTTAATATAGACATGTAAAAAGAAAAACAGAAAAAATATTTAAAAAAAAAAAGAAAAAAGAAATTAAACGAAGTATAACTGTATCAATTAGTTTGGATCAGTCATGTAACTAAAATTTTTACAAATTTTTTTTTTTGGGGGGGGGGGGGGCAATGGGTCTGGGTGGGGGAGAAGAAAGAAAGAAAGAAAGGGATATCTGGGTGAATTTTACCATAATCCATTTCTAAAAGCATTTAAAAAAAAAAAAAAGGGGGGGGGGGGAGGGCAAGACTAGAATTCAAGCTCACACCATCTCAAGCAGACATTCTAACCACTTTGCTATTGAGATGCTTATGACTGTAAAAGATTGAATAGTTATGTATTTTTTGTTTCAAACTTACTTTAAAGCTTTGACCTATAAAGGGGACTAATTCAGTTTATAAAACCACTTCAGTGAAGTAAAATTTCTTTCCCTGGTTCGAGATACCAAACAAAATAATTAATTACCATTACTTAATTAACTAATTTGTTAATTTTTTTAAATTGATTCTTGTGTTGTCAGGTAGAAGAAATAATTGTGCGAATAGATTAGGTGTTGGATAAATAACCTGCACAAACTTTTTACCAGACAGACAGAGTGAGTTGAAAAGGGCTATGTAAAAATAAAAGCTTTTACACACACACAAACTCCTTAATATGAAATGTAGAACATGAGAACTGTAGTGCACCTGAAGATTTAAATAAGGAAGCAATTATCAAAAATTAGTATTACCCGGCACAGGTACACAAACACTTTGGCACATGTACACAAACATTACCGTGCATGTACACAAGCACTTTGGCACATGTACACAAACACTTTGGCACATGTACACAAACACTTTGGCACATGTACACAAGCACTTTGGCACATGTACACAAGCACTTTGGCACATGTACACAAGCACTTTGGCACATGTACACAAGCACTTTGGCACATGTACACAAGCACTTTGGCACATGTACACAAACATTACCGCGCATGTACACAAGCACTTTGGCACATGTACACAAGCACTTCGGCACATGTACACAAACACTTTGGCACATGTACACAAACATTACCGTGCATGTACACAAGCACTTTGGCACATGTACACAAGCACTTTGGCACATGTACACAAACACTTTGGCACATGTACACAAACATTACCGCGCATGTACACAAGCACTTTGGCACATGTACACAAGCACTTTGGCACATGTACATAAACATTACCGCGCATGTACACAAGCACTTTGGCACATGTACACAAGCACTTTGGCACATGTACACAAACACTTTGGCACATGTACACAAACATTACCGCGCATGTACACAAGCACTTTGGCACATGTACACAAGCACTTTGGCACATGTACACAAACACTTTGGTACATGTACACAAGCACTTTGGCACATGTACACAAACACTTTGGCACATGTACACAAACATTACCGCGCATGTACACAAGCACTTTGGCACATGTACACAAACATTACCGCGCATGTACACAACACATCGAGTAGCTACTTTCATTTGCTGCTCACACCTCACTAGTCAAATACGATTCACTTTGAATGTGACGGAAAGGAGACCACTGGCAGTACACTGCTCCACTAATACTTCTACACACTTCTAGATCTTCACGTTTCAGCTTGGCTCAAGAGTATGTAATTCTAGTCCTTACTAGATTTCATTAAGTTCGCTGAAAACCCACTGGCAGTACACTGCTCCACTAATACTTCTACACTCTTCTAGATCTTCACGTTTCAACTTGGATCGAGAGTTTGTAATTCTAGTTCTTACTAGATTTCATTAGCTTGCTGAAAACCAAAATGACAGTCTTCTGAGAGTAGCTAAAGAGGAGAGCAGCATCTTTTATAGGCGTAAGGAGGGAAAACAAATGGACAGCCAGGAGAGCAGTATCTTTTATAGGCGTAAGGAGGGAAAACAAATGGACAGCCAGCTGTGTTCATTAACGGAATGTATCTTGACTCACGTTCAATTGCCCATAAAGCACCGCCAATGGCCATGCCGATTCGCTTCTGCCACCCTTCGCCCGCATGTTATTCTAGCCAGCGCGTGAACTATGGTCTGGGAAACACTCGTCGGCTCCCGCAGGTCAGTAATAGGTAACACGTTTCCGCTAATTGATGCCACAAAAAAACAAAACAAAAAAAACGCACCGACACGAAAGTGGAGGGAGGGAGAGATACGGAAGCTCGTGCCAACACTTACTTTATTTCTAAGTAATGCCAGAGAAACACTTACCAGTTCGTTCATCTATTTTTAACACATTTCCTCGAAATAAACAGTTTCAACCGACTGCTAGCAATAAAATACCGAAGCTAAATATAAATAAATGTAATAATGTCAGATGAAAGTTCATCATCGATTGTTCGGTGTATTTGTTAGGAATAGAAGACAACATTTCTTGGACAACATTGATGGGAGTTGTTTTGTGTTAGATAAATCTGATAGGAATTTTAGGTCTAAAAAAATGTTTCAACATAGTATTGATGTTATAATAAAATGTAACGCAATTTTAGTGCCAAGAAAAATTAGTAAAAATCAGTGACATTTCAGCTATATAATAATATATAGGCTAATCGTATTAGGGTAATGTTGATAATCGATTATCTCGCTTAATGAAGACTATAGTAATGCATTAGAAATTTTCCTAATTAACGGTCAAGTCTAGGCAGCAGAAATCTATCAGACATTTACATTAGGATAGCACTTTAAATGATAGCTGAGCAAACAAAAATATAATGAGCTTTAAAAAGTTTAGATCATCATTCAGATTTAGAGTTCCAGCAAAACTGTATCTGTTAACTTGGCGACACACATAGACGTATCCGAGGCAATAAGAAAGAAGAACAATCTAACGGCGAGGGAGGAAGCTTACATACACAGACAGAACTGAAGTCCAGATAAATGCCCGTGAACAGCAATGCCCACAGCGATTAACTTAAGACCAAGATCAAACATAGAACTAGGAAGTGAACAAAGGAAATCTACCATCACACATTCAACTGCTGGGAATGGCATTTTTGGTACGAGTTTGCTGAGCGCGTATTGAATAAGTTTCACCGCTAAATTTCCACCACTTGATGCACATCTTTTTTGCCTTTTAAATGGTGAAACGCGGTGCGAATTCATTCATGAACAAAATGACGCGTCAACACAGTGACGTCAGAGTAATAGCTGACTCCGTGAAAGGTAGCCGGCCATTGTTTTTCTGCTGTAGGCCTATAAAGCATTACATTAATATATTAGTATTTTATTCCGATTTATAATAGCTGTTTAATTATTTTGATATACAGATAATTGTGAACTATCAATCATCCCGAAAACCAAAAGATTCCAAGCACATCCATATTACTCTACAGAAACAATTCTCTTGGTTACGGCTTTACAGATCAAACTAAACATAGACGTGAGGAAGAGAGGTTCAATACTTCTGATTTGAACACCGCATTGATCCAAAGGATGTAATGTTGATAGATCTAGTAGCTTGGCAACTCAGTATGTACAAGAAATATACCGGTTTGCTGATGGCCAGTTTACGAGGGTATGGTAGGACCAGTCATTCACAGAACTGAGATCACTTAAATCTGATTAGTGGGTCAAGGTACTTCTCTTTTTTTTTTTTTCCATTTTGATTTGGCTTTAAGATTCAAACATCAAGTTTGAGCGTAAATTTGTTAATATAATTAATGAGTTACCATTCTTACAGTACAATGAGTATATTATTTCCTTTTGAAAATATAGGCATGTGATTTATGGTGCCCAGGATTGTGTTATGATTAGGCTGATTAGGGTTAGGATAGAGAATTTTAGTCTCAAAGATTGTCATTATTATTCGTGACATAAATCTAGATAGTTTTATTATCTTTTTTTTTTCCCATTTTCTTTGCACCGTAGACTTTCCTTTGAAGCTTATTAATCCATTAATAATAATGTTAATAATTTATTTGATAGAGCGCTGTTAACAAGCATGATGTAGTCTCAAGGCGCAGTGAAAACATTACAAACATAAACACGAGAGTTAAAATGACAAAATAATCAAAAAAGTTCAAGATTCTCTTCCAAAACATTGCAAGGATTGGATGAAAGTTTTATAAATTGTTGGACAACATTTTCTTTCCAAAGGTTTAAGATCTGAAATAAATACATTTTAAATTTCAAAGAAATCCTTAGTAAAAATGAAAAAAATCAATGTTTAAATATAAAACAATGATTGATTTTTAGCAACCTTTTCACCAATAAAGAAGTTACTCCCGATTTCTTGTGACAATGTATAACAGTGTGCTGAATACCTTTAGAGTATGTGTACACTTGCGTATAGTGACTCTAAAGTCTGGCTGTCTCTTAAATTGTATCTCTTGCTTATCTTGACGCATCAACATGATAGGCATGACAAATTACACAGCTACACGTCTACCAATCTATTTATAAGCATGTGTATACAAACAGTAGCCTATAAGCGTGGATACAAGTGTCGACTATATTATTTGTACTCAATACAAGTGAATGAGGATCAAACTTTTTACTTTATGCTGCAACAATAGATCTACAGAGCTAAAGTGATTTACATGACTCTGTATTCCAACAGTAGAAGTTATTCTCACCACATTTTTTTGTGTGGCTCTGTGAGACCTGGATGCACCATAATAGTATACGCTGGCAAGACCATTCATTTTGCTGGAGGTCGGTGTGGACAGTATGGAAGCACTACTGACCATTCGGAAGCTGCGATGGCTCGCAAATGTCCTGTATGGAAGATGACCGCATGCCCCAGGTTATCAATTTAGGTCAGCTTAGAGGGGGAAAGCGCAAAAGAAGTGCTCCGTGGAGGTACTTTAAAGATCAACTCAGGCGCCAGTTTGCACACACTGGCATAGCGGAATTCAGCTGGTAGTAGATGGCCCCTGCATCAGAAGTGGCAGAATATGCAGGTCGCAAGTGAATTTGCGTGGTCACGAGAAATACTGCATTTATTTTTTTATCATTGGTATCGAAAACAATGCTTCATAAGGCATTATGGCACTATGGTCTGAACCTTTTAATACATGTATAGAAATAATAAGCAAAAAAAAATTGAAGCATTTGAAACCAGAATTTATATTATAGCCATATCTAAACATATAGACATTATATAAAAGTTAACCATCTTTTCTGACGCAACGGATTTTTTTTTTTTTTTGCTTCAGTTACTAGATCTACGTGTCACTGACTTTGTTTCACTTCTTTGACTTTCAGTCCGAAGCTTCAAAAAGTAAATAGTTGTATTTATATTTAGTGGTGTTAGGTCGAAGTGACATATACCCGGCAGGAGCAAGCAGCGTAGAGTCGTTACTTGAGATTTGCCAACTGCAAACAACTGGCAAGTGGCCTGGGATGTGTCATACTACTGACACCTCAGTACAACTTACCCCCCCCCCCCCCATGTTCATCGGATCGCGTTGAACTCAACAAAGAATTCACAAACGTACAGAAATGATCCGTAAACCCTGTGTTATTATTCAACCCGAATGCAAGAAACACGCTAAAACGTTTCCACGACTAAACCGCAGAAGTAGGCCTACAAACAAAAACAAACCTTTAACCTGCGCGTGATTGCAGCATCAGCAGCGACGATTATTTTTTTACATACGAACGCTGGCTTTGGATACTTAGTCTGGGAAAAAAATGTCTTTCTAAGTAAACCGACCATTACTGTGTTACCTTAATGTCTCGCTAGTAGAAAGTGTTTGAAGTAAACCGACCATTACTGTGTTACCTTAATGTCTCACTAGTAGAAAGTGTTTGAAGTAAACCGACCATTACTGTGTTACCTTAATGTCTCACTAGTAGAAAGTGTTTGAAGTAAACCGACCATTACTGTGTTACCTTAATGTCTCACAAGTAGAAAGTGTTTGAAGTAAACAGACCATTACTGTGTTACCTTAATGTCTCACTAGTAGAAAGTGTTTGAAGTAAACCGACCATTACTGTGTTACCTTAATGTCTCACTAGTAGAAAGTGTTTGAAGTAAACAGACCATTACTGTGTTACCTTAATGTCTCGCTAGTAGAAAGTGTTTGAAGTAAACAGACATTACTGTGTTACCTTAATGTCTCGCTGGTAGAAAGTGTTTGAAGTAAACAGACATTACTGTGTTACCTTAATGTCTCGCTGGTAGAAAGTGTTTGAAGTAAACAGACATTACTGTGTTACCTTAATGTCTCGCTAGTAGAAAGTGTTTTAAGTAAACAGACATTACTGTGTTACCTTAATGTCTCGCTGGTAGAAAGTGTTTGAAGTAAACAGACATTACTGTGTTACCTTAATGTCTCACTAGTAGAAAGTGTTTTAAGTAAACAGACATTACTGTGTTACCTTAATGTCTCGCTGGTAGAAAGTGTTCTAAGTAAACAGACCATTACTGTGTTACCTTAATGTCTCGCTGGTAGAAAGTGTTCTAAGTAAACAGACATTACTGTGTTACCTTAATGTCTCGCTGGTAGAAAGTGTTTGAAGTAAACAGACATTACTGTGTTACCTTAATGTCTCGCTGGTAGAAAGTGTTTGAAGTAAACAGACATTACTGTGTTACCTTAATGTCTCGCTAGTAGAAAGTGTTTTAAGTAAACAGACCATTACTATGTTACCTAATGTCTCGCTGGTAGAAAGTGTTTGAAGTAAACCGACCATTACTGTGTTACCTTAATGTCTCACAAGTAGAAAGTGTTTGAAGTAAACCGACCATTACTGTGTTACCTTAATGTCTCACAAGTAGAAAGTGTTTGAAGTAAACCGACCATTGCTGTGTTACCTTAATGTCTCGCTAGTAGAAAGTGTTTGAAGTAAACCGACCATTACTGTGTTACCTTAATGTCTCACAAGTAGAAAGTGTTTTAAGTAAACAGACCATTACTGTGTTACCTTAATGTCTCACAAGTAGAAAGTGTTTGAAGTAAACCGACCATTGCTGTGTTACCTTAATGTCTCGCTAGTAGAAAGTGTTTGAAGTAAACCGACCATTACTGTGTTACCTTAATGTCTCACAAGTAGAAAGTGTTTTAAGTAAACAGACCATTACTGTGTTACCTTAATGTCTCACAAGTAGAAAGTGTTTGAAGTAAACCGACCATTGCTGTGTTACCTTAATGTCTCGCTAGTAGAAAGTGTTTGAAGTAAACCGACCATTGCTGTGTTACCTTAATGTCTCACAAGTAGAAAGTGTTTTAAGTAAACAGACCATTGCTGTGTTACCTTAATGTCTCACAAGTAGAAAGTGTTTGAAGTAAACCGACCATTACTGTGTTACCTTAATGTCTCGCTGGTAGAAAGTGTTTGAAGTAAACCGACCATTACTGTGTTACCTTAATGTCTCGCTGGTAGAAAGTGTTTGAAGTAAACAGACCATTGCTGTGTTACCTTAATGTCTCACAAGTAGAAAGTGTTTGAAGTAAACCGACCATTACTGTGTTACCTTAATGTCTCACAAGTAGAAAGTGTTTGAAGTAAACCGACCATTACTGTGTTACCTTAATGTCTCGCTAGTAGAAAGTGTTTTAAGTAAACCGACCATTGCTGTGTTACCTTAATGTCTCACAAGTAGAAAGTGTTTGAAGTAAACCGACCATTACTGTGTTACCTTAATGTCTCGCTAGTAGAAAGTGTTTTAAGTAAACAGACATTACTGTGTTACCTTAATGTCTCGCTAGTAGAAAGTGTTTTAAGTAAACAGACATTACTGTGTTACCTTAATGTCTCGCTAGTAGAAAGTGTTTTAAGTAAACAGACATTACTGTGTTACCTTAATGTCTCGCTAGTAGAAAGTGTTTTAAGTAAACAGACCATTACTGTGTTACCTTAATGTCTCGCTAGTAGAAAGTGTTTTAAGTAAACAGACATTACTGTGTTACCTTAATGTCTCGCTAGTAGAAAGTGTTTTAAGTAAACAGACCATTACTGTGTTACCTTAATGTCTCGCTAGTAGAAAGTGTTTTAAGTAAACAGACATTACTGTGTTACCTTAATGTCTCGCTGGTAGAAAGTGTTTTAAGTAAACAGACATTACTGTGTTACCTTAATGTCTCGCTAGTAGAAAGTGTTTTAAGTAAACCGACCATTGCTGTGTTACCTTAATGTCTCACAAGTAGAAAGTGTTTGAAGTAAACCGACCATTACTGTGTTACCTTAATGTCTCGCTAGTAGAAAGTGTTTTAAGTAAACAGACATTACTGTGTTACCTTAATGTCTCGCTAGTAGAAAGTGTTTTAAGTAAACAGACATTACTGTGTTACCTTAATGTCTCGCTAGTAGAAAGTGTTTTAAGTAAACAGACATTACTGTGTTACCTTAATGTCTCGCTAGTAGAAAGTGTTTTAAGTAAACAGACCATTACTGTGTTACCTTAATGTCTCGCTAGTAGAAAGTGTTTTAAGTAAACAGACATTACTGTGTTACCTTAATGTCTCGCTAGTAGAAAGTGTTTTAAGTAAACAGACCATTACTGTGTTACCTTAATGTCTCGCTAGTAGAAAGTGTTTTAAGTAAACAGACATTACTGTGTTACCTTAATGTCTCGCTGGTAGAAAGTGTTTTAAGTAAACAGACATTACTGTGTTACCTTAATGTCTCGCTAGTAGAAAGTGTTTTAAGTAAACAGACCATTACTGTGTTACCTTAATGTCTCGCTAGTAGAAAGTGTTTGAAGTAAACCGACCATTACTGTGTTACCTTAATGTCTCGCTAGTAGAAAGTGTTTGAAGTAAACAGACCATTACTGTGTTACCTTAATGTCTCGCTAGTAGAAAGTGCTTTAAGTAAACAGACCATTACTGTGTTACCTTAATGTCTCGCTAGTAGAAAGTGCTTTAAGTAAACAGACCATTACTGTGTTACCTTAATGTCTCGCTAGTAGAAAGTGCTTTAAGTAAACAGACCATTACTGTGTTACCTTAATGTCTCGCTAGTAGAAAGTGCTTTAAGTAAACAGACCATTACTGTGTTACCTTAATGTCTGGCTAGTAGAAAGTGTCTTTCATAAACCAGTTCTTGGAACAGGGAGAACAAATTATCCGAGTAGGAAATAAAAGCATTAGTCAACGACCAACTACCCATCGGAACTACATGCATTTCCGGCGTGCCCCTTTCCCTCACGCAACAAAAACACACACAAAATATCCAGCGGTCGATGCCTTCAGTATTACACTCCCTCTCCGGCAGTCCGCGATCACACCAGCACAAGCAATGTCAAATACAACTGGTCAGCTCATTACTTGGTCAGTCGGGCTGAACAGTTGCACGATCGCATTCACATATGCGTGCCCGGCGCCCAGCCAGTGCTCACACTCCTCCTCCTCCTCAAACAGTAATAATGAGTTCACATCATCGCGCCCTACAACAAAATCGCTTTGTACCCCCCCCCGGCCCACTCTGTCAAAAGATCGCATGCAGGACAAGAACACCCCCTCCCCCCCCCCCCCCCCCCATCGTTTCTTCCAATCAGAGAAATAGCATACACAAAAATCTGCGCTAAGACATCAGCGTTGGGGTGATAGTCAAGGGGAATGTTGAAATGGGGGAGAGGGAGGTCACATAATACCGCTGGGCAGGTATGCGCAAACATCGCCGTGGAAAACAAACAGAACATTGTTCTTGTAACCTAACAAACAAACAAGGCTATTAGATGGGCAGTGTGGAGCAACAACAAATGTGTCACCGGCAAGTCGCCGAGGCTCAAATCAGAAGATGGACGTTTTACTGACCATCTGCCGGTTTGGGGCGGGAGAGAAAGAGAGGAGGGAATGGAAAAGGGGAGGGGAGCTTACCGAACTGAAAATTACAACCTGGCTCCCATGCAAAAAACGTATAAATTATTACTTTTCATTACGAAAATTATTACTTTTCCTTAAGACCAACCTGGTTTCTTTCTTTTTTGTTTTACTTGGCATTAAGACCTGAACTCTAAACACGCATTTTTAAAGTGCAAATGATAGCTGTATTTACAATTGCAATGGCCAAGTTGGTTGGAGTTGCTGGCTATATTTCTTAATAACTCTATTCGCTGACTTTGATTCAAGATGTAAGCTATGGAAATCGATATTGGGTGTGCGTGTAGATATATGTCCTGGTACTTGGACTAATAAAAATGTTTAGACATTGACAATCGCTTAACGAATTAAGTTATATGTATATGTGAGTCTGCACGACGACCAACAGCCTTTACTTTCCCGAATAAATTTTTAGAAATTCCAAATCCCAGTCTTCATCGAGATGCCAATCCGAGACCCATTCACCAAAACGAACGGTCACGTGATAATATTGATAAAACAAGTTTTAAAAACTGTCACGTGATAACCAATGTTGATTAAAATTATATCGTAATTTGTATTAAAAAAAAAGATAGGGAAACATGTGGCTTAATTCTGTTTAATTACGATTGGTGAATGAGGTCCACTGACCGTCGCCACTTAGTTCACAGTGATGTGAGCTCTTATATAATCCCGTGAGTGGGCGCTGCTGGTGGCACAAATGATAATTGTTTAGAGCAATAGAAACGTCAAAGCGTCCAGAGCCCTATTGGTTTTGAACTCACTCCCCCAGCCAGAATCGGCTACTGGTTAGAACTAGTTGAAATCAGGAACGCCTTTAAAAATAATAACGACATCCAAATCTCATTCAGGATTCGAACTTTTGCTCCCTCGATTTGGAGGTTAAGTGCTTTCCCCCTTCTTTCAATTGTTTAACAAAAAAAAAAAATGCCCTATACCAATGATTTAAAAAAAAAAAAGATCAACAAAATGACTTGGCAAACATTCTGCAATCAATAGGCGAACAACCGATCACGCGAGAAGTGTCACTTGTTTAGCACTTAGTGAGCCCAGTGTCAAGCTAATCAGTCTATCTACCTACCAGTAATGAAGTTAACAGTTTTACTGCACGGATACAAGACATGAGAAAGTCGAGTGTAAAATACAGTTCGATGTACAAGGCGTAGGCCGCTGATTGTTTTTACTAGATACTCTCTTTAATACCAGCCCCTTTTCCCTTTAAACCACCCTGCCTTAATCAGCCCTGTTAACTGTCACCTACAAAAAAGAGAAAGCCACGCCCCTCTTAGCTACTGTTAACAAGATTCCTTCAGTCCTTGCTTATTTAGCGGGCCACTGTAAGCACAACGCCAAGAAGCAGCTATAGATATATAGATCTAAGAAAAGGGAATGTGTGAATCATCAAAGGTCACTGTCACTGACGTCGGCACATACACACAGTGACAACACTGTCTTATCTCTCTGGTGTCAGCGTATGTAAATGTTCATTCATTTGCGTCTTGCTGGAAATAGACAAAACTTAGCTTCTTTTGCTTGATTTTTTTTTTACTCCAGCGCATTGAACCGTGAAACATTTGACTAAATACTCGTAAAACGTCTTAGAACCAACGGTTCCCAAACTGTTTCAATGAGGCAAAACAAACGGGATATTACGATCAAAGAACGAATGAGCTGACCCTTCTGATTTTGGGTTGAAATTTGAAATACCCATAGCATGATAGTTATTAGTAAAATATTGTATGAATTGTTAATTTATTTTAACGTTTGACATAATCCACAAGACTATGTACAAGATTTTGACAAATTTACAAGCTGTATGTGTGAATAGGTTAAAAGGAAAATATTTATTTTACGAAAAAAAAATTGGTTAATATTTTTTAAATTCCAATGGGCAGACAACAAAATGGAGCCAGTGAGTTGGGTATATTTGTAACTCCCTTCACTATACAGAATTGACCTTTATATCTCACTAAAACTTAGTAGGTTGATCTGACAAGTGGGAATTCTTGCTAAGAAAACTTTCTTTCAATATTGGATAATTTTTTTTCATGTCTTAAACTTTGAATCAATGCACATTAAAAAAATAAACCAGTAGTTATATAGTTACTACAGTATAGGTATTCAAATTAAAATGTGATCAACAAGATGTCTTTAAAAAAATATGTTGTTTCTTTTTATGATTGGATTTGGATTTTAGATTTTTAAAATGTAACATTCCCCACTGATAGTAGAACAGATCTAGTGAAAGAACACATCTCTCCAGTCTGCAATAATTTATTTTGTTGACCATTTTTCACTGTTTGAGAACCAGTAAACTAGGGCCCAAAGTACAACAACTCCATTCACAGAAAAATGACAAATTTAAACAACTGCTACATTTGACCTTTTCATTCATGTTCTCAAACAGCTTTAAAGGAGTGTGAATAGTCCTGAACAGCCGCACACATTATGAAAGTCTAGAATTGATCCTGATTTGCTCAATTCATGAAAGAAAAGAAAATTGTATGCTCAATGTTTGAACATTATCCATAGACTGCAATAACTAATAAGATCCATAGACTGCAATAACTAATAAGATCCATAGACTGCAATAACTAATAACATCCATAGACTGCAATAACTAATAAGATCCATTGACTGCAATAACTAATAAGATCCATTGACTGCAATAACTAATAAGATCCATAGACTGTAATAACTAATAAGATCCATAGACTGTAATAACTAATAAGATCCATTGACTGCAATAACTAATAAGATCCATTGACTGCAATAAGTAATAAGATCCATTGACTGCAATAACTAATAAGATCCATTGACTGCAATAACTAATAAGATCCATTGACTGCAATAACTAATATAAGAATCCCAACCTCTGTTGCTTTGCAGCTATACCCAATTATGGGAAAGACTTCTGGAGTCAACCCTTAGGAAAACAAGGAGTTGTTGTCCCTAGGCAGCTTCGTAGCACTTAGAGAAAAGGAGAAATTTGGTTCCAAGCACTGCCACCACAAATACCCACTCCATGGCATAACTTCAAAGTGAAGACAAGATTACTAGATAGCCTAAGATTTAAAATAGATCTAAATCTATTCTACATCTTGAATCTGTATGTAAGCAGTTTGATATTGGCCAATGCAATTTAGTTAGAAATGGTCTCATTTTCTCTCATACTGCTAACAATCTGTTTGACATTTGCATTGGTCTAAAACTATCAATCTTGTATTCTGTGTTTGATAATAAAACTAACATATTATATGTCTTTATGTTTTGTAGACTTAAAACTAGATCTATATTAGTAAATAATTTTGTGTTCAAACAAGTAGGATAAACAACATTTCTAGTTTAGAACTTCAAATATTAGAAAGTAGATCTACATATAGATCTATCTTCATTAGTTCAGTGTTGGCTTGTTTTTACTGGATCTAGGACTAAGTATTAAAATTCTATGCATTTTAACATTATCCCTTTTATGATATATATATTGGATGTAATACCATTGAGGAAACAGAGTCTATTCTAGATATCAAGATCTATGTTTATTTATAATAATTTGATATCAAAAGGGTCTCTGTGAGTCATAAGGTCCTTGTGATACAGCCATAAGGTTTTAGTTTGTGTTTTTACAACCAGTGGTCAACAGGTCATCATGGGGACCAATTGCTGTTATGATCCTGTTTCTAATCTCATCATTTGTGATGCAATCTTTTAGGTGATACCAGGTAAAAGAAAAAAGTGGCAGACAGAGAAAGCAATGGGAAGACAACATCAAAGAATGGAGGGTATGTCAAGGAAAAAGATTCTATTCTAGACTAAAGACAGGGAGGAATGGAGAAAGATGGTCAAGAGATCATCATGGTCCCTCTTAAATTTGCCTACAGGGATAACTGAAGGTGAAGATCCCAAAGACTATAAATATAATTATAATAAGATAAGTACCCATTTCAAATCTTTAGATTTATGAGGCAGATGATGGTATGTTTCTGTGACCCACAGTTAACAAGGGTGTCATGTAGCCTTCACAACAAACAACTGCCTTTACTTATATAAATCTCCAACCAATGTCAGGTACTAACTACAGTTGGTTGGACTCAAGAGAGTACCCTCAATGGCTAGAAATTAGAAAAACAAGTCTTCACAGAAATTCGAACCCAAGAACCCTTGGATTGAAAGATAATAGTTTTACTTTTCAGCTACAGTATATACATGCCTTAAAAATATATAATATATTTATTTATCTAGAGATTTAGATAATTAAAATTCATTTAACCGAAATAGTTTATAATAAAATATATAGATTTAAATATTCTAGATGATGTCATGATGATATACTTACTAGTTTAGTAAAGAAACGTATTAGACTATTACTCTATATTTATAGTCTACATCTATATAGATCTATATCTATATTATTCTATATACTATAGACATAGTCTATAGTACACTAAATATTTTTTTTATAAATTATTATACTCTAGATCTATATCGATCTAGTCTATATAGTATAATAAGTATAACTGTATATAGATTAGATCTAGAATCTAGATTCCAGATCTACTGATCTAGTAAAATCTAGTTTTAGACATTAACACATTTTATATTTTAGTCTAGCTAGATTCTTAGATTGTAGATTTCTCTCTACTAGTCTAGTCAACTCTACTCTCTAGAGTAGTCTAGAGAACTCTAGACTCTAGAATACTCTAGATATAGATAGATCTAGATTATAATTATAGTATTATAAATAATTATAGATATAGACACTCTCACTGAGTCTCACTCTACTAATCTTAAGTCTTAACCTACTAGTATACTAAGTATACTTAAGTTTAAGTATACTAGACTATGAGTATCATAGTAATCATACTCACTACACTATCATGTTAGTAACATTGTTACACTGTGTTGTGTACTACAGTCTACAGTAATTTTACATCAAACGTCAAAACGTGATTCGTGAAATCGAAGTTTTACTATTTTAGTTTGTAAGTAAACGATTCAGTTAAAAAATTCAGTAATTAGTCTGGTCATATTAGTATGATAACTATTCTCCTTGACTAGATCTAGATTGAAATATAGACATTGATTGTTGTTACACATCTATTAGATTAATGGTATTAGTTATAAGACAAAGAACGTCATAAACAAGAAAACAATAACAAGCATCAAGGACTCACCGGCCTTATTCAGACTACCATCATTTCTTTCAGCACACAATCGAAGTGCAACTTTTTAGGTTGTTTTTTTTTAAAGGAAGTAGATTTAGAAAAGAAAACATCTTGAACGAGGCTAAGTCAGTGTTGTTTACCGTGGTTACAGAATTGTTCATTGTCGACTCGTTTATTTTGTTTTGTTTTTTTAAAGTTTAAACTTGTTTTGTATTGAGTAAAGAATTTTAAGTTTTAAAAAGGTAAAATTTACCATACAAAATTCAAAATTGTTTGCAATAGCAAAGTATTTACCCAAATTTTAACATGCAGCTCATCAGATCTTGTCACTTGTATATTAAAATAAATTTATTATTTATAATTATTATATCATTAGTTAATAATCATATATCATCATATCAGTCATATGCAAAATAAGTCATTACAAATATGACAAATGAGACTGCACTGTCACTGTAGTGACAGTATCGTACACTTGCACACAGCACAGTCACAGTGAAATGATACGTGAGATAGATTTTGCTTGGCATGGGATGATCATGATTCAAGTCATGACACTTAACTAAATTAAATGACAGAATTTATTAGTTGATAAGACATTGAACTTGACTGTAGAAAAATACTCGAACTCGGTGCAACCTTATATTATATTTATAACATAGCACATAATATAATATAGTCAATCACAGAAAACCCAGAACCTCCAGCTGAGCCAATAGGGAAAATTGTGATCAGTTTTAGGTTTGAGCTCTGCACCTATACTCTTTTATTATAGTTAATTTTCTAGATAGAGGTGACAATAGATCCAAATTTAGAATTTTTGATCAATATGTTATCAACTGTTTTTTTCTTTCAACCATGAACCCAGAATAAGCAGCCTAGATATGCTGCCTAAACACATATATATACTATAGATCTATTTAGTGCATTCTGAATATGGAAATTTTTATAGAGCGCATCAACCATATCAATAAATTAACATTAAATATATTATACTTAAACTTTAACTTGAACAAATTAAAAATCCCAGTCTTCATCAGGCTTGATAATTAAAGATAGCTGCTTTCCCTATTATAAAATGAATATCATTTAATTATCTAATAGTGGGTCAGTGCATTGATCTCCAACTTCACTAGAATTCAAACACAATTTAAAGCCCATAGACTGAAAGCGGAATATGCCTAACAATATTGCCACCATGCCCCATACTAATATACCTGCATCTACATATGAGGTTTATGTGAAACCCTTTATTTTCATTTCATTGCAAGGGTGGCTGATTAAGTCAAGTGCACTTTGTACTATCATCATGATGGTCTAGTCCACTGCCATACCTGACCATCCTGCAGGGGTCTGGACTAGGACAATAATCTTCATTTCTTGTAGCTATTTATGTGATTTATATATACATCACATAAATATATATATATGTATAATAAATCTTCAATATATGTAACATTTATATTTTCTTTTTCAATAGATGCAGCAAAATAATCCCAACCCTTACCCAGGTTTTGATGACTCTGGAAACTATTTAGAGCCACAACCAGCTGCTCGGATCAGACCTGAAGCAGAAGAATTTGCTGATAAACATAGAGGCTGCATTAACCTCTTTATATCTGAAAAACACAAGCATTTCATTCCTCCCCCACCCTCCCCACGTTGTCCAACAGATGAGGCCAGACAAAACTATGAACTCTCACGTAAAGGTCACATAGGAAATTTACTTGGAGGTAGTGGTTCTGCAGGACCAATGGAGCCACGTCCAGCTTCAAGAGTCACTGTTGAAAGTGAAAGCATAGCAGATTCTCAAAAGGGAAAAGAGATAAGCTATTTGTTTGCCAATTATGGTAAGAGTGCACCATCTCCTCGTCCTAATCCTCGGGTCAGACAGGAAGCTGAAGAAACTGTAGAAGTCAGTAGAGGTGGGAGAATGAACTTGCTGCTCCACAACCCAAAGTTTCTACCCGATGCACCTCGACAGGCTCCCAGGGTCAGGCCAGAGGCCCAAGAGAATTCAGATCTAGGACATGGGGCAGGCATGGCTAAAATAATGGGGAGATATGGAGAAACTCCAAGGTCAGAAAGAAGTGTTCCAAGAGTAAAAAAAGAAGCAGAAAGCATTGCTAAGCTGGACAGTGGTTTCCAAATGCAGAATCTGTTTCACAACTATGGCAAAGGATCATTACCACCTCAGCCTGCAGCTAAAGTTAAAGAAGGTAAGGAGATGGCAGAGCTTGATCGTGGTGGGAGAATGTCAAGACTGATGCAGGATTTGGACAGTCGATTGGTCACTGAATCTAAATCCACTCCAAGAGGAAGACATAATATTAAAAGAAATAAAGCCACTGTCAGTGAAATTTTAACAGAATCTTCCAAATGGCAAATTGTACCAAAGCCTGGTATTAGGAACTGATACTTATTAAATTACTTAGTAAATCTTTTTGATATTGTAATTGTGAATATTTTGTATTTAATGCTAATAATTTCATGGCTAGTTTTAAAGCTTTGTCTGCATCAGATGTGGAAAAACATGCAGGTTGCAACTGGGTTTGCGTAGTGATGTGAAATACTCCACTCATCGTTAATCTTCAGAATCAAAGACATTCCCATTATTTATAGTTTTATATAATATATTTTTATGCTTGTGATACATTATTAATATTGTAACATGTATTCATTACGATATAGGTATTATAATAGTTTGTTGTTGGGTTGTTTGTTTTTATTTCACAATGGATTTTAATTAATTTGTATACTTGTAGAATATTGTTACATCATTATTTCAAAACATTGCTTCAGGTAAATTTTAATGTTTTACATTGACATGCTCATCAAATATTTTATTTATCTACTGCCTCAATTTTAAAACCACCAATAAAATATACTATTTATAATATACTATGTTCTTTCTAAACCATAAGTAGAGCCTAAAATAAAACATTATCATATCTTATAAATTACAAACATTTCTTTTTAAAAAAAAGTTGTACTGTTCTGAAATTTACAATATTTTTGTGTAGAATTTCAAATGACTGTAAAAACCACTTAGTTCATTAGTTTCTCTTATTGTGGTGAAGCTTATTGAAATTGTATGTTATAGTGCAATAAATTATTTGAACTGTTACCTATGATAATAACAGACAATGTATTTTGTTTTAATATATCTGTTTTTAGTGGTATGTTTGGATACCTTAATACATGGTAAAAATGGTGACCGGTCATTTCATCCCTGGTCACTTCATCCCCTGGTCACTTCATCCCCGGTCATTTCATCCCCAATTAAATATTTTATAAATAAATATGATTATGTAGAATGCTTTTTGACATTTTATGACTTGTTACTGCATTTATAGTGTTTCCTCTTCCACTTTGTTTTCTTAATGAGAAATCTTATATTATATTATAAATCTGGGTGTGTACTTAGCTATAGCCCTTCTATTGGATGTGGGGGTTGTAATATAATATTATCCGGATCGAAGGCCAAGGTTTGGTGGAAGTAGTAAAAAATCATTTGAGAGATAGAAGTGCGATTAGAATAATTATGATCATGCCGCTGATAACTTATCATCAAAGGCCAAGGTGTGGTGCAAGTAGTGGAATTTTGAGAGATAGAAGTGCGATTACAATAATTATGACCGTGCCGCTGATAACTTATCATCAAAGGCCATGGTGTGGTGCAAGTAGTGGAAATCTTTTGAGAAATAGAAGAGCGATTACAATAATTATGACCATGCCGCTGATAACTTATCATCAATTTAAAGGCCAAGCTGTGGTGAAAGTACGACCATGTTTCACTTTATTTTATTTTTCAATCGCTCTTTCTTGAAAATGGGCGCGTCATTTTTAGCCTTGAAATAAGGTTTTATTTTTTTCTAATAAAGGCTGAGTTCACCCATCCTCGTGATATCATGTTGCCTCTATAACTTTTGCTTTAATTCCTTTTAAACATTAACTTGTTACAATTTTTTCATTTAAATAAAAAATGAATACATTAAATATTGCTCATTTCATGATTTTTAAAGTTACAATTTGTTAGATAAAAATGATCAGATGATGAAAATATCAGGGGATGAAATGACTGGGGATGAAGTGACCAGGGGATGAAATGACCGGGGATGAAGTGACCAGGGGATGAAATGTCCGGGGATGACATGACCGGGAAGCGGTAAAAACACAGTGTAATGATTGTTGATTTTTATTTTAAGATTTTACATTACTTATGAGCTTATGGCTGCTTCAATGTTCATAGCAACTTCTCTATTGGAGATTTGCATCTATGGCAGATAACCATAAATAGCTATTTTGGTGTTGTTGGTGTTAGATGTGTAAATAAGCTTAGAATTCATTTTTTTTAATTTTTTTTTGTGGCACATGTTTCAGCACTGTAAAATCAATTTTCTAATTAATTTTTTTTATCTAGGCAATAGTGATATTTCAATATAGCTTTCTTAGCATTTTAAAATCTCTTCAAATCTTTCTCTTTTTAATTTCATGGCTTTCGCTTTAGTCTACTTTATATCAAATACCAGTATGATTATATCATATGATTATGATCAATAGTATTGGCAGCAGATTTTTTAAGCTCATTTTTCAAGCTTTGACTTCAAGCAAGACAGGGAATTGTTAATTTTTTGCTAATGGGTTTATTTTCTTAGAGAAGTTAGGTATCCACTGTGAGTAGTAGTCTTTTCAAGTAGGCATTTTTGAATGCTTTTGGACATTGTTTATTTAAAGAATAATTTGTGTGTGCGTATAAAACTAATTCTACTAACTCACCATTTTGTTTTTGTTTGTTTGTTTTTGTTAATGAGTATTTGTAAGATTAAAATGATAAATGTAAAATCTACATTTCTTCAAACATTTTTAATTTTTGTATACTTTAAGTTAGTGTACCAGCCAGATGTTTGTTTAATTCACTCTATTAGTTCAGACTTAAGATTCAAGCCTTAAATTTGCAACATATGAAAATAAAATTGCTCTTTTAAAAAGACTTTCAAATAATAAAAGATTTGGCAAAGTTTTTAAAACTGTAATTAGAACATTAGATAATTTCTTGTTTTAGAAATGTATTACTTTATTTTAACAAATAATATTTTTAAACCAGAAAAGAAACAGCATAAAATTATATAAATTTAAAATGCAAACTATTTTAGTAACTTACAATGAAACCTTATGGTACAAATATTAAATACAAACATGTGCACATTCTTGAACTGGAGGGAAATTATTTAAAATGTAGACTCTGATGCTAAATCCTTACATTTTTGACTCTACAAAACCATTTCCTCAAAAGATTGGTCAGTAACATAAGTTTATATTTTAATCAAATGGCAAATAGGAATAATTTTATTTAAAAATAAGTTCTATACTTGTGAAAAAGAAAACACATTAGCATTTTTAAAGCCGAAATTAGTTTTGACTTTTAACCTTAAATGTATTTCTCTCTTTTTAAATAGGTTAGGACTTTAAAAATGGTAATTTAAAACCTAACAATGTTAAATCAGAAAGTTCCAACAATGGATTTTTGGTCTGCTGCCTTTACAAGACTTTTATTCTGCTATTCACAACAGGCTTTCATGTGAAGTGTATCATGAGCTGCAAGCAGGCAAGTCTGACATTAAAAAGTCACTGCATTGATCATCTTGACCTTACTCTCTATTATGTCTTTAAGCCACATCTCCCTGAAGCGGGACAGCCCTGGCCTGCAGAGACAAAAGTAAAAAAAAATCTTTGATAATCAATGTAATAGTAAAAATTCTTATTAGCTGTAAGGAATCGGAACCTAAATTTAATGAATGATAGTACCCAAATCAAGCTGAACTTTTGTCTATTTTATATACAATTATATACCACTTTCTTTAAAAAGAAAGAAAACTGGCATTAAATATCATTGATGGTACCTCTGAAAGATTGTGCCTTAAATTACAAAACACTGCAATTAAAGTTTTAAATTTTAAAAAATAAATAAATTTTTTGGGTAAAATAAATAGTGAGATAATAAACAATAATATAATTTTTTTTTTCATTTAAAGCATGCATCATAAAGAAAAAGATGGATATGCATTTATAGTATAGAAAATGTTAAGACATAAAAGACATTATGTTTTTGTGTAATTGATAAATGTTTCAAAAATATCAAACTTTTATTATAATACTTAAAGGATAGTTGTTATTCTGTACTACTGATTTATTGGAGCCTGATTAGAGTGAGACCATTCATTATGGAAGACGTCAACAATGATCTGTGATATCCCAACCTGTGGGCAGTGGAGACCAATAGCTCGTTGCCACATTGTAAAGACCTGTGATGTGGCAACGAGCTATTAATCTAAACTGCCCACAGGTTGTAACATTGCCAGTCAGTGTTCACGCCTTCCATGATAATTGGTCTCAAATACAGACATAAATAAGACTAAAATTAAGACTTATAATACATTATACTTTTTAAATGAAGTCCAGCATCACAAAATCATAGAAATTCTCATCGTTACAGATTTAAAAGCTTCCATTATTGGGTAATTGCACAGGAAAATAGATAAGAGGAAAAAGATTTTTATTGACTTGGAGATCAAGAAATTAACAAATCTCAAATGTGATACATTTTGAAGAAATAAAAATATCAATAGTTTATTGAAATTTTTGGATTTAAAAAAAAAGTAATAGAAAATTATTAACATGATGGATATTTTTATGTAACTGTAGTCTGACAATATTTATATATTTTATTTTGTGGCAGTGTGGTCATGTGGTATGTTCTTAGGACTGTGGCTATGATGACCCTGAGTTCCAATCCAGCAATCTGCCATCCCTTCCCATCCAGCGGGAAGTTTGGGCTACAATGTAATCGTCTTCATTTCTGAAGGAATGTCCGAGACTTACAAATCTTGTTTCTCTTGATGGTCAAAAGGGAATCCTGCATGCTGCCATTAGCTGACATCTTGCAGGAGGTTTCGAATAGCACATAACAATTTTCCTGTCTGAAAGAATATCTGAAACTAATTAAACATAAAAACATACAAGTGATACTTACTTATGAATCAATCTGTTTGTTTCAAATACATAGAAAACCTCTACTGGACTGTCCTGAAAAACATATTTTAAAACATAAATAATCTAATAATAAAACATGTACTCAAGTAGCCTACATAAGTTTTATCTGGTGGGTAGTCAGACTATGCAGTCGAATGAATCTCTTATTAAAAAATTATATACATAATGGAAAATCATAATATAGTGAAGTTCCCCTTTCAGACCTTGCAATCTATAAGACAGATGATGTAAAGGTAATCTGTTTCTGTGGCTCACAGTTAACAGTTAAGGGTGTCATGTGGCCAGCACAATGACCAACCGTCTTTATTTTTTCCCAACTAGTTTCAGGTACCCATTAGAGCTGGTTGGACTCAGATGAGGTGCCCAAAGCTCCCATGATTAAAAAATGCCAGGATTCAAACCTGGGACCCCTGGTCCGGAAGCCAAGTACTTTAACACTCAGCCACCACACCTCTTTAAATCAATATCAATAATTGTAAAATTATTCCCATTTCTTTAAGTGAAAGAATTTTCAAACTTTGACAAAACAACAGACAGATGAAACTAAAATTGATTTCTTAAAATAAGGACAATAATATTGTCCAACTTTATGAAATGCTGATAAATGTATCACAATCAATCAAACAAATTTAAAGATTTAAAGAAGAAAAAAAAAGCTAATGTATCTACTCACTGGTGGTCTAATCTTAGAAACTACATATGTAAAATAAACAGAGGCTGTGGCTCTAGGGATGGGCATACGTCGAGTAGGAATGCTCCATTTCAATCTGTAGAAGTATCGTTTGTCAAACTCATGATCTTCTTCATGAAGAAAGTCTACACAGTACAACCAAGAGTTTTCAAACTGCCATGTCTGTATAACAAAATGATATGACAATGATATGTTCATTCTAATGGAAAGTTTAAGAAAAAATTTTTTTGCACACAAACTGTAAACATTTTTTCCAAAAAAAAATATTTAACTTTAATCAAAGCAATAAATATACCGCTCCTGGTTAAGATCCATGGAGCAGTACTGGATGAAAGTCTTCAGAGCATAATTCTTATCTTAATAATAATAATAATCTTTATTATCCAAAAAGTAATTTGTCTTACAATTTGTGCATTACATCAAACAAAATATCATAACTATATAGAAAACCAAAATATACATTCACACCAGATTCACTCAAAATTTACACCTGAAATGTTTATATCAGAAAGTTAAATTTTATTTATTGATTTGATTGTCAGAGGAACAAAAGAGCTTTTGTGTCTGTTTGTCTTTGTTATCAGTGTCATTGTATCTCTTTTGTGATGGTAAAATCACAAAACCCTCCTGAAGGACAATGGGAGATTATGGCATTGGGCGGGGTTCAAACCAGGGACAAACGTGACTACTGAACGTCAGTCGAGAGTGCATACCACATGATCTGGCAGCATCCTTACATAGACATTTAAAATATATAACAGATAAAGTAAGAAAAAAAGTCACATTTACAAATAATATAAGCTATACTAAGGGAGATACCAAGTTGATGCATAAATGAAGATACTATTATTCTTCAAATAAGGAATGCATAATGATTGCAAATTTTTTTTTGCAAGCATGTGTCAGCTGATCATCAAAATAAAGCCTATAAAGGCTACTCACTTCAATGTCACTAACTAAATCAGAATTTCACCTTCATCTATCCCCTAACCCATAGACTGTTGGACCATTGAGAAATCACAAATGATCTGTCGACCATCTTTCTATATTCCTCTCTGTATTTTGCCAGGACTAGAATCTTTTAAAATTCTTTGATGTTGTCTTCCTGTCGCTTTCTCTATCTGCCTCTTTTTTTCCATGGTACTGTTCCCTGCAGGAAGGTTTTTGTGAGCCTTGAGAACCTCATGATTTGGTCATACAGTTTAAGTTTCCATATTCAGACTGTGATTAGCAGGTCATCATATAGGCCCCAACTGCCAGTGTGATCATGATTCATATTTCCTCAATAGTGATGCGATCTTTGTAGGTGATATGTAGGATCCTTCTATAACATCAGTATTCCATGGCTAGGATCCTCTTCTCTAATTCTGCATTTAGTATTCAAGATACACAAGCATACAAAGAATGTCACACCATGACCAAGGAACCTATCAGTCTGACTTTGATGCCTAGTGCTATGCCTTGTATTTCCAGATTGTCTTGAGCTTTGCAAGTTCTGTAGACTGCAATTCTTGCCAGTAGTTCAGGTTTGAATTTTTCATTTGAAATGATATAGCTCCAAGGTATTTAAAACTCCTGACACTTGCCAGTTTTTACCCTCCATTATTAATGTCCATTTCAAAGCCTTGTTTGCTATTGGTTATAATGTGTGTTTTCATATGGCTTTGATTTGCATACAATATGCTGCAGAAGTCTTGTCTATGCACATCACTAAGTCAGCTAGCTCTTCCTCTGTCTTTGACAAACCATCTATGTCACCTTTCAGTTCTTTTATAACCTTCAAAAGCATCCTCCTTTCAAGGAAGATATTGAAAAGAGTTAGTGCAAGTAGTGATTTTTAACCAGTCACCATGAAGTACACTGCACTAGTGTCATAAAGACTCTTATTTTAATTATGTTTTTATTTATATTGTATTTTTTTCTATTGTTGCCCAGAGTGCTCCTAGCCATACAGAGTCTGAAAAGGATTTCATGTAAGGATGATTTAATTTATTGCCTGCATCATTAGACCTATAATTAAAAATAAAAAAAAGTAAGAGTTTCATTTTTAAAAAAGCAAAACAAATTAATTAAATTTAAATATAACTTACAGCAATAAACTCTTGAATTTTTTCTTTTCCCCTTTGTGGTGTGAACTCTGCGATTGTAAGCCATTCAATATTTTCCACACTGTAGGTAGTGTCTTTAGGGTCTTTGTGGATTAAGGTGTCTCTGGTTTTGTGCAGCTGTCGTATAGACTCAAATGACTTTTCTCTGTCTGACATACTTGTTTCCAGTCTATGGAAGGCTAGATCAATAAAGTCATCAATCATCTTCTTGGCTTCATTCATATACATGTCCTCCATGTCTGAAGAAAAGCTGTAACCAATAAATATATAGGCACTTTGTATCCTTTTGAAACTCTATCTTACAAATATATTTGAATAAATTAAATGTCATAGAGAATAAATGCATATTATTATTCCAATTGAATTATACAAGTATACAATTTATTAAAAAATTAAATATTGTAATGTCCCCTCTCAAAGAAAAATATTTCACACATAACTGTTTTCTTACTAGTTGTTGGGATCCATTTGTAAAGTAAATCTACAAGAAATCAATAAAATGCTTGAGAATGTACTAAAGTAAACTATATTCAGTCAACCATTTCCATGGGCTTAGTTGGAGGAGCTTGAAGTTCAACTCCGTCTTCTCAAAATAAAATATTTTAAGCAGTGATCTGTTTTCCTAACAATCGAGGATATATTCAAACAGTAACTCTACATTATGTAATTTTGACCCCCCCCCCCCAAAAAAAAAATTATCCTTACTATGCTCACATATGCTAACATATGTCTTTTTTTTATAGTTATTTTTTTTTTAATGGTTGTCACTAGTTGTTAATGATTTTTTTTTTCTGACAATTTCCATTCATTCTAATAAATATTTTTTTTTTATTTTATGATCTTGAAGAGATCCAGTATTTAGATCTGCATTACATGTACCATAAGTGCCAGTTAATTTAACAGTCATTGACATCTAATGAAACAATCATAGAAATGAAGATAATTACATCCAAGCCCAAATCTCCTGCAGAACAGGAGGGAATGGTGGTGGGCAGGGTTTAAATTATTTATTTACAAATTTCAAAATATAATACATAAATAAATTCTGTTATTAAGCTATTTAATATTGGCATGGAAAAGACAAAATTTAACATTCAAAATAGACTGATGGAAAATTTCAATAAATATCACTGCAAAAAACCTTTGATATCCTATTCAATAAAACAAAGGTAAAGACAATGAAAAGAAAATGTAAAATATTCCCTATCAAGGGCATCATTGAAATTAGGAGGCTGGTAGAATGATAGAATGGTACAGGATACCCAGCCAGTATAGTCTTAAATTAGCTTGAAATAGTTAAGGAGTTTTGTTTCCCAAGATGTGAAATTAAGTATCAGACACCACTTTGTTAAAAGGTTATATGATTTACATTACCGACAAGTCAAATGAAAACCATTGGAAAGGGAGTCCTCTGAGGAAGCATTTGTTGGAGTACTATTATATAATAGGCCCTAGATAGGGTGACAATATCAATTATGTCACTACAGACACCTAAGCCAGTTGCCACAGAAATAGATATTATGACTTCTATTTTACTTACCCAATAGAAAGGATCTTGTATTTCTCAAAATGTAGATTTCTTTCAACAGACTGAAAAAATTTGGGCAAAAATGTGTTTATAGAATATACAACAGAATGTAAAGATGATAAAGTGTAATTAAACTATACTAGCTAAAAAAAAATCTATTACTTGCAATATTTTTGGACATAAGACTAGCTTTATTTTAAACAGAAAATATTTTTAAAGGATTTTGCAGCACTTGGAAATATTTCACACTGTAGCCTAATCATCAAGGTGCGATTCATACTTATCAAATGCACTACCAAAAACTGCTTCACTTAAATTATGATTATTTCCAGTCTTTGTTAGTTTGTGCATTCATCTTATCTTATCTTACAAAATACATACGTTACTTCAAAAAAGGAGATGATTACATCCTACATGTGGTCCTAGGTTAATCTAGTCATGCATGTTAACCAATGACTTAAATTCTGGTTTTCCTGGCTGGCTAAGGCAACCCAATCCATGCCCTAATAGCTCTAGCATTTATGGCATAATATATCTATATAACTTTTAAAAATGTATTAGTAAGTTTATAAGTATAATATTGTATGTATGACTGTATACAGAAAAATAGCAGATATTCAATAGCTTTAGGCTGTGTTTTATATAGATATATACACAGTGCTTTTTTGTAAAGAAATAAAGTACCAGTACTCAGTGATGGATTTCCTAACTTTTAACTACAAATATATATATATATATATATATATATATGTATATATATATATATATATATAGCCTATATATATATATATTACATATATAGTGTTTTATATATTTATAATATTGCAAAGAATATAGACTATAGACTGAGCTTCTACAAGTATAAAAATATACTTATATAAGATAATAAAAATATCAGCACCATCAGCTTTTATGTGCTATTAGTTAATAACTTTGTCTTTGATTATACTAGAATACTACCTAAACTAAACTCATGACTGACTACTGTTATTGACTCATGATGATACTAGTAGTACTATTATTTATTTATTACTATTTACTATAATAAAATTATAAAATAATATATCTATGAAGTATATCTAATATCTAAGCTAAAATGACAATTAGGACTAGTTTAAATATTAGATATGTGACTATATCACAGCATATCAAATTCTACGCTTAACTATCGACAAACTTCGTGTACTTGTTTCTTCTTCTTTTGGTTTTAATTTAGTTAGTTAAACGCCGCCATGTTGTATATAATGTTGCCATGTAGAATTTCCTCCAATCAAAAGTTCACTCCGTTAAAGAGAAGGCGTGCGACCTATATAAATATCTAGACTAATTTTAATTTTTTTATACAGTTGTTGTTTTTTTTTTCGACGCGAACAACCGGAAGTTTACATTGTTCACCGGTTACTGTAACTTTCACTACCGAGTTTATGTTTCAAAAGCTGCTACGTTATTTCTCTTCAACTTCAAGGATGGCACCCATTGCAAAGAAGTATGATTACCTCGTTGTTGGTGGTGGATCTGGTGGTTTAGCCAGCGCAAGAAGAGCTGCAGAGTTTGGGATTAAAGCGGCAATAATTGAAGAAGCTAGATGGGGTGGAACTTGCGTGAGTTCATTCGTTTTCCTAACCAAAACTAGATCTATAAATAAATAAAAAATAATTGCTTTGTCATTGTGATTGTCATGATGATGCATGATTATAACAATTTTGTCTATTAAGATTACTTCTGTAGATTACTTTACATCAAGATGGACCCATCAATTATTCATTGATTCGATGCATCATGAATTATTTTTTTTTAAGTTAGTTAATATATAAATACTGTTATCTGTTATATTAATGTTAAAAATATAACTTACTTAAAAAATCAAATGACTTGAAATGTCTATTCCCACTATTCCCAGTAAATGAGTAGATTTAATTAGATCTAGTAGATCTAGATCTAGAAATTATAATGCATAAAAAAATAATCATATTATTATTAATATCATAATGTAGATCTTGAGTTCCAGATTCTATTGACATTGTAGCATATAGTCCTATAGAATGCCCTACTAGTAGAAGTGTTTGCTCTGAACTGTCATCTTGACTTGATGGTTCCAGTTTAAACCCTCCTTGGTTCCAGAACTAATGTGTATCCCATTTTAGTATTATGTGCTGGGCTATCATTACCAGCGACCAAAATCCTAGTCTACAACGCCTGTGTTGTGAGCACTCTCCTTTATGGCATTGAGAGCTGGTCAACATACATGTACCAAGAGCACAGATTGAATAGTTTCCACTTGCGCTGCCTGAGACGCATAATGGGCATCTCTTGGAGGGACCATGTCTCCAATCAGGAAGTTTTAAGATTGGCCAATATGAACAGCATGTATGCTCTCCTGACACAAAGAAGATTACGCTGGCTCGGACATGTCACCCGCATGCCAGATGGCAGAATCCCGAAAGATATCTTATATGCTGAGCTTGTGGAAGGAGTCAGACCCAAGGGCCGCCCAAGACTAACATATAGAGATGTCTGCAAGCGAGACATGAGAGCCTCAGGCATCAGCGAAAGTAAGTGGGAAAACATAGCCAAAGACCGGAGTGCATGGAGACAGACTGTGCGTGCTGGGACAACCCTTGCTGAGAACAAAAGAATTGAAGCGGCTTTAATCAAGAGGGATAAAAAGAAAGCTGCCCTGTCTGCTAGCCCTAAATCAGAGGCATACACATGTACGAATTGTGGCAAAGTCTGCCGTTCTAGAATTGGCTTGATTAGCCACACCAGATTCTGCCCTGTCTCAAGATTAAGCCAAAACCAGTGACTCATTTGGGCGCATCCATTGCCTTTCGAGACAAAAGGAGCCATATACCATATCATTACCATTGCAATATGTTCATATTAATTATAATTTAATAATTATAGATTTTATATAGCACTATTTTCATGCTTATCATGCTCAGACTGCTATGGTCCTATCTCGTTTGTGGACCAGTGGGGGGAGGGGGTATCAGGGAGAAGGTTTTCCGTGCTGCCTTTAGGCAGCTGCTCGAGTCCGGTATTGAACCTCAAGTCCCCTTCATAGGTATCCAAGCCAAGTTCAAGCGTACTTAGCCTCGCGACCACGCTTCCCACAAATTGAATGAAATGTTATTTTATCTTATAGGTGAATGTTGGATGTGTACCAAAAAAAGTCATGTACTACACTGCTTCTCATGCAGAACTAATCCATGAGCACAAAGGTTATGGCTTTGATGTTGAGTTCAAAGGTTTTGACTGGAAGTATGTAGACACATTTATTTTTTTATTTTTTTTTACAATACGATATGCAGTGTGATTGTAACTTTCTAAACTTTCCAACTAGAAGAGTGTTAATGTTGAAAATGATTTTTGTGCTTTATTAATTTAAAGATAGGGTTGCATTCAATGTGAGGACAAGGAATATATATGCTAAATCATCAAGTAGAAATATAAAAGCTTAAAACAATGCTATTATCACAGTGACACAAAATAAAGTCTTGAATTTGTTCCCTATACATTAAAACTCTTTAAAAAATGCCTGATTGTCTTCTCTTATGAAATAATAACATTATTTTTTATATCTCTGTAACTCTTGCTTTCTATTTAGCTATCCAAAACAATAATGCATTAATAAAAAGGACTTGCTATTTTCAGGCAAGTCAAAAAGAGCAGAGATGATTATATTAAGAGGTTGAATGGGATCTATGAATCAAACTTGGATAAGGTGAATATAATAATTTATAATTATACAATTATAATATTACAAATGATGATTTTGTTTGTTGTATGCTGGAATTCTTTTTCTTTTATCATCAGTCCAAAGTAGATAAAATTACTGGACATGCAATGTTCACATCTGATAAAAGCGTAGAAGTCAATGGAGAGCTATATTCTGCTGATCATATTCTTATTGCTACTGGTGGGCGCCCATCCATTCCAAGCATACCAGGTAAGAGGGTATATTTAACACCAGGACTATAAAACCAATGAAAAAAATTTTTTTTTAAATATTTATTAAAGTCAGATCAATCTAAAAAATGTAAAATAGATTTGCAGTTGATTAAATTGAAATCGTTAAATTATTACTTTTATTATATATTTTATGTAGCAATATCTTAAATTCTCTTTCTAATAACACTATATATTATATATATTCCTATTTTATTTAGAAGTCCAACACATAATTTCAAAATAATATGTAATTTTATTTTTATAGTTTCTTTTAACTCTAATGTCCTGATAAAAAATGATTTTACATAAAATGGACACATTATGTAATTATTAAGTGTTGAAAATCACTATCATATTATTTTTTATTTAGGAGCAGAATATGGAATCACTAGTGATGGCTTTTTTGAACTTGAAGATTTGCCAAAGTAAGTTGGTGAAAGGGAAAAAAAAATGTTTTAAATATAGATCTACATTTTTAGTGGTTCACACTTGTATATGTTGACCACAATTATTTATTTGAAAAAATAACTTTTATTTTAAGCATCTCAAGGGAGATAATAAAAAAAACACATTTATAAAAATGTTTGTAGCAAGTGAAAAGAATATATATCACTAAACTTATTCTTATGCTTTAGTTGTTACTAAATAAGATTACCATTAATTTTCTTCTTAAGACCAGCTCAGTACTGTTAGTAATGCACACACATTAAAATGGTGTATTAAAAAATTGTGCATTGTAGAATATCAAACTCTCTTACACACAGGCACTAATAATTATCAGCTCCATCTTTATTATCATCAAATCTGTATGATTAGGCATAACACCAAAAAGAACTTTTAAACCATACTAATAAAACAGTGGTTCTCAAAAGTGGGCTTTTCTAGGTGGAAATGGGATGATCATTAAAAGTGGTATGCCAATTTATAAGTTCTAAGATTTTGTTTTTGATGGAGTTGGATTTCCCTCTGAATCAATCTTATTGATTTTCTAAAAGCCTAATATGTATTAGTTACAAGTAGTGCATAACATTCTTGTCATAAATACTGCAGGTATTACTTATAGAAGGCTACTTTTTAAATAGAGGGGAGGGATTATTTATAGGCGGTAAAAAGAATTGGCTCAAAAAGAAGCTAATATACAACTAAAGTTATTGTTTACGAGTTCTGGCCTAATTTACCCTTATTTTGGACAGTGTCTTTACTGAGTCATTTATAAATTGCTTAGCGCTGAAGAGATGTGGTTGAAAAGTTAGGTTCATAAAAGTCAACTGTTTGTGTGGCTGTGATGTGGTCACTTCAACTTACCTCTACTAATGTCAAGTATCCAATATAGCATAGAGGACAATAACGAATGGTCATGTGCTCTGGACTGTTATGTGATGATCTTGATGGTCCCAGGTTTGAACCCTGCCCGTTGTCATTGAGATTGGCTAAAATTTCTGAAGGATCATCTGAAACATGTAAAACAAACAACGTCTTAGATTGAATTTATAGTAAAAAATTCCCAACAAAAAAAATCTTGAAAAGATTTGTTAGTATTTTCTGTACTATTTATTTTACAGGACATTTTCAAACTAATATGTGTTCATAATTCTGATTTTTATTTCCTAGGAAAGTCGTTGTTGTGGGTGCAGGTTACATTGCTGTGGAGCTTGCAGGCATCTTCAATTCACTCGGATCCAACACTTCGCTCCTGATACGTTATGATCAAGTAAGTGTGCCTAAAATGTTTTAGTTATAATTGAGGCTGTAGCAAAGGAATTTTATAGAAGAAAAATGTTCATTTCTTAAATTTTGACAGTATTTTCTTATGAAATTAAAAATTTTGTATACAATTTGTATTTTTAACTTTTCTTACTTTGCACTGTTTTGTTATGTCATAATTTTGAAAAGTAAAGTCAAAGCAATAATTTAATTTGCTGAAATACAGCTATTGCAAAATTTAATTTAAGAAATGCTAGACCCTCTAGTATGCATTAATATGTATCTCTTTAATTTTTAAACTGACAGATCCAATATTTGATTTAGGTTCTTCGTTCATTTGATGGATTGATAAGTAAAGGGGTCACAGATAACCTGGAAGTAGCTGGTGTTAAAATAATGCGTCACACTGAGGCAAGTAGTCCTAGAATAATAATAATTTCATTAATACATCAATGTTAACATCCCAAAGGTAGGCTTAAAGTGCTTTGTGAATGTAACAGACATAAAACAAATAGAAAGGCCAGATAAACTAATAATGTTTTGTACAGTTAGTTGTTAATGTTTTTCTTGAACTTAGGGATGCATCTGTTTTTTATCTAAGATAAATGTAGAGTGAGTTCTAATCCTTTGGACCATTTATTGAAAAAGTAAAAAAACAAAATTATTATCCTTTGAAAATCTGATGTCTTGACACAAAGGTGCCTCAGTGGGGCACCTCTGGGGAATCATCTAGTAGTGGAACAAGATATGCTAATGGCGGCTAGTGAACAAGGTCTCCTGTGGGCAACCTTGGGTGAGCTTTTTGTTTTTTTTATCTCACTTGTGGTGTGGATGAAAGACCAAGACTTGAACTTAGAACCTTCAGATCAGCATCAGAGTGATTAACTTTATTGACTACCTTATTTATTTTATTTAATACATACTAAGCTAAAAAGAAATTTATATTCATATAATATGTGAGTCATACCATATGATAAACATGACAACAGCGTCACCCATTATGTCTGCTATTTTATCTGATGTAGAATAATCTAAATCCATTGAATACTTTACGGTTGATAATAGCTAAGTTTTTGGTGTTTTTTTTTTTTTTTTAAAGTTGAAATTGATGACTTTTTTTTTTTTACAAAGGTTTCTAAAGTGACTAAAGATTCTGAAGGCATCTTGACTGTAGAAACCAATTCTGGTACAATCAATAATGTGAACTGTTTAGTCTGGGCCATCGGAAGAGTTCCCAACTCTGACAATTTGGGTTTGGATAGAGTAGTAAGTTGATGTTGCTATTTTTTTACGCGTAAATTTAAGCATTGTTACGTTATATTGATTTTTTAAATTATTATTATAGCAATATAGCTTTATTCTCAATTTTCTATTATAAACCTTCAATGTATATAACCTTTATGTCAAATTATTGTACACAAAGTATCTGTTGGCTTTTACATCATCTTGTTTCTTTTTCCTTGATGGGCTGTCCTAGACTTATATCATCAAGATCATATGCAAGGCAAGATAAATGACTAAGACTGCTTTAATGATCCTTATTGGAAATTTGTTATGCTTACAAGGACTCTTTTTTTTTTTAATTTAAAAATAACAACATTCAGGGAACACACAGACGTCTTGATTGTTTTTCACGTTTCAGGTCCAATGTCTATGATGAGTTCAAGTAAAGCTTCCCCTTTCAGATCTTTCAATCTATAGGGCAGATGATGTTAAGGCTATCTGTTTCTTTTGGCCAATTGCTCACAAGCAGGGTGTCATGTGGCCAGCACAACGACCAACCGCCTTTAATTGCCCCAACTTAAGTCAGGTACCCCTAGAGTTGGCTGGACTCAAGGGCGCCCTAAAAATCCCAAAGCTCTAATTCCCAGTTGTCTCCAAGATTTGAACTCAAGACCCCAGGTTTGGAAGCCAAGTGTTTAACCATTATCTACTCCCCAGTACTTAATTTTTGCAATTATTTGTTAAGACTCATGAGATGTTTTTCTTTACTAGTCCAACCACATAATATCTAAGCCTTAAAGACTATAAGCCAATTAGAAATAAGGTTGATACAACTAACTTGTACAGCCAAGAGCTTGTCCCCTATCCACCTCTTAAAGATGTGTTTAGCAGAAGTTGGTAGCTCCATAAAGAGTTTTATATTTTTGTTTCAGTAACTTGAATTTCATTCTAATAAATTGTATTTGTGTAAAATCTGTTAATGTTTGTTCCTTGTCCAACCAACAGGGCATAAATATAGACAAACACAACAATATAGAAGTTGATGACTACCAGAATACAAACATCAAAGGAATCTATGCTTTAGGAGATGTGTGTGGTAAAGCTTTACTTACACCAGGTAAGTATGCGACAGCGCTAAAGAAACATCTGGAACTTGTAAAGCTAACATTTTAATGATTTGAAAGTTGTCAGAAAATAAAAAACAATAAACTTAAAAATAATAATTAAGTGAACAACTTATAACTTAAAATAAAATACTTTTTATTGACTTTACTACATGTTTGTCTTAAGTTGTATAGATTATGTAAATAAAAAAAATATATATATATTTCCAACACTATGTCACATTAGGAGGCACGGTGGCTGAGTGGTAAAGCACTTGGCTTCCGAACCAAGGATCGCGGGTTTGAATCCTGGTGAAGACTGGAATTTTTAATTTTGGTATCTTTTGGTGCCTCTGAGTCCACCCAGCTCTAATGTGTACTTGACATTAGTTGGGTAAAGGTAAAAGCGGTTGGTTGTTGTGCTGGCCACTTGACACCCTCATTAACCGTAGGCCACAGAAACAGATGACCTTTACATCATCTTCCCAAGGTCTGAAAGGGAACTTAACTTTTTTTTTTACTATGTTACATTAAGATAATAAAAAGATACCCCTTCAACACCTTGCCATCTATGGAGGCAGATGATGTAAAGATTCTTTGTTTCTGTGGCCAATGGACAGCACAGTGACCAGTCCCCTTTACTTCTTCAATGTATGTCAGGTACCCATTGAGTGGACTAGAGGGTGTCCTAAAAATTCTAAAGCTCAAAATTCCAGTTTTCACCTCAATGTGAAAGCCAAGTGCTTTACCACTCTGCCACCATGCTCCATAATAAGATTCTATTCTAAAAAAAAGAATATGTATTTGTTATTAACATTTGTGTATTCATAGTGGCCATTGCTGCTGGCAGACGTCTAGCTCACAGACTGTTTGATGGCAAAACAGATTTGAAGCTGGACTACACAAACATTCCAACTGTTGTCTTTTCCCATCCTCCTGTTGGAACTATTGGTCTGACTGAAGGTAATCTATTTTAAATGGTAACCTGGATATGGATCTTCTTGTGTTTTTATATTTGCCACAATAAAAAATATTTATTTTTTTTAAATTATCATTTTAAGAACAACCAAATATTTTGTTAAAATTATCATTTTATTTGGACTTGAGAGATTATGTGTCTTTTTTGTAGTGGAATTAGTTTTAGTTAGTTAGTGACTTGTACAGCACTATGTCTTAAGTCTTACTGTCTTAGTTATGACAACCTCTCAGAATTGTTACTGTCAATCGATTGTAAGACTTTCTTAAATTTTGGTCACATTGTGATCAAATGCTAACCATGTCTTCATGTCACTTTTTTTTTCCCGAGAAAGAAAAAGTGTTTTGGGGGAGGGGGGGGGGTGATAGCTGAAAGTGAAACTTGGATTTTGTTTTGTTATGTTTTTTTTTTTTGCAATCACAGTACCATTACAGAAACTGTCTACAGAGTTTTGTCATTGACAATATTGAATAATTTTTATTAACGTATGATAACCATAGCTCTTTTCTTTAATAATTTTATCTAGGCTTATCTCAGTTCTTTATACCTTGAAATTTGGATACAAGCATTTGCAATCGACTTTAGTTTGCATTGTATGCTTTTATGATACATTTATGTTTCACAAATAATATAAACATTAAAAATTGGGCATTTGATCTGCACATATTTTAGAGCAGGGTTTCCCAAACTGTGTTCTTCAAGGCCTAAATAGGTGTTCCATGAACTACTGGAATAATAAACAAGTAGGCCATCACATGAATTATCTCTCTAAAAAATTAAAAGAAGCTAAGTGTTCCGCTACATACTCAAATTGTGTTCTGTCACAGAAAAAGTTTGGGAAACACTGTTCTAGTACACTAGTTTCAATTACAGCGAAATAATTTAAGATTATTCTAGAACAAAACTTTTCTTATTTTTGTTTGGCGTCATTTCACTATGAAACTTTTATAGGTAAATACTTATGTGACCAATTAATATGAGAACTGCTGAGTATAATGTGTATATTGCATGTATTTTTTTGACAGAGGAGGCAGAGAGAAAGTATGGTAGAGAGAAACTGAAAATCTACACCTCCAATTTTCTGCCTATGTATTATGCCATGACTGAAAATAAAGTCAGGTGCAATATGAAGTTGATCTGTGTTTTACCTGATGAGAAGGTGCGTAACATTTTTTATTTTTACAAAAGCAGCCAATTAGGTAGGTTTTAGTCATGTTTTGTTCATTTTGTTTTTTAGTTAATTATACTACTGAAATTCTAAGAGGTGTCATTCTCATTAATGGTACTTTAAAAGGAAATGGTTAAAGAAAAAAAACCTCATGAAACTTGATTTCAAAAAGTTTAGAAGGATCATACGCTTCAACATAACAATAATCATATCTATTATCCTTGAGGAAATTTGTCTCACAAATTATGCATTATGCATAACAAAACATCATCATAGCAAACAAGGTATACATTCATACTAGTTTCACTCAAACATTTCATGTAAGAAACTTGCAGTGTATTTAATGATTTGGGAACAAAGAAGTTCTTGTGTCTGTTTTTGTGATCACTTTATCATATCTTCTCCTTGGTGGTAAAATGTTGAAGTCGTGACCTTTTTGAGGTCGCAGCCCACATCAAACTTACATACTGACAATACAAATTTACCCTGGGGGTTCACAGGAATTAATAAGTAAGTGACCTTTTTAGCTTTCAGAAGTAATGCACATGGGGCCAGGAAACACAATTTGAAAAAGAATTCTACTTTTGTACAACAAAAAAAAAGTAAAACAATGATTACAGAGGCTGAATTCTTGGTCACAGCTTTATGGCACTTAATTTCATGCACAGGCGTTGTTGTTTTTATCATTTTCATTCCATTATAGCAGTGTTTCTCAAACTTTAATTTGTGATGCCTCCATAGACATCAAATTTAGTCAGGTGATCTGTTATGAGATTGAGCCAACCAATGCGCACCAAAGTGAAGTGAAAATATTTACTCTGTTTTCTGGATTTGTATGAGCCATTGACAAACCGCCATTACATTCCTATAAATCTCAAAAAACAAAATACTTACCAATAGAGTTAAATATTGAATAACTCACTTTATTCATTTATCAGGCAAATTATATTGACTTCTTGTTTATTAACTATCTGTTGTTTTTTTTTTAGTGTTTTTTTATGGTAATAATTTTTATAGATTTAATTAAGTTAAATCTAAAGCAAATAATAATGCTATTTCTGTATATCTCATAGGTCATTGGATTACATATGATTGGTCAAGGTTGTGATGAAATGTTACAAGGTTTTGGCGTGGCCATCAAAATGGGGGCCACTAAGGCCCAGTTTGATGAGTGTGTTGCTATTCATCCCACATCAGCTGAGGAACTGGTCACAATGCGATAAGAAAAAAGCTATCACTGGCTTATTGACTTTGTTGAAAAGGATTGATACAAATGGTGACCAAACTGGATGTGTGTACTTTAAATCCTTTTGTCAGCTCTTAATTTAATTTTTTTTTTTTTTCAAAAAATCTATTGTAAATATTAAAGAGTATTTCAAACAGTAATTATATTTTAATATACAATTGAAAAAAAAAAATTCTGGGTCTTATATATATAATTCCTAATAAAATTTATCAAATCGTATAAAAGTACAAAAAGGATGATTTTATTCTGTTCTATAGCCAGGTATTTTTAGATGAACAGATGAAGCTCCAAGCAATACTGTTCGTTTTCAGCTTTATATTTTTGTTTATCTTTGATGATTCTATTTACCAGGCTGTGTAAATATACTTTTGATAATGATTGTAGTTGAACACGGATGCCATACTTATAATTTATAACTTGCAAAGTGGCTTACAGTTGTACAATGTTGAAATGATCAGTTTGTTAATCAAAAAATAAATATGTTTATTTTCTACTTTTAATCTGATGTATTTTGTTCTTTCAAAGAGAAAAGAAAATGTTTGAGTGGGTTTTATTAAGCGCTGAGAGAAAATATGGTTGTAACATATGTATTCTTTTTTCTATAAAAAAAACAACATACTTTTATTAATTTAATTTTACTATAAGATAAAGTTGAACTTTAATACTTAACCACGAAAAACTTTTTTTTTTTTTAATTTGTTGTTTTTTGTTGAAAGAATTTTTTTTTTTATTTCAATATCATGTTTGCTAAGTCCAAATAGGAAAATTCTGAAAAGATTGATTGATCAGCAAGACATGTTAGAGAATGAGTTTTTATACAGCAGGTGTGATTACTTAAAGGTGGTATCCATTCAATCAATGAATGAAAATATAATTTATTAATACAGCGTGGACCAGTTTAGCAGTGTAAGACTGCATAAGGTCTCACTGAAATAAAGTTTTCAAATTTCAATAATATAACATTTTTGACAAAATACGCCTATTCAATTTAAGCAAGCAAAGTAATTTAGATTAAATGTGCAAGTGCTCTTTTTTTTTCTCTTCATAATTATATGCTTTTAGATTATTAAATATTATAGTCCACTTAGATCAAAGCTAGACCTTGCAATTTATAAGGCAGATGCTGTAAAGGTCATCTGGTTCTACGGCCAAAGATTAACAATAGTGTCTTGTGGCCAGTGCAACAACAAAGCACTTTTACTCCCCAACTAATGTCAGATACCTATTACAGTTTGGTGGATTCAGGGGTGTCCTAAAAATCTCAAAAGTTGAAATCCTAGTCTTCAGTGAAATTCAAATCCAAGTTCCCCAGAGCTATATCACTCAGCCACCACACCTACAAGGACAGGAAGAGGTTAGCAGCCTCTAAAAACAAAGGGAAACGCTTCCACTACTAAGATCTGACACACATCAAAACAAATCTATCCTTGCTATGAGGTCTAACTCCAAAAATTAACTTGTCTGATGGGTGTTAAAAGTATGTGAATTTTTTTTATGAGCTTAACATTTATAATGATTTTAAAATAAAAACAAAACATTCAACTAATTAATAAATAGTTTGATTGTGCACTTTTATTCATTTGTAAAACTAGGAATAGAAAAAGTGTTGAAACAATTAGATCACAAAAATTCATACGCACAAAACTTTGAAATTCATGTACTGCATGGGTTCATTTTCTTTGGTTTTTTTTTTTCAAACCAGCAAACGAAAAAAGTTGATGAAACTAATGAAAGACAATTAACACAGGGACCGCAGAAAGACAAGTCTGTGAAAACGTGAAATAAATAATCTCTAGTAATCAAGCTATTTCTTAAAATGACATCACAATTTTTCATTTCATTACAATCGATAATCTTTACATCATCTGCCCTATCGATCGTAAAGTCAGAAAGAGGAACTTTAACACTAGTTTAAAGTCATCTAATTCATAGCAATCTGAACAAAAAAAAATAAATCTTCCAGTTGATTGTTAACATACTTAAATTTTGTTGTGACTAAAGTCACAAATAAACAAGTAGAGATTTGTAAATAGTAAGGCACAAAATTAAATCAAGTTTCAATTGAAAACTGAGTAGTCTCTCCAGAATTCAAAGAGTCCATTAGTAGCCTATAACAACAAATGTTTTCCAAAAAGAAACCACCATACATGGAATGTTATTTGTCTTCAATGGACTAAAACGTTATAAATATTCTACATGCAAGTGATTTTTGGTTGTTTATATTGTTCATAACAGAAACATGAATTAATACATTTTATTTTCTTAAATATTTTATGATTGAAAATCATGGATAGCCTTTGATTTGAAACCATAATAAATACAATTATTTTTCACCAGGAACTATATGCATTTAATGACTTCACGCCGCGTCCATGAACTCATTGTGTTGTAGGGTTGTTTTTTTAACCGAGTCAATGGTTATTACAGTCATCACGTGGCCGCCTTTTCAAATAGATGATTCGACTCCAGAGCCATCTTCAAGTTCCTAGTCAATGAGAAATCTGCTCATCTTCGACTAAAAAAAGGAAGATATACTGCAGACATCAGGATCTTTTGCATTGCAAGATGGAACAAACAAAAATATGTATTTTTAATGTCGGCAAAATAGTTTTCTAATGTAATGCTAGCGTGATGTCAAGGGGACCGTTGCCACGGAGACCTGATTCCACGCGTGGTTCTCACCAAAAATCGAGAATGGATGAACTGGAAACAGCTACAGCCGTCGCGCCGCAAGCAACAATCAAAAGTCTAAGCTTGCTCAGACGACTATTTTGACTGCAACCAGGCAATGGAAAGGCATCCTTGAAAAGAAAAAAAGAATAAAATTAGTGACTTAAGCATATATTTGTGCGTAAACAATACGATAAATCTCTACTTCATTTCTTGTAGAGAGTATGCTCGCTGAGCAGACAAGTTCGAGTTTACTAACAAATACTATTCGAGGAATGCTGTCGATAGACGCGTGTAACACAGTCAACTACAAAGCTATACAGATAATGCGCTGAATAATTGTAAAAAGAAAAAAAAAAACGCGTCAATCGCTTATCGCAAAGAAGAAAAAGATGCATCATAACTTGTACCGTAAGAGATTATATATACAACTATATTTATGATGTCGTTGTAATAGTTATTGCCTTTAGTTATTACATGATATATTTATTTAAATTTCATGAGGAAGCTACATTAGCAAGAAATGAAGTTAGAGATTTATTGAATTTTTAACGCACAAATTTAGCCGGAAAGAAACAAGTAGGCTATAATTTTTATTTTAAAATCACATTAGGCTACGTCATGCCCAAACTCATAGCTATTTCTCATTTACAGCAACGACCTCGAATTTAAAAAAAAATGCAACCATTTTAATTATTATAAACAGGCTATTAAAAAAAATGAGGGTCGAAGTGATCGAATTTAGCGCTTCGAGAACAAGTAAGCTACCTTATTGCCATATTTAAAGGAACAAAGGTACAAACGTGGAACACCTAATGGATATCATCGTTAAAAAAGACGCCCTTTTGAGGGTCGAGTGGGGCGACCGATCCAGGCCCCCGCGATAGGGAGGATCTTTGTTACCGTCAGCTCATCGTATAGAAATGTGTGGCCCTGATATGACAATTTCTCAAAATGAGTATGTATGTTGTAAGACTTATGATTATATAGCAAAGCATTATTATTTCCAAAACAAACAAGAGCATAAAACTAAAATGTTAATTTAACCTTGTTTAAGCCAATATTAAAATATGCGTCCTCGGTTTGGGACTTTCAGGGGAGAAAAGTAAAAAAGTTTAGCCAAAATACATTAAATACTGTACCATGAAAATACAACCTAATAAAATACCATAAAGACATAAATATACTAATGGATATGCTAGGACAAATTCGTACAAACGGTACTTTTTACTTGTGCCATTAAAGCATGGAATGGGTGGCCTGAATCAGTCAGGAAACGTAATTAGGACCTATCTTCTCTTTTAAAGGAGCTGTGTAATTTATAATACACGAAGATACAGTTATAATTCCACAGATGTCTCTCTTCAATATCGTTCACTAACCACTAAAACCCTGCGCAGACTAGAAATAGAACATTGAAGACACCCATTACCTTTTTAACATCATTATGTTGAATAATTTTAAAAACAGTTAACTAGTTTTCTGCTAGCATTCATAAACAAATTATTAATGGTTTGGAAGAAAGGCGGCAGTTTTTTGGTGGCCCTTGGGGTGCAAGAGACTAAACCTTCACACTAGGAAAGCCAGTGGTCTACCTGGTTGGCCTGTGTGGTAAGAACTCCGGATTGGCTTCAAGATGGTCTGGGGTTGGAACTCTTCTCGCTAAAATCCCCAGCTGACATGCAAAAGGCTTTGGCTAGGACGTAAGAAACATTTTAAAAAGAAACGTCTGAAACCTAAGCCCTACAAATCAAGAATACACACTTTGCATATATTTATACTCGTCAAGTCCTTAACACCGTTCGCCCTTTCTACATCATATCGTAATCATCTTTTTTGAAGTAACGTCTGTATTATATAAGAAGATCATAAATTCGAAAGACAGAGACATATAAGGCTACACTGATCCCTAAAGTTCAATAGTTTTTAAACAAAGTGCTTTGTCTCTCCATATAGATCAACCAATTCGCTGAATTTAATAAAGAAATGTAAGCCCAATTTGAGAATAGCTGGGAACAACTTTTTTTTTTTTTTTTAAACAAAGCATGTACCAATTAAACACAAAAATACTTACCCATCCTCCTTGCTGCACGAGCCACGGCAGCAGGCTACTTCCGGTATAGTCCACAACAACATGAACAACTTCTTGGACGAAGTCAGCGTGTCCCTGGCTAGCGCATTCTTCTGCAAACAAGCCTGCCACAGTAAACATTGAGACCACCTGTCAGAAACAGACAAGTTAATGTGTTACAGAATCAGTGGATTGTTACAATTGTAAATGTTTAATATTATACAAGAAAAACTAATTTAAAATATTTTCATATTGAAGATTTAAATCATGTGAACGGTGAATTCTTAACAACTTTGGAGATTGATCAAAGGTAATGGAAGAACAGGAAGTTGATCAAAGATAATGAAAGGTAGAAAGTTATCAAAGATAATGAAAAGGTAGAAAGTTATCAAAGATAATGAAAAGGTAGAAAGTTATCAAAGATAATGAAAAGGTAGAAAGTTATCAAAGACAATGAAAAGGTAGAAAGTTATCAAAGATAATGAAAAGGTAGAAAGTTATCTAAGATTATGGAAAGGTAGAAAGTTATCAAAGATTATGGAAAGGTAGAAAGTTATCAAAGATTATGGAAAGGTAGAAAGTTATCAAAGATAATGAAAAGGTAGAAAGTTATCAAAGATTATGGAAAGGTAGAAAGTTATCAAAGATTATGGATAGGTAGAAAGTTATCAAAGATTATGGAAAGGTAGAAAGTTATCAAAGATAATGGAAAGGTAGAAAGTTATCAAAGATAATGGAAAGGTAGAAAGTTATCAAAGATTATGGAAAGGTAGAAAGTTATCAAAGATTACGGAAATGTAGAAAGTTATCAAAGATTACGAAAAGGTAGAAAGTTATCAAAGATTACGGAAATGTAGAAAGTTATCAAAGATTATGGAAAGGTAGAAAGTTATCAAAGATAATGGAAAGGTAGAAAGTTATCAAAGATTATGGAAAGGTAGAAAGTTATCAAAGATTACGGAAATGTAGAAAGTTATCAAAGATTACGAAAAGGTAGAAAGTTATCAAAGATTACGGAAATGTAGAAAGTTATCAAAGATTATGGAAAGGTAGAAAGTTATCAAAGATTATGGAAAGGTAGAAAGTTATCAAAGATTATGGAAAGGTAGAAAGTTATCAAAGATTATGGAAAGGTAGCAAGTTATCAAAGATTATGGAAAGGTAGAAAGTTATCAAAGATTATGGAAAGGTAGCAAGTTATCAAAGATTATGGAAAGGTAGAAAATTATCAAAGATTACGGAAATGTAGAAAGTTATCAAAGATTATGGAAAGGTAGAAAGTTATCAAAGATTATGGAAAGGTAAAAAGTTATCAAAGATTATGGAAAGGTAGAAAGTTATCAAAGATTATGGAAAGGTAGAAAGTTATCAAAGATTATGGAAAGGTAGAAAGTTATCAAAGATTATGGAAAGGTAGCAAGTTATCAAAGATTATGGAAAGGTAGAAAGTTATCAAAGATTATGGAAAGGTAGAAAGTTATCAAAGATTATGGAAAGGTAGAAAGTTATCAAAGATTATGGAAAGGTAAAAAGTTATCAAAGATTATGGAAAGGTAGAAAGTTATCAAAGATTATGGAAAGGTAGAAAGTTATCAAAGATTATGGAAAGGTAGAAAGTTATCAAAGATTATGGAAAGGTAGAAAGTTATCAAAGATTATGGAAAGGTAGAAAGTTATCAAAGATTATGGAAAGGTAGAAAGTTATCAAAGATTATGGAAAGGTAGAAAGTTATCAAAGATAATAGAAAAAGTAGAAAGCTCATCAAAGAAAACGGAAAAGCAGAAAGTTGTTCAGAGACATTGGAAAAGCAGAAAGTTGGTCGAAGGCAATGGTATTGCAATAATTTATCAAAGACAACAGAAAATCAGAAAGTCAAAGACTACTGGTCACTTAGCGCTACAGACTTTGAAACACAATATTATTAAATGGCCTATAAATGTAAAAGTTGTGCATGCTCATCAGTTCCAATAACACATCTTTTGAGGTGAAGACACAATTTCCATAATGTGCTTCTCCTAAATAGTAGTAAATCTAACCTTTGTTGTAATGAGATGAAAGCATGGGCATTACCTATGGTCGGAACGATGACGCCCATACAGCTGTTGCCCCCCCCTCTCCAGCCGATGTATCCAAGGGAATGCCACATACCTGACATAGTTTGGAACAATAGTGTCACAAGTTTCGTGAGCTACAAGCTGATTGTTCCTAAGGGTTGACTTAATTGGGTATAGCTGCAAGACAGATTGGATTCAAAGTTTTCCTTCTCCTAGATTGAAAGCCAGGCAAAGTTAACAAGCCTAAAAGAAGCTTACTGATTTAGGCGCCACCTTTGATTCTTCTCCTGTCTAGCATTAAGGTATAGTAAGTCTAGTTTTGCATAGCTTCAGTTTTATATTTTCCACAGGAATGGTCGTTTATTTCAAACAGAAGGGGGAAAATGTAATTACGTGTTTTAAAGGTCCGTTCAGGAGTCACCGTGATCTGTTATTACAGTTTAAACCTACTAATAATAGTCATCAACATTCGTGTTCGGTTGACTTAGACTTGTAGTTAGACGCACCAATCGATACTCAGCTGACTTGTTGCTTACTCTCAGCACTCTACGCTCAGAAATCTATGATTCACTGTAAACGTTTGACTTTTTGCTACATATGTTACTGACGATGTGTACCAACTGGCAAATGTATATACAACGCTGGAAATGAGACGTTAAAAGAAGATTGAATAGCATTCATATCCAGGGCATTCTAAACGATTTCCTAAAAGGCAGGGCTGCAGAGTGTGCAATAAGTTAACCAAAACATCGTCAGGTGTTAAGTTAAAAAAAAAAAAAAGGATCACAAGGACAAACGTATTGATATTGAGGATTTTTTACGCTCAACTAAACAATGTCAAGGACGCCTAACTGAATGTCACGTTACCAGCTAAATATAAAAAATGACTTACAAACAGAAGAGCTTAGACAATTTTAAAAATAAAAATTTTCAATTAAAAAAAAACAACATAGCTTAACATTTCTTTTAAAAATAAAAGCTAGCTATTTATAGTTTTTCCTAGATGAAATTCTCGCCTCCCTGTGGTTTTATGACTAACATAGCTGACAGCTTTCTATAGCTACAAATCTGAATCATCATCTTTCCTTTGCCTTCCTCGTGGAGCATAGGGCCTCAGTAAAAACATGCCACTCTCCACGGTCTCTTGCTATTTTTTTGTAATGGCTTCCCAGTTCTTTCCTGTCCTCTCGGCTTATTTCCCAGCACAATGTAATTGGTCACCATTGTGGAGCTCTACTCGCGCTTCTATCATTAATCCTATCTTCTTATCTTATATGATACAGACGTTACTTAAAAAAAGAAGAAGATTACGTCCTACGCGTCATGCATTTAGTCATGCATATTAACCAATGACTTAAATTCTGCCAAGTCACTGGTTTTCCTGGCTAGCTCAGGCAACCCATTCCATGCTCTAATAGCACTAGGGAAGAAGGAGCTTTTGTACAAATCTTTGTTTTCGCTATAGTTTTCATTTTTTAAGCCTATCTCACAATCCCAATGTCTCGAGGAGGGTGATGCACTTTTTGTCTGGCCTCTTTCCTGTCCGGCTTGGTAGTACCTGCCAGGAGCGATGAGCTCCCGCCGGTATAGCTCTGAGGATTATTGAGGCACACAAGCTGTCACACAGCGGTAAGGTATGTGCATCAGTTGAAATCCTTCCTATTCTAACATATTCTAGAAGATTTACTGATAGAAAAACTACTGGGGAAAAATGTACGGTACATAATGTACGTGCGGTACATGCTCCGCTTTTTTGGTTTAGTTTTCCGACAGATATTGGCTTAAAGAGTGAAAATATCTGGCTTTTACACTTTTTGCATATTATGTATTCATTTTATATCTTCTTGTTTAAATACACAAACTCTCTTATAACTGCTGAATCGTCTTGTATACAATACTTAAAAGACAGGATGTTTTATTGTTTAACTAAAACTGCAGCTTGAACTCATATACAGGACAGAAAGACGACGGTTTTATTTTGGCCAACTTTCTTCATGAACAGTTGTCTTTTCTTTAACGCTGTCCAACAGTTCCAGCACAGCACGGCGATCAAAGGATGAAATAGGCCTACTTCCCACGAAGTACAATCTCAAGATACATTATATTTCGGAGAATGACGAACTAATGCGAAAATCTCTTTTTCTGAGAAATGAGTTTCATTGAATGCATTGTAGGCCTACCTTTTTTTTTTTTGCTGTTGTTGTAATGTTTAATTTTACTTTGTTCTGGTCTTTACAGGTGTCTGGTAACACTATACTTTGCATTACAGCCATTTCACAACGGCCACAAAGACAATTTTAACAATTGTTCTAAGAGCGTTGTAAAAGAGAAATAGATCATGTACCAATATCGGTACTCAAATAGGTATTTTTCCCACTAAGTACAATCAGAAAACGTGCTTTGTCTGAGAAATACGATACTCTCAATCTAATGGTTTTAGAGCCTATGAATTTTTCCGACAAGTTTCATCAAATACATTGCAATCCTCGTTTTAAAATTGTACTTTGTCATGTGTCCTCCTTTTTTTTCATGCAGGTGGTTGATAACCCTATACATAGCATTCCATCCATTTTAAAACCTCCCCCGTGGCAGCCCATTATTAAATTACTAATTAGGCAAATTTAAGGATAATGTGGTTGTTTTGTTAAGTACTTGTAAATCACGTGTGATAATCACGTTTTTCTGTCATTTTGCTAAGCATTTTGTTTGTGATGGGGATTGGTTGGTTTTTGGAAATTGGTTAACGAAATATAAAGCATGAGTGTGTCACCTTGCCCCAGGTAATAGATCCTTCAAAGAGAATCTCCAGGAAGAGAGATAACGTCGTGCGAACAATCTTTACTGAACTCATAGTCATGGAGAGCTTCCTTGACACATTGGAGTAAGTCCTTGGATACATCATTTCTAAAGCAGTGCCGGCGTTAATAATGTGTACAGAGTTCTTGGAGTTGGTCTGAGTAAATCCAACCTGGAAACAAACAAAATATTTGTAAAAATCTTTAAAAAAAATTCAAAACCTTTATCTAAGGGAAATAACCATAAAAAAGCCTACCGAATATCTCATTACTACAGGAATAAACTCCCTTTTTTCATGTAAAATTAAATAAATTAATTACTACTAATTGATTAAGTCATTGGTTATTTTTTTTTAGTAATTCATATATTTTCATCAGACTAAATAATTATAACAAATTTCAAGTTGATCTAAGAATGTGATGTGTACCTATCGTGAATAAGGGGAATAATTCCACATATACAGCTAAATCTCTCAATAAATACCACTTAATTCACTTTTCGATACAAAAAAATATAATAATAATAATAATTGTGTAGAGTATGATCTAAGAATGGGTGTGGGAGAAATAAAACGTTGGTGTTAGCTTAACATGACCTTGCATCGGTTCACAGTTTACAAACCTTTCTGCTCATCAGATCCCTCAAAGTTAATTTGTTGATGATATAATCTTTGCAAATGCAACACACCTGAAACACAGTCCTGGTCATAAACACACACTTTGTAAAATTTAAAAAATTACAAATGTTGAATGTGAGTTAGATTATAACCAGTTCAGAATCTACCTACAGGCAAGACAAGACATAGCTTATGGCCCCCAAGAAATATTTAGAACTGACATATAATAACCTGCTAAGTGTGCAGCCAAACATTCAGTGCTCAGAAAGGTCTCACCAGCACGACGAGGGGGCTCTAAACCCCAGTGAAAATCTCTCAGTCTTCTGGATGACAAAAGTGGGTCATCATCGCACCACGATGGACTTTTTGTATGTCTCTTAGACTCTCTTTATGTAAATATGATCCTATTATAAGTTATGCCCCTTTATATTATATTATCGTATCTAATCTTATATAATACAGACGTTACTTCAAAAAAGAAGATGATTACGTCATGCATTTAGTCAAGCATATTAACCAATGACCTAAATTCTGCTAAGTCACTGGTTTTCCTGGCTGGCTCAGGCAACCCATGATTAACACGCATGACTAGATTGACTTAGGAACACGCGTAGGACGTAATCATCTTCTTTTTTTTTAGTAGCGTCTTTATTTCATAAGATAATAAGTTGATGTGATTATGTTAAATGTTTTGACTATTTTATGTAAATGATATTGTTTTATGCATTAGGCTCCCTATGCCCTTTCATCTTATGTGATTGAATTAAACCTATATGTCATGTCTCTTTTGTTGATACAATACAAACGAGGACATTGGGCCAAAGATGGCTGAATAAACATCTTCATGTTACTTAAATATCGTTCATTTTAATTTTCTTCACTTCAACTTATTGAATTTTATTCGTTTTCTCTACATTCCCACCACTGTCTAGTTACATGGAATATAAGAACACAAATGAACCAAGACACAGAGAAACGCTTGTAGTTTCTACACTCCAAGCAGACGAGAAATATGACACACATGTGTTCCATAGACAAGAAAAACTTTGCATATTTGGTCTTCTTCGAAATGGTCCTAAGAGTTGAGTCTAAGACTCTTGGAACTCTAGGCCTATGGAAGCTTGTCCTGAGAGTTGAGTCTAAGACTCTTGGAACTCTAGGTCTATGGAAGCTTGTCCTTAGAGTTGAGTCTAAGACTCTTGGAACTCTAGGCCTATGGAAGCTTGTCCTAAGAGTTGAGTCTAAGACTCTTGGAACTCTAGGCCTATGGAAGCTTGTCCTAAGAGTTTAGTCTAAGACTCTTGGAACATAAGGCCTATGGAAGCTTGTCCTAAGAGTTGAGTCTTAGACGCTTGGAACACTAGGCCTATGGAAGCTTGTCCTGAGAGTTGAGTCTAAGACTCTTGGAACCCTGGGCCTATGGAAGCTTGTCCTAAGAGTTGAGTATATGACTCTTGGAACTCTAGGCCTAATGAAGCTTGCTTCCATCTGCCTGTCTGAACAAACTTCAGTCTGGGAAAAATTCAAACCAATGTGTAACACTCCATCCCTATTCATGTTATCGATGGCTTTTTATAAGCCAAGTAATAATCTCTGGTCTCATTTGATAAAATACAAATCAGAGTTTTGGTTGTGTTTAAAAAAGAAACAACAACAGTTTCATGCGAAAATACTAAAAAAACCTGATATATTCATTATACTTATTATATCACTTTTAATAGAGTTAAATTTTTGTCGGAATTTTTTAATTATTATTTTTTAATCTTTTATCTTATGAGAGCTAAAGGGAAGTAATTCTTACCTCCTCCATTACTTCTGCTTCATGAACAAGTTTCTGTTTCTGAAGTCGAGGCACAAAAAGTTTCCCGACAGCCTTTTTGAAACCCGCTCCAATTTTCTTCCCCACAAATTGCGCCCCTTTGGCGAATGTCAGCAGAGTTATCTCTTTTTTGTCATCGTCGAGGTCGGATAGCCTCGAGGAAGAATTCCTTCGCATGCGTCTTCTTGCGGCGTTCGAAACGGACGAATCGCAAGAAGACGAACTAAGCCTCCTTTCTCGAGAATACGCAGCCGGCGGCGCTAAAAGCGACGGGCTTCTATTGGTAGGCTGCCCTTCTTTGTCGCATAGAGAGTTCTGAGGTGTCAGACTCCCATATTTGGGCGCATGGTTATTATTATTGTTGGTGTTATTGTGTGGCGATGACAGGGGGCTATAATCTCCGTTTCTCAGTGTGTTTGCACTGTCTTCATTTTGCCTCCTCGTGGGCGTTTCAGGAGCCATTCCAGTAGCAAACATACAAGTATGTAGATCTGTGGGTTTCAAATTCTCCTGGCACCATTAGATCAAAATCCAAGAGGCGAAGGCCCTCTGCAGCAGACACTTTACCATTAATGCTGAAACATCTTTGGCTTGACAAGTTTTTGGCTAGTGATGTACTTTACGCCTCTCTAGCCTATATATTTACTATTAGTTGTCACAATTGAAATTAACATCACACAGCTCCTTGTGGAATAAATATTTGCATGTTAACTCCTTCTATCGTCCTATGTTTATGAAATAATTATTCGGTCGTGTTATCCGATACACATTGTCAATCTGTAAAATAGAAGTTTTTAGAAAAAATTAAGAAAATATATTGAGTAACAGCGACTAATAAGAGAAGAAGATAATTGTTAAACATAAATTCCGCCGGGATGTCTCTTGTTCTCTTTTCAGAAATTCAATTTATGTCTTAAACACACACATTAAGCAGACGAACAATAACGTTATCTCCCCTGACACTTTTTTTTTAAAGTGCGGGCAACATGAAATGAATTTCACTTAATTTTGTTTTCAAATGCATTTTCTCAAAATTGGCAAATTTATAACAAGAGTGGCTACAAGCAAAATTGAAATACAATAATATATCATCTATATATATATATATAGATCTAGCTTCTCGTGGTTAGTCCTCTCCTTTATAAGTTGTCGTTTTATATTATTATGTGTATCTTATATAGGTCCTACAAGTTTTGATAATGCACACTTTTTCTTTAAATAGTGCTTAGCTTTCAAGAATAATGTCCACATAGTGAAGTGATCAATTCAAATTATGTTTTTACATATATTTTTATGTTTATTATATTCTACATAAGTTTCATCTACAGTTTAATGTTGACGCCCAGGAACATGAAATGCATATACTTTCAGAAACTGTTTTGTCTTTGGTGAATTGGAGTTATGTTTGTTTTTTTAATTGCGCTGGCCTTGCTTATGATACAACGTTTTCTATTTTGGGATTTATTCTTACAGATATTGTTCTCTCTCTTGGTGGATCATTACAAAATTTTTTTTGTCTTCTATGTTATGGTAAATGTAAGTCATCAAACTTAATACTAAAAAATATGCATGCAGAAAAAAGAATTAAAATCAATGATTCAAACTTACATATACACATGCACAAATCCTACATACATATATATCACTCACACAAATCCTACCTTCTTTTGGAGCATGACTTTTTTAAGCATTTCATATTTAGTCTTAGCTAAAGTTAGTTCGGCCCTTAACTTGACTTTGTAATCAGATTGGTCTAACTAAAGCTTTTTCGGCCCTTACCTTGGTTTTGTAATCAGACTGGTTTACTTAGTAGGCAGGTGCACATTCGTTTATTTGTGTGCTCAGCTTGTTTTTCTTAGCTGGCAAGTACACATTCGTATATTTGTTGTGCTCAGGCGTAGGTGTGGCTGGCTACTCACGTGCACATATCGATTCAATGTTAGGTTGTTGTTTTATTGTCTTCAAGAGTACACGTGATTCACGTCTGCAACTCGCTGTCATTTCGCTCGGAATTAATAAGAATCCCAACCCCCATAACTCCCAAACCCTCCTCCTGAATATTCTCCCTTCCTTAAATTTTCTTACCTATACATCCTTCTCTCTCTCTCTCTCTCTCCCTCTCTCTGTCTCTCTCTCTCTGTCTGTCTCTCTCTGTGTCTCTCTCTGTCTGTCTGTCTCTCTCTCTGTCTCTCTCTCCTTCTCTTTTTTTTTCCTCACTTTTTTTTTTCCCATTCCTCCATAAATCATTCTTCCACCTCATCTCCCTCCCCCCCCCCCCATCGTATTGCACCTTGTTCTTGTTCTAACTCAACAGGTTGGTGTGATGCGAGTCACGATGGGCGTACTATTCCTTAATGTCAAGGGCGAGGTATCAGCGCTCCAGATTCCAAGGAATAAGTCAAGGACCGTGTGTGACAAGAAAGAAAACTCTTCCAGCGTGTAACCTAACTGATGCCAAAATTCTAAACTAGGCAAGACAAGCTGACCAATAAGAATTGCAAATAGTAAAAGCTCCTTTATTAGCAGGTGAAAGGCGCTTTTACTTTTGTGTTGTCTGCCCGCCCTTCTGTCAATGTTAGAAGAAACGAAATGCCCTTTTGAATTTCTTTTTACTTAAACGTTCGCAATATTTTAAAACACGATTTAAAAACAAAAAACAAGAAGAAAGACATTAACAATACTTTAAAAAAAAAAGCGTATACGAAGTGTAGCTGTATTAATTAGTTTGGATCAGTCATGTAATTAAGTTTGTAATAGATCTAGACCAACAATAACAGATCTGCATTTTGCGTAGCGCTATTTTCATGCTTTTAACTTTCTCAATACGCCATGATCCTATCACTTACCTGGACCAGGTGGGAAAATGGGAGGGGCTGGGAGAAGAAAGAAAGGGAGATCTGGGTGAATTCATTACAAATAATAACAGTATACAAATAGCATACTCACAATAATCCAAATGAAAAGAAAAGTAATAATGATGTAACTGGTACATTACATTATAAATAATAATAATAATAATAAACAGATTCTCTAGTTTGATATAGACCTATTAACATTAGCAATACATGTGTTACTAAGACAGTTTAATGGTTCATTTTGAGATGAAACTTGTATAACTCGTCAATATTAGCGTAATTATTATCAATCTTATTTTTTTTTGTTCGTAAGAATACGTCAATATTCTCTAGGATTTTTTCCTTTCAATCTATATCTACTCTTTTTAATATTAAAGAAAGAGAAAATGTTTTGGTATTCGTCACATGTATGTAAGTAAAGTGCCCTTTCAGACCTTGCGATCTCTATGATGTAAAGGGCATCTTTTTTTGTATATGGGAGACGGTTGAGGAGTGTGTCATGGAGCCAGCACAACGACCAAACGCATTTACTTGCCCCAACTACTGTCGGATACCCGTTAGAGTTGGGTGGACTTAATAGCGTCCTGAAAATCCCGAGGTTAAAAATAGTTTCGAACCCGATACCCCTCGGTCAAGCGTTTTACTACTCACACCCCACGCCCCGCCCCATGTCACATGCACGTAATAAATATACTATGTGAAACATTTGTTTTGACGTGCAACTATGTCTTTCTTCAAGTGTGCACTTTTGTGTTGTAAAAAATATGCAAATTTTATGCAAATAGAAACAAATATTTTTAACACAAGATTAAAACGGCAGTTCTTGTTTATCGTCAACTGTGGACCTGGCATGTACGCTTGTCTTATATAATAGTTATATGTAGCGTAATGTGTGAATGGAACTGACCCACAAGGGCCGCCTCATAAACCCAAACTCCCATTATTGTTTTAACATCATTTACATAAGATTTTCATAAAATTTTAGCTTAATAAAAAGACAAGAGCAAAAACGTGTAATTGAATCCCTATTTTGTATGCTGGCAATTACGTATTTTCATTTGCGCCTATTAATACATGCATATTGAATGATGTTACATCTCTAGATATCTTAAATATAGGGGAATGATGTAGTCATCGATGTTACTGTTGTGAAGAATGTTTGGAATAGAATGTCTCGCTCCATGCTGTTAAATTTCGGCTTGGTCGTATTTTATTCTAACTTTTGCGTGGGGTTTGGAAATAAAGGGGGGAGCACTTAGCTCATCTGCACAATTTCTGTATAGAATAAAATTACGCAATAGCTATTTATTTTTTATTTTTTTTTTTAAATTTGTAAGACTACTTTAACCTTTAGCTAGTTAATAATTTGATTCGAATTACTTCCCTTTTGAGAACGCTTGTTTGTAACCTACCAATAAAGACTCGTGTCACACAATGTGGCCATTTAAGAAGCTTACAGCAAAGCATTGATATTCTGTTGTATTCTTGTAGTTACTCTCTACCAATTAAACGTATTTCATTTAATTCATACATAATTCTAATGTTACTCCTACAGATTACAATTCTATTAGACTAAAATGCTTCAGTGCAACAAGATAAACTGATATATATTTTTGATATTTGTATACAAAGTCACGTGATTCTTGTATAGAACGCAAAAAATGCTTTAAAAGTATTGTTTTTATTTGGCCAAAATATTTATACATATAGTAAGAGTAGATTTAAACAAATGAAAAATTTGGGTTATTGTGTTTACATATAAAAATTTGATACCAATGTGTGCGTCTGTGTGACGTGAGAAGGTCGGGAATTATGTGATTCGGTAGATGTTTTTACCTTTGCAGCAATTAAAATTGCATTTAATTACAAAGCTTATATCAACTGACTAGTCTGTCTGTCTGTCTGTCTGGTACAAATATAGGGTCCGTTATTTTTCTCACTTCCCATTCTCGAATCAAGTTGAAACTTTTTTAGTCGATGACATCACATCAATCAATACAGAAGTACAGAAGTTCACCAATTACCTAATTTTGTTTGATATTGAAAAGGGGGAATAAATCTTACAGTATTGATATATATATATATATATATATATATATATATATATATATATATATATATATATATTTGTGTGTGGCTGTAAATATTTAATTATTCCACTTAGATAAGCCTGATGCCATTGTAACATCAGCTTTGCGACATATAAGCTATATAAGTATTATATGAAATTGCCTGCTTCCTCCCCCCAGACTCAGACTCTTCTTTTTAAAACCACCCCTAACCCATATACATAAAGTAGCGTTTTTCTAGCTTTAGAATTCACTGAAGTGTACATTAACAAGGCCATTTCAAGATTAGTGCATTCATTTACAATAAGGCCTACTTGCAACTTTTAAAAGTTCAGTTCATAAATCGTTATTAGAAAATTCAAAATTACACCTTGCTGAGAAGGGAGATAAAGATGGCTTTGTATTCAAATGCTGAAGAAAGTTTTCTGAGTCGCTCAAAAAAAAACAACATATATGTAAGTGTAGCTTTACAAAAAACAAAGCTGGCATTGACCTTCGCGTACATCTGTTGTTAAAAGTTAGCAGGAGTAAAGTGTACGCTATGACAAGTGGGTGATTCTTTATGATGCAAGTATGTTGTTATAAAATCTATAAGACTGATAGCATAGCTGGAAAGAATGGGTAGTTCAGAATCATTGCAGTTCAGTTTTTAGGGGCGGGGAGCGTCAGTGTTTCTCAAACTTTCAGGCTGAAAAGACACCGGTAATCCACAATAAGCTTTTGAAATAATAAAATTAATAAAAGATCTATATATTAAAGTATAGTAGTATAGTGGGAAGCGTGGTCGAGAGGCCAAGAGGCTACCTTTGAAGGGAGCTCGAGGTTCGACACCCGAGTTGTGTTGAATGAAAAAGAAAAGCTCCTCCCAGATACCCCCTACCCACAGATTGACAATAGATTTGACCATAGCGCTCTGAGTATGCTATAAGCATGAAAGTAGCGCTATATAAAAGCTATAATTTAGTATTGGTAAAGTAAAGTTCCCTATTCAGATCTTGCGATCTAAGGGCATCTGTTATTTTGGCCAACGGTTAACGAGCAGAGCGTTATGTGGGCAGCACAAAGACATAAAGTGCATGCAAGTTATCATATAACGTTTCAAAAAAAAGCAAAGCTTACACACTTATTTTACTCTGTAAACCGGATGCACCAAATAGCTAGCTATTTATATTATTTCCCATTAAAGAGAAGAATCTCTAATTTTAAGAGTTAGAGCTATAACCAATTCAAATTATGGAAAGATTGAATGTAAAAAATTGTGTTCACACTATAGCACAAAGAGAAACTATTATGGACAGGTTACAGTCTTTTCCCCTACTGTCCTGGTCGAAGAATGATAGAGAGTATCCCAGAATCTTTATTGTCAAATGTATATAGTTAATGCCTTTGGAGTATATAATTTACATGCACTTACCCACCGGTGTTTTCATCCTAAATATCTTAAGGCTTTGTTCTTATTGCTCTGTCTTATATTCATTGCCGGCCATAGAAATAGATGATTTTTACATCTTTAAGGAGGCGCGGTGGCTGAGCGGTAAAGCGCTTGGCTTCCATACCGGTGTCCGGGGTTCGATTCATGGTGAAGACTGGTATTTTTAATTTCGGGATCTTCGGGCGCCTCTGAGTCCACCCAGCTCTAATGGGTACCTGACATTAGTTGGGGAAAATGTAACGGCGGTTTGTCGTTGTGCTGGCCACATGGCATCCTCGTTAACTGTAGGCCACAGAAACAGATGACCTGTACATCATCTGCCCTATAGACCACAAGGTCTGAAAGGGAACTTTACATTTTCATCATCTGCTCCTATAGATCTTAACGTCTGAAAGGGAACTTGTATTTTCTTATACTTACATCTTCACATCTTCACCAATGTCTCCCACCCCCTATAGATACAATTTACTATGTTTTGGCGTTGACTATAATCCTAAACATTTGACGGTTTAGCCTCACCAAGCCATGAAACATTGATCCTGTTTTTGCCACGAGAAGATAATAGAGGTTTGCAGACATTGAAAACCTTGTACAAATCTAATTTGTTTTCTTTCATGACAATGTTTTGATTAAAACTCTAGTCCCAGCGGTTTCAAATTGCATTTTCAAAATATTAAATTCATTTCATTCTCTAATAATATCTAGCAGTGGAACCAAATAAGTAGGTTTCAATCGTGACCTCGTGACAGTCTTGTTTCAATTAATGATTTGTTGTTGACTGACACAGTGGTCTTGGAACTGCTTACCTGAACTCAGTGTTTAATTCATTTTTGAATCCATGGCAGGATCAACCACCCATAGAAGGCCTGAACACAGACCTGCAACATAGCAACCTGTGGGCTGTGAAAACCAATTGCTCGTTGCCAATCACAGGTCTGTACGACGTGGCAACGAGCTATTGGTCTCTATAGCCATTGGTCTCGATTAGAGTTATTAAGTGGCCAGCTACTCCCACCACCTTTGCCCTTTCGATAGTCAATAAAACTTTCATTTGCAGCTCAAAATTCGTGTTTGGGATTCATGTCTTAATGCCAAGTTTAAAAAAAAAGAAAGTTGGTCTAAGTGAAAAGTAATCATTTTCATAATGAAAAGTAATAATTTATACGTTGTTGTTTTTTTTTTTTGCATGGGAGCCAGGTTGTAATTTTCAGTTCAGTAAGCTCTCCTCTCCTTTTCCATTCCCTCCTCTCTTTCTCTCCCGCCCCAAACCGGCAGATGGTCACTAAAACGTCTATCTTCTGATTTGACCATGAGCCTCGGCGACTGGCCGGGACACATTTGTTGCTGCTCCACACTGCCCATCTAATAGCCTTGTTTGTTTGTTAGGTTACAAGAACAATGTTCTGTTTGTTTTCCACGGCAAACCCCCTCAGGTCAGTAAAGAAGGTGAAGGCTGTGGTTCAGTATGCTTGCCCATCTGTAGTCGTTGACTACTGGATAGCCGCCTGGTCGTGAGGTATGCGCTCTGGACTGTCATTTGGTGGTCTCGATGGTGTTAGGCTCGAAGTTCGAACCCTTCGGAAGGATCCAATACATGTAATACATCCAATACATCTAATACATCCAATACATGTAATAGAAACAAAAATAAACCACTGTAACGGACTAAAAGAAAACTTAAATAGACCTCCAGAGGACAACAGTTTTGGCTGTATAAGGTGTGGCAAAATATGCCAGTCGCAAAAGGGTTAACGTGATCACTTGAAGTACTGCGCTCGTCTTTAATCTTCGGAATCGAAGACCATAACTTTATATATTAATGCATCAGAACATTCAAGGTGAATAAAGTCGAGTTTTTCAGTACATTTCGTCTAAACCAAAAGAAAAACTAAATCTGAAAAAGTTTAGAAAGACAAGTACAAACCTTTTTTTTTTTATCTAAACTCCCCACACATACACAGATAAACGCACACAATCACACACAAACCATCAGCTGCTTTTGTTTTTCTTTTAATTTTTGAAAAAAAAAATTATGTTATTTTAACGAAATTATAAATTCTGTAATCATTCTAAACGTGTTGGACTGCAGGTATGTACGTGTCTGGCGCACTTAGAACTGCGCTCATAGAGTCACATTGATTTATTAACAAAGCAACTAATCTCCCAAATAGTTGAGATGACCTTTAGGCTATTCAAACATTTAGTTGCCAAAAAATAATGCACTGACTTTACACTAGGGGAAAAAAAGAAATAGGATTATATTGATGACTGCTTCGTTTGGAAAAACTAAATCTTCTTCTTTCGTGTTTCGCCAGACGGCGTAATGATCTTTTCAGACTGGTGACCTTTAACCTTTTCCCCAATCGTTCAGTCACGGCAGTTAGTCATATCTATATATTCAGACAATCAAACCTACACACACACACACACACACACAGAAGGATTTTTCAACATCATCAAGCGTTACTGTCCCAGCATGCAACTGCAATCGATGCTCCACGTGGCAGACAACCAACAGCATATGAAGACAGTTTGGCAACTTTTTTTGTGACTTGGTTTATCTTATCTTATAAATTACAGAAGTTCCTTTAAAAAAAATAAGATAATTACGTCCTACGCGTATCCATGTGTCAGTTTTCTTGTATATGTTAATTAGACACTCAACACTGCCAAGTCATTGGTTTTCCTGGCTGATTCAGGCAACCCGTTCCATGCTCTACTGGCACCAGGGAAGAAGGGGCACAGGACCAGATTTACTTATAGGCAACATTAACTATAGCTTAGAGCTCCTAAGAAATATTTATCGCTGATATATAATATCTGTACTTATAAAGAGCCCAATACATCAAATAGTTTAGGGTCTTTTCAAGTCTAAATACGGCACTGCTTAGGAGCACTTGCAGAAATTTTCCTAGCATATGAAATTTTAAAAAAATGTGCCTTCATATTTTTGTCTTTCTGAGTATTTTATTAGGTTGTGTTTCGATTTAGCGTTTTATGTATTATTGCTAATTTACATTTCAGTTTTCTGTCCTAGTACTTGTGATTCAATATTATTAATATCATCTCGGTTACTTGTTACCATCACGATCTTTTCCCTTACTTTCCTTCTGTTTTGTCTTTCTAGTATAGAATGTAGAGCATTTTATCACTTCAACCCGATATTGAGAGATTAATACAACCCCAGAAGTTTGAGCCATTTAGTCTGCAAATTAGAAGCAGAAAAAAACATTCGCTAATTAACTACATATACAACGTTAATAAGAGAAAGATTAATATCAGGTAGATATAACTCAAGGCAACTGAATGGCTGCCTGGACGTGAGGTAGACTGTCGTGGACTGATGGTCCCGAGTTTGAATCATTCCAGCCTACCATCCTGTGCAGTATTTATGTATAGACAAGACAGGCTGTAGATTTGATACCCTGACTTGCCCCCACCCTCCCTCCACACACAAAAAAAATTGATTTTTTGTTATGAATAATTTTGATTTAAAGGTAAAGACGTAGGCTATTTTTTAACATTTTTTTGTTCACTATCTAGATTTCTATATAGATCTAGGCCAACTTCTGAGTAGTATATTAGTTCAAACCAAAAACAACAACAACGATTGGTTAGTTATCCAAGGGGCTAAAGTTCGAATCCCAACACGGGCTGTGTTTGCTGAGATGTGTTTACTGAGATGTGTTTGTGTTGCTGAGATGTGTTTGTGTTTGCTGAGATGTGTTTGTGTTTGCTGAGATGTGTTTGCTGAGATGTGTTTGTGTTGCTGAGATGTGTTTGTGTTTGCTGAGATGTGTTTGTGTTGCTGAGATGTGTTTGTGTTTGCTGAGATGTGTTTGTGTTGCTGAGATGTGTTTGTGTTTGCTGAGATGTGTTTGTGTTTGCTGAGATGTGTTTGTGTTGCTGAGATGTGTTTGTGTTTGCTGAGATGTGTTTGTGTTGCTGAGATGTGTTTGCTGAGATGTGTTTGCTGAGATGTGTTTGCTGAGGGGCCTAAAGGCACCGTGGAAACCTTTTACCAGATACTCTCTACCTCGCACATTTCAACAACAGAGATTGGACCAGAGCACATTGACGTCTGCTAAATAGCTTAAGACGTAATAATAAATGTGTAACAACTATCTGAACATTATATAAGAATTTAAATACCTTGCCTTACTTAAGAAGACGGAGGCGCGGTGACTGAGCGGTAAAACACTTGGCTTCCGAACCGAGACTGGGATTTTTAATTTCGGGATCTTTGGGTGCCTCTGAGTCCACCCAGCTCTAATGGGTACCCGACGTTAGTTGGGGAAAAGTAAACGCGGTTGGTCGTTTTGCCACAGAAACAGATGACCTTTACACAAGGTCTAAAAGGGGAACTTTAGTTTACTTAAGAAGACATTGAAAATAGCAAATGTGACAAATGATCTTTTTATCATAAGGGTCTGTAAATCGCATTGAATCGATGTAAACTGAAAGAAAAAGAACTTTAATTGTCTTACCATGTCATCATTTTCAAGTTTGAGAACGTCACGTGACTTCGGCAGTTTTTGAGAGTTATAATGAACAAATATTATAGTTCTTTGATTAGCCAAGTTGTATCCAGTGAGAAGTCCAGATTTATTGCACTACGTACACAAAATATGCACGTACACGGCAGAGTGCAGACCTAAGCATGTCATGCCAGCATCGATCTCAGCTTAATAGAAGAAACATGATAATACTAAATACAATGTACAGGTGCGTGAGTGTGAAATGTGAGAGGCTGACTGGGCGTCTGTGTGTGTATGTGTGTGTTGAAGTGGTTATCTGATTGTCTGAGTGATACTTAGCGGTGTAAGTCGTGGTGGTGGCCGAGGGAAATTGAGCTGGATAGCAGCGAGTGTAGGCGAGTGGAAGAGGACAACGGATCGAGATGTTAGAGGAGGCTGCGAAGTGAGAATAGCGTGAGTGGGGAGGGACAGATAACTCTAATTTATTGAATACAGAAGTATGACGGTTACAAAATAAGTAACAGATACCTTGAATATACGCTGAAGTATTGGAGATCTGTCTCTAATTTACATGCATGACAAAGTTTGACACATGAATGGTCTAAGGACGTAATTATCTTCTCTTTTGACGGATAATCTCTAATTTATAAGATCTGATAAGATAGATGTTCTTACTAAAGATTATTGAAAGCGAGCTGCTCTTTCTTCATAAATTTGATTTTACGGAGCTAAAAAGTGAGCAAAAATTATGACATGCTTGTAAAAATGTATTCTTTATCAACAGGCCTGCTTCCCTACTCTCTACACCAGATACACCACGTAGCTTGATAGTTATGGCTTTGTCTCCATTTGATAACAGTCTCTAAGAGCCGTCAGTAAAAACAAAAATATTTACATACTAGTCAAATGAATTTATTTTTGTTTTCGATAGCTCCAATAACGGTAACTCCTATAAACATAACAGTCCCTATAACAGACAATGAAATTAAAAAATCTACAATCCGGATCATAAGATAAGAAACAAAATCTGACCGCTCATGTCAGGTCATAAGATGAATATGAAGTGTGGTATGCAGGTATATAACCTTAAAAAATTAAATGTAACATGGAACACTCAAATGATCACTAGAGGGGGATAGCGATGTACAATTATAATTTAGCCAAAGCCAAAAAAAAAAATATTAAAAAATTGTAAGTCCTTAATTTATAGGTGAGTATACACAATAAGTACCCTTGATTAGTATTGTCTGGAATGATTAGATTGGCACAAGAAATGCATAGGACGTAATTATCTCTTTGGAAGTAACGTCTAGAGTCTAAAAGATATAAGATAAGACGCTGACGCTTGTTAATTGCATACTATCTCTCAATATATGCATGCGAGTCGTGGACGTTGAATGCAGAGCTTGAGAGGAGGATCCTAGCAATGGAATTGAGATGCTACAGAAGGATCCTAGGCATCACATTCAAAGACCGCATCACAAACCAAGAAATCAGAGACAGGGTTACTGTAGCGATCGGAGCCCATGACGACCTGCTAACTATTGTAAAAAGACGAAAACTTAAAACCTTTGGCCACATTACAAGATCTACGGGGCTCGCAAAGATCTTCCTTCAGGGAACAGTGCCAGGAAAAGAAGAAGAGGCAGACAGAAAAAGCGATGGGAGGACAGCATTAAAGAATGGACGGGCCTGCCATTGAGAGAGGTTCTAAACAAGGCAAAAAAAAAAAGGGAGGAATGGAGAAAGACGGTCGAAAAGTCTCGCCTGGTGCCCCATTGGTCCAACAGACTAAGGGATAGGTAAAGGTAAAAGTAAATCTCTCAATATATAAACACATACACAAATTAAAAAACACACCCACAGACAAGACCACGAAATTTAGACACACAAAAAAGACACTGCGAAATTTTGTCACCTACGCACACACACATGACATTTTGTCTCACACACACACAAAGACAAGACATTTGTCACAAGAAAATATATTTTCTAAACAAATTCGTGTTCATGAATGCTTTGCTGACTTTCAGATTTAATTTATGGACTTCAATGCGAAAAGACTCTAGCCTCTAAACAACAACTTTGATTAGGTCAAAGTATAAATTCATTGCCTTGCACTTATTTTCACAATTCACATCTAGAAATAGCCCACAAATTGGTCTCTTCTATACTTTGGAACACCCAAGAATGTTTAGTTATCATGTAAATTGTACTTTTTGTCCCATGCAGTTAATTCTGTTGCTGTTAATCAGCTCCACCAAAATGATAAAACTAAGGCCTGATTTCACACACACAAATATTTACCTACAGCAAGCATATTATAGCATTTGAAGTCCAGAAAAGAATAGCTGTCTACCAACGTGATTATTTTTTAATAAATAGAAACCCCTGATAGTGTGAAGGTAAACAAATTAATCTTAGCACAAAGAAGTACAGACATAGCTGTGTAGGTCTGACAAATATAGAAACATGTTAATTTGATATTAATATGCAGCTCGAGATTGTATGGTTTAAATTTAGTTTCAAATGTTTAAATTTAGTTTCAAATGTTGAAAACTTCACCGGGAGAGCGCATCATACGAACAAAGAGCTCTTCTTTTCCCTACAACATTCAGGCTTTGTTTTCATTGCTAGACGTAGAGAAAATTTTAAAAAATCGTATTATGGCTTTTATATAGTGCTACTTTCATGCTTATTGCATGCTCAGAGCGCTAATCTCGTTTGTGACACCAGTGGGTGGAGGCTACCTGGTAGAAGGTTTTCCGTGCTGTATTAGTCAGATGTCGAGCCTCGGGCCCCCATCATAGGTAGCCAACCCAAGCCAAGTTCAAGCGTACTTAGCCTCTCGACCACGCTTCCCATTCCCATTAAAATGCAGTAATTGGTTTCTTTAAAATAAAACAAAAAAAAAAGTGTGCCCCAACCAAAAATCCTTTCTGTTGTTTTTTTTTTTCTTCTAGTAAACACGGAAAGAGATTACCATCTGTCTTTTGGTCGTTCTTTAAATAATGCTCTATCTCGACTCTAATCGATTATCTAATCTTACCTACTGGTAATAAACAGCGCAAGTTCAAGACAAGAACGAAGGTACACCTACCTTACCTGCCACTGTAAAAAATGTATTTAAAAAGTATATTGTTTTTAATGTGTCTGCTTAGGCGCTAACAGCATCACTGATCATGTGACCTATAGATAATGCAATAACTATGCTTGGCATTTTTGAAATAAACAAACAAAATTTAAATTAAATATTTGTTTGCAAAAACAGAAACTGACTTTGAAAATTGTTCCGCCCTTTCTTTCAGGGTAAAGTTTGTTACCCGCACCCACCTCCTGAACACACACCCGTATATTCATACATCCAACCTATATACGCGTAGATCTATCTACACACACACACACATACGTTTATCTCAACATCCAACATAGATACACACGCATCCCACCTACACACACACATTTATGTACACATCCCACATACACCGTCTATCTAAAGACACATGTCTATCTAAAGACACACGTCTATCTAGAGACACACGTCTATCTAAAGACACACGTCTATTTAAAGACACGCGTCTATTTAAAGACACACTTCTATCTAAAGACACACGTCTATTTAAAGACACACGTCTATCTAAAGACACAATTCTATCTAAAGACACACGTCTATCTAAAGACACACGTCTATCTAAAGACACACGTCTATCTAAAGACACAAGTATATCTAAAGACACACGTCTATCTAAAGACACACGTCTATCTAAAGTCACACGTATATCTAAAGACACACGTATATCTAAAGACACAAGTATATCTAAAAACACACGTCTATCTAAAGACGCAAGTATATCTAAAGACACACGTCTATCTAAAGACACACGTCTATCTAAAGACACAAGTATATCTAAAGACACACGTCTATCTAAAGGCACACGTCTATCTAAAGACACACGTCTATCTAAAGACACACGTCTATCTAAAGACACACGTCTATCTAAAGACACACTTCTATCTAAATATACACGCATATCTACACATCCCATCTACACAAAATTACATCGACAGGCTCACCAAGCTGACAATTCTTAATAACAATTTTAAAAATATGATGCAAACCCCTGACACCGCTCCCCGCTAACTACACCCGCTACTGATAAATCTGCATATTCTTTTGGGCCCCATCCCCTTTCGCGAAACAAATGAGATAACTATCTTCCTTCTCGCAATACTATAGTAGCTAGACCTTCCAAGAGCCCCTTTGAAAAAGTACATTATTAGTACTCACGTAGAGAACAAAAAAGGGTCAGCTCGACCCACAGCTCTGTGAGATGTTGACAGGCTGTCAAGCACGTTAGGCATGAAGAAATGTCACACCGAGGGCGGCTGTGTATGTGTGTTTGACGGTGCTAGGCAGTGGATTAGAGATTGTCTTCTTGTGATGACAAGCCAATTCTGTCTCAGAGTCATGTTTCTTGACATGTTATAAACGAATACATTAATTGTATAGAGGTCTTCGTTCTCTCTGTTGACTTAATGTAGCCTATGACATTGTCGATCTGAGTTATGTAGCATGTTTTATTTTTTATTAATAGGTCACTCACGAAGGCCGCGGGATACACATTTGAGACCAAAAGATTTTCCGCTGCCGAGGACAAACGCAGACGGCGAAAAGAAAATCTAAATCGACCATCTGCGGACAATGGTTATGCTTGCCCTGTATGTGGCAATATATGTAGGTCACAGCTGGGGATGCGCAGCCACGGAAATACTGCATTCCTCACTGATCTTCGGACTCGAAGACAAGCCTTATTATTATTATTATTACTTTAGCATATGTATTTATAGCGTATTTAGCATTAGTATGAGGTCAAATAATCATATAATTATTTGAAGGTTTACCAAAGGACAAAAGGGATGGGAAGTTTCTCTAATTCGTGGCCTCTGGAACAATGTTACTTTTTGTAGACTATGTTACATTTATGTATCTACATAGTGGAAAGCCAAATAAAACTAAACACCATTTAGGAAATTTTTGTTGTGAAACTGACCCTTTAAATGTGCATACAAAATGCATTCTATGAAAAAAAATGTAAATGTTTGGCAGACAGAAAGCACATTAGTTCGTATTATTTATATTTTTAATTAACTTTATTAAGGAATTAACAAACATGCATGTATAAATGTTTCTGGAAGAAAAAAAGCAACAAGCATCCCCTTTTTAAGTGTTTTTTTTTTTACTATAAATAGTAAATAGTTCTAAAAATGAACATTTTAAAAACAAAACGGTTCGCTTTTAGAAAATAAAAAATATAGACGTTGCACCAGAACTTTGCAAGCTGCAAACCTGATTTTTTATAATATTTTTTAGGTCTAAACGTGACGGACGGACGGACAGACCAAACAAAACTAATAGTTGCTTTTTCTCCTTTTGGAGGGTGGCTAAAAACGAAACAAGGACAAACTTTCACAACTTATATGGATGTAGCCTATATTTAGGCAGAAGGAATGTCAGCAGTCTTTTTCTCCCCAACTCTTCTTGAAAACGATTCAAGACAAAAACAAAGCTTATATTAATATGTATCAACTAGTTTGGACCAGTCACGTAAATAAATTTGTAATTGATCTAGACTAATTATAATAAATCTGTGCGATTAGAAATTATTTTTTATCAATTGTTTTTGTTTAGCGCAATTATATATGCTTTTAGCTATGATCCTATCACGTCTGAACCAGTTGAAAAGGGGGAGAAAGAACGGGGTATCTGAATGATCGCTTTTTAAATGTATTTAAATGGGAACGACATGAATTCGTAATCTAGCTTGTGCTCTAAAGCCTTCTCATGCTTCTCAAGCCAACGCGGTAACCACTCTGCTAGCGAAGAGTGTATGAACATGTAAGATTGTATAGTTATCTATTGTTTCTGTTTCGTTTTTGTGTTCACAGAGACAAATGGGGACTAATTCATCTTATATCACCATTTCAGTCAAGTACTATTTTCTCCCCTTGTTTGAGATACCAAACAAAATAATTTATTATTAATAGTTGGTTAACTAATTGGTTGGTTGTTGTTCTGTTGTTTTTTTAAATTGATTCTTGTGTTGTCAGTTAAAAGAAATAATTGTGCAAAATTTCAGCTTGATCCGAGATTGGGTGAAATAACGTGTACAAATTTTGACCAGACAGGCACACAAACAGACAAAGACAGACAGATTGAGTCCACATAAGCTTTGTAGAAATAGAAAAGGCCTTAAAGAACTGTTTTCACCGCCTTTCACTTCCTGCCTGTGAAACGCGAAGATAACTCGCCGAGGTATTCTAGTAACCTCCCTTTTCTGTTTTCAGGTAGTTATTTTTTTACTTAGAGCCAAGATGTATCACATAGATTACACAGAAAAACAGAATAACAACGTAAATTGATATTTAGGTACAAGTCCACCCGTTTAATAATTAGAAAAAAAAATGGAAAATCAAAACTGTTTTTTTTTTCCCTTAGTGTAACGCCGGCTGACGGAATGTAAGAAAGCGTGAGAGAGGGAGAGAAGACAGTGAAAAAAGAGTGCTGGTGTATAATGTAACATATTAGCAGTATTCTATTACAGTCTTATATTACAATGCGCTGGATTTTTTTCTCATTTTAACTTTTAATAACTTTTCAATTATTCACTGGTCCGTTGGCGCTATCAAATGTTTCTGTCTAGCCGTGATAATTAATAGGCCCACTTACTTCGGTCCAGAGATAACAATGTCCTTGTGACAATATAAATTAAAATGTATTTGTTTAAAGCAAAGATAGATAAAAATCAAAGACATCTGGCAATACATCTTAAGATGCGCATCTAAGAGCTATAATTTTAAAACGAAAAAATTATTTCTGTTGTACCAAATATTGAAGGCAAGAAGCATTTTCTGAAAAAGAATGTTGACCACATAAATTAAGTGAATGTTATAAACATCTATTAAACAGCTTTTCTGTTGGCTGTTAAAATTTCGTATACTCCTTTATGGCTCCAGACATTAAAGCTGCATTTTGTATATTCCTGGTCTCGACATATCATTAAGTCAAGCTCACTCCTTTCTAGACATTTTAAGATATTAAGTACATCTTATAACTTATGAATCTGATCAGGGTGCACTATGGCAGGTGTGCTGTAAAACAAAACACAAAGGTGCTAATAGTAATTTTTACTCTTATAAATAGCATATATCTTTTACGCGGTTTTCTAAAACATTTATAAACATTTCAACATTATAGATACACTTTCGGTTATGAGTTTTATCTGTCAAGAAACTGAATATCGACTTATCAGCTCTTGATGGCAAGATGTCTAGGATGATTCTCGCCGTGTCTAGCCAACCAGTTATAATGATTGAAACTAATACAAAAAGGTGACGATGAAACGAATAACACAACAATGTCTAATGTGACAAATTAGGACCTCCGAACACAATAGGGTCATTAAAACAGGTGTTTAATTATTGATATATTAACCACCAAAATTGGAGATAATTGAGATAATAATGTGGTTAATTTGGTTGATTAATTAAGATAAAACAATGTAATGAATACAAACACATAAGAAATGAATAATGGTACGAAAGATTCGGAGTTATCTAATCATGAAAGGCTAAAACAACATAGTTACATATACATTGATGCTGGGTACAAATAGCAAGCCACACTGGACAGTTTCTCTCTCTCTCTCTTGTTTTAGCACGGATCCTGGAGCCCACGTCACAGTCCGTATAGTCTTGATGTTATATGTACTTGTATAAATCTACCGTCTCTGACCGTCACCTAGATATAAGTTGACAGACACTTACAAATAGCCGAGTACTTAATCAACGAATCAACTCATAACTTCCTACGTACAGTAAAGAAAAGATGAATAGTTCCGTCTTACCGTGTGTCCTTAAGAGAAGCACTGATACTGTTCCTGTATCTAACAACCACAACACAAGTCGTATATACCAATACGACATCGACTCCTACAACATCGGTCTGGTCCAGCACCTAGTCGTGTTTGAGTCGTCTCCCTCTTATCTCAAACTGTTTCTGACTTTATAGTCCTTAAGCTATGTCTAATTTATTCTCTAATTATTGTCTTGTCACCCGGACTCCGCTAGTACCACATTTTCCCTACATAAATCTAAAGATCCGCGATGTGTCCTGCCGGTATCACTGACCGTGGTATTTTGAGCCCTATTGTTTGCAAGTTTATTGTTCCTCTCGAGTCTTCGTAGTGTTGGTGTCAACTGATGTCTGTCTGGGTGTCTATACATCACTGTCATAGTCTGCTCCAGGTCCAGCACATGAGAGATCGTACTGTAGTATTTGGATCAACAACAAAAACCAAACAAGATAATCACACAGCTGTGACAATCCACACAACATTAACATCATCTTATGGGAATTTTAGATTCAATAAATACTCGTCGTTAAAATAGTCACAAAATGTCAAATATTCTGATTGTATAGAAACAATATGTGCAATTTATCCTTCCGTCGTTTTTCTTCTTTACATCAATCATAGCAATGACTTCCTTGTCAATTGTATTTGTAGCCAGATGTCCTTGTTTTCCGATTTTCCAATCCTGGTGACTATTCTTGAGTCGTCTTTTGATATTCCAATTTCTGACTTTATTTCCACTACTTATTAAATTACTAATTTGTATTTCATTTCTAAAGAATTAGTTGAAAATAGTTGACAACTAAAAGAACATACAATTTCTTGCTATGAAGTGACTAAATCATCCCCAAATAGGAAACATTAGAACCATTCTTTGAACAACTGGCACGTACTTTTCCTTTTGTGAAATAGACACACGACAAACATGTGGATGTGATAAAACGGGATTTAAAATCCACTGAACATTGATACTGACCATTGGGAAGACATAGCCTTGGACCGCACTAGTTGGAGAGAGACGGTGACCAAGAAAGCTATGGACAGCGAGAAAACCTGGGCCTCGATTCTTGAAGACAAGCGAAAGTGAAGACCAAAGTGAAAACCTTGACATGCAATATTTGTGGACGGGAGTGTCTGTCCAAAATAGGGCTCCACATCCATTTGAAAAAGTGTTGGAGATGAACCGTTCAACTCATGAACCATAGTCTTTCTACTACTGAAGGAGGCCAATAAAATAAAAAAAAATATCTAGGGTTTCCGTGTTAAGTCGGAGCATTCCATGGTCGGAGTGCAATTTTATTTAAAGCGGGGGTGCTTTAAAGCGGGGGTACGTCATAGCGAGTGCACATAACTGTACACATAAATGCGTAAATAAAACAGTGCGTATAAATTGAAGTTCGTATAGTAATTTTTTTGTTGTATAAGGCCTACTATTGGCTTCAATGCTTTACAAAGCAACATTTTATTTATGCGTTTTAATAAAGACAACTAGGCCTACATATTACTCACCCGTAAATCTATAATGACGAATCCAAGTTCGTTACATCTGACCAAAGAAATTCACAAAACAATTAAATATTTTACAAAACAGCGTCTCCTAGTGGTCCCCTTGTTTTAAAAATAAATGACTTCGTCACCATACAGCTTAGAAACTTAAGAGAAGTGCATTGGTTAAATCAAAATTTATGACCGGCTCAGACATGTACTTCGGTATCTTCTGTTAATAATAGGTCTACTACTATAAGAGATAGTAAACAATGACTGCTTTCTAGTCCGGGCCAATCTTATTATCTAGTCCAACAGGCCCGTGTGTCAGGTGGCCTCCAGTTCATTCATGACTTTATCAGCGTGCATCATTAGCACAGGATCGAGCGAGACTAACAAGGGAGAAACAGCTGCTGGATTGAATACAACACACTACAAATTAGAGTCACAGGCGGACACATTAGTCATTGGGAGGGGACTTATTACAGAAGTGTCGGAACTTAGTCAAAAAAAATAAAAAATAAAGGCTGGGATCGCTTGTGGAAGAAATCATAATGACACCAATAAATTGCAAGAATTGTAAGAGAACTACTCCAAAAGATAGGCCTAACTTGGTTTTAATTTGCTCATGCAGTTTTAAAATGCTGAACTTTTCATTTCTCATTACTAAATAAAGTATAGAAATAGCAAATGACTTTTAGAAAATATTTATTTTTAGGGTAAGTAGAAATGTTTATATTTGTATAAAATAATTTTTTTTTGTATTTTCATTTTGGACGTCGTTTTAAGTAGGCTAAGAACGTAAGAACCAAAGATTGTGCTAAGATAATAAAATAAGAGATATAATAGATAATAAAAGATAATATAATAAGAGATGTGACCGAAATTGAGTTATGGAAATATGTTTCATTCCACTGATTAATGATGAATGCAGTGTTTCACATGACTATGTACATTGCCAGAATAGATGCATTCATTACCATTCAATAGCTGCGCATGCCAACGATGACACTGTTTGGCGAGCTTAAAAGAGGACGGCGTAACAAAGGTGCCCCCTATAAAGATTAGCTCAGGCGTCATTTCGCGCTCACTTAGAAAAGAGGAAAGTATCTGGCAGCAGATGGCCTCTAAAAGAGACAGTTGGAGAGCTCTCACAAAAGCCGCGGGACACACATTTGTGGCCCAAAGAAAAACCAATGCTGGAGACGAAAAGAAAACTTAAATAGACCACCAGAAGACAGCGGTTTTGTCTGCATCGGATGTGGAGAAATACGCAACTGTGTGAAACACTCTGCACTCCTTAATTTCTCGGAATCGAAGACATTGCCACTATATAACATTATCACTGAATCGAAATTCCTGGATCTCTGCAACTTTCAAGAGTATTAGAGCGTGCCTATTGGCGGGTTATTATGCAGTTTTATTATCAATTGTGCAATCTGACAAATACTGTTTTAAAATGTCAGGGAGATAAAACAAAGTTGTATTTGATTTAGATTTACTCTAACCTTATTTGAACACACAACATTCTAACACAGTACAGTCAGTCAGTACAGTCATGTACTTCATAGTATCGTTATAATTCATGTATTCACTATTTCCAAATTATGCTCGTTTTGTTCTACCATTATAATGCAAACTCTAGCAATGTACAAAAATGTATTAACTTAATGGTTTAATACAATCAGCTTGGAATTGAAAGATTTGTTTTTAAATAATTTCATCCAATATGCGTGGTTAGAACAGTCATTCATAGTAGGCCTGAATATAGATTGAATATCGAAACAGCCTTTCAACTCCTGCTCTCCGTATCACTAAAACATTGTGATAGTCCTTCGATCAAAAATCTCTTTGCCACCATTGTTTTAAATAGTATTTGTCAAAAGTGCACTTAAACACCAGACAGCTTAACAAAACAATAGTCAATAAATAGTCTCTAATGTTGAAGAAAACAAGAACAGACGCAAAATAGAGCCGCGAGATTGATAAATAAATAACAACAGTTGAATAAACACTATTTGTAAAATCACTTAACTTTTGAAGCAGCAATAATACACAAACACACAAACTTACAAATACAAAAACACAACTTAATAAAAATATTCAGAGAGAAACAGATAAAGCGCTTGGCTTCCGAGCCAGGGGTCCCAGGTTCAAATCCTGATGAAGACTGGGATTTTTTTTTCTTATCGATATCATTAAGGCGCTTCTGAGTCCACCCAGCTCTAATGGGTACCTGACATTAGTAGGGGAAAATTAAAGGCGGTTGGTCGTTGTGCTGGCTACATGACACCCTCTTTAACCTTGGGCCACAGAAACAGATGACCTTTACATCATCTGTCCTATAGATCACAAGGTCTGAATGGGGAACTTTACTTGTTTTGAAGGAACGTCTGTAAATGATAAGATAAGAATAATGAACTTACGTCAATATAAATCTAATGCATGAAGCTGATCACCTGGTCTTCCAGACTGATCACCTGGTCTTCCAGACTGATCACCTGGTCTTCCAGACTGATAACCTGGTCTTCCAGACTGATCACCTGGTCTTCCAGACTGATCACCTGGTCTTCCAGAAAGTGTGTTTAGTTTGTTGTTTGTAAAATGTTTTACATGTTTCGGATGTTCCTTCAGAGTTGAAGATAATTTACTTCCTAGTCCAAACCTCCCGCAGGACGACGGGGGATGGCAGCAGGCAGGGCATGAACCTGGGATCATCGACAAGTCCAGCGCGCATACCGCACGACCAGGCAACAACCCTGTTACGCTGTCCTTCTATATGGAACAAAACTTAAAGGTGGGTTGGACATCTTCATTAAGGATAATGGATAAGGATAAGGGCTGCAGAAGACGAAAAGATAATTTGAAGAGCCCTCAAGCAGATAACGACTTTCGATATTTCAACGAAATATGTATGTCAAAGAGACTCAAATCCGAAACTTCAACACAAATGAGTAAACAGTTCTTATATCTGACGCAAAAAGACTTTGGGGGGGGGGGGATGGGGGCAGCTAATAATACAGACAATCTCCAGGCATTCACTAACAAATGTTTCCGTCATATAGATGGTGTCAGAGGGTCAAACAATATCTCAAACTACAGCCTATGTGAAACAAAGACCGATATAACAAATGGGGCTGGATGGGACACACAATGAGAAGAACAGCAGACTTTGCAAGACAGACTTTGACTGAAACCCACAAGGGAAGAGAAAGGTTGGAAGACCTAAGTCAAAATGGAGATCAGTAGAACCAAGAAGCACATATGGCAGGATGGACATTACAATCTTAGAAATAAAGCATACAAAATGATCTAGTATTTACAATTTTAAAACCACTGGATCTAAATTTACAAGTAGGCCTATATTCTAAAGCACAAATTTAAAGTCCTAATAATTGTCACAATTTAATTGTCTATTAAAAGTGTCAGTGCGTGCATGCGTTTTTTTTTTTTTTTTTGTTTTTTTTTAGAAAAAGGGAGGGGGGCGTATAATACGGTTTGTAATACTCTCTTAGAATTCAAAGACAGCCATTTCATTAGAAGATACAATGTATTATTCTTATTCTGTTGTCACAGATAGATATTAACATTAACATACTGTAGACATTAATTAATAATAATGATAATAATAACGAAGACTGTGTTTATCAAAGTAGACATAGAAGACTCTCTTTTTATTTCCGTCAAATCCTTTAGCTTTCGCACAAAACATAAACAACAAACAATGCTGCAATATACACATATGAACACATTTCTAAATAAGGTGCTAGGTGCCCCTCTAGATCTAGGTCTATGATTGACAAAATACAAATACATATGTTAAGTGTGGATATGTTGTGAATAGTTGAATAGTGATGTTTCTTCTTTCAAATTGTTCCGCCAGAAGGATCCTTTCATTTGAAAATACTGTGTGTATATGTGGGGGAGGGGCATTATAGTGCAGGGAGATGGAAGGTTCCATCTGATGGGCCTAAGAAGTGTTTTGCACAACTAAAACTTCTTGAGCGCTTTCACCAAAGGTGCTTGCGCACCATCATGAACATACGGTGGCAAGACCACACTACAAACAGCGATGTCCTTGCGAACGCCGGTATGGACAGTTTAGAGGGACTTCTTATGGTCCGACAGTTACGCTGGAGCAGGGCACGTATCCCGTATGGGGGACGAATGTATGCCAAAGGCAGTCTTTTTTGGTGAGCTAAAAGGTGGTCGACGTAACAGAGGTGCCCCACGGAAACGCTTCAAAGACCAGCATAGGCGCCAACTTGCCTTAGCTGACATAGAAGAGAGCACCTGGTTGCATGCGGCCTCAGAACGAGACAGCTGGAGGTCAAAGGCCGTGGGATACACATTTGAGACCAAACGAAAATCCGCTGCCGAGGACAGACGCAGACGGCGAAAAGAAAATCTAAATCGACCACCTGCGGAAAATGGTTATGCTTGCCCTGGGTGTGGCAAAATATGTACGTCACAGGAAATACTGCATTCCTCACAGGAAATACTGCATTCCTCACTGATCTTCGGACTCGAAGACAAGCCTTATTATTAATATGGGGTTGCGAGCTATTCGTTTGTAGGATGAAGTAGAAAAAAATGACATAGAATTTGAGGGCTTGAAAACTGTGTTGTGGTGGTGGTGGGGGGGGGGGGAGTGTTGTAATCTAGGCCGTTTTATAAGTGGGTTTAAGAGTGCTCCGGGCAAAATAAACATATATACCAACTATCCCAACCGTAGCGTATAGTATAAAATGTTTTTATTGTTGAATATTGTATTTTTAAACATGTTAATTTCAGTATACATACATCTAGATTCTAGATCCATTTTTTTATCAAGCTAATTATACGAATCTGCTCTTAATTTACATATGATATTTTACCGCTTCGTTTCACGCTTTTAAATGTGAATTAATACAGTACTAGTGAGAGGTGAAAAAAAAGCGATAGAAGAAATATGGAGGCGATGTAATGGAAACTAAATAAAACGTAAGAAAAAGAAAGTTAAAAGAGAGAATTGAATTATAAATGTTGCCAACTAAATGAAAACAAAAATAGGTTACGACTGGAAGAAACATGAATTAAAAAAAAATAATCAATTAATTATTTGATATAGAACAAGGGAAATAAATCTTACATTGTTGAGAAATATGTCTGCAAACGTGAAGTTCTTTCCCTTATATAAGCTCCTTTTTTTAAAATATAATTTGCTTGTTTAACTATTGAAAATTCAAACTAGGCTGGGACAAATCTGATGGGATTGCGTAAGTCAGGACATTCTAGACTGGTGCGTAGAGTGGCGGTAGACAGCGCGAAAGGAAAAAAAAATTGTAACTAGATCTTCAGCTATGGTGTGTGAGGATTTGATGAAAAAAAAAAAGACTAGATTGACAACACTTGGTGCGTGTTGGTGTTTCTCATGAGGGTATTCACAACAGACACATTGTCCTTCGAGTATACGTTGATCTTGCTGTTTTGTGTGCGGGGGTGTTGTGGTTGTTTTGTTTTTAACACTAACATTTCGTAATCGCTCTGTGTCTATTGATTGGCCGATACTAGACTGGCAATGAGACTTACTGATACTAGACTGGCAATGAGACTTAGCAGACATAAGCTTGAAGAAATGTCTAGAACCATTGCACTTAGAAGAGGTATTCATTAGTTGAAAAGTACACGGGGAAAACTTGACACATAGAAAAGTGGCTCTCTTTTATCCTCTCTAATTCCCTCCTCTATCTCTCTCCCACACGCTCTGCCCTCTCTGTGTAGAAGATTGTGTCTCGCTCTGTCTCCCCCCCCCCGGTCACTCTTTCCTTCCCTCTCCCTCTCTCCCAGCATGCCTCAGTCTCTCAATCCCTCTTTTTTTTTAAACACACATTTTCCTTGAACACTTTCCCTCCTCAATCAACTTTTTTTTCCCTTTTTACCTCCTAATCTCTCTCTCTCTCTCTGTCATCTTTCTCTCTTGTCATCTTTCTCTCTCTCTAGCTCTATCTCTGTCATCTTTCTATCTTGTCATCTTTCTCTATCTCTCTCTCTGTCATCTTTCTCTCTCTCTCTCTCTATCTCTGTCATCTTTCTCTCTTGTCATCTTTCTCTATCTCTCTCTCTGTCATCTTTCTCTCTATCTCTCTTTCTCTGCCATCTTTCTCTCTTGTCATCTTTCTCTCTCTCTCTCATCTTTCTCTCTTGTCATCTTTCTCTCTCTCTCTGTCATCTTTCTCTCTCTCTCTGTCATCTTTCTCTCTCTATCTATATCTTTCTCTCTCTGTCATCTTTCTCTCTCTCTCTCTCATCTTTCTCTCTTGTCATCTTTCTCTCTCTCTATCTCTCTCTCTCTGTCATCTTTTTCTCTCTCTCTCTCTCTCTATCTCTCTGTCATCTTTCTCTCTCTCTCTGTCATCTTTCTCTCTCTCTGTCATCTTTCTCCCTCTCTGTCATCTTTCTCTCTCTATCTCTCTCTGTCATCTTTCTCTCTCTCTCTCTCTCATCTTTCTCTCTCTCTATCTCTGTCATCTTTCTCTCTCTCTCTCTCTCTCTGTCATCTTTCTCTCTCATTCTCTCTCTGTCATCTTTCTCTCTTTCTCTCTCTCTGTCATCTTTTTCTCTCTTGTCATCTTTCTCTCTCTCTCTGTCATCTCTATCTCTCTCTCTGTCATCTTTCTCTCTCATTCTCTCTCTGTCATCTTTCTCTCTCTCTCTCTCTCTCTCTCTCTGTCATCTTTCTCTCTCTCTCTCTGTGTCATCTCTCTCTGTCATCTTTCTCTCTTGTCATTTTTCTCTCTCTCTCTGTCATCTTTCTCTCTGTCATATTTCTCTCTTGTCATCTTTCTCTCTCTCTCTCTCTCTCTCTGTCATCTTTCTCTCTTGTCATCTTTCTCTCTCTCTCTCTGTCATCTTTCTCTCTCTCTGTCATCTTTCTCTCTCTCTCTCTCTCTCTCTCTCTCATCTTTGTTATTTTTAACCTCTACAATCTGGCGTTACTGTGTAATGGACTGGATGTTGATTTGCTAGACCAAATTTTAACACTGTCCCTCACACACACACTCACGTTCTATTCTATTTGTATGATCCAATCGTTCATTACGTAGTGCACCAATTTAGTTTAGCGACGCACCACACAGAGGAAGAGCTTTGAACGCGACACTGATATTAACATCACATAACGATAGTGTCGAGAGTATAGTCACATAATGTCAAGACATTCGGCGTAGAGGTTTCATCGTTTAGCGACAGAGCATTAAATGTAACACCCTTCTGTAATTAAACTTATTAACAAACCAGTTCCTGGACTTCGTCATTTAGAGTTTTGTGATGTTTTTTGTCTTACTCTTCATACATAAATGAAATACGCCTGCGCATCTTATCTTCTTATCTTATAGATTACAGACGTTACTTCAAACAAGATGATAATTACGTCCTACGCATTTCACGTGTCAATCTAGTCATGCATGTTAATCAATGAGTTTAACTCTGCTAAGTCTTTGGTTTTATCTCTGCGTCTTTCTGAGTATTTCATTAGGTCATACACTAGCAGCTAGATTCAAAACCAGTAAATAGCAATCAGCAATTCACACAACTGGAAACTAATGACATTCATGGGCATAGCCGGGTGGTGGGGGGTCGCCAAAATGAGATTCTGCTTTTCGTTTTATTGTGAGATTTTAATGTTAATCCATCACTTGCCCCAGGGCAATATTGATATGTATATATATACACAGAGAGAGAGAGAGAGAGAGAGAAAGAGATAGATAGATAGATAGATAGATAGATAGATAGATAGATAGATAGATAGATAGATAGATAGATAGATAGATAGATAGATAGATAGATAGATAGATAGATAGATAGATAGATAGATATGGGGTGAGAGAAAAAATCCCCCCCCCAAAAAAAAAAAAAACAACTCCGCCAATAATGACATAATGACACTACAACTATATATTTTGATAATTTATTTAACGACACAACACTATCATTCTAAGCGTGAACTCTATCGAGGCTTGTCTCTTTCTTTTGACAAAGTATTAATACAAACATGTAACCTTCCATATCAATTGGATCAAGAATTGTTGCTGGCTTGCTGACACGATCTCATGACATTTACAAAAAGTAATGTGGCTAGTTTTTATTGAAATAATCTTTGGGCTGCTTTAAAAAAAATGTGTGAGCAGGAAATCATTGTTGAAATAGGCGAACATTATTTTTCTTCGTTCTACTGATGCCACGTTACAGGCGTATGCCCGTTATTATTTAATTACTGCGAGAAATGACAAAATCTATGCAGTCTGTGAGATATTTGAAATGTTGAGGTCATGTAGCTCTAAGCTTGTTGCCAACTCAAGAGCAAGATTCTTTCCGTATTGTGCGTTCACCAAAAGAGCTTTTTTAAATTTGTGTCTTGTCAACATTAACTCTAGTCGTGCATATTAATTAGAAACTTAAAAACCCTGCTAAGTCCTTGATTTTCCTGGATGATTCAGGCAACCCGTTCCATGCTCATATGGTACTAGGGAAGAAGGAGTACTTGTAAGAATTTGTCCTAGCATATGGAATATGAAATGTGCCTTTGTCTTTATATCTTTCTGAATATATATATATATATATATATATATATATATATATATATATATATATATATATATATATATATATATATATATTGTAAGTTATGGTGCATTTGAATGTATTATTGGTACTTCACATTCCCTTGAGTGTCTCTAAATTTAGTTATTTTACTGATGGTGAGACTCTAGTCAAATGTGAATATTCATTAGTTATAAATCTTTCGGCTCTATTTTGCGTCTGTTTTAGTTTCGTTGAGTTTTTATTTTTTAGGGCTAAGTGGTTCTAAATAGTTGTTCCTTGTACTGCCAATAATAATAATCATATTGGAGAAGTAACAGGCTGAGAGTCCCTACATCACAGACCTATGAATTTCTATGTCTATGGTTTACATGAAATATATTTTTTTACATTTGAATACTTTTTTTATTCAATAAAATTAATTATAAATACCAACAAGAAATTACGTGAACGCTAAAGAACAACTGTTGCGATAGAGTCACATGTTGAAACACTTGTGAAACGTTACGTCTAAAATAATGCCTCATAAACATGTTCTCGTTACGACATTAAACACGCCTTAAATGACAAATACGTTGGGACACTTTGTCGTAAAATATACTTAACGAGAGTGAGATGAAAGAATATGGGGATAAAAGATGAAAGGAAAATCTGGGGATTAGAAAGATGCAGTGTTTATGTTTTTATGTCACCAGGATCTTAATAATGTGTGGTTGTGAATGTAATCTATGAGTGTGATATAAAGGAAGAGAGAGAGAGAGAGAGAGAGAGAGAGAGAGAATGGTATGTAAAGAAGTAGGTCTGAGATAGCTAAGGAAAGAGAAACATTAAAAGAAGAAAAAAGCACAAAATTTTCAAAAAGAGAAAAAAAAAAGAAGAAACAAAATCTATGACATTTTTTTTTCCATCAAACTTTGTTTGAGTAGTGGGCTCAAGTCTTTTCTAATTAGTTTCAACATACCCAGTCAAAACTTTTGAAGATGTGGAGTTTGAAAACTTTATACTTTAGCCTTAACATCTCTCTCTCTCTCTCTCTCTCACACACACACACACACATATTCTCTCATTCTTTATGTTATCATCACTCATTTATCATTTTCTTTTTCTCTCTTTTTTCTCTCTTTCTTTGCCTCTCATTCGATCTTTCTCTTTTTTTCTATATCTCTCTTTGTCGTTTTTCTCTCTTTCTTTATCTCTCTCTCTCTCTCTTCACTCTCTAACACACAGGGGCGTAGCTAAGAATTTTCTATCGTTTGGGGCCCGGGGGGCTTGACCTCTTTGGGGACGCCTGCATTTTGTGAAATATTTAATTTTTAATGTAAAAAAACCCCACTCATTTGGGAGCCCCCCTCAAGTGGAGGCCCGGGGGGGATTTTCAAATTTTCCCCCTCCTCCACCACCCTACGCCAGTGCTAACACAAGTGATTTACATCAAGAGGAGTAGGGGTTGAAATTTCGAGATGAGTGGTCTGCCCCTGGATTAGTTTTTTTTTTTTTTTTTAATGTACCATTTTAAAACCTTTTACCAAAGCAATTAAGTTTAATGACTAAGTGAATTAGAACTATGGACCTAATCATTAGTTCGGTACAAAACTAAATGCAAGTGGAGAGTTATACATTTTTTTCAAGTTTACTCTCAGGAAGTGATAGTACAACTTTTAAATTCGTCTAAATTTATTGTAAGCAATTTGAAAATATGAATTTTAAAAAAGTTGGGGGGGGGGGGGGGTTAATGAAAACTTTAAAAAAAAAAGGAACGTGCTAAATTTGATATTGTTGAAATCAACGGGAGGTTGGGTGAGGTTGGAGCGATACGAAATAAATAGGTTGATTCTGGTTGATAGTACCTATATGTAGTAGGTGGGAAGGGCAATAGAGGTATTAGCCCCCCCCCCCCCCCAATCGGCCAACAGGGGAACGACATAATATAAAGATCGGTTAAAACACCAATAACAGGTTTTTATCATATAGATATTTAATTGATTCTGTTAGCAAGCTGTGATTTCTACAAATAAATTGGACCGCCCTCCCCCCACTTAAAAGTTTAGGGGGGGGGGGGGGCGGCGGGATTGATTCCATCGCACCCTCCCGACCCCACCAAATCGGGCAACATACTAGAGAGGGGGGTGGCGAAATAATCTAAAAATAGGTTGAAATAAAATAATGAGTATATATTATTAACATAAATAATAAATTCGTATACAAATTGTTTGGATTCTATACTAAAATTCGTCCGCCCCCCCCCCTTTCGGGGAGGGAGCCGAGTGGGGGGGGGCGATCGCCCATACCGCCCCCCCCCCCCCCCCCGGATCCGCCAGTGACCGTGATAAACATATAAGTGTACATAAACGTACAAATTAATCTGCCAACTTGTATAGCTATTACTTTACAGCTATTACTACAATTTCATTTCAATTCGTGTAGACCACCGCAATCTAAAAGAAAAAAAAGTTTATATAATAACGTCGACTACTTACCGAAAGATTTTTCTTTTGTAGCAAGTAAATGTCACACACACAACAAAAAAAAACACAAAAAAAACAGCAAGTCTTTCTCTTACGATCCCAAGCGAAAATGTCACAAGTGGCAGCAGCAAGACGGTTTTTCTAGCTACAGCACCTTTTGCTCGTCCTTTGTCACGCTGCTATTATAGTGTATCGTTAATAAGAACACGGGATTATGACCTTTGGGGTATTGGCTTTTTTTTTCTTTTGGTTGAGCTGGAAGATGACACTGTCTTTCACATGGGCAAATAAACCTTGTCATTCTATGGCGATAGACGAATAGCATAAACACAGGAGGAAAGGAGAGAGAGGTAGAGAGAGAGGAGAAGGAGAGAGAGGAGGAGATAGGTAGAGACAGGAGAAGAAGGAAAAGAGAGGAGGAAGAGAAAGAGAGAAGAGTGGAGAGAGATAGAGAGGAGGAGGAGGAGGAGGGAGAGAGGAAGAGAGAAGAGTGGAGAGAGATAGAGAGGAAGAGGAGAGAGACGAAGAGAGGGAGATAGGTAGAGAGAGAGAGAGAGGAGAAGGAGGAGAAAGAGAGAAGATAGGAGAGAGATAGAGAGAGGAAGAGGAAAGAGAGAGGAGGAGGAGATAGGTAGAAAGGGGAGAAAAAAGAGAAAGAGAGAGGAGGAAGAGGAGTGGAGAGAGAGCTGGAGAGAGAGCAGAAGGAAAGAGAAGAAGAGGAGGAGATATGTAGAGAGAGAGGAGAAGGAGAGAGGAGGAAGATAAGGAGAGAAAGAGAGAAGAGTGGAGAGATAGAGAGAGGAGGAGGAGAGAGATAGAGGAAGAGAGAGGAGGAATAGGAGGAGAGAAAGAGAGAAGAGTGGAGAGAGATAAAGAGGAGAGAGACGAAGAGAGAGGGAGATAGGTAGAGAGAGAGGAGAAGGAGGAGAAAGAGAGAGGAGGAAGAGGAGAAGAGAAAGAGAGAAGAGTGGAGAGAGGAGGAGGAGAGAGATAGAGAGAGAGGGAGAAGGAGTAAAGATAAAAAATGAGTGGTGCGGACTCTGTGGCCTAGTGGTGATTCGCATCTTGCGCTTTGTACTGCCACGATGGGTGCTAGTTCGAACCCTGCCCACTGGAATTCAGTCCTGCAGAAAGTTTAGGGTAGGACGTACATTATCTTCATTTATCTCTTATCTTAAAGACGATTCTTAGACGTTTTATGACAGGGGGAAAAAAAGAAGGGAGGCAAACAGACTACGAAACGAGGGATGTATGTGGCTTGCCGACAACTTTATAAATTTGAGATGTATTCCAAATATTCCAGTCAAAACAAGAGTTCGCTAATGATATGTATTTGTACAAAGCTTAGGCCCCCTATATTATTCTGTCTGTCTGGTAGCAGCTATGAACACGTTTTTTTCTCCCACACCCATTCTAGGATTTAGTTTCAATGTTGAAGACAATACATTAATCTTTTTTTTTAAATAATAAATAGGTCAATTAATTACTGGTAATTAATTATTTTTTTATACCGACTAGGGATATTAATTCTTCAGTAGATATCGCTAAATAGTCAGGGTTTTGTCCCCTTAGATAATAATATAAGTTATGTCTCCTACACCCATACTGGGATCAAGTTATTTATTGTACGGAACGAAACGTGAATTGATTTAAAATTTACCAATCAGTCAATTAATTGTCAGTAATTTATTGTTTAGTTTAATATCGAAAAGGTAAATAACTTCTACATTGAGATATATAGTTGTAAGTGTGGTCGAGCGCTTCCCCTTAAAAAAAAAAGTTGTTTTTTTTTAATTTTGCTTGTTACCTGAGAGATGGACTCCGATTGGTGACAAGGCAGGGAGACCTAGGTCTCCCGTAGTGCCTTGAACTCTGCTGTGCGGCGTATTTAAGTGCCTCATAGCCTCAATACAGATCTAGTTGACCATTGGATAGCCTACGTCTCCCCGCAGCTCGCGGAGATGCAGACACTCTTATTGCAAGACGTCCACCACCGTTTCTTTGACTCCCCGCAGTGTTTTGCTTGTTACCATCTTTGCTTTGTCTCTGTGTGTGGGTGTGTATTTATGTTATTATATATCTTAGCTTTGTCTCTCTGTGAGTGTGGGTGTGTATTTATGTTATTATATATCTTAGCTTTGTCTCTCTGTGAGTGTGGGTGTGTATTTATGTATATCTTAGCTTTGTTTCTGTATAGTTTTGTCAACTGAATTAGCTTTGTTTCTGTGTGTGTGTATTTTTTCGAACTTAATTTTGTTTCTGTGTATGTATGTGCATTTGTCAACTTAACATTGTATCTGAGTATGTGTGTATTGGGGAGGAGGTGTATTGTTCAGTTTTTTTGGTTTTTTTTTGTTATTGTTTATTCAAACAAAATAAACTACAGAAGCAGCACTGATACAAACTGCTGTAAGCCTATAACGAAAAAGAAACAGTCGAGGTTTTATATGATGACAAGAAAACTAAGAAATAGCTAGTGGACGAGCGTTTATCAAGAGTAGGCCTATGTAATGTGTACATGTTTAATTATGATTTACAAAGCATATTTCTGGAACAATAATTTAAAAATATATAGGCCTATATGTGCTTTAAAATCAAGGTAAGGATTACGTGATTGCTTCGCTTCCCAGTTAAAATGTAGGCCTAAATAGCGGACAGCAAATTTGTTACAAAAAAATGAATGAGTTATGAAATATAGAAGAGACTATACGGCTATGTCGTGCGGCCCGCGGCCTTCGTTTATGTATCACTGATCAAGCTCCCCAACATAGCTAGTAGGCCTATAAAATACTTTTTCAAAAAGGGTTTCATGTAGGCTACATCTATGATAATGATGTAGATCCATAGATTGAGATTTTATAAATATATGGGAAAGGACCAATGGCGAACGCTTTTGTGCCAGTTTTTAGTTTAGAATTTATAACTCCGCAATGGTTAAACTTATAATAAAAATGAAAACATCTGCGGACTCCTCAGCTATTGGGCGATAAAACTAAATTTGATTATTTTTTCCATATCAGCTATTAAATTTATAAATCAAGTCAACTTGCGGTAGGGGTCAGACCTAATCAGCGAACGCAATTTTCGCGGGAGTCATAATGAGCGAAAGGCCGTAAAAAATAGCGAAATAGCATGTTAAAATATAGGAAATTATGCTTCAATTAGTTCTATCATCTAACTTCTTCCATGAAGCATTATAACTATTGTCCTCCTTGTGGCATTAGGCCTAAATTTGTTTTCACTTTTCTCGTGCTCCACATCTCCTTTCTCTGCTTGTAACTGATGTCTATATATAGCCTACGAAACTTGCGATCTATTTTTTTTTTAAAAGAAAGAAAGAAACTACAAAATTCTATCTCGCCACCTTCCTATAGGCTAGTCCACGTCGTACTACTCTCCATTTCATAAACTCTCGTTACTGCAACTATTCTTTTTAAAAGAACTTTTGTTTAGTGCACTTAATCACCATCAACTCGATCTCCCCCCCCCCCCACACACACACAAGCTGATTGACCCAAAGGCAGATCCCGAATGCGATGGATTGATGATGTTATGGAGACAGATCTACAACAGCTTGGGTTTCGGGCATGGAGACGAAAGGCTCAGGAGAGATCTTGTAATTTTATACATGTATATTATATGGTAACTCTTATATTTATTACTAAATATATAGTTCGCGTTTTTCCGATCCTGAAATCGAATATTTTCTCCTGGAAAACTCTTGGAAATCTCCTAATAATCCTAATCTCAGAATGGTGGGGGAACCCTGTGAAAATGAATTCTGCACTTCTTTTAAACATTTATACACATATTAATATCATTAATTAGTAACAAGATGTTAACCAGCCAGTTAAAAAAAAAGGAGGACGGCAAAACTGAGTCCCCCCCTCCCCCCCCCCCCGTATAAGCACTGTTAAGATCAACTAAAGCGTCATTTCACCCTCACTGGCATAGAGGAAAGTAACTGCCAGCAAATGACCTCTGAAACTGTTGGAGAGCTGCGAGTCAAACATTTTAGACGGAAAGAAAATGCGGGAAAATATGCTGGTCGCAACTGGGCGTAGTCATGCGAAACACGTAGTGATGCACTCATCCTTAATCTTCGAAATCCAAGACATTGGGTTAAGGTTAAAAATATGCCTATTATTTTAATATTTCAGTTTACAAACAATAACAATAGATAAGACAAAAAGAAAACAGACTAAATCAGTAACTAAATTATTATTAATGGCTTTTTAAGCTTATATAATAGGGGTTTCGCTGAATAGGTTTTCAGTTAAAAGGGTCATTTTGAGCGAACACCCCATAATATTTATTTTTCAACGGAATGAATAGCCTAAGCTATTCTAGCTAACTATTTCCTCATCAATTTATAAGCATAATATGCAATTTTATTTCGGCCGATGTCCATTGGTGCTTTAAAATCGCCTTAAGTTCGGACCTATTCTCGTTTATCCGGAAACGTTTTGAGAATGAAATTTCCATACATGTCAACTTTGACCTTCAGCTATGCTTTATTTTATGAGGGAAAACGAAAGTGACTATGTGGGAAATGTATAAAAATGGACTCTTTGTAATACTATTTTCTTAGTTCTGCAGTTACTTTTGAAATAAATAAGAATGGATAAAAATTACGGGGAGGTGTTCGCTTTATATGCCATTTCGCTGATGGGCCTTTCCTATGGATTCTAAGACTAAAAGTTTCCATATCTGGATCTAACAAAAACAACGTAAGATTTTTTTTAAAGTTGTTTCAAAAAAATAAATCACTGAGTATGACTCTTCTTCTTCTAGTCTACTTCAGACTAGTGACTAGAAATCTAGATCTAGATCCCATGAACATTGTGCAGAGAATACATAGAGAAAAATTCTGAATGTATATATATACTGCTAAAAAAATCGTATCCACAGACCTATATAATATATATGATCGTATCTAAGCAAGCTAATATGGCGGTCGCTTCAACTTCCTGTTTTCAAATCTGAAAAATTCTATATACTCATAGTAGTCATAGTAGATGAAATGAAACACCTAGACTTAGTAGATCATAGATGTAGATCATCAGATACCAAAAGTAGATGATATCGTACAATCATCTTGTCTTTATTATTATAGTTTAGAAATCTGATTTTGTGTGTGTGTTACTCAAGTCACTGTGTCGTGTGAGTGTAAGTTGTAAATTGATTAAGTGTAAGTTGTAAGACAGTAAAATGAGTAAGTTTTACTAGTTTTAGACCTAGCTAGTAGCTAAGTCTAAGTCATAAGTGTGTGAAATACTTAGATCTAGGTATTAGATGATTAGTGAAACTTCACATCAAAGGCCCAGCTAGCTATAAAGTTTCAACTGACAATTTTAGTAATTCATTTACTTCACTTCATTTACTTAGAACTAGTAGTAGTGATCTAGAATGACTAGAATATAGAAAGAGTATTTTATATGTAGACTATATAGAATTAGATCTATATTCTATATAGATGATAGATCTATTGACTTATAAATCCATCTAAAAGACATTGAACATAAAATCATCTAGATTAGATCTGTGGTCTATATCTATCATAAAATTCATAATCTATATGCAGATATAGAATCCATATAGTTATAGTTTAATATATGATTAAATGTAAAAAAAAAAACTATAAAAAAAAACTAAAAGAGCATGTAATATAATATAAAGATCTACTACTAATCTAAATAAATAAATGCATTATACAAGAAATGACGGAGAGCCTAGATAGAGAGGCACCGGAAATTGGCCTCCACATAAACTCTGATAAGACTAAAATTGTGCATGTGGGGATATAAGACAAAGGGTGAGACATGGAAGTAATCTGCCAAAATTGAGAAAAGACTAAATGTGGCTCAACAAAAATGGCTAAGATGGATTTCAGGAGTCAGTTATATAGATCAGGTCTCAAACAAGGAAATTCTATGCCAAACTGGGAGGTTGTGACAGAGTGTCCTATGAGGTTTGTGGGACACGTTCTAAATGAACTAGGCATACCAAGAGTTGCGATGACATGGAGGCCAATATGAGCAAACAGGGACATCCTCATAAAACTTGGTGCCACACTTTCATGGAAGACCTCCAAACAGAGGAAACCAGGTAGGAAGAGGCTTCAGACATTGCCAGTGACAGATCTTGTGGAGACAGCTTGCCAGGCAAAAGTCTAGTAGAGATCTAGACTAGATGATAGAGATCTAGAATATTATTATAAATATATATATAAATATTATATATATTATAAAAATATATTCTAGATTAGATCTACTTTTTTATGGCTATGATGTTATAATAAATATTTTTTTGTTATAATTTTTAATTATTCAATTTAGAATTCTAGTCTACTTTATTGTATTATATTATTATAAAAACTCCTTAAATTTAAAAAATGTCATAAATAATACATTAATTTCTAACAGTTCTCCTTCATTCTTATTGCTTTTAGCATGGGTTGGGTTGCCTGAATCAGGAAAGTGAATGAGCTCCTCAAGAGTTTAAGTTTCTAATTATCATTCACAACTAGATTAACACATGGAGACATGCAAGGCATAATTATCTTCTCTTTGAAAGTAATGTCTGTAATGGAGTAACTGCTTTATATAGTTTGGGTGTAATTATTATGACATTAAATATATGATATTATGTTTTCTTTTTTAATTGCTTTTGTATAGAGCATTTTTCATGCTCAGTGTGCTATGGTCCAATCTCTTTTACAAGTGGCTTTGTGGGAGGAGGAGGTATCTGGGGATGGTTTCTGTGCTGCCAAAAGGCATTCAACAGATACATTGCAGCTTGATTCAAACACAAGCCCCTTCCACAGTTTATGCCACTGAGAAAGAGAGAAGAATGGGGAGAGATAGAGAGAGGAGGAGGGGATTGATAGAGAGAGAGGAGAAGGAGGAGAAAGAGAGAGGAGGAAATGAAGGAGAGAAAGAGAGAAGAGTGGAGAGAGATAGAGGGGAAGAGAGGGGAGGAAGAGGAGGAGAGAAAGAATGGAGAGAGGAGGATGAGAGAGAAAGAGGGAAGAGTGGAGAGATAGAGGGGAAGAGAGGGGAGGAAGAGGAGAGAAAGAGAGAAGAGTGGAGAGAGATAAAGAGAGGAGGAAGAGAGAGAAGGGGATAGGTAGAGAGAGAGGAGAAGAAGGAGAAAGAGAGAGGAGGAAGAGGAGAAAAAGAGAGAAGAGTTGTAATGTACTAGTTTAGAGAGTAGGTTAGTTTTGTTAGTTAAATATATTGTGTATAGTTTTAGCGATGGTAAAAGTAATGACGTAGTAAGACAGACTAATGACGTAGTAGACTTGGGCGAACAAGAGACCAACATGGCGTTATGTTAGAAGTAGGCTGTTTTGAATAGTAATTGAATAGCAGTTAGATATAGCGACGTTTTAGAAAGACTGGACGGATTTCCCAGTGCTTAATAAAGTCCCATTTTATAGAACTGAATGTTGTTATCAAGTCTATCTATTTTGTAATGTTCTGTGGCTAATGTTAAAGTAATAATTGCACAACATGAAGTCAGATTAGATTAGCCCACAACAGAGTGGAGAGAGATACAGCAAGGAGGAGAGAAAGAGAGAAGATTGGAGAGAGATAAAGAGAGAGGAGGAGATAGGTAGGGAGAGAGAGAAGGAGAAGAAAGAGGCTTTCCTTCTGAAATAAAGATTTTACATTCTTGCCCAAACCTTCTACAGGATTGCAAGGGATGGAAATGGGCAGGGTTTGAACTTGGGAGATCATGATCACAGTCCAAAGCCGCATACCACATGATCAGGCTATTGTACTATTTTAAAATTGATGCAGTAATACTAGTCTAGTGTAGGAGATTGATCATTAGGGTAAATAACAACTATGCTCCTCTGGTATACTACTTTTGCAGAATTAATTTGACACTTGAACAACTTTTAAATGCAGTTCTGGTATACTACTTTTGCAGAATAAATATGACACCTGTTCCAGTCCTTATGATTTTGTACAGTAGTGATGCTACAGAAGTTAGATATTCTGATGGTTCTCGTCTAGAATTATCACCTTGTGGGTCAACAATGATATATCATCCTTCTGTCACTGCCACTGAGCACCCTCATCATGGTAAGAGTAAATCTTTTTGTCTTTTGTGTCAATGTCATGTTTTTATTTAACGTACATAAAAATGCTTGTGTCTTATTGCAAACTTTAAATGGTTGTACACTCAATGGCAATAAAAGGCTAGTGCAATCACTCTTATCAAATACGAACTGAAGTAAAAGTAATATCCTCATGAGACAGATTTCTTAAGGACTATTTCTTTTCACACATTTCTATTGCCAAGTATTAACCGGGATATCATGTAACTAGTCAAATCTAAATGTTTTTATCAGATAGAAGGTAGACTCATCAACTTTATTAGATACAGGTGGAAAGTCTGTCTTCTTAGATACTCAAGCTTGGAAACCTTGGTTTGGGAGCAATGCACTAAGTGTTCATGCACATATCTCTATTCTGGCAACATCTCACAAAGGTTGTGAAATAACGTTTTAAACAAATGTATTTTTAAAAAAGGCAAACAACACTAATATTGCTTAAAATCATGCAGTTCAAATCATCTTTTATATTAAATTCTATGTGTGTGTGTGTGTGAATAATCTTTAATAGTAATAATAATAATAATATTTATTATCCGTAAGAAAATTTGTCTTACTATTTGTGCATTACACCAAACAAAACATTATAACTATAGAAAACCAAAATATACATTCACACCAGACTCACTCAAAATTTACATGTGAAATGTTTCTATCAGATTGTTGAATTGTTTTTAGACTCAGCTTGTCCCCTATAAATAGATATTATCTTATAAATTACAGACATTACTTCCCAAAACAGAAGATAATAATGTCTCATGCATATTCCTGTATCAGTCTAGTCATGTATATTAATTCTATATTAAGATTTATTGTTGGTTATTATGATCACCCCCTTCTGTTGCCTATGGTTTAATTTTGCTTATTATTGACATAAAAATGGAATAATCTGCTTGTCATTGTTAGATCATGTTGTTATTTACAGTGAAATATAAAACTATCCAGAAGAGAACAATGTTTGTGACCAGTGAGCACAGGGCTAAAGTTCTGCAGGCCTTGGACTTTAGAAACAGATTTGCAGAAAGACCTTATTTATGTAAAGAGTTGATTCCAGCAGATGATGTTCTGGTATGTTTGTTGTATATGTTTGTTTTTTGTCATGCTTATGTTTCTTAAGAAATCTGTATTTCTTTTGTACATATTTTTTTTAGTTTGCATTCAGAATTTTTCTCTATGTATTCTCTGCACAACGTTCATGGGATCTAAATAGTAAACAACTTGGCTACAGAACCACAAGCCAGTTTGAATCCTGGTCAGTGTTGCAATGGAATGTTTGATTACAGGAGGATCAAGTGCCAATTGATATTAATGGATGAAATTCAAAACATTTCCTTTTGTACTGGCTTTGTGTCACTATTATTAACAAGAAAAACATAACAAATACTTTTTAAAATATTATGTGTAATTGTATCACTTAGTTAGGATCATTCATGTGATTACATTTGTAATAGATGTAGAGTAATAAATCTGTGCGATTAGAAATATTTTTACTAGTTGTTTTTGTTTAGTGCAATTTCGGGCGATCTCATGCTATAAGCTTTCTCAATGTGCTATGATCCTATCACTTGTATGCACCAGTTGGGGTTAGGGAGTATGGAACATCTGACTGAATGTTACCATGAGCACTTTTTAAATGCATAAAAAAAACTTGTTCAATCATGGCTCAAGCCTCCACAAGGGGACTTATTCACTTTTTACCATCACATCTGTTAAGTATGAATTTATTTCCCTTGTTAGATATCAAACAAAATAATTAATTACCAATCGTTGATTAACTAATTGGTTATTTTGTTTTATTGATTCTTGTTTTATCTGGTACAAGAAATAATTGTGCGAAATTTTTTACTAGACAGACAGAGTGAGTGATATAAGCTTTGTAAAAAATTGTCTAGAAAAGCATGAGAACTTTATAACAAACTCAGTGGATCTCCATGTCTCAAAGGAAATTTTACTTAGTTCTTTATTGCTTAACATTAAATTCAGAACTATTAAGAGAAATCTGTCCTAGTCATTTAAAACTTGACAGGGGAAAAACGATCTATTTTGATTCAAATAAAATTTGTCAATTATTTGTGACAATTATTTTTTTTAAGACTTTATTATTTTAAAGTAAACAAAATACTTTTTATGTTATATCAATTTAATTTTTGTTTCTTTTTTTCCAGGCACTTTATTCTAAAATTGATAGAATTGCTTGGCCTAGAGACTTGGCAAAAGTTGATGTTGAAATTTTACCAGACGGTAGTAGAAGAATAACATCACTGGATGAGTATGCAAGTTTAATTGTCTCCCCACATGGTCAGGACTTTACCGTCTGCTATCTGTCACAGATTAGTAGAGAAAGAAAGTCAACCAAGAATGTTTTTGCACAGTCTTCTAAATCTGCAAGCTCATTTTGTGGCATGTCTAAAATATCTTTTGAGAAGCTTAAAAACGAGCCATCACAGAAAGACTTAAGGCCTAAGGAAGCTATTGTTCATCCATTTGAGTCTTGTCAAAGTTTCTCATATGACAATGAATTAGTCAACAATAATAATAGTAATATTCTTTCCACTCAGACTGAATCTACCTCTGTTAAAATGGGTGCTAAAAGCAGCTTTGAGCATGGATGTAAACCAGACAATTTTATGCCAGTCACATCTTCTGAGTCTTCAACAAGTAGGTCGTCTCCACCTCACACAAATAATACTGTTTTATTGAATTCTATCAACTCTATTGAAAATGTTACGTTTGATGTTGCAACCAACCAAAAAGACAATCAAAATATTCATGATTTCTACTCAAAGACTGGACTAGTACAAAGCCGAGATATTTTCATGGATACCCATTTTAATATGAACTCACCCTCTGCGCAAGAACTTTCTAGTATTAGTAGGTCCTCTACACCAGATGGTCTTAGAATGACCATAGACTCAGATGCCACACTTATCCAAGATAACACGTTAATATCAAACACTGCATCTGGCAACATGAAAGCTGCTCAACCCTCTCAATTCACCTCAAGTCCAAATGATGATGTTATTCAATATAAAAAGAAAATAATAGACAGTGGTTCCCTTAATGGGTCATTTTTGGAAAACTGTCCATCATTGCAACATGACGGATCAGCCTCTCATGAAAATAGAAACAAAGTAAAAGTAAGTCCAGAAATAGGAACTGAGTCTTTTTCTGCCACCTTACAAAATGATGCACATGCCAGTGCTGCATTGGAAAACATTAGTAACCATGTCAACCAAGTTAACATTGCCAGCGATGAGGATCATATCAAGATTGCTCAAAAATTGGACTTTGGTGATGATGTTGAAGGTCAGAGTTCATCATATGCCAGAGTTTGTGATTGTGAAGCTAATGAGATAAATGATGATTACTTGAAAGGACTGAAAACAAATAATCAAAGTCATAACAGGTTGAAAATTACAGAACCAGATCATGATGGGTTGAGAACTACTAAAACAGATCATGAAGGATTAAGAACAAATGAACCAGAACATGATGTGCTGAAAATGAATGAGCCTGATTATCATGGGCTGAGAACTATCCAACTAGATCATAATGAGTTGAGAACTACTGAACTAGATCATAATGATTTGAGGACTACTGAACTAGATCATGAGAACAGACGTCAATATGTTTGGTTGACCAAACATATATCAAGAAATGATTGCCCAACAGAGTGGACCATTCCACTCAAATTAGCTTTGGGAGGTCATCCAAAGCTCTCAGGTCATTTTGTTTTACATTGTGATCTAGTGGTCATGTCTAACTAAAGTCTTCAATACTAAAATTACTGAAGTCACAAAATAAATATTCAAAAGAAAATAATGAAATAAGCTTTTTACTAGTTTGAAGAATTTAATTACAATTTTTAGATTCTTTTTTTTTAATTTAAGTTCATTTGTATAGTAACTAGTACTGTTCATTGTTTGGTTTGAATTTGACAAAAGTTTTAGCAAAATCTATTTTAGATCTTAATAAGTATTTTTCATTAGCTGTGAAAATTCAAAGCAACCATTGTTTCAGCTAACTACTTGTTCATCTTTTTGGTTCATCTTGTTCCAACCTATGACTACCAGTAAAATGGCTTTTAGAGAGGTTTAACTTAATTCATTTTTTAACCCCAGTTTTACTTGTCCAATAGTGTTTGCAATATCTGGACTATCAAACACATATTTCTTCTAGCCTAATCTCTCCTCCTTTACTTCCTAATGTCAAAGTGGTGTATCTTGAATTTTTAATGTTAGACCCCTCTCACATTGACCTTTAATACAGCAGTTTACTTTTGGTTATCCCCACAAAGTTGTAGAAAAATACAAATCTTTTAAAAACTTTGATTCACAAGCAGCCTTTTGAACATAGAATCACATAAATATGACCCAACAATTTAAAACAATCAGTAGAAAAAAGAATATGTTTTAAAACTTAAAGCTTAAAATTTAAAGCTTATCTAAGGAGAAATAACTGCTAATTACTACCATTTATCTGAAAATTACAGGGTTTTGCTCCCTTTATGCTATATAAAACAAAATTAATTAATTAGTACTAAGAGAATAACTAATTGGTTAATTTTTTAATTGATTTGTGTATTGTTATTAACTATGAATAATTATGCAAAATTTCAACTTGATCTGAGAATGGGAAGTGGTAGAAAAAATGTGTCAATATGTATTGAGACTAAATCAATATATATGTCCACATCTAATATTTATTCCCATTTTTTCAAAATCAAATTAAATAATTAATTAATTAATTAACTAATTGTTTTGTTTTGTTTTATTGATTCATGTCTTGTCAGATTCAATGAATAATTGTGCAAAATCTTAACTTGATCTGAGAATGGGAGAAAAAATATGTTCAAATGTTTTGCCAGACAGACAGATTGACAGAGTGAGTTGATATAAGCTTTGTAAAGAAATTTTTACTTGTTACAAATTAAAAAAAACATAGCAAGAGACCTTGGAGTGTGGCCTGTTTTTACTGAGGCCCTATGTTCCATGAGGAACGCAAAGGAAAGATGATGATGATGATAAATTACTAATAATTGTAATATCTCTCAATCTGTTTGTTACAGAAGTTAGTGCAACCTCAGTGCCAAGCAAGAGGAGACTACTAACTGTCTCAACTCATTTCAAACCTTCAGCTAATGAATGCAGTTTCACTACAGTGCCCTCCCCTTTACCACTGTTGTGCCCCTATCAACATAAGCACAAAGTGTTATTTGCATCCTTCCAAGCTGACCAGTCAGAGGACCAGCACACCAGTGGTGATTTCCAGCATGGAAAGTTAAAAATGATTATTTCAGAAGGGGTAGTTTATAGGTGAGTGAAGATTTCTATTTTTTCACTTTACCATATGCAATTTATTTTGGGTTTTGCTTTACTAGTTTTAATTTGTTTAAACATTATTTACTAATCAAATTGTACTTTATTTTTATTAGAGATTTATCATTTTGAATTTATAAATGATTTTTTTATATGGTTACTTTCAGGCTGATCCAAAAGGGTGAGCTGAAAATAATTGAAATTCACCCTGGAGACGGAAGTGTCCTGGTATCTCAAGGCATTCAAGCACATTTCTATACTCACTACATTCTAGATGGGGACAAGGTTAGTTTACTTTAGTATGCCAATTCCTACTGGACAAAGGACCAGCTAACTTGAAACCTTTTTTACAACCAGGGTTTAATCTTTTTTTTTTTTATTGTTTTAAACTAAAAAGTATTTTTAAAATAGTAACCTAGAAATTAAAGAGGCATTAATGTTGTATATATTAATTCTTTATGTTAGATTGAAGAGAGAACTTACTCACTGAAGTCACTTCCACCAGGGAGACCTAAAGGAAGATACAGTGTTGAACATCTTATAAAAACTGCAAACAGGTTAGATAATTCATTTATGTTTAAGTTGCTAAGTTTCCCATTTCAGACCTTGCAATCTATAGAGCAGATGTTAATGTCATCTGTTTCTTTGGTCAACGGTTAACAAGCAGGGTGTTATGTGGCCAGCACAATGACCAACAGCCTTTACTTTCCTCAACTAAAGTCAGGTACCATTAGAGTTGGGTGGACTCAGGGGCACCCTAAAAATCTCAAATTCAAAATCCCAGTCTTCACTAAGATTTAAACCCAGGACCTCAGATTCGTAAGCCAAGTGCATAACCATTTGACCACCGCAACCCCAATACATTTATAGATTTACTATATTACACATTACCAACTGTAATGTGTTTATCTTTATCCATTTGAGTCATTCAGGTCAAGAGAGAAGATTCTTACATTAGAAAATAAGAAATTGAAATTTAGATGTTCTTTTTTTTTTAACATATAAATCAGTGATCCCAACCTAAAACCAGTGGACCATATCTAGTCCTTGCCACAGTGCACATTGAGGCTGCAGAAACTCAGTTCTATTGGTTTCAATGTTTTCTGGAATGTTTCAACCTATGACTAAATAGTAAATGTATACGCCCCTTTGACAAAAAGATTGGCGCCACTGGTCTAAATTTTCTAACCTATCTTGTTCTTCTTGTACAAACAAGGCTTGCTTCATGAGATTATATTTGCTTTCAAATACATTCTCATGAGTATGTTAAGTTCATTTGTTAGTTTCATTTGCTATGAAATTTAATTTGAACATTTTCTTTACCCTCAGATTTTTCTTGTTAAACACTCAGTGGGAAAAAAGAGGTCTCAGTGAAGTGACTCCATGTTGGAATGTAATTTTTTTTTTTTTTTTACTTTTGTAAAAATGGTTCATTGAAATAAGATTTGGTTAATTATTACTAGTTTCTAGTGATCTAAACAATGGAGAGGAGCCATTGCCATTTCTAATATTAGTAACTATATTAGAAGAATTTTTTTTTGTAATGAGAGAAATGTATTTAAGGGGGAGTAACTGCTTTTAAAGAACTGCAATAGAGGAAAATATTTTACTTCTAAGAGTGCAAGACAATAAAAGGTAAATGATTTCTAGTTAACAAGGAAACATTTCATTCAAAGTACAATGTGACTTAAAAGCAAAACATTATCTTGTGAAAATTCAGACATGGCTACATTAAATTCCTTTTTTTTTCCACAAATGTCATTTTTTTTGTAATACTTTGAAATCAATTTGGATGCCAAAAATATTCCTAATTGAACAAGATTTAGTATGTGATAACAACATTCAGTATGTGATAACAACATTTAATATGTGATAACAACATTTAGTATGGGATTATTGCTCACAAATATACAAAAATCCAGTTCCATTCACATGTTCATATTGTGCTCTATATAGTGTATACCTATATAGTTTAAAATGTGTTTGTTTCTTCTCTAGAAAGATGTTATTGCTGTTGTTGAGCCTTTGTCTACTTCATTGCTAGAAGAGTATCATGTGGAAGGACTGGGAAAGTTTTCTGCTTTCAGCAATGGCAGAGTTAGAATAGTTTTTACAGACAGGACTGCTTTAGACATGGTTTGTAATGTCTCAAATCGCTTGAATCTCAGTCAAGGTCAACTACCTCAGGTAAGATTTAGATCTATAAATAATAACTTGATCATAATTAAAGACATTTAATAAATAGCTATTGTTTGTATATATAGTATGGCATACTATTATCATATTATCATACTCCCACTGCTTATTTTAAGGGTTTCTGTCTAGTTTTCACTGCTGAATCAAAATATAATTGATAATAGCCTGGAAAAAGTTACCTAAGTTGCTTATTTAAGTTTTTCAAATCTGAACAAAAATGGCCTAAAGAAAACATATGTTTCTAAATTTATATAAATTTGAAGTATTTTCTGAAAGATTATTTATTATAATTTTAAAATTAAAAAATGGCACAGGTAAAGTAGTTACCTTGCTGTACTTTGGTGAATTTCGTTAAATACAGAGCGGGAAAGTGTAAATAGTGACCATGAGTTGTGTATGACTCGAAATACTGTTGTTTTGAGAGATTGAGAGTTTAGTTAGTTGGTGAAATGAGTTGATGAAGCTAAGTCTTTGTAGTCAGTTGCTGTAGGTAGTCTGTGTGCAACAGCTGAAGTAGTCAGTCAGTGACATAAGTTGATGAAATAAGTGTTGTGAAGTAAGCTAATGAAGTCATCATGTAACAAGTGAAGTTAGAAAGCTAGCCAAGTAATAATGCAGTAAGAGAGTTAATAGTTATGTTTAAAGTATGTATATATTAAAATAAAGGGATTAGTGTATTTCAAGACTATATGGATTATATTACATGTAAAACTCTATTATATTACATGTATTATGTCCATGGAAATTGAATTTATTTGTATGTAACTAAACATGTTATACAGTCAAGAGTTAAGTCATCATATGTCACATATGCTAGTAGTTCCTGTGATTGTTGTTGTCCAGTCTTTGGACTGTCTGCTTAAATGATATGCCTGTAAGCATCCTACAAATGAAAGTCATGATGTTCATTATATCATTGACAAAAAAAAAGTTATTGCACAACTAAATTCAAGCAAAGCTACACTGTAAAGTAAAAGTGAAAAATCCAAATAAAATTGAAATCCTAAGGGGTTTATTTTGTTTGTTTGTTGTTTTTTGTAGCAGCTTAAAATGAATTTCAGTTTTAGTAATTCCCCTAAAAAAAGAAAATATCTTTGTCAGAAAAGTTACAGACATTTCTTTAAAAAAAAAGATTTCTACATCATGCTCCTTTTCATGTCTAGAACTAGTCGTGCATGGTAATTAGACACTTAAACTGTTTTTTTTTTGGGCTGATTAAGGCAACACATTTCATACTTTAGTGGCATTATGAAAGAATGTCCACTTATACCAATTAGTCCTCTTAGTAAATTTTTTCTGCAAGATCTACATCTATCTTTTCTTTATTGAAATATTCCCTAATTAGAAAAGTGTTTTAATTTTTAAACTAGAAGTTATGTCTATTCCATATTGTTAAGCTCCATAATTATTTCTAGCTTGGCCCAGGAACCAATCATACTTGCAATCCCATATCACAATGCTAATAAATGCTTAAAGACATTGATTCAATTGTTCTAATTCATATGTTTTTCTTATTTTAGGAGTATTTTTTAAAAGGTTAAAGAATATTTCTTTGTGCATAAAATGACTAGTTAATTTTTTCTTCAAGACATCATTACCAGGAGCTGAGGTTGTCTCCCATATAAACACTGTTTGTAACAACAGTAATGCTCGTTTACTTTTGCCTTCTGGTAACTATGTTACAGTGGACATCAACTGCCCTGGAGTTTACAAACGGTCAGTTTTGTTATATGCTTTCTTTCAAATCTTCAATTTATGTTGATTAAGATCTAGTAAATTTATGTATTTCAAATGTCTATCCCAGTGTTTCCCAAACTGTGTTCCGTGGAACATTGAGGCCTGAATAGGTAGTCCACAAACTACTGGAATAATTAACTAGTAGGCCTCCACATGAATAAACCTCTCTAAAAAAATTAGCACATTGTTCTGCTAAATCCTCAGAATGTGCGAAGTGTTAAGGAAAAAGTTTAGGAAACACTGGTCTATTTAAATTTTCATTTCTGTTTTGGCGCATTCTAATAATAGTGTTTAAAATTGTCTATAATCTTATTATTAATAATAAAAAAATAAGATGGTAGGAGGATGCTCTTTAAATTTTTAGTTATCATTGTAATAAATAAATTTTGATATACATATATAAGATTTAACTTTATAAGCAATTTACTCTGTTGATCATTGCACGCAGTATTCAGTGACCATAGAAACTGATCAAAATGACATCATTTGCCCCAAAGCTTACAAGCAGATTGGACATAGTTTAAAGTACTATTATAAAATACAAATGATCTACCATCAATTTGTATATTATTATTTTCTCATCTTAAAAAATTGGTATAATGTTTTTTGTTTGGTGTAATGCACAAATTGTAAGACAAATTTCCTTACGGATAATAAAGATTATTATTATTATTATTATTATTATTCCATAAATAGCTATATCAAAGCAGCAATAGATTGGGTTTCATGGGTTAACACAATCCCAGCAGAGAGGCCAGACTTTTATAAACATCAGCAATCTGTGGAGCTCATTCAAAAGTTGGTATTTAGTGTTAGAACAGAAACCATATCTATATCAATATCTATATCTAAATGTTACAATTGCTAAGATATAATCCATTTGGACATTCATTAATTTTTATTAGATTCATTAATAAACTCATTTTTACTTGTATTCTTCTGTTTTATAGAGTTAAAGAATGCCAACTTTGAAACATTTATTTCCATTCTTTTCTCTTTCATGGAAAAGTCCTTTTAATGAACCTTTAAATGAACTAGTTGTGAAATAATGTAGTTATTGTCATTTCTAATCAGTGAAAATTTAATTCATGAATGGAATTCAATATTAAAGATATAAATATGTTTAAATCTGCATAAGTGAAAGTATTTCAAATCTGAAAATGTATGTGACGCTGGCTTTATGCTTAAATCCTACAGCAATGAAGATCTAGGTAAGAAAATTTTAAACCACTGGCTTTGTAATATTTCTTCATTTGTTCCTTTTGGAAGACAGTTGCTGGCAATGTTTTCACTATGCCAGAGTCAGCAACTTTTTAAAACATGGAAAATAGTCTGTTTAACTTTCTTCCTTTGAGATCACTTAAAGATTGTATTTGGCAGTCACACACCATAAAGGATAACTATTTAAATATCTAGGATAGTCAATGAAGAGCTTACATGTTGTTCTTACTAGATGTCTACCTCTACATGCCCAAGATGCTATTTAATTCGAGTTTTTAAACTACTGCCTTCTATTAAAACATTATATTTTGCATTTCAAATATTTGTGTGCATTATTTTCTTCCAGGTAAGTTTGACAACATTGATTGTGTATTTCTTTTTTTTTTTGTTTTTTAATTTTATATTTATTTTTTATATTTTACAGAGCAGCAGAACTTGAACTGAAAAAAATATCTTGTTTTAACTGTATCCTTTTCAATAAGTCCTCCCTTTTTTAAGGGCCATTTATTGTACTCAGTTAGACAGTTACCTATCAGTATTAACCAAATGCTTCATTACATTTTTGTTTGCGTTTGCTTTGTGATATTTTCTTTAAGTTTGATTGTGAAACATTTAGTATTCTAACATATAAAAATATACATTTGAAAAGGAAATATTGCACTCCTCGCTAAACTTACTCTACAACTCTGTAGCCTCTTCTGTCTTCACAAAAGATTCTAAATTTCCTTGAGAATTAAAATGATTTGCTTTTTTCTTAAAACTGTTATTTTCTTATCAGAATCGTTAAAAAGTTAAAATTATGAAATACAAGTTTTAACCAAGAGATACTGTTGTCCCTGCTCATTAAATGGCCTTGGGATTTGAAATTTCAACAACTGAAATGGCCAATCAAATCTTTAGTGTCTTGTTTTCCATTTGAGGTTGTTGCCTATTTTTTTTAAGTGCCCCTCCTACCCCCAACCTTTTTTTTTTTGTAGCCAGTCTATAAATGCTAAAGAACTTCTTTCTTTGTTCTCTTTTGTCTGCCATTATTTCTTTAAAGTATTTCTAACTGGACAGCTAAGCATTCCAAGGCTGCATGTAGCCAGGGCGACAAACGGTTCCCGGTCATTTCATCCCCAGTCACTTCATCCCCGGTCATTTCATCCCCTGGTCACTTCATCCCCTGGTCACTTCATCCCCCGGTCACTTCATCCCCGGTCATTTCATCCCCTGATATTTTCATCATCTGATCATTTTTATCTAACAAATTTTAATTTTAAAAATCATGAAATGAACAATATTTAATGTATTCATTTTTTATTTAAATGACAAAATTGTAACACGTTAATGTTTAAAAGGAATTAAAGCAAAACTTATACAGGCGATATGATATCACGAGGATGGATGAACTTTATTAGAAAAAAATAAAACCTTATTTCAAGGCTAAAAATGACGCGCCCATTTTCTAGAAAGAGCGATTGAAAAATAAAATAAAGTGAAACATGGTCATACTTTCACCACACCTTGGCCTTTGATGATAAGTTATCAGTGGCACGGTCATAATTATTGTAATCGCACTTCTGTCTCTCAAAAGATTTCCTCTACTTGCACCACACCTTGGCCTTTGATGATAAGTTATCAGCGGCATGATCATAATTATTCTAATTGCACTTCTATCTTTCAAATGATTTTTTACTACTTCCACCAAACCTTGGCCTTCGATCCGGATAAAATTATGATATTACAACCCCCACATCCAATAGAAGTGCTATAGCTAAGTACACACCCAGATTTACAATATAATATAAGATTTCTCATTAAGAAAACAAAGTGGAAGAGGAAACACTATAAACGCTTTAGTAACAAGTCATAAAATGTCAAAAAGCATTCTACATAATCATATTTATATACAAAATATTTAATTGGGGATGAAATGACCGGGGATGAAGTGACCAGGGGATGAAGTAACCAGGGAATGAAATGACCGGGGATGAAATGACCGGTCACCTGACAAACAATGCCTATGATTATTTTGTTGTATTAATAAGCCTTAATCTCAAACAGATATAGTTGATAACACCCTCAATGTAGGGAAGCATGTACCAAGTGAACCAAGCCAACTGCTGCATCAGAGATTACATGACTCCACTCACCACACAACTTCAGCATCCTTGAACCCCAATCAAGATGATCAAATACCTTCTATCCAACCTCAGTCCATGATGCCACGTATCAATGCACCAAAAAACCTTCCTTTAGATTGTACCATTGGTCAGACGTCAGTACCTTATGTCAGTTCACAGACTTCTAGGTCAACATTGCCAAGAGGTGATCCTCAATACAAAAAACGTGTACATCTGACATCATCATACCGCAGAAACGAGGATGAAGAATTCCCTGATGTACAACAGGTCTTGTTACAAAATTCACACATGATCAGTGAAATAGACAGCTTTCTGGAGAAAACCAAAAAGTCTTGATGCCTGTCTGATAAAAAATTTGACTTGTATATAAAAATATATTTGATCTTAAACCAAAGTCAAAGACTAAAGAATGTTTCATCTCTTTAAGAGCTAGTTTCTGACTGTGTAATGTGATCTGATCATTGGCCATTTAGAATGATTCATAACTTGAAATCAAATAAGAAAGCAGAAAGATTATTTTTGAACTCAAGTGAGAGCTAAATATTTCAGGACAAGATTGTCAAGTGTGTGGATATATTTGCATGTATTAAAACAACGTGATAATCTTATGCCAGCTCTCTGGAAAGCAAGTTTAAAAAAGACATTCACAGTTGTGCTGTTCACACAATAGCTCAGGTAATGTCAACAAGTTGGATGAGTGGTACAAGAGGGATGACTTGTACACTGAAAAAGTACTGGTTATATTACAGTAGAATGAGTGATGTATATGTATGAGTGATTTATAAGTTGATGTTTAGTTCTTCAGTTGTGCCTTACTAATTTTCATTAGCAAGATCTAATAAAGCTTTATACCTTTTATTGTTTTGTTTTCTTTAATCATAGATTCTAGATCTACTTTATACAAGTATGAAAAATAGACTTTATAACACTACAGTCCAATAATGCATCTATAAGTTTGGTTAGAAACAGAAGATGAAGCCTTCACTATAATTTCTGACATCTTCACATTTTTGTAATTCTGAAGTGAACAACTGTAGTAAAACCTATGTTTGGACCAACAAAATTATCTTATTCAATAGATATGTATCAATTGCTTATATTTAAACGTGACAAATTATTGACTTGAAGTAACTGTAATAAGAAGCAAAATATAAAGGTTTAAAACCTTTCAAACTAGACATATTTTTTTTTTTTGCAATGTGCACACAATTAACAGAACATTTGATCTTTTCTAAGGCAATTACAATGTGGCCTCAAATGTTCTCACTCTTGTGTGTAAAACAACAACAACATATATAATAAAAACAAAAAACCAAGTAATTCCAATCTTTTAATTCAACTTCTGATTTTGAAAAGTTTAGTTGTTTTTTGTTAAAGTGTTTTATTATGGTGCACTCAATATAAATGACTAATGGTGGTAGACTTGTTCTTCCAGAGACAAAAATGTAGTGCAATAATCTTAATCCAAAGTTAGCATACATATGCTACTTAACTGACTGGCCATCTTATCACTACAGCCAAAAGTACTTACTGCACAAGCCATTGTGTCATTTGAGGTGAGGCTGTTCATTAACTCATTAATTTGCTTCTAGCTTCCCACAATGCATGGCATACATGCACAGGTTCTGACAAAGCTCTATCTTCAAATCTGGCTTTTTTTATGGCCTTTTTTTCACCCAAACTGCACCTCAACAACACCAATGGCAAAAGTGCACCTTTTTTTTTTTCTTGAAGGTTTAATTTTTTTTTAAAATCTATTTAACAAAGCATTTAAAGTATGATGATTAAAATGTTTCACTCTTCATTGCTCAAATATGTGAAATTAAATACGTAGAGAAAAAAAAAACATTGTCAAGGTTGATACATACAGTCCAAGAAATGTCCATACATCATGAAAAGGTTCAATGCCAGACATACAGATGACTTTCTGTTTACAAAACTGATTAACTGTTCCACATGACATAGTCATAGGCTGTACATAACAGTGTAGCAGGTCAACACACAAATCACACAAAAAGACTTTTAACAAGACAACAAGCAAATGATAAACTGAAATCATGTAACAAAGCTATAACATAAAGCTTATATAGTAAACATAGTACTTTTCTACTTCTATATATATTTTGTTTTACTGAACATTTTAATACATATCTAACTTGAAATAAAGTTGCATAAGAGATTGAATATTTAGGTTTAATCCCATAAGAGAAAACATAATGACACTGATCCAACCACTTTAAGCATATTTTTTAAATGTTATTTTAATTTTTTTTTTAAATGATAAGATTTCTCATTTATGGAACTGAAAAAAGAAAGAATTAATGTTTTAATTTGTTTGGCAAATAGAATTATAATATTTTTCCTAAAATTCTTTTCCCAAAATGCATCCAAACACTGACCAAATCATTAGAAACTGATCTAAGCTGATAAGCATTAAATAAACTCCACAATAATAAAGCTCATTAAGACTTTCAAGTCATAAACCAAAAACCATTTGCTGATAAAACAAAAGTCTTAATCTGAGATGAGTTTCTTTCATACACTGGTATGCCCCTTTTTTTTTGTTTACATACCTAAGTTTTAGTGAGGTCTTTGACTAAAGAACCAATGGAAGAAAATGTGTTTGTGTAAGAAAGAGAGAGTAGCTCAGTTATAGCTGCTACCAAACACACTAAGGCCACCTATGTGGGAGACATTAACAACCATCATTGTTCTGGCAAGATTTCTATCACATTCTCCAATAGTCCAAGAAACAGCAAGTCAAGCCATAAAACTAGAAGCATTAGAGTAATATATCATCAGGGACTCAGTGACTTTACAGTGTCATTAGATAGATGTACAAGAAGTATACATTTATAAGCATTAGTCTATTTTAAAAAAATGTTAAAACCTACGCGCAGTCATGTGTTTGTTCATTTAACACAAAACTTTCCATGTTCTAATAACACACTGAACATGTACATTATTAAGACTGTTCCAACTATTGGAATCTATATTTTATAAATAAAAATATTTGTTAAAAAGTAATTCTAAAGCTGTTTTTATGCAAATATTTGATAAGAAACAAAAAGCTTATTGTGTTGTCTCTGAAACTCAAACCTAATAAAAATGATGCAAAAAAAAAAAAAAATGTGAATTAGTAAGACATTGTCATTAATAAATCAAAACCAAACAGCAGCAAGAAAACCTTTCAAACACAAAAGCTTATCTGATTTTTTCATCAGGCAGGCCATGTCTGCAATGAATATAGAAGAAAGTGATTGGTTCTACTGCTACATGTGATTAAAACATGGCCCTGACAATTTTGTGTCTGTGTTGTACCAACTAAACAACTAATTCCTAGATAAAATAAAAATGTATTCACTATTTTGACATCTAACCATTTCTTCAGTTAAATAAAATCTTTGAAAAGAGAACTGCAATAGATTAATGTTCTTCCTGCATTAGATTAATGTCCTATCAGCACTAGATTTATGTCCTATAAAGATGCAAATAAGTTGAATAGGCACATATAATACATACATATTTTGACATGTCCACTTAAATGTAATAAATCATACAGACATACATCTTTGGGAAACAGTGGCTAAGTACACAACTGTTGACTTAGTTATATGTCACACATGACTGTTTTTGATAAATGTTTTTGTATTATTAGTCACAAAAGACTGATCTAATACACTTCAGATACAAGTCGAGAGGACTGATCCAATGCATTAACAAAAAAAAAAGTCAAACTGTTCTGAAAAAATGTTTAGTATCATTAATAATAGAAGACTAATTTCAATACATGTGTTGGCACTTTAAGTTTTACAAATGAAACACACATGTCCCCTACACATATGGGACATAAATTATTACAAAAAGTTTAATTCTCGGTGCAGCAGCAAATAGCATACAAAATGTAAATTTAAAAAAAAAATGTTGGCATTCTGTTATGTAATGATCTCAATGATAAAGCTTTTTTTCATTCATTTTTGTTGTTAATTTTAAATGCAACTCTACCTGGAAGCAGACAATACAACAATTGTAATCAATTATACAGACAAACAAATTTGATAAGATTACTAACAAGCTTGACAGTGTCATTGCAATCTTTTCGATAAGCTTTCTTTGAATCAAATATTTGAATGTACTAAATCAAGAGTTGTTAAGATCATCAGACTCAACCCCTAGAATTCAATCATCTTTAACAAAAACAGGATTGTGATGTTTTTAGTTCTGCACAAATCTTATTTTTATCTGAACTACTTATTCAGAAATACTAAGGGAAAATTGAAAGGTCCAAAATAGAAAAATTTGGAAAAAAAAAATTATTGCTTTATTTCAATACGTTATAAACTCAAAAGCCAATTATGCACGTTAATTGTTCATTAATAGGTTAATTGTTTTATAGAACAGACATGCATACAACATATTTAAAGCATAATTAATCTACCTTTTAAAACAATGATTTAGTATTTTTGAGAAACTAATGAACAATAGAGGTGGTTGAGTGGTAAAGCACTTAACTTCAGGATTTGTAGGACACCCCTGAGTCCACCCAACTCTAAAAAGTACGAGACATTAGTTGGGCAAAGTATAGTTGGTCATTGTGCTAGCCACCTGACACCCTCGTTCATCATCTGCCCTCTAGATCGCTAAGTGGAAAGGGGTATTTTACTTTACTTTCAATGAGCTATACAAAGTGTCAAGATGTACCACAGGAGTTCTATTGGGGCCTAAAGGAAATCCTTTCTGCATCCAAAATACAAAAAAACATTGAAATCAGATATGAATGTCAGTCCTTTAGCTAAAAATGTTTTTTCATTGCATGGTATTCCAGAAAATAAATGAAGAATACATGTTCAGTTTATTTTTTTAACTCAATAGTTTTTGGACCAATGTTCATTTCGTGAAACTAATACTACTGATTGCTTTTAAAACACATCAGAAAATGTAACAGGCAAATAGAAAAACAAAGGTCCATGATAGAATGAAGTATAATTAGGCTCTGTATCTTTGTACTAAATGTTTAAAGATTAAATACAAGTTCTAGGTTTGGTAAGATTCATTGTTTACATTTGGGATCTAGCAATAACAAGTTACTTTTTCTTTTTAAACTATGACCTAGCAACAATGACAAGATTTTATTCATTGGGCTGTTTTCTATTCATAACTTCACTTATACAATATTGATCTGCAGTTATTGTTCCAATATAAAATACAAGTCAAATATTTACAGAACAAAAAAACAAAAAGAGATACCATAGTCTTGATTTTAAAGAGCCAAACATAACCACACAAATATAATTTAATAGATAATAAAATAAAACAAACACAACTCTGTAATAGAAGTAAGAAAAAGAGAAATTTACACAAGTACAATAGGAAGTCTAGACTGTAAAAACGGCTAATACAAAATGGAAAAAAGATGAAATGACAAAGGGAGTTTGTATTACACAGACTTAAGAGGTGGCACCCTGACATAGTAAAGCACTAACTCACACTTAGACCACATTCACAATGAATGGCAATGTCTTTAATTCTAAAGATTGAAGCTGAATGCAATGTTTCACATGGCTATGCAAACTCAGTTGCCTGCATATTTTCCTACATCTGATGCAGACAAAGCAGTTGCCCTAACCTCAAATTAACCAAATTGAGATCATTATTCCCAGATAAAGTAGAAACATTAAAATCTTGCATGACTTAGTAATTTTCTTTGAGTTTTGTGGCTTATCCTAATCCCATACAGTTAAAGAATAACACAAACTCCCTACTTAACCTTGTTTCAAAAACAGTTTACATGTATGTGCATACAATTTGCATACTCTATTTTTTAAACCAAAGGGCGCACTTTCATATGACCACAAGTAGTCTTTGAACATATATCTTAAACATGATGAAGATGCTAATGCAATCAGATTTTGAAGTGTGATCAATGATGATGAGATTAGGCTGTGGATAATGTCAACTGACTTTTATATCTCTTGTTTTAAAAATGGTTATGTGTATAAAACATGCAAGTTTGATAATAAAACTTTTTCCGGAGACCTACTGGACTTATTGCCAGCAGGATGAAGGCAGCAATGAAATTTTTCATACATCTTTTCTTTTAGATCTAACATTAAACCAACAGACAGCACAAAATAAATGGTGGCTTTTTCTCAATATTGGATGCCGAAAATCAAAACCTCACTAAAAAGAAGTGCAACTGTCAAAGAATAAAGCCGAATCAAAGGAATGAATCGATAGACTTGACCCACAGTTTATTGAACAAGAAAAGGACTATCTAGTTCTTGAAGTAGCATTGACACTTGACAAATACAGGCTCTTTTTTTTTTAAAATAATTTCAAGAAAAGATGAAATTTTAATTTTATCATTAGGTTGAAAAGCTGTCAACAAACTTTGTGGAAGAAGCGTCTGAAATAACATATTATATTAAATTTGTTTAGTTTTTTTAAAAACCTTAATTAGACACAATCTTTCAATACTCTCAGAAGATTAAAACAGTGGAGTCCAGATAATCCAAACTATGACAATATGTAAGTCTGCTGTTATCTGAAACCAAAATTTAGACTATTTTTAGGAATGAAAAATATAGAAAACTACTTTGACTTGTGTATAAGAAACATTTGGTTCCCTAGTCATGCACTTCCTACACAGAATTGTTTTCACAACCATGAAATCAAAGAAACTGAGTTTATCCTGTAGCAGTTGATGTTACTCCACATTGTTAATTGAAATGGGTCCGATTCCAATCATTTCACACTATCTGGACTCCACTCTACATTATTCATTTCAAATCTAAACTTTTCAACTCAATAATCCTCATTAATCCTAATTAATTTTGAGTGAAAATACCAGACAAAACTAGTATTGATTTGTCATTTTCTTCAAACCTAAACCCACAAATATTTTTTTATACATTAAAATGTTTTGTTTTTTTTTGGGAGGGGGGGGTGTGAGGAAAGAGGTCAGGAAGGGCAAATTCCTTTCTATTTCTAACACTAGTTAGTTTGTTTGTTTTCAAAACTGATTTATTTATCAAATGACTATTTTTGTGACTATTTTAGTAAGCATCATCCATTCATTAATACTGCGTGTACATATCTAAGTGTTTAGTTTGATCACAAGCATTTATAGAATACAAATAAAAAAAAAATTGACTGATCTAACCCTAACCCTAAAGCTCCATCATGCTGTTGTAAAAGAAATGTTTTAAATGAGAACTCATTGACTGAACTCAACCATTCTTGCTATTTATGATATGAATTTCAATTAAACATACATAATATACCAACTGATTGTCCAATTAACAAATGCATTGTCACGGAAAGTTGGCTAATCACTAATATTGTACACTTTACAAGATGCAGAGGTGATGATAGCCCACAAAAGGATACATATGTATATTTTCTAAAATTATATTTAATTTAGTGTTGATTTGTACAGGATATTGGGGGTTTGTAATTCGTTTTTGATTTAAAAAATCCAAAATGTATAACCTTATTCAGACAGCTGTCTAGAAGCATATTTAAAACTAATAACAAACATTAAATGTTAAAACTATATTCACCATCAGGAGCATTATTTATATGACATTTCACTTTGGTACTGTTCTGTGTAGCCATCATCACAAGTGTGCAAAAGAAATACTGTACAATCAATGCAATAACTTTATACATTGTGTCTGTTGATGTACACCCAAAACAAAACAAGAGACGTACAGGGTGTCTCTAAGTTAGTTGTTCCTTAGTCTACAGACTATTGATTGCTTTCACTTTAGTCAAGTTTGAAGCAAGACAACAAAAAAACAGTTGGCCAATGTACATGATGGTAGAAATACAATTTTTTGATTAAAAAAATTTTTTTCTTTAAATCACATATTCAAGAGTTGTTTTTTATTGGTGTTGTTGTTTTTAAAGTTGAAAAATATGTACAATGCAAAAAAAAAAATCCATCTCAACTAGTAAAGAGAAAAAAAAAAAGATTGTGTACATGTTAAAAATCTCACAATGTATGCACACAAAATAAATGACTAAGAACATAATTTTATGTTGAATGTTTCAGCTACCAAGTTACTGATCTCATGTTAAATTCCTAATGAAAGCAAGATACAGGTCATCTCTATTTCACCTGTACTGTCTAGGTCAACACCTTGGGATAAGAAAGTCTCCTCTAAATAAGGAATTCTACCAATAGACTGTATCCCCGTGTCCTGCCTGCTCTAAGAGGATCTTGAGTTCAGTAATAATGAGTGCAAATACATTGAACATGGTGTCAATCACAAAAATGGGTCAACGTTTCATTCCCAGAGTAGCTATTAGTGACAGTTTTATAATGGTTGAGTGTTCTAGACAATCTCTATTTCCCGGCCATTTTTAAGAATTTGACAACCTTATAACCAGTGGTGTCACTACCAATTTGTTCATAAAAGTATATGGAAAACTGAATTTAGTTTGCAGTGAATTGTGTGTTTACAGTAAAAGGTGTATTTAAACATAGAAGTGTTTAGAATTAATAGTGAAAAAAATTAATTAAAAATAACAAGAATATGTAATTCAAGGCTTAACTAGAAAATTAGCTATCATGTAAAGAAAAAGGTTGTTAACACAGACAAACCAAAGGGAAGCTATCAAACAAAAGCTAGAAATGAAAACTGTCAAATATGTGACTTAATGAATTAGTAAAAAACACTTAACACAAAAATAATTAAAGTACGACCAAAAAAACTTAACAGAAAACAGAATATAGATGATTCAAGGCCAAAAGAAGCTAACCAGAAGATAAATGGTTCATCCCTAGATGCTGATAAGCAAATGAGCATATGAAATAATAGCAAAACTAAATATTCTAATAAAGAAATGTTTACATAATAATAATGACTGTTCCAATTCTCTCATTAGGATGTCATTAATTTAGTATGTTTTTTTTTTTCTCTTTAGAATCTAAGCTACATACAATTAAAAAAAACAAACGTAACTACCTATATAACAAGAAATTTACAAATTAACTGTTTTTATTTCTCTACATCAATGCCAAGCTCCAATTCAAACATGGCAAACTGTTTTCAAAACTAAATGGATCCTTGAAACTTTTGTCATGCTCCTAGATTGGTTTTTACTTTATTAGTTTATTTTGGCTCAGGTTGTTTTCAGAGCATTTTTTATATTTACCAACACAAGTGAATGATGTATGCATGATATAATAAGTTTGATATAGATATACATGTAACAGTTCTATTTTAATTTGCACAAAAAAATTTTTTTTTTTCTTTAAAATTATACTCGAAAGCTTGGCACTACAATATAATTACTTTCAAAACAATGAACAAATGTTTTTAAATAGATAATTGGGTGCTATAGTTATTTTACTGAACTTTGAACTTAAGTGGACAAATATTGGCAATTATTTTATTCGCAAAATAAGGTAGTGACTTAGTTTTTCTCAGTAATCTCTAAACTTAATAAAAAAATTACTTAGGCAAATGTGCAGTGATTAATGTCAGTCCTTTATTATTTATTTTTGATTACTTAATCTTCAAAGTGAGAATATAATATACAAAAGTCCACCCAAATATATCAGTTCAATAGATATGACAACAGAATGAACAAAAGAGCTATCTGTTGAGAATACATAACAAAGCCAAAGAAGCATCATGCTCGATACTAAACATGACCATATCAACCATTCTTACACACTAAGACAATGAGCTTACAACCAAATGGCCCATACAAGTGAATCAAATACTGAATCAAAACTAATAGGGTCATCATAATCACATATTTCATCTTAAGGTTGAATTTAGTACAGAAAGAATATTTTGCCTTTCAGCAAATTTACTGCGACCAATCAAATGATTTCTGAAGATGACAAAATAGTTCTACTCTCCGTGTTAAAATGAAACAAGCAGCAATTTCTTTTTTGATCTTCAGTCCAGTCTTTTGAACTGGTGGAAAAATAAGTTGCAATGTAAAAAAAAAAAGGTTCGGATGCTAAGGAGAGACAATCGCACATGAACTTCAGCAGTGATCATCAGGCTTTGAATGAAAGGAAAACATGTATGTTGTAATAAAACACTTTTCCAACATTTATGTACTCAATGACCTACAACACAGGGTCAAAACAAAAAGAGCTATATAGGTCAGTGTTTTAACTAGAACTGGAATGATTTCTTAAATCTGGAATATTTATTTGTTTTCTACTGGGAAAAAAAAGTGTATGGTAAGGATATTAATTTTACCACACACACAAAATTTGTATAGTACATTTGTATTTACTTAAACTTTTTTTCAGTGATCTATCTAAATAAATATAAAAATTTAATTTTAAAAGGTATCTTTAAGCAAAACATTACAATTTAATTGATCTATAAAATGAATAACCAGAGCCCAGTAAACTGTCCTATTTAATGATGTAATATAATCACTTCACAGCTGAAGTCTTAAAAAAAAGTTTTCATAATTTATAAAAAAGTTGGGACCTGAGGAATCAGTATCTAGATTACACAAATGTAACTTTCAGCAAACAGTATGCTTGCCACAAGTAATTGTAAAAACGTATTGGAACAAATAACAATCTGAAGACTTCAAATCATTCTCAACAAACCAAACTTTAATTATTTATTTCGTTAACAGAATTAAATTGTTTCCTTTTTGTCAGATACAAATGCTGTCCAGGTCTATTTGAAAGATTAGACTAGCTCACAAATATCAGATACACCCCTAAAGTATACAAAGTTAATATAAAAACCTATCCATAATATGGGAAAAAAAATCACCCCAAAAGTCTATAAACCTATTTAACTGGAATAACAATTGTTAGTTAAGACAGCTCTCATTCCACTGAATGTTTTATCACTTGAAACCATTATTAATTAAAAGCTGGTCTTTTTTTTTTTTACCTCTTTTAATAATGTTCTTAATTTTGTTTCAAAAGATTCACTCATTTCAACACAAACGTTTGACACAAGGTTTTAGCATTACAAATAATTGGAATCAGTAGCATCAACAAAAAAGCTCAATTCACCCATCACTTGATCAAGTCATCCAACACTTGATCAAGTCATCCAACACTTGATCAAGTCAGCCCCTAAATCAAGTTAATGACAACCAATGAGATTGAGATAATTATTATAACCAACTAGGACTAAGTCATTTAACTCATTTAGAAAAAGAAAAAAAAAAAAGGTTTGTGTAGCTTATCACATGGAAAAACAATGCATATAATGAAAATTCACGGTTTAATTGAGAAAGAACATCGCAATGACATTGACTGAAACATCGAAACAAGTAGCAAATCAAATGTTATTCGTAGCCAACTGTTCAACTGTTTCATGCTGACATCTTGAGAAGACATCACAACAATAAATTAAGAACTTTTAGTTTTAACTTTGTCCCTTTATGTAATAACAAAATAATATGTCTGACCTTTTCAAAGACATTGAAATTTTAAGAACATTTAAATTAAAATGAAAACAAACAAACAAAAAATATTTTTGACTTCTGAAAAATGTTCAGTTATTTAAAAGCTGAACTTTTAGATGTATACAGTACAAGTAACAAGAAAACTCCCTGTAAAAATAAAACCCTGCTACAAGGATAACAAAACAGTGCAGACATAGAGCAGAGGCGTAAGGGGTCAAACTAACACTACTGGTCAACTTGCTGACAAAAATATTTTTAAAATTAATAAAAAATGTTATGTCCCCAAAATAAAAAAAATAATTTTTAAAGGTTTTATCTTTCAGTTAATGTATATGTAGCATTCACTAGGTTAAGAAAAGGAAACGACTTCGTGCTACAAGTCCAATGACAACTCACCACTGAATCTACTGTTTAGTAGCTCAGAGTGATTTACACTTTGAATCTCTTATGAACTGCGACTTACACAACAAAAACTGTTAAAAAGAACAGAGGCAGGGAGTATTATAACCAAATATAGCTCATAAACATGAAGTAATCTTAATTATACATGGGCCAACATTACATGATTTACACTGAAACAACAAAGCACAAACACTTGTGAAAAGACTCAATACTATCACTAATGCAAAAAAACGAAAAGAGAAATTTTATAAATCAATGTTTCAACATTTGAAAAGAAACACATTTTTTTAATTAAAAAAAAAAAAGAGTTAATAAACTTTTTTTTTACTTTAAAGGATCCAAAGAAAAAAACTTGTACACATAGAACAATAACTAATCAAACAAAAGAGGACATAGAACAACTAAATAGTCAAATAAAAGAGATGTGTTTGGATTTTTAATTTCATACAAGCCTAAATAGAAATGCACAAATATAATAAATAAACACAAAACTCATTTTAGACATAAACAAGAAACCAAGTTTGAATACTGGTCACAAGTACACACACAAAGCCATTTCCTCAAATAATGGACTCTGTAAACAAAGCCCTTGGCACAAACATACAATTGAAACAGAACAAAGGCTGTTGCACAAACATACAAAAAAAAAAAGTTACAATAGATACCACAGACTGTTAAATATGAACAAACAAGCATCAGGACACCAAAACTTTGCTGTTTTATTCAGTTCAATAGGACAACTTAGCTAAACATCAGGACACTAACATATGTTTTATTCAGCTAAGAGACACCAAAATAACAACCACATCACTGGGTGTGGGAAATGCACAATGTGTTTTTGAATGGATTGAAACAGGAAAACAAATCAAAGAACTATGATAGCGACTTTGGACAACTAACTAAGCCATATGTGTGTGCAGCCAAAACTTAAGAAATCACAAATGTCATCAAGTTAATATGAGAATCATCTTGTAATGAGTATTGATTTTCACTTATAAATTTTTAAAGCTCTTATATTACAAATAATGTTTAGAAAAGCATAATTACTAAAATTGTTGGGAAATATGAATTCTAATTAATTTTTTATAACTTGAAAACAGTGTATAGTTGCTAATTTTGTTTTGATGAAAGTTTCCATATTTATTCTAAAACATGTAAGATATGCTTTAATTATTCTATGGTTTAGAAATCTGCTTTTAAACACTTGGGATCCAAAAGCTAATGAAGTTGTACAAATAATGATGATAAAAAAATAAATACAAATAGCATTTGAATGAATACAGAGATAATAATTTAGGATGTCAGATACTGGATTGTCCTTATATCTCATTTATTGCCTCCAATGGCAACAAATTTTTCTTTTTTTCATTAGGACAGACTCAGGTCCGTATTTGACCCAACACGCTTGTCTATTAGCCGACAACTGTTTCCCCTCAGCTTTACACAAGTGCCAGCAACAAAAATGTTTCCATTCAAAAATTTGAAAGGAAAAGAGGAAACTTAAGACCATCAGCTCAGAGCATTCACACTTCCCAGCGGAAAAAGCGTGCCAACTTTAGTTTGGGAAATAAAGATCAAAATAGGACAACACACACGGAGAAAAAAAATAATTAAGTAAGCAATTAGTGATGCCAACTTTGAACTAACATTGTAATGAGATATATATATTTTATATTATATATATATATATTTAGTAGTAACATATATATATGTATGTACTATATAAAATATTTCCCTCAATCAAAGAAAATCTAAACAACTTGAAACACTGCTTTTCTTGACCCTACACATTTCTGGCAGACGGCTAAGACTCTCCCTCCTCCGGAGCCCTCAGTTCTTTGATCTGTTTAATGAGGTAGCTCTTCTCATCATTGAATTGCTCATCCTCAGATCTCTCGGTATGAAATCGAGTCAGGAAATCAACTAGCTTTTCCTTGTTGCGAAGTAAAATGTCCAGAATAGGCCTTGGCTTATTGGGATTTGCAACAAAAATCTAGAAAAAAAAAGAATTAAAATATTAGTTACCTAAGTAGAATAATTTTCTTTTTTTTTTTAACATTTAAAAATCAATACAATTTAAAAATAAAAAAAGTTTCTCTTTCAGAACTTGTGGTCTATAGGTCATCTGTTTTTGAGGCCTACAGTTAACAAAGGTGTCATGTGGCCAGCACAATGACCAACCGACTTTACTTTTCCCAAACTAATGTCAGGTACCCATTAGAGCTGGGTGGGCTCGAGGAGCCCAAAGATCATGAAATTAAAAATACATGTCTTCACCAGGATTCAAACCAGAATTCAGAAGCCAAGCGCTTTACTGCTCAGCCACAGCGCCTCCCTTATACAATTAAGTTATTGAATTTAACATAAAAATAAAAAATTACATCTAATATAGTGAAAATGTAAAGATTGTCATGGTTAATTTAAAAGACCAACATTCAAATAATTGCAAAGAATATGGTTTTGTAAAAAAAAAATCTGGGTTTGGGGGTTAAAACAGGGGGAGCAGAAAGTATCAAGCTCTGTATAAATGGTAACCTTTATCGGAAGGGGAATGATGACCTGAAAAATTTTTTCAGGACAATACCTTGAAGACATGAAAGGCCTCAAATTGAATGTTCCTGGACTTCTCCCTAAGCATGTTCATCATCAATTTCAAGTTCTCTGGATTGCTGATGTAGCGATTCATGGTGCTAAAATTGTGACGGTCAAGTAGCAGTTCTCCAAGAAGCTGAAAGATTTAAACAACAGCCTAATAACACAACAAGACAAAATAACAAAAGAAAAAAAAAAACTCGAAGTCATCCTTAACAAAGCCCCATAAATTACTAAACCATTCCTAAATTTTTCAAATTAAAAGACAAGCCTTATTACTGTATATATGTCCTTTCAAAATTATTTTCAGCAACTGACCTTAAGAGCTTGTGACAGTTATTATCACATATATGTACTTTCAAAATTATTTTCATCAACTGACCTTAAGAGCTTGTCTACGAGTGACATAGTTATCAGAGTTGAGGAGTGACTGGTAGTGCATGAACACCTCATCGTAATTGTGTTCCAAAAATTCAGCCGACAACATCTTGTGTTTTGTCAACAGCTCCTTTTTGGAAAACACAATAAAATTTTAAAATAGTTTCATATGTTTTGTTAAACAGATGAAAATGAAGTTTCATGCAAAAACAATATTCAATGCTTATAATAAATATCCAAGTATTTCACTGAAGGGGATATCAGAATTTAGTAAGGGGGGGGGGGGGGGCTTGACCTGTTATTCACTATAAAAAGCTCATGGAGAATTCCTTCCTTCTATTTAGAAAATAAAGAACTCATGGATTGGGGACAAATATAAATCAGCAATTTTACTTCATTCATATGAAAAAACTAGTGGAAAAAGTGTATTTTAACTAATTGTAATCTTTTATTTTATTAATTTTTTTATTTTTTTATTTATTTATGAAAAAAAAAGTAATGTCTTAGATTTCAAAAGCATCTTTAACCATTGTCATAGCAACAAAAGGTAAAAGACAAGAATTTTTTAGCAAAAGAAAACCAAAAATAATTTGGGAAGTGGCCTAAAAACTAAAAAAAAAAAATGGTTTGAAAATTTACTTCTTACTTCTCATGACCCAAGTCTTAAAACAAAAAACTTGGCATTAAAATAGACTAATCTATAAATACAGAAAATAGTGTAGGCATTGTGGTAAAGCCCTTGGCTTCTAAACCAATGGCCCTCAGGTTCAAAACCTGGTGAAGCTTGGTATTTTGAATCTCTGGATTTTCATACTCCCCCTCCTTTTAAGTCCACCCTTCTCTAAAGGGTAAAGACATAAGTTGGGAAAAGTAAATGTGGTTGGTCGTTGTGAAAGTCACATAGAACCCTCTTTAACCATGGGCCACAGAAACGAATTATCTTTAAATCATCGGCCATATAGATCAATAGGTCTGAAAAGGGCAATTTTTAGTGGTTTTTTTTTACTTTTACAGAAAATAATTATTAGGTATGTCAGTAATAAGCAAAAAAAAAAAAAAAAAAAAACTTACTTTGAATGTAGAGAAAGCATCAGAAGCAATATCAAAAGTGGATACCTCCACATATTCAAAAAATTTGTAGAACTCTGGAGCATTCAATAATATTTTAGCAAGACTTTCAAATCTACAGCACTCACGTAACATCATTCCACAATTGAGGGCTATTTCTTGATTCTCATAGCTGGGAATGCAAGAATTTAATGGGTCAGTATTTCATTTTTTAAAAATATACTAATCCAGATTTCAATCTGTTTGTAAAATAAAACACCATTAAAAGAAGAATAAAAAAGTATTTAAAAAAAACATAGCACTATTCCTGATTAAATGTTTATATAATCATAGATAAAATATTGTAATTTATTGATATAGAATTTTTCTAGGCCTTTGTTAACACTTTAGAAAATTATTGGCTTTTACCTAATTACAGTGCTTATAAACAAATCAAATTATAATTTACTTTGTTTCTATCAGAAACAATGCTGAGAGAAAACCCTACATCCAATCCAATTCTTTGTCTTTGCTCTCAAACAAACAAAAAAAGTTTTATTAATAACCATTGGTCTCAAGCTAAGTGTGCATTTTAAAGATGAAAGAGTTTCCCACTTTCTTTGATACTGATTCTGTTGACTTCAATACTCAGATTACTATTAGCTGAGGATACTTAATAGACACAAGAAGTAGCAGACTAAAGATGATGCTCATCTCATCTCTGCATGTGATGCCTTCTGGGGCATAGGCCACCAACCAGCTTCCTCCAAGCATCTCGGTTCTGGGCACTCTCTCCAACTGTCCCCCAGGTCTTGCCCATCTGCTTCCAAATAGCGGTGCCATGTATTCCTGGGCCGTCCCCTCTTCCTTTTTTCTTGGGGGTTCCAGGTTAGGGCTTGCCTTGTTATGCTGGATGCAGGCTTGTGAAGGGTGTGACCTATCCATCTCCAGCGTCTCTGAAGGATATCTACTTCAATGGGCTGCTATTTGTTCTTTTCCACAGTTCCTCATTCGAGATCTTGTCTGGCCAGCGGATCATGAGAATCTTCCTCAGGCAGGTATTGATGAATACCTGGATTTTTTTCCCCACCACCACCAAAAGATGAAGCTACACCCCAATATCTGATAATACTAGAGAATGATGCCAGTTAACTAAAACTGAGAGGACAATACTTACCCTTTGACTAATTCAATTAAAACTGAGTGATTTAAACAAATGTACTCCTCTGTTGGGGTACGGGTACCTATTTGCCTACGTAACAAATTATTGAAAATAGCAACAACATCCTTTCTACCCTGTAAACAAAAGGTGAGAAAAAAAAATACAAGTTAGATTACACTTGAAACAAACAAAAAAACGGCTTACTGGCCAATCTGTGTGTTATAATTGAGAATTTTGAAGTTTTATTTACTAACTTTGGGAAGGGAAAAAAAAAAAAAAGGGGGGGGGGGAGAGGCAGTTGGTTTTTGAGGAATTAATCATCAGCATATAAAAAGATATATGACATGTGAAAAGGGAATGATCTCAAGTTTCATTTTTGTTGTATCTAATCTGCAGCACAATTGATGAACAATAAATTAAATGGAATGCTTGTATGGACAAAGTGAACAGCAAAACAGATTTTTCCCAATTGATGATGCACACAGTGGCACAAGGGAAATTTAAAATGTCCCTTGATGCTTAGTTGAATTGAATTTTATAAGCCAACCACAGTTGTCACATCACAATTTAAGTGAACATTTGAATATAACAAGATTTTAGGTTGCACAGGAGCTAAATCTAGTCTTCCAACACACCTAGAGAAATGAGCCAAAATAATTATCTACCTCAAAGTCTACACGAGCCAAGTTCTGTATAAGTAAAGGTAATGTGTTACTCTGGTACATCTCTGTGGACAGCATTGCCACCTGCTCTGTAGCAGGTTCCTGGTCAGCAGTGCCATACAGTAATGTTTTAATGGACTGAAGTGTCTTAGAGACCTCCTCGCTAACCTATATTAGTGGAAAAAAATATCACATGATCAGTCAGATCTTACATTGATTAATTATTATTATAGCTTTTATATAGCGCTACTTTCATGCTTATAGCATGCTCAGAGTGCTTTTGGTCTAATCTCATTTGTGGACCAGTGGGGGGGTATCTAGGAGTTGATTTTCCGTGCTGCCTTTAGGAGCTCAGCAAACACAACTCTGCCCGAGTCGGGTGTCGAACCTTGAGCCCCCTTCTATGTAGCCAAGCCAAGTTCAAGCGCACTTGGCCTCTCAACCACACCACTATTATTCACAATAATTTGCAAATTATAAAAATAACATTATATTTTGGTAAAATATTAATTTTACTAGTGTTCAAAAGACAATATTTCAGCCTAAAAATGTCATTTCAAAATCTAATAAAGGAATAAAAAAAAATTTTCACCAATACTAAAAAGACAAATTTTAAAAAGCAGCATGAATTCAAATTAAGAGGGTGTTTTTAATCAAACTGAAGCAAATGTATGCAATGCCTAAGCAAATCCAAAGGTAATCATAAAGTTTTAAACTTTTTTATATTACCTTTTTATATTCCTTTTCTTTCAAATTCGGCAACAGGGCCAAATTTTCCTTCAGTGATTTGACCAGTTCCTGTGGGCTTTTTGTCTTGGTACCAAACAATGGCATGTTGACAACTATTTTCCAAAGGACTTTACAAATGAATTCTGAGAATTAATTATACCGGCTCTGTGCAATCAAACTCAACTCTCCATCAATGGAAGTCAATAAATGTTTTTCTTTCAGAAACCGATTATAGCTATAAACACAATAATGGTGATGGTAACAAACTTTAAAATGTGCTTGTCCCTTTTGGAGCTCAACTTAAGTTACTTTTGAAACACTAATCTGGTAAGCGATGGAACCTGAAAATCATAATTGGAAAAAAAAAATTCTTTATCTAAATGACAATCAACAATTAAATAATATTTATATGTAAAAAAATAGTCAAATTAAAATGCACATGATAGAAAGAAACATTTAGTGACAGTAATAAAACATTCACAAATTGCATTTTTTTAAATTATTTTTTTTTACAAGAAATTCATGTTACACAGAAAAATCTAAGAAGCACGCATTTGAAGAGAAAAAACTGTATTACATTCCAGTCAAAAGGCATCTCACCAATGACTTAAGCTGAAACTAATGGTCTATCGCAACACTAACAAAAATACATTATTGTGTGCTTCTGTTCTTCATTCCCAGATCATTTTTGAGAGTTTCTACAACTGTACATAGCTAAATAGCTATGATTAGTGTCATGTAGCATAAAGCAGCTATTGCATTAAGTTTATTTTTAGTTTTCTGCAAGCATCTACAGAGCAGGGTCAAGATTGGTTGTCAACTGGTTATTGGAACAAGCATGCTTTCTTGCAACAAAAGATAAGAAAGGGGCAATATTGTTTGTTTCTAGTTGATTGTTTCTTAATATAGTATGAGGTTAATTAATAAAAAATTTTGGAAGGACGGGGAAAGTCAGTTGTAGTTTTGAGCTTGAACAAAGATAGTTATCTTGTTTAATTGTATTGTACAGTGTGTATATTTTATTAAATTGATTCCTAGTTCCAGAATTAAAGCTTTGTATTTATTGTTGAAGGATCTTCATTGTTCGAATTAATAGTTTATATTTGAATCTCCGGCATAACAATATTATTTGAGTGTTCAGTAATTGCTTAAAATAGAAATCTACACTTAATTATAACATCAGAAACGCATTGTCTGATCAACACAATCTTATCGTAACATTAAGACATCTTCATATTTAGCACTCAAATACAAATGATTGTTACAATTAGTGCTAGTGATACTGCTACGGGATTGTTCTAGAAATGGGACACCCAAAATTAGAAACATAATAGATCAATAATAACTTTTTAGTTTCTTTTAACATGATAGCATCACTATTACAGAAATAAAAGAACAAAAAATTATTAGTGCATGACATAGTTCAGGAAAGTTATATTCATTAGTCCTCAGATAGGTTTTTCCAAAATGTGCAGAAAATTTTCATTACATTTGAGCAGGCTGCAGAGCGCCAATATCTGCAATGCTGTGACTAACATCGTGCACATGGTAAGGGGTATCCCAAGAAAGCTTACAAGAGTAAAAAAAAATAAAATTGCCTCGATCAGTAGGATATAAAAACTGCATAATTGGGTTAATAAAGACAAAATCGGTTATATGTGACTCAAAAATGATGCTAACCAATGGGATCAATAAAAAACAAAAGATAGTAGTGTAAATTTAGCACTTGTATCTCAAAAGTAACACAGCACATTTCAAAAACTTCCCAATCACTTAGTCTTATTAACAACCTTAATAGACGAATCTGTTCTTCTCATTAACTCCCTCTCAATACCTATTTCCCCTGCCAAACAACTTAAAACATTTTTTTTTTAATCTAAATATATATTTTTTTTCATTCAACATAAAATATGCAGAAAAGTAAAAAGAAAAAAATAAATCTCAATCAGGATAAATATTAATGATTCGTGTGACAAACTAATTTCAACCTTCAATCACAAATGAGAAGCTTAGCTTGGCAATTTGAGAACATGTATAATATGTATGTTTCAATTTCAATGTACAAAGCATTCAAATATTTTTATAGTTCAAGGACATTCAATGGAACATTGTATTTTTTAAGTTAGCTGGTATACATATATAAATTGTAACAATACCATAGGCACTGACAATGAAAGACAACTAAAGAAACAAGATTCTTTATTTTGAAAGCCAGATGACAAACTGAACTTTCACCTTTTCCTTACCCTTCTTACTACAGTCACTATTGTTCTTGTATAAGTTCAGAGTGCTTACTTTTGTATGCCAATGTGTTGACAACACACCACAGCCTAATATATATACAAGATTTCATACTTGTTAAGCTTCAGTATCTTTGTAAAGAGTAATTAAAGGCTTTACAAGAGTGAACCATGTCTTTTAGATATTTAGCAGTATACGGCAAACTTATACCAATATATGTTACACATACACTTTATAACCAAAAAAAAACAACAAAATCGGTGACCATATTATATGCTAAGAATCCTGAGCTAGTATATCAAGCTACCAAAAAGCTTAAGAAGTCAGTCTACTTAATACTGGTGGCATTAATAAATTATAAAATGAAAGAAAACATAGTTTACCAATGGCTCCAGCAACAATTCAACTTTAATTAACCAGAGATTTATATACACCAATTATTGAATTTATCAATTTTTACAACTAATTTCTTGAGCCTTCAATGTCCAATGACACCCACATCTCAAGATTACTATTTATTGCAAAAATTCTTTTAATCATTTTTTTTTGCTCTAGAGTGTACTTAACTGGGAATAAAAATCAAAAGCTGGAGATTGGACAAAGGATTTTTACCTTCAACCCTTGCAATTCTGAAGTTAGTTGTGCAATTTTCCCCAATCAGAAGTAAGCCAGCCTCAGAGGCTTATCATTTAGCGTATCATATAGAGATTGTATTTTCTACCAGGAGAGAGTAGTGAGATGTGCCAAATGCACAATTTGGATTCTGATTTCTTCACAATACCAAACTCATCAGAACAAAATCCCTTTTGATTGAATGCTTTGGATAAATGGTAATGTTGGAGATGGAGAATCTTTCTTACTGCCATCCCTTCTCCTAAACTAGTAAAATAATGTGCCTCCTTCTAACTGGAACTGAGTTAAAAATACATATACCTGCAACCATTTCATTTGTTAAAATATGTTTAATACTCCATCTTACACCAGCAATGTAAATAGTATTAAGAGTTTAAAATGTATTATCAATGATTACATGGATGGCTGATTGTTCCACAGAGATGAAATGTATCAAAGACAAATTATTCACTGGGGGTCACAATCTTTTTGAAACTAAGTAATCAGAGAAGCTGGTTATTAGGACCAAAATGATTGTGTCATGGTGTGGTTTAATGAAACGTTTTTGACTATATATATATAATCTCTCATCACACACCCAGGAGTTGTATAATTTTTAACCATAATATGTATGCACATAATATATATATATATATATATATATATATATATATATATATATATTTACAAAATGCAATTGATAATATCCCACTATGCATTATAATAGATCAATGTAGAGAAATAAAATTAAAATACAAAAAAGAAACTTAAACTCCAAACACTAGTACAGACTTTAATAAGGGGAATATTTACGGTAAGTAATATCTGTAATTTATAAGGTAAGGAGCATTTACTTCAGGGAGATCATGTATATTTTGATATTAGCATCACAGGCTAATTAAAGAACTATACTTTATCTTTATTATCTTTACTTATTTTCAGAAAGATCAAATCTATATAAAATATATGTATATGTATTCTAATATATATATATTTGATGATTGTTTTGACTTAAGTAAAGGCATTATACTTGTAAATATGTTAATTTGAATCACATCTTGTAGCCTGTGGTACATTACAAGTATTCGCTAAATAAATCAAGAGTGGCTCAGAGCATACATATTAGTAGGTCTAGATCTAGAAGTCTATATAAAATTATAATATATTAAATATTATATATGAGTATTTCTCCAGTACTGGTATCAAAAAGTGTCACATTAGGCAAAAAATTAAAGTGGATGTTATTGGTTTCATTTTAAGTATATTCACTTCTTCACCCATTGTACTTTAAGAATTTATCAATAGAAAATGAATTGGAATAACTGCTGGCAAAAGGGGTGTAACACGGTACCCACTTTTGCATTTCAGGTGCATCATTGGGACACCATTGATGATTAAAGTACAACTAACTGTTAATTTGTTTGCTTTTTTAGCATAATTTGAATGTGTCTATTATATTAAGCAGCTAGATAGAGAAATTGAAGTTTTTTGAGCACTTACGTTATGTTTGCGCCTCAATTTAAAAAATGGGACACCGTAGCACCTGTAACACTACTTGTAAAAGTTTTTTAAATAAGATTTTTTATAAGAAAATATAATTTATGCTATATTTGCATTATAGCTAAATATATAGGCTATTATTTGCTGCAATATCTCAATGATAATTCAAGCATTTATTAAAACATGACTATTATATCACAAGATGTTGCAGGTGCTACAACGGGACACCAATATGAAATATAGGGTTGTTGTTTTTTTTAAGACATGCTAAAATACAATTTTTTAAAGTCTGTAAATACATTACCAATTATTCTTTTATTAGTGATTCACAAAACCACAAATGAATGTACTAGGTCTTTGTGTGTGTGTGTGTTCAACAATCCTTTAAAAATATATTATACTTATACATAACTCAAATAACTGCCTCAAACATGACTTAATCATAGACTAAAAGGTGCTTAAATTTGATAGATCTAGTTATCAATATGAGGATTCCATGACAGTTTTTCATTTATAATAACAGTATACACACCTCTAGACTCTAGGTAATTTTTGTGTTTATAGTGTGAATTACTGATTTAGCATGAATAAGATTTAATTAATAAGTGGAATTAGATCTAATTTGTTTTAGTTGTTGTTGTTTTTTTTTTTTTGTTACTCTTAATAACAGCCATTTTTCTGGGTGGAAAGACATGCTCCAATTTGACAAAAACCCATTTCTGTAATAGTAATAGAGTATAATAGAGTAATAGTGAAATAGTGTTACTGTTATTCATCTAGCATCTAGATCTAATTCTCATTGTAAAATTTCTGTATCTTCATTGTCTTCAAAACTTGTGTTGTTTTTATTATAAAAATTATAGATTCTAGTATCTTATTTTGAAGTTATAGACTCTATGTCTAGATCTAGAATACTCTAGATCTAGAAATCTAGTTCTAGATCTAGTCCTCTTTAGTCTCTGACTGACCTATTGACTTCACTGATTATTCACTTATTATTCAGTTTATTCTTCTACTTCTACTTGTGTACTTCTACTTTTTTTTTCTAGACTCTTTCTTAGTTCTTAGACACTAGTCACTAGAGACCGACTAGACTCACTCAGTCAACTCAGTGACTAGACTAGACTAGAATCACTAGATCAATGTTTCTTGACAAACTGAACACTTTAGTAGCTAATACGGATGATACGAACATCTCTTAGAAAATGCGCATATTAAATGTGTGACTTACAAACATGGATATCTAATTACATAAGGAAGACATACCCTACAAGTCCATTTTCCAATGAAGGTAACACAGAAATATCGACACGGGGCCTCACATCCAAGTTCTATGATGACGTCATAGACTGCGCAGACACGGAAGTGAACTATAACATCAATGCTGACAACTGTGTAATTTTGTTCTCATAAGTTGTACATTGAATGGTGGGGGTTGGCTCATAATTCGATTAGTTCCCATTTGTAGCTTGTAAAATAACAGAAACATAAAGTGGCCTTCGTGAGATTATCGAAAAGTCTAGAATATACATAGCCATTCAGGTAATTAAGGGGTAGTAATGAATTTCTCGGTATATGATTTATTGCAAGAGTTGGTAAGCGTCGATGGGATATCTTTACACACACACAAATATAAATCTAGATCTAAACACTAAACTCAGAGAAATAGCAGGAAAAAAAATACTCCCCCCCCCCCCTCCCCCGAAGGAGGAATAGACGCTATACGTTGTGTGTGGACTGTGCGTCCCGTTAAAATCACAAAACTGAAAAAGATAATTCGACATAATGATATTTTAGACCTTTTAAAGCTCTGGTGCAACGGCAATTTGTTTCTTTTCTGAACGCGAATCATTGAATTTTTTAAAGTAATTATGAAATAGCAGGTTGTGTTTTTCATTAAAAGAATACACCATTTTTTACAAATATTCGCTATTAATAATAATAAAGCTTGTCTTCGAGTTTGAAAATTAATGGGGAATATATTACCCTTGGCTACGCAGCCCCAACTGTGACCTACATTATTTGCAACAATCATGGCAAGCATATAGGCCTAATAGCCTACTATTGTCCACCGGTGGTCGATCAAGATTTTCTTTTCGCCGTCTACGTCTGTCCTCGGCAGCGGATTTTCTTTTGGTCTCAATTGTGTATTCCGCGGCCTTTGTGAGTGACCTCCAGCTGTCTCGTTCTGAAGCCGCATGCAACCATATGGCAGGTGCTTTCTTCAAATTGGCGAGTAAGGTGGTCTTTAAAGTGTTTCGTGGGGCACTTCTGTTACGTCGACCACCTTTTCGCTCACAAAAAAAAAAAAAAAAAAGACTGCTTTTGGGATACGTTCGTTCCCCATACGGGATTACGTGCCCTGCCCAGCGTAACTGTCGGATCATAAGAAGTCCCTATTTATATAGTAAAACACGACGACTAGCCTATATGGAAAAGGAAGATAATTTTAAATTCCTGTATATTTTTAAAATATGTATGCAAACGTTGTTAATGTTGCAAAAATATTTGTATCACTGAATAATTATTCTTTTCTTATTAATCTTATATAATACAGACGTTACTTAAAAAAAGAAGATGATTACGTCCTACGCGTCATGCATTCAGTCATGCATAGGCCTATTAATCAATGACTTAAATTCTGCCAAGTCACTGGTTTTCCTGGCTAGCTCAGGCAATTAACCCATTCCATGCTCTAATAGCACTGGGGAAGAAGGAGTACTATTTGTACAAATTTGTCCTAGCTTATGGGATGAGGAATGTGCCTTTATCTTTGTGTCTTTCGGAGTATTTTATTAAATTTTGTATTTGTATTTGAAGATTATGGTTCAGTGTTTTATGTATAATTGCTACTTTACTTTTGCCTATTCTGTCCTGAAGGCTTTCTAAATTTAGTGATTTAACTAAAGGTGCTACTCTAGTCAAATGTGAATATTCGTTTGTTATGAATCTCACTGGTCTATTTTTTGTCAGTTTCAGTTTCTTAATGTTTTCTTGAGTCGAGGAATCCCAAACAGAGGATGCATATTCTATTATTGGCCTAACCAAGGTTAACGTGGTTTCTGTTAATACTTCTGTGTAGTCATGTGAAACACTGCAATCATATTAATATCCTTAATCTTCGGAATCGAAGACATTGCCATTATCATTTTAAATAAAATGTTTAATTTTGTTTTGAATGTAAAAAAAAAAAATTAGTATGTATTTATACAAGTTAAATATAGGCCTAATTCAAAACACCATTATAAAAACACAGTTTCATATTATGAACTTGCAGTGCAATGTACCAACGGAGACTACAATACAGGGCTAACCAAATGGAAAAGTTTCCTTCTTTGGCCCTTTAGAAGACGATCAAATGGATAATTATTCAATAACACCAAAAGCGTTTTTTTTAAACTCATAGCTTCTTTCTGACATTTTTGCTTAAAATATTGAAATCTGCCCATTTACCTGGGTGGACCACTTCGGAGGCGTGAATTTGTTTCTTCACAAACTATCTTTGAAACCTTGTTTGTTCCTGTTTTTAGTTAAAACGGAAAGGAAGACAAAATTATCACATTTCTGCATATTATTCCCATTTGAATTATTTGCTCCCCTCCCCCCGCGCATTTAAGATCTAGGTCTTTTTTATCTTTTTGATTTTCATTACTGTCTGCAAGATATGCTTATATCTATCCCTGTATTAAATTTAATGCGCGCGGACATTGGAATTCATTGGCATTTTATCGAAATCAAAACTGTCCAAAACACATTATTGTAGATCTATATTCTTGGACTAGCTACACCCAGGATTTGTTTGTAGCATCAAATGTTGAAAGAAAAAAAAATCCATAAGTTGTGTATAAAAATATAGACCTTTAACAACATAAAACATAGATCAACATATCTAGACTCTCTAGGGCCTATGTGCATCATTAGCCTAATTACGATACAGGGGCGGACTGGGTATCAAAATCAAGCATTACCATATAACCCGGCCCACACATGGAGCTTTATATGTGCATGGGCGTGGCCAGGCGGGGGTCAGAGTTCACCCCTCCCCCGAATTTTGTAACTGTTATTTTGCTTAAATTTTGTTTTATTGGAGAGGATATTTTAATGTTAAACCATCACTCGAGAAAGAAAAATACAATCAGCCTTGTTAGGATTGACAGCATTGAATTCATTTATGTGAGGTCTAGCAGGTCTACATTCAAAGGTTGAAGCCCATCACTTGAGTCGTAGTGCCAGCACCTTTCAGAAAGTCTTAAGTGAATTAATTTATCATGCACCCCTTCCTTACAAATCTATAGGCATATAGAATTAAAATTCTCAATAATGGAAGAATCACCTTTCCGAGCGCCTCTCACGGAAGGTCTTCGATCTTTTCTTTCTTTCCCCGTTCTAGATTAGCACGATTAACAGCGCTACTTTTTTTTTTATCCCTCTGTATTCTTACATAGGCCTTGCGTATACTTCGACCAGGGAAAAAAAAAATAAACGTATGCATATCTCATGCCGAAAGGCGTAGCATTTGACCTTAATTCTTATTGGTCTACTTATGTTTTTCATAAGTTACACATTGACGTCATCAAAGGCGTCGAAAAGGATCTAGCGTCGCAGTAGCCCCAATCTTCTTTCTTTTCTTTTGAAAGATATTATCTTGTTTTGTTTGTTTCGGATAACTCTCAGGAATGGAAGATTATTATATCCTAGCCCAAGCCTCTCTCAGGACTGCGGACAATGGTGACTGGCAGGGTTCGAACTCCGGCACTTTCGTGATGAAAGTCCAGAGCGCAAGCCACACGACCAGGCAGCCATCCTCTGTATTTTTTTTTCCTGCATTAGAAACAAAGAAGAGGCAGAAGGATGTTTCATTGAGTCTATGTGTGCTAGTTGTATGCTTAACAGAAGAAAAAAAAAAGGCACAACCCAATACTCCCTTTCGGTAGGCATCGGCCTATATTGTGGTAATGTCCGGATTTTAGTCTGTAGTTTATGGCTGTTACTTCAAATATATTCGTTCTTATCTGCTGGTTAGTATATTCATGGCTTTCAAAAGAAAAACTATTCCTCATAAAGATTCAAGAGCTGTGATTTCGTTGGCATTGACTCGCTGAGAGGCATTTTTCTCACAATGTCTTAATCAGAATCAAACAGGCAAGGGGTTTCAGACTCATTTTTACTTAATCAGAATCAAACGGGCACAGAGTTTCAGAGTCATTTTTACTTAATCAGAATCAAACGGGCACAGAGTTTCAGAGTCATTTTTACTTAATCAGAATCAAACGGGCACAGAGTTTCACACTCATTTTTACTTAATCAGAATCAAACAGGCAAGGAGTTTCAGACTCATTTTTACTTAGTCAGAATCAAACAGGCAAGGAGTTTCAGACTCATTTTTACTTAATCAGAATCAAACGGGCACGGAGTTTCAGAGTCATTTTTACTTAGTCAGAATCAAACAGGCACGGAGTTTCAGAGTCATTTTTACTTAATCAGAATCAAACGGGCACAGAGTTTCAGAGTCATTTTTACTTAATCAGAATCAAACGGGCACAGAGTTTCACACTCATTTTTACTTAATCAGAATCAAACAGGCAAGGAGTTTCAGACTCATTTTTACTTAGTCAGAATCAAACAGGCAAGGAGTTTCAGACTCATTTTTACTTAATCAGAATCAAACGGGCACGGAGTTTCAGAGTCATTTTTACTTAATCAGAATCAAACGGGCACGGAGTTTCAGACACATTTTTAATTAATCAGAATCAAACGGGCACGGAGTTTCAGGCACATTTTTAATTAATCAGAATCAAACGGGCACGGAGTTTCAGACACATTTTTAATTAATCAGAATCAAACGGGCACGGAGTTTCAGAGTCATTTTTACTTAATCAGAATCAAACGGGCACGGAGTTTCAGACACATTTTTAATTAATCAGAATCAAACGGGCACGGAGTTTCAGACTCATTTTTACTTAATCAGAATCAAACGAACACGGAGTTTCAGACTCATTTTTACTTGGACGATTAAAGAAAAGGATGAACTACCGAGAAATGACGTCACATCAGCCAATGATGCTTAGTAGTAGGCTATAAAAAGTAGTCGTTTTACATTCTTTGATTTAGGCCTATGTTTCATCAAATACATAGGCTACATTGTACGCCAAGTTTTAAACTTACACTTTGTCTTTTTTTTTAACGTCTTTCTCCTATGTAGGGGTTAATCATGATGAATAATCATCATGTTTTGTTTTGAGTGTTCATCATTATCTTATCTTCTTCTTATCTTTAGTACAGACGTTACTTCAAAAAAAGATGATTAAGTCCTACGCGTCATGCTTCTAGTCATGCGTGTTGACCAATGACTTACATTCTGCCAAGTCACTGGTTTTACTGGCTGGATCAGGCAACCCATTCCATGCTCTAATAGCACTAGGGAAGAAGGTTACATACTCCACGACTAATTAACAAAATAGTAGTAGTGCAACTTAGGTGTGTGTACTTTTGTTATAGAATGTATTTACACCATTTTTTCTGGAAAGTCATTTTTTCCCATGAAGCTTTAAACATCACAACATCGTGTATAGGCCTCTAATAGACTCATCGTCGTCTGTCCATATATATCGACTTTCGTCGTAGGCGTGCCGTGACAGTTCACGTAACCAAACCTCTCCAACCAGGGGCGTCCTTAGCAGTGCGCGGGGCCCTGGGCGAGTGTCTTGTGCAGGACCCTGAGCAGTAAGGATAATATATAGACCGTACCACATCACGCTAACGGGCTATTATCAACGCTGTAACAATAACAATGCAGTTTTTCCACCCCTAAGCTGTAGGCCTTATTTTTGTTACAAAACATAGAACATTACGTAGGTACTGTTGGCATACTATTGGCCGCTGAAGCGCATTATATACTGTATTGTAATTGTTGTGCATACAAGATTTTTCTTTCAAGTTAAAAAAGTTTTTTTAAAAATACTCCCATGGCCGCACGATGTCTATGCATATAAAACACAGGCGGAAGAAGTCAATTAATCCAAAGAGTTTATTTTGTAACTAAATATCGACGTCCAATCGGATTTTATTAGGAAAATAATATGTGTAGTGATCAAGTTTGTGACAATAAAATCTATCGCGGGGATCCTCAGGCGCGAGGTGCTGGGGCGGTTGCCCCACTTACCACCCCCTAAGGCCACATTGCCTCCACCTTTCCCAGCAGCAGCTGTTCTTAGCAGGATATTAACAATAAAATGCCGGTCCATTCTGTCAAGCCAGATTTTCTTATGACGACCCCTAATTCTTCGTGCTTCCTCCACTGTGCCATGAAGAATGACTTTTTTACAATGTGACCGAACCAGCTCAGATTTTGTCTCTTCACAGTATTGAGTAGGTCCCTCCCTTTTTGCCAGCCAGAGTGTTAAATTGACATGTACCTAAAAGTACAAAGTCATTTGTATTATTTTCCAAGCATGTTATACCCAGCATTTTTCTGCATCTACTCTGGAGGTCACTCACAAAGGCCGCGTGATACACATTTGAGACCAAAAGAAAATCCGCTGCTGAGGACAGATGCAGACGGTGAAACGAATCTTAATCGACCATCGGCGGACAATGGTTATACTTGCCCTGATGTGGCAAAATATGTAGGCTACAGTTGGGGCTGTGTAACCACGGGAAATACTGCATTCCTCATTAATCTTCGGACTCGAAGACAAGCCTTATTATACTCTCCAAAATAACTGAAAAAAAAAAAAAAAAAAGAAAGACAATCCACGCAGGTACACTAGGCTGGCTTAACATAATTAGGGTAGTGCTAGTTTCTTTCCCCTCTCTTGATTCTGGAAGCAAATTGTAAAAAATACAAATAAAACGAAGGTAATTTAACTCTGATATATTTAAGTGGCCCAATCGCCAAAGGAGGAAACGAAGGAAAAGGGGAGACGGGAAACTTAGAATAAGGGGAAACAACAAATATTGAATAAAGATCGATCTACGCTCTAAATGCTGAAACACGATTAATATAGCCTGTAATATTGTAGATATTTTTGTTAAGAATCGAGAGAAAGCATTCTGGGAATCCATTTTCATGTCTTAGCCGTGCTCCTTTTTATTTTTAAATCCTATGAAATGTAGTAGATATATACAATTTTGTAAACTGAACCAATATGTCACATTTATAGAGAGAGAGTATGTGTGTTGGTTTTCATTGCCATTTATATTCTAGTTTTCACATATATTTTTGTAAGCATTCGCCGTATTGGCTACACGTAGGCTACGCAGTTATTTTAAATAAGATTTAGCTAGAAAGTAGAATATAGCTTAGAGCTCAAATGTAATTTCGCGTTTTTGATAGCGCATCAAATTATACCGATATAGTGTTTGTGACAACTTGCCCCTGTGACATTTCACCCCATCTTCCTCTACTTACCGCAAGCCTAATGAAATGTGGTGACAGCGACTGAAATTACAACGCTCTGTCCTGGCTTTTGGTAGGCTATGAGGTCCTAATTGTGAATCACAAATCGACAAAATATGACTTTCACGAAAATGATTTAATTAAGTCCACAAGTATCCATCTTGATCCTGGTCAAATAGGGGGCGTGGCTAGAGAAGAAAATGCACGCACTGACCAGGCACTGTCCACCAAAGTTGTGCGTGTTATGGGAAATACCCGATCTAAACGAAACCGTAGAATCGTACTTTGAAAAAAAAATAAATAAACTGGATAGTGCAAAGATAGAGAGACAGCGCGTGATTTAAAACAAAAAAATGGAGGCAGTTCTTTCGTATAATTAAACTGCAAAATATACATTTAACTACAAAATCTCTACAAAAAACATAACAAATCTCCTTCAAGCAGTAGGCCCTATAGATATTGACTTTACACATTTTTCAAAGTATGAATAAATTCAAGCTTGTGATTTATTAAACTCTATACGATTTCATTATGTGTGTGTGTGTGTGCATGTGTTGAAATATGTTCAGCTGAATATTTGTGTAATAGAATACGTCCTGGTATAGCCTTCTTCAAGACCATATGCACTTTAAATACATTGCACACAAAACAACGTACAGTTGAAATAATTAATGAGTGCAGCCCTCAGTCCCTATACTGTCACTGCAGATCTAACAATGAAAGAAGACACAAACAAAACTTGTCAATGCGTTGACATCTATGAGAGTGTTATACGAGTCGACCAAAGGTTTAACCTTATTGTACATTAGACCTAAATTTATATAGGTCCTATCTATGATTGTACGGTGTATGAATCGCTTGGCTATTATGTCAATATAGAGTGGGAGAGTTGGGGGAGGGGGAGGTAACGGGTGCGGTGGATTTTCTGTACGTAGAGTAGCATTTATAATATGGCGTCCTTAAAGATTGGCCAGTGATACTCTCAGCGTTCATGGATAATAAAAAGATACCTAAATGCCTATAAAGTCAAGATGCAGGCCTAATAATATTAGAGAGATCTGTAAAGTTATACGTCTATGAGATTAAATAAAACATTACGAATACACGTCGAAGAGTTATATGCTGTTGATATAGCATAAGTTTATAATTATTCCCCCTGGCAAGGGAGTTATTTATTATTGTGCTGTGTGTGTGTGTGATCGTGACCTCCGTGATGTCGAAGGTGCCGGTGTGATCCGTTAGTCACGGTTAGTGTGTTAATAGCATTCATTCATAAAACTGGAGTATGGCGCTATAGCGTTGCCTATTGTTTTATCACACTATCAGAAGTCAATAGAAGACCGAAGATTTCCAGGGAAAAAAAAAGGAGGAAGGGAGTTGAGAGTTTTAGCAGTTGGCTCAACAAAGACCCGGGGAGGGAGGATTCTTCTACTGAACTCAATATAGCCTTAAGTATACGTATGCTTATGACTGGCAATAAGCTTTTGTAAAACACACACACACACACGTATATATATATATATATATATATATATATATATATACATATATATATATTATGACTGGCAATAAGCTTTTGTAAAACACACACACACATTTATATATATATATAAATAAATATATATATATTATGACTGGCAATAAACTTTTGTAAAACACACACACACATTTATATATATATATAAGCAGAGTGTCAAACTGTAACTGACAGTGTTATTTAGCGCGAGAGTTAAAGCAGTTAATAGCATGGAATGGGTTGCCTGAGTCAGCCAGGAAAACCAATGAGTTGGCAGAATTTAAGCCATTGATTAACATGCATGACTAGATTGACACGCGTAGGACGTAATCATCTTCTTTTTTGAAGTAACGTCTGTATTTTATAAGATAAGATAAAGACGTAGCATCCACTTGAATAACTTAAATTTCTTTCTTTAAGTCATTGTGGCTTTTCCTCTATACAGAGCTTCAGACAGAATAATATAGTTTGATCATTTGTTAACTGTTGAACATCTCCTCAAGCGTGACCTCTGTGACCCCATAGTCAAGGCGCCGCCTCAAGTCTACTAGGAATTATCCTTATAAAGCCTGCTTTTGTTTCTAAGAAAAAAATAGCAGGAAGGTGATGCTGTTGTTTTTAAACATATATTGTTATTTGACAGACAAAAAAATTTTTCAAAATGCAGAGATTTAATGTGTAACACATTTTTTTTTTTACTAGATCTGCAAAATTTGCTCATAGCATTCCCATCCTGTTCATCCTCCTCACTTTCACAATTAAGCCCAATCATTGAAACATAATAAATTCTACTAACTGTTTTTGATTCTGGTGACATGGTCATAAAATCTGTTGTCCAATTTTTGTTTTTTACAAAAGGTACATAGAGACATCATTAGCATCTAATGATCGTTTCTTTATGGCCTAATGTAAAAATGCACATGACCTAACCTAATATTTTATTAACTTATATAAAACTGACATGGTGATCTAACAGAAGGCAGGAAAGCCGCTGGTCGTCCAATATTAAGGTATACTGATGTAAGCAAACGCGATATGAAGCGCTGAGAAAATGTGGGACTGAATAGATCCACACGGAGAGTGCCCATAAAGGAAGGATCCCGGATTGCATATGCCTTACACAACAGTAGTAGAAAGAAGGGTGAAAGTGATATGGCACCTGGTGATTATAGCCCAAACCTGTGACCACAGCTGTGTATTAAGGATTGGTCTCTTTAGTCACAGAAAAAGTTGCAATGGCAAAAGACAATCTCTTTAGATGTAAAATGGCACAGAAAACTGACATGGCCTAATGTAAAACTGAAAGCTCTTTTAGTGTAATAGTAACATGACCCAACCTAGTATACAATTGAGACCTCTCCTAATTAAAACTGCATACTTTTCATTCAATTACTCAACGTAATGTGGTGTTTTTTTTTTAAATTTACACTTATAAGAAAGCAGTTGAAACACCTGTCTCACTGTCACATCTCACACACTATCTTTTTAAAAACATTGTTGGACATCATGATATAATTGAGTTACATATTTACATATACACAATGCTACATCAACACACACACACACATATATATATATATATATATATGAATGAATAAATAAATAAATAAATATACACTAAAAATCTTAACTTGATTATAAAAAAAAGTGTTCTGGCTAACATTAAAACACATGTTGTCTTTACAATAACTGAAACTCATGAATGCTATACATAAGACTTGTAGATATATACACTAGCATATATACATATCTAACAAACTAAGTGATTGATAAGAACACACTATTGCTCTAAGTTTACCCATCAATATAAATATTAAGTCAACTTATTAACAATGTTTTAAATTGAAATGATCACAGTGTCATTGAAAATAAAAATGATAGGTGAAATCAAACCAGGCTATTTGAGATTCCTAATAACTTGGCAAATAGAGTGCTTGAGTACCACCATAAACCAAAATTAAAATGTGTCGAAGACAAAGAAACACAAACTTTAGAATATATTTAAATTACTTGCACTCACAATTAGGCTACTGACTAAAGAACACTGGCACACAAAAACAACAAATGTACACTTTCTACAGAAGTAGTCAATGTAACATTTGTATATGTCCCAAAATCCTTTAGGGGAGATAGTTCAATGAGCATTTTAAGTGATTATATCCTTGATCACAGATTCAATATTTGGTTTTAATGAGTTAAGTCCACTTTTAAACTTTGTGGGCACCTCAGCCCCCCGGTTGGCAGCAGCAGCAGCGAGTAGCGCACCAAGGGCTGCTCCTCGATGACAATTTTCTCCTAAAAAAGGAAAAAAAAAAGAACTTAAATTAAAAGGCTTCATCTAAAACTCAAGCTATATCAAAGTAAAGAATTATACAACTTATTCTACACTGTCATTACAAAGATACTCGAAACAAAAAAACTGAAACTAACAAATATTCAAATTTTAAACATTCTATTTAAAAAAAACATAAAAGAAAATGTATTCCAGAAACTGAATGACTTAAACACCCTTCCTTTCTCAATCTAAAACAACACTACAGTGGACTCTTGCTAGTTTAACTCATCTAACACACTAAGTAATCTGATCCGTTGCCAACACGGCCATGATGTATGTATTTTTAGAATGAAGGTAAGTTGAAATCATAGGTTAGTACAGTATTTGAAAGCTGAAATCATGTTTTGTATTTTTTTTTAGATCAATACATTTTTTTTAATTTTTTATTTTAAACCCCTGAAGTCTAAAAAAAATTTATTACAGAATTTTCTCCTTAAATATGATTACATCATACATCCAATTTTAAGACATATGCAGAAGTACAACTAACCTTTGGTAATCCAATGTTTTTGGCTGTCTCACCCACCCACCTCCCCCAAATCCAGTAAGTTTCGGAATATCAAGAGTCAACTGTATTTTAACTCAATAGCTACTAGGTCCATACCTAAGCCACATCTCTCAAAATACTAAGCAAAGGGAGGTAACTCCAAAACACAAATAGATTGACTTTTAAAAATATATTTGAAAAAACATTAAGCAACATCTAAAAAAAAAGAAAAATGGATGGCCTTTAAAATGATAGTAAAAAATGTAAAAGTAAAGTTTCCCCTTTCAGACCTTGCGATCTATAGGGCAGATGATGTTAAGGTCATCTGTTTCTTTGGCCAACGGTTAATGAGCAGGGTGTTATGTGGCCAGCACAACGACCAACCACCTTATTAAAGTTGGGTGGACTCTGGGGCACCCTAAAAATCCAGAATTTTAAAATCCCAGTCTTCACTGAGATTTGAACCCAGGACCTCAGGTTTCGGAAGCCAAGCGCTTAACCATTTGACCACCGCACCCCCTTTAAAATGATGTATAATTTAAATAGGTTTTACAAGATTAAAACAATAAAAACAACAGGTAAAGACAAAAATTTGTTCGAGTGCCTGATTTTTTGAAGACTGGTGACTCCCCCCACTCCATCAGATCAGTTATTTTTGGTTACCCTCTAACATTCACCCAAAGACCATTAATGTTTATAGGTAGGAGTTTAGTAGGCCTATACAATAAACATTATGCTTATTTATAAAATATGTAGATGTCTTGAGTATTTACTGACTTTCACTGGGTGCGCATGAGGTCCTTAGTTGCCTGAACATGGTATCATGCTGATGTGGTTCTGCATGTGTCTCAGTTTTCATTACTTCTAGCATGACAAAGTAAAAGTAATCTAACCACTGTCCAAACCAATGTTGTGTACACCCCCAACTAGATCTATTTTATCATAAGTTTTCATGTGGTAAAAAAAAACAAAAAAAAAAAACGTCAAAATATCAGTCCATGAAGTTGAAGATTCATTGTCCGAAATAGTCTAGATCTAGATCCAAAAGCCAATTTTTACTTCACTCTCTGTCTCTCAGAATCTGACTATAATCACTAGATATAAGTCTAAATGTAGCAATAAATTCTCATGCTCAATGTCTTTATCAATTTCAAGTTTATTATTAGCTGTATTTAGTGTATTACTTGCTAAAATGTGTCTAAAAATTGAAAGGTCATTGAGAAAAATGGCCTGCGCAGCTAAGGAAAAAAAAAATCACAGAACTTTGAAGGCCCATAGAAACTGAAGCGAAAGTCATAAAAACCTCCATTTTTTTAAAAATGATCTACATTTCTACTTTTTTGAAAACCCAGCCAGCTCAAAATAACACCACGCATCATGCAGGAAAGTGAGATCTACGCAAGTCATGCTGTGTGTGTGCTGTGGTGGGCGCATTAGTAGCGAGTGGAGGTTGGGCACATTTAGGCGCATAAGTAGCTATTGGGTAAACAGTGGTAACATGTAAAACAAAATCTAATGAGACTGAGCCTATGTCATGTAAATGTCAAAGCAAAAGTGCATAAAATATATTAACCCTTTGACAACTAGAGTCGCCGGGAGTCGCCTCTACTGGTTGACAACTAGAGTCGCTGGGAGTCGCCGGCAATCGCCGATTTTGGGTTGTTTCGTTTACGCACGCACTGCTAGTTTTTAAAACTATTTATACCTTTACTAACTCTGACCTAGAAGAGCGATAGTGATGCTATTTTTAGGTGCTTATTTTGACTCTGCAGCATGTTAGATTGGATTTTTACGATTTTTTGAAAATTACGTTGTTTTTTTTGCTAGCCTTCAAAATGGAACATATTTAGGCTTATGTTTAGGCTTTAATAGAATAAGATTTTAATGGGAATATTAATGTTTAAGCTGTAGAATAAGGATATAATGATTGGGGTAAGTGTTTTAGAACCATTTAAGACCGATAGTAGTGAAAATAAATAAAAAATTGATGCTAGATCCAGTATTGAATATGTTAGATCTAGTGAAACGGGAGATTGGAAGGCAACTAAATATGACTTGATATTTTAATGTTTTTGAGCTCTGTAGGCCTTCAAACATGATGCTTAACCCTAGGTCTATTTTTTCTATTATAAAAAGAAGGTTTTTGTTAAGTTTTATTAGTTTTTTTTCTGTGAATTTAGTCAAAAAATCGATTTTTTAAATTAGCTAATACAGAGTTATATCCCTTCTCTTAGGGATGGGGTAGATAGTTTCTTACAACTGCTTAGTGGTGAAATGGTTAAAGAGGAAGTAAGGACAATTATAATTACCACCACAGTTGGCATTAGCTAGAACACCTCCTTCAAAATCATCATGAAACTCCAGAGCCAGGAAGAGAAGTGACTTTAGAGCACCTTCAATGTAGCAGGCAGAGCCTAATAGTGAGATCATTGACTGGTACATCTGAAGTCTTGTTTCAGTGCCCCTTGGTATTCTGCAACCAAAGCCAAAAACTTGGTATTTGATAAATAGCTTTTTAAATAAATAGTTGTTTGTTTTTTTTATAAGTTCAAAGATTATGAAGACTACCCTGTTGTTTGCTTGGGGATGATTTTTTGTCAGAGCAGTTCTAAAAGATCATTAAAAATTTTTTTTAGGACCTTAAGATTTAGAAAAAAAAAAAAAAAAAAAAGGTCAGCACTTTTGTGGCTAAATGTTTTACCACATTACTGTGTGGGCTACAAAATAAACAATAAATTGAATTCTTCTTACTTGACTTAAGATTATATGCGAAAGCTGGACCAACACAGATTCATTTTATGATCTTCTAAACTATGGTTTAAACTATAAACTCATGAACTTTGGTTTCAGGTAAATAACAAACAGTTACAACATTTCATTTAAAATATAATTGTATATTTTACCAAAAAATTTGTATAAGTTACACAGGCTCACCTGGCTGAGTCATCAAGTCTTTTTAATATTTTGTCACGATTAGATGGCCCTCCAAGAATAGAGTTACCAAGAAATTGCATTACCTAGAATTACAGAAATTTAATAAATGTTAAGTTCAATAATATAAAATAACAACTTTAAAGTTACATTTCATATACAGAAGCCATTCTGCAGCAATATTCTTAGTGGATCTGTAGACTCAATTGTATGTTGACTTCATATTACAAAATATATGATATAATTTTAACCAGAGGTCACTCAGCAAGAAATAAGTATTATTATTATATAGTCAAATTAAAATGATTTTTTAGTATCATTACCCTCTTTCTACAAGTCTAATTTACTTATTTAGAAATATAAGTTTAACTTTGCAAAACATCAGTTTTTGTGAACAATTTTGTCTATTAGATCTTTTGCATGGTCATCACATGGATGAAAGTGGAGAAAGACCAACCATATGATCAGGTTTTCATCAAGGACCTTCTAAATGGTGGCCCTGTCAGTAAGGTTGAAATTCATTTGAATACATTATTTCAGTTGAAAAAGATAAACAAACCTGAGTCTTTAGATCTCTGCCATTCAACACTGCATGCAGGAGTCGAGCATAGACTTCCACATACGAGACAAGAGATGGCACAGGGTGAGTCAGTTTCACAAAATCTACGACGCTCTGAACACATTCGTCTTCTGGCTTGTGAGCATTTCTGATGACCCAAGGGATAGCTGGCACCAAACTTCCAACAACAGACAATTGATGATCATTCTGTGACTTCAGCATGTTTTTTGATCTACAGAGAGACATAAAATTAGGTTTCAATAGTCATGAAGGTGCTGTCGTTTTTTTTTTAAAATGTATCTTAGTATAACAAATATATTCAGTGTGAACAGAGCTGTACTTTTCCTGATTACTTAAGCTGAAGATTTCAGTTTGCACTGTATGCTTGTAAAGTGCATTAAATACACTTAACATATATATGGACTTTCAGAAAGTTACAACTTCCCAATTAAAATAAAAACATGAGGAAGAAATAAATTATAAAAATTATAAAAAATACTTATTTCAAGCTTTTAGCTTTCTCCATACGCTATGATCCTATCACTTATCTGGACCAGTTGGGAAAATGGGAGGAAAAGAGAAAGAAAGGAATATCTGGGTGAATTTTTACTGTACTTTGTTTTTAAAAGAATTAAAGAATAAAATGGGGGAAACAACCTGAAATTGAACTCATGGCTAATGCCTCCTCTGGCAGAGGTGCTAACCAGTATGCTAGTGAGGTACTTATGACTAGAGAAGATTTTATAGTTATATATTGCTGTTTCAATGTAAATTTCACATTTCACATGTAAATGTTGAGCCAGTCTGATGTGAATGTATATTTTTGGTTTTCTACAGTTATTATATTATGCTTGGTGTAATGCACATATTGTAAGACAAATTTCCTTAAGGATATTAAAGATCATTATTATTATTATCACCAACACCCAATAGAAGAAACTAAAAAAAAAAAAATCTTTGCCTGATGAAAATGTAAATAAAGCTTTATAATAAACAAAATTATATCTTTAGCCACTGCATTAAAAAATGTGTAGATATTTCTTTCCAATTAAGTAGAGTGTTTATTTATTATGAAAGTTGTTCTTTGTAAATTATTTATCTAAAGAACACAAAAAAAGTTGCTGGGAAACAACTATCAGAACCTTAGAAAGCTGTTTAAAAACTTTTTCTTTAAAGCATAGTTCAAATACAGAACTAATTATTTCAAACCTTTTCTCAGCAAACTCTATAAGGTCAGAAGCAGATTTAGGCTCTCCAGAGTCTGCCCATGCTCTAAAAAAGCTTCTGTGAAATGATTCAGCATAAGTATCATTATGAGAACCTGGAGTAGTCATAAACTTGACATAGTCCTCAAGCACAGCTGCCCTGACATCTCTGTCAGGTTTTATAAGGTCACCATCAAACAAATTCATTGTCTGAAGCTCATGCAAGGCCATTACAGCATTGAGAGTATTGTCTCCTGCTTTCATTCCTAAGGGAAAAAAAAATTTAAGCTCGGCAAATTGTTTTTTATTTTAGTATTCAACTTAAACTTATTGTCCCCCAAAAATGAATTAATTGATGTCTCTGTTAGGTTTATTGTTATATGTCTTAATTGTAACAAAATAAGGCTTGTGTCCCATGCCAGACAGATCAAAGAAATGCACTTGGGGCTCTGACGAAACATCATTAACCATTTAATATGAAGTATTTATAATGCCAACAGAGCTTGCATAACTATATAGTACACTTCAAAGATATATAGCTAAATACAGCACTTATTAAAGTACAAATAAGCATATTAATAATGTAAACACAAGTATTATTACACTAGCCATGAAAGAAAAAACCACAGTTAACACAGGCCCACTCTACACAGCAGGCCAGCCAAGACATTCCCAAAATCAACTCAGCATAGCCCACAACATGTGTCTGGACCCAACCTAGCTCTCTGAAGATACACATAGAACAACGACATTGTAATGCTACTCTATGAAATAAAAGAGCAGCAGAGAAACAAAGTTATAAGACTTGTGTGTGTGTACCCTAAATGGGGAAAATAGAATAGTGCTACACTGAGAACTCACAACAGACTGAAAAGTCAAAGGACTCCTCACCCAAGCTGCCACAAGGCAGGAAGATAATGTAAACATAATGACATATGCACAGAAACCAAGGTGAATCCAAAATTATATACACAAAAAGAATCTGTGCACCAGAAGACAAGTATGCACCACTGACAGTCTTAGGATTATGCTGGAGTAGTTTTCAGCTTCCAAAGTCAATCTGATATATACAATGAGATCTTCAATAGCTGTTATAAGCTGAAACCGATGAATCAAAGTTGATCCACCTTAGGTGAGTGAACTATATATCAATTGTTTGTATCAGTCAGGAAGAAAAACTTTTCTTATGGACAACAATTAGCTAACAAATAGATTGCCATATTCAAATAGTTAAGTATGCAGTCTACAGAGAGGAAAAACTAAGTTCTATATTCAGTGCTTGGGCTTGTAAGTCCTTTCTCAAGATAGTTCAAGAAAAGTAAAAGTATGATGACAATGAATATTATGTGAGAAAAGTTAATGAAATTCACATACATTTAGAAAAGATATTTAACCATTTTAAAACTCCAAATTTCAGATTGGAGTTTTACTTTAGCATGATAACTACATGCTGCATGTACACTGAGTACAACTGATCCAAAAGATGTGGAGATATCCATTGGTTACTGAGACTTAGCTAAAAAAAATGTTCCTTTATGTCATTTTCCCGCAATTTCAGCCAAATGGAATTAATGAGTTTTGATTTTTTAGGGTAGCCATAATAATGTTATGTTTATCTAAAATATAATATACAGTGTGACTAGTGGACCATCATACAATGCAAAATGTGATAACCGAGCCAATATTTTTCTTCTAAAATCATCAATTAAAAATAATGCCACAAAAGCCCCCAATACAAATTGAGTGACTCTTAAGAATTGGGAACAATCATACAAGATGTGTCACAATCTCCTTTGACTCTCCACAGTGACAACATCTAGGATTGAAGAACCATGCTACACAATATTTTTTTATATGCCCCTCCTAGCCACCACCATGTATTGTTGCAGATGGGTGACACATATGTTGCCAGAACCATGTCATGTCAGATTGCTCCCAGGATTTCAACCACTCTCATGTTTGTGTCCTAGCCTGTAAAAACCTACTTGGTTCTTCAAGTGAGGGTGTGGGCAGTTCATTGCATAAAAACCACAGCTGATGCTACTTGTGGAGACACTTCTCACGGGGCATCCAGGACCACCCCTAAATAAGAGTTATATTGTTAAGTAATATAGGTTGCTATCTTGGTTGAATGTAAAACTGTATCATTAGTTACTGAAATCAGTGCTTCAGACTGGGCTCATTACTAGTGAACTATAAGACACCATTGTTTACTAAGACATAAACAAAAAGTTCACCCTGATGATAATGATTGTTTGGGTTACTTCCATCCCAATATTGCAGCTTATCATGCAAAATGACATTTCCAATCAATGGTCTTGGAGTTGAACTTGAGCCCCGTCCACTACCATCTGAAAACAAATATTTATTATTTTAGCAAAGGAGAAAATTGAATAAAATATTTATATTATAATATTATCATTTTAGAAAAACAACATTGCATATATCTACAACTTTAGACATCCAATTATAAAAAAAAAATTATAAAATTTTGTCCAGCATACAATTTTTTTTCTCCTCTTCTAAAAAGCAATTTTTTCCTTTTACCTTTTCAAATTTTAAGATACTTTTGGGATTTACTTTTTTGTTGGCTACTGTAAGACATTAAAGACTAATTAATCTTTGAATAGTATATTAATCAAATAAATTAATTTACAATTAAATTTTCTCTTAATTATCGTCATGTTATTAAAAAACAAAGAAACATAGAAAAACTGAATTTACCAACAGCAGAAAGCCTGAGAATAGAAGATGGGTGTTTCCCATGAGGTGCTATAAAGCCACTAATCCAGCTTCCATATTCATGCTTTATGTCAGATGGCTCATAGTACCAATGGACAGGCATAGATAAAGCATCTGCCACAAACAGGCCCCATATAGCCTCAGCCTTAGCTTTTTTCAATTGATCAGAAAGCTGTGGTCTGGACATGATCTTTACTTCCCTGTAACAATAAAAACTAAGTGTTTGATAACAAGTAGACCTAATAGCTACAAAATTTACTTTACAGCATATTTACTGTGCTACAGATGATTGATTGATTTATCAATTTTATTTGGTCTTTGTCAACATTTACTAAAATGTTATCTTGAACATATTTTTTTTCTAAGACATTTGCCTCCAAGCTTCACTGAATCTTGTTTTTTTTTTAAACTTGACTCAAAGCTATCACCAAAAGTTTAGTAATCCTCAGAATATATATTACATTTCTTTATTTTAAAAAAATGTGTTTATTTGCCTGGAATAAAACTACTAATACCTATGACCTAATCAATCATTAAAGATTTTTTAAGCTTAGTGCTAAAAAATGTTAAATAAACATTTTCTTATATATATTTTGACATATTTTCTACACAATCTTCTCTAATAACAATTGAATTCTGTTGCTATTACATTTTAATTGTCATGTTTATTGATTATGACCTATTACCACATCCCACATCAGATTTTTTAATTTTTTAAAAGTTGTTTTTTTTATAAAGAATTTTCAGTAAAGTAAAATAGAAAACACTCTTTCAAACAGAGTGTTATGTCTCACTCCATGCTCTTCTCCTCCACGACTGTATCTTCAGATCCTGATACTATACTGTGCTTTCTCGAGACGTGTGATGCTGGAGAGTTTAACTGAGGTGGTGTTTGGCTCAAAAACAAAAGCGTAAAAACAGATGCAGCAGATGCTGTTACAGTAAAAGTTAAACAACGACTGGAAACTGCTTGAGACTGAAAGAGAAGACATGGCTGTGATTATTTATTAACAAAAAGTTTTCTATTAAATTTAAATGTCAATTTCGACAAATGAACTTGATGTTATAAATTAGTAACGCATAATTATTAAAAGTAGGTTAGAACTTTTTTTGTGAGGGGTTAACATTTTACCTGAAAACAAATATGTGGATTTCCAGGAGCTAGTGAAGCCTTATACAGAACACAGCTGTGATGAAAAATAAAGTTATAAGAAATACTTGAATGCCCTATTGCAAAAATGAATTAGATTTTTTTTTAAAGCAACCATTAAATCTTTACTTTCTCCTTAAACTTTTTCCTGCATTAACTTAATGTGTGACAAAACATATCAATATCATGGTTTAATCTTTCATTGGAAAATATGCCATTCAAACTCTGCTGTAATACTAGATCTAGCTATAAATCAAGATCTAGTAAGGGCAAAAACAAATCCAGTCATGCAATACACAATGTGATTGTCAGTTGTGTTGTAGGTTGGTAAGACTCAAAAGGTGTGAGAGCTATCAATAACGAAGCCTCTACTTCCTTTTTTCAAAATTTATTTGATGAATTAGATGAGATCTTCTAGATCTATAATATAAATGTTTATAGCCTAAGCTGCTTTATTGAACAAGTTAAGCCGAATTGCTGTGATTTTTCGAATTTGAATTGTTGTACTTCCATATTGGCTAAACCTAGAAAAAAAATGAGAACATCTATAAACTCATCATTCATTGATCTACAAAATTAATCTGTTGCCAAGTTTCAACACACATAGCTAGAATAAAATGTGATGTTAAAGAAAGGTGGGATAGGTATGACAAAGTGTAAACCGCATTAGAGAATTTTTTCCCTGATAACCATATCAGTCAAAATGTATTTTGAAAATGTTTTAACCATCCATTTCTTTCATTTTTTAAAAGTATTTTCTGGTCAAGAAAGAGGTGAACTACCGTGTGTAAAAGAAACTAATTGCCATGCATATTTCACAGTAATAGTTCAAAATTTAGGTCAATGCTATAAATAGATTTAGCAATAGAAGGGGAGAACATACTTAATATAAATTATATTTGGGAGTAAAGGGAAGTAATTGTGAAATTAAATAAAAAATTTATACTATTATTCAAATAGTTTTTTTTTGTCAAAATAATGTTTAATAAGCATAGGCCTATATTTATAAATTGCTTTTGTGTTTTGTTGTTGTATGGAAGATACTAAAAAATGTACTGATTACATTTATTTTTGCTTTGAACATTAATGAAAACATTGCATAAAAAAAACATAATATATTGTTCAATATAGTAACATTTTCTAAAATGGTAAACCCCTTTATAACTGTGAATAAGTCTAATGGAAAGCAAATACATGTTCTCCTATCAATCCTGAATCCAAATATATGGGCAGGGCTGGCGTAGTTAGGGATTTGGGGGCCAGGGGGACTTCTTTAGGGGACCCTGCATTTTGACATCATGACATGAGATGATGGTGTAATAATGTAAAAACAAATTTCGAAAACATTTGTGGGCCCCATCAAGACAAGTGGGGGCCTGAGGAAATTTTCAAATATGCCACTGTATTGTCTGTATGAGCATAATATATAGGCAATATAGCTATTACTTGGCTAATGCATCATGGGCTCATGGGGCTATACAGTAGTCTATGTACTGGAACTGGAAGCACCCCCATTCATTATGTGCATGAGTATGAGGTAAAAAAAAACACACACTTTCATGGGAGTGTACTTTATGGTGAGATGCCCAATATGGAATTAATACACACAAAAAGAGGTGTAATCCCTAGAAGTAATAGAAAATGAGTATTGAGTATGATGTATAGTGACACTTGTATCTAGACAGATTAGATTAATAGATTCTAGTTTCATATATTTTATAAATAAATATTATTATATTATACTTATAGTATAGTCTAGATCTATTATAATCTAGACTATAACTTAACTATAAAATAATAATACATCTATACTATATTTAGTATATATAATTAATATAAAATGTTATAATGTATATTATATATTTCTAATATAATGTAAATGTAGAATGTGAGGCGTATGTATATAAATATGTATGTATGTCAAAAATTATGTCCACGTATAGAAATCAAAACCGTTTCACCGATTTTAAGTCTTAATCAAACTTGGCAGAAATGTTCCTTGGGTACCAAGTTAGACCGTAGTGTATGATGATATAAGATATGTTATGTATTGAATTGTAGGCTGAGCCTAGTTTTAGTAGCCTAACTAAGCCAGGCTAAGCCTAAAACAAACTTAAGACCCTCAAAAAAAAAAAGTTGACCAGATTATAATTATATAGTTAGTAGTATTATACCTATAAAATTATAATCTAGTTCTAGATCTAGACGTTTTTTAAAATTTGAGAAAATAAGATCTCCATAAAAACAAGCTTACCAGGTCCGCTGAAGATACGTCAAACGAGACGTCAATTTGTTTAGAACCATGGTTATTTTTATGCACTACCTACGTTTCATAACATTTTATGAAATAACGGAAACGTGCAAAAAGAAAGTAGATCTAGAAGATCTTGATCTAGCAAGTTCCTGTAATAATAAACAATTTTTGTGAAATTAAAATGAGATGATCTAGATGTGTTAAAATGTAAATATCCAATCTAATCTAGATTATAAAAGAGGATATACACGACATTCTTGCTTTAACGGCCTAGACTATAGAGTGGATACCTAGATCTAATCTAGATCTTCTAAATAGATCTATCTAGTCAATCTAGATCTTCTAAATATATATATCTATATATAGATCTATATATAGTGATCTTTGGAATAAGTTTTTCAAAACAGTTCTGTAAATAGCTTCTTCTTATTTTAAAATGGCGTCGTTTGTGTTTTGTTGTTGTCGGAATGGTGCATTTGGACCCGGACACGTTCAGCTAAAAGACCTTCCTGCGGTAAAATTGGACACTAGCTTTATGGGTTCGTCGATTTGTTTTGTCATCTCATGCATGTCATAGATATCCAGTGACTAAAATCTAGATCGTAGATAACATTTTTATGCTTTGTTATACTTTGTATGTCACAGACAGTTTCACTCAACTCACTGACTTTCATGAGTTTCAGTTTGTGGACTTTGTCTTTGTATTAAAACAAAAAAAATAATTAATAGTTCATAATTTTGTAAAGTAAAAGAAACGAGCAACTGTAGCACTAGTAACAGTGTAACTTCAGTAAGAGTAGAAGAGACAAGACCAAGAGTCAAAAAGTACAAGGGCTTCATACATAAGTTAAGTTATAGTTATACTGTTATACTTATAGTTATAGTAACTTATACATACTTAGATACTACAATCTACATAGAATAATTATAAAGAAAACCCTGATCTATAGAATAGATCCATTATAAAATTCACATTGTGAGTTGTTATAACATACTAACTACTAGTACTAGCATAGCCATAGCCTGCCATAGGCAACATCTTATTAAAATTTTAGCCCACAATTTTATTCATATTGGAATCTAATTAGAGTTAGAGTATTAGAGTAAGCTCTTATATAAGGGAACCCCATCAAATTCTCCTATAGTTAATGCATCACTTTTTAAATTTGTAATTTATTTGTTTTTTATGTTTGGAGCTAAAAATGACATTTCAGGACTGCGCATGTCCAATTTTAGATAAGTTCCGGCATTTTTGTTCCGATATTCCAAAGCAGATGGCAGTTTTTTAAGATTCTCTGTAACCATGTATGTAAAGCTATTTTTTAACCTCCCCCGGCAATTCACACCCATATAAAGGATGTGGGCTATATTATGAGCCTGTTTGATCGTAGGCTGATGGGCATATCAAAATAAGCTTCCAAACATCTTTAGAAAGACACTCCAATCACATTTATACTGTTAGCTGTTAAATAAAATTAAAAAAGGAGGTGTCCCAACGAATAATAATGAATTTAACACTTTCTCCTTTAGTGGACAAGGCAAAATCATAATAAGAAATATTATTGGGATTAATAAATCTATGAATTTTTCAATGAATAAACATGTCCTAGATCGGGATATCTAAAATATATAATTTATGAATGAAATTAAAAGTGCGGGCTGCTAATTTGAAGCCAGAGACCATGCCCACTGCAGGTGATCACGCCAGGTGAGCTGGAGGTGAGGAGAGGTATACACTAAGTGTGTACTGTCACAACCTATCAAACAGGCAGTGGAGGGAGGGGGGAGAGAGAGACATGAAAAGAATTATAAGCATCTATGGTAGGGAGGGGGTGTTAAGGTGTAACAAAACGATTATCCAATTTATGAAAACAAGAAGAGGGTCCTTGGATGGGAATTAAAAGAAAAAGAGAGAGAATACATGTAGCCTAGTTGAAAATATCATGTTTATTTAATTATTATAATTAATTTATATACTATATAAATATATATAGTTTTATTTCTGTCTGTTTATACACATAGGTAGTCCTTAAGGGACTGCAGGCACGACATGGCCTAAATTGTGCCAATGTGCCTAAAATCAAATCAAATCTATACACATAGATTATATAGGTATTTAAATAAATAAACGATATATATATATATAGAGAGAGGCAATATGAGGCAATAGACTATTCTTCTTCTTCTAGCCAGCTTTATTGCTGCTGAGCTGTGAGCTCTTTTGCAGACTGTGCCAAGGAAAAAAAGTGTGCTGTTTTCTTCAGTTGTTAAGCTCTGCCGTACAGGGTGTTGGTTATGTTGGGCTGTAGTGGAAGTAGGGTCTGCCTAAGGTGGATTAGGGTTTCAAAGGGGTGGGCGCAATGTCTGCAAAGGGGTAGTTGTGTGGAGTTTATTTTGTTCAGGTGGTAATTTAATAGTGGTGTGTGTCCTGTTCTTAGTTGGAAGATTGTAGATTGTTCTTTGCGGGGGAGGAAGTTAATACTGTCCAGTTTGTTAGGCGTAGTCATTTCTCTGTACATGGCTCTGCCTATGTTTCCTGATGCCCATTGGTTGAGCCACTCCTCTTTGTGATTGTTGACTAACATTGACCTTAGGGTGAGGTAGTTAACAGGTCTATCTGGTTGTTCCATAGATGAACCTGCCTTTGATAACTTATCTGCCTTTTCATTTCCCATGATGCCAATGTGTCCAGGGATCCACTGTAGTGTAATATTGATATTTAATTTTGATATCATCTGGTGGATTATCACAATGAGTGTTGTCAACTCTCTTGGGCTGTTTGAGGTGCTGCTGTTAAGTGCTTGCAGAGTGGATTGGGAGTCTGTAAAGACAACAATATCTGATGGTGGTTGCACTCCTTCATATAATTTGTTTTCCACTGTCTGAAGTGCTATGGTAATTGCCTCAATTTCGGCTTGGAAGTTTGAGCAGTAATCACCACAGGGTGCGCTTATCTCAAAGTGTTTATTTTTAGGGAAGACCAGGAAGGCACCAAGACCAGCATTGATGGTAGCTTTGAAAGCCGATCCGTCTGTATAAATATGGATAGCTGTTTTTTGATAGCTTTCGATTGTTTCAAGCGTGCATACTTTGAGCTCCAGTGGATTTGATTCTTTTGTTAAGGTGTTAGCAATACACTATAAAAACATTTTGCAGAAGTGAATCTACTTTTTGTAATACAATCTAAATAATTTTTTATTATCACAGAGATATAATTTATTAGCAATTACATAGTGGTGTTCATTGACAGTGCTCAATGTGCAATAGGAGCATGAAGTGACCCATTTTATTTTAAAATAAAATCTTGACTATGAGTAGTAATACAAAGGAACACAGCTATTTTTATTGTCCATTAGTTGAAGAATAAGAATCTGCTTTCAATTTTTTTGTAAGTTAAACCTTCACCAAATAACAAAATAAAATTCCCAAAAGTCGGTGTTCAGATATAAGAATCTACTGTATAAAAAATGTAAACTTGTGTGTCGTGTGTAATTATTTCAAGTTATTTTTTAAAAATTTTTTATAATAGTTAAAAAACAATCAATCTGTTATTGACAGCATGAAAATTAATAAATAAATGACATTTTATGAAATTTTTTTTTCTTTTTTTTTTGTATTTTTCTTAGAGGAGTGTGCAGGCAGATGTTTTCAAATAATTTAAAGGAAAAAATACAAAAAGGGGGTGTAGGCCAAAAAAAGGTTGAAGACCACTTCTCTAGACTTAGACTTAGATAGTCTCTACTTATCGAGATTCTAGAACCTTTGACACTTAGTCTAGTTCTAGATCTTAAGTCTACATATCTCTAGATTCAACTAGCCTTTAAAATATATATAGATATTTGGTGATAATCTAGTCCAAACCACCTGTGCTGAATGGAAGTGGGCAGGCTGCAACAAAGCAGCTTCTAGATCAGTAAGATCTAGATTCTAAAAGTCTAGATCTTACTTTTATAATATATATATATCTTGACTAGATATTAAATAAAAGTCATACTTTAAAAAAAAAAATTAATTAATTAAATAAAAAATATTCTAATTCAGGAATATTCAACTTCTAGATCTATATTTCAATTGACTCTTGACAGTCTGACACGCTCATTAATTTGATGTGGCGATGACGTATGCATCAGCTGCACATACCTGTGTCACAACACACATTTCTGGCTTTTTTTTTTTTCACATCTTTCTCTCTGTGTTAAATGGTGTCTCAAGTGTCTCTCTGTGATAATATGATAGTTTACCTTCCTTGTGTTTTAGTGTCTTGTAAGAGTCTTAAAATTGGCAAACTTAAACATAATATATATTATATTTTCTTGAAAATTGGGAAATTATTAAGAGGTAAGATCATGATGAAACTCCTGTACTGCTTTTTCTATAAAATGTTATCAGGTGACCTACCATTTATGGCATTATGAAAAATAGTGAGAAAATAGAACATTTTGTGAAAATAGATTGAAGTTGACATCAAGAAGAAAAAAAATATCATGTTTTTTTTAAGCTCTTTCTTTCTCATTTATTGTTTATTTTGTTTGAAAAGTCTTCTAAGAGAATATCTTACTGCAATATTAAATTATAATTCATTTTATGTACCATTAAATTCTGTGAAGTACAGCTAATATTTGGTAATTTGTTGTTTCCGCAATCCAACATTCTCCCAAGTCCTGTAAATTTCGGATTATCAAGAGTCAACTGTATAATATTTATTTTTCAGCTATTTCTTGGTTTTAAATTGTATTATACTATTCGAATGTAGAGAGCTGCTTGTGTCAATATTTATTTTGACAAGCCAAATATGAGTGGGTAAACATCTTAGGCTTATGTACATGTGTTGAGAATTTTATGGAAAAGTTAAAAATGTGTTCTCTTAAACTGTTCCTTGCATGACTAGATTGAGCTAGGGACTCGTGTAGGACGCAATCATCTTCTTTTTTTGAAGTAACGTCTTTATTTGATAAAATAAGATATTCTAATTGAAATCTAGATATAAAAAATATAAAAACAATTTTTTTTCTCCTCACGTTTAGTATGTATATATATAGAGGGCGTTTCAAAAATTCAGAAAATACTAATTGAAAAGAAAAAGTATGAGGAAAAAATTAATTTAAAAAAATGTATGCAATGGGCTTAATCACTACAGTAACCTTGTTGTATGAGGAATACTATTATTGTGGAGATTTCCCTAAAGCTTTGCTAAGATGACCCACAAGGGTAACGAAGTGACAAATATGTTAATGTATATTATATCTAATGGACGAATAAAAAGTATTTAATCCTAAAGTGCTAAGCTGATGGGCTGAAATAATGTGTGTGTGGGCTAAATTATGAAAAGAAGTGCATCTAAATCACTCTTCTATCAGAGGAAGCAAAGGGACATATTTTTCTTTATGGGTCACAACTGATGAACCAAAGAATTTTGTGTGTATTTAGAAGGGGATAAATTTTGTAAGAAGTGTTCATTTTATTCTGTTCGATAAGAGGAGCTATTCTAATCATTGTAGATGTTTTCTGAAATCATATACACTCTTGATTTTGAATGACTAAAAAAAAAAAATACTTAAATATATAATAAGTAAAGTTATTTGTGACTTCTATTTGCAATAAAAATTAGTTTTCCATTATTAAATTAAACGCAGTTGTAAAAAATTTCTTTCTTTTTTTTCACTGTAAAGCATTGATGATACATAATTAAATTTGTTTCCCCCTTTTATTCTGTCAAGGCAATGATGTTGTTATAGTAAAGAATGGACATCGAATATGTGGCACAGGTGCTGCCCTTGCCAATGCTCCAATAGCACAGAATAAAGCTTATTATGAGATTAAAATTCAGTGCACAGGTTGGTAACAGCATAATATTTGAATCTACATTTTTTTTTTTAGGTATTTTGACAATGTAATTTGTCTTCTATTTCTCTATACTATACAGCAGTCAGTCTTTATATATTTATATTTTTTTCAAACATTGTAAGTTAATGGTAATTAGAAGTCTAATTTATGGATGTATCAGAAAAAATGTCAATTCTTTTTTCTCATGAAACATTTCTGTGTTTGATTTAGTATGTATATACTCGCAATACAAGCATATAAAGCAGAGATGTAATAGAACTATAGGTAGAAATTGTATAATTATTGAAAGAAACCATTATTATTATTTGTATGCATCTATCTGCTTGTTAAACAGGTTTGTAATTTTTTTCCCCAGGTAAATGGGGAGTTGGATTGGCTACTAGAAGGTGTAACCTTAATAAGTTACCACTAGGCTGCGACACAGACAGTTGGGTAGTCAGGCAAGATGGTTGTATGTTTCACAACAGTGAAGAGAAAGGAAAGCTCCCAGATATACCACAAGAAGGAGATATTCTGGTGGGTTATCTTTTCTTGTACAATCCTTTTTCATAACTAATAGGCCATTAACACTGTGTAAAGCTTTTTGTTCTAAAATATTTAATAGATCATACAGGAAATCCAATACAAAGGAATTCTAGGCTGTTGTTGCTTTTTAACCAACTGCAAATCATCCATTTTGAAAAGCCCATTGTATTAGACCCCCTTGATGGTTAAAAAAAAGAAAAGAAAAAAATACTTCTTAGATTTCCACTTCATGATGCTGTCCAGAAAATGTCCTAAACCACCTGAGAATGCTGGCTGCCTGGTCAAGTGGTTTGCGCGCTGGACTGTCGTTCAGATTTATCAATTTCCCGGGTTCAAACTCTGCCCGCTCCCATCCCCCTTCATCCTGCGGGATGTTTGGACTAGGAAGTAATTATCTTCAACTCTGAAGGAACATCCGAAACATGTAAAACATTTTACAATGCTCATGTTCAAATGCCATTGTGGACTAGGAATTAATCAAGATGGGACTGCATTGTGTTTGCTGAGCTGCTTAAAGACAACATAGAAACCTTTTCCTTTCATCCCATAAGTCTATAAATGGGACTGGACCAGAGCAAGCTTTAGAAGTTTCACAATAGTAGTAATAATAATCCGAAAAAAAAAAAAGAACATTGAAAAGACTCTCTTTGTATAAGCTTTCAATATTTCCATTACATTGTGAACCATTGACTACTTGTGATTCCTTTTTTTTTTAAAGGTGAAATTTTAGAAAAGTAAAGAAAAGATTCTTAATTCAATAACAAAATTTAATTAAATTCAAAAGAATTGTTGATTGATTGTGCTGTTTTCATCCATCTGTTGATATTAATATGAAGGTGCTGACATACTTATTATATTTGATCAGAGTAGGTCCTGCAGTTCTTTATCTTTGATATGTTACCCTAATGTATCATGAAGTAACATGACAAGCTAGCTTTAAGTTGATGTACTGGCACTCCTCACTAGATGTCTTCATTTGAAATCGTAACCTTATAAGGTGCTTGAGACACATGAGATGAAAAACAAGGAATCTATGTTTTGTAGGATAATAGCCATGTGTTTGATAAAGACATTGGTTATCCATTTAACAAGGCATTTTTGAGAACTTTTTTTCTGTGGACATGACATTGTTATACTTAAATCCTAATGTATCTATCCTTGGGACAAGTTGCACATTTAGTAAGATTTACAAAAGCATTCACTAACTACTTTCAGGGTTGATCAACCTTTGTGTTATGTTGATATTTCAATAATTATTTGGAACAGCAGTACATGTCTATATTTTTTTCTGTATAACATTTACATTTCTTTGTAGAGTTAATTAGTAATGATATAATCCTCTCAAGTCCTCACTCAAATGGAGTTTGATATACTGAAAAATGTATTAATATATTTACAATTAATTTTTAAAACATAAATGATAGTGTGAATGTATTGATATATTTTTCATACTTGATTGGCAATAAACAAAAGTGTTTACACATAGCCTCAACTGCTTTGTTATTTGAACAATTACTTGAAGCAATATTATTTTCTATTTCTCAAGGGCTTAACATATGATCACATAGAGTTGAATTTTTTCTTAAATGGTAGTCCCATGAGTTCACCTTTCAATGGAATCAAAGGAACTGTTTATCCTGTTTTCTATGGTAAGCTGTACATTAGACTATTGACTCAAAATCTTGGATGCAATTGAATGTATTATTATATAAATATACTAATATAATGAAAGAACTAAGAAGTTGAGCATGTATTCATTTAAATGAGATATTTTTACCAGACAAACTAAATATGTTTTCAATATCTTAATTAAAAAATTAATTTCATCTGTAATCTTTTGTTGATTCAGAAATATGTACCCTTACTGTACATTTACAGTTCAATTGGTTTGGAATGAGATGCTCATGGATTTTAACAAAAAGTTATAGTCTTAGATTAAACTGTTAATAGGATGGTTTTAGAAATATATTTTCTGAAATTTTGTACATGTTATTTCTCCCACACTCATTCTTGGGTGAAGCTGAAACTTTGCACTATTGTTTATTGGCATAGACAAGACATGAATCAATAAATAATTAACCAATTAGTTAATTAATCACTGGTAATTAATTATTTTGTTTTATACCAACAAGGAAAATTAATCCTTCAGTATTCACATATATCTAAATATGTAGGGTTTGATCACCTTAAATAATTGTACACTTTATTTCTCGTCTACAAATTATAATCTAAATAATATGACCCTCAGAAAAACAAAATGGATGCCATTTTTAGAACTTCTGAGACCTATATATTTTGATCTTAGCATTACTGTTGAAACAGCATATTAGACTATTTACAGCTTTTTCAACAAGAAATGTGATAAAAACAGTCAATAAAAGATGATGAATCACTGATTATAGTATTATTTTTACCTGGCTTTTTAGTCAGAAATTAAATGGAAAAATTTTATTGCACTTTTCATTACTACCAATAACAATAGATACTCAAATATTATGTAGATTTGTCTTCATTTTATTTGCCTATAACATCTTTCATTCTAATACTAGACCAGTGCAAGACATAGGCTAGCGATAGATCACAGCGTAAATCACTAACTAGCTGAAGGACAATAAAAATTCTAATTCATTTTACCTAAGATCTAAACCTAGATCATTATTACTGTTCCTTTGTGATAAATTATGGATCTAGAATAGTTTTATATTTCACTTTTATTTAGTAGTAAACCTTTTGGAGTACTTACAAGACAGTGCAACCTGAACCACTATAGTCATGGTGATGATTTTTACCGATAAACAATACTAAATAACAATTGCTAGAAAATATACCAAGAACAGGCCCAGCATGGTGGATGAATATTGGATTTAGATCTACCATTCTGTTGTTTTCATTTATCTTAGGCTTAGATCTATAGGGATCTACCCAGGTGTAAAGATAAAAGCATAGATCTAGTCAATCTTGATCTACATTCCAGACCTATGCTAAGCCTAAGGACAATACTAGATCTAAATCTAAATGCTAGTAATGTCCAAGTCTGCTTCATCCCATGCTAAATCTAGATCAAGATCTAATTCTTCATTATTACTATTCATAGAAGTATAAATAGAACAATTATAAAGCTTCTTCAGTAGTAAACATTGTGGGTGTGTCTTGGAGTAGCATAGCCATGATGTCGTAGATTTTTACAGATAAACAATACTTTAAAAAAAAAAAAAAGAAATTGGGCAAAAATGCCCAAAAATGCTCCGCACTGATTGAGTTAATAGAAAAAAAAATGCAGTAACACTTTTGTATTCAAACCTAAACAATTTTGAATAGCTCAGTGCTATAATATCAGATTTGATGTAGTAATGTTTCATTCCCATCAACTTGTTTGCTTGTACTGTGAAGACATTAATTGATTAATAGTAGCTTTGTGTCTCTTTCAGTTGATGAAGGTGCTGTCCTGGATGTTCAGTTTGACAAATTTTATCACTCTCCGCCTGATGGCTTTGATCCCATCATGATAGAGCAGTCCTTGTTGTGATGTGTCAGTTCTGCTGGGGGTATATTTTTGTTTTGTTTCCAAGTCAACTTCATTTTAGAAGTTGTATTTGTGTTAGTCATTGGACAGTTTATACTCTTCTTACACTAGCTCCTGTGTGGAGACATTGTTAAGGACTAAAGAAAAAGTGATGGATATATATATATAAGCATCAATTTAAACTTAACTATTGCTTTCTAGTGAACTGTTTTCCTAACCCTTGCTTCTTGAGACATTTAGAAAAACATTCCCTTCTAATGGAATGTTTTGCTTTTTTAAACATTGTTTCCCTTTTAGTTTTGATACAAAGTGTGACTACTTTACAAAGTGTGACCACTTTGGGAAATACTTCTCTTATATTAAAAAAAAAAAGATAATTGTATAAGCAGAAGGGGAAAAAAGAATCATTGACAGTCTTTCTTGTTTTCCTGTCCAAGTTAATAATAGAACTGTACATATGATTCTACCTACTTCAGTGTAAATATTTTTTTGTTTAGAATGTTGTATGTAAAGTGACATGATAACTGTTGTTAACAGTGAAATGTACCAGCTGCTATGTAAAGTGACATGATGACTGTTGTTAACAGTGAAATGTACCAGATGCTATGTAAAGAGACATGACTGTTGTTAACAGTGAAATGCACCAAGGTGCTATGTAATGTGCTGATGACTGTTGTTGACAGTGAAATGTACCAGCTGCTATATAATATATAGAGCTAATGACTTGATGTTGAAAAGTACCAGTTACTATGTAATATGTATATAGTGAGCTGATAACTGTTGTTGATGTTGAAAAATACCAGTTTCTGTGTCGTGTAAAGTGTGCTGGTGACCTATCTGTGAGGGAAAATACCAGCTGCTATGTAATGTTTAGTGTGGTGATGACTGTAGCTGGTGGTGAAATGTACCAGCTACTGGGTAATAAAAGAGCTTTTGCTATGTAATTACAGTAATGTAGTTAGTCATTTTGAATATATTGTTGTGATAGTTTTGTGCAATTAATCACTTTGTTGTTAATTCTTTTTGTTTGTTTTGTTATCTCTCTGACACTAGTTAAAGGGGGAAAATGGTGGGGTTGTATTTATGCAAAAATTTTTGTAAGTGGGAGGTTTGAATTGTTAAGGGAATATTTTTTCAGGATCAAAGCATTTACCATAATTTTTGAAGAAAATGGCATGAGTTGCTAAAAACACTTAATTCAAACATACTATTCTTAAGTAAGCAGTAATCCTAACTTGAGCAGTATGGTGGCTATGTTATTGAATGCTTTTTTGTCATGTAATTCCAAATTAAAGTGCCATTAATATAGTTTTTTGTTTTTACTCAAGATGTTTGTCGTCTCATATTCTGTCCAGCTCTAAGGATACTTGAGACATTCTGGGAGGTAATGTAAAAATTGAACAAAGTTCTAGTCTTGTCATAGCCCTTTTTTAAAGTAGTGATGAAAAAAAAAATGAGTTAAATCTACAGTATTAAACTTAACTGTGAACTTTTAGACCTTGCAGTGTCATTTTAAACACTTCACTATTCACACTCAAAGAAAGAACATTTGTTTGCTACTCTTTATAAATCTTTATAAACTACACATCTACTTGAAGATTGTTTGAAGGTGTTCAAATATTTCTACATGTGCTCAGAAAAATGAATGTTATAATTTAGTAACTATTATTGTAGGCTCCAGGGAAACAATTTAATAACTATTTTTTATAGACTCCAGAGGGAAAAAGATAAAATAGAATAGATTTAATGTTAGTTGTTTTTTCGAATATGTAGTAACCTCAAAGATAAATTAATTTGTATAATTTATTGTTTAAAATATGCATGCTTGTACTAAAATTTATATGGTAGTGGATGTAATGATAATATTTACTTTTGAAAAAAATCTTAATTTGTAAGCTTTTATTAATTTTATTTTGTTTTAATTTTTAAAATTGTAAACATTTTTTTTTGCCATAAGCATGTTATTGGGAATCTGTTTTTGTGAGTCTCCTTTTGTATCATCATCTGTCTATTTACTTCTACATTCTTCAAACCGAATGCAATATTGTCATTGAATGTGTAGGGCTCATTAATTAATTTTCAAAGCGCTCTAGCAGTGACTATGTGTCTGTGTATTGTCTTGTTCATCTGATGTTAAGGCCTATATCTAGTAACACAATTAATTTACATGACATCTGACCAAGGATTCAATACAAATGCATAGTTTCTCTAAGTTTGTTTAATATTTTCACACACACATTATAAGAATTAGTATAGTTTGCCTATATAAATGTACATACATCCATATATAGTGTTAGATCTGATATATTTAGATACAGATGTCTTAACTTATTTGCTGGTATTGAATTTCATGTACTTTAATGCACCATCTATAATGTCTTAAGCTTACTGAGTTAATGACATGCTGTATCTCTAGTATTCCAGCATCTAGCAGTAATGTTTTCTAAGAAATACTGAAAAGTAAAAAGTATTTGTTATCCTTTAAAATATCTTAAACCATTGGATTGTTTTTATTACATATTTTAAAACATTTTAGTTTAGCCATCAGCTATAACTGAGTACCACTTGATGAAAGATTATTTTAATGGATTTTTTTTGTCTTGTTTTACAATGCTGTGAATTCCTAATTTATTATTTTTGTCATTTATTGCAATAAAATGAAAAATCAGAATTCTTTGATACTTTCCTTGTGTCCTTTGTTGCCATATAGCATGTGTCAAGTAATAGTAAAACTTTATTATCCTTGAAGAAATCTATATACACATTGTTTCATGTTTATTTGTTTTCATCTTAGATCAAGATATCTATCTTTTAATACTATAGGTTGGTGATAAATCTGTGAATCAGCTGGTTATTCACAAGTCGTCTTTCGGAAAAATGTGGTTGCTGAGAATCAGTATATAATGATAATTTAGATTTAAGTATATATAAAGCACTTAGTTGAAATTTTTTTTTTAAAACAAAGATTAGGAAAAAAAAAAGAAATCTGATTTTCAATTTACTAAGAAATTTATTTCATATTTTAAAAATATATATATTCTTAATATGCCTCTGATAAAGTACACTTCATCTTAGTACACATACGTGTATATTATTTGTATAAAAAACAATGTCATCTTTACTGTGTTTAAACAGTGTCTGAAATGGGACTAATTTTCCATGTGATAATGGTGACGTCCGGGTTGTCTCCCTCCACTAGCTTACCAAAGTCAACATAGTGCCCTTTCGTTTCGTCGTAGATCTTTTTCAGCAGGCTGATGTCGTTGAAAAAGCGCTGGAGATCTGATGACCCAACACCAGGCGGACGTCTGCCAGTGTCAACCTCTTTTTGAATTCTGTCGTCATGCATTTTCTTGAGTACCCCAATATCATTGAAGAATCGCTGCAGTTCTGATCGTCTGTAGCCACTTGGTGGTCTACTCTTCCCAATGTACATGTTCTTCAGAAGTTTAATGGTATCGAAAAATGGTTTCAGCTCCATTTTGTCCTCGCCTTGTTTGCCCATGGCCATGTCGTTCTGCTTCTTGTCTTCATACACCTTTTTTAGTCCCATCATTTTATCAAAGAAGCCTTTAATGTCATACCTGGTGTCCATGACGCCACTGTTTCTGATTTTCTCTTCAAAAGTTTCTTTTAGGTCCTTCATTTTGTCGAAAAAGTTTTCCAGGTCAGATTGAGTGCCCACCTCTTCGCTAGTATCTTGATCCGTTCTGCTAATGTCTTTGAGCGTGTTAAAAATGCGTTGCAGGAGCGAGCTTCCGCCCCAGTATCGTCCAGTATCACCTGTGTCTTTTAGGATGTCTTCAATATAAGTATTCATGGTGTCTTTCAATTTATCGATGTATGGTTTGAGAATGGTTCTCTGAACATCAACCGGAAGTGTGTTCAAATCGCCCTCAGTTTGCTTCTTGTCTTCGTATTCTTTCTTGAGATCCATGATTTTATCAAAAAAGTTTTTCATGTCAAACCTAACGTCAGGGACACCTCCTTTTCGGATGTTATCATCATAGACATCCTTGAGGTCCTGTAAGACGTCCATGATATGATCAAGATCAGTAGGCGTGACCTCGTCTGTTGTTTGGCGGGATCTCAACATGTCCATGAGCTTGATGACTACACGCTGCAGACGAGAGTCTTGCTCTACACTTCCGGAATCTTTCGTGTCTTCCTCTTCACTGTTTTCCCAAACTTGATCCCATGTGTTGATATTGTGTAGTATCCTACCCCAAGAGAGAGAGGCTGAGGATTTATACAACAAATATATAAATGCCAGTTCAAAATACCAATAGGTCAATAGTCTTATTTACATTGCTGATATCATTTACATTCAAAATGTTTAATTAGGTTTTTGCACATGTCACTATTTTACCAAAATGTTTGGAAAGTAAATATTTATCCGTAGGCGTACCTTACCGTATCTTAGTAGTTTAAAGTAAGTAGACCTGTACTGAATTTGTAACCCATACCGCCCCCCCCCCCTTGAGCACTCCTCCCCCAAATAAAAGGTCAAATAAAAAAAAAGAATCGAAGAAGGTATTTATGATGGGTTATCAGAAATACACTGAGTTGCCGGTTTTTATTCTGTTCTTATTCATTATAATTAAAGACGTTTCTTCACATCCAACAATGCTGTATTGAAGTTCGGGCTTTTTTTGTATTTCGAGGTATTAGCGGTTCTGATGTTCAGCACACCTGCAACAATCCCTAATTGACAACTGACTATATGTCAGCGAAAAGGGTCTAAATGTTAATCTCTATATATCATACACATATAAATTTACATTCAGCTAATAATTTACTTTATATCCACTGCAGTTAATTTTATGATTCTATACAATATTTCATGTTTGTTTGTTTGACAGTTTGTTCATTAGTTTGTGTGACAATTGGGAAAAAACAATTTTGTTAAAGATAGGCCTACTATTTAAAAAAACACTAAATGTAGGCCCACTATTTAAAAAACACTAAGAAGATAGGCTACTATCAAAATGCTGCTAAGGTACTATTTAAAATACTAAAGATGCTATTTAAAATACTAAGAAGGTGCTATTAGAATATCACACGTAGGCTATTAATACAAATATTAGGTAAGAAACTACGATTACAAATATTAAAATTTACTGTTTAGACCTATTATTACCTAAAGATACCGGTACTGGAGATACTATTCAACTTCTTGCGTTTGTTAAAATGCTAAATAATTCAAATTCTACTTACCAAGTGCAAGGAGTATCAACAGAAACTTCATAGTGATCAGATGTCGTGGAGTCTTAAATTGGCAACTAAATGTTATAAAGAGTCTTGAGTCTCTTGCTGTAGTTCAGATGTTTGATGAGCTTGGCAGTAGTCTCTAGATGTAGAGTAGCTTTTAGTTGCTATAACTGTATGATCAATGGGCGGCCTGCAGTACTTTATATAGTTTTAACATTTTTACGTATAAAACAATTCCACTGAGATTGGATTCTGATGACCTTGGCCTTTCTAACAGATCAGCGTTTGAACTGCGTTAGTTTCAGAGTGCCATCTTAGGGAGGAAAGAAAAAAACAACAAACAGGCGCAAACAAAAACATTTGTTTTTATCTTCAATTCAGAATATGTAATTATTTTGATACTTATTTATGAATTCTAAACTAATAGTACATGCACTATAAACACACACACTCACTAGCACGCACACACCTGAAACAACGTGCTTAGATGTACAGTTTCAAAAGAACATCTTCATTAATGACGTCGAACTTTAAGTTATACCTATCTTACGAGTTATGAAGTTCTTTAGATAATAACATATAGTTCTAAATTCAGTGTAAATTTATTACTGGTCTGCCACATTTTAAACTCCGGCACTGTTGTGTTCGTGTTTATTGACTACACATCTACCAGATATATGAATGCCGTTGCTTGGTCGTTGCTCAATCGCGGTGTCTTATTGGTTATTATAAAATTACAGAGAATTTATTCTCTCATTTTTGTTCTGCTTTCAAATAGTATCACTAAGCCTATATACTTTCCCTAATAAAATATGATGGAGTTCTCCTAAAAGTTTTATATGTCTCTTATAGTTAGTCTGGGTTTACCTAAAGGCACCATAAGCTATAGCTTAGGCCTAGGTTCGCACTTGCTTGGGGGTCCCTCAAAAATAGTTCGGGGATATTTTCAGTTATTTTGAAGAAAGATCAAAGTTATGTTGATTACAATGGGCCCCATATGTCAAATAGATTAGGGCAGGGGTTCTCAACCTGTGGGTCGCGACCCCCTTGGGGGTCGATTGACGATTTGCCAGGGGTCACCTAAGATCAACGAAAATATGGATTGTTATTGTCTATTCTTCTATTGCTGTATGTGTGTGTGTGTGTGGAGGGGGGTCGCGTCAGAGTGGGGGATTGTAAAAAGGGGTCGCCGAGCTTAAAAGGTTGAGAACCGCTGAATTAGGGCCTTATTAAGGCTAAATCCTGCTTCCCCCCCCCCCCCCCAAATCCTCCTTATGGGCACAACATGGCCTAAATTGTGCCGATGTGCCAAAATCAAATCCTCCTTAGTTGCTTTTGTTTTGTTTTGTTTGTTTTTAACTTGTGGCAATTAAACAATTTACCAAACAGTCTAGCGAAATAAGCTATAGATCTAATAATTTTCAGCCATTTTTAATTAGACCTATTAGGCCTATAAAATAAAAACCGGTTCGTTCTAAACTGGACAGAACCGGTAACATATCACTCATCATTTCCAGACAGTCTTTTCAAGTTCACGAGTGGACAACATTCCAACTCTCTAAAACAAACATCACACCACTCATATAGCTACAACATGTTGACAAGCACAGTTGATGATAGTACAATAAATGAACTTTTGACCACGTCTTAAAAGATAGTCAAAGATTGATTTTTTTTTTTGTTTCACTTCTGCTTGTCTAAGCAGATTTTATGTTTGTGTGCGCCACGGACCGCTATTATATATAGGTCTGTAGTGTGCGTACTATTAGATCTATATCTATTCATGGAACTATACTATTAGTATAGTTCCATGATCTATTTAACTCTACAGGTAGGCCTTTACGACATCCGGCGTTAAAATAATACATTTGTGACACTGGCTTATTTCGCTGTGAAACTGTCCAAACTCAATTGTCTCTTTTGAGGCGTGGTGTTCAAATGGTAAAATACATGGTCTCTGGACCGATGAGTCTTGCGTTCGAATCCCGGTGATGACGGATATAGCCTACATATGTTTTTTTGGGACGCCCTCACGTTGAAGAAGAAAAAGGTTGAAAGGCGTGCCTTTGTTTTTTTGTTTTTACTTATGTTGTTGCTTTAATAGCCACAATTATTGGTTGGCGAAGGGAGGTTATCATCGGAACTAGAGCATGATCAAAGCCTCAAACAGAGAGATTTTCTGAATGTTTAATCCCAACTCCAGCACACACACACACATACACACACACACACATATATACAGTGTCATCCTGTTTGAAAGTTTTTCTTTTGTTACTATCGGATTCATTTTTATCTTTAAAATACAGTAGTCTTAAGATAAGGCAAATCATCATTGGTCTATCTCTTTTTCTGAAGTGTAAATTACAGATTATCTCTCCTCCTCCTCCTCCTCTCTCTCTCTCTCTTAGTTCATTTTTTTCTTTTGCTTTCCCCACAAAAAAGTGTAGTTTTAATAAAAGGTAAATAAAATTTCATTCAGCCCCTTCGCCATTTTCTTCACTTCCAAAACTGTTTGATAGACCTACAGGGTCTGGCTTAGAACTATATAATCATCCATGGGTATGTTCAAAAGCTGTAGGCTACGTGTCTTCGATTCCCAAGATTAAGGATGAGTGCAGTAATTCACGTTACTATGCAGATCCAGTTGCGACGTGCATATTTTGCCACATATTATATGATATGCGCATGCGGCCTCACAACGAGACAGCTGGAGGTCTCTCACAAAGGCCGCGGGATACACATTTGAGACCAAAAGAAAATCCGCTGCCGAGGACAAACGCAGACGGCGAAAAGAAAATCTTGATCGATCACCTGCGGACAATGAGTATACTCGCCCTGGGTGTGTCAAAATATGTAGGTCACAGCTGGGGCTGCGCAGTCACGGGAAATACTGCATTCCTCACTAATTTTCGGACTCGAAGACAAGCCTTATTATTATATGATATGCAGACAAAGCCATTGTCTGACGGGGTCCATTTAAGTTCTCTTTTCATCATAAGGGTCTAAAATGTGTCTCCCGCAAATTTCGTGAGAGCGCTCCATGACTCCATCTGTCTCTTTCGGAGGCTGTCGTCTGCCAGCTGCTTTTTTCTATACCATGGGAGAATTGGCGCTTGGGTCGAAAACATTATACCGCATTGGAGATGAACGCATGTTAAATGCGATATTTTTTGGCGAGTTTAAAGGAGGGTGTCGTAACGGAAGTCCTATAAAGATCAATCTTTGTATACAACGCATGCATTGGCCTTTAATTAACATTATACATGACATGCTCAAGCCATCAATTGGCTCGCACAAGAAATGAAAGGCTCAAGCTTGCCCCAAACGTTAAGTAGACATAATCTACGAAATGCAGACTTCAAACTAGACTTTTGTCAACGAAACACTATTTCATATCATCATCATCATCATCATTCCTTTGAGTTCCTCATGGAACATAGGGCCTCGACATAAACACGCCACTCTCCACGGTCTCTTGCTAGCTTTTTGATGGTGTCCCAGCTCTTCCCGGTCTTCTCTGCTTCTTCAAGTACACTGCGTCGCCATGTTCTTTTTGGTCTTCCTCTGCGTCTTGTTCCCTGGGGGTTCCACTCTATGGCCTGCCTAGCTCTGTTGCTGGTATCTTTTCTAAGGGTGTGACCAATCCATCCCCACTTCCTCTCTAAGATCTGCACTTCTATATTTTTCTGTCCACTCATCTCCCACAGTTTGGTGTTTTCTACTTTGTCATATCAGTGTATTTTTAGGATATTTCTCAGGCATCTGTTGATGATAGTCTGTATTTTTTTGTTGTGGCTTCAGTTGTTCTCCATGTTTCAGAACCATACAGTAGGACAGCCTTGACATTAGAATTAAAGATTCTTAGTTTAGTCTTGTTTGAGATGTAAGGAGATTTCCAGGTTGGTTTTAGCTGTGTAAATGTCTGACGTGCTAGATTTATACGGCGTTTAATGTCTTCATCTGTTCCACCTGATATACTGACTACACTCCCAAGGTATATAAAATTTTCTACTTGGTCTATTGTCTGAGAATCCAATACTATGTCTCCACTTTGTTTATTGTTTACTTTAAGTACTTTAGTTTTTTGGTGGTTTATTTTGAGGCCTACTCTTTTTCCTACTTCGCTTAAAGCTGTGACCTTTTCTTGCATATCCTGTAGTCTGTGTGATAATAGGGCTATGTCATCAGCGAATTCCAGATCTTCCAGCTTTTGTGTGAGAGTCCATTGGATTCCTTTCCCTGCGTTAGAGTAGGCTTCTTTTGTGACCCAATCCAGTACTAGAAGGAACAGGAGTGGTGAAAGAAGACATCCCTGTTTGACTCCTGTTGTGACTGGAAATTCCTCTGACAGCTTGCCACAGTGGGTTACTTGGCAGGTGAAACCATCATAAAGATTCTTGATTATGGTTATTATTTTATTGGGGATCCCATAATGTCTCATTACTGTCCAGATAGATTCTCTGACGACACTATCAAAAGCTTTTTCAAAGTCAACAAAAGTTGCATAGAGAGGAGATTGCCATTCGACACATTGTTCTACAATTATCCTGAGTGTAGCTATTTGGTCAGCACAAGATCTCCCTTTTCTGAATCCGGCCTGTTCTTCCCTTAGGTGTTCATCACATGCTCCCTTTATTCTGTTTAGTAGGATTCTGCTAAAAATCTTGCTTGGTACTGACAGCAAAGTGATGCCTCGCCATTTCTCACATTGTGATAGATCTCCACTCTTTGGTATTTTAATTAGCAAGCCCTTTTTCCACTCACCCGGAGGTGTTTCTGTTAACCAAATTTTGTTGAATAGTTTGTGCATTTGGTCAACTATTTCACTTCCTCCTTCTTTTAGGACTTCGGGTGGTATGTTGTCAATTCCAGCTGCTTTACCTGTCTTCATTTGTTTGAGTGCATTCCTTATTTCTTCTTTTGTTATTTCTTCCATGTTTATGTCTAGTGTTGGTCCTGCATTTAGATCTGGTGGATTTCGTGATTTAGGTCTATTGAGCACTTCTTGAAAATATTCTTTCCATCTTTCAAGTTGTTCATTTATTGAAGAAAGTAGTTTTCCGTATTTGTTTCGGACTGGAACATTGCAATTAGCCTTTTTGGTACTGAGAAGTTTGGTGATTTTGTATAGTTGTTTTATATCTCCTTTACCTGCTGCTTCTTCTGCCTGTTCTGCCAGATTATTGTAAAATGATCGTTTGTCTTGTCTAAGCATTTTGGTGACTTTCTGTGAAACTGCTTGGTAGTCTTGTTTTGATTGTTGCTTGTGGTTTCTTGTTTTTGCTAGGTTAACTGCCTGTTTAGCGCATTTCCTTTCTTCGATTAATTTCCATGTCTCGTCACTAATCCACTGTTTTTTCTTCTTAGGGTTAAGGCTTAGTACTTCATTGCTTGTTTCAGTAATAATTTCTTTGAAATTTTGCCAAGATTTATCGACGCTTTGTTTGGCCTCATCTAGTTGTAGCACAGCAAATCTATTTTGAAGGGATAGTTGGAATTCCTTTTTAATCTGTGTGTTGTTGAGCTTGTCTAGGTCAAATCTTTTCCTTTTGTTTCTTTCTGTTTTATTGCTGGCCAGCTTCATTTTTAGTTTGGCAACAACTAGGTGGTGGTCTGAGCCAATATCTGCTCCTCTTCTGTTTCGTACATCTAGTAATGTGCTTCTCCAGTTCCGCCGTATGGTAATGTGGTCGATTTGATTCTCTGTTTTATTGTCTGGTGAAACCCATGTCACTTTGCGTCATTTTTTGTGGGGGAAAATGCTGCCTCCTATCACTAATTCATTAAATGTGCAGAAGTCTGCAAACATTTCTCCATTTTCGTTTATGGTGCCAAGTCCATGGGTGCCCATACTTTTCTCTCTCTCTCTGTTGTCACTTCCCACTTTGGCATTCAAGTCTCCCATGACGATCAAAACATCTCTTGTAGGTATTTTGTCAACTATACTTTGCAGTTGGTCATAGAATGTATTTTTGTCAGTATCACTTGCAAGGTTGGTGGGAACATAGCACATAATGATGTGAACATTTTTGAACTTAGACAAAAATTTGGCTCTAATTATTCGTTCTGAAACTGGTTCCCATTCTAAAAGACTTTTGAAAGCTTCCTTGTTTAGTAGTAGTGCTACACCATTTTCATGTAAGTCATCTTCTTTTTCCTTTCCAGAGAAGAGAAGGGTTTCTCCTGATTGCAGTCTTGTTTCACCGAATGTGTTCCATCGAACTTCACTCATTCCCAGGATCTGTAGTTTGTAGTTGGCCATTTCCTTGGCAGTTTGTGCACATCTACCTGGTTCTAGTAAAGTGCGGACATTCCATGTTCCCAAGTTAAATGCTGCCTTCTGAATAAGGAAGTGTTTCTTTTTCATTGGTTTAAGTAGAGTGGTCGGCCTCACAGGATTCGTTCGACTTTCCCTGCATAGCTTCATAAGTCTCCTTTGTGGAGCTCTACTTTCGCCTCTGACAATGTTTAGTGTTTGTGCTTTTGTTCTGGTTTCTATAACACTTTTTTTTTTCCATGGACAGGTTGTTAGCCTATCGCACAACCCCTGTGTCCCGGGGAGGGGGATGCACCTTTTGTCTGGCCTCTTTCCTAACAGACCTGTCCGGCTTGGTAGTACCTGCCAGGAGTGATGAGCTCCCGCCGGTATAGCTCTGAGGGTCATTGAGGCACTCAAGCTGTCACACCACGGCAAGGTATGTGCATCAGGTGACAGATTTCATATCATACAAAACATAAATATATTTTTGGAAAAAAAAATAAAACTTAAAAGAACAAATCTATAAATAGAATGTTTTCGGCTGTTAATTGGACATACGTCAACAAGCTTATCAGATATTTGTATTCTCCTTTTGGCCTAATGTACTTCTCACAAATTAAAACGTATTTTATTTGTTTATTCTTGGGTTGGCCTACACAAGCAATTAAAGTTATGCCATGAGCAAATACCTTTTTCACAATATTAACTAAAATCCATTCGTCCCAGGTGAGCTACAGCCCATGTAGGGTCTAGAGCTGGCCTGCTTTAGCACATCTCCTCATTCTGATCTATCCTGCGCTTTACGGTTCCATGCCCGGGCATTTAGCTGTTGTAGATATGCCTCTACATCATCAAGCCACCGCACTCGTGGTCTGCCTTTGGGGCGCCTGCCTTTTGGTTTTTGCCGGTGAACAATCTTTGCTCCTATGTTCTCCGGCATTCTTTCAAGGTGGCCTGCCCAACGTAATTCGTTTCTTTTTATTTCCGTAATAACTAAAGTATATTAATTTAAAAACAGCCACACTTTCTTTGCAGATCTGAAACAAACTTCGTTACTAAACAACTGTACTGAAACTTAGTCCCTTGCAGCACACGAAAGGAAGTGAGCAGTCTTGTCCCTATACGAAAGTTTCACGATTAATTCAACAATGTCAAGGACGCAAAACTAAACTTACTGTTGCCAACTATAATCTATATATATAATTGTCTTCTTCGCTCAACAGTTTGGACGAGCAAGAAGTAAAGGAAAGATCACTCTGTTATTTCTGCGGATAGTCACCCTACGAAAAAACAAGAGGGGGGGGGGAACAAGTGGGTATTCACACGTCGTTACGGATGGCTGCGCGCTGGACTGTCAAACCCTGCCCGCTCCCACCCCCCTTAGTCCTGCGGGAGGTTTCGGCTAAGAAGTAAACTATCTTCAACTCTGAAGGAACATCCGAAACATGTTAAACATTTTACAAACACTAAATAGCAGCGCCGGACTTAACCATTGTGACCAAGAAGTCATGGAAAGAGAAGATTTAGCCTACTCTGTATATTCACACGTCACTAAATAGCAGGGCCGGACTTAAGCATTGTGGGGCCCAATGCGAAACGGATTTCGCGGGGCCAAGTTTGGGTAGGGAAGCCGACAATAAAATTTAAGAATTTGTATTAGAAAATAAATTCGTCTATGCATTTTATTCATTCTTTATTACGTACAGAATTACTTTACGAGCCTTGAATGCAGCAAAGTCATACAGTATATCATAATAATTCTGTTTCCTACATAGATCACGCTCAATAGAATGAATTACCAAATGTTTCAATCTATCTTTAAGAATTGTTGACCTCAAGTAATTCTTGATTAGTTTGAGGCGCGAAAAGCTTCTTTCACCAGATTACACAATTACGGCTTATGCATAATGCCGTTTATATTTATCGCGCGTTGGATTGGAGTTTTCCATATTGAATGACACCCCAAAATGACAATTTTTGTGTATATAATTCATGAGATTTGTATGAGTTTTCAAAAGATTTTTTAATAATTTCCGGAGATTTCCAGGACTTTTTCGTATATTTTGCAATTTCAGGAGATTTCCAAGAGCTCCTGGTAAATCGACTGGAGGCAGCGGGAAATCTGTTATAAGTTATAAAATGGTTTAATTTAATAATTTATACACTTAGAATTAGCGCGGGTTCTATGAAAGTGCGAGGCCCACTACGGTCGCATAGGCGCCGGTCGACTAGTTTAATATTAAACTAGAAAAATCAACAATTATTTTTTAAATGTAGTTTAAATATTTAATTTCTCTTCAGTACAGATATGACTCACAGAACTTTGTAAAAAAAATATTGTCAAATTAAAAAAAAAATTTACATGGAGATGGCACAGTGTACTTCTGATCAAACAAGTCTCAGTTCGGATCCTTGTGGAGAGCTAAATATATTAATCTGAAATGAAATCCCTGAGTTGCCAAGGGCACTAACCAAGAAATAATTTTAAAATAGAGTGATTGCTCCTAGTTATATCTGTAATTCATCTCTAGGGAGTTCTTGCAATGTGAAACCACAAATCTACAAGTGCAGCTATCAAAACTAACAACCTTCTTCCCCACCGTAACATGCCAGGAAGCCATTTGAGTTGAGCAGACTAAGAAATATAGTAGAATCCTGAGATCAAAAGAAAAAAGCAAAAACAAAAAAAACAAAATACTGTTCTGCTAAAGAATCCAAATCCCAAGTGATGACTAAACAGATTATGGCAGACTTTCTACAGTTCCTGCATGAACTATTGTGATCCTGACAGGGTAACTTTCTTTCTAAAGGATAGTCTTAAGTCTTTTTCAGTTTTAGCACACATATATACAAGCTGTTAGATTTGTTTATAAAGCATCTATAATGAACACAACAGGTCTGATTACCCTTCAGTTAAAAAAAAAGGACATAAGTTGATTGTCATGCAAAGAAATAAAATCAGTACTTTGATTCATGCATCATTGATTCATGTATCACTTTGATTCATGTAACATTGAATAATGACTTGATGTAATGTTTGTTTTTAAAGGGAAACTCCGATGGTTTTGACAATTTTTGATATAATATTTGTTTTGATTTACAGATAATGAATATATGATTCTTTTTTTTTTCTTTGCAATAATAACTTAGCATTTGATGTTTTTCCGACGTAATTTTCCTGCGCATCCAAAACAGACTTTCACCGGGTTTCTATGTGACGTCACATAGGTGTTTTAATCTATTGACTTATTGTATAACAGGAGACCATACAGCAAAGTTTACATTCTTGTAAAAGAAATATATCTTCGTCTATGCAGTTAGATATAGATCTTGTAAGCAAAGAAAAAATGCGTATTAAAAGTAGATTTACATGCTTGACTAACCACGGCAGTCTGTATTGTCTCGCCAGACCACTCAACACACAACAAACACTATCGTTTGGTTCTCTTGTCATGACCGACTACACGTAGTCTCGAGTTATCTTATCTTATATAATACAGACGTTACTTAAGATAAGATAACTCGAGACTACGTGTACGGTCACGTAGTCTCGAGTTATCTTATCTTATCTTAAGTAACGTCTGTTTGTTTGAATCAGTCAGACACACGATCTATTTACTTCTTGGGACAGAGAAAGGCTTAGATGAAAAATGTAATTTTTTTTCTCGAGTTGATTATCCTAATGCTTTTAGATCTATCTATACATGTGTATATATATATATATATATATAACTGTATCATAGCTCTGGACTAGGCCGTCACTAAGCCAAACAGCTAATGTAAGAATGAAGCGATACGATTGGTCAAATCTAGTTTCTCTTTCAGAATTGTTGAGGGAAGTGACGTATGAAATAGCTTAAAACAAAATCTCTAAGAATCCTTTTTTTTTTTTAGATGTCAAGAATTTACTGACTAATTATTAAATATAAATGTTTCTAAGCATTTAAATAAAAAATGGTAAAATGTTTACTATTACAACTTTTTACGCAGAATTTAAATATGTCAATAACTCAAATTTGAAAAACCATTGGAGTTTCTCTTTAAATTAGCCACTTCCCTCCCTTCAAAGAAACAAAAACATAGCCTGATATAAACATCTTTGGAACACTTGCAAAATATTTGACATACTAAACAAAAACATGGCCTGATATAAACATCTTTGGAACACTTGCAAAATATTTGACATACTAAACAAAAACATAGCCTGATATAAACATCTTGTGAACACTTGCAAAATATTTGACATACTAAACAAAAACATGGCCTGATATAAACATCTTTGGAACACTTGCAAAATATTTGACATACTAAAAAAAAACATGGCCTGATATAAACATCTTGTGAACACTTGCAAAATATTTGACATACTAAAAAAAACATGGCCTGATATAAACATCTTGTGAACACTTGCAAAATATTTGACATACTAAAAAAAAACATGGCCTGATATAAACATCTTGTGAACACTTTCAAAATATTTGACATACTAAAAAAAAACATGGCCTGATATAAACATCTTGTGAACACTTGCAAAATATTTGACATACTAAACAAAAACATGGCCTGATATAAACATCTTGTGAACACTTGCAAAATATTTGACATACTAAACAAAAACATGGCCTGATATAAACATCTTGTGAACACTTACAAAATATTTGACATACTAAACAAAAACATGGCCTGATATAAACATCTTGTGAACACTTTCAAAATATTTGACATACTAAACAAAAACATGGCCTGATATAAACATCTTGTGAACACTTGCAAAATATTTGACATACTAAAAAAAAACATGTTTTACAGCTATTTGTCATGGATACATTAGAAAAACCTCCACTTCCTTGCAAAAGTCAAATTTAAAAAAAAAAAATCAACTATACTATAGTTATGTAGAATATGTAAAGGATATGGAGGTGCACACTGAGTGGTACCAGATGGATGCACTACAAATATTTGTACACTGTAAAATTCATTATCACTAATGAAATTGATGAATTTTATAAATATCTCATTGTGCATATTCAATCTCTGTTTTTATTAAACTAGCCGCACTCAAATCATTTGTTATCTTATCACAAGAAGAGTTAACCTGTTAGGAGGGACCCAGGAAACTAAAACCCTAGCAAATCGTTAATACTTGACAACAGTCCTATCCTTGATGCCAGTCAATTGTCTTCTGGGTTGTCTTCAATACTTTTCTTTTTGCAGCACCATATACTAAGTTGCTGAGAAATTGTGAACTTAAAACTTTTCTAAGGTAATTATGTTTGAATTTAATAATCTCATAAAATAATGCAAACTAAATGGATTAGTGTTGTTTTTTTTCTTTTTTAGTTTCTGATTTTTCAATATTTAAAAAATATGAATTCACTTTATTCATCAGAAGTGGCAACTATATAGGAGGCTCTCTGTGTGTTGAAAAACACTGATAAACTGGATAATTCTAGTCAAATGTGTATAAAAAAATAGAGAAAAATCTGCTTAGAAATAAATTTACAAATAATAACAGCATTATAATGTGCTAAATGTCAAAAATATAATTTCTAACATATTAACACCAACATAATTATGCTTTTGATTTCATAAACAGAAGGAAAAAAAAGGGGGAGGTGCATGTGAAATGTTAGAACCTTAACTCTAACTTTGATATAACTTTTCTTAAATCATATAATGAACATTAAGTATTGTTTGCATTAGAGAATCTATATTTCTATATGAATAAATATGACCTCACAAAATAAATTAAACTTTTGAGGAATTAAATAACAAAAACATATATATAATGTCCGACAAGTTTTACATCCATTGATAGATTTTGATAGATTTCTTTTTCAGGATAACATTTCAGAATGCTACAAACATACGTGCAAAATAGAAAAACAAAACAATAAAACTGTTTTACAAAATCACAGTGATTCTTTAACAGATATGGGACAGACACGAACAAAAGATTTGTTAAAAGTCACTCTTTAATTTCCATCTGCCGATATTACATAAATGGAATTACTTTTTTTCTGGTTTAAAGAAGGTTTGAAAAACAAAAGAGCTGCTGCCCTTGCTACCTGTGTACTGGAGATGAGGAGCGGGCAGGTGAAGGGCTAGAGGAGACCTTTCTGCCTTTCTCGTATTTAAACATTACGCTGAACATTTCCCCTCCAAACCGGTTGGCCAGCCACCTGTTTTTGATTACTGCCACTTTCAGGGCATCGCAGGCAAATGTAGCATCAAAGTTTGTGTGAACCGCTCTGCCCATTCCTTCAATGACAATGAGATCAGCCTCCTGTTCTTTGATGGCCACCACCAGGTGTTCATCTATTAGCCTGCAAAAACAAGTCAAGCATTTGGTTAAGTGCTAGTATAATCAACTTTTTTTTTTAATGGAAATGTAACGGTTATTAATTAATTAAATTACAACTTTAAAAAAAAAAAAAAGAAACTAATAACTTAATTTGAACTTTAAAAATCTTTTGTATATCATATGTAATGGGGAGGGGGTTATACAAATTTGTTACCATTTCTTACAAAGGGAGGGTTGTCTGAAGAATTTTACATAACAAAAAAATATTCTAATGAAATAACAAAACTTTTTTTTAGATTACTTTTTTCCTTTTAGCTCTTGTGTTTTATCACAGCACCTTGAGCCTACATTATGTTTGTCAACAGTGCTTTATAAATTAAATTATTATTATTAACAGGTAAAGTGGTTCCTTAGCTTTTGCGGGTCTGGGATAATTGAGTTTTGTTACCCTTTGTTGTAAGGGGGGAGGTTAAAGGTAAAAAAAAAAAAAGGTGAATTTTTGGTGTAACGTAAAATCCTAACGTTTCCTTAGTAAATGTTGCAACACATTTTCAAACTAACCTAAGGTCAAGACAAGGAGAACCTTGACCTGATTCCATCACCTTCAATCTACCATCTCGAATAGCTTCTTGTAGAATTGGACAAACATCACCGGCTTTTTTAACTACCCACAAAAGTTCACCATAAACAACATCATTTAGACTAGGCTGGGAATTAGCACACAGGATAACCTGAAGACAAGAATAGAGTTTTCAATGAGAACACGCAGCATTATTCTAGTAAACTATTATGAAAATAATCTGTACAATGTACAAGCCAGTACACAGACCTGACATTGTACTAAAACTGTGATCTAAGATTGTATTACACTTCTTAGTCATGCTTTTAAAAGTCAAGATGTTGATTGAATGGACTAGAATGATCCTTGATTCTGAACCTGCGTACATATATTAAATTAAAGAATAAATTATAAATAGTCTTTTTATGTGTTTTACAGTCAGTCAATTTGACTTAACACTCACAGACTGCAATTTTAGCCCAGGAGTGAGGACAAGTAATCTAGCTTCATATGTTTAAGGTACTCTAGGAGATTTCTTTTGTATGTTTTCTAGAGTAAAAATAAAATTCCCCTTTCAGACCTTGTGATCTTAAGACAGATGATGTAAAGATCATCTGTTTCTGTGGCCCACAGTTAAGAAGGGTGTCACAATGATTAACTGCCGTTACTTTTCCCCTACTAATGTCAAGTACCCTTTAGAGCTGGGTGGACCCTAAAGATACTGAAATTAAAAATCCGAGTCTTCACCAGGATTTGAACCCGGGACTCCTCGGTTTGGAAGCCAAGCGCTTTACCTCTCAACCACCATGCAACCCATATTTTCTAGAATGAAGATAATAACATCCTGTAGTTTAAACTTCTTACAGAAAGGATGGGTGGACTGTAGGCAGGAATCAAAGAACACATTCAAACAGTTTGCTAGTTGACCAGTTAGACCTTTTTATACATCAGAATAGTTATGCCCAAATAGTGACCCACAAGTCATGCAAGCCCTTGCTTCTGCTATCCAGCCCCTCGAAACACATGTTCAGTGCTTAATGAAGCTGCAAAGTTTCAGTTTCATTGGTCTCGATGACATTTTGAGACTTGTCAGACTCTTACATGGCTTTTAGGCTGAAAATCTTCTGAATGATTCACATAGCCTTTTTTTAAAGTGATAATCTAAGCATCTTTATCAGAAATAGTTTATGTTAGCACTGAACAAGTTTGTCTGGGAAAGTTGAGGAGATGCAGTAGCACAGATTCCAGTATATTATAACTCACATTTGTTCCTACAGATAACAGGTGTCTGGCAAAAGGAAATATTCCTAAAATAATGTCCATTCCAGAATTGTCGCAAAATATAACAGCACATCTGTATGGATGAGGCTGCGTAATCCTTGCCAACCAGGCATCAAAATCATCAAACAACCATGGCCTTTCTAGTAGGAAGAAAGAAAAAATGTTTTTACAATACATGTCATTTTTTTCCATCAAATAAACTTTGACTAAAATATTCTGGATGAAAATAATGTAAGGCCAAAACTAGTTAACATTCCAGTAGAAGTACACATTATGTATGGACGCAGGTCTAGACTGACCATTGCTCAAAACAGCTTCTACCATGATATTGTTATGGTTATGACCAGTGGAACAGTTTGTCCTTAAGGTTAGGAATGAAAAAAGCTTTTTGGTTATTGCACTGATTATGGTTATGACCAGTGGAACAGTTTGTCCTTAAGGTTAGGAATGAAAAAAGCTTTTTGGTTATTGCACTGATTATGGTTATGACCAGTGGAACAGTTTGTCCTTAAGGTTAGGAATGAAAAAAGCTTTTTGGTTATTGCACTGATTATGGTTATGACCAGTGGAACAGTTTGTCCTTAAGGTTAGGAATGAAAAAAGCTTTTTGGTTATTGCACTGACTTATTTCCCAATTTTTTAATGAGCTTGATTCAAAATGAAAAAAAGAGACTAAAACATTTTTTTAACTAAATCCAATATTGAAAAGGAAAAGCTAATTATTTTAATTACTGAAAAGCTGCAACCTACTTTGTAATTTAGCTTGAGCATCCTGCAAACTCATCTGTTGTGTTTCTAGTATACTGCAGACTTCTTTAGCGCCCCAGTCAAACACATTGCCAGCTAATATCCCCAAAGCCATCTCAAAATGTCTCTCACTAAGGGGCAATTCATCCAAGTATTTCAAGCGCTGAGGTAGCAGACGGAGTGCTTGTTCATTTTCAATTTGCTTTTGCTGTTCATAAAAAATAACATTTTGAAATTAATAAAGACCTGTTAGATATATGTTAAATAATATGTTTAACAGTGATTTACAAAATTACAATGCTATGAATAGCATTTATCTTCTCCTTGGAAGAAATGTCTGAAATTTAAAAGAAAAGTGAAATGTAACAACTTTATAAATAAGTGTAACCATAAATCAAACATAATTGTACACCACTTTACATAAATGTAAACCACATTTACATACCTGTAAACCATTTACATAACACATTAAAAAATATATATATATATTAAACATTGCAAGAATTAAATTACTTGCGATACATTAATAAAAGTTGAAAACTAACCAGCCCCGCCCCCCTCCCCTCTGTGAAGAATAGGTATTTTAAATAGCAATGTTATTGTCAAGATTAAAAGGTGTTGATATGTTTTAGAAAAAAAAAGACTATAGAAATTAAAATGTCATTGATACCTGAGAAAAAATGTCAGTGAATAATGACTCCTCCAAAAAGTGGGCACTTGTATCTAGTAGACTTCTTACTGTCAAAGAACCATAAGCACTAAATGAAAAAAAAAAAAAAGATCAAATATCTTAATCTAAATATACAAAGTTTAAATTCTAGTAGAAAATTATTTTTTTTTACTATGTACAGAGGACAGGACTAATTCTTCAATACAAGCAACTCTACCTGTTTTAAGTTTAATAAATACATAAATAAACTATAACTATGCTTTCATTTGAACAGAAATTGCGTGCTGTACAAACCAAGTGTCTCTTGTGGATAAAGTAGAAAATAAAATGTTTTTATGATAACGCAGGGTATAGCATGATATGAAGTCCCTTACCAAGGATTTATTTCAAGACTTTTCAATCTTTCCAGATATTTTTGAAGAAACTTGTCGGCTCTCTCTGTAGCATCCACTTCATGTGGCTGACTTTTGATGGCCAGCAGCCGTGTCTAAAAATTAAATTAATTAAAACTAAATTTATTGGAGCAACATAACATAACAACAATCTCATTTATTCGTGTAAACTTTCATTGTTTTTCTATTTGTGCTTTCACAAAATATTTACATCTATCCACTTATAGATATGTTCAGATAAATATTGTTTAGAAAATATAAATAATGCTGACAGAGAAAACTATTCATAACTAACATCTATGCCCTTGGAGCACGCATACAACTTTGACAGTGAGGCTTTATTTAAAAAGAGAAATAACTGGTTTATAAATTAATGGAATGTAAAATAACAAAAAGTATTACTTTGTTTGCCCCTTCTGCAAAACACTTCAGCCAATAGTCTCTGGCATCTTTATCCTGGGTTAAGTCCACTGTATCAGGGAAATAGCTAATAACATCTAGCAGAAGTGGACACGGCTGTAAAGCTCGCTCCAGTCGATTGATTTCAAGCATCGAAAACTAAATTGTAAAAAAATAATTTTATTTTAGATTTGATACAAAGGGGAGGATAGTTTGAATGGAAGTTAAAAGCAGATAACAAATGTAAAGCAAGCAGTGTGTTTAAAAAAAAACAATGTATAAGATTTATTTTATTCACTGCTTCTTACATATTTTATTTTATAGAATGTTGAAATTCTAATAAGTAGTATTTATGGTGCTTCTTTACTACACATAAAAAATAAATCCAACAAGTTTCCTTTTTTTAAAAAAATCAAGAAAGAACAAAAATGCAGATAACAAATGTAAAGCAAGCAGTGTGTTTAAAAAAAAAACAATGTATAAGATTTATTTTATTCACTGCTTCTTACATATTTTATTTTATAGAATGTTGAAATTCTAATAAGTAGTATTTATGGTGCTTCTTTACTACACATAAAAAATAAATCCAACAAGTTTCCTTTTTTTAAAAAAAATCAAGAAAGAACAAAAATGTGTGTTTACATTGTTAGTCAACTCCTGCATGAGGCTGACAGTCATATGTTTAGGACTGGCTAATCCAGAGCTGCCTGCCAGATTTTCACCCCATGAATAGCGCTCTGAATCTGTAAACAATTTAGTTAGAATATTTATTTTCAAAACATATTTTCGTTCTATCTACACATTAAACAAGTCACTAAATATTATCCCCCCCACCTAACTTTTGAACTCCAATGCCTTATTATTATAAGCTTGTGGTGCCCTGATGAGCTACTAAACAGAAGAAAATGAAGATAAAAAAGTGACACAATTATTTTTATCAAGTTATGTATGTGTGTGTGTTACATTTTAATCAATCATTATGATGTCAACTGTGACAGCATTTAAGGCAAAGCTATTGCATCCATGTCTCAAACACTTCCTTTGAAACTCTAATGGAGACAAGAAGAAATAGGGAATGTTAAATGTGAATGTCAAAGTTCGTAGACAACTCTGAGCTTTACATTGTGAATATGTGAGGCTGACATTTTAGTTAGTAAGCAGACATTTTTAGTCAATTCTGAAATAGCCCCTGATTGACAATTTTCTCCTGGTACATTCCCTGAAACATGCATGCAAAAGTATATTTGAAAAAATATTCACCTTCTTCTTCCATGCCTTTTAAAAATGCGCCAATAGCACCAAGGTAACCCTCATGACGGAGATAAAGAGCTTGTATTTCTCCCTAACAAAAATTAAAAGCAAGCAATAAGTTTAACTTTTATATTATTTTAAAACTGTTTATTATGAGACTAAGAAATTTAGACATTTTATTACCTTGGACCAAAAATTGATGGCAAATGTTATGGTGTGCATTGTAAATGGATGTCCTCTAATAAAAAATCCACCGAAATAAATCTTCTTGACATTGTGTATTTTGGCTTGCAGGTATGCAATCTGACCAATGTCATTGCTGATGCACAATAAAAGACTGCGAACTACATCCTCTTTCTTAAAAGTAGGGGCTGTAATGCAAAAACATGAAGAGAACTGAAGTGACGAAATGATGAAAGAATAAGAACAACATAAATTATTGCATAAAACATCTTTTTTTTTTAACATTAATATAAATAAAATACTTTAAATTAAATAAATCTGCAAGTTTAAAAAAAAGTTCTCAATAATAAAATCATTCATAATTATTATCAAATGGCAATGATTAAAAGTGCTAAGGATTTCAGTAAAAAAAAGTATTTTAATAGAGTTCTAAAAGTAACTTTAATAATGGTGTTTTATTAAGAAACTCAATTAGCAATGTCATTGTTTTTGTGTTTTTTATAAAAACCACCAACATGAGTTGAGCCTGCTTCAACTTCATGAACGTAAAGCCAATATAAGGTCAGTCCATTTAAAGTTGCTGTAGGTGAAATAACCTAATTAGTTTTGTGTGATATTTGCTTTATTAAATTCTTGTAAGAGAGTTATTTATCTTGACCAAATATTTTTGTTTTCTTAATTGTTATTTAATCATGTATCTAAAATGTGTTTACAATTATTCAGAGTGCAAACGTACAAACTATTAACAAATGTTGAAAATCTGCTTACAGTTTTGAGCGGTATCTTTAGTACATCTGGCAGCTTTACCAAAACTGCTGGCAATGACATCACCACCGAGTCCAACAGCATTGTAATCTCCACCATAGATATCTTTAACCAGCATGTCCACAGACTTGTGGTCACCTTTTTCTGCCAACTCCAAGAGGTCATCAAATTCCTTTAACAGATTTGAAACAAATTTCTTAAGAATGAAAATTCTTTAACTATCAATACATTTTTTTTTTTATATATGTATAAAACTACTGGCAGAAATACATTTAATAAAAAGCATGCTTTTTCATACAACTGTCCAGAGTCCAAGTAGAACTTAATTGTAGACATGTTTAAGTCTAAGTTAAAAAAAAAATAATCTGTAGAATGGATTCTAAAGACAGAATAGCTTTATTTTTTTCTGTTCAGTATTCTGTAGCTACTCATCTATAAACATTAATTTTTTATTTTTATACAAATTACTACTGGTACATTATTAGACATTCATTATGTAAGTTGTGTGTTTCCTGTGCAGCTTAGTGTGAATGTGGAATGGTGTGAATGCACGCTGAAAGAGGTAGAGAGAGATATAGATGGAGTAATGTGCACCAATACTATTGACATTGTTTTTACACCATAGCAAGATTAAATTTGCAGTCCAATGTATTCATTATTAAAGTGTCTTATCTGCTAATAAAAATGGGGAACAGTTAACAAGCACAATATGTAGAAAATGTGATAAGAATAAATAAATAAGTTTTTCTATACTGTTGATTCTTATTAGGATTATCTTCTACCATATATGTAACTTTATAGTATTAAATATAATAATAATAATTTAATTGATAAAGCACGTTAACAAACATTATGCAGGCTCAATGTGCAGTACTAATATTTCAGATGTAAACACAAGAGTTAAAATGACAAACTTATTAAAAATAATTTGGTCAGATAGGTCTTAACGTTCTTCTTGAAAGTAGTGAAGCATGTGGTCTGTCTAAGATTAATGTGGAGCGAGTTCTAAACCTTTGGTCCATGCACTGAAAAAGCCAGCAAACCATAACTTTTGAGAGAGGAACATGGCACGACTAGAAGCATTGAGTCCATGGAGCACAGGGCTCTCAGAAGGACATATGGAGTAATCACTTCAGAAAGGTACAAGGGCATTTTTTGGTTTCACATGCACTGATGACAAACCTATACCATATCTCAAGTCATATACATTTACAATAAGAAATGTTAAATACATTATTTTTTTATTTTTTTTTTTACAGATGTATAGCTTGTTTTACCTTTGCTGAAGTCAAAAGTGACCCCAGGCCCCAGAAAGTTCCTCCCCCAGTAGAAGTGCCACCAATTCTTTCAAATTTGCTTTCTGATTCTACCTTGATAAGAAAAATTACAAAACTTTAATACTACTTCACAATCAAAAGGAAATAAAATACTTTACAAAACAGAAAACAACAAAAATTAATAAAATATCCAAAAAGATGTTCATCTAGAGCTAGCAGATACTTAAATTGTGTTTCATTAATTACATTCACTTACAAAGACTATGATTGAGACAAATGATATAAATACATAAATTTAGAAAGAGAGAATATGAGTTCATCAGTTTCCATAAAACAATCATATTTGAGCAGTGTAATACCAATTATCCTACACAGATTAATATCTAAGCTTGAGTCAGAACTAACTAGAACAAATTAAGTATCTTACATTAGAGTAAATGCTATCAAGATGTTAAGGGTTATCAACTATTAGTTACCTTACATAGACTAACACCTGAGCCAATGTTAACTAGAAGGTAAGGAAATATGTCCGAGTCAACTCCTTGAAACTTGTACTCTGGGTTCCCATGTCTCAAGTAGCAAAAAGCTTCATCAGCAATATTCTTCAGAAGAAAATTACATCCTTTGATGAGACACTCCATTTCATCTTCTTTGTCCACCCTGCCAAACATAAATTCAAACACTGTAGTAAGCTTTCTTTTGGTTTGTTATTCCTCTTGTTTAAATACACAAATCACATAAATTAAATTAAATTATGGCTTTTATATGGCACTACTTTCATGCTTATAGCATGCTCAGAGCGTTATGGTCCAATCTCATTTGTGGACCAGTGGGTGGAGGGGGTATCTGGGAGAAGTATTTCCGTGCTGCCTTTAGGCGCTCAGTAAACACAACTCTGCTCGAGTTGGATGTTGAACCTTGAGCCCCCATTATAGGCAGCCAAGCCAAGCCAAGTTCAAGCGTACTTAGCCTCTCGAACACGACTCCCACATACACTTAAATCTCATTATTCTAGCTTCAATGTTTGCTAAAGCCCAAAAAGAACAAAAAGCCATTAGCATAGCATATTCATGAGCTTGAACAAGACAACAGAAATAAGTTTCAAATAGTAGAGATTTAAATACAATAAGCTTTATCTGTAAATAATAATTTGGCAAGTTTTCTACAATTTTAGAATCCAGTAGATGACAACTGCATTTTCAGCTAACATAATGCATAACGATCAACCACTCTGATTTTTTCCTAATCAGGTACCCATTTAAGCTCAGTAATCTCAGTAGTTTCCCCAAATATTGACCATCATTAGCAATGGAGCCCCTGCAAAACATATCACCATCTAAGGATCCATGACTTGCATATTGGTGGTACGGTGACAGTCCCTGCCCCTTGTGTCTAAAATCACAATCATAGACGGACTAGCTTATGATAGCTGGTGACTAACAAATAGAGACTGCTGATGCTATGCATTGAAGTCATTGTGTTTAAAAAAAAAATGGAACTTAAGAAAAGTGAAAAGTATTTTTCCCAATTAAGGTCACCAAATGATCAAAAACAAAGTGTACACTTTCACCTACTGCACTCCCAGTTTCCTGTTGATGAGCTCAGTGTACTTGTACGCACCTCCCCCAGTCACTTTGATGACCTTGTCCAGCATGGAATCACGGGACTGGATCAGATTGGCCTTGATAAAGTCCAAGCATGTTTCGATGTACTTGGTCTCAAACTTCACAAAATGGAGACGAACAATCTCCTGGTCTGTCTCAGAAACATTATAAATTGAACTCTGAAAAAGATTATTTTTAAAAGCTTTATGTAAAAGAGCAGACACAAATTTTAATGATGTTTCTCAAAACAATGAACAGATTATGTCTGTTCTAATAACTTCAATAACTTTATAATAGGACTTTCATTCAGAGAAAATTTTTTTTTCTCATGTGCTATATTTGTAATAAAGCATTTGATTCTATAAATTAAATTGCTTTTTTAATTTATGATTTATTCTTGATAACAAAAATATCAATAAAAACATAAGTGCTTCTAAAATCCAACACAAAAATAAAACTGAAGACAGAACTGAGTTTGAGTTTCATTGTTGTTAACTGAACTAATTCCGATTGTCTAATATGGTACTAAGTCCAACAATAACAAAGTATTTTTAAAAAGGCCACATTACTATTAAGAAGAATGGTGGCCGAGTAGTTAAGTGTTTGGCTTCCAAACCTGAGGTATCAGAGTTGAATCATGATGAGGACTGGGACTTTTAGGGCACCTCTGAATCCAACCAGCTCTAAAGGGTACCTGACATTAGTTGGGGAAAAGTAAAAACAGTTGGTCATTGTGCTGGCCACATTAAGATAGATATAGATTGCAAGGTCTAAAGGGGGGACATTACTATTAGAGTTGTGGCAGCTGAGTGCTGAAGTGTTAGGCTTCCACTTTGAGGGGTCTTGGGTTCAAATCTCTGTGAAGTCTGGGATTATGAATTTCTAGATTTTTAAACGCTCCTGAGTCCACTCAACTGATATTACTTGGAGAAAGTAGTGTCAGTCGGTAATTGTGCTGGATACATGACACCCTGGTTAACTGTTGGCCCTTGAACCAGATAACCTTTACATCATCTACCCAATGGATCATGAAGGTCTGAACCTGCTTCTACTTACTTGCTGTGTAAACTACTTACAGAGTCTGGCTCATCAAAGACCATTGTAGATTTTTTCTTCACCAGAGAACTGTAGGCAACTTTAGCTAGGGAACCACCTGAACAAAAAATTACAATTAAAACAAAGTCTTGTAGCTGCATAGAATAGTTTGTTTGCTTACAATATAATAAATATAATATAAATATACATAAAGATTCAGGAAAGCAAAAGATTTATGAAAATAATCACATTGAAAAAAACAACAACTTTACCAATATCTATAGCGAATCTTTTTGCATTTCTGATATTATGAAACACTTGCTCTGTGGGTAAGTCTATACATCTAGCATAGCTTTTATGAGCCATTTTAAAATACTAGAATTCAGTTGGCTGAAAAATAATAAACAACATTAATAACACATTATTTGGGAATTACTGAAAACAACCTAAATTTTAAAATAATAACAAATATGTACTTATCCTTAATTTTCAGAATCTAAAAAAATGCATAAATATGTTACAGCCTAAGCCTGAAATCAGCCAATTAGCGAACTGGCCGGCCAATTCACAAAATAACCATTATCGCTTCACGTTGATTGGCTAATGTGCTAAATAAGTGGCTATTTTGTGGTTTAACCAGCCAATTCGCACAATGGCCACACTTCTGGCTTTGGACCTAACATAAAAATTATAAATTTTTTTTTAATATTAACTTTTGTCATGAAAATCACAGATTCTGTTTGTTCATTTTTTTTAATTGTTTGAAAGAGAAATATCTTCAAAAGCACTAGTTCTTGATGCTTGATGATATCAAAATGTGACATGAACAATTATCACTTTTTTTTCTCTATAGCCTATCAAGAGCAATTTCATTATTTACTGAAGACCTACGTAGTGAATAAGGTAAAATCTTTCTTCTGTAATAGATAAATAGTCCTATCCATAAGTAAAGCATTCAACTAATTTCCTTAATTTTTTCTCAATTACTATAGATTATGTTTATTAGACTAAATACTATAAATTGTAAAGTTAGTAGGCCCACATATATGAGTTCTGACCTCTCAATTACTGAGATAACAACCTGTGGATAGTGGCAGACTACTTCAGTTTGGCACTTGAACTATTTAAAAAAAACACATGCAAATCATTGTGATAACATTATTTGAATGTAGGCCCAGTTAGTATTTTATGTTATAAATAGTTGTTATGTGTTTTGCAATGGAAAATAACATGAGTTCCAAAAGTATTTTTACTAATCATATTCATGTACACCAAGACCTAAAAATGAAAAGTGTCCTCCTAAAAATGTAAAGTGTCCTCCTAAAAATGTAAAGTGTCCTCCTAAAATCGTAAAGTGTCCTAAAAGTCCAAACTAGGTTCCATTAAACCTAAAAGAAATAGATCGAAATGAACTAATCCAGCTCTTACATTTTAATTTTTAAATATTACCCAAATTACACACACAAAATGAATTCACTATAGTTATGCTAATTTTACAACTCAATCATTCATTATTTCTTTAAAAGAGAAGATTATTGTATCATCAATTTATCAATTAATAATATTGCTTTAAAAAAATAAAAATAGCTTTTTTAAACCAGAAATGAAAATACTATTGGAATCAGATGAAAGCAATCAAAATAAAATAAATCAATTAGCAAAATAAATATTGAGTACTTCCAATATCCTTCCCTAACTTTTTATGAGATTATTGCTGTTACTTTACGTGTCAAAAGTGATACACGAGAAGCAGACCAACTAAAGCTAACTTTTTCAATTTCGAACAGCAACAATCCTCATGATATAAAGCTGAAATGACTTTTTCCAACAAAGTTGTAGATCTCTGTGTCAGTCCCATCTTTCTGAGAAAATATATTTTTATTTCAAAATCTCTATTCCACTCAGAGTGTTTGACAGCTTCATTCTGCACAAAATTTGATTCAGCAGTTTGACAACTTTGTAGCAAAAGAAAGTTTTTGTTATTTTTCTATATAGACATTTGTTACAATACAAAAACATCCTCTTGATGACAACAGTGGTTGTCGAAAATAAAAACTTCTATCCTTGATGTGAGGGTCTCAATTTCGGATATAATGGACTTCTGATCATCAAAAATGTTAAATTGTAATACTTATGACATTGCTAAACACTGACTTGATTAAAAGTTTGTATGCATGATGAGGAACATGCCCACACAAATAAAGAAATGCCAGTTTGGTTCTAAAAACAAAGCAAAAAATGCAAAGGTTTAAAGTTTAAGATGGATAAAATTATGAATTTAGACGGCAAAGCCAGAGAGAGACTTGAAGCATGGCAAGATATTTTTTCTGTAAGTGCCTACCAGCAAGATAGAAAAGAACAACCTGGAGAAGCCATTGCTTTACAAAGGTTGCAAAACTTGACATGATTCTAGACATAACAGGTACTCTGTTATTCTCTACAAAACTACCTGACTTTTTTGTTCAAATCAAGGATGAGGTACATCACTCAAAAAATGTGTTCAAAAATCTTTCATGAAAAGTTACTTCCTTTCTTTACCACAACATTAACAAGTTTCATAGAAAGGTCATTTCAGTTTTTAGCCGGGATTGGGGGGTGGGGGGAAATAAAAGATTTGTCGAAAGAGACTAAAATAGAATTTTTTTTGAAAATATGCCTTTGATTCAAGCCATCCTATAATTGTTGTATAATTAATTTTCATTTAATTTTTTTATTTTTTTAAAAAGCTATGAAAAAAAAAAAAAGAACATTGTGAGACCATTACAATTTAATACTTTCAGGTCTGTGAGTACCTGCTCCCCTGCAAAATGTTATACCACCAAAGACTCAGAACTAGAATAGTTTTAAAATAGATGTTCCAGATCTACTATCTTACGATCAGCAGACATTCAGCAAAAGACATTTCATACCATTAGTATAGAAAAGTGGTCTTCAACAAAGGCACTAGCGCCCCGGGGGAGGGGGGAAATTTCGTGAAACTGGGGTGTGCTGGGAACTAACTAAAGAGCGGTGGGGCACTGTGCATGATAAACAAACTAAGTAATACGCTTTTTAGATTACAGTTCTTTTTATCTACATATGAGAATGTATTAATACGTTTGTAAATGTTAATTTGACATACAACGAAAACATTGACAGTCAGTCATGAGGAAACGTTACTACTGTGTATAAAGGAATCTCTCCAAAAGTTTTATAGCATTGCCACCAGATAAAAAGTATTCCAATGTTCTACTTTGCATGATAACATTTTCAAATGAATTTATGAAACTATGTCGCCTTCACAAACATAAAGCAATATCCAAACAGTAATTTAAGAATATTTATGAACAATTGAAAAATTTTTTACTATTCAAAAAATATTTTCAAAGAAAAATGGCTATTAGATGCAGAATATGTTTTAGTTTCCTCTTAGAAAATCACATAGCATTTTTTTTGCCAAAGAAAAACAACAACAAACAACAACAAAATAAAAAACAACTTAAAATAAAAGTCTTATGATGTTGTTTGAACATAGATAAAAAAAAAAATTAATATTGTTAAAAACTTATCTGTGACACAAAAAGATTATATAGAATAAAGAAAATCCAGATCTCTCCACTATTCACCTTATGAGTTGTGACACACAAGCAACATCTTGTTAATATTTAAGCCGGCAATTTCATTCCTATTTGAATCTAATTATAACAATTGTAAATAAAATACAAATCCATGCCAAAACTAAGCTCATCTTTCAACAGTTTTGTGAAACAAATGAAGAGCAATATGTTAAAATCTTATTGTAGACTGAGGTTCGCTGGATTTGGAAAGAGAGTCTATTGCTCGTTAAGCCTAAAAATAGTAGGTCCTAGTGTTCAATAACTTACAAAGGGGGCTATTCAAAAGGATTTGACAATGAAATTCATTTCTATGTACTTTGTACTCCTTTGGATGCGCTTAGACAGCTTCTAAAGCCTAACTGGCTAACTTAGGCTTAGAGTTTGGTAAACCTTAGATTGAGAGATGCCTTTTATTTTATGGCTTTATACTATTAACAGCTTGAGAAGTTGAGTGAAAGTCAACAATATGAATCTAGAATCTAGACTATAGTAGTATAGAATCTAGACTAGAGATTTCACTAATTTAAGGTTGCTGATCAATCTTAGCTTTAGTCTTAGTTAAGACTTACATTTAGAATCTAGTCGCTTTAACTTTAGTTTTTAGTACGTATTATCCCCCCCCCTTCCCTCCATTGGTCACGTAGGTGATACTGACAAGGTGTGCTAGTCATTTTCGTTTTTAGTACAGTATTATCCTCCCCTTTCGACTCCCGTGGGGGTGCCTAAGGGGGTGCGAGAGCATCCTCATTGCACTGTGCGGAGTTGTAAAAAAAGCTCCCACAACCTTGTCACAATCCAGGAGCTGTTCCTCAAGGGGCCGTTACATAAATGGCGTGTCCCGCACAGTTAGCCTGGTATAGAAAAGGAAAATGGCGAGGGTCTTAGTGTATGCTGTCTCTTGCCGCGAGTCTGACTCACCCCTCAGACAGAACAGTGTACATTGTTCTCATTCAGGCCGGTGAGAGGGAGCTCTTGTTCACTTTTGCAGGCCTAGAGTTCCAAGAGCCGAAGGCTCAACTCTACCTGACAGTTTAAGAAGAAGAAGAATCCTCCCCTTTCCTCCCTAGGTGATACTGACCGGGTATGCGATATATAATATATTATATATGCGCACTTTCACACTTAGCCTGACTTATGCCTTATGCCTTAGCCTGCCTATTATGTAATGTCTTGTCTTAGTCTTAGGTTGTAGATCTATTTCAACTATTTGATAATTTGTATAATAATTTAAATTATTTTAAATAATTATAATATAATAATTTAAATAATTATAATAATTATAATAAGTTTAAATAAGGTCGGTTGATAAAAGAGGTAAAATAGATAATGATAAGGTCTAGATCTAGAAAAAAAAGCAGATACTAACAGATCTAGATCTTTTACTAGGGCACACGCTCGAAGCTGCTTGATACTTTATCTAGTATAGATCTAGAATCTAGATCTAGAATCTATAATCTATACTAGTAGATAGATCTAGCAATACAGATCAGACTACAAAGCCAATTGTTTCGTTCCTATTTTTGTTTTTATTAATTTTTTTAGATACATTCACCAGAGCGTAAATATATGCCAGTGTCATCTACAAATGCCATTCTATCATTAAATATATATAGGTCTGTGCATTCTATTTACCAAATACAAAGAAGAGTTACTCGTACTGTAGATGCCAGATCGCCAGATCTACATCCGTGTCATCAAAAAAGATAAACAACTTGTCAGGCCGAGTCAGGAACAATCTGATGAATCTCACTTAGACTCTTAGACTAGAGACTCTTAGATCTAGTTTTGACTCTAGATCTATAAGGTAATCAACTTAATCAAGTCATAGATCTAGATATAATATAAAATATAATATAATTATAATAAAAATAATATTAGTCTAATTAGTTCAAAATTTTTATTAAGCCTTTAGCTGTCACTACTTAACTTAACTACTACGTCTACTACTCAGTCTACTGTCAGTGACAGTGTCAGTACTCTGTGACACTCTCACTCTGTCACATAACTGATAGTGATACTCAGTCATGATACTGTTACTGTGACATAGAACTAAAAGAAAATATACTTCTTATCTTATATAATACAGACATTACTTCAAAAAAGAAGATGATTACGTCCTACGCGTCGTGCATTTATTTAGTCATGCATATCAACCATCAAACTTGCCCCATACTTATACTACTATAGTACTATACTAGATATAGCAATATTATGAATATACATATTCATATAGTTATAGCCTAATATAGGCTAATATAGTCAATTGACTCAATAGTACTAATTTGTCTAATACTAGTATATAGAGTCTAAATACTTACTAGCTAGGGACAAAGGGTTAATAAAATAGGTCTACTCTCACTCTTTTTCTATTACTATTGTACTATTAGTACTATTAGTATAAGTGACTATTAGTATTACTACTATTAAGTATTATTACTACTTTAACTTAGACTTAGACTCAAAATTCATATTTAATTACGTAATATTTAATAATATTATTACTTTATTAAGTTTAATATATTTTATAATAGACTTAAGTAGACTAAGTAAGACATTATTAATTATAGGTACTTTGACAAAAAAATCAAAATTAATAGTCTATTAAACAACAGAAACTATCTAGTTATGTAGAGCTTTCTTAGAGGTTTACAATGATACCAAATTTATTTATATAGGAGCAAAGTTATGCCATTTTATGTGTAGAAAAATGGACAAGATAGAAAATGTCCAAAAACCCGTGATCGAAAAAATTAATTTTCGTCTTTATCTCATCATAACTTTATAACCATAACATAATAGAAAGAAGCTTGAGATTCGGAACACATATATATACCCCATTATTTATATGATTTTTAATTTGATTGTTTCATCTCACATACAGCTAACATTCACAGCTAATCCGATAGTTTGTAAATTGACTTCAATCCTTTTTCTAGAATTCTGTTTGGTAGAAACTTCCTCAGCTTTATAATATTTATAAATATAATGTAAAATAACATCTTGATAGCATTTTCTCCACTAGGTTGATCAAAGATAAGCCATTAAACAATTCATAAATTATTTATACTTCATATTATCAATGAGAATTGCTAATGTCTGGTGCCACATGTCGCTGCATTATGGAGTGACTTCATTTAACATCATCAGGATGGGCCCAAACTTGCCCTATAAGCTGATTTCCTTTTATATATTGTGTACCTAAGTATAGAAAAAAAAAGATTTCTAACACTACTCTAATAGAAATATTGACTTTAATACTTAAATCATAGATTGTTATGGTAGTTATAATTTTTCCACTTCTTTCCTATGACTTTACTGTAAATTTTCTAAATAAACACGACTTTCATTTGTTGACAATTTGGTATCATTCAAAAGCTTTGGAATACTCCTTTAAGATTATCACAAGGGTTTTTAAAAAATGAAGCAAATGTAAAAACAAAGATCAATCAACTAACACTATGGGTTTGGAAGTCTAGCTATGCTGTTTCAAAACTATATAGCAGCTAGTCTATCGGTTTATAGGTAAGTAGAGTAAGGATGTCAAAGTACCTACATTATTAATATGATTGTAGATTAGATCTAGTTAAGAACAAACACTTCTATGGGTTATGACTATGTAGGGAGGTGAAATTCCAGTGTCCGAAAATGGCTAAAAATCTTGAGACAGGGTTTTTCTTACTGCTACATAGGTCTTTGTTTGAAGTCGGTTGTGCTCAGTATATGTAAAGATATCATTGCTAAAAGAAGTGAATTCAATTACTTTTGATGATGGAGAACATTTTTGTTTTTGACAATTTTTTTGAATATTTTGCATTGAAAGTATATATACATTTTCATTTTTACTGATACTCATTGGAGGTAAGTTGTGTACTGTGTTGATTTTTTTTCCTGTTAAAAGTACATGTGTCTCTAGCTATATTCCTACCAATTTTCAGATCGATCCATCGCATACATCATACTAACTTTAAAAAAACAAAATAACACTGACCTCAATGGACGTTTCAGTTTTTAATTATTTTTTTTTATAGAAGATATTGTGTTTCACCAACAAGTGAAATTATAATCTTGTAGCAGATATTATTAGCTATACATCTAGATACTGCCATTTAGTCCACACCTCTGTGACATTTCTTGTAGCTCTAGACCCGATAATTTGTTTATTTCATCAATATTTACATTCTAAACAAGTGAACTTAATAAATATAAATGAAATCAGATTTGTGAGCTAGAAATTTACTAGTAATCTACTAATACTAGATCTACCATTTAATAATTTTTTTAATAAGTAGATCTATCGTCTATGAAACTCAATTCCAACTTTTTAACTTTTGATCTGGAGGTGTGTCTCTTCCGTCTTAGCCAGCGAGACGCTCTCATCTTACTTGTTCCATGTCAACCAATGTTAGATCAAAACGTCACAAAAAAACACATAACTTTCTAACTGTTAAACATACAGTCATAATTTATATATCATTGGAAAGTTCTTTTAACATATTTTAATGATGTACTAACGAAAAATTGGTTGTTTTTTTTTTCAAAGATAAATTTTTTATTTCACCTCCCTATTTATTTCCCTTACAGTAGAGTAGGCTAGTGTTACTGTACAGTAATAAAAAAGAACTAGTCGGGCCGGCCTTAGGCCACTGCAATCTATGCGACAGCAGTGGGCCCCACACTTTCATAGGACCCTCGCTAATTCAAGGTGTATAAATTCTTAAATTAAACCATTTTATAACTTGAAAGAGATTTCCTGCACCTTCCTGTCGATTTACCAGAAGCTCCTGGAAATCTCCAGAAATTTCAAAATATACGAAAAGTCCTTAAAATATACGGAAATATATAGACAAAAGTTGTCATTTTAGGGTGTCAGTCAATATGAAAACACAAATCCAACACGCGATAAATATAAACGGCATTATGCATAAGCCGTAATTGTGTAATCTGGTGAAATAAGCTTCTCGCGCCTCAAACTAATGAAGAATTACTTGAGGTCAACAATTCTCAAAGATAGATTGAAACATTTGGTAATTCATGCTATTGAGCGTGATTTATGTAGGAAACAGAATTATTATGATATGCTGTATGACTTTGCTGCATTCAAGGCTCGTAAAGTAATTCTGTACTTAGTAAAGAATGAATAAAATGCATAGACAAATTTATTTTCTAATACAAACTCTTAAATTTCACTTACTGTCCGCTTCCCTACCCAACTTGGCCCCGCGAAATCTGTTTTGCATAGGGCCCCACAATGCTTAAGTCCGGCCCTGCTATTTAGTGCATCCACACAATCCTGATTTTGATTTATATCAACACATTATAAGAAATGTTTATATTAAAATTTAGAGAATTGTTCTTTTTGAATCAAAGGAGTTAAGAAATTAGATGAAAATATTAAACCAAAATGATAATAGTTAAATGCAATACATTTTTCAAATTATTTTTTAAAATGCTGTATAATATTCAAGTTGCATAAAAATTATTATCACTTAAGAAAATTTTCAATATTAACAGTCATTTCAATATGTTGATAAGCTAAACATTTCATTGAATGCATCTTCAAGGGATTTTAACTTTGAGTTCAAGATGTTAACATAATCTTATTTTATTTCTCCAGATGGCATTTGTCAAGTTATGCTGAAACCAAATCAACACTGCTTTACTCATCCACATTAGTTGAAGTGTGGTTAACCTGGACACTTGTTGGCATGACAGTCCTAGTCTCACAGTAGATGTATATTTGTTTCTGGATTTGCATTGATATATTTTTGTTACCTACTCAGTGAACTGTATATATTGACTTTTAAAATTGAGCTCAGCTATTCCTGTGAACATATTATTGACAAGTTTTTGTAATTCTGTGATGCTCAAACTGCTAATTAATTTAAGACCAAGAAATGTTACCCCATTTCTGTTTACCAGCTTGTAACATTATCAGTATTATCTGCCTTGCTTTTCTTTTATTTAATGTTAATATGCCTTCTGCCGAAGCCTTAGTACTCCAAGTGCCAGTTCAAATATTCAGCAGTGTGGTGTACATGCATAGTAGAGACAGTAACAGCAAGCTTCCAACCAATCAGTACCGTGTAGTGCAGAGAGAATTGTCTTCCAAAGATGAAAGTAGCTTGAAAAATAATTTGAAAGGTTACTCTGGAGATGGATATTACATTGATCTAAATATTGGAACACCCGTTCAAAAGGTTACTTTTTTTTTTTTTTTTTTTTTTTTTTTTTTTTTTTTTTAAACTTTGATTAATTTTATGTATAAACATATCAATTGGTAATAGTAAAGTCAATCTTCAAGAGAGAATTTTTAAGATATACAACATGAAAACACAAGTTTGAAAATAAAAAGTTTAAATTACGTAATAACTGCCCAGAATAACACAAAAAGATCTATCGATCATCTGTAAATAAAACATTCCTTTTTTTTTTATAAAATCAAATTTCAGGACATAATTTTTAAGTTAAAGATTGATATATTTAAATGTACACAATGACACACACACAAAAAAAGCAATCACAGAACCACAAAAGAATACATTTGATTTATTTTGCTTAGATGAAAGTTTCGATTGACACAGGAATAAATCACTGACCTATAAAAGAATACATTTGATTTATTTTGCTTAGATGAAAGTTTCGATTGACACAGGAATAAATCACTGACCTATAAAAGAATACATTTGATTTATTTTGTTTAGATGAAAATTTTGATTGACACAGGAAGCTCAAACTTTGCAGTTGCGGCAACTCAGGACCCAAACGTCTCACAGTATTTTCACCAAGACAAGTAAGTCATAGCTATGCTTTGTAATAATAATAATCATTTTATTGATAAATCCCTGTTAACAAACAAAATGTACGTTCAAGGCGCTGTAATAACATTACAAACACAAACATGAGAGCTAAAATGAAAAGTAAATCTAAAAAAGTTTTAAACAGGTAGTTCTTAATGTTCTTCTTGAAAGTAGTGTAGCATGTTGTCTGTCTGAGATCAATGGGGAGTGAGGGCAATAAAAAAAAAATTATGCATACATTGGTTAAATTAAGAAAAATCTCAAACTGACATCGACAAAATTCTCTAAAAGATGTGGATGTATTGCTCAAATCTATTTTTCACCAATCCTTTAGTCTTTGAACCTTTGGGACACCACATGAGATTTGTTGACAGTCTTTGTCCTCGAATTTTTAAAATTTCTTCTGGAAAACTCCCGGAATTTCATATTGACTTTGGTGTAGAAACAGACCTGCCCATTATTACATGTTGTCTTCCCATGATTTTCTCTGCGTGCCTCTTCCATCCTACAAGGCTACAAAAGTTACAAAAGTGTTTAATTAATTAATTAGTATTCAATCTTCTAGACTTACGTTAACCATCATCCTTAACATAAATTTAAGGTATGCTATGAACTCATTTTTAGATCAAGCACATTTGAAAGTTTGAACACACAAGTATATGTGCCTTACACAGAGGGTGAATGGACTGGAGACTTGGGGACAGATATTGTTAGTTTGACACATTCACCTAATATCTCTGCAAGGGTCAATATTGCCTGCATTACAAAATCCAAAAATTTCTTCATACCTGAGGCAGAGTGGCAAGGCATTCTTGGTTTGGGCTATAAAGGCTTGGCTCGGGTAAGTTAATTATTGGAATGAAAAGACCACTACAATAAGAAATATATCATGTGGATGATTTAAAAAATCTCACAACAAGATCAGAGATGTATATATAGCACTTTTATCATTTTCTATGATGGCTGTTAAGTCCAATCCTCACTTTAAAAAGCCGGCCGCATACGTGGCATGGGTGGGTTACGTCAGTTGCAGATAAGCCTGCTTCTTCTCTCAGCTTTTTATTGGTTTGGCACTCTTTCGCCCTTGGTAACTCTTCTGGCTTCAAATCTTGAGACTCACAGCTTCATGCCATGAGGAGCGATCGAGAGCTAGTGCTTCCCAGCCATGAATGTCAATATCGCATTCCTTGAATGAATTCTTTGTGATGTTTGTATTGGCCTCCCTGGGAGTCCTTCACACAACTCCCCATATAGAAGTCGCTTGGGAAGGCAACTGTCTGGCATGCGGACTACATGTCCCGCTCATCAAAGTTGGGACCTTTTTACTGTCGTATTGATACTTTGCATGTTGGACATCTTAAAAAGATTTCTGTGTCTGGTATGTGGTCTGACCAACGCACCTTTTGGATTATCCTTAGACAGCATAGGTGGAAGGAGTTTAGCTTTTTGGTGTGGCAGGAATATAGGGTCCAGGACTCTGATACATAAGAAGTGATGGGAGAACTACAGCACTGTAGACTTTCAGTTTAGTGGATATGCTGAGTCCTCTCCATTGCCACACTTGTTCTTGAAGTCTGCCAAAAGCAGCTCTGGCATGAGCAACACGGAAGTCAACCTCATCATCTAGGTTGGCGTTTGCTGATATGTTTCTTCCCAGATAAACAAACTTTTGGACGTAGATGTATAAATTGCTGAACTAAAATACAAGTAGACTGACTTGCCAATATTGCCAGGCATCAACTCAACTACTATGTTAACATCTGACATGACATAATACCCAAGAATCAAAGGAATCATTCATATCAGAAGAGTTAAATGGTAATGTATTCATCACCTGATGGTTAGGCAGTCAATTGGCTAGCTCTAATAAAATAAACTTGTGGCTCTGTAATGTGTTGACCCCGTTATAAACATGAGACTAGATTTTTTTTTTACTAAAATAGGTTGGAAAAAAATGACAACTAAAATTGTATGTTAATTTTTTTTCAGCCATCTTCTTCTATCACTCCATTCTGGGATAGTGTCCTTGAGTCTCATCCAGACCTAGAAGATATTTTCTCAATGTCTTTGTGTGGTTCCGCATTTGTTCACACCAGTGGAGAACTTTTACGTCAAGGTTCACTGGTAAAATCACTATGTTAACATTTTTAATTTAGAAGTATTTACAAAATCTAACATAATTTTTTTTTCGTCCGTTTATTAAATAGAAAATTGTTTATTGGTTTATTGACCCTTGATACTTAACTAAATTTATCCCATAATCATTTGGCATGTTTTTTTTTTTACTGATTCAGTTTTGTTTTAATCATCTCTAATTTTTTTTTTCAAACAGATTTTTGGTGGAATTGTGCCATCGTTGTCTAGAACTCCCCTGTTATATGCGCCCATAACTCGAGAGTTGTACTATGAAGTGGTGCTGACAGACATTGCTGTGGCCAATAAACCTTTAGGGCTACATTGCAAAGAGGTAATGTTTATATGTCATATATGTTAGGAAAAAAAAATATTTTAAGACCTCAAGAACTAATGGGCAGGTAAAGCAGACTTAACTTTTTTCATAGTCAATAAAATGATAGTTAAGGAGGATGTTATGTCATCAGTTCATTGACAAATCTCTTTTAATCTTCCCAACATATGTGATCATGTGCTCATTTTATCTGGGTGTTTTTATGTACTCAATGGGCTATGTTGCTGAAATATAAAATATAAATGTGTCAGTCACACTTTGATGAAAATTTCCTAAATTGAAGTTCCAAAAGTAAAATAGGAGAAAATATATATTAATTAAATCTGTCATAGATGCTAATTGAAGCCAGTAAACCCCATTCTATAATTTTTATTTATTGCAGAGCTCTGAGAATATAGCTAACTAGATAGTCTAAGTCTAGTTCTTTTCTACATTCAAAGTATATTAATCTGGATCTAGACAGCATTTAGATATATTTATATATATATATATATATATCTGTGGCATTTTACGTCTCGCGAGACGATCTTTTCCCTTTGCAACTTCTTGTGTGACTAAAGAGGCCAATCCTTGATACACAGCTGTGATCACAGGTTGGGCATATAAAATCACCAGGCGCCATTGCATTTTCACCCTTCTTTCTGCTTCTGTTGTGTATGACATCTGCAATCTGTGACCCTTCCTTTATGCTCTCTCTCCATGTGGATCTGTCCAGTGCCACCTCTTCCCAGTTGCCAGTGTCGATTTTGAAAAGCTTCATGTCGCGTTTGCATACATCCGTATAACGTAAAAGTGGGCGACCAGCGGCTCTCCTGCCTTCAATTAGATCGCCATACAGGATGTCCTGTGGAAGTCGACCTACTGGCATCCTACGAACGTGGCCAAGCCAGCCAAGGCGTCTGTTGCTGATAACAGAGCGGATGTCCTGGCATCCTGCTCTATGTAGCACTTCCTCATTTGTTATCTTATCTTGCCACCTTATTTTAAAGATCCGCCTTAGGCATCGGAGGTGGAAGACATTCAGCTTTTTTTCCTGCCATGAGTAGGTTGACCATGTTTCACTTCCGTACAGCAAGGTGCTCAACACACAGGTCCGGTAGACTAGGGCTTTAGTCATGCTAGTCAGCAATATGTTGTCCCAGACTCTTTTCTGCAACCGTGACATGGTGGCCATTGCCTTGGCTATCCTGTTGTTTATGTCTTTATCCAGTAGAGTGTTGTTGGATATGATGGAGCCAAGGTAACAAAAGTGATCAACAATTTCTAGTGGTTGGCCATTAATGCTTACTTGAGGTGCAGTGTTTGTGTTTTCACGAGGAAACTAAATGTACTGTCAAATTCAATGGAGCCCAATATATATATATATATATATATATATATATATATATATATATATATTTCTATAGGTCTGTGATCAAAAAAGTAGTTCTAATCTATACTGTAGTGAATCTCTTTAAAATTTCAAATTAAAAAAAGATATGCAAAATACAAATAATGTATTAAGAAAAAACACTACATCTAACTAAAAACACATTTATTCCCAAGAGAAGTTAAACATGTTGCAATATTGATCATTTTATGCTTAATGTCTTCACCAGACAGTGAACACTGAATAAATAGGTTGACAGCTCAGCCCTCTACTTTTTCTTAATGCTTTTTCTTAATGCTTTTATATTAATTAATTGCTTAAAATTGCATTCCAAACTTAAAGATATATAAAGGCATAGTTAATTCTTTAAGTTGTTTGTTTTCCAGTACAATTTCGACAAGACAATGGTTGATTCAGGAACAACAAACATTAGATTACCTACTAAAGTATTCAATGAACTAGTTGCTGTCATACATAAAGATGTCAAGGTTTTTATCTTTTTTATTATTTTTTTTAAGTTTGCTAAATATTTAGAAATTTACAGATATAAATATTAAATAAAGGAATACTTACTAACAAAAAAATGTGTATGTTTGTTAGAAATGAGAACATTATCAACAGAGATTTCAACAAAATAAGAAATCCATAGCTTAAGCTATGAATAAGCTGTCCTTAACTCCGGTACAAGAGTCATTTGGATTTGGGATAGCACTGCTAACTCTTTCACAAACTCTTTATATTTGTCTTGGTTCTCTGCTACTCTATGGAAAGTGTTAAAATCAAACTTGTCCAAACATAAATATCAATTTGCCATTTTCTCCTTTATCTACCTCCTGTCTTCTTCACTAGGCACAGTGCCTCTTATATGCCATCACTATTGTAGTTTAAATTTGTGTTTAAAATGCAACTGGTGGACATTTTTTTTAAAGGCAAATGATATAGAATATGAAATATAATATTTGGCCTGTATATTTTAAAATAAAATTTTAATTTAGCTTGAAATTAGTTACAAAAAATATAGAAGTCAAGTAATTGAATGACTTTTACAGATGAAGCTGTACTTTGTGAGAAAATAAGACGTATAAAAATATTGAGCACATGAATCTGTTTATATAATTCGCCCAACCATTCGGGACAAGACACATGCACACAGACTCTCTAACCCTTGATGAAAAAGTCATGGAAAGACAACTCTTTTATTTCTGCAAGTCAAACTAGAGTTACCTGATGTAGCTTTTGCAGCACAGAGAGCACGGCTCAGAAAAAAATTTTGAGGGGAGGGATAATCTTCTTTGTATATATAATTCTCTATGTCGCCCATCCACCCACCCTATTTGGACAACTGTGACTTTCAGGAAGTGTTCACCCTAGACTAAATAGCATCCTATGCTACGCCGCGGGTCGGCTCGTATAGTTTATTATTAAAACCTATTGAAACTAATTTCAAAGTAATTTCTAATAAACATTTTTAAAATTTTAAATTGTATTAGATATTCTATATTTTAGTTCAATTAAAATCCCAACAGTGAGCCTTTTTTTTTTAAAAATATTTTCCATCATTTTGCTTATTTAAAAAAAAATGTACTAACTTACTAATTCTATTTCATCGACCATTGTTGCATGCCTGCATTTACAAATAATTATTTTTTTTTAATTTAGGTTCCTAATCCTATGTCGCTTTTCATTTTGTCTGAATCTAAATTAACATTAAATGATTCCTGTTTTGTTTTTTTGGTCACTAGGCTGATGGAAATGTATTAGGTATTACCAGCTCTTTCTATGATGGGGAAAGCATATTGTGTTTCGCTGACTTAGCCACATTATTCGTCTCATTTCCTGTGATATCGTTTGAGCTTATGATGTCAGAGAATTCTTCCTTCAAACTGCACCTGTCACCTCAAGTAAGTTGTCACTTTATCATTAACAATATGCCACTTAAGATATAATATCTTTTTTTCATATTGCCTTTTGTTCATTCAATAAAGATTGTTACATTTTATACATCAGCATTTGGAATTATAGAGCTCTTGGTGTTACTAAGAGATTTCACCTCAGTCATAGATTTGCTTTATATGTTAGACAATATTTAATTTACCCTTAAGGCATTTTCCTATCCTTATTGATTTACCAGGTTTCATTTTTGTATTAATCCAATAGCTCCTATTTCCAGTCATATCCAAGTCCTATCAAAGAAAGATTTTTCTAAAAATTAATTTAATCACTTTAAAAAAAAAAAAAAAAGAAAGCATTAAAAACAATATGTTCAGTTTAAAAAAAATATTTTTCAATACCTTCTTTTAATAGCTGGCAAAATACACAGGTATTGGCCCATATGTTTAAAAAAATTTATTAAAAATTTATCTACTTCCTTTTGAATGAGATACAAAGAACTCTTCTTTTACTATACTTTAAAAACTGCTGGAAACTTCTTATCATAATGGGATATGGCTTCCAAAGCAAGAGAATTCCCTTTTAGACTGATTATTATGGAATTCTAAATGAGTAATTAACATTTGGGTAAGCAGAGATGGTTAAGTATTTTGCTGCCAAAGAGCTAGAAGGATATTATATTGTCTGCCTCATGGACCTCTTAGTCTTGAAAGGTAATTTAATTATTTTTACTTGAATACAAGTGATAGCAGCTGTGTCATTCATCTTCCTTTTCTAGCCAGAAGTTTTGTGCAAAGTATCTCTCCTCTGACATGTACTTAAAGGGTGTTAAGTTCAAGTCAGCTGATTTGAGGTTGATTCCTAAGTTTCAAATTTTGTATTTCAACGAAATATTCAACATCAAGAAATAAAATCTACATGTAGCAGAATATAGATTTGCATTTAAATAGAATGATACAATAGGATAATTAGCAGCATTTTAAAAAGTCTTAAGTTTTATCAATGTGACAACAGTCACCAGAACAAAATAGATGTATCTTTTATATAGACATTTAATTTCTCTTACATTCAAATTCACCAGTTTGTTCACTGTAGGAGAAAAAGTTGATTTTTTTCCCAGTACATGCTCATATATTTGTGTCTTCCCAGCATTATTTACGGCCAGTTGACATGATTTTGGAAGAAATTGGCTCATGTGTCAAGTTTGGCTTCTCTCCTTCCAATGGAGGAACTGTTCTTGGAGCTGTCCTGATGGAGGCATTCTATGTTGTCTTTGACAGAAAGGCTAAGCAGATAGGGTTTGGCCAGACAGCATGCCCCTTGCCAGACCCTCGTCACCCTATTCTGAATGTCACCATCACAGGCCCCTTTTATAAAAACAGTTAAGTTTGTTACTATTGGCTTGTAATGTATACATTTTCTTAGCTTTTATACAGGATCCTGAATATTGCTTGTACTTTCTGATCCACAGTAAAAGAAGTTTTAGTTAAAAAAGCTGTACTATTATAAAATAATAAAGGTGTCTCTTAGCCTTTGGAATTTAGGTTTTTGTGTTTACCAAATATTAATAAAAATAATAGATATGCAAATATATGTGGCAAAATATGTAGGTCACAGCTGGGGCTGCGTACCTACAGGAAATACTGCTTTCCTCATTAATCTTCAGACTCAAAGCAAGCCTTATTATTATTAAATATATGTGCTAATAAGGATAAAACATTTTTATAATTTTATAAATTTAAAATACTTTTTGAAGATAAAATTACAATGATTTTTTATTAACAAAATGTTTATATTACAAGGCATTGTCTTTAAAGATTAAGGATGAGGGCAGTATTTCATGTGACCACACAAAAACCAGTTGCAACCTGCATATTTTGCCACATCTGATGCAGACAAAGTTGTTGTCTTTTCATCTTCTGCCTATCTTTGACAGGGGCCTTTCTTTGAACCTCATATGTGTGTCCAAAATCTTCATTTGTCTTGTGTGTCCAAAACCTTCATTTGTCTTAATTAACAATGAATACACTCTGCTTTTAATCTGTCCACTATCCAGGCTAATACTAAAAAGTCAAACTTTGCCACTTTCTTGCATGAAAATTTTTTTAAGTCCTGTGATATTCTGATAAACCCATCTTTTTTTTTTCTTTTTCCAGTTGAAAGAGAGTTTAGTTGATCTAGTATGTCTTCTTCATTTGACCTATTTCTTTCTCTATGTATTGTCATAGATGTCAATTTGAGATTCTATTAGCAGACATCTCAATTGCTAAGATTAGTTATTGTACTCCTCGCGCTACCATCTCTTGTGTATTTTCCTTAGACCACCCCCTCCAATCACCTTACTCCCCCACTTAAAAAACATGTATGCATCTCAACTGGCAATTTCTATTTTCTCTAGTTAAGACCAAAAATTTTCATTCATAAGATTGAAATAATTTGTTTGTGTTTTTGTGGGTTATTGATTTTTTTCCCCTGAACTTCCAGAGAATAACAGTGTGTGTATTTACAAGAAGTCTAGCGCCGACGACCAGTCGTTCCTTGTTGTGTCCTACGTCATGATTGGCCTGTCTGTGATAGTCTTTATACCTCTTGTTCTACTCTTTGCCCTTTGGATTCGAGGACGGATGAAGGATATGGAAAACGAAGACATGTCCGAAACACAGAATGTTCTTGCTGATTAATTAATGGATACTTTCTTTATCCTCTTTTTTTTTTATTGTTATGAACATCTTTTTATTACTTATTGTAAACGTGACCTTATGTATATCTTCAATCAAGTCCTTTTTTGTTAAGATCTATTTTTTTTTAAGGTAAAAAAAAAACAACACAAAAAAAGGCACTAACTCTCTTCAAGTCAGTAATATATCCATACCCACTGTTTGTGTGACAGAGAAATGTAATATGTAAATAAGTACAGACTTATCCCCATATTGATGGATATGGTGTATCATTTGTGTCTTATGCAGATTGGGATCTTTATACAAGAGGGGAAAAACTGAGTTGGTTACTAAGAAGGTTTTGCAGGAGTTGATTCATGTACATTATTTTTAATTCAATCTTTGGAGTAATTTATACTGTAGTCTACTCCTCTTATTAGCAATACATCACCAGGAAAAGTAAAAGAGTTACGAGTATCTCTCATTGATATCACATGTATGCAGTGTTAACTCACTTACAATGTCTACAATCTTCACTAAAAATATAAGAAGGACAAAAAGTGTTTTATTTTTTTTTATCTTGTTTCTTTAACAGGGACAAATGGATAACCATTGTTCTGTTTGTTTTCTTTCTAACAGAAAAGGAGGGGGGGGGGTGTTGATTAGGTATTTCATGGAATCAGCTTTAAATTTAGCACATTTCTTCCAGTTTTTATTTTACGTTTGTTATTTTAATTTCAGATTAACTTTGTGCCTTTTCTAAATATTGATTCTTGACCTATTTATAAAATATTTTTATATACGTTTTTAAAAACAATTTGATTTATGCAAACTTAATTTGATGTGATGAGTGGAATTATTTTGTGGTCAAATGTTTCATATAATGTACTTAAGTCTTCCAAATATATCAACTTTCCAGCTTTGACTTGTGACTTGACTAACAAATGTCAATATTTTTTTTAAAGCACACTGTATTTTTTTTCCCAATGAGAATTAACATTGGTAAAAAAAAGAGAGAGAGAGAATGTGCACTTATTTAGTTGGAGTTCCTTATTCATCATCATCATCATTCCTTTGGGTTCCTCATGGAACATAGGACCTCGACAAAAACATGCCACTCTCCGCTGTCTCTTGCTAGTTTTTTTATGGTTTCACAACTCTTCCCGGTCTTCTCTGCTTCTTCAAGTACACTACGTCGCCATGTTCTTTTTGGTCTTCCTCTGCATCTTGTTCCCTGGGGGTTCCACTCTAAGGCCTGCCTAGCTCCGTTGATGGTATCTTTTTTAAGGGTGTGACCAATCCATCTCCACTTCCTCTCTAGGATCTGCACTTCTATATTTTTCTGTCCACTCATCTCCCACAGTTTGGTGTTTTCTACTTTGTTGTACCAGTGTATTTTTAGGATATTTCTCAGGCATCTGTTGATGAAGGTCTGTAATTTTTATCCTTATTGCAAATGTTTAAGTCTTATCTAATAATCTAGTCACAGACTTTCCACTACAGTAATAGGACAGCAAATAAAAGAATAAAAGGAGTTAGTTTCCAACATTTAATATTAAGAGAAATGAACTCAAGTTGCCAGGGGGGGTCTCATTGATCTGCAGATGAGCACTTAGGAAGTGTTCATGTGTATACTCATTTACAAGGATCATTAATCAAAGATTAATTTATGAAAGCCTCTGAAATGCAAAACTGAAAGTAGCATTTCTTACCAGCTATTAGATATATTAACCAATAAATGTGCTGAATAGTTCTTTAAGGAGAGAGAAATCGTGAATCAATTTCTGAATGAAGTAAAGAACATGTGGCTTGAACAGAAGCTATTGTACTGAAAGCTTAAGCATTGCCAAAACCAAGGTTCCATCAAATGTGCTAACCAGGATGTTCAGATGATAATTTGTAGTGTGTACAAAAGACTGTAGTGTAGCTATTTCTTGTGATCCTGTGGGAAAGGTTTCATTGCTAGTAGGGGATTAATTCATGAAGAAGACTAAGGTTACTTGTGTCATAATAAACATGACATTAGGAAGAGGTCAGCAGACCATTCAACAAACTGCAGAATTGACAAACTCTTGCTCAATTCATAATGCTACAAAAGTTCTTGTTACTTTTGTTAATAGACCTTGGTCAATTCTATAGAATAATGTTATACAGAAACATTTAAACATGTCAGTATAGATTCACATTATTGGATAAGATTGATTAATCCACCAATTTATTTCTAATTAGATTACATTAGTGATCAACCTCACTTTTTGTGATTCCTTTCAATAACTTAGAGAATCTCCCACATCCTATGATGCACACGTCAGCACAGAGCTGTAGTGAAAATGTGATTTGATTTCAGTAAATAGATGATTTTTTTTAAAAAGTTTCCAAGGTTTCTTACTTATTATTGTGAGATTTGCTACAAATGACAATTTTAGAAGAACAATTTTGAAACAATTCTTATAACGTTATTGTTCGAAAAACAGTCAAAGAACAAAGTCACCTTACCTAAATAACCTGTAACTGAATAAAGTGATTTAATTATTAATGTTTAATTATGTCTTTCATTTCAAACCTGTAATATTATCTTTTTTTGTTTGTTTTGTTTCACACTTATTCGACTGCATTTTATTGAATGTAAAACCTGTTGTCATATTTATTTTATAACCAGACGTTTGATATCTGAAACATATCCTAGGAAACCTATTTCTTTATTTGAAATGTCTTTCCTCTGCATGTCAATAATTCCACATCATCATGTACTGGTAGTTGTTGTTTTTTTTTCATGGTTAAAGATCTCTGTGTACATTTTTTTTGTTGTTTGATGGGGGAGGGTAATTCATTACTCTTGACTTAATTTTCACAATGGTGTTAATTATAATTTGAAAACTTAGTTACTGTTATCAGTGATGGCACTAATATTTATAATACTGTGTTTAGTTTATTTATTATATCACCCTGCTGTTTGTGAAGCAAATGGCTTAGAATTCCATGGCTGGTTCATGGTCGCTGCATTTGATTCTCAGCCTTATTGTTATTACTGGAATACCACCTTGGCAATATTTTTTGTTGAATTTATATTTGATAACTAAGTATTTTTCTCTTTTTTTTTTTCCATTTGTGCCTTTCATGTGACTTTTGTCTTGCCTTTGAGATCTCTTTATCTGTTTCCAACTCTTGTCTTCCATTTATATGATTTATTATCTTATAAAGCTTGCTACATTAAATTGCAGATAAGTTGATATTACCAAAACATTATGTATTCTTCCAATTTTCCATGTGTGCCTTGCATGTTACTAAATTCTTGTCTACATGTTTTCTTTTTAAGTGAACTACAAACCTCCCTTTTTTTTTGTTCCAGTGATCTAAAGAGCTCTCAACATTTAACTTAAGTTTTGTAGCTAAATAAGCCTTGTTTACAATCACTTACCTTTCGTCTGCTGTTTGATATGCACTCTGGACTGTCGTTTGATGGTCCAGATTTCAATCCCTGCCTACTACCATTATCTTCAAACATCTGAAGGAACATCAGAAACACGTCTAACAGGCTAGCAAGTACACAATCTATCAAGACCCAGATATTTTTCTGTGTTTAAAGAAATTTCAACTGTTGAAATGTAAGACAGCAATGTCCAAATCACTGCCCATGACTATATCTGGCCCTTAATATGGATTTGTCCAGACTCAATTTATTTCAGCCTTCAGTATTTATCTGCACAGCGTTAGTTCCATTGGACACAACAAATTTTGTTTGAGGTGATGTCGTCTATGACCCATGTGCTGGAAATGTACATGGCACTTGGCCAAATAAGGTTGGTTTGGGTACAATTAAAAGATTGGTATTACTCTTACTAAAGATAAAAAGGATTTTTCTGCACATTACCTCTATCAAGTTATAACCCCATAAAATGGGTGTCATATTTTTCATTGTGCTCTTTATCCAGTACACATTGAGCATGTTGTTGAACTAAAGTCTTCCATTACTTACATGGTGGATACTTACTAAGCACATTAGAGAAGTCAATGTTCAGCAATCCTTCACTGTTTCTGAATTTCTTTTCCTACCAATGTCTCTACACCAGTCCACTGTAATGAAGTCCTATACCCATGTGTTCCTGGCAAGGAGTTAGAGAGTGGAGCTGATGTGTTCCTCTGTGTTGTCTGGTTAACTCTTACTTCTGTTTTTATACATTGCTCAGTGTTACAAGAGATTTATTGATCAAGATTAAGGACTGCACCAGTGCGATTATTCATTTTGTGTCTTTTTTTTTTGGTCATATTTTATTTTTACCTGATGTAATGATGATTGAATTTTTCCTGTCTGGTATTTAAATACTATTTATTTTGTTTGTTCATTTCCAATGCATTGTTAAATTTTATTTCCACACTTACTAAACCTTAGTGTCAAAAAGGGAAAAACGTCTAGAACTTAACACATTACAAATCAGGTTGTTTTTTTGTTTTTTTCTTGAAAGCTAAAATCTTTCTGCTGAGATAAACATTGTGCCCTTTAGAACAATTTTGTTTTTTCTGATAGAAAAATCCTATCCATTTAAAGATGTGTTTACAAAAACATTTTAATTTAAATAGGTTACATTTTTTTAAAAACTATGTTACCATTTGATGAATTTCTTAATGGCTTTTATAACATTATTTGTCTAGTTATTATGACTAACTATTTTGCTAGTGTGTTTATATCTATGTGAATTTAAAGCTTTCAGGTCTGAAACAATTTACGAATAATCATGACATGTAACATATAATAGCAGCACCTAGATACCAAGGTTGTTGAGAAAAGGTAAAGAAAATATTACGAAACATAGGTAAACTCTCAGGAGGACTCAAACCACAGACCTCGAGCCAGCCCTCTTCTCTGGCAACAATCAGGTTCCCAGTCTAACACATATCTAGACCACCCGGGTCACCCCAAAAATCAGTTTTGTTATCTGGCCTTTACATCACTATTATATGTTACATGTCATGTGTTTATACATAGAGGAGAAGATTGTATAAAGACACTATAAGTAAAGAAAGATAAAGCAAGAAAGATGTCCAAGAGATTTATTGTTTGCCCTAATACAATTTTGCTATTGGAGTTTCTATCTAAAAAAAAACAACTATTTACATGAGGTTCTTTATTTGAAATAATTTGTATTTGGGAACTTCAATATGATTTGTGTACCTATATATCTTTGAAGGGAAAATGTTATAACAATATGATTAAGAAAATGTGAACATGAGATGCTGCGGTCTATTCATTTGATGTAAAAATATTTTTATTTTAAATTCATATATGCAGTGATCAAATAAATTATCTAATACTATAGTATTGTTGGCTTCCTTCAGTCAGAGAATGGATATGGTTCATCTCATAGAGTACTTTAACATGAGACTGTAGATCCCTATTCTGAAGTACTACATGTTCGAAATTCTCTATTCTGGATATATGAAGTATTCTAAGCTAAGGCTATGCTCTGCACAATTTATAACAAAGCTTCCATTTCCTTCTTTCTCCATTCTTCTCTGTCATTTGCCTTTGATAGAATTTTTTTATGATATTCTTTCTAAAAATATTGAAACCTGCCTTTTTACCTGCCTGGGTGGACCACTTCGTGGGCCGATTTTGAGTTTGTGTTAAACTGTCTTTGTAACTTTCTTGTTGTTTTTTAAGTATAGTTAACCTTTAGCCTCTTATATGATATCTTTGACCTAGTCAATTCACGCAGCTCATTTTAGGCCATTGGCTATATGTTGCTAAGGCAGATTCTCTTCTCACTACTGACTTCAACTTCACCATGACAATCAAACTAAGAGACTGATTTGACTTGTTTGATATGTTTCAGAACTGGCAATGGGGATGGCAGCGTGCAGAGTTCGAACCTGGGAACACCGAGGTGACAATTTAAAGCGCATACCACACGACCCAGACTTGCCAGCTCATTCTACTTTATTTTTTTAAAGTTGATAATAAAGATAGGGATCTAGCAACCACCCTTACACAGCACATTACACGCAGACCTAAGTGTAAGTTAGAAGAACAAGCGATACGTATTCAAGACCAAGCCTTCCATTGTAATATAGTGCTTTAATCGCTACTAGGACACCTATCTCTTAGTCTGTTGGGGCACCACACAATATCTTTTGACCTTCTTTCTTCATTCATCGCTATCTTTTGCCTTGGATAGAATCTTCAATAGCAGGCCCGTCTATTTTTTTTTTTTTTTTTGTATGAATTCATTGATATAGTTTGTTAATAACGTTAAAACAGAATTGGAGCACAGTCTCCTTTCCTTTGAACTCGGAGACGGCTCTAGAATCCAATCTTGCCATGGAAAGCCGCGGCCGCACACAAGGCACGAGTTGGTTGGATCTGTTGCAGGGCTGATCTCCTTGCCTCATATATTGAAATACCGATGGTCACGGCCACGAGGAGAGATCAAGAGTCAGCGTTTCCCAGTCGTGGAGGACAATGCCCTATTCTTTGAGGGCGCTCCTGGTGGTGTCTTTATAGCGCTTGTGTGGACCCCCTTCAGAGCGCTTTCTAGAACAATGAGTTTTTGGCACATCGGCACAATACTCCCCCCCGAAAAAAAATGCCGTTTGAGGACGCGAATTTCAGACATACGTAGTTCGGAACTTTTTTGCTGTGCCATGGATACTGACTTTTTTTTTTTTTTACAAATGCTAGTTTTGGCCATCTACGACAATATCTGGCCCTGGGACTTTTTATTGACGGGGGGAGGGGGGAGGTCAATAGTAAGCTTATGAATGCTGTAAAATATTTTGCTGCTAAGATTTACGGATAATGATTGGTCATAACAGAAAAGGGTTTGGTGAATAAGAAATAGACCTAGGTCTATAGATATTCGTATTCTTAATATATTGTTGTTCTCATTTTTTCATTTAGAAAATCAAATGACCCTGTAATAGTTTTATTATTATTATTATTTCCGAACACAATTCAGCGTAGAAAGAGTGCAGGTCTGGCCTACACAACTTAACATTGTCAACAGAGGGTGACGCAGTAGAACTGACTTTCTTCAGTAGTACGTCTCTCTTTCAACAAACCCCCTGGGGTGGATCCTGAGGATAAAACGCCTGCATTCGTCCATCATCCAGAGCACGATTGTGTAGACCATTGGATAGAGCCAGTAGACAGGCCTGGAAGAGACAATCGTGGACAAGGATAATATTCAATTTAGAAGTAACCAGTTTATTTGACTCCACTTACTTACTTAATCCTGTGCACTCACAGGGGAGCATGGGGCCGCAACCACACCTCTCCACTGAACTCGGTTCTGAGCAGCTTTCTTCATCTGCTCCCATGTCATTCCAGTACCCTCAGCTTCACTGATGACTGACCTCTTCCAGGTTTGCTTGGGTCTGCTTTTGTCTCTTTCCTTGTGGGTTCCAGTCAAGTGCCTGCCTTGCAACATTGGTAGCTGGTTTTCGCAGGGTGTGTCCTATCCAGCTCCACTTTCGTTGTGTGATGTCTTGGGCTATGGGCTTTTGTCTAGTTCTCTCCCACAAATCGATAGTATTTGACTCCAGATAGTATAAAGTCTATGGTCTTTTGTCTAGTTCTCTCCCACAAATCGATAGTATTTGACTCCAGATAGTATAAAGTCTATGGGCTTTTGTCTAGTTCTCTCCCACAAATCGATAGTATTTGACTCCAGATAGTATAAAGTCTATGGGCTTTTGTCTAGTTCTCTCCCACAAATCGATAGTATTTGACTCCAGATAGTATAGATCGTGTTCACGTTGACGGAGTGAGGGAAAGTGTTAGTTTTACATGGAAGCCCCAACCAAGGGCGGACTGGATGTCAAAATCGGCCCGGGAGTTTCTATACAATGCGGCCCATAACTTGTATATCATATGATGGGAACCAAATTTTCTAGCCCTACCTGTCCTTAAAGTCATTAAGTTTGATAATGTATCGATATGCATGAATACAGTGAACTCTAAATCTTTATAGAAATATAGGCCTTATGTTGCTTTTTAATCGCTAAATGTGTAGGCCTTAAAAGGATGAAGCCTACTTGTAGCACTGTCTACGCATGTAGGCTATCACAATATTTCGGAAAATGTGTTAGATTAAAATAGTATTACACCCTGTAGAGTCTGTGAAAGTTGGTTTTTTTTTTAAACACAACGCTCAGTGGACTCTTTCATAAGGTATAAAACCTTAAACAATTTGATGCGTGCCATAGTGGCATCCATGCGACCTTTTCGTTGCCCTACCAGCCCATTTGGGTGGCGGCCACCCGGCATTTGCCCGACTGCCCAATCTCGATGGGAATTTCAAGATAATAAATTACCTGATGTACTGGACCTTCAAAAAGGTCATGAAAGGTAGATACGCTATGAGAAGAGCCAGCACAGTCTCAAATACAAGGGACGAGTTCAACACCCAGTTGCTAAACAAAAAAAGTCACAAATTTGTCAGAGATTAGATTTAGTTGTAAAAATAAGGATTAATTTATAAATATTTAATTTATTAGATTTAGTCGTAAAAATAATGATTAATTTATAAATATAAGCCCCCCTTTTAGACCTTAGCCATCTATAGGGCAGATGATGCTAATGTCATCTGTTTCTTTGGACAACTGTTAACAAGCAGGATGGCACAACGATCAACCGCCTTTACTTTCCACAACTAAAGCAAGGTACCCATTAGATTCTTAGGGGCCCATTATAAATCCCGAAATTCAAAATCACTGTCTTCACAGAGATTCGAACCCAGGACTACAGGTTCGGAAGCCAAGCGCCAAACTGCTTGTGACAGTAGTGACGTTAGAAACCACGCGACTTACGTCATGCCGTGCTGAAAGAGAGATAACCTTCTGGTCTTGGAAATGATCAGATCTGCCCATTGCACGATGACAATGCTGACAAAGAAAGCTGTGTGGCAAGTTTGTTCTAGAAGTTTTCTCTGGCCGTAAGTCTTGACACAGAGTAGACAAGCAATAATACTTACATGAACTTAAATAATACAAACAATAATGCTTCAATCAACTTTAATCAACAAGCAATAATAATTTAACTTAAATATCACAAGCGATAATAATTGGATAAACTTTAATATTGCAAGCATTAATGCTTAAATAAACTTGTATATTACAAACAATAATACTTAAATAAACTTGAATATTACAAGCGATAATCGGATAATACTTTAATAAATTTAAATATTACAAGCAATAGTGAAACCTAATTAACCTACTTAAATAAACAAGCAGTTATATGCAATAATAAACATCTATTCTATTCATGGCTCAAGAATTTCAATACTAAGTAAAGGAAAGATCACTCTTTTATTTCTGCAAGTCGGACGGACTAGAGTAACCCCACGTAATTTTAGAGGCGAAAAATAAAAAGGAGGGGGAGGGGAGAACAAGTAGTATTCACCCGTCACTAAATAGCAGGGCCGAACTTAACCATTATGCGGCCCAAAGCGAAACGGATTTCGCGGGGCCCAGTTTGGGTAGGGATACGGATAATAAGTGAAAATTAAGAGTTTGTATTAAAAAATATTCGTCTTTGCATTTTATTCATTCTTAACTACGCACAGAATTACTACACGAGCCTTGCGTGTAGCGAAGTCATACAGTATATCATAAGAATTCTGTTTCCTACATAGATCACGCTCAATAACAAGATTACCAAATGTTTCAATCTATCTACGAAAATTGTTGACCTAAAGTAATTCTTCATTAGTTTGAGGCAAGAGAAGCTTCTTTCACTACATTCCACAATTACGGGTATTGCATAATGCCGTTTTTTTTTTAATCGCACGTAGGATTGGCTTTTTCCATATTGAATGACAAAAGATTTTTAATAATTTCCGGAGATTTCCAGGACTTTTTCGTATATTTTGCAATTTCAGGAGATTTTCAGGAGCTTCTGGTAAATCGACAGGAGGCCGTGGGAAATCTGTTATACGTTATAAAATGGTTTAATTTAATAATTTATATACCTAAAATTAGGGCGGGTCCTATGAAAGTGCTGGGCCCACTGCGGTCGCATAGGCTGCAGTGGCCTAAGGGTGGCCCAGCAAAAAAGCGGCGTATGCTACGCCGCCGGTCGACTAGCACAGTTTAAATCAGTTATTTGTAAACTACGTCTGCAGGCCAGAAAGTTTTAATTCAGCCAGCCACATGCTTAGTAATGAACACTATGATCAAAAGTAAAAATTTCATTTAGAAAGGAAAAAAAATGTTTTTAATACGAGATGAAACATGAGAATACTGTTATGAATGTTAAGTATGTACATACGATATTTGTTGCGTCTTATTATTTTAAGTATACACAAAGTCAGTCAACACAAAATCTTTTTCCGTTAAATGTTTATCAAACTTTAGAGTTAGTTTCTTTATTTCACTATGCAATCATGTCCATAAAGCATTTCCACTCTAAAATATCAAATTAAAAAAACAACGTAAAGCTGTTTCAGAATGTCCTTTTTCTAAACATAAGAGGACGTGTTGACGAGTATATATTACCTACAAATACAGAAACTCTTTGTTCAATCATGATCGATTACAAAAGAAAGGTCAGCATTTTTTTTTTTAAAGTTGATAGCTCTGGAAGGTCTAAGAAGTGTGAAAGAATCTACATCTAGACTATGCAATATTACGACAGTTGGAACTCCAACTAAGATAGGCAAAATATCGGGATGTGTTGCAATTTTTCAATCGAAACTACCCGAAGAACAATATTGCCTTTAATATAAAACCAGTCTTCGGTGTCATTGTAAAGCTAGCAGTAGGCTAAATACTATTTGCTCCCTTGGGCTTCAATATGGAAATGTACTAAGCGAATGGGGAGATAAGCTTTGTGTAAAGAATTCGGTCGTTTGCTAAAAATTAATCTATAGACTTTTTTAGACTATTTAAGTACTTGTATAGCTCAGTGGCTAACGCGTCGGTCTTCCAACATGGAGGCTCGAGACCCTGAGTCCAAACTCTACTTAGCAACTTAAAAAAAAAGCTTTTGAAAAAGAAGCACAGAAACCTTCTCGCAGACCAGATTCCCCCTTTCCCAACCCACCCTCCAAATGGTCCACAGAAGTGGACCACAGCGCACTAATCATTCAATAAACATGAAAGGTGCGCTAAACAAAAACAATTAACAAAACACATTTTTTTTCCAAACAAAGTGAAGGGAGCGCACCGTTCAATGGCTGCCAATGCTCTCAGTGATGTAGATTTATCTCCCCTTTTCTTTTTAAAACACATTACATTACCATTAATTGATTAACTCATTGGTTAATTTTTTTTTTTTGATTCATGTGTTGTTATCGACAATGAATAATTGTGCAAATGTTTAACCTGATCCAATAAGTGCATAAAAAAAATGTAAAAGAATCCAACTAGACAGATAGATGGATTGAGTGGATATAAGCATTGTAAATATTTCAAATCGAACACATTTATTACAGAGTCTAGATCAATTATAAATTAATGACATAATTCAAAATAACTGATGCAATTTTACTCAGTGTAATATTTGTCTTTTAAAAAAGTATTTTGTTTTCATTTGTTTTTCTCAGTTCTTGGCGTAGGGAAACAACGTTGGAAAGTGTTTGATCACAACGCCATTATAGAAAATCGTATGAGTAGCAGTATTGGCATCCAGCAGCAATAGGTATTGATAGTAAAAATTTAAAAAAGCAGATGATGTAAAAGTGATTTGTCTCTGTGGCCCACAGTTAACTAGGGTGTCATGTGGCCAGCATAACGACCAACCGCCCTTACTTTTCCCCAAATAATGTCAGGTACCCATTAGAGCTGGGTGGATTCAAAGGGTTCTAGGGATCCCGGAATTTAAAATCCCAGTCTTCGCCAGGTTTCTAACTCGGAACCCGCCGGCTCGAAAGCCAAGCTCTTGACCATTTAGCCACCGGGTGACCGCGCCTCCAGGTATTGAGAGAGATGACGTATAATTAGCATTTCCAAGAAATGTTAAAAGAATTCTAGAGTCCAGTAAAGAAAGACCGTAATGAGCTCTGCTAAGGCGATTGAAGCTCCGTTACCCTTAGCTTTACGTAGCTATTAAAAAACAAAAAGCTTTTCTTGAAATGAGAAACTATAGGCTATTTAGAGCACGATCTGGTGACCTTTGTAAGCACGCTTTCTCCACGTATCTAGGCCCTGGTGACAGAGAAGCACTAAACTCAGCAGTAAGCCTAATGGTGAGTAACCTTATACAAGTCAATACTCTCCTGTGTGTATGAACTGTTCAAACTCTTCTCATGAGTCAAATAATAGCTCACATCATACTCACGTGACTTTTTCCTCATTTGATATGTAAACAACTTCCTTTTTTTTTTAAATTCTTTAATAAAGTTCAATTAGTTCTATCTATAGCACGTTAAAGTCTCCATTAAAGTGATTATAATGACTTTTTGTTTCCAAAAAAAAGGGACGTTTCTTTAACAGTTGTACTTCAGTTTACTGGTAAACACTGAGTGGTACTTTGGTTTACTGATAATCTCCTAGTGGTACTTCGGTTTACTGGTAAACACTGAGTGGTATTTTGGTTTACTGGCAATCACTAAGTGGTACTTCGGTTTACTGGTAAACACTGAGGGGTACTTCGGTTTACTGGTAATAACTGAGCGGTACTTCGGCTTACTGGTAAACATTGAGTGGTACTTTGTTTTTACTGATAAACACTGAGTGGTACTTCGTTTTTACTGGTAAACACTGAATGGTACTTTGGTTTACTGGTAATCACTAAGTGGTACTTCGGTTTACTGGTAAACACTGGGGGGTACTTCGGTTTACTGGTAATAACTGAGTGGTACTTCGGCTTACTGGTAAACATTGAGTGGTACTTTGTTTTTACTGGTAAACACTGAGTGATACTTCGGTTTACTGGTAATCACTGAGCGGTCTAAATATTACAAGCAATATTGCTCCAATAAACATACGGCCTAAATATTATAAGCTTTGCATCTTTTGTTAACTAATATATTAGGCCTAGGTCATCAAAATATATATTTTTAGTAAGATTGATAATGCTTGTTTATTAAGGTATTATTGTATGCTCACCCACTCCTGACCATACGAGTCTTCCAGGTCGTTGATTGCTTTGGCGTCCCATTCATTACGTAATCCAGGCAGAGTGTACATGAAGAATCCATTCTCAATCATGATAATACAGTAAACGAAGAATCCGCAAGAAGCTTGTAAGAAGCCAATGATACCATAGGCCATGGAAATAAGCCTGAAAGAAAACAGGGGGAGTAATTAACTAAACAAAAAGCTCCAATGTCAAGGCGGTCCTACTTTGTGGTTCAGGAACATGGAGAACAACTGAAGCCAAAAAGTACAGACCTTCATCAACTGATGTCTGAGAAATATCTTGAAAGTACACTGGTATGACAAAATAGAAAACACCAAACTGTGGGAGATGAGTGGGCAGAGACATAAAGAGGTGTAGAGCTTAGAAAGTGGAGATGTCTTGGTCACACCCTTAGAAAAAGAAAAGATACCTGTCAGGACTGAGTTCTGGTCAGCCTGGGTCTCCTGTTTACTGTAGAGGAGAAGGGGGGCAATCCAGGTTGTTGGTTTCAAAACTGTTGTTGTTTTGGGTTGTTTTTATTTGGTGAGATGTTTTGAAAAACATAATGTAACTCATGATAAGGGGTGTGTTTTTTGTGCCTAAGGCAGGACGGTTGGTTTTTTAGAGATATATTCTAAGTGTAGAGACTCTAACTATTTTTGCTGTATGAGAGTGAAAATAATGGAATTAAAGATGTTTATATGTCGGTAAAGTGGCATTCTGAATCTTATTTTATCGTTGTATGTGTCATTATGATATTGTCCAGGACTTGGGTACAATTAGCATGAAAATGAGTCTTTGACATTTTGGGGGCCTGTCCAAAACAACTACATGCGATGGATGCATCAATCTCCAGTGAAGTATCTGCTGTATCCAGACAGCATATATCTCTGAGTACTGCAACCTGAAGTATCTACTGCACCCAGACAACGCATATCTCTGAGTACTGCAACCTGAAGTATCTACTGCACCCAGACAACGCATATCTCTGAGTACAGTAACCTGAAGTATCTGCTGCACCCAGACAACGCATATCTCTGAGTACAGTAACCTGAAGTATCTGCTGCACCCAGACAACGCATATCTCTGAGTACAGTAACCTGAAGTATCTGCTGCACCCAGACAACGCATATCTCTGAGTACAGTAACCTGAAGTATCTGCTGCACCCAGACAACGCATATCTCTGAGTACAGTAACCTGAAGTATCTGCTGCACCCAGACAACGCATATCTCTGAGTACAGTAACCTGAAGTATCTGCTGCACCCAGACAACGCATATCTCTGAGTACAGTAACCTGAAGTATCTGCTGCACCCAGACAACGCATATCTCTGAGTACAGTAACCTGAAGTATCTGCTGCACCCAGACAGAGCATATCTCCAAGTGTGTACTAATGAAAGAGTTCAAGTCCATAAGGAGCGGAAACTCGTCGTCTGTATTTTAGGCTGTTACTATCTAATAATAATGATTTAACATGCCGAATGTGTTCACTATTAGCAAGTAATAGTAGCACCCCTTCGTACGTCTAAACATAAGTGTATATGCATGGCCAATTTCGTTCCTTATAATTGGATTACCAATACGCTCATTCCTTAGATTATACTGAAGAAGCTGCTGCTGGATCTCATACTTATATGAATTTAACTTTTGTGGTACATTCTATTTGGATTATACTGAAGAAGCTACTGCTGGATATAATACTTATATGAATTTAACTTTTGTGATACATTCCAAGTACCGATACCGCGCGTAGGTATAAAGCCATGTTGGGATTACCTGTTGGATTATCTACCTGAAATAGACTAAGAGAAATCACATTATTGGATAACCTTGGACAATTGTCTTTAACCTGTTGGAGTACCAGTTGAACAACATAAGTAGGAACAGAGGTATTAGTATTATTTTAATTTTGCTTTAATTTTTTTTGTATGTATATCATTTTGTGAGGTAATATTGTAATAAAGGACACTGCTCTAGGAAAATGTCAGAGTTTATACCTCGTCCATTTGAGGAGATAGTAGCCCAGGCTCAGATGTTGGGGTTTAAGGGCAAAACGTTAAAGAAATTTATAGAGGCCCAACAGAAAATTGACTCAGATAGACTGACAAGGGAAGCGGAGGAGAGAAGACATATAAGAGAGATGGAGGACAAACAACTAGCAAGACAACATGAAATGGATAAGAAAGACATGACAGTTAACGACAACCCACAACAGAATAAACAGTTAGACAAAAACCTAAAATGCATGACAGACAACGAGGACTTGTTATTCTACTTAGAACTGTTCGAAACGACTGCTACTGCTAACGACATACCCAAGACAAGATGGCCACTTGTCCTCACTCACAAGTTAAATGAAAAACTAAAATTGTTTATGATACAAACAAAACTGATACATAACACTGACTATGATTTTGTTAAGGGGGAGCTCCTAAAACAAGCCCAACTCACAGAAGAAGCCTGTCGAACACTGTGGCATGAACTTTCCCCAAAGACGGACGATATGAAAGATTTTTATGTCCATTTGAAAAGGACATTTGACAACTGGCTTAAAACATCACAAACCCCAATGACAGTAGACGGTATAATTGACCTTATAATGAGAGACAGACTTTACAGTGTGCTATCTTCTGAGGCCCTGAAAGATATTTTGCTACGAAAGCCTACTTCAGCCCAAGAGGTCTTAGACTGTATTGATCAATTTAGAGATGCCACGAAAGGCTCCACACATATTGTAAAGGGAAGTAACAAAGTAACTAGTAACGATATCCCATATGTAGCTTTTGGTGCCACTGGTCAATCTAACAGTCGTCGCCCGAATAATATAAACACAGAGGGTACACAAGTGATATGCTATAGATGTGGAAAGGGCGGACACATTGCTCGATGGTGTCGGGTAAAGATAAATGAGAATAGAGGGCCAACACAGCAATGACTAAGAGTATTACCAGAAAGGGGGCAACACGTGGGATTATTTGCATGTCACACTGATACATATAATTTTCTAGATTATAAAGATAAATCAGTTGGTGGATTGAAAATAGTTGAGGGATTTTTAGGAGATCGAAGGGTATCTGTCCTACGAGATACAGGGGCGAGCATAATTGGGGTCCGAGAAAGTTTGATAGAAGAAAGTCAGAAGATAGATGGGTTTTTCACTTTAAAATTAATAGATGGACAAACTTTTCAGTATCCACTTGCTTGGATAGACATTGATACTCCATTTCTAAAAGGAGTCTTTGTAGCGGCCATGTTCAAGGACCCAATAGCAGATATTATTATTGGAAATGTTGATCAGGCTAAAGCATTTTTATATGGGAATGCTGTTACTAGGGCCATGGCGAAAGCAGAAGACAATAGGGTCAAATCGGAAGATAATGACAGGATTGGTCTAAGTAAGTGGATGGAATTGGACAGTGATTTTAGAGAGGATCAAAGAAATGATAGTTCGTTAGTTAGATTATGGGAAAAGGCGAAAGCAGGAACGGTCGAAGATAAGAAAAAGGGATTGGTATCATTTATAGTGGAAGAAGGTCTACTTTACAAAGAATTTGAGAGAAAAGATACCCCTGGGGTAATAGAACGACAACTTGTAATCCCTACGAATAGACGTGAACTAATATTAGAAATAGCACACTCTACACCTTTAGCTGGACATATGTCTATAAATAGAACCAGATATCGGGTATACTCGCATTTCTTTTGGCCGGGGGTAGATAAAGATATAAAAACATACATTAAATGTTGTGACCTTTGTCAAAGAGGTAGACACCCAGGAAAAGCTGGAAAGGTAGAACTAGGGCGCATGAATATTATTTCCACTCCATTTGCTAAAGTTGCTATTGATATCATCGGACCACTCCAAATGACAGATCGGAAGAATAGATTCATTTTAACGTTGGTTGATTTGGCAACAAGATGGCCGGAAGCTGTACCACTACCTAATACAACAACACCAGTAGTAATAGAAGCTCTAAGTGCTATTTTTACTAGAATAGGATTCCCGGAACAGATACTCTCTGACAATGGATCTCAATTCAAATCCGAATTATACAAAGAAATATGTCAGTTTTTTAAAATAAAGATTGTTAAATCAACACCATTTCACGCCATGTCAAATGGGGGCGTAGAACGCTTTAACGGGACTTTGAAGTGCATGCTGAGAAAGACGGCCGAAGCAGAACCTAAGAATTGGGATAGAGCTATAAACGCACTTCTGTTTGCGTACAGAGAGGTACCAAATGAGTCTACTAACATTTCCCCTTATGAAATGTTGTATGGAAGGAAAGTCAGGGGGCCTATGTCAATTCTAAAAGATCTTTTTACTAATCAACAGGTAGAACCAGAAATAAAGAATGTGTTTGACTATTTATTAGACCTAAAAAGTAGGCTGGCTGTGGCTTGTCAAATAGCTCAGAATAATAGCTCAAAACGTAAGGAAAATTATAAAAGGTATTATGATAGAAATAGCAAAGAAAAAGATATTCAAACAGGTGATTCTGTGCTTTTACTGAAACCACAGAGACAGAATAAGTTAGCCTTGCACTGGGAGGGGCCTTATAAAGTAGAAAAAAGAATTAACAAGTTTAATGTAAAAATAAAGAAAGGCAATCGAGTAAAAATCCTTCATGTTAACAGATTAGTAAAATATCATGAAAAAAACAACACGGAATGTACGGGTAAGGAAAATAGTGATCTACAACTCTCGGGAAGTGCGTCTCATGTATTGTATGGGGGTCAAGGGGAAGAATTATTACATGCGTGCATAGCGTCCCTTGTAACCGACCAGGAAGATGATAACCAAGAGGATGAAGTTACTGAGTTACCTACTCTTGAGAGTACAAATTCCAGGGAACATATTAGTATCAATACTGAATTAACCGAATCCCAAAGAGAACAGATTCAGACGCTAGTTGAGAAGTATAAAGATATAATTACTGATATACCGGGTAAAGCGAAGGTTAAATCATTCAACATTGAGCTCACAACAGAAAAGCCTATTACACTGAGGCCATACGCAGTTCCTATTCATATGAGAGATGTCTTAGACAAGGAGATAGAGAACATGATTCAAATGGACATTATTGAAGAGTCTCAATCGCCCTATGCATTTCCTGTCGTTTTGGTTAAGAAAAAAGATTCAACAGTACGTACTTGCATAGATTTTCGGAAATTAAACGCGGTTACCAAATTTGACGCGGAGGCTATTCCAGACCAAGAAGATCTTTTCCTACAACTTAATAGTGCCAAATTTTTTACAAAGATAGATCTAACAAAAGGCTTCTGGCAAATACCAATAGAAGAGAATAGTAGGAAGTACACTGCATTCAGGGTACCAAGTGGTCACTTTCAATTTAAATATCTACCGTTTGGTCTGATTAATTCTCCTAGTTTTTTTAATCGGACTATTAGGACCATTCTTAAAGGACTGGAAAATGTTGTGTTTTATTTTGATGACATTTGTGTATTCGGGCATGACTGGTCATCACACTTAATAGCACTAGAGAAAGTGTTGTCCAGGCTAAAAGAATATGGGTTTACTATCAAGCCAAGCAAACTTGAAATCGCGTATCCTAAAATAACTTTCTTGGGTAATATTGTAGGTGAAGGAAACATATACCCAGAACCCAATAACAGAGACAAGGTATTAAATATAAAAGCACCAAAAACGAAAAAAGAGGTTCGATGTTTGCTAGGTATTGCTAATTTTTATAGCAGATTTATTCCAGCATTCGCGGAAATAGTATTTCCAATTACTGGATTGTTAAAAAAAGGGACACCGACGAGGGTCAATTGGACTCCAGAATGTGACCGGGCATTAAGAAAAATTCAAATGTGCATGACACGGGATCCTATACTGAAATTACCAGACGTTAATAGACCATTTATTGTGCAAACAGACGCGTCGGACATAGCCATATCATGTTGCCTTTTGCAGGAAGTAAAAGGAATATTCCATCCTGTTAAGTTCTTGAGCAGAAAACTGTTGCCCAGAGAACAACGGTATTCTGTAATAGAGAGAGAATGCCTTGCCATTGTTTGGGGGGTGCAACGCTTGTCCAGATATTTATATGGCGCTAAATTCACAATTCAGTGTGACCATAGACCACTGGCCTTTTTGAAGAGCGCAACATATGGGAATAATAGAATTTGTCGTTGGGCTCTATTATTACAATCATTTAACTTTAATGTAGAACATCTAAAGGGCAAACTAAATGTAATTGCTGACTTTCTATCTAGACTAACAGAATAGACCAACATGACATTGATTACAGATAACTGACATTTAATATTTATTTATTTCAAAGTTATTTGTTTGCTAGGATTGGGGATATGTAATTAACCGCCTTCTACAAAAGGTAGAATATATGTTTGCACAATATTTTTTGTTTACATGTTGATATGTATATATATATATATATATAAATATAATTATAATTGCTTAGTATGTTGTATATAACATTTACATTTCGGAAAATATGCTTGTTCACTGACTATTTTTTTTGTTTACATATAATTATTATTGCCTAGCAGGTTGTGTATAGAATTGACATTTCATGTGGATACATCTTTTTTTTTTGTGGGTTTTTTTTTTACAAACTGTAGGCTATGTTTTAGTACCAAGATTACTTTTATTTGCATGTTGATATATGTAAGTTTGGAAAATCTCTTTATCGGAAGTTTGTCTGTTTTAAACGAACCCAGAAACAGACAAAAATTAGAGGGGGGAGAAATGTCAGGACTGAGTTCTGGTCAGCCTGGGTCTCCTGTTTACTGTAGAGGAGAAGGGGGGCAATCCAGGTTGTTGGTTTCAAAACTGTTGTTGTTTTGGGTTGTTTTTATTTGGTGAGATGTTTTGAAAAACATAATGTAACTCATGATAAGGGGTGTGTTTTTTGTGCCTAAGGCAGGACGGTTGGTTTTTTAGAGATATATTCTAAGTGTAGAGACTCTAACTATTTTTGCTGTATGAGAGTGAAAATAATGGAATTAAAGATGTTTATATGTCGGTAAAGTGGCATTCTGAATCTTATTTTATCGTTGTATGTGTCATTATGATATTGTCCAGGACTTGGGTACAATTAGCATGAAAATGAGTCTTTGACAATACCAACAACAGAGCTAGGAGAGGCCTTAGAGTAGAACCCCCAAGGCACAAAATGTAAAAGAAGGCCAAATAGAACGTGGCGACGCAGAGGACACGAGCGAGCAAGGAAGCCATTAAAAAAACAAGCACAAGACCGTAGAGCCGTAGAGAGAGGCGTGTTGGCGTTTTAACGAGGCCCGATGTTCCACGAGGAACGCAAAAGAAAGATGATGAATAAACTACACAAGTGAAAAGAATAATCTGTTGCTTTGATTTGCCTGTTGATATTATTACAAATTTCAATTAGTGGAGTATTGGCAATTATCGCACGACATCAGTTGTTTTTTTTTTCTTTTAGTGGCATAGTTACTAAAAATTCTGAAAATATCATTTCGCTTTTCCTAAAGCCTATAGAGTTTTATTCTCTGGCTACGACCAGCATATCCGTCAACTTAGCTGCCTTGGATTAAAATCTCACGACACCCCTCTTTCTTTGTCCTGAGGGGGGAGTCAAGACAGCAAGTCTTTAGGCCAGGCTATTCAATTTTTGTGTCGCTGACAGCCCACATCATGACACTCAAGTGATCTGCTTGGTGGCTAATACAAAAGATGTGTGCAACATTGTAGTCTGCGTCTTCTATAAATAAATAACTACACTGCCATTGTTTTACAATTATAATAAACCCACGATAAGCACAAGAGCGAAAATATAATATTGCATATTTTTTTTTCCGTAAGCAATGCGAAACCGCAAAAAGTTGAGACCAGCCCCTAGAGCCCCAGAGCTAACGAATTGAAATTTAATTTTTTTTTGTCCTTTCTTTATCTGTGGTAATAGTTAACTATGTGGTTGAAATGTAGGCCTACATCGGAAAGCTTTATGAACATCTCATTATAAACCTCAACAAAACAAATAGCCATGGGCATTATTGATTCAAGAGTATAATAAATTAATGTTCTGGAAAGTTTTGCGCATCGTCTTCGAAGTCAGAGGTTCTCAAACATTTTCAGCTCAGGGACCCCTTTACAAGTCAAACGATGTTGGCGGCCCCCCGACACAGCCTGATTTGTCTGCCCAAATCCATATTTCTAAAACCGCTGACACAATCAGACTATCGGTAACCGCTACTCTGCGGAATATATGAAACCTTAAGAGCTTTCTCTGTTACCGCATAACTAATAATTTTCTGCTGATTTACATAGACTTTCGCTTCACGTTTAAAAAAAAATCTAGGGGTTTGTCTTTTAGTTCATTATAATTTGTTACAAAATATTGAATAAGGGCGCGGTGGCTGAGTGGTTAAGCACTCGCCTCCGAACCTGGGGTCCTGGGTTCGAATCTCGGGATTGTTAGTGTATCCCTTAGTCCACTCAACTTAAATGGGTTGACTTACGTTGGGTAAAGTAAAGGTGGTTGGTCGTTGTGCTGGCCATCCTGCTCGTTAACCATTGGCCAAAGAAACAGAAGACCTTAACATCATCTGCCCCATAGATCGCAAGGTCTGAAAGGGGGACTTTACTTTTTTTTTTGTTACAAAATGTTGAAGATGACGCTTCAGTTTAGCAGGTTTCAAACGTTCATGCGATAACGCAATTGAAACACGTGAAACATTATGGCTGATCACTGTTTCCTTTGCACGGTGGAAATCCGAATTGTTCATATTCAGGATCATATTTACCTAGTTTTGCCTTATCATTGCCACTATTTCCATTACACTCTTCTCGTATAGAGATGTACAGGCGCAGCCAGGATATTTATCCATAAGCTAAAGGTGAGACGGGCCTGCGAAAAACAATTTAACAAACACGAATTGCCTCTGAACAGACTGATGTTGGTGTGTCGTGGAATCTCAGGGACGTCGGTTGAAGAGTTTAAAAAGAAAAAGCAGAGAAATTAAAAGAACGACTTTGATTGGTTTGTAAAAATATAATTCTTTTGCAGGACTGTAATTAATCATTAAGACTAGATCTTAAGTGTTCGAAATCAGAATTCTAGTTCTAATGTTAGATCTAGATATCCATATGATGACAATATAAATAAATAATCGCAAATGTATGCACGCAGCTGACGGTGTCAAAATCATGGGTTCAATAGGCCTACCCAGTTTGAACCAAAAATAATTTAATTTGATTATATTTTAAGTTTTATAATGGAGGTATTGTTTATTTTTTAAAGTATTTTTGATGTTATTCTTGTTAAAAACCCTAGACACAAATCTTGTTAAGCGGAAATGCATATAATTCAACATCAAATGGCTTCACAGAAGTAGATTCAGTTAAATTTACTCTTCCTCCTACAGCGAAGGGAAAATTTCAGGCCTGAACCTTGCAAAGTAAGAACCTACAAGACAACGGCCTATCAATAATCTCTTAGGCTGACCAATAGACATACCTTTGATTGACCAGTTTATCCTTTTTGGCGTTCCTCGGTTTTCGTTTCATGATGTCCTGTTCAGAGGGCTCATATGCAAAGGAAATAGCAGGATACATGTCTGTACCCAGATCTATGAAGAGAATGGTGACCACGCCCAGAGGAAGGGGAATGGACATTGTTATAAACAGAAGAAATGGAGTGATCTCGGGAATATTCGAGGTCAGCGTGTAAGCAATGGATTTCTTCAAGTTGTCAAAGATAAGACGACCTTAGGAAACAGGAAATATGGAATCAAAGTTACAGCTACCATTCATAAGAGACAGTTTCGCAAAAAAAATAAAAATAATTAAATAAATTAGTAATATTCACACCAGTTATCACTTGTCGAAAATACATTGTAGAGGAGGGGGGAAGATGAGGTAATTGCTGTTGTTGTTCTTTGTTTTAAGCCGCGTCAAATCTATAACCGACGTATTAAGAACATTATTAAAACCATTTGATGCAGGAATATTCGCTTGAGTTTTCTATCCCCATACCTCAAGAGCCCAAGCCACAGTGTCGTCCAAATATACAGTGCATCGTATTATTTCCAAGCTTGATAACACTTTTGTCTACTATGATGGTTGAGAGTTTAAGGCCTTACCAAAAAAAAAAAGGTTACAAAGATAGTTTATATTGAAACACAAACTCAAAATCGGCCCCCGATATGATACCACAGGATACGTAGATTTATTAATTTTGTTAATATTACATTGTTACATATGTATTCAATGGACAAATTGTTCAGAATATGTGGATCATTGTTATATTTTTTTAAAACATTTATTCGGATGTTCCTTCACAGTTTGAAGACAACCTAGTTCTTCCTAGTCAAAACCTCCCGCAGGACGACGACTGATGGCAGCGGGCAGGGTATGAACCAGGGACCATCGAGATGACCGAAGGACAGTCCAGCGCATATACTGCGCGACCAGACAGCGATGTTATACCAGATAGCCATGTTATACCAGACAGCCACGTTATACCAGATAGCCATGTTATACCAGGCAGCCACGTTATACCAGGCAACCACGTTATACCAGAAAGCCACGTTATACGGTAGTTATACCAGACAGCCATGTTATTGACTGATGGGTAAACACCTCATTCAAGGCCCCAGTGAAGAAACTTTCCCCTTGGATAGGACTACATCCATATACCCCGTGGCTATGAACCGCTTTGCACCCCGTGTGTATCAGATGAAACACTGCTTATTAAATGGTGTTTCAAGTTTAAGTTTAAAATGTATTATTTCCCTTTTAAAACGAAAATAAAAAATTTATTCAAAATGTAAGTAGCTTATATAACAGAAAATATTTAAATTAGTAATACGAATAGTTTCTCCCTTATCGACAGACTCCAGTGTTGTTGTTTTAGTGAATACGTGTCAAAAAATGGTGTAATTTTTAAAGAAAGAAAAATGCTTACATATTTCATAAAAAAAAAATATTTAAAGGTTCGCTTATGAAAAACAAAAAAGGTAAGCACCACGTCAGACTTTATCATTCTCTTTTACCTTCTTCTACTCCCATCACAATGGAAGCAAAGTTATCGTCCAACAAAATCATGTCAGCCGCCTGCTTGCTGACGTCACTTCCTGCTATCCCCATCGCCACACCTAGTCAAGATGGACAATTGTTTTCATACTATTAGCAAAGTATCGTAACTCCCCTCTCTCTCTCTACGTAAATGTGTTTATTGAGTGATAGCTGAATGTCCAATTTTCCAGTTTCCTTAGACAAGAGTTACTGTTGAACTCTTGAACTATATGTTGATAGTTTCATCTCTCTATCTTTGTAGCTCATTAAAATATAATATAAGTAACAATCTTTTTGTTTCAACTACATTCATCCATTTAGAGCTCTACTTTGTTTGCATATGGATAAATTTAAAGAAAACATTTTAAAAATGTTTTTGTATTGTTTTTGCGATTTAAAACTACTGCTAGTTTTGTCCTACCAATGTCAGCTTGCTTCAACGCGGGCGAGTCATTCACTCCGTCGCCGGTCACAGCAACGATAGCCCCAGTCCGCTGACACCCCTCTACGATGATAAGTTTCTGCTGCGGGGAGGTGCGGGCAAACACAATCTCCGTATGATGTCTGAGGATCTTGTCTAAATCTTCAGACGTAAGCTCTTTGAGTTTCTCCCCTTGTATGACGATAGCCTTGGCATCTCTGCAAGAGTTTGAATAAAGCAACAGTGATATTTGGCCTCAACGCAATTTATTTAAAGGCATTGCAAAAAAAAGAGATTAGATTGATGCGCTCCATGGTCACGGTTACATTCTTATATGCTTGCGAATCTTGGACGCTGACTGCAGAACTAGAGATGAGGATCCTAGCAATGGAATTGACGTGCTATAGAAGGATCCTAGGTATCACATACAAAGACGAAGAGATTAGAGACAGGGTTACAGCAGCAGTTGGACCCCACGATGACCTGCTGGTTACTGTCAAAAAAACGAAAACTAAAATTCTATGGCCATTTAACAAGATCCTCAGGGCTCGCAAAGACCTTCCTTCAGAGAACAGTACCAGGAAAGAGAAGAAGAGGCAGACAGAGAAAGCGTTAGGAATACAGACAACATATGGGAATGGACGGGCCTGCCATTGAGGTCTGCCATTGATTCTATCCAAAGCAAAGGTCAGACAGGAATGGAGAAGGACAGTCAACAGATCTTGTGTGGTGTCTCAACGGTCCAACAGACTAAGGGATAGGTGAAGGTGGTGAATATTAATACATGTAATGAAATGTCTCACTCAGGTCCTTGGACTATATTATCTTTCTTAAGCATATTTTCTTTTGACAACTAAAGATTCAAGTGTCTGGAAAAGTATTCTTGTTTGATTTTATTTAAATCCAAGACCGCCAAAGCTTTACGGGGAACTAAAACCAGCCACATTTGTAAATCACAGCTCAACTTCATAGGAATGCACAAGTTTAGTTTTAAGCTTCAATTAAATTGTGCGCTGATTGAAGGAAAAAAGTGAAGGTGTATGAGAACTAATGTATTAATTTGACGCTGGTTTCCTTTTCTGGTTTGAGAATGAAATGAAGAACCAAATGAAAAACATCGCTATGCTTATTCAACCTACTCCTATCACACCTTTTCAATCGTTTATTTTATCCCTGAACGATAGCAGAGTACAGTGTTGACTTACTCTGGGTTCACCTCGCTTAAAGGGATCTGTTTTTCATGCGCAACCTCTTCCTTAGTCTTACAGTTCGGTGTAATGATTCCTACGCCTTTGGCTATAGCATGAGCAGTTATTGGGTGGTCTCCGGTAACCATTATCACCTGTAATAGAGGCCAACAGAGATGATGCACTACTTTAGACATTGAATGTTTAAAAAATCGTAAACGAAAATTCTGATTCTGATTGCGCTATAAAATTGAAAACATATTTTACCATTTAATTAATTTCAATTTTTAAAGGTAGTGACGTGGTTAGTTCTGACGATTTTGGTTATAGAACCGTAACGATAGCAAACAGACACACACACACATTTTAATCGTTTATAACGTTGGTTCGCAACCTGTGGATTGCGACCCCATAGGGGGTCGATTGACGATTTGCCAGGGGTCGCCAAAGACCATCGAAAAAATGGATTGTTTAGTCTATTCTTCTATTGCTGTATGTGTGAGCGGAGGGGGGGGGGTCGCGGTAGAGTGGGGGATTGTAAAAAGGGGTCGCCGAACTTAAAAGGTTGAGAACCGCTGGTTTATAAGGTTTAAAACAGGTTAGGGTCAGAGGTTAAATCTAATCGTGCAAAATAATTATTTCGGTTAGCGCAACCTGAAATCGTTGGAAGTAACCTCATCGTGTATTTGTGGTTGACTTGTTATCAAATGGGGGGGGGGGCGCGGTGGTTGAATGGTTAAGCGATTGGCTTCCTAGCCTGCAGGTTCTGGGTTCGAATTTCGGTGAAGACTGATATTTTGAATTTCGGGATTTTTAGGGCTTCCTGAGCCCACCCAACTCTAATGGCTACATGACTTAAGTTGGAGAACGTCAAGACGGTTGGTCGTTGTGCTGGCCACCTGACACCCTGCTCGATAACCGTTGGCTTCAACATCGTCTCAACATCATCTGTCCTATAGATCGCAAGGTCTGAAAGGGGAACTTTGTTTGACTTGTTATCAAATGATGACGTCTGAGAGATCGAAGTGTTAGGCTTGACTGTGCAATCGGTTTGTAATGCAATGAACTATCGTTGTTGATATTTATTTTGTAAATCACTTTATCAAACCAGCAAAGTCCCCTAGATAGCTTCAGAGTCTATCAAAGTCCCAGAGCTTAATTGAAAGTGCATCTGATTAACATTTATCACAGCAAGACATTAATTCGAAGTATACATGATTTACTTTAATCCCAGCAAGAGCTTTATTCGAAGTATATATGATTTACTTTTATTCCAGCAAGAGCCTAATTCGAAGAATATTAAACTTACTTTTATCCCAGCACTTCGACATTTGGCAACTGCATCTGGTACAGCCGCTCTGGGTGGGTCAATCATGGACATAAAGCCGAGGAATCTTAATCCATGAAGTGGAAAATTAGGATTATCTGCGTCGAAATTAAAGTTAACAGGGAATTCTTTCTTAGGAAGCAAGAAGTCCGCAAACCCTGTACAACAATAACAAAACAACAAAAAGCTAAATGATATTTTCTTTTGATTTGTGAATATTTCATATGAATTTATCGACAATCTGTTTTCTTTCTCTCATCAACATTGTCATTAATTTGTGCTGGGTTTTTGCAAAAATAGCACCCTTAATCTAAAGTATATTTTATTAATTTGTTATGGGTTTTCTTCCCAGGATGCCTTGTAGTGTTTACAAAAGGCCTTGATCTTCAAGAAGCCAATGTGGTCGATGTAGAAACACTACTTACTGTTCAAAAACTGCTGAGTCGGACATAATCTATTTTAAACCTACCGCAGAAGACAAGAGAGTTCAGAGCGCATACAACTGAAGAAGGAAACCATCAACAATATATCGGTCGCAGATGAAGACATTTTCAAGCAAAGAAAATACAACGTAATAACCTTCACTTGCTTGTTCCTAGCAGTTATCCCCATAGAAATTGTCCCCTTGAACCGTTTAATTCTGTCCTACCCAGTCAAAAATCACAACCCACCTTCACCCGAACCCTAACCTTCACCCGAAACAATAACTGCAAAAACATCCCTCAAATGATGTTTAAAAAAAAGAAGTAAAGTACCCCTTTCAGACCTTGCGATCTATGTAGTGTACATTTGAAAATGTCCGTACAGTTGAGCCAAAAGCTCTTGAGACTTTAGGCCAGCAAAAAGGAACAAGAGCTCTATTTTATCTGACTATTTAAACAGATTGTTCTGTTCGGAAGAGATCTAGGTTGGTATCTATGTATCACACCACTGTTTCCAGTGATTGGAGCCAAAAGCTCTTGAGACTTTAGGCCAGCAAAAAGAAACGAGCTCTATTTTACCAGGCTTTTCTAACAGATCGTTCTGTTTGGAAGAGATCCAGGTTGGTATCTATGTATCACACCACTGTTTCCAGTGATTTGCCATTTATGACTAACCATTGTAAGGGCTTTCCAACCCCATCCTGTGCAATAAATGTGCTCTACGAGACTCTTGCTTTGCTGCCCTAATTGGCCTAATCGTTTCCTCTTGGGCTCGTTTCCACCAAGGCGCCACGTTGAAGCTGGGTAGAGCGTAGCCTGGAATGTAGTCTACTAGACATTACCTAAAACTCTTTCGCCACGTCCGCCGAGGTTCATATACGCCTTATCAAAGCTGTTCAAGAAGTCTGTGTCAATAACGTGGTCCACTCCAAATGTCACATACGAGGAACAGCGCTCCAGTATTCTCTCTGGAGCACCTTTCATCACTAGGAGCAGGCGATCATCGCTAGTGTTATCAGTCTTGTGTACCGAGACCTGGAGACAATCATTAGATCTAGATTTAGAAGCAAACTTATAGTGTTATATGATCTGTTCTTTTATCTTATATTTTTTATATTTCTCTTATTATCTTGAAAACTCTTCATGGTTGAAAACTGGAAAACTGGACGAGTATGCCGAAAACGATTTTCCTAGAAATGTGACAGTCAATGTATAATCGTATATATTTAGGGGGAAAAATACTTACAAACTGGACCACACATTGAAAACCCTGTTGGACCGTTATATTTTTTTCAAAATATGGACGTATTGATATTTTAAGAAACTATTTAATAATTTGTGTGCACGTTTCAGGACTGTAAAGTCACATTTCTAAAAGCCTTTTCCCTTGAAGTACATAGTAACATTTATTTACGAAACTATAACCATATTATTGAGGATAATTGTCACGGATAAATGTGTGTATGTATGTTTAATCTATTTTTACATTCTGCGCGAATGACCGGAAGTGTGTTTTGTTGTGAGAGAGAGACCAGCGTGTGTGATATGCAGTAAAGCTGATTAAAGTTTATGTGTTTGATCTAGTGGTTTAATTGTTTTATTTCGTTAACTAGAACTGAACCAGGGACAAACGCATGTATCGAGACCTAAGGTAGATTCTATCGAGTTATAAGTAGATAGAGTTATATAATAGGAGAGCTGTGACAATAATGAATAATGATCTTGTAAAGAATGATTGTAAAGTAGACCTGTAAAGCAGATATGTAAAGTAGCAATATACGTTTTAGGGAGATTGGACCAAAAGCGCTCTAAGCATGCTATAAGCATGAAAGTAGCGCTATAAAAAAGCTATAATAAAAATAAAGGTATCTCTATTAATAAAGTTGCTCCGCCCTAGCGTGAAATATAACCGTGATCCACGTGAGGACAGAAAACTAAAAAGTAAACCAGCATTAATTCATTAAACAACAAACCAAAGCTTACAGGTACAAGAAGAACATTTAAAATACTTTGAAAAAAAACAAAACAACCAAAGCTTATATTAACCGTACTTGTATCAATTAGTTTGTCAATCTTTTCTTTTTCTTGACATCCTAGACCTAGAATGCCCTCCTAGACGCCACTATGAGAAACTTACAGCACTCCCCGAGGTCTCCAACTAGCTAAAGTAAGGAGGCGAATTCTTCTCGTTTAGGGGGCGCTACCGGCAAAAATTTGGGGAAATACTGCATAAGAGCATGGATCGGGTTGCCTTAGTCAGCCAAAAAAAAAAAAAGACTCAGAATCAAATATGGTTAAATATGATCATACGACTAACAAGTTGTTGTTTTTTTCTTTGAAATAGCGTCTGTAATTTATTGTTTTGGATTTAGAAGAAGAATATCCAGTAAGTATGTGATTATATCTTACAGAGGTAAACAAATGTATAGTCGGGCACGCAGGTTGCAAGATGAAAAGCAGGGAAAAGTCTGCACCCTACTCATTTTGAAGAGTCATTGGAGACTTTTACATTCCCAAACAGCTTTGGATTTGACGCTACCTGGCTTTTCGTTTTCTAAAACTCTCCCCAGGTTTTGTGGTGGTACCGTATAGAAAATCAATATATGCCAGCCATGGAATGGAGGGAGTGTTCATTTTTGACAACTTCGAAATAGCTGAAGTTACTTTCAGTAGCGTGGTTGATATAAAGTTTCATAAACGATAATAAAAGTTAGTCCCACAGCCAGGGAAGACGATAAACGTCTTTTTTTTTTTGCTTACTTTTCTGAATAAAGTAAATTTCGTCAATCTAGATTTTTGTTCTTTTCTTAAATCTACAAGCTGTTTTTTTTTTTACACAGCTCTACTGTTATGATGTGTTGTCGTTGTTTTAAAAATAGATGTGCAGTTGTTGTTTTAGGTACCGCTTACATAAACCTACAGGTTGTTGTTTTTTCACATTACATTCTATAAGCCTAGACATATAGTTTAGGAATATATTAGGCCTCATTCAATGTACAATTCATCAGATAGAACTACAATTATTAGCGTAATTCTACGTTTTTTCCCCCATAGATCTACAGAAAGGTAAGGAGTACGTTTTAACTTCTCGAATGACATATTCAAATGCACGAATGCAAGTCGGATCCAATTTTTTTTTTTATTGGGAGACGATTGTCCCTACGTCTTTTTTTGGATCCGCTTCTGCACACGTAACATTTGTTTTTGTAACAGAGTTAACTAATCACCTGATATTTGTTGGAAGAGTTGAACGGAATCTCCACCAGCTTTGGATTGTTTTTCTGATACTCAGCCACTTTACCAACACACAACTCAGTGCACTTCAACAGAGCGATCTCCGAAGCATCCCCATTGCATTCTCTGTCAGACGTGGACACAAATAGCTTTGAATGTTGTTGCTATCTCAGATGTTTGTAAACCGCAAGATGGCGTATACAGAACTGGCATCATGGGTGGCGATTGTTTTAAATTTGATACTCGACTCGTGCATTAAAAAAAAAGCTTCAAATATTTCTTGGTTGATACCCCTCCCACACACACACACACACTTTCTTTTCATTACCATTAATTGTTGTTTACTAGGTGGGTCTGTTTTCTGTGAGTAAAATGTGCACCAATTCAGTTCTTATGGTTGTACGATGAATGTAACCTGGGTTCGAATCTCGATGGACTGGGATTTTGAATTTCGGGATTTTTAGGGCACCCCTGAGTCTACTCTTTACTACTCTTTAGTAGGGTTGGCCTGCTCTTTAACCATTGGCCAAAGAAACAGAAGACCTTAACACCATCTGCCCTATAGATCGCATGGTCTGAAAGGGGAACTTTGCTATATAATATACTAGACATATGTTACCCGCGACCCGCGGGTCTTTATTTGCGCATTACTGTCGATATAGTCACTGAGAGTGTTTTGTAAACAATTAAACGAAATAATAATGTAATAAGCGAATGTGTCAATGTAAAAATAGTGTGAATGAAGCTATCAAATCAAAATAGCTAATAGGCTTAATTAAATCCATTTTTTTTTCAAATTAAAACATTTGCTTGAAGGCCTACATATATTTGATTAAAATTTGAGATGAATATACTAAATTTTGTATGTTCATGTGTATAAAGTATAAAGTAGATCTTGAGGTAGACGTAGAGTTCTGTGCTGCGCATGCGTGAACTTTTTTTCATGAATGAATATAGGCCTATCTCAACACGGCTACGCAGCTTTAGCGAACAGCGAACGAATGTATTAGAAATGCTTTAGAAAAACAAATTTGAATGTTAATTTGATTAAAATATCAAATGAATGGACAATAATTAGTATGTTTATGTGTTAAAGCATAAAACTATCTTTGCGAAAAGAAGTTTTATCATCTTAGAGTTCAGTAAGAGTTTTAGACCTAGGCCTAGGAATAGACTCAGACCTCAGAAGAGAGATGTGTTAATGTGTAACCATTTGGTAATGTCTAATGAAAGAATGTTCGCCAGGAAATCTGTAGATATCAGGAACTAATTTATGTAAAAAATGCTTTTGAATAATCTAGTGGATTGGATTTATATGTATGTTAAACTTAGCTAATGATCCTTTCACGTTATTTCTCTATCGCTACGAAAATAAAATTAGGTTTGCGAAAATGGGTTTACCCGAAGTCGATACATTCTTATCTATTAAAAACGAAAAGAGCGATAGCTTTGTTAAATGAATGGGATTATAAAGTGAACAATTAAACGAAATAATTTTTAGTACGCGATTCATGAATGAATATAGATCTAGGCCTATCTCAACTTGGCTTCGCAGCTGTCGTAAACGAATGTAGCTTTAGAAAACCAAATTTGAATGTTTATTTGATCAAAATATGAAATGAATGGACTTTAATTAATATGTGTATGTGTTAAAGTATAAAACTATCTGTGCGAAGAGAAGTTTTATCATCTTAGAGTTGAATTAGAGTTTTAGATCTAGGGATGGGATTATAAAGTAAACAATTAAACGAATTAATATTTAGTACGCGATTCATTACTGAATTGTCTAATGAAAGAATGTTCGTCAGGAAATCTGTAATCACAGATATAAGGAACTAATTAATGTAAAAAATGCTTTTGAAACACAAAATTGAAGGTTAATTTTATTATATAATGAAATCAATGGATCTTCTTTTGTCTTTTCATGTGTCAAAGTAAAAAACTATCTGCGCAAAGTGTATTTCTTAAAATTAGATCTAGGTCTAAATCCTTTCTATCTTTTCTCATGTCAACATTGTAGACATGGCCTAGATCCATAAAATACTATAGCTGTAATAGAGTCGGACAACTTTATTTTTTTTTTGAGGGTCTTACATTTGTTTTAGGGCTACAATACATTCACTAAGGTCTAAGTTGGTACCCAAGGAACATTCCTGCCTAGTTTTATCAAGATTGGTCAAGCGGTTTTGATGTCTATAAGTAACATACATACATACATACATACATACATACCCCTCACATTCTACTTTATAATATAGATTTATATATATATATTTAAAGAACCTCATCGATACACGCACCCATTCACATACAACACTCAAGCAAGCACAAGACAAAAATAATTATTAACGATACGTGCTCTTGGCAATGGTAATATGACTCGTCCATGACAGGTCATGGAGGACAATGGATGCACCAAGATGAGTCACTGGTTTTGGTTTAGTCTCTGTGCTCTTGGTACATGTATGTTGACCATCTCACACTACCATACAGAATGTAGAGGCACAGTTGACATGATCTTTGCAGTCCGCCAACTCCAAGAGAAATGTATAGAGCAAAATTCAAATCTCTATACTGCATTCCTAGATCTGACTAAAGCTTTTGATAACGTCAGTCGTGAAGGCCTTTGGCTAATCATGTCCAAATTCGGCTGTTCGGATCAATTCATAAGAATGGTGCGCCAATTCCATGGTGACATGCAAGCAAGAGTTTAAGACAACGGGGACTACTCCAAGTCTTTTCCTGTCACAAATGGCGTGAAGCAGGGCTGTGTGCTGGCTCCAACGCTTTTCATCATAATGTTCACCGCTAAGCTGAAAAATGCCTTTCGCACAGAAAGCATAGGAGTTGGTTTACGATATCGCACTGATGCAAGTTTATTCAACGCTCAAAGAATCAAGGCAAGGACCAAAGTAAAATACGACTGCATCAGACACCTGATATTCGCAGATGGCTGTGCCCTAAATGCCTCAAACGAAGAAGACCTTCAAAAACATACAAGCTTGGATTCTAAACTTTCTCATCAAACGCCCACAATATGTGAACGGGCATGTGTCAGGCACGAGAGAACTTAGCACTGGAGCGCCGCAGGGGTGCGTCCTGTCACCAGTATTGTATACCATATACACAAATGACATTCAGAGCCTATCAGCTGACACTCCCATCATAAAATTTGCTGATGACACAGCAATCATTGGCCTTATTGCAGGTGACGAAAATATGTACCATTCAACAATTAACATTTTTTACGAATGGTGTTTAGATAACTTTCTAATTTTAAATGTTCAGAAAACTAAAGAAATGATTATTGATTTTAGGAAAAACAAAGACCATATTGCAGAAATTCAGATAAACAACCAAACCATAGAACAAGTACAAGAATATAAATATCTAGGCACAACTATCAACAACAAACTGAAATGGATTGAACACTGTCAAAATCTATACACGAAAATTCACCAGCGACTCTTCTATCTCAGAAAGCTAAGAAAATTCAACATAGACAAAACAATAATCAAACTTTTCTACACAGCAACCATCAGCAGTCTTATTAACTTTTCCATCACCTGCTGGTATGGTAATACTTCACTGGCAAAAAGACTTAGAATAAAAAGACTAATTAAAAAAGCATCGTATCTCACTCAAGTAATGCTACCATCTCTTTGAAGAGCTTTTCCAAGAAAGATGCCTTTCCAAATCACTCATGATTCTTAAAGACAACCTTCACCCATTAGACCACTGTTACATAAGATCTGGACGAAGTGGTCGTCTCTTCCCATTAGGACTAAAACAGAAAGATTTAAAAACTCTTTTATCCCACTTTCGGTCAGAGTGTTACAAGATCAGCTGTCGTCATCGAGAAGTACATACAAATCTAATTCATAAAGCGCTGGTTGTGAGTGTGTATGTGTGTTCGTGTGTGAATGTTGTTCGAATTTTTAATCAATATTGTTTTTGTACAGTAGTTTCGCTGAGCTTGTCAATTGTTATCGAACTGAATTTCCATTAGATTGGATCAATAAAAATTATCTTATCTTATCTTATAGTGAGAGAGTGAAAAAAGAGGACACTTACCGCCTCAGTATAGGAACATTTTCTTGACCACCAATAAACTGAGCTCTGTTACACAGCATGGCACATCGGGAAAGAGGCTTCCAACCAGGTGTGAGTACAAACTTGTTGACCACTTTATTACCACACATGTATTATAGGAAATTAAGACATCAAAACCTTAGAAATTTTTAAGGGTCATCTTTTTCTCTAATTTAAACCCAGAACTTGCAAAATTAATAAACACTAACACATGTCACAAAATTATCCAAACTTTAGCATCTTTTTAAACCCAAAAGTGACCTTAGTGATAAATTGGCACACATTTTACAGTTTGTTATAAAATGGCGCTGCATTTGTTACGTCACGTGACTTATCTCGATGTTACAATGGAACTTATCTCGATGTTACAATGGAACTTAAAGGTGAACAGCTTTAAATAGTTTTATTTACAAAGCTTGTATCAACTCACTCTGTCTGATTGTCTATTGTGACTTCAGATGATATTATTCGTAGTCGCGAGTTCTTTTTATAAATAACTAAAACTACAGAATGAATAGAACAAGCTAATACGGCCCTTTAGAAATACAACTTTTATTCAAGCAAGAAGGGCAGAGGCATAGAGAGCAAATCAGGCGCCCGGGGCAAGGTACTTTATTGACCCCCCCCCTCCATTTTCCATGAACATCACATAGAAATATAGGCTTAGAAATAAAGAAGATTTAATAATAATGTAATACAAATAACATAAGAATGTATTACCTAACTCAAATATCTACTATAATTTTATTTTAGGCGCCTCTCTGTTTGTGGTGCCCTTCCCCGAAAGGAAATCCCCAATTAAACCTAATTTCCACGCGTCATTACGATACACTATTTAACTGACTTGATTGATCCTCGCTTGTGTCTGCATCAAATATTTTCTTGTCACACCACATGTGGGCCACCGTCATTCTGTTCTGGGTCAAAGTGCCCGTCTTGTCCGAGCAGATGGTGGACGTGGAACCCAATGTCTCCACGGCCTCCAGATTTTTTACCAGACAGTTTTTCTTGGCCATTCGTTTAGCAGTCAGAGTCAAGCAGACCTTTACGCAGAGAATTAGCGATATGAAGAAATGCGATGGCCATATAATGGAGCTTAAATAAAAACGTAAGAAAATAAACAGAAAAAGATGGGGAGAGGTTTTGAACGAAAAAAATATCGAGTAGAACTTTTGACAACTAGAAAAAATGAAAATAACTTTGTGCTTTTAGATAAAGACGTCGAAAATTTAATTCGACAGTAAAGAAAAGTTTACACAAATTAGTATAAGGTTTATTAAAATATTTCGCTTATCCGTATTCTGTACGCCGAAACAATAAAAAAGCTTGCTAATTATAGATTGTGTATGAAAATATACATTTCTAGATTTTAGAGTTTGGCAAAAGGAAGGGCATGTCCTCCATTGCGAGCTCGTGTCCTACGTTCGGCAGGCATTAGTCTTAATAAATTGTAAAAATGTCCATCTTTCAAAACGTTTCTTACAGCTATATCGTATTATCTTGCAATCGAATTCAACCTTTCCAATATCCTGTACAACGGATACATCACAGAACTATATATATTATATTTAGACTGGACATGGAGATCTTTAACACTACAAAAAATTTAGTAAAAAGCTTAAAACGGCGTTGTTTTGTAAAGTAGATATAAGAAGTAAAGTTTTTTTTCAACCCTAAACTATATAACATATAATTTAATGTTTAGATCTAGATCTAGATCTAGTAATTGAACATTGAAAAAAGAGCACTCTCGTCTCATAATTATTATTTTGCAATGTTTTAGATACATAATCTAAAAAGATCTAGGTCATCAATCTATTTAAATTCACATAAGATGACTAAATATCTAGAATTTTCGAAGTATTATCTTAATGGAAATTAACAGGAAAGGGCTTTAGTTCGTGAATTTGTGTGAATATATAGTTATGTGATTAATACATAACAATATATATAAATATATATATATATTCTTATCCGCGATTGACCAACTCACAGACCTATATATATATATATATATTAGATACAATATATATAGGTCTGTGGGATACACCAAAAAGCTAGCTATTTATAGTTTTTCAGCCATAAATGAGAATCTCTACTAGCAGAATGAAATTTATTTTCAGCTTCAGTGTTTCTGGCCACTTACTGTTACTGTAGCTAGGAGACCTTCGGGGACATTGGCTACAATGATCCCAATGAGAAACACTACTGCTTTGATCCAAGTATAGCCTAGAGCGAAAGCTATGACGCCAAAGGAAAAACCAAGGAACAGAGCTACGCCTGTAAAGAAATGAACACAAGAAAGTTACTTTTTTTTTTCATGGCAGTACAGGGGATATAATTATATAGCATGGTTAATATCAGGCAGAGGCGTCGAGTCGGAGAATTTGGAGGGAGAGGTAATAATCCCATAAATTGTGAAAATGATATTCCTAGCACATCTTCATCATCTCATTTCTGCTTGTGGTCTCTTGTGGGGCATACAGGCCAGCAACCAGCTTCCTCCAGGCATCTCGGTTCTGGGCGAGTCTCTCCAACTTTCCCCACGTCTTGCTAGCATACCTCAAAGTTGGAATATCTATTTTGGTATGAGTGGCCTCCTATGGAGGCAGTATGCAAGTATGCTCATGTCTCGCAATTAATTAAATTGTATATACTTGCTTTACAAGTTTTCAAGCCAGGAACAGAAATGTTTGCAAAATACTGTTTACTTTGTCTATGATCCATGCATGACAAGAATGGATTAAACATATCGAACAGAAGATCCTTAAAAGAATGTTGTTTAAAAAAACGAAATCCAGATGTTGACTTCTATATGTTTAGGTTCCAAACAGATGTTGACTTCTATATGTTTAGGTTACAAACAGATGTTGACTTCTATATGTTTAGGTTCCAAACAGATGTTGACTTCTATATGTTTAGGTTACAAACAGATGTTGACTTCTATATGTTTAGGTTCCAAACAGATGTTGACTTTTATATGTTTAGGTTCCCAACAGATGTTGACTTCTATATGTTTAGGTTCCAAACAGATGTTGACTTCTATATGTTTAGGTTACAAACAGATGTTGACTTCTATATGTTTAGGTTCCAAACAGATGTTGATTTCTATATGTTTAGGTTACAAACAGATGTTGACTTCTATATGTTTAGGTTCCAAACAGATGTTGACTTCTATATGTTTAGGTTCCAAACAGATGTTTACTTCTGTATGTTTAGGTTCCAAACAGATGTTGACTTCTATATGTTTAGGTTCCAAACAGATGTTGACTTCTATATGTCTAGGTTCCAAACAGATGTTGACTTCTATATGTTTAGGTTCCAAACAGATGTTGACTTCTATATGTTTAGGTTCCAAACAGATGTTGACTTCTATATGTTTAGGTTCCAAACAGATGTTGACTTCTATATGTTTAGGTTACAAACAGATGTTGACTTCTATATGTTTAGGTTCCAAACAGATGTTGACTTCTATATGTTTAGGTTCCAAATAGATGTTGACTTCTATATGTTTAGGTTCCAAATAGAATTGGGTAAAATTAAAATAAGTCCTTTGCACAGAGCAAAGAACCAGAAGCTGAAAAGGGCAAATCGATATTTAATATTTGGCTCAATGTAGGCCATGTCGTGCCCTTAATCCTTCAATAAATCCTTCCTCTATTTATTGAATACAGACTAAGAGTTATACAAAGTACAACTGAAGTATTTTTTTAAAGTCCATTCACATTTATAGCGGTAACAAGCGAAACAAAACCAAATAAAAAAAAACTCTATAATTAGCCCTGCAATGATAATGAACCAACATGCCTAGTAACAATGGGCTAAGCAAGTCAGTTAAAGAAAAATTGCATAATGGTGTGAGTAGGACTTTTACCGTCGCTAAAAAACAGTACACAATATATTTGTCTAACAAAACTAACATACTCTCTAAACTAGTACATTACACTAGGAAGAGGTCATCCATTTTATTGATATATAAAATGTAAGTAAGCTTCTTACCAGTGATTAAATGTATAAAGTGCTCGATCTCTTGCGCTATAGGTGTATCCCCAGTTTCCAGACCCGAGGCCAGTCCTGCAATTCGTCCCATGACAGTATTATCACCTGTCAGAATCACAATGCCTGTAGCCGTTCCTAGAAAAGAAAACAAAACAGGCAAAGGGAAATAACCAAAGAAAACATGTCTTCTAACATCATGAAATGTCAAAATTCGCTTCTGATTTTTTGTTTTTCCCATATGTAGAGCAATGGCATCAGAACTCAATATTTGTGGGGGGTTTTAACAGAACAAGGTTCAATCTTCAATCCTTTTCTAGTGAATTAAAGTACATTTTAGACATGGTAGACCGTTTGTATTTGGAGCTTGAATTTTAAAGACGCAGTAAAAAGTATATGGTATTTAGTATATACAATCACTTAGCAAGCTCTATTTACATAGTGTCAAAACTAGTTCTTTTTCTAAGACATAGATAGATGAAGTTGCGAGAAACTAAAATATATTTTTGTTATGACTGTTGAAATTGAGCGATTCCCTAATATGTGATGCATAACTTAATGTCAAATTCGAAGAGAAAGACTACACACATGCTTCTGTCATGCGCATATGGAGCTGGTTCTTTGTTAGGCGTGTTTCTTTGGTGCACCATAATAGTTTGTGCGCTGTTTCTATGGACGCGCTCTGTTGGTGATATTGCTTCTGTTTTGCTTGGGTAGCAGATTCTTGGCTGGAGTTTTCTGTTTGTTGTTTATTCCCAGTATTGGGTAAGTTAGGTTATTATAAAGTCTTCGTTGTTTAAAGTTGTTGTCATTATTATCATGTGAATGGCGGTCACAAGGAAGGCATATTTTTCCTTGTTTAAGGACTCAGGCTTGGGACTCTAGGAAGTCAAGCCTGATCTGTATATGTATTGACCCTACTTGGCCATTATCCATTGGGCTGTGGGCATCGCGAGGACGGAGTGGACTGTTTGCAGTGTGACTAAGGTGTGCTTACATGTTAACTATATTATATAGGTTCCGCAAGGTTGTCATTGCCGGAAGTGGTAATGGATGTAAGCACTCCACTACCTATAAAATGCTTCCTAATGGCATGCGTCTCAAATAGCCTCTGACAGCCAGTCCAACTCCTGGCCTTCACGTGTGGCTCCGATATTGAGTCCGGCGGAACTGTTCTCACTAACAGGAGAAGGGGCAAAGGCGAGTAACTGGCGCGTTAACCAGTAAGCTTCGGGCAGGAGGGGCTCGTTAGCCATGGCTGGCTACCCACCTAGGAGAAGGAAAACTCTGAATTCAAACCTCTGTTGCCTTGCAGCTTTACATAATCATGGGAAAGGCTTCGGGAGTCAACCCTAAGGAAAAATCAGGAACTGGCGACCCTAAGGCAGTTTGCAGCATCCAGTGCTACACTCTGGCAGAACCTGCGACGCCGCTGACCCCAAACTGTATCGACACTGCCGCTCCTTTGGATACATCAGCTGCGTGGAGAGGGGGGAACTGATGTGTGGGCGACATCGTTCCGACCACAGCTAATGTCCAGGCATTCATCTCATTTCTATGAGATGATCCATAGTTGCTTGAAGGAGGCCATAAAGAGATAGAATTTATATATTTGCACATAACTTAGGTGCGCTAACATAGTTTTAATCATTATGTATGACCATCAGTTACGTCCTATCCTATCATTGAATCATTAAACCTATGTTATTTGATTTGATTTGTTATTTAAACTTTCCTTGTTAACTAGTAGACGTCAACATATTGCCATTACTTGTTCTCTTGTTAATTTCTTAGGCTAATATATTAACTGATAGACTCTCAGGGGTGCCCGGGCAGACAAGCCTTGGTCAAAATTACAAAATCTTACAGCTACGACCCAAAAAAGCTAATTTAAAAGAAATGCCAATTTTTCTGAAAATGTAATATGCGCTTTGGACTTCCATTAAGATTGTTATAAGCTCAAATGGTATCTGCCAATGAAACCCCGCGACTCTCTGCAGTAAAACTGGTGCTAGCACAAAATAATGTTCATTTCTGAAGTAAAATATGAGATATTTAAGCTTCGGGGAGTCGGGTCGAACCTCGACACGGGCTGGATATGACAGTTTATAGAGTAGGCGCATCATTTTTCATGGCATGGTCATTGGAATGGCACGAAACGATACAAAAAATCCGTTTTAAACACTCTCATTGATGACAGAAGACATGTGTCAGCAGCCACAGCTCTTAGCATACCTTCAACAGCGTTGGTAGAGAAGAATGCCAAATTTTTGGTCTCCAGCGGGTTGTCATGTGTGAACTCTGGATTTCTAGTCTGTGGTTCGGACTCACCGGTCAATGATGAGTTGTCTACCTTTTAAGAAATATGGGTCAATGAAGAGTTGTCTACCTTTTAAAAAGTATGGGTCATTGAAGAGTTGTATACCTTTTAAAAACTATGGGTATGGGAGATTGTATTTACGTACATTTCTGAGAGTAGACGAAGAGTTGCTATTCGTGTCCAACAAATATATTGAATATAGTGGAGAGATGAAGAGGTATTTTGTAGTGCACAATAAGAATGATTGGAGCAGATAACACATAAACAGATTACAGCGATATTATATATTTTAAAAACAAAATACTGACATTTAATGTCTGTTGAGACTACTCTGCTTTTTTTGAGTCGTAAACTGTTTAACATTCTTGGCATGCTCTGTTGGTTTTTTTTTTTCATGTTCTGTTTGACTTTTTATTTGACATATTCTCTTTTACTTTTTTATTTTCCTTGCTGTGTATTTGCTCTTCTTTCTACATGTTTTGTTTTACTCTTTTTACAAAGCTTATATCAACTCTATTTCTCGGACACCCAAATCTCGGATCAAGCTGAAATTTTGACAACACAAGAATCAATTAAAAAAAAAAAAGAACTAATTTGTTAATGTATTTCGTGTTTTTTTGTAGTTTCCTATTTGACATGTCCAAGGGTTCAGATCAGTAAATCTATATCTGAGAGGAACCGCGCAGTGGTTTCCAGATCAGGCGGTTCTCCTGTCCTTATAGGTTTTCTTCCATAGGAGGGGTCTGGGACCAGAGTTAATTAACTATTGGTAAAAAATTACTTTGTTTGGTATCTCAAATAAGGGAAAGAAATTAGTACTTGACTGAAAGTGGTGGTATATGCTTAATTAGTTCCCTTTATAGATTGCCGTCTGAGGCTTATTACAAATTTAATTACATGTTTGATCCAAACTAATTGAAACACTTAATAAAAGCTTTCTTTTTTTTTTTAAATAAAGTGTTGTTGTTTTTTTTACTTGTTTTCCTTGCTCTGTATTTGCTTTTTTTTTATGTTCTCTTTGACTTTTTAAATGTGTTCTTTTTACTTTTCTTCATGTTCTGTTTTACTTTTTTAATGTGTTCTTTTCTTCATGTCCTGTTTTTTTAATGTGTTCTTTTCTTCATGTTCTGTTTTACTTTTTTCAATGTGCTTTCTATTTTATCTACATGTTCCATGTTGTGTTTCTACTCTCGAATGTACCTTGAAGCCATGTGCCTGCACTATTCTTATATCAGCTGGTATGCTGTCTCCGAATTTCACCCGCACTACGTCCCCCTTTACCACTTCCTTTGAGTCGATGTTTAGCACATTGCCATCTCTCACTACCACGGCATGCTGCAATAGACAAAATATCTAATGACATCATGTTACAAGAACACTGTCCTCTCTCACTACCACGGCATGCTGCAATAGACAAAATATCTAATGACATCATGTTACAAGAACACTGTCCTCTCTCACTACCACGGCATGCTGCAATAAAAAGAGATCTAATGACGTCACATTAGAAGCAGTGGAGGCAGAAGTAAGCCCGTTGATATTAACCGTTGGGAGGGGGCGTGGTGGTAAAGCGCTTGACTGGGATTTAGACTTGTCAGCCATCTCGGCGATGGCTACACGGCACCCTCGTCTGTTTGTCTGGTTTGAACACGTTATTTCTCCTAAACCCAGTCTCGAATCAAGTTAAAACTTTGCACAATTATTCATCGGCAAAGACAATACATGACTAAATTTTAAAAATTGACCAATTAGTTCACTAATTAATGGTAATTATTTATTTTCTTTGATACCAACAATGGAAATTAATCCTATACTTATATAGCTAAATATATCGGGTTTTGCCCCATTAGATAATTGTACACGTTATTTCTCCCGCACATATTCTCGGATTAAGTTGAAACTTTAAACTATTATTTATTGTACCTAACAAAACATGAGTCTTTTTTTTTATTAGTCAATTAATTATTGATAAATAATTACTTTGTCTGATATCGAAAAAATAAAAATATCTTTTACATTATTGAGAGCTTTTGTAAATGCGGAGTTATTTTCCTTAGATAAGTTGGGTTTTTTTTTTTTTTTTTTTAGTTTTTAAAGTATTTTTCTACTTTTCTGCTTGTTCCTTTTATCCTCACCTTTGGGACGAGATTTTTAAAAGAATCCATGATGGCTGAGCTTTTAGACTCCTGGTAGAATGTAAATATGCCGGTAATAATCACCACGGCCATCAAGACGATCCCTAGCCCGAGCTGGAAGGAAAAAACAACAATAACAATGAAGTATTCATATGTTATGGAAACATATTCGATCTTCTTCACAAAACTCAAAGAGATTTCGTAGTCATGAGATTTGTTTAATACACCTATTAAATATAGTGGTGAAGATTACAGTAAGCAGTGGCGTACCTAAGGGTGTTTGATTCTTCTTTTGATGCCCTCCAAAACGCACATACAAAAAAAGAAATAAAACACAATAGATATTGTATAGTCTACTTTTTTTTTAATTTTGTATGTGATATTTACATAGTGTCAGATTTTTTAAATTACATACTGTCTATAGTAAGGTGCTTGGTAGCGTAGGCCTACTGAAATATCGAGCTGATAAGAGCCTGATCTTTTGTCATGCAGAGCGATACATCGGAATCTTGGGTTCAATAAGTTAATACAAACAGGAGGAAAATGTGCAGGCCCGTACGACCAACACCACCCTCACATCCTAGGTAGACTCTGAGCCTTACCGGTACTTTCAAAATAAAAATCTTTGCTGCAGTCAAACATAAATCTACTGTTAAAATATTCTTCAAATTTGAAAAGCAAATCTGGCTATATAAGGATGTTAGATTGGACTTTTAAAATATATTTTCATAAATAAATTGTTTTAGAACATAAATTTTGCTAGAGATTTTAAAAAGAAGTCTTCCTAGCCACACGATGCTCTAGCAGACTAGCTCAACCAAGCCCGGCCTTAGGCATAGGTAAACTAGACAACCACTTAGGGCCTTCAATTAGTGGGGGCCTCTCACAAGACCGGGGAAAAAAAAGTTAATAAATTGCGAAATTTTGATGATCGATCTCAAACATTGCAGAGTAGGCTACTATGACTCTATGTTTACTAGTCTAACTCTATGAGATATGAATTTTAGTTATTTATCGATTTATAAATAGAAGGTCGGGTTTTATATCAATTGCGTAATTTTATTTTTACGCTGTTTTCATATTCCCCCTTTTTCGTTTAAGAAAATAAACCATTAAACAAAGTTCTGTTAATTCTGTGGACATTACTAGGTAGAAATAATGTGATCTTTCTGACTTGTGTCTGCTGTGTTCACACAAGCTGATAATATATTTCACATTATTTTTTTTATGTCAGCATCGCTATAAAAATCTTTCACCTACTATCTCAACAATTCTACCATTTCGCCCTGTCAAGGTCTTTAACTGCATTTATCTTAACCCCAGTGCCGGATTTTAGTAAGTGGAAGCCTTAGGTGGGGTTTTTGTGTGGGCCCCCTACACTTTTCAAGGCTCACTATATATGCAGTATGCAATACACAATATTAATAAATCTAAAAGCCTGTCATATTTATGAATATATATATATATATATGTTTCAAAATTTAATATTTCCCTTTTTCATATAGGCCTACTTATTATACACATTTTTTTTATTTATTTTTTAAACGAGAATTCTCCATGTAAGGGTACTAACGGTGAGGTTGCCAGTTTTCCACTGCCCTAAGTTCAGCTCTGCGTAGAATGCACTAACTATATCTTAGCCAGAGGCTTAGGTAGTAATGCGTGGGAGGTGAAGGCCGCACGGGGCATCATCTACCCTAGGTTCGCCACTGGCCCGAGTCCTTTGAAAACACAGCTAACGTTGGATAAAATGACATACAAATATTCTTACATTCTCTTTCTCCCCTCCCTCTACTTCCAGCAAGGTAATGAAGTAGGCCACGAAACATAGGACGGAGCCAAGCCACAGCAGCAGTGAGAAGCCTGTAAACATGGTCTTTAAGAACTTGATCCACATCGGCGTCGTCTTTGGGGGTGTCAGTGTGTTGTAGCCAAATTTTCTCAAATTTTCGGCAGCTTGTTCTTTGCTAAGACCCTGTGATAAAACACACAGAACGAGGAAATTGCGATGCAGACAACATACAAAGTATACAATTTGTGCCAGATTCAATGATGCCCAACCTAATTCGACCTGCGGGCCATTTCAATTTCCGACACTCGTGTCGCGGGTCACATGACCGAAAAGATAAAAAAAAAAAACGAAATAAAAATGACCCGAAACATGTTTATTAAAAACCTGTCGATCTACTACTTTCATTAATTAACGGGATATCTGCTCTATTTTGTGTCTGTTCTAGTTTCTTAATGTGTTTCTTGAGTTGAGGGGTCCCAAACAGAGGATGCATATTCTATTAGGACTATTGACCCAAACAAGGTTAGGTACATATTTTGGATCTTTTTATCTCTGTTGGTCGAATATTTCCACACGGTGGCCATCTTTATAGCCTAGAAACTACATTCATCTCCTAGGGACTAGAATTAGCATGTTTTTCAACACTAAGAACATATTCAATCATAACTGAATAACGATTAGAGTGTCGACTAATAACGGTAACTCACTGTTTCTATGTTTGGAATGCCATAACGTGCCATGAGCTCCTCCATTGAGATCTTGTGCTCATCTAGTTCCAACTCACTTTTGAGTGCGTTCAAGTCTTTCTGCTCTTCCTTGTCCTTCATGGTGATCTAGTTCAATTCTCTTGTTGGATTGAGATATAAATAGTAGATACAAAAATACTTTTTTTTTTTAATGTTTACATAAACGTGTATCAATAAGATTGGATCAGTCATGTAAATAAATGTGTAACCAGCGATGCCCAAAATACGGCCCGCGACGTGGTTCCATCCGGCCCGCCGAAATGTCGGCACAAAGTGTAGAAAATCCCTCCTTCTCCAAAAAAAAAAAAAAAAGGTTGACAAATGTATCTTTATTGACTTCACTTTTTCTCCGATGGATTGATACCTTGACCTTAAACATTTTTGCGTTTATTAAATGGTACTCTACATGTAGAATGTAGGCAGGAAAAATGAACCAATATTTACTTCTTTGTGGAACAGGACAGTGAGCCAAGATCCTAAAGAATGTGTGGCTGTTTTAAAAAAAGATCAGCATAAAAACGGCATTATGAAACAAATATGACAGCATTCTTAATTTCTGACGCGTAAATAGAAATAGCAATTTATAAAGTGTCTACAACCGCAAGTTATCTACTCGCGTATGTCAGTGTTTTATTAAAAAATAAAAAAAGTTTATAGTATTGTCTTGCTTTTAAACATTTGGACTTTGCCTTTATTGGGCGAGGTGGCGCAGTGGTAAAGCGCTAGACTTCCAAACTGATGGATCTCGAGTTGGAATAGGCTACCAGTGGAAATTTGGATTTTGATCTTCGAGATTTTCATGACGTCAATGAGTCCACCCATCTCTAATGGGTACCTGACATGACGTCCTTGAGTCCACCCATCTCTAATGGGTACCTGACATGACGTCCTTGAGTCCACCCATCTCTAATGGGTACCTGACATGACGTCCACTCACCTCTAATGGGTACCTGACATGACGTCAATGAGTCCACCCATCTCTAATGGGTACCTGACATGACGTCCATAAGTCCACCCAACTCTAATGGGTACCTGACATGACGTCCTTGAGTCCACCCATCTCTAATGGGTACCTGACATGACGTCCACTCACCTCTAATGGGTACCTGACATGACGTCAATGAGTCCACCCATCTCTAATGGGTACCTGACATGACGTCCATGAGTCCACCCATCTCTCATGGGTACCTGACATGACGTCCTTGAGTCTATCCATCTCTAATGGGTACCTGACATGACGTCCATGAGTCCACCCATCTCTAATGGGTATCTGACATGACGTCCATGAGTCCACCCAACTCTAATAGGTACCTGACATGACCTCCATGAGTCCACCCATCTCTAATGGGTACCTGACATACGTTGGGGAAGTAAAGGCGGTTGGTCGTTGTGCTGGCCACATGACACCCTCGTTAACCGTCGGCCCCTAGATCGCAAGGTATGAAAGGGTACTTTTACATACTTTACTAATTCGCCTTTATTGGGTTTTATGAAAACAATTGGGGAATTTTAAGAAAGAAAAATTTAATTTGTTAACATTGACATTGTCCGCTAAGTAGTAAATTAGTTTTGAGTGTTGTTCAAAGTAAGTTATAACAGGTTATTGGCTAATACCATGATGTTATCGCTTCCAAGTTGGAGAATAAGATGAGTCTAGTAAGATACTCAATGACTCAGAAGCTTCATGTTTCAATAAATTAATTTTATGCCGTAGTTTTTATTTATTTTGTTGTTTAGTTTTTATTTTTCGATTGCATTTGAGGCCACCAAATTCACTTTGTCTAGGGCCTTCAATTATATAAATAAAATAATAAAGCCGGTCCTGGTGTTTTTCATCTGCAATGTGGATCTTCTAGTCTAGATCTAGAATCTAATGTCTTTCGCCCTGTTGTGTCTCAATGTTTAGTGCTTACCTAGATCTAGATCTGGGCTATAAGCAATGAATTAACACAAACAAATATTTGAATTGAAATTGAATTTTCATTTCCCAATTCTTGGTGCATTAAGCCTTTTTTGAAACCATTCAAAATGTCTCCACGGCGGTACGATTACGTCACGTAGTTTGTATGATATTTTTTTTTTGAAGCGGTGCGCAATTTCTTTCTCTGATCAATCTTCCATGTCCATTTCTTTTACCTCATCTTTTAGCTCATTAAAGACGTTATACGTTTATGCGCATGTGATAATCTAGTACTGCATGTTAATTACTTAATTTTGCCCCTACTTATTTATGTGAGCCCCGTGGAGCATAGGGCTGCAACCACACCACTTCACCGAAATCGGTTCTTCATCTGCTCCCATGACATGCCAGTATCCTCAGCTGATGACTGACCTCTTCCATGTTTGCTTGGGTCTGCCCACTTTCCTCTTTCCTTACAGATTTCATTACGGTACCTACCTTGCAACATTGATATTAGGTTTTCGAAGGGTATGTCCTATCTAGCTCCATTCTCGCTTTATAATATCCTGGGCTATGGGTTTTTGTTTAGTTTTCCCATATCTTATCTTATAAATTACAGACGTTACTTCGAAAGAGAAGATAATACGCCCTACGCGTATCCCTGAGCCAATCTAGTCGTGCATGTTAATCAGGGACTTAAAACCTGCTACAAGTTGACAGTAGTTATCTTTTCGGGCCACCTAATTCCCACTATCTGGCGTAGGCAACTGTTTTTGAAGGTCTGGAGATTTTACATACCGGTATTTGTTTACGTGACTCTCCGTGTCTCGGAACTGGAAACCTATTAAAAAAAAAAAAAAAACCGACTTAACGTTTGTGTTCAAGATTCGGATTGGCTGAGGAGTAGTAAAGGCAAACTTCACTTTGTTAATGATCACTCCGAGGGTCGATTTTGAGTTTCCACACAAACTGTCTTTGTGAACTTGTTTGGGGATAATATTCTCATCAATGTAGGATTATTTATAGAATTATATATATATATAATTATTTATTTATATACTGTTAGAATCTATACTCTTAGTCGTATGTTTGTCACTTAAGCGCTCGTGTGTATGTTTCTGATGTTATTGCAGTGCTTTGAGCTTACATCATGTTTGTTAAAAGCGCTCTATAAATTAAATTACTATTATTGATTATTATTATTATCTATACAAATATGGATATGATCCGAAGAACTCAGCAGCCTAAGTGGAATATTTGGATATACATTTTATCTGTCTTTTACAAAGTTCTATACCTACATCACCTGCAGCTGTTAACATCATTAAGAAGTATGGATACTCAGTTTGATGAGATTTGTGGACAGGGACTAAAATTCAATGAACCTGGAGGCTTTAAGAACGTGAGAGTTACGCCAGACAGTATAGGGGATTAGGAGCTGTTAAATATGCAGAAACTTTTTCTTAGGAAGTGTGATGGCTGAATGGTTAAGCGCTTGGCTGTCAAACCTGAAGTCCTGTGTTTGAATATTGGTGAAGACTGGGATTGTGAATTCTGTGATTTTAGGGCGCCAATGAGTCAATCCAACTCTAATGGGTACCTGACTACAGTTGGGAAGGTAAAGGCAGTTGGTGGTTGTGCTGGCCACATAAGACCCTGTTAGTTAATCATTGGCCAAAGAAACAGATGAAACATTAAATGAAACCACAGAAAAATTGACTTCTACAAACTACACTCCTCAGCTTTCAATACCATACCATCTAATGATAAACAAACTGAGTAACTTAAATGTAAGCCCTTACTTACAAGCATGAGTTCTAAACTTTTTAACCCAACGTCCCCAGTATGTTAAAGTCAACAACACCAAATCGTCAACTCGAGTACTATGTACGGGTGCTCCACAAGGTTGTGTACTTTCTCCTGTACTGTACACTCTTTACACTAATGACATAAGAAGCATCTGTGACTCAGTTAAACTCATTAAATTCGCTGATGATACTGCCATAGTCGGTCTTATTTCAGGAGACGAAACTCACTATCGAAGCTCGATAGAAGAGTTTACAAACTGGTGCACCGACAACTTTCTAGAACTGAATGTCACAAAAACTAAAGAACTTAGATTTCAGAAAGAAAAAACAAACTATACTTGAACAGCAAATAAACACAACATCTATAGAACAAGTAAAGGCATATAAATATCTAGGCGTTATCATTAACAACAAACTTTCATGGGAAGACCACCTTGGAACTCTGACAAAGAAAACAGCCCAGCGACTATTTTTTCTATACAAACTCAATAGCTTTAAACTAAACAAGAAGATCCTAGATACTTTTTACGGCGCGACTATACAAAATCTGCTAACATACGAATAACTTGTTGGCAAGGCAACGCTTTATCTAAACTGTTGCGACGTCTAGAAAACATCATAAAAAGGGCATCAAAATTTAAACTCACAACATTACCATATTTAAAGGAACTTTTTGAACAAAAGCGTCTAAGGAAAATCGAAAAAATCTTGGAAGACAACGGCCACCCGCTCCATCAGAACTATGTCAGGTCGTCGCGAAGTAGGCGACTGCTGTCAATCAAAACAAGAACAGAGCGATACAAAAACTCGTTCGTACCTCACTCGGTCAGACTCTATCACCGCCACTCATTGATCAGAGAACATGAAAAGCACCAAGATACCTGTGTGTAGTCGCTGAATGAACTCTTTATGTTGTGTCTGTTGTATTTATGTGTATTTTTCTGTTGTGTTGTCTTTATATGAGAAAAGAGTCCTTGTAATCACAACAAATTTCCATAAGGATCAATAAAGCAGTCTTAGTCTTATACAACTGACAATAATCATTACAATATGGATAGGTACAGAATTTTCCATGCTAGACATCAATACTGTGGAACACATATATAAGATATGTAACATCTATAGTAATGGTTTGAATCAATTTAAGAGCTATAGACAACGCAATTTGTTTTGGTATTACAAAGAAATTTACATTTTTTTTATTTCAAGAATTATTACAATAACTATGTACAGGGAATACTCAACAGTTTCAACCAATAATATTGTAATATTAAAAAAAAACATTAGCATTCATAAAAAACAAAACAAATATAAATGCCAAAGATTTTAACTGCTTTCATATTGGAGATTTTCAAACCAAAAGTTAATCACAGTAATCTACTCTTTGTTTACACTTTGACTTAGAAGATACTGTTTACATTCTTTAAGCAACAAAATTCAGTACAAGAGGAAAGGAAGAGAAAGAAATACGAAGAAATGTGGTGTCAATATAATGGAAATTTAAGAAAAAACATTAATAAAATGAAAAGAGAAAGATTGAGAGAGATTTTGTAATAAATTGTCATATTAAACAATGTCAAGGATGCCATATTGAAGTATCTCTTTTGACAACTATCAAATTAAAATTACTTATTCCACATGCCATAGGGCTTCAACATCTGATTCTACAATGCTGATAAATTTCCCGTCTAAACAAAAAATTGATAGATGATGAAACACCACAGTTTAAGTATCTAGATGTCATTAAGTCCAAAGCCATCATATCAAAAAATGTGTTATTATAAGGAATATCTTTGGTCGCACATATTGAGACAATTAGAACAGAACTTATAAACTAGTATTTATATGATTTGAATAATCATCTCACTAATAGGTTCATGCATTTTGAATATTCAAATAAACCAACAAAGGACTATGTTAACTTCAAGTGAGAGGTTAGGCAAAACTTGTGAGAGTGCTAGATGTGCATTCAAATAATGACAAAAATAAAACTATTAACTTTTAACTTAGTTTGATCATTGCACTATAGATTAAGTCAACCACACAGTGATTTGTATAACCATACATATCTTCACAAACATACTGAGCCAATCCTATTTCAACCCCTACTTAATGTTACGAGCTATTCTTCGACAGTAACTAGATTTCATTTCTTGCAGAGCTTCCTCTAGCACTCTAGCCATGTGTACCATGTTCACTGGGTCTGTCTGGAGCATGTGGGAGACTTTCTTCCCCCCATCTTCTGTCTGTAACTTCAACAAAATGGTGGGTGTTACTTGGTGTCTCAAAGACCGACTTGCAAGCTGTGAACAAAATGAGGAAATATAATTGATTTGCTCAGGTTGTACTTAGTAATTGAATTGCAAAATATTTCTCTCAAATATATGCTAACTTGATGGTAGATAAGTGATAAGAGTAATTGAGTATTTGGGCACAATCTGCTCTTTATGCTTGGAATTTTAGGATATTCAAAAGCAGATCTAACTTTTCTGAATATTTATCAGCATTTTAAAGTGTGTGGACAGTATAAAGTACTAATTACCATTCGACAGCTGCGGTGGTTCGGATACTAATCCTGCATGCCATAGGCAATGTTCTTTGGTGAGCTTAAAGGAGGATGGTGTAAAAGAAGTCGGCACTATAAAGATCAACTCAGGCACCATTTCACCCTAACTAGCACAAAGGAAAGTAGCTGGCAGCAGATGGCCTCTGAAAGAGACTGCTGGAGAGCTCTCACAAAGGCAGCGGGACAAACATTCGAGACTAAAAGAAAAGCCGTTATTGAAGACAGGCACAAAAGACAGAAAGAAAACTTAAATAGACCGCCAGCTGACAATGGCTTTGTCTGCATAAAATGCATGAAAATATGCAGGTCACAACATAGGTCATGCATAGTCAAGTCACTGCACTCAACCTTAATCTTCAGAATAGAAGACATTGCCATTAATTAATTATTTGAGAAGTGCTAACATGATTGTTTATTTTATAGGAGTAAAGAGATTAGCAATTAGCTAATGGCTACATCAAACATAACTGTAATAATGAAGAATGTTACTACTGCAATCTTTGAAAACTTAAGTGATAAGAGTAACTGAAAGTATTAGAATTTTAGTGCAGGGGGAATAGTGCTGTGTGGGATCCAAAGATTAAGAAAGTAAATAGTCAAAACTTGTAACATAAAAAAAGTGTTTTAAAAAATCTATTCCTCCTTTATAAATATGACAATGGTATTTTCTTTTTCTTTTATTTCTTGATATTTTGGGGTTTTGGCACATCTGCACAATTTAGGCCATGTCGTGCCCCTAATCCCTCAAGGGTTATTTGTAGCTCAAAATCTAAATGTTATACACCTAAGTAAAAGTTATTAAAAGTAAGGTCCATTCATAGCTCAGATAGTAAAAATGTATATAATTTAATACAAATCTGTTGTAAATATTATATATTCACATTTACTTTGGCCACATATCAAATTTTTGTAGTAAACTCCACCTCCTGGATAAAGCCCAGTATTTTACAAAGGTCGTTTTTATTTCTTGTACTGCTTTATTATTGCAAGGTGTGTTAACAGTGAGCTCTACATAATCAAGTTCTTCTATTAACAGTTCTGTTAATAATTTCTACATAAGACAGTGTGCAAAATGTTCATGTACATCTATTTATTTTATATTTATTCAACTCTTTAAATTTTCCCAGGGATATAAATAAAATGTCAAATTTCTAGGAAAATCATTAAAGCTGTTTTTAAAATACCCTTCCAGTCTCTAGGTTCCACCTAATGTGCCTTTTGAACCCAAGAAGAATTTGCAGGTTATTGGAAATAGTAAAAAAAACAAAGGCTATTATTAAAAATAATATTCCATTTCTATACATTCGCTGGTTTACATGTGTTACTGTTTAAAAATAATTTTATCAACTCTAAAAGTGAATTTAAGATCATTAAAACAGAATCCTGTTGGACCAGTGATTCTCTTTGTTTTTACAAGCATGGGCATAAATGGTCATATATACAAACCTGGACATCAAGCCTCCACTCTAGATTATGATAATGTGGAAGATCTAAACTCATTTCATCTAATACATCTCTAATCTCTTTTCTATTCTCCAAGTAAATCTCCAACAAAGTAGATCTTGTATCCTCAGTGAACCCGAGGGCCATGATGGAATCTTGGAAGTCAATGTCATTCAACTGAAAAGAGTACCTTAATATAGGAGTGTACCAGTAAAAAAAATAAAATAATCAATTCTATACACATCTCAACATTACAAGAAAGTTAGTAAATGTAATTTAAATTAATTAAATACTGAAACAATCAACACCCAAAAAGCACAGAAAGAAAGGATTCAAACTTAAAAACAACAACATCATTGAACCAAAACCTAGAAATAAAAAAGTAACATAATAAATTATTCAGATAACCTAAAGATTGAAACATGTGTTTTCTTCTTAATGATATGAAAACCTCAACATAATTAACTCTTTCTTTTCAAAAGGCATGCCATGAGTTGCAGGAAAAAAAAAATAGAACTTGGTTAAGTTTAAATCACATATTAATATGAATAAATTAATTCATTCATTAAAACATGATAGTCATCTTTTGTCTCTGAATTATAAACTTAGATATATACTGATATGTATGTAGGCTATTAGGAAGCATTGCCGGAAGTGGTAATGGATGTAAGCACTCCACTACCTATAAAATGCTTCCCAATGGTATGCGTCTCAAATAGCCTCTGACAACCAGTCCAACTCCTGGCCTACACAAGTGGCTCAGATATTGAGTCAGGCGAACTGTTCTCACTAACAGGAGAAGGGGCAAAGGCGAGTAACTGGCGCCTTAACCAGTAAGCTTCGGGAAGGAGGGGCTCGTTAGCCATGGCTGGTTACCCACCTAGGAGAAGGAAAACTCTGAATTCAAACCTTTGTTGCCTTGCAGCTAAACCCAATCATGGGAAACAGGAGCTGGTGACCCTAAGGCAGTTTGCAGCACCCAAAGCTACACTCTGGCAGAACCTACGATGCCGCTGACCCCAAACTGTATCGGCACTGCCGTTCTTTTGGATACATCAGCTGCGTGGAAAGGGGGAACTGATGTGTGGGCGACATTGTTCTGACCACAGCTAATGCCCAGGCATTCATCTCACTGAGATGTTCAATGTTGCTTCGCGACTGAAGGAGACCATAGATGTAGGCTATAATTATCTTTTTTTTCCTGTAATCTATAAGATATTTATACGTTAGTACTAACCATATGCTTTGAACTTTCAATCAATAAATACATAAGGCCCTCAACTCCATGCTGTATTGTTTCAACAGATACTTTTAATTTCTCTGAAAATAAAACAAGAAAAACATAAATACTTAAAAAAAAAAAAAGACACAAAAATAACTTTAGACCATCAGTTTCAGATGTACTCAGCTCACATCATACGAGTTTTACTTTTTTTGTATATATGAATGCTCTATATTTAGGTTTCATGTTTCATTACTACTAAATGATTGATTAATTAGTTCATTTTTGAACTGGTTCATAAATTGTCATTGACTATGAATAATTATGCAAAATTTCAACTTTATTTGAGAATTGGAAGTGGGAGAAAAAAACTTGTCAAAATATAATAAGGGATAAAATTCATATATACATCCACATTTTTCATTAAATTATGATTAAATAGCATTTATTCCCCTTATAAATCAAAATAATTAATCACCAAAAATTAATTAACTAATTGGTTAATTTTTTTGATTGATTCATATCTTGTCAGGTTCAATGAATAATTGTGCGAAGTTTTAACTTGATCCAGGAAATAGGAGAAAAAACATGTTCACACTTTTTACCAGACAAACAAATAAACAGAGTATAGTTGACAAAAACTTTGTGAAAAAATTATTCATATTTGATACCATGTTTAAGAATTAATACTGAAAAACTTTTAATTTCATATTAAGGCTACTTACGTGCAGCACCTTGAAATATTTTGGTATTTGCTCCTTTTTTGATAAAATTTAGAGATATTCGTCCAAATTCTCTGAGTACTGAAACAAAAAACATGACACCATCATTTTTTTGTGTGTAAAATATAGAAATAGTAATATCATAATAGTAATATCATCTTTAAAAAGAAGGATTTTATGTGTAAATATTTGTTAATAATATAAAAATCATTGCCATGAGTGAGTTAATACTTTAAAATTTTAAAAACTACATCAGGATATTCTTGTGGCCTTAGTGTGCATCCCAAACATCCTTAAACATTCAACCATAAAAAAGAAAAGAAGTTCCAATTTCAGACCTTGCAACTTATAGGTGGATGATGTTTAGGTTTTCTGTTTCTTGGCCAATTTTTAATGAGCAGGGTGTCATGTGGCCAGCACAATAACAAACCACCTTTACTTTCCTCAACTTAAATTCTATCAAGTCACTGGTTTTCCTGGCTGGTTCAGGAAACCCATTCCATGCTCTAATAGCACTAGGGAAGTCTATTATAGTATTTAGTAATGACTGTAAATTGTTATCTAAAGTAGATCTAGAGTCTATATCATGAATCAAAGTGCTTTTATAATCTAATTAACAAACTCCCCACTCCCTTCTTTTTCCAAAATGGAAATAATCAGAAAAACTAAAGTTTAAAGACTATGAATGATTAGTATGGAGTATATGAATGTCATGATGATGATTATATATTTATATATTAATTTCTGATCATCTTAAATTTAAGTTAAATTTATAATAAAATACAATATTCAATATTCTGAATATAGATCTACGATCTAGAATAATCTAGATCTAATAATTCTAATAACCTAATTATAAATATTAGGCTATAATGATAATTAATTGATACCATCGGCATCTAAATTGGTTAAAAATGATAAATGCTCCTTTTGCGCGTCTTCAAATATAAGTAACATCGTGAAAAGTTAGACAGATCTATAGATTCTAGATCTTGAATCTAGGCTAGCTCTGAACTAGATCAAACTTCTTTAGATTTTTTTGTAAACAAGAGAAGAGGGCGTTGACCAGGAAGTGTGTATCTTGGCATTGTAAATAAAAAAATATAGATTCTGAAAGAGACCAATTCAGTTTTCATTTTTTGTTATTTTATTGAAAGGAAGTTTATATACTATATTATACTGTTTTAAAACTATTTTGATCTAGTCTAGATCTAGATATTTAAAGTCAAAATAACATTTTTACCCAGATCTGTTTGAAAATAATAAAATATGATCTTTTTGTTTTGTTTAAAACAAAGCTGACGAAAAGTTTTTAAATTTTAAGCTATTTTTGTTGTTATGAAAGTGGCGGAAGTATTCAAAGAGAAACAACTTGGTGACTAGTCTTTATTTCAATAGTCTAGATCTAGATCTATCGATAGATCTACTAGATATTAGATTATTTTATAATTATAGATCTACGAACATTTCCTCTTATAAATTCCAATTAATGGTAGGCTCTTGTGTAAAAAAAATGTCAGAAAATTGTACATCGAATGATAATGTAAATATTGTAAAGGTTGCAGCTGCTACCAACGACAACAAAGAGTTGAAAGACCAAAATCCAAAAGATGAAGATGGAGACGATTCCAATAAATTTGTGTACGAGACGCAACTGTTTGAATTCACTCCTATTACTTTTTTAAATGGAAGTAAGTGCATTTATTAAATGATAGATTGATAGATCAAATTGGTAGCTTTTTACCAGTTCCAAACTTAGGCTAATAAGCCTAAAATTATAATTTAAATAATTACAATAATGAATAATAAATTACAGTATTACATTACATTTACAACCTCTAATTCTAATCACTAATCTAACTATATTATAGTCTATATTTAGATCTAAGTCTATTTTAAGTATTTTTTGGAACTTGAGTTATTATCCTTAATTTAATCCTGCCTTAATAAATAAATAATTAATTAATACACATTTAATTTGCAGTGGGCACATTTGGTTTAGCAGCCAAATACTTTTTTTTTTTTTTTTGAAGGGATTATAGTTTCTATCATGTTAACCCATATTTTTTATTTTTTTCAGTGTATAATGCAGTTTGTGATTTTTACAGGCAGGCCTTGAAAACATTCTGTGATGCATGTAAAGAAAGGGTAAGTTCAGTATTTTTTAGAGCCAATCATAACAAATATTGGCAGTATAGGTCAATTTATATATCAAAGAAAACTAGCATTGTAATGTAAGAGAAATCAAAGTGCTTTTATAATCTAATTAACAAACTCCCCACTCCCTTCTTTTTCCAAAATGGAAATAATCAGAAAAACTAAAGTTTATTTTGTCATTGCTAATAACAGGATATTGTTAGATGACTTGTGTAACTGTATTTGATATATATGTGTAGTTCATAATGAATACAAATATTCATAGATTTCCAAAATGAACTTCTTTATTTTGTTAATTAGATCAAATTGTTTATGTATTTATGGTGCTATATGTATTAACTAGTGTCCCGACTTAAAAGAAGATCAGTTGCGGCAGTCCCGGCATCTAATAAGTGAACGTATCGACAAAGACATCTGTAAGATATTTGATACCTTAGAGGTTAGCTGTTTTTATGTAAATCTTGACTTCTGTTATTGAATATATTAATCATTATTATTAATATTTGTATTAGTTTGCTATAAAGTATTGACTTAAAAAAAAAATAAGATCTACTATTCAGCCTTTAGATCAAATACAATATTACTAACAATATGTTCTTTTATGGCATACCTTTTTACTAAGATTTGGAAGTTCATATTGCATAAAAGTTAACATTTTTAGTATTGCTGAAAAGATGTACTAAACTTTTTTTTTGTTTATCTCAAGTATTACTCATTAAATCAAGTGTTTGCAATACCTGAGAATGCAGTGTTGCCAGAAGACAAATGCCAGCTTGCAGCTAGAGACAAAGAACATGACATTAGTGAAATAGAGAAGAGAAAAAATGAAGTCAAAAAGAAAATAATTGCCGTAAGTATTTTATTGTCTTTGACATTGGGTTCTGATATCATGTATATCTCTCTATAAATATTCCAGATATAAATATTTATTGCACTCTCAATTTGAGTTTTTAAATTACTGTGCTATCAGTTTATTTGGAAACTCAGTAAAGTTATGCAAAAGAATCTTGAAATTCTTGGCCAGCAAAAAAAAACAAAAACTTTCCTTTCACCAGCACGACTGAACTGAGAAGTGTGGTCGAGAGGCTAAGTACGCTTGAACTTGGCTTGGCTACCTAGGAATGAGGCTCGAGGTTTGACACTTGACTCAAGAGGAGTTGTGTTTACTGAGCGTCTAAAAGGCAGCTCAGAAAACCTTCTCCCAGATACCCCCCCCCCCCCAACCGGTCCACAAACGAGATTGGACCATAGCGCTCTGAGCATGCTATAAGCATGAAAGTAGTGCTATATAAAATCTATGATTAATTAGCTGATCACACCACTATTTAAAGTGATTCAGAAGCTCCATATGCATAGGTAAGCTTCACTAACTGTGCAGGATTCGCCATTTGTGAAACAGTGTGGATTGTTGACATGATTGTAAGGGCTCTCTTTCCAACCCTGACCTATGCAATGAAGGTGCTCTCACACTTTCTTAGGGGTGGTTCTGTCTCTGTTTCATTTGATAGGAATGTGTATTTGTTTATTGATTTCATGTAGATAGAGGGTACCTAAGTTTTCTGTTTTTGTCTCTGCATTGAAGTGTTGTCCTCATGGGGATATCTTTGGTACCCTGTGGCATACTATTAGGATGAATACAAACAGGACTATAGCATACCTTTCAGCAACAAACCAATTCTAAGTGTAAGCTTACTAAAGTTTAGGACTTATAACTCCAGCAGGATTTCCTATATTTATATCTGTTGTATTTTTCTATACTAATATCCCTGCTGCAGTAAATCTTTATTGGGGAATTTCATTTATTGCAGGTAACTAAAAATAGCTAGCTTTTTTGTGTTTTGTGGAGTACAGAATATAGGAAATGTTGAAAAGCTAAATATTTCAAAAGGAATATCATAATTTTCAGCTCTGTAAAATCATATTTCTGAGCTCTGTCTCGTAGAACAAAGTAATTTTTTTATTTAGTTGGCAACAGTGATCTCAGAACATAGCATCCTTGACATTGTTTAGTTTAGCTATTTATTTCAAGAGTCTCACCTAATCTTCCTCTTTTCATTTCCTTATACATTTCTTCAAGTTACTATATATTTCCCCCACATTTCTACATATTCTTTTTTCTACCTCTTCTAGGTTTCTGTATTTTGTCTTTAAATAATGCAAACTGATTCTTTAAAATTTGTCATGCAAATACTTAATATGTTTGAGTCTAAAAAAAAAAGTCTTAAATAGTTACAAGAATATTTAAAAACATGCCCCTAACAATATCATTTTATCTGCTAATAAGCAGCATGTCAAGGCAAAGGGATTTTTTGTCTAATACTTTGGTTAAATTTGTCAAAGTTAAAAAAGACTAGAGATGTGTTATCCCCAAGTAGAGAGATATGTATCCAAATTCATAATATGCCCTACACTAGTGTTAGTGTAATACAACTGTTGTATTTCTCCATTGTGACTTCCACTTAATACTTGTATTAAAATTAGCAGAATCATCAGTCACATATTATACACTTTAATTTTTGTTATATCAAAATCTTTATTAATTTTATCACTTTATGAGGTGTATTATTTGTAGTAAATTTATATCATTAATCTTTTTTTTAATACGCTGATATAAAGTCAATTGACTTATTTCAGATGAAATATGCAAATGCCGTATTAAGTCAGCATTTAGAAAATGCTGAAGCACTACAAGGCACACTAGATACCATGTTAAAAAATATTTCTTCAAATGGTACTATTTCACAAGTCACAGGTATATTTTTTTAATGCTTTGAATATTTATTTTTAATAAGGACACTTGTTAGTTCAGTACTTGTTTGAGAATCAGAAGGTTTTAATGTTCAAATTTTGGTTTAGTTGATCTGTAATTCTGTTAGTTTATGACATGTATATCTTAAAAGCATGAGTAAAACTATGATTCCATCAGTACACAAACTCAAGAATTTTGGCGTTGTGACCAGGTTTTTCACACTGAGCTACTATATCTTATTTCTTTATTTGCACAGTGCTTCATAAATAATACCCTACAAACCTTCATGTTTTTTTTTGTTGTTTTTTTTAGCAATTTAAAAATTCACATCATACCCAACCCACCTCAGATGTTGAACAATATGTAATGTCTTTATGCTGTTCACAAAGGCCCTGACCATAACACTGCAAGCTATTTCTACTGGGACAAGATTTATTTTTTTTTAAACAAAACTATCTTCACATTCCAAAGTTACCAACTACTAGAGAGCTGCATTTGGGTCTCTATTTCAAAATTATTCTCTATTGTCTTTTTAAAATTATAATTCTGTAATTTTAATAACCATGTTATATCTTTACACAAATCTCCCAGTCCACTTGAATCATGTTTGGAACTTAATTAAAGATACAAAAATTAAATATAAAACATTCACATATTTATCACAGTAATGAAACCAATTGTTTACATGTAGAATTGAAAATTATTATCAATAATGTAAGTAAAATTCTTTCTCTTCTGTATACAAAAACAGTAACATAATTACAGTATAGTACAATTTCAATGAAAAAAAGACAGTTGTAAAATATACATTCTCAGACTAGGCTTATAATACCTCAACCTTAATGAAAGAAATGAAATAGACTTACCAGTATAATACTTTATATGCATTTAATCATTTTCCAAACCTCACATTAAAAATAAAATCAATTAAAAAGCTAAAAAATTCCATGCATTTTGTGTATCAGGGTGTCATATGGTAAATTTACATAAGATATTAAATCATTTCTATGATGTAATCAACAGTAAAAAAAAAAGTACCTATCAAATTGAGTGGCATACATTTTTTTAAATAACCAGATATCTTAAAATGACTCATGTTAAGTAGTGATGGATCACTAATTACATTTGCCTTGAGAAAACAATCTATACACTTTTGCTGTTCTAATTCAAACATTTTCATTTTCCTATTTTTCAGCCAAAGGCTTAAAAGACTGGTTGTCGTACACATCTCAGTTACTGACCCAAGAAGAAAATGCTGTGTGATTCATGATGATATTGTGTAGACATTGCAGTTAATAAAGTTTCACCCTTTTGTCTGTTTCATGTCCTACTTCATGCCCTCCTTATAAAAGAACAATTATCTTCACACATCATATTGGTTGACCATTGTTAGCTGTTACAAATGTTTCAACCATTCAATCTAGAAGTCATTTATCTGGAGGGGGGGGGGGAGGAGATGAGAAGAGATTTCAAGGGTAGATTAGGCTTAGATAAGATTATGGAAGGAATTAGTATCAGGATTATAATGTTATGTTTATGTAGAATTATGTTATAGAATATATAGTGATCTGCTAAGAATTAAATCAAAATCATATATATATATATACTAGGAGTACACACCGGCTACATCCGTTGATTTGTTCCCATGTTTTATATTGATAATTATGGCCAGAACACCCATTTCTTTTCTTTTTTTTTTTAATTGTAAGAAACTGCCACATTTTAACATTTTATGGTGCCCTTTTTCTATCTGTCTCACTCTGTTTTCACTCTCTGGAAGCCCCATTTTGTTGTCTTTTAACCTGCACATTGTAATTTCTCTGACTTAGATTTTTTACTTGATTTGGAAACACTCACTCCATTATGTCCCCCAGCATACTCACACTAATATGACTTCTCAATTCGATTTATATTATATTTCAACAGTGACTTCCCCCCCGCTTCTTTTTTTTTTCTTTTTGGTTAGTCACCCTTTTTTATTTTTTGATGTGTTGTTGTGTGTTTAGCAGTGTTTACAGAAGGCCTGATTAGGAAAGAACGTAACAATACCATCAGTTTCAGGCCTAGAAAAAAAAATTGCATTTTCCACTTTAAGCTTTCTATATAGACTGCTGTCTTTTGGGAAATACTGAAAATAAAATACAACTTTTTGATAGAGCTTGTGGTTTTTCACAGGAATAGCAGTGGTCAGGCAGGTCAAAAAAATTCTTAGTGAGCACCTAGGGCATAAAAGAAACCTGTGTGCAAAATTTTATGTAAGAAAAAAAAATATCCTATAGGTAATACTAATGCGTGAATGTAAAATGTTTATTAAAAAAAATTTGATGTAAGATGTATGGGGTATTCATGTCATAGTCATCAATGACTAACACTTTAAAATAGATTAGAACTACATCGAATTGTAAAGAGAGTTCAACAAAATCCAAAATAAAGACTTTAGAGGCCCCTATGGAGTATTACACATATATTTAAAATTGTATGAAATAAAGTAAGCCCTATAAGGCTTTTTATTATTCTTTTTTCATCTTCTAACCCTTTCATACATTTTTTGCAAGAAGTGTCACCAACAGCAACAAGATTGAATTTTTTTAAAGAAGATATTTTAATACTTTTCCACCCACGTTGTTTTATCTATCCACATTTCTCACATTAGAATGGTCAAATTTCTACTGAATGTCCATACCATCATTCTGTCTTGTGTTAATAAAGCAGGCCCGAAGTAACGTCTGTATTATATAAGATAAGATAAGAAGTCTTGCTGAGCACAAGAATAGTTTTACAAAAATCAAACCCATTACAAAAGTGCATGTGCCTTGGATACCTAGTAACACTTCTGTATCTCTCTGTCACTCCCCCTTCTTAATTTCACTTAAAATGCGATCTTTTTACTATAGGGAGGATGCATTTAGGAGTGTTAGAAAGCAAGACAACGCCTAGACTGTTGTGTGAGCTCACGGCGTTCCGCTTCATAAACATTTGGTAGTGCTTAATTTCTGACACCATTGTGGGGGGGGGGGGCTCAGCACGTAATTTAGGTGTATTATTTAGCATAAAGATCTAAATAATTGGCATGCAAATAGACAGAAAACATGTAACCATATTAATAATTAAAGTATGCACATTGCAAAATTACAAAATTTATTTTAAAATCGTGTACATTTTACGTCTAAAGAATCGCTTCAAATAAATAAAAGTGCCCTCTACTCATGAGACAGTAATTCAATGCCACTGTAGTATTCAATTATTTTCGACAATAAATTCTGTGATCGCTAATTCAGGATTTTCCTCTAAAAATGATGAGCTCAGAAAAAAAAAAGACTTTCATAAGAAAAGGAATTTTCAGATTGGACTGAATATTAATGAAAGCACATTAATGAATGTGGATGTGCAGTGGCTGAGTGTTAAAACCCATGGCTGACAAACTGGGGGTCTCGGTTCAAATCTTGGTTTGTTTGTTTTTTTTTAACTTCTGTGTCTTATATTTTCAAGATATAGGGCCCTAGCTAAAAGGATTAGATAGCTATTTATCTTTTATTGACTTACTAGATGCTGTGTATTTAAGGATTAATGAAAAATTCCCATAAATAGCAAATAACTATAAATAGCTGGCTGTTGTATCCAGTGAGCAGACTTTCAGAAATGTTCAGATTTGTGTTTTAAAAAGGTTTTTGATAATTTAAAGACTGCATCACAAACAGCAATTGGACAGCACAAAGACCTAAGTATTGTAAAAAAAAAAAATGCAAATTAAAACTCTATGGCCATGTTACATGGTCTTCCTTCAAGGAACAGTACCAGGAAAAAGAATAAGCAGACAGAGAAAGCGATGGGACAACATAAAGAATGGAAGGGCCTGCCATTGAAAGAGGTTCTATCCAAGGCAAAAGACCAAGAAGAGTGGAGAAAGACGATCGACAGTGTGGTGCCCCAAAGGTCCAAGAAACTAAGGTATAGGTGAAGGTGGTGAAGGATGATAATTTTTTGGAGAGGTAAAATCAGATATCTAAGTTATTTCGCTTGTAGCCTTTGCTCTTTAATGGTCACGCGTTGGCAAAATGAGTGGCATAAACCGCTTGGCTAATAAGCAAGGGGGCTCGAGTTTGAATCCCGATTCGAGTTAAGATGTGTTTGCTCAGCTCCTAACGGCAGCACGGAAACCTTCAACTAGATACCCCTTCCCACACCGCCCCAACAGGTCCACAAAAGAGATAGAACAAGTGCGCACTGAGCAAGCTATAGCATGACATGGTGCGCAATAAAAATTCATACAAATGCTTCTTCTTCCCTAGTGCCTTCACCTTCCCCTTAGTCTGTTGGTGCACCATACACGATTTGTCGACCGTCCTTCTCCATTCCTGTTTTGCCTTGGATAGATAGTGCCATCAGAGTATGGAATGGATAATCTGAATCTGTCAGGAAAACCACTGATTAACATGCATGAATAGATTGACACTTGAAAGCGTAGAACGTAATTATCTTCTCTTTTGAAGTAAACGAAAGTCTTATCTAGTTATCTTATATTATAAAATATAACAGACGTTACTTCTGTAATTTATAAAAAAAAATTAATTCGTGGAAGATTGAGCCGAGTGATAAATTGATTGGGAAAGATCTACATCAAGGCTGATTTTTTCTTCTTTGTTTGTTTAGAAATTAAAGATTTTATTTCGCCTTGTTCAAATCTTCAGAGACTACGCGAGACCTCTTATTTTGGGGGAAAGTGGCTTAATAGTTTTATAATTATGTAGGTCAGTGTCCTATTCCGTAAACAAAACATACGTCACATGACCCAACTATACTTTTATAAAGATTGTATCTTACAACTTCCGTAAAAAATAGATTCTAAATTCTATCAGTATCATCACTCTATCATTACTCTATGATTATGATTTCTATGTGTAGATTAGCTCCATATTTCTTATCTAAATACTTATAAATAGACCTCGTCTAGCTTTACTAAGTACAGATCTAGATTCTTGTCTTGTCTTTTTTTTAGAAATGGACACTATTGTCAAGGAAAATATTGATCCCAAAGATCTCAAAGTAAGATTTTTTTTTATAGTAATAGTACACTAAGTACAGTATACATACACTGATACAGTTCATACAGATACACTAATACAGTATACATTCATGATTCATTATACTATTATAGATATATTGTAGATTCTTATATAAGGCACACCGACTTTGGGAACTAGATCTAGGTCAAATTTTTATTTGGTGAAGAGTGAAGGGTTAACTTACAAAAAAAAAATGAAAGCAGATTCTTATTTTGCAACTAAAGTTTACTAAAACTATAGGACTATAAAAATAGCTGTGTTTCTTTGAATTACCACTCATAGTCAAGATTTTATTTTAAAATAAATTAGGTCACCTCATGCTCCTATACTGAAAGCAGTTTTTGCGCTTTCTCCTTCAGTGCACACTGAGCACCGTCAATAAACATCATAATCAATGACACTAACGAACAGTCTTTATCACTATCAATGACACTAACGAACGCTATTTTAATGTTGAAAATGCATATCAAAGGGATGTAACTCGGGGCCAGGAAATGGAGATTTTTTTGATTTATGTTGTATAGGTCTAACATTTTCTTACTTAATTTTGCTTTTGTTTTAGATTTTAAACCAAGTGTGATGTGAATATCGCTAAACATAGTGGTAATTAATGAGGGGCAGAGTTGGATATAATGTGAATGAAAAAAAAAATGTTTTATGAGTGGCACAATCCTGCTCTCTCTCTCTCTCTCTTTTTTTTTCCCTCCTTGGTGCTCTAATTATTGATTGACCAGGCTAGGTAGGTATACCTAGCATGGTATCATCAACACAGTACCAGAAAAATAAAAAAACATAGCGGGAGGGCCAATTATTGATCAATCAGGTACCAAATTAGGTCACATTCACTGAGAGGAGGCTAGATGCGTGGGGGTCAGGCAGTTGTTGTTGTTTTTTTTTTTGGGGGGGGGGTCAACTAGATTTAGGTATAGTCCTTTGTAAAGTTGAGGGTTTAGCACAGAAGGGACCAAGAGGGAAAAGTAACACTTATCTGTCTGTCTTGAGTTGGTTTAAAAAGAAATTGATATTAAAATATAACAAAATTAAAGATAACATTTTTTTGAAATACAATAACATGAAGCCGAAGTGTTCGATAGTGTACAGATATTATTCATTAGTGTACAGAGCGGAGAATAGTGTTCGTTAATGTTACCTAAATGACCTGACCCTCTTCAACATCATATTTTATTGTAACTATGCAAAGCCAAAGTGTAACCAAACAAAATACTATAGCTATTTTTATTGACAAATGGATGGTGAGTTTATAGATGTTTGCAGTTTTTTCCTAGCACTATGTTTAGTATGTAATTGCTAATAAATTATCTGTGTTAATTAAAAACTTTTTAGATTACTTGCATTAAAAGAAGTAGATTCACATCTGCAATATGTACTTTGTCAAGGCCTACTTCCACTAATATATGTATGTGTCATGCTAAATGTACCCAAGTCCTGGATAATACCATAATGACACGTACAATGACAAAATAAGATTCAGAATGCCACTTTACCGACATATAACATGTTTAATTACATTATTTTCACTATAATACAGAAAAATAGTTAGAGTCTACACTTAGACTATATATATCCAAAAAGTCCAACTGTCCTGGACTAGGAACAAAAACACACTGCCTTATCATGAGTTACATTGTTCAACAAAACATCTCACCAAACAAAAACAACCCAAAACAATAACAGTTTTGAATTCAACCACCTGAATTGCCCCCCTTCTCCTCTACAGTAAACAGGAGACCCAGGCTGACCAGAACTCAGTCCTGACATTCACGGTCACATTTGTACTCTCAAGAGTAGGTAACTCAGTAACTTCATCACATTCTGGAGTCCAATTGACCCTCGTCGGTGTCCCTTTTTTTAACAATCCAGTAATTGGAAATACTATTTCCGCGAACGCTGGAATAAATCTGCTATAAAAATTAGCAATACCTAGCAAACATCGAACCTCTTTTTTCGTTTTTGGTGCTTTTATATTTAATACCTTGTCTCTGTTATTGGGTTCTGGGTATATGTTTCCTTCACCTACAATATTACCCAAGAAAGTTATTTTAGGATACGCGATTTCGAGTTTGCTTGGCTTGATAGTAAACCCATATTCTTTTAGCCTGGACAACACTTTCTCTAGTGCTATTAAGTGTGATGACCAGTCATGCCCGAATACACAAATGTCATCAAAATAAAACACAACATTTTCCAGTCCTTTAAGAATGGTCCTAACAGTCCGATTAAAAAAACTAGGAGAATTAAGCAGACCAAACGGTAGATATTTAAATTGAAAGTGACCACTTGGTACCCTGAATGCAGTGTACTTCCTACTATTCTCTTCTATTGGTATTTGCCAGAAGCCTTTTGTTAGATCTATCTTTGTAAAAAATTTGGCACTATTAAGTTGTAAGAAAAGATCTTCTTGGTCTGGAATAGCCTCCGCGTCAAATTTGGTAACCGCGTTTAATTTCCGAAAATCTATGCAAGTACGTACTGTTGAATCTTTTTTCTTAACCAAAACGACAGGAAAGGCATAGGGCGATTGAGACTCTTCAATAATGTCCATTTCAATCATGTTCTCTATCTCCTTGTCTAAGACATCTCTCATATGAATAGGAACTGCGTATGGCCTCAGTGTAATAGGCTTTTCTGTTGTGAGCTCAATGTTGAATGATTTAACCTTCGCTTTACCCGGTATATCAGTAATTATATCTTTATACTTCTCAACTAGCGTCTGAATCTGTTCTCTTTGGGATTCGGTTAATTCAGTATTGATACTAATATGTTCCCTGGAATTTGTACTCTCAAGAGTAGGTAACTCAGTAACTTCATCCTCTTGGTTATCATCTTCCTGGTCGGTTACAAGGGACGCTATGCACGCATGTAATAATTCTTCCCCTTGACCCCCATACAATACATGAGACGCACTTCCCGAGAGTTGTAGATCACTATTTTCCTTACCCGTACATTCCGTGTTGTTTTTTTCATGATATTTTACTAATCTGTTAACATGAAGAATTTTTACTCGATTGCCTTTCTTTATTTTTACATTAAACTTGTTAATTCTTTTTTCTACTTTATAAGGCCCCTCCCAGTGCAAGGCTAACTTATTCTGTCTCTGTGGTTTCAGTAAAAGGACAGAATCACCTGTTTGAATATCTTTTTCTTTGCTATTTCTATCATAATACCTTTTATAATTTTCCTTACGTTTTGAGCTATTATTCTGAGCTATTTGACAAGCCACAGCCAGCCTACTTTTTAGGTCTAATAAATAGTCAAACACATTCTTTATTTCTGGTTCTACCTGTTGATTAGTAAAAAGATCTTTTAGAATTGACAAAGGCCCCCTGACTTTCCTTCCATACAACATTTCATAAGGGGAAATGTTAGTAGACTCATTTGGTACCTCTCTGTACGCAAACAGAAGTGCATTTATAACTCTATCCCAATTCTTAGGTTCTGCTTCGGCCGTCTTTCTCAGCATGCACTTCAAAGTCCCGTTAAAGCGTTCTACGCCCCCATTTGACATGGCGTGAAATGGTGTTGATTTAACAATCTTTATTTTAAAAAACTGACATATTTCTTTGTATAATTCGGATCTGAATTGAGATCCATTATCAGAGAGTATCTGTTCCGGGAATCCTATTCTAGTAAAAATAGCACTTAGAGCTTCTATTACTACTGGTGTTGTTGTATTAGGTAGTGGTACAGCTTCCGGCCATCTTGTTGCCAAATCAACCAACGTTAAAATGAATCTATTCTTCCGATCTGTCATTTGGAGTGGTCCTATGATATCAATAGCAACTTTAGCAAATGGAGTGGAAATAATATTCATGCGCCCTAGTTCTACCTTTCCAGCTTTTCCTGGGTGTCTACCTCTTTGACAAAGGTCACAACATTTAATGTATGTTTTTATATCTTTATCTACCCCAGGCCAAAAGAAATGCGAATATACCCGATACCTGGTTCTATTTATAGACATATGTCCCGCTAAAGGTGTAGAGTGTGCTATTTCTAATATTAGTTCACGTCTATTCGTAGGGATTACAAGTTGTCGTTCTATTACCCCAGGGGTATCTTTTCTCTCAAATTCTTTGTAAAGTAGACCTTCTTCCACTATAAATGATACCAATCCCTTTTTCTTATCTTCGACCGTTCCTGCTTTCGCTTTTTCCCATAATCTAACTAACGAACTATCATTTCTTTGATCCTCTCTAAAATCACTGTCCAATTCCATCCATTTACTTAAACCAATCCTGTCATTATCTTCCGATTTGACCCTATTGTCTTCTGCTTTCGCCATTGCCCTAGTAACAGCATTCCCATATAAAAATGCTTTAGCCTGATCAACATTTCCAATAATAATATCTGCTATTGGGTCCTTGAACATGGCCGCTACAAAGACTCCTTTTAAAAATGGAGTATCAATGTCTATCCAAGCAAGTGGATACTGAAAAGTTTGTCCATCTATTAATTTTAAAGTGAAAAACCCATCTATCTTCTGACTTTCTTCTATCAAACTTTCTCGGACCCCAATTATGCTCGCCCCCGTATCTCGTAGGACAGATACCCTTCGATCTCCTAACAATCCCTCCACTATTTTCAATCCACCAACTGATTTATCTTTATAATCCAAAAAATTAAATGTATCAGTGTGACATGCAAACAATCCCACTTGTTGCCCCCTTTCTGGTAATACTCTTAGTCATTGCTGTGTTGGACCTCTATTCTCATTTATCTTTACCCGACACCATCGAGCAATGTGTCCGCCCTTTCCACATCTATAGCATATCACTTGTGTACCCTCTGTGTTTATATTATTCGGGCGACGACTGTTAGATTGACCAGTGGCACCAAAAGCTACATATGGGATATCGTTGCTAGTTACTTTGTTACTTCCCTTTACAATATGTGTGGAGCCTTTCGTGGCATCTCTAAATTGATCAATACAGTCTAAGACCTCTTGGGCTGAAGTAGGCTTTCGTAGCAAAATATCTTTCAGGGCCTCAGAAGATAGCACACTGTAAAGTCTGTCTCTCATTATAAGGTCAATTATACCGTCTACTGTCATTGGTGTTTGTGATGTTTTAAGCCAGTTGTCAAATGTCCTTTTCAAATGGACATAAAAATCTTTCATGTCGTCCGTCTTTGGGGAAAGTTCATGCCACAGTGTTCGGCAGGCTTCTTCTGTGAGTTGGGCTTGTTTTAGGAGCTCCCCCTTAACAAAATCATAGTCAGTGTTATGTATCAGTTTTGTTTGTATCATAAACAATTTTAGTTTTTCATTTAACTTGTGAGTGAGGACAAGTGGCCATCTTGTCTTGGGTATGTCGTTAGCAGTAGCAGTCGTTTCAAACAGTTCTAAGTAGAATAACAAGTCCTCGTTGTCTGTCATGCATTTTAGGTTTTTGTCTAACTGTTTACTCTGTTGGGGGTTGTCGTTAACTGTCATGTCTTTCTTATCCATTTCATGTTGTCTTGCTAGTTGTTTGTCCTCCATCTCTCTTATATGTCTTCTCTCCTCCGCTTCCCTTGTCAGTCTATCTAAGTCAATTTTCTGTTGGGCCTCTATAAATTTCTTTAACGTTTTGCCCTTAAACCCCAACATCTGAGCCTGGGCTACTATCTCCTCAAATGGACGAGGTATAAACTCTGACATTTTCCTACAGCAGTGTCCTTTATTACAATATTACCTCACAAAATGATATACATACAAAAACAATTAAAGCAAAATTAAAATAATACTAATACCTCTGCTCATACTTATGTTGTTCAACTGGTACTCCAACAGGTTAAAGACAATAGTCCAAGGTTATCCAATAATGTGATTTCTCTTAGTCTATTTCAGGTAGATAATCCAACAGGTAATCCCAACATGGCTTTATACCTACGCGCGGTACCGGTACTTGGAATGTATCACATAAGTTAAATTCATATAAGTATTATATCCAGCAGTAGCTTCTTCAGTATAATCCTAATAGAATGTACCACAAAAGTTAAATTCATATAAGTATGAGATCCAGCAGCAGCTTCTTCAGTATAATCCAAGGAATGAGCGTATTGGTAATCCAATTATGAGGAACGAAATTGGCCATGCATATACACTTATGTTTAGACGTACGAGGGGGTGCTACTATTACTTGCTAATAGTGAACACATTCGGCATGTTAAATCATTATTATTAGATAGTAACAGCCTAAAATACAGACGACGAGTTTCCGCTCCTTATGGACTTGAACTCTTTCATTAGTACACACTTGGAGATATGCGCTGTCTGGGTGCAGCAGATACTTCAGTTTACTGTACTCAGAGATATGCGTTGTCTGGGTGCAGCAGATACTTCAGGTTACTGTACTCAGCGATATGCGTTGCCTGGGTGCAGTAGATACTTCAGGTTGCAGTACTGAGAGATATATGCTGTCTGGATACAGCAGATACTTCACTGGAGATTGATGCAGCCATCGCATGTAGTTGTTTTGGACGGGCCCCCAAAATGTCAAGGCCTACTTCCACTAATATATGTATGTGTCATGCTAAATGTACCCAAGTCCTGGATAATACCATAATGACACGTACAATGACAAAATAAGATTCAGAATGCCACTTTACCGACATATAACATGTTTAATTACATTATTTTCACTATAATACAGAAAAATAGTTAGAGTCTACACTTAGACTATATATATCCAAAAAGTCCAACTGTCCTGGACTAGGAACAAAAACACACTGCCTTATCATGAGTTACATTGTTCAACAAAACATCTCACCAAACAAAAACAACCCAAAACAATAACAGTTTTGAATTCAACCACCTGAATTGCCCCCCTTCTCCTCTACAGTAAACAGGAGACCCAGGCTGACCAGAACTCAGTCCTGACATACTTATAGTCTTTTCTTTTATAGTCTCTCTCTCTCTCTCTGTCTGTCTCTCTCTCTCTCTCTCTCTCTGATTTTGCTGAAGAAGAAAACTGCATGCCTACATTTATAAATTCATTTTCAATTGCTTAATGAGAAATGAAGATGCCTAGTAATCTTCAGATTGAAGGCATTAACCTTAAAACAAATTTATTTCTGAAATTGAAATTTGATGACCTTTCCCATCCCCTATAATATGCATGTGAAGTGCCCAATAAAGAGATGCGTGCAAGCATTTTTATTTTTAAAAAATTATTAAGAATAAACTGAGAATAAATGCTTGATACAAAACATTTCTAATTAAAAAAATCAAATCTTATCTGCTTTATTTCATTTCTATTTTTGTGGTGATGCGACCTTGGTGAAATTATTTAGTCTGTGGTCTCAAGGAGGTTGGGAATCACTGTAGTTCACTATAGTTTATAGATAAGAGATAGAGTCTAGATCTCGAAATTGATTTTTTATAATATCATTACTCATCTATAATGTCCATGCGATATGCATTATTAGGTAGTGTCCATTTTTACTTTTAATTTACATACACATTAACACTAATAATTTCATTATCATTATGATAAACTACATCTCTGGGTCTAATTATTTTCAGCTGTCATTTGTTAGTAAATAAAGTCCTTTTTCAAACTTTTCTTTACCCACACACATAGTCAGTACAAGATGACAGGTCAGATTTCAGTGCCGTCACTTTTATAAAGCCCATTATAAACCATTAGATGAAAAGAGAGCTTCGTAGACAAGATGAGAATAAACCCTTAATGTCTGCAATCATTGTTAGGTCATAATAACCAGACACTTTCCTTTTTTGTGTCCGCATTTCAGAACTATTTCACATAGATATATGATAGAAGCAAAAATACTAGAAAGAAAAGGATAGCTTTTACTCTAGGCTAAACCTGTAAAAGTAAAGTTCCCCTTTCAGACCTTGTGGTCTATAGGGCAGATGATGTAAAGGTCATCTGTTTCTGTGGCCTAGGGTTAACAAGGGTGTCATGTGGCCAGCACAACGACCTACCGCCTTTACTTTTCCCTAACTAATGTCAGGTACCCATTAGAGCTTGGTGGACTCAGAGGCACCCGAAGATCCTGAAATTAAAAATCCCAGTCTTCACGAGGATTTGAACCCCAGTCCCCTGTTCGAAAGCCAAGTGCTTCACCGCTCAGCCACAGCGCCTCCAGGCTAAACCTGCCTTAGACTTAATTCCAGAAGATTAGGATAAATACATTTGCTTTGCCTCTTCAAATGAAACAAGGAATCTTTTCATATTAATCAACCATATTTTAGACTAAGCTTAATTAATCTCACTAATATGATCTTGTACTTTTTAATATCTAGAACATAATATAGTTGAATTTTTCAGGTTATTAGCATATAAATGTACTCTTAATGTTGACATAATTGCACAAAAACACTTTATAACAATTGCACAAGGGATGTCTATGAGGTATCTATAACTCACAGTTCACGAAAGCAGCGCAGAGTTGTTTTGTTTTTTTCATTCTAAAATGCTGAATAAAATAGAAACAGACTCTAAAATACTTTTTATAAATCCATGAGTGCCATTAAAGGTAACATTTCTATGTATTTTTTTTAAATGTAGAAATTTAGACATTCCATTTTTTTTATTTTTTTTTTATAGAGCTTTGAGGTACTGTACATTGAGCAGCAACGCAGAGGTTATGTGAGTGAAAAAACACAGTTTGATTATGCTTGGTGTCTAGTGCGCAGTAGATATATCTCAGACATGCATAAAGGAATAGAGCTGTTGAAAGGTAAATAATTAAAAATTAACATTGTCATTTAAAAGTGATTTTATTAAAAATGTTTACTATTAAAAGAAAAACAAATTATTATCTCATTTCTTTTCAAATTCTTAAAAATCTAAGATTTTTGCTATTTCTTGACAGATTTATTACGTTCAGCAAAAGATGACTTAAGCAAACGTGATTATCTATATTACATAGCCATTGGATTTGTCAGGATAAAGGTATGTCCTTTCAGCAGTCATATTATGATTGATATTACAAATTTCCAGTTGTATTTTATTTTGCCTTTGAATTTTTTTTTTAAGTTAAGAATAAAACCAATATTATTAATTTTGCTAAATCAGTATTTTAAATCTTTTTATTTTTTATTTATAATTTTTTTTGCGTAAAAATTTAAACTTAAGCTTTAGCTCCACAGGTATAGAAAGAAAATTTCTGGTAGCTTTTATTTCATTTTAAGTTTATTAACATAAGAATTTTTGAAGAAACATTTTTATTTCTGGTAAACTGTTCATTTCTACAAGTTATGCTTTTCATACTTTATACATATGATGATAAAACTCTTTTTACTCTCTAATGCCAGGAATATGAAAGTGCCCTAGAATACACAGAGGCAATACAAAAGATAGAGCCTGAAAATAAACAAGCCAAAGAACTACAGAGCTACATCAAGCAGAAATTAAAATCTGGTGAGTCAGCTGTTGAATGCTAAACCAGTGTTTTCCAAACCACTTTTTTTGTTTGTTTTTTTAATTCAGTTTAGTTTGTCACAAATTCTACAAGAATGTGTAGATATCTATCAGTAAAAAATTCCTAAATGCAGCTTAATTTTTTTTTTCTGGAGACTTCCAAAGTTTTAAATAAAGCCACCACTATTAGCATGAAATAAAAGTCTAACCCGTCCTGACCCTTTGCTAATTCAAAACAAAAGAGTTCTGGGTTGAGGCTAATTAGTGAGGTTCAGTTATATAGAATTGGAGAACCTCTGCTCTGGTATAATGTATTAACTCTAAAACATATATTTAAATTTTCTTGATTTAATACATTCTATAAATGAATCATTTCTTTATAAATGATTATGAGACAAAAATGTGACTTCTCCTTGTTAGTAATCACTGATATTTGGTAATGCCTTGTTTACTCCAGACGGCCTAATTGGCATGGCCATTGTAGGTGGAGCTGCTCTGGCTGTTGGAGGAATAATTGGTGCTACTGTGGCTGCCATGAGGAAGAAAAAATCTAATCAATGAATTGGTTCTAGTTTAGAAATGGCCTAACATTACAGTGGTCATCTGCGAGTAGTCAGAAGGAAATCCTAATTCAACTGTTGCATTTAAAAATCTCTTTTATGACCTTTTTGAAAAATGATTATTAAAAAACAATCATTGAAAAAAAAAAAAGAAGAAAAAAAAACTTCTGAACTCAAAGTAATCTCTTTCAAGATGCTATTTCTTTATCAATAAATTTAAACTTAAAGAGACAAAGTCCTAGTTGCATTTGTTTTCTTTATATTATTAAATGTTATGATCTTTTGTTTTATAGCATTAAACATTATGCTCTTTTGTTATAACATTATATTATGCTATTTTGTTACACCGTTAAATTTTATATTGTTAATGTTGTTTTATTTTACCATTATATCAGTATTTCTCAAACTTTTACCAATGTCACCCTCCTAGACAAAACAAACATGTTTTTGCGCCCTTAGCCTCCCACATTGGGTATGGGAGGGTTTTAAGAATGTAATTAACGAGAAAAGAAAAAGACATTAAATTATAATATAATTGTTCAGATTTTCTTTGCATATATATTTTTAAATATTTTCGTAATTCAAATTTATGTAATACATTTTTATTAAATCTTGACCATTAAGTCTTTTTTTATAATTAAATCTAGTCCTCTTAGTCTTTTTTTTTTTTTTTTTTTTTCAGAAATAGTGTTTCCTTGATAATTTTTAAAAAGTTTTTTATAGTATAGAAAAGGTATTTTCAGGGAGTAGCGAAGAGATAGCAGGTTTTATCAAGCCAGAAAGGATGTCTAGCGGAGCACTAAAAGATCCCTGAGCAGGGTCTTTTGTAGAGCCCCTGCAACAAGCCTCTTCCTTTGTTCTGAGCATGTGAAATTCATTCTCCTGGCATTTACAAACCTTTTTCTCATAATAAGAAGAGCACATGTTTTTAAAAAAGTTATTATAGAAAGAATTGGAGGGATATAACTGCTTTCTTGAAATAGAACTGAGAAATACATTTTCCTGGCATTTAGAGCACCCTGTTCTTCCTAATCATTTAAAAAAAATATGTGAATAAAATTAATTCAAATGAAGAAGGACGTAGCACTGGCCAATATTATTATTTGAGAAACATTTGAAGTATATTTAGCACATGTATGTCTGTAATGGGTGTGATCATCTTAATGTTAAGTGGGCGACTTCTATCTATCAATACTATATCAAAGCATCTTGTTGATCAAGAAACATGAAAAGGACCAAGATGTCTGTGTGTAGTCGCTCAATGAATTCTTTATGTTGTGTATGTTCTATTTATGTGAATGTCTCTGTTGTGTTGTTTTTATATGAGAAAATAGTCCTTGTAATCACAACAAATTTCCATAAGAATCAATAAAGCAGTCTTAGTCTTAAGTAAGACAATTTGTTGCTGACTTTTTTATTTATTTTTGTTTTTGCTATATGAAAGTCATCTACATATTGATGTTTGATGGTCAGGTGAGTTTTGACCATTCTGACATAATTAAGTCAAGGTGAATCAAATTAGCTGAGATGTTTTGAAATGTCTTCTTCAAAATGTTTGGATTTGTTATTATTGCAGATGCCTCTCACAAAAACAATATACATTTTAAAATGTCCTGCTTAAAATATTTTAATTTTGAAACATTTATAATCATTTTATTTTGCTTGGTTAATATACATGAATTTATTTTTAAAAAGTTGAAAATTTTAAAAAACTTATTTATATATTAGGTGAAATTAGTGCTTTAAGTCAAAGCCTTAACAGCAAGATTACCCAATGAGAAAAAAATATTTGGGATGAAAAGATAAAATGATTAATCAGGCCATCATATCCCTCCCCCTCCATTTTTGCACCCCACAGTTTGAGAAATGCTGTTTAATTTTTTCATCATAGGGTATTTGTTATGTTTAGTGAATGTTATTTTGTTTTGTTTTTTTAATTGATGAGTTTATAAAAACTTTTGTGGACTACATGGGTAAGGGAAGTAATCAAATGGACATGTCTGCTACTGATTGCTGGGCTTCACTTTAAAAGTTCTTTACTTTAAAATATAAGAAGAAATTTAAAAAAATTGAAAATAAAGCCAACACTCAAATGAACTGCAGATCTATTGCACCCTTTTGTTATTAATAAAACATATATTCATCTCCACAAATTTTGTCTTAGTACAAAGATAAGGACAGAAGTGTTTGTATTTGATAACAGTCAGGCTATCAATATTAATGATACATTATGTGTCTTTTGTGAAAGTAAGATGTCCACAGTAGCCTAGCAAGGGCTCATTAGATTTATTTGTTTATTTCATTGTATTTAATATTTTTCTTATAGACAATTCAATTTTCAACAAATTTCTGCTGTGAATTTTTTTTTTCTACGTTGAATCTCTCCTATATTATATCGTGTGCTAAAAGTTGTAACATTGAATTGTGTTTCATTTCCATTCCCAGATGGCTTACTGGGCATGGCTATAGTCGGTGGGGCTGCTCTGGCACTTGGTGGCATTATTGGGATTACACTAGCAGTAAAGAAATGAAGACTGGTTAACACCACATCACAAATATACACATAGTCATTCCTGAAAGACCTAGAAAAAAAGACTTGTACTTTCTGCACTGTTTTTTTAGCTTTCATTCATCACATTGTTTATTGTGATTTGGTGACTAGAAATTTGTGATTTGTGAATCTAGAAATTTGTGATTTGTGAATCTAGAAATGAAAAATGTGTAGCTGGAAGTGGAGGTCTGTGTGTGCATGTCTTTTTATTTATTTATTTATTTCTCAAAATTGTTACTTGTTTTTCCATGATGGAAAGTTTTTTAAAGATATGAACATAGTTTTTTGTTTGCTTACATGTTTCAGATGTTCTTTCAGAACTGAAGATTATTACATCCTAGCACAAACCTCCCACAGCATGGGGTAGGGCAAGGTTCAAACCTTGGACTGTCAGTCCAGAACACATACCTAATGCCCATGATAGATTTTATAGATTGTTGGGTCAAAAAGGTTTAGCTTTAGTAGTTTACTGTGAGAAAGAAAGTTCTGGTTCCAGGGTCTGTAAAATGTTTGTAAAATGTTTTACATCTTTTGGATGTTCCTTCAGAGTTGAAGATAATTTACTTCTTAGTCCAAACCTCCCGCAGGATGGAGGGGGATGGGAGCAGGCAGGGTTTGAACCCAGAACTATCGACAAGTTTGAACAACAGTCCAGCGTGCAAACCGCACAACCAGGCAGCCATGTCTGGTAGATACTAGGAGGACATTCTTTAACCAACGACACATAAATGGGCACATGATATCTGTATGGAGAGTAATGGTGGTGGGTCATTGTGCTAAACATAAACTATTAGTGTTTTTTTTTAGGGAAACAGAAAGAACTTTTCTATGCTTTCTCTATTGACTCGAAAGAGAAACTTGCATAAAAATATAGTTGAGTCACTATACTCATCCGAAATCTATTTATTATCTGTGACAAAGCTATACATTTTAATACATTTTTTTTTAATTTGGATTATACTTACATTAAGTCATGAATGGGGAAAGCTATAATTTGTAATTTAAGTATATGTTTAAAATAACAATAAGTAACGTAATTATTAATATTGCTGAATTTGTTGCACATTTATTAATATTGCTGAATTTGTGTAAATTTTCTAGAAAATTAGAATTCCTCCCCTACTGTTCCTCGCCCAGTCATCTGCTTCAAGACACACCCTTATTTTGAAACTAAAAGTTCCTAACTTGCAATGGCCACAAAAAGTTTTGCATTTTTATTATCATTCTTATTGTTTGGTTCTGTTGGGAAAAGACATGCTATTTTATTTTTTTGTTAGAATCATGAATTTTAAAATTTTTTTTTACTTATCTATATATTACTGTTTCAAATAGACTGCAATAAAACAATGTCAAAACTCTTTTCCTGTTACAGTAAAGTGTGAAGAAATATAATGAAAAATGATGTACATTTGCATACCATAACAGAGACTGTGTAAGAATTGTTTTGAATAGGTTTGAACTAAATGAAATGTTTGTATATTTTGTTAACTTTGGCACATATGTCTAAGTAGTGTTGAGGTGTCGACAATTCTGTTGGGAAGTTTATGAGTCTGCTGTGAGTTTTAATTATAAATAACACTAACAACAGAATTAAGAGAATAAGTTAATCTTGCTTTTTATGAATATGATAATTTACACAAGAAGGGCACAGTCCACTGTCATGGAATCTAAGAAAATATGTCCTTTCCTAAGCACTACTGTACTATTTCTGGGCACGACATGTCGTAAATTGTGCTAATGTCAAAAACCTTTAATATAAAAAAATATATCTGTTCTAAGTTTTTAATGTATCCTCGCATCACTAAAGAAATCCCAGATTAGTCTCAACCTCTATGCATCTAACTATTTAGTCATTACAGTATGTAAAGAGAGTTTGATACCACCATGAAATCAAAGCTCACTTTGTAAGGGTTAAGAGGCACCTTTATAACTTGACACTCAATCAGCTGTTGTTGAAGCAATGATTGGACTTTAAAGACATAAAGTTATCACTATTTCCATCCTATAGGACAGAGCAGTTAAACTGTTAGACACTGTACCTTCCCCTTATAACTTGTAAAGAATCTTTTTGAAATTATCCAAGCTGTTGTTCTTAAAGGATATGCTCTAAATATGTCAATATTTCATTAAAACTTTAAAAAAAACACTTTACTTTGGTATTTTTCTTTTTTTTTTTTTATTGTGAAATGACAATAATCATGATAAATTATTACAATAAATAATAATTTTTGTTTGCGCTGAAAGATGCATTAGGTAAGAAATTAAATATCTCAATGAGCTCTGGTGTTCTGCCAAATAAAGTTTTAAATCATTGAAATAGTTCGTTTCACTTTTTGTTTCCATTAGTTTTCACTGTGTGATAATAATATAAAAAAAAAGTTTTTAAAATCAATTCCTTCTTTATATGAAGCTGATAGTGGTCAATCATTTCATATTCTATTTATTTTTTCTAATGCTTCATTATTCTAGTGAGGGGCACAACATGGCCTAAATTGTGCCGATGTGCCAAAAATAAAAAAAAACAACATCTTTCTAGTGAACTACTTCTATTACAGTCCAGATAATTATTTTACAAGGGCATAAGGACTGGAAGTTAATGCCTACTTAAGACAATGTTGTAAAATGTTCATGTAGTCTTTATTTATTCAAGTCTTTACTGAATACAAAGAATCAGAGTCTACTGCAATTATTACTGCTGTAGACATGTTTTTAAACAAATAGACTTAGCCAAATTTAATTTTAAAATAACTATATTTTGCAAAATTATAACTGTTAATCCAAAGATTTCACAGTGTAGCCAATTAAGTAGTTTTTTTTTACCCAAAGATCTCAAATTTCTAGGAAAATTGTTAGGGCCGTTTTTAAAATGCCATCCAACCAATTTCCAGCTTTTTGAAGCCATAAAGAAAATACAAACTAATTGTAGGAATTGTATCAACAGAACAAAGAATGTTGGTTTCTAACATTTTAAGTTTATCTTGAACTTGAATTGTATTTTAGTAATCTGTATGTAGCCTACATGAAACATAGGCATGTAAAGTTGATGTGTACATCACAAACAGGGGCAATAATAAGACCATCTGGCAAAAAATATTGATAATGTACACTGTTGCAATATTCTATCACAGTTAAGCTTATAGTGCATCAGGCAAATATAGGCTAACTTAATACAATAGTCTTTATAACATTTCTATACAGTATTTGTTAACATGTAATTTAGAAAAATGTACAATTACAGTAAATCATGAATACATGAGTTATTCAAAATTTTAAAATGTAATAGAAAAATAAATGTGGAAAAAATAATAAGACAACTATTTCCCTGGAGGTGCTGATTTCATGGGGCCAGATTTTCTACCTGCTTTAGGGCTTTTCTTCTTGCCAGATTTGGGAGATGTTTTTGGCTCTTCTTTGATAGGTCTGTCTTGGGGCTCTCGTTTTTTACTGGAAGATTGCTCAGTCTGTTTCACATCACAGCGTGCTCTTAAATTTTCCCAAGCTTTCGGAAAACCTAGAGTTATTCTGTAGAAAAAACTAAGCAAGTTATTTCAAGTAAAGCCAACAAGATGGTGGGTTAAAATTTTAATTTCACATAATTTTACATGAACTTGCCACCCTATGCTAACCCTAACAGTGTTGGAGGACCTAAGTGTAGGTCTATGGGATGACTGATAAAAATTTATTGAAAAACAAAACCAACACATAAAGAAAAAAAAGTTCCCTTTTCATACCTTGCGATGATGTAAAGGTTATCTGTTTCTGTGGCCCATGGTTAGCGAGGGTGTCATGGGGCCAGCACAATGACCAACTGCTTTACTTTTCCCAACTAATGTAAGGTAACCATTAGAGTTGGGTGGACTAAGAGGCACCCAAAGATCCCGAAATTAAAAATTCCAGTCTTCACCAGGATTTGAACCCAGGACACCCAGTACAGAAGCCAAGCACTTTACTACTCAGCACTTAGATATGCATAAGGCATAATATCTTCTTATTTGATGGAAGGTGTCATTTAGAAAATAGGATAAAAAATGATGAGTTACTTATTGTTGGAGACATCGAGTTCTCTGATGGCTGGCAACTTGCAAATACTTTCTGGTAGAGACTCAATAATGTTGTCAGAAAAATCTAAGACTTCAGCAGACTTCATCTTGTCGAAATCTCCTGGTAGAGATTTGATGTCATTACCACTGGCATTGAGGATCTGTAGTATAATTAAAATAGTATATTAAAGCTAAAGGTATTTTAAATTAGCCTGTATAGAAATAAAAGACTTATCATAAATAGTATCATCTCTATGTCTCTGTCTTGAATATATATATAAAATCAAGACTAAAAAAATTTTAAATGTCCTTAAGTGTCTTACCTTGAGTCTGTATAAATAGGGAAATCCCATGGGCATGATGTCTATATGATTCTTGGAAATGTCGAGCTCAAGCAATGAAGCTAATACGTCCACCCTGTCCTGTGGGAAGTTGACCAACTCATTGTTAGACACGTCCAGTCTCTTCAGCTTGTGCAGACAACCAAAGTTATCAGGCATGAGTTTCATCCTGTTGTAGCTGAGGTCCAGCTCCTCCAAGTGAGACAGTTTAAGAATACCCTAAAAAAAAAAGTCTCAGTCAGAGGCCAAGCTAGGGTTATTGTGATTAATCAATGATGCCAGCCAATCTCCGCCAATCATCACATCACAAAATAAACTTTCCCAATAAAATATGTTGATGTATTCCTTTTGTTAAAATAATCTTATAAATACAAAGGGTTCATTTATTCATAAATTGATTTAAAAAAACAACAACTCAGATGAGCCACATATTCCCTCTTGTTTCTGACATTATATTACATTAAAGTCAACTCCTACAAGGTGTTGGAACATATTATACATATATATCAGAACTTATCAATTAGAATAATAAATGTTAGTAATAAAAGGGACATAACATACATTTATTAGACATATAAGTTTAGGCATATGACAGGTGTCATGCCCCTAACAACACCACTGGTCTCAGTGTCTGATATGATACATATGAAGTTACATGTGAATAGATCCTCTTTTGGTGTCATCACTTTCTTAAAATACTACATTAGATGTTACATATGAATTAAACTTTTTTGGTGAATTGATTAATCTCTTTCTGTGTCATCATTACATACTTAAATCGTACATATGAAGTTGCATATCAGTTAAATAATTTCTTTCTATGTCAGAGACCAGTGGCTTCTAAGTTGTTAAGATACCAATGTAAACAAACTAAAACTCACTGGTAAAAATTCTGTTATCCCGTTTTCCGTTACTTTGATGCTTTTCAGATTGATTAAATTGTTGAGACTATCTGGCAAGTCCTTTAATTCATTTCTGCTGGCATCTAAATGTTCCAAAGCTCTCAGTTTGCAAGCCTAGAAAATATAGTGCATTATGAAATATTGGCTTGAAATGCTTATTAGATGACTGAATGATCGTCATTGAAATAATACTGCCATTAAAGAATATTATAACTTGTAATCTATTAAGCTTTTTATACTGTATTGAAACATATTTTGAAATAATGGCTTTTAAAATGGTCCATAAACATGGAACTAGATCTATATTGTATGAACTATCATAGAATGTTTTTAAAAAAGAATAAAGCAATCTTCTCCATGGCGGTATTTAATAGGGTATCATTTAACAAAGTAGCTATAAGTATAAAATATTGCAGTACTGAGATCCTGAAAATAATCATGGCATTGGAAATTCTGAAACAGATATAAAAATATAGGCCTAGTGTTAAACTATAAGACTTTAACAAAATGTACACAAATTGCACAGCTAATCATTATTTGAAAGATACCAAATAATATAAATTGCTAAAAATTGATATTTCATATTTCAACAAACCAAATCACAGACCTGATTACTTAGTGACTTTAGATGATTGTCAGATACATTGAGAACCTTGAGCAGACGACAGTTGAACAATGCAGGGGGCAGGTCATCTAGCTCTAACTTGCACAGTTCCAGATGTGTTAAATTTCTAATCAAATATATAATATATACACAAAATTTTAAACAACCTTTTTCATCTAATTACATTTCAAAATAGTTGGCAGTTAGAGAAGACAGGAAGCAATATTTAAACCTTAATGTCGGTTATTTCCCCTTTTCAACACTAAAAATCCGATAATAGATTATAGTATCCATGATTATAGCATGGAACTATACTATGATTATAGATCTTTGTATTATGTGCACATCGTAGTGTGAATGTGGAGTGGTGCGAATGCATGTTGAAAGAAACAGGAAGCATTTAGTTATTAAATTAAAATTAAGTAATTAAGATTAAATTATTTCTAAACTATGATTTTGATGTTTATTTATTTATGAAAGAGTTTCATCTGCTAGTAACAGTTTCTTTTTAATTTTGTTTTTTACTTTCTACACGCAAGACAAAAAAATGATACGGTCTCTTAAAAATAAAGTGTCGATATTACTACACTGCCCAAATTGTTTACCTTATGTGATCCTTATCTCCCATAATATGAAACAAAGATTTGTGGTCATCAAAGTTCAAGGTTAGTGGATTTTCAGAGAGATACAGATGAGTCAAAGTTTTAGGCAGCACCATCTCATTGAATAGATTGGATGACACATTGAGCGATCGGACCTGAACATGCATTGAGTGTGTAAATGTTTAAAAATTCAAATTTTTTTTTTTTTTTTTGACTGAATATCAAAGATTATTTTACAGTATTGAGATATTTGTCAGTGATTGCTTGTTATTGTTTATTTAATAAACTGTTCACAACTATTGTCTCTTTTACCTATTATTAAACTGTACACAACAATTGTCTCTGTTACCTGATACAGGAATTCTAAAGATTTTGGTATCGCGGCTATTTCATTGTTGTTGAGGTGAAACTTCTCCAGATTTCTGAGTTTCCTCAGGTCAGCTGGCAGACACGTCAAGTTGTTGAAGGAAACGTCAAGCTCCGTCAAAACCTGATCCTTACCCAGAGAGTCCGGCAGCTCCTTCAGTTTGTTCTTAGACAAGTTTAGTATCTTTAATGTCTGAACTAAACCTGTCCATAACAAAAGTAAACATGCTATGTTATGAATAGAGGTTAATCATGTTGAAGTTAGTTGCGGTATTTCACTCTTTGTTTAAGATCCGGTTTACGTTCCTTGAGCAATAAAATATAGTAAGAGGGAAAAATAAGAAAAAGTGATATTAAGAAATGTTGGCGCCTTATAATGAAACCTAAAGAAAAGCCTTACTCATGCTTATTGTTATGCTTATATCCAGGGCCGGATTTAACGAATGGCATTCGAGGTTACTGCCTCAGAGACTCCACAAGAAAGGGGTCTCCACAAGAGATAAAAACTAATATGTTTTTACCGCTAACACTTTAAATTTTACGTCTGCTGACAACACTGTTGTGATTAAGAAGTGTTCGCTTGTAGCATGCTTGTTATAAGTAAATGCAGCACCGGATATACAGCAGCGAGTCTACCAATAGCATTACCTTCCACAAACTCACAAATGTATATATTTTTTTATTAAACTAAAATGTGCATATTGAATTTTATTTTTTAAGGAAAATGATATTAAATTTACAAGTGCACTGTTTATTTCTTGTAATGGATGGCATGCTTTATGATATAAGTATTAATTATTATTCATAAGTGTATCTTGATTAAAGCTTCTGTAAAAGTGTAAGATCCTCCCCAAAAATCCTGCCCAGGTGCCTCAACATACTTAAATCCGGCCCTGCTTATATCATCTCTGCCTGTGGTCCCATAAAATGATGTACTTCGTGTTAGCCATGAAATATCCCGCCAGAAATCAAATTGTTATTTAGAATTTATATCTACTAGTTAAACTAAAAAGTATTTCTCACCTATAGAGGGAGGTAACTCCTTAATATTGTTACCAGACACGTCCAGTGTCATCAAAGCTTTCATTTTGCTAATGTCTTCAGGGACGACATCGATCTTATTGTTGGCTATTTGTAGACTGACCAGACTCTGTACACAAGAACAAGATTGCCGATTACAGATATATAAAAAGATCTTCACACATATTTTATTTATTCAAGTCATTGGTTTCTGGCATTGTAGATTAATAATTTCTTATTATTTCTTCTGTTTTTCGGGCAGGATTTTAATCCCACCTATCATTCTCGAATCAAGGTGAAACTTTGCACAATTATACATTGTTGATGAAAACGCGTGAATCAATAAAAAATAAAAAACCAATTAATTAGTAGTAATTACTTAATTTTGTTTTATACAGAAAAAGATAAATAAATATTTCAGTATTAAGATATTTGGCAGTAATTCAGCAATTGTTTCCCTTATATAAGCTTTGTCTTTTTAATATTTTTTAAATATTTTGTTTAATCGTGAAGATGCTAAAATAATTGCACACTCTTTTGGTTTAATATCTTGGTGTTTCGTAAAGTTTCTGATGTTTATAATCGAAATATAAGAATTAGCTTATCTTAAGTTTTACGTGAAAGCATATCTTTTGCACTTCCAACATTCATTCTTGAACCAAGACCCATAAAAACATGCCCATTATGGCTCTGTACTGTCTTCATCAGGGTTATCCCCCTTTGCACTGATTGCAGCCCTAATGGGCGCGCTTATCTTTTTGCACATTGGCCCTATATATAGAGGGCCCCATTAGGTGCCAATGTGGGCTACCTTAATCCTGCCGATATCAACCAGAATTGTTAGGTATTTCCAGAATCATGCCGTAATCAAGCGAATCAAGCCCACACCAGCCCAAATTGTTCAATAATTGATATTTCTTTAGGGTTTAATTAGGGATAACCTTTAATGTGCCATTATGGTTCCGATACTGGCCCTAAATGGTTTAGCAATGGAAATTTTATTGGGTTTCAATTAGGGACTACCTATAGTGTGACATGATCGTTACGATGCATCGTTTAAAAAAAATAATGTGTCATTGACCTACCGGATACTGTGCAGTGATGTTTGACACGTTGAAGAAAGTAAAAAAAGGTTGGCCAATACGTTGGCCACAAAATCTCATCGTAAGCAATTGGCACTCAGCAAAAGGAAAATCCATTGTTACTAAGTAGGCCTATTATCTATAGGCCTATAAGATGTTCAGCAAGCCTATAGTTCGCGTTTTAAAACCAAACATTGAAAAATTAAATAGATCTAGATGTGCGAAAACAAAAAGTACTAGCTTTTCTGGCATGCCTTATATAAATCGAATTTCGCCAGACGCTAGAGAAGAATGCATCCATCCCTTATGCAATACAAAATGAATAGATTTGTTGACTAGATCTAGATTACATGGGGATTATGGGTCCAACGAGTGAAAAATAAAGAGCCTATCAAAATTGCATACTCATTCTCTATTACTATGACGTAACTTAACTTCGATCTGAAACGAGGCAAGTTAGACCTTTGTGTCAGTCTTCATTCTTTAAAAAAAAAAATTACCTTCAAAGTGACCGCGAATTTCATAGAGTTTAGCTTGTTTCCAGAAACATTGATGTCCTCGATGGAGTGAAGGTTGTTGACGGAGGTTGGGAGAAACTCGATCTGGTTGTTGGCGACGTCAAGCACCCGAAGCTTGACCAGCTTGTCGATGTCGTCTGGCAGAAGGGCGATCTCGTTGTTGGCTAATTTCAAAGAGTCCAGGGCGTAGCCCAAGGCACATATTTCATCTGGGATGACTAGTTTGGAGTAAAGAAATATGGTGTTCTGTATCGCTGTAGCATGAAATACTTTTTGTAAAAAGATAGAAATATGTTCAAAAAGTTGAGTGGCCATATAACCACAGAGCAACAAAGATGTGGGTGATAACTAAATAGCAACAAAGTTGTGGGTGATCAGATAATTAAATAGCAACAACGATGTTGATGATCAGATAACTAAATAGCAACAAAGATGTGGGTGATGAGATAACTAAATAGCAACAAAGATGTGGGTGATCAGATAACTAAATAGCAACAAAGATGTGAGTGACCAGATAACTAAATAGCAACAAAGATGTGGGTGATCAGATAACTAAATAGCAACAAAGATGTGGGTGATCAGATAATTAAATAGCAACAACGATGTTGATGATCAGATAACTAAATAGCAACAAAGATGTGGGTGATGAGATGACTAAATAGCAACAAAGATGTGGGTGATCAGATAACTAAATAGCAACAAAGATGTGAGTGATCAGATAACTAAATAGCAACAAAGATGTGAGTGACCAGATAACTAAATAGCAACAAAGATGTGGGTGATCAGATAACTAAGTAGCAACAAAGATGTGGGTGATCAGATAATTAAATAGCAACAACGATGTTGATGATCAGATAACTAAATAGCAACAAAGATGTGGATGATCAGATAACTAAATAGCTACAAAGATGTGGGTGATCAGATAACTAAATAGCAACAAAGATGTGAGTGACCAGATAACTAAACAGCAACAAAGATGTTGACGATCAAATAACCAAACAGAAACAAAAATATCAGGGCGTGGTGGCTATAAGTGGTTAAGTGTTTGACTTCCAAACCTAGTGGTCTCCGGTTCGAATCCTGGTGAAAACTGGAATTTTGAATTATGGGATTTTCTAGGACGCCTCTGAGTCCAACCAACTCTAATGGGTACTGGTAAAAGCAAGTACTGAACAAACCAAACTTTATAATAAAACAACAACCAATAACAGACGTTTATAATGCTAAGACAATATTTGCCATTAATACTTTTCAGAAATGTTGTAGATATCAATCCAAATTCTTTTTTCGTCACTAAAATATTGTTGAATGAGTAAAACTGTAACATGGTGTGTCTAAACTTTGTAAAGCCGAAGTGGTAAAATATTCATAACCTCCGAGTCTAATAATAAAAAGTTTGTCTTCGGGTCCGAAAATTAAGGAGGAGTACAGTATTTCACGTGGCTACGCAGTCCTAGCTGTGATCTACATATTTTGCTACATCCGGCGCAGACATAACTGTTGTCCACTAGTTGTCGGTTTAAGTTGTTTTCGCCATCTACTCCTGTCCATAGCAGTGGATTTCCTGTTGGTCTCAAATGTGTATCCCTTAGCCTTTGCAAGAGATCTCCAGCTGTCTCTTTCGGAAGCCGGGGGACATATCTATCACCCCGACAACCTTTCAGCTAGCCAAAAAAAGCCCCCACCCCCTGCATACGGGATATGCCCCGTTTAGCGTAGCTGTCAAACGAACACAATAAGCATTCCCTCTACGCTGTTCATAACGGCATTCGAAATAACCGAAAACATAATTTTCGGCGACGCCTTTTTGGCGCAGAGGTCGTTTTGGGGAGAGGAACAGTGAGCAAAAACGTGCGCCCGGGGCAGGGTGTATTATTGGCGCCCCTTCCCCATTTTCCAAGAACATCACACAGAAATATAGGCTGCTTATGGCGCCCCCTGAGTGTGGCGTCCGGGGCATCGTGCCACCCTCACTACGCCTCTGTTTTGGCGCAACATTTTTAGCCACGGACGTTTTGGTGCTAAATATACGTCTTTCAAATGATTGATACAAGTTTTATGTTTTGTATGAGGCATAGACATAAATAAATATAGACTTGCCGATTAAAGAGTTTTATGAAACGAAAATTTGTGACTTGCAATTTATTTTGTGTACTTTTTTATATAGCATTTATGAGCAGTATAAAAGTTAAGTATTCATATCTATTTCAGCCGTAACCTATATAAGTATTACAATATTTTCACTAGTGTTTTTTTTTTAATTCTCTCAGCGTGAAGATCATGCTATTTTTCATAATTCGGAAATCCGAATACAATAGATGTATATACATGTTTTCAAGTTACATGAAGTTACTTCCTTTTTTCCAGTCTATATTTATTTATGTCTATGGTATGAGGATTTATGTTTTGATTTATGTTATAATTACGTATTTTTTATGTGTAGAGCTTTTTTCTGTAAGATTTTGGATTGTATTTATTTTTGTGTATTAAATTGTCCAAATTGTTTATATCTAAGGTGGTATGAGTTTTAATCATAGACTATATATACATAGTCAATGGTTTTAATGTAGCTCATAAACACTGTAGCCTTTCATTTTGTGCTTGTGTGTGTGTGTGTGTTTGTGTTTCAATTTTTTTTGTAATTAGTCTGCATCTTTTTTTGGCTCCCACATTTCTAACAAGACTAAAATAAGAATCTAACTTTAATGTCAAGGCCGTCTGATGGTTCTGAAACATGGGAACAACTGAAGCAACAACAAAAAAAAGTACAGACCTTCATCAACAGTCTGAGAAATATCTTGAAAATACATTGGTAAGACAAAATAGAAAACACCAATCTGTGTGAGATGAGTGGACAGAAAAATATAGTGGTGCAGCTTAGAAAGGAAGTGGAGATGGATTGGTCACACCCTTAGAAAAGATACCAGCAACAGAGCTAGGCAGGCCAAAGAATGAAACCCCTAGGGAACAAGACATAGAGGAAGACCAAAAAGAATGTGGCGACGCATTTTACTAGATGAAGCCGAGAGGACAGGAAAGAATTTGGAAGCCACTAAAAAACTAGCAAGAGACTGTGGAGATTGGAGTGTTTTTACTGAGGCCCTATGTTCCATGAGGTAGAGATGATGATGTGCGTATATTAAGCTGATCATAAATGTTTTGCGATTGTGTTTTATTAAATTAGTGTTAGGGCTAATTTACATTTTAAAAAAGTGAATTGATGGTAGAAAAAACATGATACAAGACTAAAATGTAGAAGTCATACACATATACACACATAAGATCAACTTGTAAATAACTTTTATATTTCTAATTCTTAAGAGATTTGTTCTCACATTTAACATTATCCTAGTATCAGTGTATTTACAAAGCTTATATCAACTCTGTCTGTCCGTCTGCGTCAAATTTTGAACACGCCCATCCTCTGATCAAGTTCAAACTTTACACTATTATTTATTGTACCTAAAAAAAAAAAAAGAATCACTAAAAATTTTTTTTTAAATAGTCAATTAATTGCTGGCAGTCAATTATTTGTTTGATACCATCAAGGGAAATTAATCCTTCAGTATTAGCTACTGTGTGCAAATATGTAGGGTTTTGTCCCCTTAGATACACGTACACATTATTTCTCCCACAACTTCTCGGACTAAATTGAAAGTTTACAATATGTTTTATACCTAATAAAACATGAATCAATTTAAAAATTAACCAATTAGTCAACTAATTATTGTTAATTAATTCATTAGTTTCAACATAGATTAAGAGAAATAAATCTTATAGTGTTGATAGATATGGCGCTATACTTACTTTTAATGGAATTATGCGATACGTCCAAATAATGAAGATACTTGATCATACCAATCTGTGCTGGGAGCTCATCTAGTGAGTTGTATGACAAGTCAATCCAAGTCAGGGTAGATAAGCGGTCAATGGTGTCCGGAATGAAGGCAATAGAGTTGTGAGACAGATCCAGTTTTTTTATGTGAGGTTTCTTAACTGTGCCAGGAGGCATCTGAGTAATTCTGTTGTGACTGAAGTTAATAAAGGCCCCTGTCTCATATACACCTTTCTTAAACGATTTGATCATATTATAGGATACATCAAGATATTCTAAGCTTGTGGATTTCCCTATATTTTTGGGCAGGCCCCTTATTCTATTTTTAGACGCTAGCACCGTCGCCAAGGAGGCCGCTTTGTGAATAGGATTGGGCAATTTTTTAACTCTGTTGGCTGTGATGTCTAAATACTTCAGTTTTTTCATTTTTGCAACTGAGGCCGGAAATGACGACAGATTGTTGTTGCGGATGTCTATATACTCCAAGTTCTCAAGGGCGGCCACTGACTTCGGTAACCTTTTGAGTCTGTTGTTCTCGGCATTCAGTTTCACTGTCAAGGCGCTTAACTCTTCATTGTTGTAAATCTCTACAGGCAGAGATTTCATGTTGGCCGTGCTGAACTGGAGGTGCACCAGCTTGGAGTCCCCGATTCGTTTGATATGGCCCTTACGAAGGGGTTCCGGCAGTGCGATGATTTTACTTCCGGGCCCTATCGCTGGGGGCGGCTTATCATCTTTTTTCTTTCCTCCTCGTTTGTTACTCATTTTTTTAAGTTGCTTCAATCTTTTTCTAAGTGTATAAATCCGTGATGATTTGTTTCCTTGGAAGGTTGTTTTTTTTCACTCCGAGTTTTTAATTTCAGTTTTAATGAGGCTTTTTCAATTCAGCTCTTCATTCTGAAACGAAACAAAAATTGAAAATTAATGAAATGTAATTTTTGTTTTAAATAAATTCAAGTTTTTAAAAAAGCAATTAATAAATTTAGTAGAGAACTTGTGTCTCCAGCCTTAACATTTACACCCCTAAAGACATTTTAGTGGACAGCTAGTGTGTGTGGGTGGTCATTATGTGTAGGCCTATGTATTAGCAAGGTTTTTGATTTATTGCACTGCGCTGGTGGCAAACAAGAAGCCTACAAGAAAGGAAGTCTGAACGCAGCCTGATAGTGTGGGTGACAGGGAGAAAGGGGGTGGGTGTTCTTTGTACAAGTCTCTATTAGTCATAGACTGTTAAAGTAGGCTATTATTTCTTTTTTTTTTTTTCATATTGTTTTGACAATCTTTTAGTTATAATTTCAATTTCGATCAAACTTTGTCATATAATTTACGTTTCTGTTTCGTCAATTTTAGTTTTCATTGTCCGACTTCTAACTATTTTTGTTTAAATTCCGATTTCCTTTTAGTAGGCCAAGTTATATTGTGTAGGCGCGGTGGCTGAGCGGTAAAGCGCTTGGCTTGTGTCCCAGGTTCGGGATCTTTGGGTGTCTCTGAGTCCAACCAGCTCTAATGGGTACCCGGCATTAGTTGAGAAAACTAAAGGCGGTTGGTCGTTGTTCTGGCCACAGAAACAGATGACTTTTACATCATCTGCGCTAAATATAGCAAAGTTTGAAAGGAGGAACTTTTTAGGCCTAGTTATTATCGTTTCTTTTTCTGTTCAGTAAATGGTAGGGGCCTATGCGTTTATTTTTAATTATGATCTTTTTCGTGTTCCATTTTGTCAGCGACAAGTAGGCCTAAACTAGTTAAAAGTAGCCTCACCCTCTTAATTAATAAAGTGGTTTCTTTTCTTCAGTGAAGTAGATTCTCACACATTATGTTGTTTGTTTGTTTTTTCAAAAAGGTATTGGATAACAGAAATCAATAAAAGAAAGGAAATGCCCTAATAAATAGGAGGACATCGGAGACAATGCGTGGTATTGTGGGAACTCATTACACATTAATGACGTCATATCACACGCGGCAATCAGTTGTTCTACATTTATTATACGTGACCTGGCCATGCGTGACATTCCTGCTTGAAACCGCCAGGTACACAATTACAACGTGCTAAAAGGTTATTAATTGGTCGACAAAACTGTTTGAAACCAACATGTCCATTTTGAAAGTACATTTAGCTGTTAAACATTTATTGGAATCTTATCTTATATATTACAGACGTTACTTCAAAAAAGAAGATAATTATGTCCTGCGCATTTCATGTGTCAATCTAGTCATGCTTGTTAATCAATGATTTAAGAATTCTGCATAGTCGTTGGTTTTCTTGGATGGTTCTGGCAACCCATTCCATTTTCTAATGGCACTAGGGAAGAAGGAGCACTTGTACGAATATTGCTAAAAGAAATGAATTGAAAAAAAACAAGGTTACAAAGACAGTTTGTGTGGAAAAACAAACTAAAATTGGCCCCCGAAGTGGTCCACCCAGGCAGGTAAAAAGGCAGGTTTCAATATTTTCAGAAAGAATATCATAATAAAATTATATCAAAGGCAAATGACAGAGAAGAATGGAGAAAGAAGGTTGACAGATCTTGTGTGATGCCCCAACGCAGACCAAGGGCAATGTGAAAGTGAAGGTCACGTTAGATGTAAGCCTGGCCTAACTGATTTCATATAATGGTTATCTAATTGATCTAATTGTTTTGTAATCTCTTATTCAAATCTAATTGTAAAAAATCCTTTTTAAAAATTCCTTTATTTAAATGTCTGGAGTGGCATCTGTGCATTGCAGTTCACGCAATATATGAAAAACTACTTATTAATTGTTGTTTTAAATAATGTTCCACTTATATGTATACTAAATAGATTTATTCTCTTTAAAAAAAAGTAAACATTTTTTTAAATATAATAGTTGGTATGATAGAACTTACTTAATTTGGTAATACAATTGTAAATTAAAAATAAGACAAAAAAATCTAAAACCGTTTGCATAAATGTGTTAAAAATATGGTAAATGGTCACCTCACTTGCTAAATAGCCTCCCATGTTTGTTACTATTAATAGTGAAAATTTGTAAAAATTGTGTATTTTTATGAAAAAACTGCTTGCATAGTTGATTTAAAAAATAATTTTTTCGCTTTCAGAAAAGAAAAAAAGGTAGGTAGCCGTTGCATCAGAACTTTGAATGGTCTAACCTATCATAATGTCGGATTTCCACAATCTTTTCTAGTTTACGAGATGTAAACGGGACGGACGACGGACAGACCACATAAAACTAATATCGTCTTTTCCCCTTTCGGGGGCCGCTAAAAACAGTAAATTTAGTAATAAGACTTGGATTCTATGATGGTGGAACTTAGCCTACATTTAACTGTTAAAAAGCCTAACATCTTTAAAGCGAAGATGAAGGGAGAAAAAAACAAACTACTCAACACACGTGAAAGGAAGCCTCATTTGTGTAGTTTTAGCCTCTTGTGGTTTAGTAACTTTATCTGGTCGTCTTGGATGTGGCTACAATTTTGAGCTAATTGAGCGGTGGCTCAGTGGTTAAGTGCTTGGCTTACGAACCTGGGGTCCTGTGTTTGAATCTCGGTGAAGAAGGGATTTTGAATCTCGGGATTTTTTAGGGCGCCCCTGAGTTCACCCAACTCTAATGGGTACCTTACTTTAGTTTGGGAAAATAAAGGCGGTTGGTCGTTGTTCTGTCCACATGACACCTTGCTCGTTAATCGTTGGCCAAAAAAAAAACAGATGATCTTAACATAATCTGCCCTTAAGATCGCAAGTTATAAAAGGGAAACTTTAACCTAAATAGATTCACCCTTAAGGGGCTCGCCTATGTTTTCTTGACATGTTAAGTTTAGACCTTCCTTCAGAACAAATATTTTACGTCATAGCATAAACATCCCGCGGGACAGCAGAAAAGGGCAATGGGCAGGGTCTGAACCCAGGAATGTTGCTTTGGATGCAAGCTCGTTAGTTGGTCATCAGAAATGCCTAAAACATGACAGCAAGTGACTTTTGAAATTCACACCTGGGGATCTCTTACAAAGACCGCGTAATACAAATTCGAGGCCGAAAGGAAATCTACTGACGAATACAGGCACAGACGGCGAACAAGTTCTCCTTTCAGACCTTACGATCTATATGGTAGACGGCGAAAAGGGAATTTAAATTAAACAGACAACGGTTTTGTCTGCGTTAGATGAGGCAAAATATGTAGATTAGAGCTTGGACTGATTGCGTAGCCACGGGAAAGACCGAACTTCTCCTAAATCTTCGAACTTGAAGACAAACCTTAGTAGATTTTATTATTCGAAGTTTTATCAATAATGTACTTTTACACACGCGAGTTTTAAAACTTAATGTCACATTTCCTTAATATAATGTTACATAGACTTAAAACTATGGAGCGTCACTAATATGATATACAGGATCCCACTTTTAAACTAGTTACACACTGCAAGCTAATTTCTAATCACAAACTTGTCACAGGCTGAAGGAATCAAATTAATTTAACCTACTACGGGGAAATCGCAATATGGAACCAGTTTGTCGCAGAACGTCTCATGGGCCCTTTTTTTTCTGGTTGTGACGTTTTGTTTTGTTTTCCTAGTGAACCAGCCTGGTCAACGGAAGATATAGATTGATGAATCGCATGCAAAGTTGCTTAGAATTTCCTCAACCGTTACTCCCATGAGATGGTGTTGCTTTCTTGATTTTAATTACGCATTCGAATCAGAGTTTGGTTTTACTAATGGGATAATAAAATCAGAAAGTCACGATCAAAACAAGATACTGTGCCAGGCAGTGCCAGCTCAATACGAGTTTGCTCTTTTTTAAAATTAATGTTTAATAATTAAAATATTTAAACAAATATGCAAATATCTATACATTTTATTATTAGCCTCATGTAGTCAAAACATAATACCGCAATTGGATCTCATAATGACCTGCTAACTATTGTAAAAAAAAAACGCAAACTTAAGACTCTATGGCCACATCACAAGGTCTTCAGGGCTCGCAAAGACCTTCAGGGAACAGTACCAGGAAAAAGAAGAAGAGGCAGATTTAGAAAGCGATGAGTAGACAACATAAAAGAATGGACAGGCCTGTCATTAAATGAAATCTATCCAAGGCAAAAGACAGAGAGGAATGAAGAAAGACGGTCGACAGATCTTGTGTGGTGCCCCAACGATTCAACAGACTAAGGGATAAGGTGAAGGTGAAAGGTGAAGGTGAAAGGTAGTCAAAACAACAATCACAGCCGAAAATAGTTTGAGACGAAGTCTGTCATTCGAGATCGCTGAATTATCCATATCACTAAGTATTTTATTGTTACCCTAAACATAAACCAAAAGTAAATACGAGATATGCTTTGAGATGTTTATCCCTGCTATAAATCTTTAAACGGTATGCAATAGATATCAATCTTCAATTTCTCACTTTGGTTGTACTCTAATAATGTACATATAAAAACAAAGTCGCTGAAGGCTACATTAACACTTGTTCTAAGATAAGCTCATTGGTGTTCAATGTGAACAAATTACAAATAAATTACAAAAATAATGAAGTAATCTTTAATAGGCCCAAGGGTGTAGTGCTGTGGTCATTATTTCTACGAAGTCCAGCATGTAAATGGCAAAGGTGTTCATAATAGACAATCTCATTTATAATACAAATTAACATTGTTAAGCATACTTATGAAATTTGTTATCAAAATATATCGGTTTAAAGAAGTTTTAGTGCGGTAATTTCTCAATTTTTTTTCTCTTATTTTTCTACTACGTACACTAAGATTGTCTCATCAATGCACTGATATTATTTTAGCCACTCTATAAAAATGAACTTATTACGAGGCCTACACGAGTTTGCTAAATTTCCTTGTCAATAGACATGATAAGTAGTGTTAAATGAACCATGCTAAAGTCATAAATGTCATTTTTGTGTTTTGTGATTGCAACCTTCTCTAAGGACTGTATTCTTTTGACTGTTCTCATATTTATTCACAAGATGGAGACCCTTAAAATGGCAAAGTTCAACGCACAATAGAAAACAAAACAAAAAAAATTCACATTCGGTTATTACCTAAGCATTACAATAGTCAATATGGCTACTTTCTATGTGTTTTTCTTCAGAAATAGAGATGCTAGGACTCTATTAACCTTAAAACTGAATGGTTTGTTGAGAACGTAGAAATAGGATTAATTAGTACGTGTGAAATCTGAAAGGCGAATACTAAGGGATATAGGCCTACTAAGGGATATATATACTATATATACTAAGGGAACACGGCGTTGGTTTCGCAGTTAAGAACACACTGCTGAACACAGTAGAGCTGAAGTGCAACGGTTCAGAAAGACTCCTATCATTACGCCTTAACACATCTATTGGACACGTGACTTTGATAAGTGCCTACGCTCCTACTTTGAGTTCCAAACCAGAGGCCATGTTCTACGACAACCTTTCGTCTGCTCTCAGCGAGATCCCAAATACGGAACAGGTTATCATCCTCGGCGACCCCAATGCACGCGTTGGATCTGAGACCTCTGCATGGGACAGCTGTATTGGGCGTTTATATGTGGTCGGGAGTGTCTCTCCAAAATAGGGCTCCACTGCCATATGAAAAAGTACTTGAGAAGAACCATAGTCGTTTCAGGACTGAAGGAGGCCAATGATAAGTGATATATAGGCCTAACGCACACAAGAAACAGAACATAATGTTATAGACAGTCTAACTACGGCAGATAGGCTTGAAATGTGATCCGATTTTAAGGAACAATCAATGTCAACTTTGTAGGACCTTGTAATATCTGTCTTCTGTTACTAAAGGGAAATAATGATTGTAGACAATTAAACATAAGAATTACGTCCCTTCCATTCAAGTACTTTTCACAAAAACATTCACAACAAATAATGACGTAATATAAACATTAGCACCATCTGAATCCTTCCATCGTAGTCTTCTTTTGATTACTTAGATCAGTGTTTCCCAAACTTTTTCCTTAACGGTCTACTTTGCACATTCTGAGTATTTAGCGGAACACTTTGCTTATTTTTTTTTAGATTGATTGATTCACGCGGTGGCACACCTATTCAGGTCTCGGGGACGGGGAACACTAGGGTTCCGCGGAACACAGTTTGGGAAACACCGATTTAGATTACCAAGTTTATCTATTTACTAGGCGTATCAAGCAAACATTCCATACGTGTTATCGGTACAATCAATGTTGCCCAGCTCGCTATGTTGTAAGACGTCCAGCGTACCTACATTGTCAAGTCAGCAAGTTGTGGAACCTAAAGAAAGAATATCCTCACATTCAGTCATTGATCTAATTTAAGAGTTACGTTGACCCACAAACACGAGGCAGGTCTAGGCCTGACCCTGCACTGGACTGACCTACACGCCCACACCCACACTTCGTTTCCACGCATATTTCTAGTCACATTAGCCTACTTTTCACTTCCATTCGCTAGGACAAAGTGCTATAAGTACTTTCTTTCTTCCCTGTTGCTATTTGAACGGGCTGCCTGATTCAACCAGGGGAAAAAAACAACAACTTAATAATTAACATGCTGGACTAGATAAATACATAGATACGCGTAGCACGTAATTATCTTCTTTGTTTTTTAGGAACATCTGTAATGTATAAGAGAAGAAGTTCAATTTGCTGACGATAGAAGTTCAGGAACAATGTTAACAGAATAATGATTTTTGTTTTGTCTCTTTTGTTGTTGCTTGTTTTGTATTTTTAAGCGGTTCCCGAAGGGAGAAATTGTGCTAATAGTTTTGTGCAGTCTGTCTGTTCTTTCGTCCATCTGCCACGTTTAGAGATCAAAAACACAAAATCCCATTATTTTCTTCTTTTTTTTTGTTAATATAAAGCTCATTGAAATATGTGTTTGCTTGCTAGTTCGTGTTTGTGTATGTGTGTGTGTGTGTGTGCTGTGTGAGTGTGTTCTGAACTGTTATTATAAGGCATAGACCTGATAGACTTTAAAAAAAAAATATTCGTTGTCTGTTGTCTTATCTAATCGCAGAGGTGTACAAACTAAGCGAAGTACCTCATAGATTTAGTAGTCGGAGTGTTAGATGTAACACAGAAACACTGTTATCTTATAATTACAGACGTTTCTTCATTGAAAAAAAATGTTTTGAACCCTTTTGCTAACAATAGGCACACAAAGGAGGCGCGATGGCTGAGTGCTAAAGCGCTTGGTTTCTGAACCGAGGGGTCCTGTGTTCGAATCCTTGTGAAGACTTGGATTTTTCATCTTGAAATCTTTATGGGTGCCTCTGAGTCCAACCTGCTCTACAATATCCTGACAATAATTGGGGAAAATTAAAAGCGGCTGGTCGTTTGGCTGGCCACATGACAAACTAGTAAGGCTTGTTAACCATGGGCCACAGAAACAGACGACCTTTATTTACATCATCACTTCCATAGATCGCATGGTCTGGGAGTGGAACTTTGCTTTTTACTTTTTTTACTTTTTTAGGCACACTAAAGCTACACTTGTTGTATTAATCACTGAAGAGAATAAGTGTGGTTATCAAGGTTTTATGTGTAGGCCAACCACAAATGACATAGCGTATAGAGTATAATTCAGGGTTGCAGGGTTCCCTTCTCAATGCCATAGAGAGATTAAGCTAATTGAGACATGGGACCCTGATATTGTATGTCATTGCTAAATTACTCTTGGTAGCCTTGAGCTATTACCAATGTTGAAACATAGTATTTTGGTATTACTACTAGTACAGACTATTTCCATCCATATGTTAACCATATGTAGTTTGTAAAACCACAACCATGTCCTTTTCTAATTGTTTTCCTTTGTATTCCAAGAACAACTTTCAAGTTTTAAGCCTGTATTTTTATTGATCTCGATCTACAAAGCTTTTTTTTTTCTCCCTCCACAATGACCTGTAATAAGATCTAGCAGTACCAGAATTTAATTAAATTGTTAACACTATTTTTACTATACAAGCATTTACCTCCCCTTCTCACATTATATAAACTCTTTTAGGCCTTCTTTTTGCTCTTTATCGACAACGTTTGTACAGAGTTTATTCCCTTTCTAAATACAATAATAGAGACATGGTTGTCAAGGACGCATTACCCCTGTCAACCTCGTCGCAGCACATGTGTCGTTGAGACTCTATTATACAAATGCTGAATATAAATTATTTACGACTTTCACTGTCGTTTTTTTTTCTTAGGCGTTCTATTTTTGCCTGTGTACATTTTATGTTGTTGACACTTTTGCAAATAGATTTCTACTGGAATTGCAGTAGGCCTACTTCGAAAGTAAACAACTATTATATCTAGATTTTATTATACCCTGTATGCTTTAAAATTAAAAATTATTTTTTTAAAGGGCGTATCAAGGGAAAGAACTCTACTTTTATAACTATATCTCTCAATAATGTATAAGCTATTTCCCTTTTCGATATCAAACAAAATAATTACTTACCTATTATTAATTGACTAATGGGTTAATTTTTAATTCATTCATATTATGTTAGGTACAATAAATAATTGTGTAAAGTTTCATCTTGATCCGAGACTGGGTGTGGGAGAAATGTTAAAAAATTTTACCAGACAGACAAACAGACAGACAGAATTCATATAAGATTTGTATCAACAAAACGTCCACCACCGAAGCTTAGCAAGCCAAGAAAAGTGAGGCGTTGTGAATACAAACTGGTAGCTTGTAGTTTCGGACAATTCTTCAGAAATGAAAATTACAAATAAAATATTTTTTTACATAATTTATTTAAAAAACAAAGCATATAATATACTGAGTGAAATTGCATCAACTATTTTGATTCAATCATGTAAGTAATTTCAAATAGATCTAGACTGACAATAATAAATGTGTGTGATATGAAATGTTTTTATTAATTGCTTTTATTTAGCGCAACTTTCATATTTATTCTTGCTCATTGCGTTATGGTCAATCCCTTTTGTGGACCAGTTTCGGAAAAGGGGGAGGGGGAGAGTTGGTATATGGGAGAAGGCTTCCATCCTGCCTTTTCAAAAGCATTTAAAAAAAAAAAAAGAAAAAAAACGTTGATCGAGTCTGAATTCGAAATCTAGTTTCCTCGATGGATGCTACTGAATTATTATTTAAAAGAAAAATAAAAGGCTGTATAGTCTATTGTTAGTTTAAAATTTTTAACGAACGACCTTATTTTCTTCGCACGGCTTATCTCCCCTTAGCTTAGTTGCCTATATTATCTATATAAAAGAAAATTGTTAATTACAACTAACTGATTGATTAATTAATTTTTTAGTGTTGTCATCGGCAATGGGAAATTGTGCAAAGTTTCAACTTTATTCAAGAATGTCAAGTGGGAGAAATAACGTGTAAATGATTCCACCCAGACAGACAGACGGAATGAGTTAATATAAGCTTTGTAAACTAGTTCAAACTTCCTGCAGGACGGCAGACGATGAGTGCGACCAAGATTCGAACTCAGGGCCATCGTGACAACAGTCCGAAGTGCATACGACATGACCATGTGACTCAACATATAATGACCATACAAATAAATAATAATAATAATAATTTTTATTATCCGTAAGGAAATTTGTCTTACAATTTGTACATTTCACCAGACAAAACATTATAAGTATACAAAACCAAAATATACATTTACACCAGATTCACTCATAATTTACATGCGAAAAGTTGATATCAGATGTAGGCCTACACGTTATAATATACCTTCCACGCAGGCCGAATCAGAAAATGAATAAGCTATATGTAATGACGGTGTCAAGGATTCGATACAGAAATTGAATTAAATATTTGTTTAAATATATTTAAAAAACTATTTTATTTTACATTTGAAGTGTAGCAGACACAAATATTACGTTTAATATATATATGTATATAATAATGATAAATGGGCGTAGCCAGGGGGGGGTTTTGGGGTTCAACCCCCCACCCGAAATGAAATCCCCCCCCCCCCCGCAGGGGGGGATCGGAATTTAGTGACTGATTTTTTGCTTTGATTTTGTTTATTTTAGGTGAGATTTTAATACAAAACCATCACTTGCCCCAGCACAACCAAGGGTGTTTTAAGTTTAAAACCCCCTACCAGGGGTTTTTGAGTTTGAAACCCCCTACCAGGGGGTTCGAGTTTAAAAACCCCTACAAGGGGGGTTCGAGTTTAAAACCCCTACCAGGGGGTTTGAGTTTAAAAACCCCTACCTGGGGTTTTTGCAGTTAAATCTCCAAAAAAAAAAATGCAAACGAAAATCCCCAAATTCCAAAAGCACAAAAAAGCAAAGTACGCACTCAATATTCTATGATCGTAGCTAAATGGGTTTTGACTTAGTTTTGAGTTTAAACCCCACTTCAGCGGGGTTTGAAGGTAAAAAAATACCTCTTTAATAATAAAAACAAAGCACGTTATACACTCAAAATGTTATGAGTGTAGTCAAAGGGGTTTTGAGTTTAAACTCCCCTCCAGTGGAGTTTGAAGCTAAAAAGTACCTCTTCAATATAAATTAAAGCAAATTACTCACTCTAAAATCTATGAGCGTAGCCAAAGGGGTTTTGAGTTAAACCCCCTCCCCCCGCCAGGGAGTTTGAAGCTAAAAAATACATCTTCAGTGTCAGAAAAAAGCAAATTACGCACTCAAAATGCTATGAGCGTTGCCGTAAGGGTTTTTGAGTTTAAACCCCCCTTCAGGGGGGTTTGATGCTAAAGTACCTCTTCAATATAAAAAAAAAGCAAATAACACACTAAAATTATTTGAGCGTAGCCAATCCAATCGGGGATTTTGAGTTTAAACCCCTCTCCTACAGATGGCTTTTTTTTAAAGTTTAAAACCCCTCCAGATGATTTTGAGTTTAAGATCCCCCTACAGAGCATTTGGAGTTGGAAAACCCCTAACAGATGATTTTGACGATAAAACTTCCCTTTTCGATATAAAATCTAAAGCAAACTACAGTCACTTAATTCCAAGAGCGTATTCAAGAGAGACTACACATTTTTACCTGTGGCGGGGCTCCATCAATAAAGTGCAGTGAATAGTCATCTGCCGAAATTGAAAAAACACTAAATGTGGCTCAATAAAGATGGCTAAGACAGATTTTAGGAGTCAGTTATAGAGATCGGGTCCAAATCAAGAAAATCCTATGCCGAACTGTGAGTCGACCCTTTAGTAAGATTGTGACAGAGCGTCGCATGAGGTTTGCGGGACATGTTCACCGACAAAAAGAATTACGCATAAGAAGAGTTGCGATGATATCCTAGTACAACATGACGCCACACATTCGTGGAGGTCCTCATGGCAGGTTGGAAGAGGCTTCAGACATTACCAGTGACAGATTTTTATGGAAACAGCTTGACGGCAAATGCTCCGAACGGCGCGGGAGGGTCTAAGTCAGTAAGAATAGCACATTAGGTTTTTGAAATAAAACTTTTTAATAGCTGGTAAATGCAGTGTAGATACCTCAGAATATGCATTTTGTTGGCTTCCAATATCAAAAATAGTGCTTGGTGGCGGGGCTTCGCCCCGCGCTGGGGAAGCTCCTAGCGCTCCCCCACACCCCCTTGCTAGTAATGGCGGGGAATCTACAATTTTTCCACTAACTCATGGAAGAACCTATTCTAGGGCACAATAAACGTCTTCCGAAAGAATGAAGGGTCAAAATGTAATAAAGATTATGTACACACACATAAATACATATAAATTTTTTTCGCGGGGGGGGGGGGGGGGGGGGTTCGGGGGGGGGGGGGGAATCCACCCCCCAAACCCCCCCCCCCCCCCCCCCGAAAAAAATTCTGGCTACGCCCCATGATGATAATAACAACACATATGGAGTATGATACAATCCACGAATATCCACTATCCTTTATAGAAATACTTGACAATAACTTATTGACTCCTTATAGAAATACTGGTACACATCTGAATTTACTTTATAAAAGCTCTATAACTTTTCCCTGTCCTTACTGACTGTATCTAACTATTCTCACTGACTGTTTCTTACTGACTGATCTCACTGACTGTTTCTTACCAACTGCTATCAAGTAACTCTGGTTAACTAAAGGTTAAAGGTGTTTTTCTTGTTACTAGGCATAAATGTTTATAAAAGATCAAACAAACAAAAAATAATCATCCATTAAGAGCTCAGCCGATGAGTTTTCTTTAGGTAAACATTGTACACTGATTCCAGCTCACCTGGTTCCAATCTAGCACCTAGAGCGTGGATATATCAGTTGAGCAGAAGTGGATAGATTAAAGACGGTAACGAAAAACTGGTCCCAATTGGATAACTCACAGGCAGTCACGGAATCGCGAGAGCAACGGTACTCCGAGGCTTGTCCATTTAAAACCACCGGCCACTTGGTTCCACAAGGGAGATGTCAGTGAAAGCGGCTTCCCACATTGGCAGTCCTTCCACAGAATGTGACGGAATATGAAGACATTTCCGGGAAGGGGGTTGTCGGACTTCGGCCTTCACAGAAGGGTTACTGACGGAAACCTGAAAGCTTATAGGCCCTACTCCCAGAACATGGGTCAACGTGGTCGATAGGACCAACCATGGCGGTAACCGGGAAGGGGGTTGTCGGACTTGGGCCTCTGCAGAAGGGTGACTGGTGGATGCCTTAAGGTTTATATTCCCAAAACATGACATGGTCTTTACCCCTAATCAGCCCTAGTCCTGTTTCAAGAGTTTCGAATCCTTTCCAAGCCTAAGAAATCCTTTTCAATAGTCGCTCCATCACTCCGTAACGAGCTTTTTCGAAGGTGCACAACGAGAAATAGAACTACTGCATTACAAATGTTGCCAATAGACAAAATTAGTTCCATTATTTTATTATATAGGGAGTCCTGCTATCTGATGAAGGACTTATTTTTTGATGAATTTGCGTATTATATACCAATTACTATGTTCAAAATGTGGGGGGAAATTTTTAAAGAATCTCCGTTAAGACTAGGCTTATAATGTTTTACTGCTGTTTCGTTCATATTCAATGACCTTTGCTTCTTTCAATTATCAGATAAAAACTTATTGAATTAATAAGAAAAATGTAATCATTCAGATCTGTAGTTCATTAATCTGAAGTCCAAGTTAAGCTGCACTATGATCTTTTTTTTTAACTACTGCCATGTAAATTAAGTTTATAGTTCAATGATTTTTCTAATTAAACCATTTTAACTTGTTTATATTTTTTATTGTCTGGTTCATTGTTTATTATTAAGTCGAAGAAATTATTCACAAACTATTTGCAAGCTATCTATTATCTATATATGATGTTTGTTTATATATAAGGTACTTATAAGACTAATAGCAACATTACCAATGTAATTTTTTTTAATACATCAGGGAAAATGTATATCGATCCTCTAGCGTAGGGGACCTACATTGGCTTTAAAGTCATGAGCAAATACTGCTACAATTAGATATAATCAGCTCTAGACATTCTAAATTAGGAGTAAAAGGCAGATGCTCTCTATCATGTCACCTATTCATGTTGCAGTATTAGTGAATTATTTTTTTTTGTACTGTGTGCTAAACTGTTTTATATGAAAGGCCTATAGGTCTATATCTGCTTCATATAACATACAGGGGCGGACTTATGAAAGAAGTTTTGGTAGGCTGAAATGTTTAAAGAATACACTGATACACTAGCGGATCCAGAACTTTGGAGTGGGGGGGGGCGATTTTTTTCCAAACCCTAACCCTAACGCCCAGTAAACCCTAACCCTACGCATAAACGTGCATACAGCGCGCGCGCGCGCGCACACATACACACACACACACACGCACACACACACACATATATATGTATATATATATATATAAGAATAAAAAAAAGGAGCATTTCTCAACCTTCGGCGAAAAACAAAACAACTGGGGCAGCGCTATAAGGTTCTCTGGTGAAGTTCGGGGCGAAGCCCCGACGCCAAAAGCGTTTTCTTGCATTCTTTATTGCAGAAATGCATTCTCCTGACATCTACAACTCATTATCCATAAATGAAGTTCGGGGCGAAGCCCCGACGCCAAAAGCGTTTTCTTGTATTCTTCTCTGCAGAAACGCATTCTCCTGACATCTACAACTCATTATCCATAAATGAAGTTCGGGGCGAAGCCCCGACGCCAAAAGCGTTTTCTTGTATGCTTCTCTGCAGAAACGCATTCTCCTGACATCTACAACTCATTATTCATAAATGGAGTTCGGGGCGAAGCCCCGACGCCTAAAGCGTTTTCTTGCATTCTTCACTGCAGAAACGCATTCTCCTGACCTGAAGCTCATTATTCATACTATTAAAAAACGACCTTTCGAATAATTTTGTACTTGAAAAATATTCTAATTTGAATTTATAGACCCATAATACATTGCTAATAAAACCGATTTGTTCCTTGAAAAGATAGGATACCCCACGTATTTAGATTTTTACTTTGAGGATCGCCGCCGAAAAAAAACTTATTCAATAAATAGTATTCAAGAAAACTCAAGCATAAATTGTGAGTTATAGTCCCAAATTTATTTAGCTAGAAAAATATCATATTGAGTAAAGGTTGGGAAAAGGCGACTATGAAAACGTTATTTGAGTTTAGAACTCATCTCAATCATGACTCTTATACTGAAAAATTTCGTTTGAATTCTAACTTTTCCAATGCAAAGTCTTTCTTAAAATACTTATGATAACTTCATGTGAAATTACAAAAACTCTGTCTGGAAATGGGAATGGCGGTGAAAACGATTAATCCTCGCTCCTTTACTAATTTCTGCTAAAGATTGCATTTGGCATTAAAGAATAGGTATGGGGCGACTCGATATAAGAATTTAATTTATAGTATATATAAATTATATTAGTGACAAATTTTTTAAATTTTGTAATTTCTTAACTATAATACAAAAAGAAAAAGTATTGATTTGTCCGATGGGGGAAATGCGATTGCATGTATCGCCCCTCCCACCTGGTACAACCCTTTTTCATTTAAATTTACTAATGATACAATTTGAGATTAGAGTGTGGTACGACATATTTACAATGGGTCACATATCAATACGTAGTTTATATTATATAGATATTCAACTAATTTTATTAACAAACTATGATTCTCCACAAAAATAGGACCGCCCCCCCCCAGCACTCAGAGGGCTAGAGTGGGGAGGGCAGTACATGCAATCGCCCCCCCCCCCTCACCCCACCGAATCGGCCAAAATACCAGAAAGGGAGCGACATAATATAAAATTTATATATTAATTCAACTAATTTTGTTCACAAACTATGATTTCTCAATAAAAACGGACCTCCCCCCCCCCCACTCAAAGGGTTTAGGTGGGAAGGGCAGAAGAGGTAATCGTCCCCTCCCGCCACCAATCGGCAAACAGGGAAAGACATAATATAAAGATCGGTTAAAATATCAATAACAAGTTACAAGGATATAGATATTTAATTGATTTTGTTAGCAGGCTGTGATTTCTACCAATAAATTGGACCGCCCCCCCCCCCACTCGAAAGTTAAGGGGGGGCGGGATTGATACCATCGCCCCCTCCCGACCCCACCAAATTGGCCAACATACTAGAGGGGGGGGGGGCGAAATAATCTAAAAATAGGTTGAAATATAAATAATTAGTATATATTTTTAACATAAGTAATAAATTCGTATACAAATTGTGTGAATCCTATACTAAAGTTCGTCCGCCCCCCCCCCCTTTTGGGGGGGGGGTCGGCCGAGTGGGGGGGGCGATCGCCCCTACCGCCCCCCCCTGGATCCGCCAGTGCACTGATAATAATAATAATAATAATAATAATAATAATAATAATCTTTATTGTCAATTTGGAAATTTGTCTTACAATTTGTGCATTACACCTAACAAAAAACATTATAACTATAAGAAACCAAAGTGTACATTCACACCAGACGCATTCATAATTTACATGTGACAAGGTTTATATCAGATTGTTCTTATTTAATGATTTTTTTTTTAATAGGTGTTTGTCTCAAACAACTGCCCAAAGGGGGGTTGTTTTTTGCCAATGATTTTACCATCAGCATTTAGGATTCTATAAAGTTTATTTTTATTTTTAATGCTCAGATTGCCATACCAGGCAGTGATATTGAAACTTAAAATATTGCAGATGTGAGCGTGATAAAACATAGCCAAGGCCTTTTCGCTAACATTAAACGAGGACAGTTTTCTTAGTAATCGTAATCTTTGCTGCCCTTTGTTGCTGATATAATGAGTATTTGCAGTAAAATTTAGTTTATTGTCGTGACACAAGAACACTTGCAAGGTTTCATGTTTAAGACTGTTGATAAAGTTTGTTGTTGAGGGACCTTTTTATCCCTTGCTAAATTAATGTATTGCAATAACTTTTTGTGTTATTTCCTTTTCAAATGTTATGCTTCACTCTTTTAATTTCAAATCGTTCAAACTATTCAAACTAATTAAAATTACAATTGTAGGCCTACTATTTTTTTTACACATTGGGATTTCCTATTGCCTCTATGTCTATCTTGATATAAAAATACAATATGTTAAATTAAGCCTATCTGAACCCACGTCTGCGTGCATGCATTCAGTTTTCGATGCATTATCAAACTTAAATTATTATGTGGTCAGGTAACAATAGTTGTAGATCAAATGGCAATCAAATTTTTTGGGGCCGGACGGTATGGTAATGCCAGGGACGATTTTGACGGTGCGTATGTGTGTAGGCATATGTTTAAATATGAGCTTGCTCTGGCGCAAAATAGCGAGAGAAATGATTGTTGGTTCAATTAAACAGAATAAAGTATAGAGTGTATGGGAGTGCTTATGAGGAAAGAAGAGCGGATGTTTTGGTTGTGTGGGCTGGAGAGTTTCTGATAAAATCACCAGGTGGTCTGTTATAATTAAAGTGATAACAAGAAAAATATTTTTAAAAGACATTAAAAAACAACAACAAAGCTTATACAGAGTGTAATTGTATCAATTAGTTTGGATTCATCATGTAATTAAATGTGTAACAGATCCAGACTAACAATAATAAATCTGTGTGATTAGAAATATTTTTTATCAATTGTTTTCTTTAGCGCGATTTCATGCTTTTGGTTTTCTCAATGTGCTATGACCCTATCACTTGTCTGGACTAGTTAGGGAAAGGAAGGGGGAAGAGAAGGGGGTATCTGTGTTCATGTTACCGTGATCGCTTTCTAAATGCATAAAAGATGGGGGGGGGGGGTATGACTTAATTCGAATTCGAGGGCTCCTCAAGCATCGTTAAGTGGACTAATTCAAATTATATCGCCACATCTGTCAAATATAATTTTTTTCCCCTTGTCCAATACCAAACCAAATAATGATCACCAATAGTTAGTTGACAAAGTTTTTTTAATTGATTCTTGTTTTGTCAGGTATAAGAAATAAATGTGCAAAATTTCAACTTTATCCGAGATTGGGTGTAGGAAAAATAACGTGTACAAACTTTTTACCAGTCAGACAGACGATACACAGAGTGAGTCGATATAGGCGTTGTAAAAAGGACTGATGTTAAACTTGAGGGGAGACTAGCAAGAGACGTGAGTCAGAAAAGACGTGTATTAGTATTTAGTAATTCAGTTATATCTTGTTAAAATTATCATTTCATTTTTATCCCTAATCATTTGAACCTACTCATAAGTTCTATAAGTGTACATTTATAAATAAAAGTGACATTCAGCTTTGTTTATAAGACCCAAATGTATATTGATTATGAAACCAACTGGTGCTGTACATTAATTAATAGGAAAAAACGAAACAGTGATGTAATCGTCACGAAGTATGACGTGTACGGGTAATAAAACCGTTTTAAACATTTAATATGTAACATTATTAAACTCATAACACAGATTGGTGCTGTACATTTAGTACTGTATTCCTAATGACATAAGTACAACATTATAATAAAATTCCATTTTTCAGGAAAGATATTTAGTGACCGAAAACATATACTGGTACGTACACAACATTAACAACATTTTAAAAAACTTTTGGGAACAAGGCAAGCGAAAGTGATTAGTTACTTCCCATTATATTGAAATAAAAGGATGAGTTACCTCATCACTGATGTGAACTAGTGACTCCAACTATTGATATCTCATTCTTCCGCCAAAAGCAACGCTTTAAATCAATGCCTCATAAATCGATTTCATTTTTAACTACAGCTTCAGAAAGTTTACGTTCGAAGAAAACATAATGCTAAATATTTTAATCAATGATTCTCGCAATGATTTTTTTTTTTGTTAACATGAGAATGAAGATCAATAGGTGTATTTGGAACAAAAATCGAAACTCAGCATGTACATGTTTAGAATAATAATTTATATCGAATTAATTCTTCATTGTTCATTAACCTCAAACAAAATTTTAAAAAAAACATCGCTGCATAATTTTTTAAGGAAACTTTCCCGAGGTTTTCGTTCTTGAGTGGAAGGACGTAATGAAAATAGTGCCTCGTACACATTTTATGCATACTGTTATGACATGATTAGGAATTAGTTATTTGTTTCGGAAATAGGGTAAAGTTTTACTTAGCGACGATGACGTAAAGATCTTTAAAAACAAGAACGCTCTAAGTGACGCTACAAAGAAGACGATTAGTGTAGAGCAGTAGAATAGATATACGGATTTACGGACATAGCTAGTGATGGGCAAAAGTTAACTAAAAAGTTGCTAACTTTTAGTTTAACTAAAAAAAATTAGTTAAGGCCAAAGTTTAATTTAAAAAAAAAAGTTTAGTTAAAATCCTAGTTTAATTATTTTTTTTTTAGTTACAAACTAAAAAGTTTAATTACAAATTTTACAAACTTTTTTAACATACATACATACCAATAAATATTTAGATCTATGTAATTTGGAGAATATATATAATGAATAATAGAGAGGAGAATAAACACAGGTCACTAGAAAGCCTTTTGACCTTTACCCGGTCGCTATTCCCGCCAATTCAAGGTAGACTATTTGAAAGGCGAGAAAAATAAAAGTGTTCATTATATTTCTAGCAAGTTTCGCTGCTTGATAAATCCTGATTAATTCCTTGCTTCTATAGATCTACATTTTGCTGCTTTTTATTAAACACCAGTGTGTTCCTGTATTAAAGAAATATCGACTCTTTTTATTTTAAAACTTTTTACTAGATTATTACTAGAGTGTCTAGAGTTACAGTCTAGTGGCGTCTAATCTATTAGTATTAGTCTATTACTACTATTAGATCTATACATAGTCATAATAGTCTATATTTCATTATTTTAGTCTCTTAGTCTTAAGTAGAGTCTTAGTCGACTTTGTCTTAGATCTAGATGTAAATTTAAAATTATAAGTCAATAATATAAATCTATTAATTGAAATCTATATTACTTTACTTTATTAGACTAGATCTAATAGTTTAGAGATTCTACTATTCTAGAATTAGAGTCTAGATTAGATCTAGATATATTTAGATTACTTATTATACTATATAATAAGACCTAAGATGCATAGATGATAGATCTATCTATAATGACTATAATACTAATAATAGTCGTCACTATACTAGAAATACTAGATCTAATACTAAATCTAGACTAGATCTACATCTATTATAATTATACTTACTTATATCTAATCTACTATCTAGATTTATTATATCTACTATTATCTACTAGAGTATATAGATATAAATACCCATATCTAGTTATAATCATAATTATAATAATCTAAAATCTCTAGATCTAGAGCTACTAAGATATTATAGACTCTATCTAGATTTTAGATCTAGTAGTAGTAGTAGTAACTAGTATTTCTTTGATTATTTTTAGATTAAAATATTAATTATTTGATCTAGGTCTAGTAGCTAGATCTAATTCTAGATCCAGATTATATTTCTGATCATTTCGTTTGTGGAAGATATTAGATCCAGAATATTCTAGAATCTAGAGTTAGTTAGAGTCAACATGCAGTTTTATCATTACTTCTAAAGGTAACTTATACTAGAACTTGGACAATGACTTCTAATTTCTTTCTATAATAGTATCATTCTAGTGATTCTATTAAGATCTACATCTATCCCATAAAGACATTTAAATCTTTTTTCATGTGCACAAATAAATGTTTATTACATTTTGCTAAAGAGATTGGTTGTGCTTTATATTTTTCATGTTTGGCTGTTTGTCCTTAAAAAAGGTCAAAATAGTTAGTAAAAGTTTAACTAAAGTTTCTTAGTTTAGTTTAACTAATTTTTTCAATTTGTGATTAACTAAAAGTTTAATTACTTTTTTTTAGTTCAAACTTAGTTTTAGTTTAACTAAAAAAAAATTAGTTTAGTTCCCATCACTAGACATAGCTGACATCGGACGATTCCCTTCGTGATTATTAAATATATTTGTAGAACAACATCAGCGTCGACTACATATTTTGATTGTTTCGGCCTTTCGCCGGTGTTACTGAAGTAGTTTGAGTTCAGTATTACTTCCAGTCAGACGTAGATCTACACTAGTTATATTTCAAAGAATCAACACCGCGCGGAAGCCTTAACAATACATATGGCTCTGAGACATGGACACTATATAAAAAACAACTAGGACCTCTTAACACTTTCACCAAAGATGCTTGCGCTCCATCATGGACACACGGTGGCAGGACCGCACTACAAACTTGCGATAGTATAGAGGGACTTCTTATGGTCCGACAGCTACGCTGGGTAAGGCACGTATCCCGGTGAGCTAAAAGGTGGTCGACGTAACAGAGACGCCCCACGGAAACGCTTCAAAGACCAGCTTAGGCGTCAACTTTCCTTGGCTGACATAGAAGAGAGCACCTGGCTGCATGCGGAACGAGACAGCTGGAGGTCACTCACTAAGGCCGCGGGATACACATTTGAGACCAAAAGAAAATCTGCTGCCGAGGACAAACGCAGACGACGAAAAGAAAATCTAAATCGACCACCTGCGGACAATGGTTATGCTTGCCCTGGATGTGGCAAAATATGCAGGTCACAGCTGGGGCTGCGCAGCCACGGGAAATACTGTATTCCACATTAATCTTCGGACTCGAAGACAACCCTTATATATCATAACATATTGAACATGCCAAATTTTTAAAAAAATTCTTTAAAAAAATAACAAAAGCTTATATTGAGTGAAATGGCATACATTATTTTGAATCAATTGTGTAATTAATATTTTAGTACATTAAGACTAACAATAATAAATTTGTGCGATTGAAAATGTTTGTTATTGTATTTTGTTTCACGTCAGTTTCATGCTGATAGCTATCACTTTTGTGGACCAGTGCAGTTTGGGTGAGCTATTATTTGGATAGGGTTTCCGTGTAGCCTTCTCGAAAACCATTTTTAAAAACGTTAATGGAGTCTGAATTCGATGGAAGGTCGACTGAGCCACTGAGCTTTCCAATCCGATTACCTATGAAAGTAGAAGATTTTATAGTCTTTTGTTTAAACATTTTAGCGAACGACCTATTCTCTACACAAGGATTTGTCCTCTTAGCTAAGTAGGCCCTACTGTCTCGATATGAAACAAAATTATTTTAATTACGACTAATGGACCTCATTCACCAATCCTAAATAAACACATTTAGCTACGTCATAATATTGATAAATCAATGAAAAATACGTATCACGTGACAGCCTTTATGGATTACATAATTTGTATAGAAGATATATAGCCTAGAATCACGTGGCTAAATATGTTTGTTTACGATTGGTGAATGAGGTCCATTTTCTTTTATTGTTTCGTGTGTTGTCATCAAAAATAAATAATAGTGCAAAGTTTCAACTTGATCCGAGACTGGGAAGTGGGAGACATAACGTGTACAAGATTTCACCCAAACAGACATATTGAGTTGATAAAACTTTTGTAAAATGGCTTGTTCTATTGTTCAGTGAAAAAAAGCCTACCACACTGCTTTGAACAAATTAAGCTACCATTTCAGAACTGGAGTAATCAGGAGACACTCTCAAGAGCTTCTTCAAGGAATGCGATATCGAGTTTCACAGCTGGGAAGCACTGGCTCTTTTGAAACACATACAAATAATCATGGCGTGAAGCTGTGAGTCTCGGAGTCTCGAGATTTGAAGCAACAAAAAGCTGAGAACTGCAACTGACCAAATCTACCCATGCCAAGTATGCGGTCGGCTTTATAAAGCGAGGATTGGACTTTGCAGTCATCTTCGAGTCCATAGGAAATGAGAAATGTGCTCATCTTCGATCACAAAGGAGGAGCTATACATTAGTTAATAGTGCTCTCTGCAATAGTGCAATATATATATTAAGGTCGACACTATCTCTGCTCTGTATACGTGTTTCCCTAAGATAGAAATGCAAGTAACTATCTTGACCATAATTGGATCTTATCTAGCATGGCATGAAAATGTTAAGAAGAAAAAAGATTGGGAATTGAAGAGAAGGTGGTTCAGAAGAAACGCTGCACAGCAAAATCATGAGGGGAGTTCGGAAGAAAAGAAATATATATATATATATATACCGTACGGCGAACCGGCACCTTTTTCAATGTGGGGACAAATGTATTACTTTTCTTGTATTTTAACAGAAAGAGTTAAACAGTGTGGAATACATTCAACAGTGTCAGTCACTTATATAACAACATGGTTAGCAAGATAACATGGCAGTGGCTTAATATTTTGTGTAAAAAAAATTCGGACAATATTTTGGGGGCCCACCTTAAGTTGGGGCCCGGGAGGACTTTCGAATTTTGACTTCCCCTCCCCCATCCTAGCTACGCCACTGCGGCATTGTCCGTGGTTATTCAACTGAAACTTTAAACTGAAAACTGAAAAACTTTAAATTTAGGATCCCCTGGGTTTGGGCGGAGGTGCTAACATATCTTACAGCAATGATATAATCCTGCCAACTTTCAACAAGATTGGTCAGACTGTTTTGATTTTTACAAATAAAAGACAGACATTTTATTAGATTGGAACACATGAATGCATTGGGAAAAAAAAACAATGGAGATAGAAGAAATTAATGTTGATACTGACATGTTAGAAGAGAGAGAGAGAGAGAGAAAATAAATTTAAAAAAAGACAGCATCAGCAAGAGCGAGAAAGAGACAGAATGAGATTGAGACAGAGAGAATTGAGACGGAGAGATTAAAGAAGGAGTGTCCGTATGTTACGAGTGTTTCTGAGACAAAAAAAACAACAACACTTTGTTCTTTTATATTACTTGATAATTGTACTTAGAATTGGTATTGAAGAACTGTAACTGTTAAGGCTATAGTTCCCCAATTATCTCTTGCGTTAAAACATGACTGCTCAAGTAAACACACTATACTTATTCACTATAGTCAAGCAAGATTACATTAAGCTTGTTAGGTCTCACCAAGTCTGCTAATTGATTTTTTTTAAAAATCTTTATTATATATTAGTTCCTATGTTTGAAAAACAGAGAAAGGGAGGGGGAGAGAAGAGAGAATAACAGAGAGAAGAGAGGAAAAGATAGAGAGATAGCAAGAGATTACAAGAAAAAGATAGAAGACAAGGGACAGAAAGAGTGGAAGAGAGAAAAAATGAGAAAAAGAAGAGAAGGAAAGAAAGAGAATGAGAGAAAGGAGAGTTTGAGAGAGAGGAGATGGGGGGGGGGGAGAGAAATAGAAAAATATTGAGAAACAAAAAGAAGAAAGATGAGAATTGAAAAAAAAAAAAAGTTTTTTTTTTTTAAGAATTAGATCTAGATAGAAGTCTACAAAGTATTCAGTCTAGTGAGCACATAATTACATGTCTGTCTATAGTAACTGTACATAAAATCGATTTTAATATTTACAACTGTTAGAACTACTTTTTTTTATACAAAACTCAACATAAATTTAAGTATCTATGGCAACACTGGTTTCTCCCATATGATCCTAAGAAGAAAAATAAAAACAACGAAAAGCGATTTTAACATTGAAATGGTTATCTTACCTTCGCTTAAGTTTTCCTTACTTCCAAGCCAGTCATTCCTGAACAGTTCAATGCACATGGGTGTATAGAAGCGTGTGTGTGTGTGTATGTGTACCTAGTACATATATAGACAAGGATACCGTGCTGGGGTTTGTTTGCTACACGGTCAAGGATTATGAAAGATATCTACACTTACGGTTTGAAGATTTGATATTTTCGGATCGATACTGATCGATTTAAGGGACGCGTGACAAATCAATGGGAGACCTCAAGGAAAAGTTGCTTAATGTAGACTTATTCTTGAAGGCCTACTCAATCACTGCCATCTGGTGTTGAATCTTCAAGCAATTAACAACCGGGGACTTCCTTTCAGTTTTAGTGTGGGGAAAGTTGGGTAAGGGGGGGGGGGAATTAGGAACTGAGTGTTATGAAGAGCTCGCTTTTACGAGTGCGGGGAGCTAAAACCATTTTCTACACATATCTAGATCTTTGTTGCATGTTAGAAAAGGCTGTCTGGTTGTGTGGTATGCGCCGTCGTTATATGGTCCCGGGTTTGAACCCTGCATGCCGCAATCCCCCCGCCGTCCTGTGTGGAGGTTTTGGCTAGGATGTAATAATCTTCAAAACTAAAGTAACCTCTGAAAAAAATGTAGAACAAACAGAAATGTTTTGTATACTAGGCCTTCATGAGGCGTTTGTTTACAACTACATGTGTTGTGTTTCCCGAATTAAGTTCCTTTCCGCGAGGCCTGAATAAGTGTTGCACGAATTACTGGAATAATGAACTAGTAGGCCACCACTTCAAATAATCTTTCCCCTAAATAGCTCAGAATGTGTGCCAAGTGTTCGTTATGGAAAGCGTTTGTGAAACACTTGATCTAAAGTAGGACAGCAAACGTTTTGTTTTGTACATCATGTGTTGCACTCGTTTTACAGCTAATATTTGCAACATATAGAAAGAAATTGAGATGCTAGACTTGGCTACCTAGAAGGGGGCTCGAGGTTCGACACCCGACTCGGGCAGAGTTGTTTACTGAGCGCCTAAAGGCAGCACGGAAAACCAACTCCTAGATACCCCCTCCCCCCCCCCCAACTGGTCCACAAAAGGGATTGGACCAAAAAGCGCTCTGAGCATGCTATAAGCATGAAAGTAGCGCTATATAAAAGCTATAATAAGCTATATGCTATACAAAGATATGGCACTATGCTTACAAAGACCGCATCACAAATGAAGAGATTAGAAACAGAATTAATACAGCAATCGGAGCCAACAATGATCTGCTGTGACTACTGTCAAAACAAACGCAAGCTTTAACTCTACGGTTATATCACAAGGTTCTCAGGGCCCACAAAGACCTTCCCACAGGGAACAGTACCAGGAAAGAAGATGAGGCGGAAAGAGAAAGTGATGGGAAGACAACATAAAAGAATGGACAGGGATAGGTGAAGATGAAGTCTATGAGGTTTATGTTAATACTACTTTGTATACTAAGTCAAACAAAGTATACTCTACATGTTGGTCTATGTAGTATGCTAATTTTATTTTTGATTACAAAGTTATCAACTCACTCTGTTAAAAAGTTTGTACACGTTATTTCTCCGACACTCAATCTCGGATCAAGCACAATTATTTCTTTTACCTGACAACACAGGAATCAATGAAAAAATAAACCCATTGGTAATTAATTATTTTGTTTGGTATCTCGAACAAGGGAAAGTGGTGGTATAAGCTGAATTAATCCCTTTTATAGGTCGCCGCCCTAAGTTTAAATAAACAACATATAAGTATACAATCTTCTTTAGTCATTTATTGTCTAGATCTATTACAAATTTAATTACATGAGAGATCCAAACTAATTGATACAATTACACTTCGTATAAGCTTTTTTATTAAAGTATTTTTAAAATGTTTTTCTTGTGATACAATGGGTTGAAATAATACTTCTTGGGATTATCCATTTGTGTTGAATAGTTTTGATAGAGAAGTAAAAGAAGAAAAAAATCCTCTTTCAGACCAAGCGGTCCATAGGGCAGCAGATGATATATTTTGATACTTTGTGTTTTTTTTTTTTTTTGGACACATCGGCCCAATGATGATCCTCTGTTTCTGTGGCCCGCGGTTAACGAGGGTGTCATCAGGGCCAGCTCAACGACCAAACGCCCTTACTTTTCCGCAACTAATATCAAGTACCCATTAGAGCTGGGTGGACTAACAGGCACCCTAAAAAATCCCGCAATTAATAATCCTAGTCTTCACCAGGATTCAAACCCAGGACTATAAGCCAAGCGCTTCACCACTCAGCCACCGCGACTCCTGATGGGGATGTAATTAAACTTAAATCTAACAAAAAGTATATTCAAGATATTAATCTAGAAACTTCTTTTTTAGTTTCCTTGTTATGTAATGCAAGCAGATCGTATCACTACATTCGGACATTGACGTTATAGGCCTTTTGAGAGAATTGAACCCAAACCAATGTCCGTCATTCCTGCACTGAATGAGACGTACAGAAGAGAGCCAACACTAGGTGCAAATATTGAAATGTGTGTAAACAGAAAGAATAACTGATGTCAACATGGTGTGGTATGATGCGGTAAGACAAATACCCAGTACCACATCTAGAAGGCCAAGTAGTTCCAGTATCTCACTACTGTACCACCGAGGACATCAGTCAACAAATCAGACTTGGATAACCAGTACATCATAACACTGGGAAAACAAGAAAGACTTGAACTCTGCAGGAGTACAACATTCATTAACTCAGTTACGCATAATATTTTCATTTAATTACTCATGAACCAATCCTAATGCTCTCCGCTGGTCTCTTTTCAACCTTTTGAAGCAAGAACTTCATTACAAAACTTGTCAAAAGTGTGTCACATATTTGAATTTAACTTTGCAGGTCAAAAAAAAAAGAGATGCTATTACTGAAGTAGCTAATATAAGCTCCTGTAAATCCATTCTGATACCGTTTTAAAAATTTAGACACCAAAATACAACAAAAGAAAAAACCAAAAGGAGGATTAGTTTTCAAAATAGTTTATTTCCAAAGTCTTGCCGCCATCAAAGTTGAGCTAGCAAAACAAAACTGCTATGCAACCCACATGAAGTGACACAGTTATACCACAAGTAGCAGACATGGACAGTGTCTTGACTTCCTCAAACATCACCCAGCTCAGGGCTGAACAGACATCCAATGTTGGGAAACCAATCGTACTTAGTTCTTGGTTTAAATGTCCACTCTTAACGCTGTAAACAAAAAAAAATCTAATACATGATAGTTTAATTTGGGGCGATGCTTTAGTAGCGAATGTTACTTTTCTTGTATGAAGTGAGAAGATTGATGAGGAATTAGAAAACAACAACCTTCATCTTCAAAAGAAACCCCCTCGTAGAGATGTGAGCACATTCTTTGTAAATGACATACTGCTACACGAAATAATGGTCTATAGCTATGTAGCCTACACAACAATAGTACAACAGAAGTTTATGTAACTCAGATCATTGATTACACGGTCACTGCAATAGCATACATTTCAAATTAGAATGTTTGTACAAGGCATGTGCAATGATTTCTACACTGGAGTCAACAAAGGACCAGTCCAGAGAAGATACCCAAGACTCAACTTATGACCAGTACAAGAAACACATAGACAAAGACTTTGTATCATGAGAATGACTTACAGAGGAACAATGCTTAATCAGGACAGAAAGTCTGTTTCCACTGAGTGATTTCTCTGCTAGGAGCACATAGAGAGAAGAAAGTAGAAACAAGTGTTTCTGATGTTTTAGCTTGACAACTCTCAAATCTAAATAATAAAGACAACAAAAAGTCATCAGAAAAAAAAATCATATAATCTTAAAACCGATGACTTCATGTACAAACAGTGATTGACTAAAATGTGGATACTAGCTTGTTACTAGCTTGCCTTTATCTCTCATTGATATGTAGAACTGGCACTAGAAAAATCATTGTTCTCCTGTTCTTTGGCTTATAATTTCATAGATATAGTTTCAAATATTCAATTTGTATCCTCATTTAAATATTCAACTGAATCCCTAATCAAATAATTTTGGCAATAACATTCTAGTTTAAGTGTTTGCAGAAGTACAAATGATTTTGCTTTGTGTAAGAAATAGGTTGAAATTTGTAGTCTAATTAGTTTCAGTATTGACTTCTACAGTCAAACTTTCAATGTGGCTGATCCACATTGAAGTAATTTCAATGTAACTTTTACAGTGATGAAAACATCTAGAAAATGGATAAATTAAAGGTTTTACAATCTTATAGGTTTCAGGTTTTCAGTGCATTTTTTGGAGCAAAAATCAAAGCTTAAAAAGACAAATTCAAGGCTAATTCAATCATCATCATTACAACATTGAAAATTAATCCTAAGATTATGTTTCTAACATTTACTTGATACAAGTCACAATATTCGACATTATGAATCAAACTTAAAGCTTGTGAAAAATGATGGACTTTTCAGCTGTTGTTTTATTCTACAAGTGTTATCTATTAGAAATAGAGTTTGAATTACTCATCTCAATTACTAGCACTAAACTAAAATTTAAAAAAATATTTTTTCTAATTTTATCATTTATACGCTATAGGGAAAAGTTTTAGTTGTTTGTCTGTTGTTTTTTTTTTTGGGCATTAATATTTGATTTAAAAATTTCAACACAAATTATAAGGTTTTCTCTCCTATGTATGGTTAGACTTAGAGTTAAACATTGGAAACTTAACATTTTTAAGAGAAATGTATAAAATAAAATAAAATTTAAATCAACATAAGATATATATATATATATATATATTAAGGATACAAAATTTTAATAATGCTAGTATTATTATTTTTTAAAGCACATAAACAACTGATTAAGCTTGTATTATACCTGTACATTTTTTTGTCTAAAATTAAGAAAGAATTGAGTTTAAAAACAGATTGTGATATTATAATACTGAGAACTCAAATGTTATGAGAAAACCGCCCAGGCTGAACCCATTCTAATAAAACACAATTCTCAGTGTCAACTCTTCTGGTAAGTTTGATTAAAATCTATTTCAATTGTACAAAGACAAGACATACTTATGCCTGTGCACTTTATTTCAAAGAAAACAGTTTTGTGTTAGCACATTCTAAAGAGAGTGAACTGGATGACAAACTGTACATAAATACATTGGTTCATGGTAGCCAACAGAAACAAAGACACAGGGATTATAGAGATTTCATCTTTTGAAACACACACAAATAATCATAAATTATGAGAGATGAAAAACTTGAAGCAAATCATAAAATAAACATTTTATAAATGCTTTAAAAAAATGATATAATTGGGGACCAAACTTTTTGTTTCCATACAATGTGCCTCATAGGGCTCAATATGCAGTCAACTTTTCACTGATCTGTAGTCTTAGATTAAATATTTATTTGTACATTTCTGAAATGAGGAGATTCCAGACAGATACAACAGTAAATGACAACACAATCAGTCTCACACACATATTTCTGAAAAGTATATACAGATGATAAGAGAAGAACTGCAAACAATCCACCATAGAAACTAGTTCAGTACTTTTGATAAATGAGTTTGAAAACACAACCTGTTTTAGTCAGGATTACAAATGATAAGCAAGTACCACAAAACAAACTCAATATTTCTATTTTCAACTGCAGGCTCCCATTCCTAGGTCACACATCAAAAGAAATGTATAAGTTCCTTTGTTCAGCTTACAAGAAGAGGCTTCAAATGAAGGAGATTATTGGTGTTAGACACTTCAGACAAACCATGTAACAGCAATCACATGATCCATTTCCTTTTCATACAATGAACATGCTTATAACTAAGTTATATTACTGATTTTTTTAAAAGTCACAAAATAATATTTGTAAAAAAAAATGTACAAAATAAAATCAATACTTTAATAAATCATTTAAAAAGAATATGAATCTAAATATTATAAAATGCCCACAAAAATTTAGTCATCCAAATTTAAAAGGTATATTTTCACACTGTACTAAGCATAAGATGCAGAGTTACTTCGGAACAGTATGTTTTTGCTGAAGGGGTAAATCCAAAAGTTGTATTTAATTATAAAGTGTAAATCTAGAAACAGCATGTTTTTTAAATTAAAGTGTTTTTCATTCAATAGGAAAAAGTTATTACTTTTAAAAAAATGTAATATTGAACAAACGAAAGGTTGTGCTCATTTCTCTTCCAATGATATGTCACAAACTCAGGACAGACACCCAAACAGACACACATCACAAGATTTGAACTGAATGCTATACTATGATAAGTGGAATGAGAGTTGCCCCTCTTTTGCAGCTTTGCTGAGCCTCTCTCTCATGACTTCTATAGAGGAATAGTCTGGAAGTTTCAGATAGTTCACACAGGTCATTACAGAAGGTAAGTAACTGTCAGGATCATCTGAGCCTTCTGGCTGCTTTCTTACTACTGTCATTGGAGGATTCAAGCTTTTAAAACCTACAAATTTTAAATAGAGTAAATGAATTAAGAACTATGAACAATCATAAGTATAAAGCTAAGTAAATAGGAAATTATTTTTTTTTAAACTATTATGTTGTTTTAAAAATGAATGCACTTTTCTTTGATAAACTAGTTTTTTAGTTAGTCAAGAGGTAAGTTGGGCCAACAAGAATTGAATATTGTAATTCATAGCTATATTTATATTTGAGGTCTTTTTTAATTAAAGTATTTGAGCTCCAATTAGTGGGATTATCTTCAAGGTTTCTATTTATTATAGATTTGTGTTAAGTTTATATAGAAACAAAGAATCCACTTGATGAAATCATTGTAACTTGATGTTCACACAATTTCAGCAGAAATTCACATAACAATTACATTCCAATCCCCTTCTTGTCTAATACTAAACAAAGGACTTATGACAATGCAGTTATAAAAACTGATTTGCCATCAAAAACAAATTAATTAAAATCATAACTATAAATGAAACTCTTAGCTCTACATTTGTCTCACACAAAATACAATAGAAAGCTACAAATGTTTTATCTTACCACCAACAGGTAGCCTTGGTGAACCAGTGACAAACTGAAGAAAATCTCTCTGCTCCATGGTATTGTAACTGCTGAGCACTTCAAAGAGGAATTTTACTGCCTGTGAATCATGAGTGTACCCATGGTCTGGTCGACAACAATCCATCAACATGCGCACATCCCAAACATCAGCAATATTGCCACAGAAAAGTTGTTCCAACTTTTTGTAAAAGCAAATAATTGTGTTCAATTATAAAACCATTAGTATAGAAATAGTGGCATATATAAGCCACATAATTCCTTTAATTCTTTTTTCTAGATTTTGTTAATTCAATGTTTAGAAAATATTAATTAAATCTTTAAAAAACTAGACCATTTGACTAGAGAAAAAAATATTAAATGTTTGAACTTTCCCTCTATTATCATTCTATCTTATTTTGATCTTATGTTAAAGTGTTTTTTTTCTATGGAAGATTGCAACAACTAGAATTACTGCTCTAGTAGCTTTCTGGAAAGTGGCATCTAAATGAATATTTGCTACAATTCTATTGTGTCTATACTCACTTCTTCAGGATAAAAGCACTGTAAAGTTGACAAAGGAAACAGAGATTCAAAGCCATCTCGAAAAGCTTCAAACTGTCTACTAATGCCCTCAACTAGAGTCCAGTGCATTACAAGCTGTTGAAATATATGTTTGTGATTAGGTCTAAAGCTAATAAGGCTTCTATCTATAAAAAGGTCTAAAGCTAATAAGATTTCAAACTGTGATAAGTCTAAAGTTAATAAGGTTTCTTTTTTTAACTGTGAAAAGGTATAAAGCTAATAAAGTTTCTAAGGCAAGCAACTATAAAAAAAAGACCAAAAAAAAAAAAAAAAAAAGGTAAGTAGATCAATTCATACCTGCAAGTACTCTTCCAAATTGTCTATAACCACCTGAATGTCCCTTCCACCTTTACACAATTCAATATTTTCATTGCCTGGTAGGACAAAGTAAAGGTCAAGATCCTCCAGTGAAGAGCCATCCATTGTAAGAGATGCTGTGGCATGTTTCTTTTCTTCCTCAGTCTAAATAACAAAACACATTTTTTAAATTAGTTTTTCATTGCTGGAAATTTTGTTCAATTTAACTTTATGGAACAACATTTCATGAGCTTTTCAATAAATGAAGCTAAATAAAACTAAGCCCTGGATTTTTGCTTTGATCAAATAAAAAATGTAATAAGTAAAGATTCAAGCGACTCAGTTTGATGAAATTAGAGAACTTAATGCAACATTATAGTAACAAATATTTCACACAGAGTTCACAGTTAAAGAGTTAAATTTAGATCTCTGTATGCTAACTTATAATAATAATACTCTCTACAGAAGAAGAGTTGGCTAATCCTTACCAACGTCTTATCACTACAGATCTGTTTCTTCTGATGTACCAGATTCTCCAACTGCTGAAAAGAACTGGCCAGTACTCTGTCAACATGATATAAATCACTGGAACATAGGGAGTTTTCTTGGGATAAGATCCATTTATAGAACACTCGACTCAGAGGTAAATCAATCTGTTAAAAAAATAATAATTATCATAAATACTATATTTCATTCATTTGTTACTGCTGACTTGGAGATGTGGTACACTAGAGCTAAGTGGATGTCATTTATAGAAGTTTAAAAAATACATATTCATACATTTAAAAATATATGATTATATAATTTTAAAAAAAATTTACATAAGTAAATAAAAATACTTTGATGAAAAAAAAACATTTTTTTAAAATTATCATGTAAAATAGTATAACTGTTAAATATATATATATATATATATAATGTTGTTTTTTTTTTACCAAAATAAAATTATTATCAATTATCTCACCATTCTGGAGTCCATCAGAGCCTTAGCCATGAACTTTCCAAGAAATTTAAATTTGGCTTTGACTTTATTGACATGGGCAGCTTTAGAGTTACGGTGCAATGGGAGAGGGAAAAGGCCACCAGCAGACTGTGTGTACTCCACTTTGACATTAGGATCTGCAGGGCTGGTGGCTGTAATGCTGTCCCCTCGCCACAATTCCAGATCAGAACGTTGAAGTTCTTTAGAAACTAAGGCATAGAACTCCAAGGTTGGTCCCAGGCCAGTACCAACCTGAAAAAAAAATAAATTTTCAATTACTATTTTATAATGACTGATATTTAAAAGCATTTTCTAAGTGCAGACAGGGCTAGAGAGTAGTTTGTTATTATATGAGATACATGTATATCTGGTTCAGGCAGTCTGAGCAGTCAATGATAATCATAGCTTAATACTTTTTTTATAACAGGTTTCAGATATCTGTCTCACCAACAATAAAGAAGTGGTGGTTTTTTTTTTAATAAAAACTTGATTTTTTTTAATTCTTTATGAGCATGAGCTTTACTTTTGTTTGTTTCTCTAGTTATTAAAATGAGTGAATGAAAAGGAAATCTACCCTGAGTCCGTTAAAAAGCTTAAACAAACACTGTGAGAAAGCTTTTAAATCTCTGCAGAGTTATTAAGCAAAAGCAACAAGAACTTTAGAAACGTGAGAATGTTCAGAAATAAAACTGCATATTAAAACAAAAATTAAAGATCACTTATACTTAGTCTTACACACTTTCATGCTAGCATACATGGAAGATGCAAGATGTTTACAAAAAGGAGATCTGGATCTAGTTAAGAGAACTGACGCAATAGGTTTGTAAAGCATCAGATCTAGAGTCTAGATCTAGAATTTAAACAAAATATTTACTAGAATTAGATCTATTTTCTACTAATCTAAGTCACGAGTTCATCTAGATATAATGCATAAATTTTGTTTCCAGAAGATTTTAAACACGCTATCATTATGTATCAATATCGAGATCTCGAAAGACACATATAGTTGGCATACCACAAGAATATGACATACATTCAATCCAAGGTCAACATCTATTCTAGTATATGTGCTACCATCTGCATGTAGATTATTCAGATTTCCATTAATTTCAGGAAAATTCCCATTACTGATTCTTTACTATCATTAGTTTAGTTAAAAAAGCGGTCTCATAAGAAGCAGAATTCTAATTGTATTTAAATTAAGAACAAAGTTGTCCAACATTATGGATTTATGGCTGACAATAAACAGAAGTACATGTGTTTCTATCTCTTATATAATTAACTAAATGAGCAGTTAAAAAAATAACATAAATGAAATGTGAAAAAATGTGATTAACTTAAAAAAAAAAATTTCCAACTGAAATATTTTAATCTGAATGTAGAAAATTCATGCTTCTCAGAACCAAACAAACAAAAGATTTACAAAGCATACCTAAGATTTCACTAGTAAATGACTTTACCTCATTTTCATAGTGAATCTCTAACATAGTTCGAGCATTGGTAGTACCACCCATATCTTCCATGACTTTCTCTGCTTGTTTTAGAATGTCTTTACGACTAACTTCTCTCTGAAATATAATTTAAACTATTTCAAGATTAATCCATTAAAAAAAAAAAGAATAATTTTTGACATTAGTGTCACTAGAAATTAATAATGCAGAGAGAAAAGTTAAGTATCAAATGAATTTTCATTGGTTTAGATTTTTTTGTTTTTACAAAGAAGTATTTACCCTCTTTCTATCTAACCGGGGTCCAACCCTCTCACTATCATGGGTAGAGCTTTCTCCTGCCTGATCTTGTTGAAGTCTGAGTACTGCACGATCTCGATCAAAAGTTGTGGCAAAGAATAGCATTTGTCTTGTATCAAATGGCAGTAAAAATGGTCTTCATTGCAAGAAAAAAATATGAACAAAATTAAATGGAAATGAATGCATATGAAATCTTGTAAAAAAATATATATACTCTTGTTTTTAACTTACGCTGCTTGTCCTATCTCTGGAAGCCAATTTGGCAAGTTTCCAGTCATGATTATAAGAGGATCTTGCAACTGACGATTAGCTTTAGCAGTTAATTTGCTGCTAATAAATTCTGTTGCAGGTATTACTGGATTTGGTAAAAATGAAATCTGAAATAAAGGAATATATATATTTATATATATCAGACCTGCCTACCAAAAAAAGTCCAAATGCGTAACACTGATGGTCAAAATGCGTATTTTGGCACCAGAATGCGTAACACTTAAGCGATCCACTATTTTGTCATATATATATATATATATATATATATATATATATAATATTAGATCTAGATGTCATGATTAGATCTACAATCTAAATCTAGATCAATAGAATATAATATTATAATCTACTCTAGATCTGGGCTCGAGAGTTTTACCGATGCCGTGGATCCGCTACAAACGTAGGTCTACTCCAAACTTTCGTAGGCCTACCTTCATCTTTGATCTATTCTATACCAAGACTAAGAATCTAGTCTAGATCTAGACTAGATGGTAGTAGATGTTATCGATCTAGATCTAGTCAATCTAAATCATGCTACAACTAAATTGGATCCAGAGTGTAGAGTAATGAAATGTAATAGAACCATGACATTTATTTTTTATCATTTAGCGTAATGACTAGCTAGACTAGATTCTAGTTAGATCTATTCCTGTATAACAAGTTATCTAGATTCTAGATCTAGAATCCAGATCTCGATTAGATATCTACAATGTCACTCAATGTGTTTTGAATAGATAGCACTTCGATATTTTTTTCTATACCAATGAATACAGGAATCAGGGATTCAACATAGATCTAATTAATTTCTACTAATGAACTTACAAAAAAAAAAAAAAAAAGTCACGTTGGTGTATCAGCTAACTGACGGTACCAACCTGGTACCAACCCGCCACTTCCTCACTCTCGCGTTCTTCATTTCTAGACTAAATCTAATTGCTGTTAAGAACCAATCAACGTATAGATCTGGACACAATGTGTTCCCCTACCTTTTCTGTCCCCCCCCCCCCCCCCCAACAGGACGACTTAGCGTGACCTCCGTGACCGCTCGTAAGCTAGTCAAGAGAGGGAAAAAAAAAAGGATACGAAATGCGTAACGCGACGGGTTAAATGCATATTCGCGTACTGACGGTCATTTTTGGGAGATTTTGCGTAACGAATACGCATTTTTATATAATGAAATGTCAAGCTACGTAAAAAAATTTGCATTTAACCACTTTGTTTGTTTATAACATGTAAACAGCAGAAAAGTATAATGCTCAGCTATTACTATCAACCACTTGTAACTTTTTTTTAATTTCACTTAAAGCTTTTAAAAACAACAAAGTAATACTGAACTGTATAGTTTAATATAGAACATGTTTGATTAGTATAGGAATGTCCTTAGAATCCCAAGTCCAAAATCCCAGTTTTCATTGTGGTTTGAATTCATAAACTCTAGGATCATAAACCAAGCACTTTACAACTTAGTCCACCAAACCTCTAATAGTGTGCTTTAAATCTACAATTTAAAAAAATGTTTAAATCTGAATAGTGATCTACTTACATCAAACATTGATGACCAATGCCTATTTAGAGCATGTAAAACTCTTAGCAAGGCAATTGTTTCTAAAGAGGCATCTTGAACAGTAACAGTAGCAGGCAATTTGTCCAAAAGAAAACTTTGAAGAACTGGTTGAGTCACAGGGCTACTTGCTCGAGAATCTTTTCATAGTGAAAGCAAAATTATAAATTTAGTGAAATAATTTAGCTTTAAGATCCCAAATACATAAATTATTGATAAATAGGCCACTTAAAAATCAACTGTAGTTTGGTGCTTTGTCAGAATGAAAGGTAAGGAAAAATACCTTTTTTCTTTGAAGATTTAGATCCTTTTGACTCAGCTTTTGTCTTTTTTGGACTAGTGGCCATAGTTTCTTCTTGTTCTGTAGCAGGGCGATACCTGATCAAATTGACATGTAAAATTCTACATACTTAGCCTAGATAAACTGATCAAAATAAAAGTACTAATATATACATTCTAACATTTAAAACAAAAAAGTAGTTACCCATTAAAGAACAGCTTTTACATGTTCTTCTAAACAACATTGTAACTCAATTTGAACCATTATCAAAGTCAAAAGTAATTTAAAACTAATTTGTTTCATTTTCATTCTTCACAAAATGTTTTTAATTGCTTAAAATTTAATCTTTAATAGTTTCCCTTAGTAAAAGATTCAGATTTTTATCCCTATCAAAATTGTTTTTACTAAGAATGATGTGTTTGATGTGGAGTGCTTAAATTTTCTCTATTTCCTTCTGCATGATTTTTCCAATGGTAGTGACATAATTTCTTCAAAATGTGGAAAATTATAACAGAAAGTTAAACGAATGGATTTTTATTGTGGCAGATTTATCATTCTATAATAGTTATTTCCATGCTATCATACCATAATCAGTGTGCTGTTGTACTTCTCTATTTTTGGACATGCATGGGGCAAGTTATCTGTTAAAGGTCTCTGTGCTGCCTTTCTGCACTAGAGAAACATAACTCACTTGAAAACCATAACAGGCTTTATAACACTGGGATTCGCCTCACATTTATATAAGATAAATCATTCTACTATGATACTTCAATGTAAGCAAACCTCACCAGATAGTGTGAGTTTGAACCCAAATACTTGTGTTGCCAAATGGAGAGTCAGTATCACCATCACTGAAATCTCCCACTTCTGTCCCTCCATGACACACAAACTGTTTGACTGCCTGATAAACTGTCATGTTGTAAGGCAGCACATGGTCTCCAATGAGGAATTCCAATCTGTGTCTGGGAGATGTAGCAGATATCATAATGGAGGCCATCTGCTCTTCCATTTCTTCATCTGAATTATCATCATCACTTAATTCTTCATCTCCTCCCTCCTGATAAAGAAATACAGATTTTTATAATGTATTTAAATAAGTGTTTCTAGTAGTTTAGTAAGATGATCATAGAATGTTTTTGTTATTATGCTAAGCCAACTCCATATTAAAAAATGTAAAATCTCAAAAATGATAAGATAATGTTTTTTTCTTTATTTTTTTTAAATTTTTTCCTTTTATAGTGCAGTGCATTCTAGTCTCAAGTCAACAGTTAATCAGTCAAGAGATGATCAAATCACAAATAATAAAATAATAATAACAATTTCAGTGGGAAAAAAAGCTTGTTAAAATGTAAAACTAAAATGTACCCTTGTCTTGCCAAAACCTCTGACTAACAAATATTTTTCAATAGCCTGTACAAGAGCAAGAGGATCAATCTTCACAGGTCCACCCTTCCACTGTTTCAATGTAGTACATGCTGGATGTCTTTGTAATTGGCACTGTGAACAAATAGTTTTAGAGTCAAGTTGAACAAATTAAAAAATATTGAAGTTATTTTAGAAAAACTAAAGTCAAAATTGTTAGTAATTTAATATTTATAATACAAATGAAATAGTTGTGTAATTACTGGAGTATATTAAATATTTGATTTAAAGTAAATCAATGAAATAAGATTCATACTATGACATTCTCTTTTAACAAAAAAGTTCCAGTACTACGATATTCAATAATTGAATTCAACAAATAAACAATATGAATAACACTTTGAGGTACAGTGGTGTTGTTGCTTTATTGTTTTCCTTTTAACAAAATCTGTCATCCACTTATTATCTTAACTAAATAGCTCTTATTTCCAGTTTAAAACTGTTGGGTTTCTAACTTATTAAGAAAAGAAAGAAATCTCTAACAAAAAAATTCTATAAATGCATTTTAAAAAAAAAAACAATTTAAAAAAAAAAAGCATTAGAAAAATTACTCTAGTTTTAAAGTGTATACTTATTCTTTAAAACAGTAAAAAGCCTGATAAACACTCAATTTCTATGGGTAGCCTTATACTTTGCAAAAATGGTACTTCTGTTAAGGGAAAAAAAACAAAGTTTTCCCTAAAAAGATCAGCTAGGCTTTTCTTTTCATTCTGCTGTATTTTCCTCTTGCATTTTACTGCATAATGAGTCAACCCTAGACACCCCAATCTATCGCAACATGAATTAATTTGATAATACTCTGGAGTAAAGGAAGTTGTCAAAATTATAAAGAAATTTGTTTTTCTGTTAATCTACTATATTTACCTTAAGCTGGTGGGTAGTGAAAAACTTTAAAGTATTTCCACCACGACTACTTCCACTATTGCCACCAGGAAGGTCATGAACTTTAACTTGAAACTAAAACATTCACATGACAAAGTAATTTAAAAAACATTTTGCTACATATTAAAAACAATAATTAAATAACTCTATAAAGGGTGTTATTAAATATTTTTATATGACCATAATATTAAATGCTCCATTTAAAGAGAAAACTGTCAAAATAATTCACCTGTTCCAACTGATGCAAGCAAGCCATTAGTTTGGAGACAAGATAGGAAAGAGAAGGTGTATTGCTTTTATCCTGGGGTGGTTCTTTCATGTAAGAAACACTTGGAGGCTGCAATCAACAAAATGTAGCTGACAAAATATATCTATAATAACTACAATATAACAAAAAAAATTATTAACAAAAACATGTATTCTTTAATGTTTTGAGCTATTTTTAGTAATTTCTGTAAATAAGTTAAGTCATAATTGTCAGTGGACAAGTGAGTTTTGTAATCAAATCTTAAAATCACAGATGATCCTTGTTTTTTTTAGTCAAAACTAACCATTAACTTTTAAAAAGAATTTAATACACATCTACTTTGAAAATTACACAAACTCAATTTTTTTTTTTGAGAATACCTTTTTTTCCTTCCTATTTTCTATCCACTACTGAAACAGAGTTGATAAAAAAAAAAATTTTAACTTACAGGACAATTTAGAAACACATGTAGAAATCTTCTAATACGCAATTCTCTGGTCAAATCTCCAGATGTTGAGGTTAGGTACTCTAGAAGCTGTGTAATGAGCCCACTGTGAATGACTTCAAATGGAGAAACATCACTTTCTCTCATAATAGTGGCTATCTCTAAAAGGCAATCTAAGCCACTATCGCCCTGTAGTGAAAGACATTTGGTAGCAGTGCAAAGTCGCTTGAGCATGTCTAAAGCTGGATGAGACTCTCCGTGAATATCAGCAGAGAAGTATTTTTCCATAAACAGCTTACCTAAGGATTAGATGAGAAGTATTTCTCCATAAATAGCTTACCTAAAGGTTAAATGAGATCAGAGATCATTCAACAGTCAATTAAAAATAGTTAAATGTTTATACTTACTAATGTGTTTAAAAAACAATAAACAGTAAATTATACTTACACTGATCCTTGATCCAAGCTTTTACTTTTTCTTTATTAACTATCATTGGAGGTGGCATTTGCTTGTGTGATAACATGTCCTGTAATGAAAGTGTAAAGAAAATTAATGAATTTCATTTTAGACATTAAGCATATAACTAGCTGAAATGTTTACATAAAAGTACAATTTTTGTGTACCTTCATAGTGGCTTGTCTGTCTGTAGCAGTTCCCATTCTTCCCCATGAACGAGGATTTAGATTGGTGAGAAAAGGAATCTTAGAGCTTGAAGAACTGGATCTAGCATCTTTGCCTTTAGAAATGTAGACTGATAATATTATTTATAAGATAAATAAAATTCCTGAAAACCTTTGTACAGGCTACTAAATACACCAATGGAGGGGAAAAATCATATAAAAAGTGTGTTAAAAAAATCAATTGCAAATTAGTAAAAGCTACTTTAAGTAGTAGTGTTAGTATCATAAAGTGCTACTATACAACATTTGAATAGTCTTTTGCTTTTTTCTTTCAGTGTGGCACTACTCTCAGCAAATAACTTGGTACATGGTATTTGTTTCACTATCTTCATGATGTTAATTTTTTTTTCCTGATGTGAGGGTCAATGCTCTTTGTTTGGTAGTATATGAGATATGGGACCTAGACTTTTTTTTAAAATAAAGATATTCTTTTAGTGTTTTTTTTTTTAAAGTCTCATTAAGGGAACCTCAAAATAACTGATACAATGTCTTAATACATTTCTTTTATGGAATGGAAAGTGAACCAATGTGTTATTTTTGTGATTTTTTTTTATTGATTGATTAATGTATAAACAAGAGGGTAAATCTTTCAGAAAGGATGTTTATAATTTTTGTTGCAAGTTTTCTTTATTCCGTACGTTTTAACTTAAAAGTTATGTGAGATTTAGTAGCTCCGCCCCATTGCAAATTTTGGTATGTCCCAGAAAAATAACAACAACAAAATATTGCAATGAAAGAGTTAAGTGTAATTCCTTATAAAATAATAAGTTATAAATAATTTTTTTTTTTTGATAACTCTGTGATATGCAGTAGTTGTGTAGACTATGAAGTTATACCTGATGACTTCCCTCTAGCTGAACTTCTTCCCAGTAACAAACCAACACCTTTAGGGGAAGCTTCAGTTGTTCCAGGGTCATCAGATTTACTGCCCTTCTTGGAAGGTCCTCTTCTTGGTGGCCGTTTCCTCTTTAAAACATCACTCAACTTCCTGACAATTATTAATTTAAAAAAATATTATTCATAAAACAGCACACAAAAAAATGGTTTCAAAAGGTTTTGATTAAAGACTTAGTTAATTCAATCCAAGTATTAACACTACTTAAATAATTAAATCCACAAATCCATCAACAAGTATATATTTAATTATGCTGCTATAGTACCAAGCTAAACCAAAACTTTACTAAAAATGCACTTTTATACTTAAAATATATATATGACTTCATTCCACAATCAAACAAATAATACTAACCCTATCTCTCATAAAAAAAAAAAGGTTTAGTCTAATCTAATTGTAAAACTATTTTAAGCCTCAACACTAAAACTCAAGATACATAATGATAAGAAAACCAGCCACTTAAAACAAACATAAAAAACCTACATATGGGCAGTGGAAGCACAAGGCTCTTCCAAGTGATGATGGGCACCACCTGCAAACAGGTCATCTCCATCCCCAACTTCAGGAGGTTCAATTCTTGGAACAGCTGGAGGAAGAATGCAGCTGGTATCAGAAACAGAGCTCAAAACAGGGGATGAACCTGGAGAGTGACTGGACTTAGTGGGAGATGAGGTCACTACCTCCTGTGTGGCAAGTTTTTGAATCTGATGCATTACACCTGAAAAACAAAACATGAATCTTTGAATAAAATTGAATAAATATTTTCAATACAAAATGCCCCACAGCACAAAGTAACTCTGACTGTTTTCAATCAGTGCTACCAATTAATATTATAACATTTTATGGGGCCTAAGATTTAAAACAAATATTTATATAATTACAGTTAGATGAGTTTCATCTCTTGTCAAATTGTTTTTAGAGAGATGCCTACATCATATTAGGCCCTTCCGCACTGTCTTTTGCAGGTAAGTCAAACAGTGGTAACTCAGATAACGATATTAAATAACACAGGAGAAAATTGTCCAAAGTAGTCTGTTTACATTTCGCTATTCTTCCTAAAATCCTAGTCTTTCTTTTACTTGTCGCGTCATTGTCTCTAAGTCAAAACTTTCTTTTTCTATGAAACAAATAACTAATTCCTAATCCTGCAGGTTTTAGGAACGTAGAGATTTAGCTTGACGACATTCAACAGTTGATATTATATTAGATATTATTGATATCAAAACCAAAAGTATTTACACATCTTAGTAACAGGCATGTCATGACAGAATAAGTAAAGAGAGTGCATGAGTAGACTGTAGTGAACTGTGTCTAAAATGTTTATTAAAAATGAAATAAAAAACAATATTTCAAACAAATACCTTCTCTTCTAAAGTAGATACTGTAAATATCTGGGAGCTTCTGCATGAGAATGTTGGCCATTTGCAAAGCGCCAACTACAACTTTAAGATCAGGGGAGCCAAGCATACAAGCAATATGACTGCAATAACAAGAACATAATAGACATTTTACTTAGGAACAGATTCAAGTTGTATAAAATAAATGCAATGTGAAATCAACCACAAACCAAATATTAATTATTTCAATTGCTACCCAATAAATGCAATTATTTCTACCTGGAAACCGACTGGTTGATGAGAACTTGTCTCAACAAATCTGGTGGTGAGTAATAGATCATTCTGAGAATGGTCTGAAGGCACTTATGGCGGATATTTGGACCAGCCTATTATAAACAAAAACAAGCTTTAAAACTTGGAAACTTAACCTACCACATGATTATCTAAGACAATAATTAATTTAAAAATTTCTTACATAATAGTTTTTTTAAAGACATTTAGTCCTAATTTGAGACATATATTTTTTTTTCAACATTATAAACAAACAGGAAAACTTACTGAAGAACTGTATACTTCATAAAGAACAGCAAAAAGAGTCTGGACAAAATTAGAAGCCAGCTCCTGGTCCTCTTTTAATATTTCTGCCCTTGAATCACAGCGTTCTACATTAGGGTCAGCCTGGCCAACTTAAAATGATAAATAAATTATAATGTTATATGAAGTATATAATCAGCATAATTACTTTGTTTCACATATTTAGTGAATAAAAACTATTGAGATCCTTACTGGTATCTCCAGCAGCACTGTTCTGCCCAGCTACACCAAGGCTGTTGACTTTACGAACAACAGGTCTGGCTGTACCAGTATCCTCATTGATTTGCTGCATTGTGTTGAAGTCCAGTAAGTAGGATCGTCCCATTGTGGATAGGCTCACCTCTTCTTCACCCGCTTGATAAGCAGCCTAGAGAATGAAACAATATTCAGTTACAAAAAAAATAATAAGTTCCCCTTTCAGACCATGTGGTCTAAAGGGCAGATGATGTTAAGGTCATCTGTTTCTGTGGCCAACGGTTAACAAGCAGGGTGTCATGTAGCCAGCACAATGACCAATGTTGATGGTCTATTTTGTTGATGAGTATATATGTTAATGGTGCATGCGAGTCCGTATGACACAACAACAGAATGAATCAAGAATATACTTAATAACGCAGGCTGATAACTTCAACAATTTAATAAACAATAAAAAGGGCACAGTCCTCTGTCGTTGCTAGCCTTGCGTCGTCCTCTCAGGCGTATTGTCCGTTATTCTTCTTGTTCCTAATCCTGCTCTGTTCTTACTCGTCACATCACTAAGGAAAAACCCGTTTAACCTCAACTTCTACGCATCTTGTGTCATTAAACCAACCACCTTTATTTTTCTTAACTGAAGTCAGGTACCCAATAGAGTTGGGAGTCCACCATATTCAGTTATAAAAGAAAAGAACTTTAGTTACAAGCTGATGCAAGTTCAATGAAAGACTCCAGAATAAGTACTGTTTTGTTATGTTCATTTTTTTTTTTTGGTTACAACTAAAAATACATGAGATCTAAGATATTGCCTGTTAACAACCAAAATAGATGTATAATTGATTGTATGTTAAGTGTCTATTCAATTGAAAAATGTGTGCATGAATTGTAATTTTAATATGTTTTTAATAATCCTAAAAACCACAAAGTGTAATCAAAGCATTTATATTTTTTTATTGTTAAATTTTATCTAAATCTGTTGAAAAAAATATTTAACATTTTTATTTAACTTTAAGAACTTTATAAAAAAAAAAGAAGGAAAAAGTAAAAACAATAATCACCTCTACAATTTTGTTGTCTATAGGAGTATACATATGCCACAATCCCCTGTCATCTTGCCACTGCCAAAAGGCTCCATCTGGACTGACAGTTCCACCTTTGCGCAACAGACTGTTCACAGTAAATAGTCCGTCTGTGGGAAGTCTAGGCAATAGCTCTCTGAAATAAATTTGAGTATTTCGGAACATAATAATTAAGACTAAGACTAAGACTGCTTTATTGATCCTTATGGAAATTTGTTGTGATTACAAGAACTCTTCTCATATAAAGACAAAACAACAGAAACATACACATAAATAGAACAGACACAACATAAAGAGTTCATTCAGCGAATACACACAAGCATCTTGGTCCTATTCATGTTTCCTGATCAACGATTGGCTTTGATATAGTCTGACCGAATGAGTTTTTGTACCGCTCTGTTCTTGTTTTGATTGACAGAAGTCGCCCACTTTGCTATGACCTGATGTAATTCTGATGGAGCGGGTGGCCGTTGTCTTCAAAGATTTTTTTCGACTTTTCTTAAAGACACTTTTGTTCAAAAAGTTCCTTTAAATCTGGTAATGTTGTGTGTGTAATTTTTTATGCCCTTTTCATGATGTTTTCTAGACAGCACAACAGTTTAGATGAAGCCTTGCCTTGCCAACAATAATAAGGCATTACCATCTAGCATATTGCCTAAGTATGGAGTGCAAACACCTTTGAAAGAAACATTCAAGGAGCCTTAGATGCCTCCTATAGAGCACACGTCTCAGAGCCAAATAAAAGGGTTGAGAACCAATGCTTTATAGATATTAAGATTGTCTTTTTAATAGACAAAGATACCCATTACCCCAAAGTTTTTTTGGAGGTAAACAAATTTTCTGCTAGCCTTATCTATTTCTCTAGCCAGTCAAGCATTGTTGGATACTGTGCTGTTCAACAAGAAAAAGCTGTAACCACATTAAAAGGGTAACCATTCACATTGATTAGAGGAGCTGAGTAAGTTTGGTAGCTTACTGTTACATAGAGGTTCATAAACAACCATTACCTTTTGATTTTAATTAACTATAGGGATGTGTGTGCATTGCTATGATTATAAAAAAAGTAAAGTTTACAAAAAAAAAAAAAAACTTACCCTATTAAGCTAACTATTTCATAGAGCTCTTGTGGAGTTCTTGACACAAGCTGTGTGTAAAAATAAAACTACACAAGTTCAATTGTTATTTTCAATTCACTGAATTTATTTATATAAACATGATTAAGTTGATTAAGCCATAACATAAGTTTGTAGCAGAATTTACCTCGAAACAATGATCAATATTCTCTGAAGATCCCGTCAGTAGGTATCTTAAAGTTTCAGCGATTTCTTGAGAAATGAAAAATAGTGTTTTATTAGCTAAAAGGCTATTCCTTTTTTTAATGTTAAAAAGATTTAACTTTGAAAAAAAAAATTTCTCTGAAATGTTTAGCACAAGAGTTCATGTATACATTTTACATTTAGCAAATTGTTTTTTGAGACTTACTTTGTTTAAGTAGTATGACTGCTAAATCTGGACAATTAGCACACATCACCACCAACATTCTAACAACCGTGATAAATACACTTGTGCTAATGACAGGTGGGCTTATCATCAACTGTTATTAACCAATAATTATTTTACTATTATCAGTAACATAAAGAAATTGTGCAATAACAGTTATTATAATTGAGTACTTTAAATTAACTTTCAAGATTTAAAACAACAAAACAATCCCCAAATCAAATTTTAAAAAATGTAATTTATGTACCAGCTGTTGTATATTTGTTAATAAGTCATGAACAGCTATTTCTTTGAGAAGGCGCTGATCATTCTGGAAGTTGTCTACAAGCCTGGCAAAACAGAGACACACACTTTCGACTGATTTGTTGTCCTTGAAAGAAAAATGATACAGAAATATATAGTGTTAGAGAGAAAGGTAGTCCAGTAGAAGTCAAAATATTCTAGAATAACTTTATACTTACAGAGTGACTAAGCCTTGCACTAAGAAGAGACAGGGAGTCTCTCATATAGTGAAATTCATCAGCAGACATGGCCTGCACACAGTTAGCTGTGATGTTAAGTGCTCTACGTTGAGCAATAATGCTAAAAAAATCCAGGTACAAGAGGCAAGCAGATATTCCTCCCTGTGAGCAAAACAAAAGAGTGGACATGATTACACATTACAACCATTGCATTTCGTTCACTAAAATATACAGAGTATTGGAAAGTATTATTATCAAGCATATATGCTTACAGCTTGAAGAATTGCCTTGCCATGTCTCTTGGATAGAGTTTCGAGTGCTGACAATGATTGCTCTGCCACATCAATGCAATTTATAACTTGCAACTGGAAAAAAAATCAATCTTTATTTATTAAAAAATTACCATTTAGATGATTAAAATGTAAAGAAGACACAACCATCATTTAAAAATACAAAAACATAGCCTAATAAAAGATTAAGGTACATTTCTTATTCCCTGTGCCAGAAAAAGTCATATAAGTATCTTTCTTTCCTAATGCTATTAGCACATGGAACAGATAACCTGAATAAGCTAGGAAAAAACAATGATTTTTAAGTGAATTATTTAATGCTAATCAAATTTGTTACCGGTACCAAAATAGTTTTGCTCTTTTCAAAAAGAAGTAAAATGAAATAGTACAAATTGTTATAAATTAGGTGTGTTCTGTCAAAATCAATGTACATGACTCAAATCCTTCTTTTAAATAAGAACTCTGCAATCTCTGGGCTTGTGTCCCATAAAAGAGCCCATTTAAGAAAAGCTTGTTTTTAACATAATCTATACATCTTTTACACCCGCCACAATGTTATTACCTTTTCTAAAAATACTGCAACTCCCTCAACAACAGAGGCTGAAGATCTTGGTAAAGCTTCCATCATGTATGTAAGAGCTCTGCTGGCATGGATCATCATTTCAAAGTTATGCTCCATTTGAAGTAATTGTATCAAAGCTGGCACAACAAGTTTGATTGGGAAGCCCACCAAACTATCTTCATTGCCCATAACAAGTATCTGAAAATTGTCAAGTAAAAAAGAAAACAAAAAAAAAACAATAAACAAAAAAACACTTAGCTGCCAACTGGAATACGATATAATCATTATTCATAGATATATTCAAAATGTTCATAACCAATGTTAGTTGGAAATAGGTTAAGCAAGAATGAAAATGTTAAGAACTAATGACAATAATAAGAACTATATAAGTTTCTCATGTTGCAGAGAAGCCTACATGCCCTAATGGAAATGTGTATTCCCAGACCTGTAAAGGTATATTTTGAGGGTCAAATGTATATTTTCCTAAATATAAATAAACATACTAAGGAAAGACTAAAAATCATTCAAACATGTAACATACACAAAATGCAGCAATCCTAAAGTTAACACAGCATTAAGTTATATAAGATATTTTGTACATTTGTCAAAATATTTCAACTTTTAGTCTTTGTCATAGACTTTTCTAGAATATGTTAGAATGATGTCATTCTTGTCACTTGGCAATGATTTTATGATCATAATGGCTCTAGTGTATTCCACATTCCATAACAGTGGCAACAGAAAATTCATTCAAAAGAATGAGAGTTTTTGTTACAACTGAAATTAGACTTAAACCAGATGTAATGGTTTGCTTAGCTGGATCAGTGACATCTAATTCTATAAAAGTAGTTTCCTTTATAGGCAATTTCTTTACAAGGTATCCAGACACTGGAAATATTTTATCAGATTTTGAAAGAATTCAGATTTTCTTCTTTCAGAACATTCTTTGCAGAGTTAGCAATGAAAGCTTTGGCATCCTGTACAATCACTAAAAGCAAACATTTTAAAGATTTTTTCAGGCAGATAATCCTAATTATTCATTAATCTTGTTTCTAATATAAAAGCTGGGCTATTGAGTCTGCTGAATAACTGTTGTAAGATAAAGCTAGTTATTCTGGTTTCTGACACTTGAAGTTGTTTTATAAAACAAACAGATGTGTTGAAGGAGGGCGAAAGGAATCAAGAATTTAATATTTTTTGTCAGCATAATTAAAGCGTTACGTTTACAAACACACTCAGCCTTGAATTACCCTGTTTTCATTCAATATTTCTTTTGTTAAAACCTCTGCCCTTCTATCATCTCAAAAAGAACTCTTTCCAGAATTTAGTGCTTTACAAAAAAATCGAAGCTAGATCATTAGGCAGCTTCATAAATACTAAAACAGTTTTTAATGTGCATAGGGATATTTAAAGTTATTTTAACAATCCCACAGAATTGTAGGCTCTATCGTGAATGTGAAATACTAGATTAGGACCTAGAATCTATAGGCCTACAAAGTTAGAACAGCCAATTTGGTCCCCTTTTTTTCTATTTTAGATAAGATCAATAACTCTCTTTATAAGATGGTAGAAATTGCTGCTTTTGAGTAGATCTAGATCTAAATCTAGATACAGATATCTTGAGCCTTGAGCTACTAGACCTAGACTGTAGTCTAAATCTATAATAAATTAATTTTGATCTAGATTAGTTCTAAATCTAGGTCTAAGTCTAGTACACAACTGGTCACATCTAGACCTAGAAACTAGACTAGAATAAGATTTTGATCTATATAGTATATCTAAATCTACAATAATGTAGATCTAGATATAGAATTCTAAATCTAGATTTACGTAAATTCTATTATAAGTGCCTGACATCGTAAAATATCTCTAGTTCTAGAGCCAGTCTAGATGAATTAGAACTATTCAATCAATTAATTCCCAATCAATTTGAAGACGATATAAACTGACAGTGAAAGGAACTCCGCTTTATTTTGATCTATTCTATATAGATCAGTAAGATCTAGATCTATTAAATATTTAAGTCTGCGCGCATCAGCACGCGCGAAAAATAAAAGCGATGTCTCGTAGTAGATCTAGCCTAATAGGAATAGTCCATTTCCAGGCATTGACGCACTAATTTATATATATGATTAGTAAGAACTACTTGTTTTTGTTTATTTTTTTTTTCTGCTTTAGAGGGGGAAATGTGTATTTTCAGATGATAAACCATACTCTCGTATTTTCGTATCCATTTGCGTACAAAATACGCAAGATGTATACTTGTAGGCAACTCTGCATGTTGTAATGAACAGAATAGTACTCAATTCAAGAGAGACTTTATGAAATACCTGGCACATTTCCATTACTGCTGAAAGTTGCTGAGCTTCATCTCCAGTAGCTTGCAGGCCTTGAAGCAAATGTTGAACTTTGGTTACTGAAATTACATTTTTTAATGTCTTAGTTTGTATTTTTCATAAGCACTAAGACTGCAATACAATAGTGGCAGTCTCTGGGACATAAGTTTATATTTATACTTAATCCCATACATTTTGTAATTATTTAAAAAAATATGTAAAATTACAACTGACAAAATTTGGCATGAGAAGATTAAGAACTTCCACAATAAAAAAATGTTAGGGTATAAATATTTATGTATACGTTTAACTATGTCAATTAAGTCTGTCAACATATCGCATCAGAATTGACAGAGGTGAATGTAAAAGATAATTTAACTAAATCACAAATAGGTAATCATAGACAAACATACATGTGCCGCCACTCATGGTGCGATGTAGTAGTTGATGCATACGTGGTCCCAGTGCACCAAATAAATGAGAAGGTAAACCTCTAGCTTCCAACAAAGCTGTAAATATAAGAAGACAATATGATAAATCTCAAATGTATTTTAATACCTAATTGAATTTATTTGCGTTTCAGGCTAAGAAATCTAAAAATGTTTACACCTAATGGTGAGACAGAAATAAATTCTTTACCCTGCAGTCTGTTCATATCAGATTCATCACTGTCATTATCTGGTCCAGTCCCTCCGACAGCTCCTGGTGGCATTTCTGTTCCAAACACTGAAAAAAAAACAACAACATTGACCTATACATTCCCATTTAAGAAAGCAAGAGGTGAGTGTTCTTTTATAACAAAAAAAAAAAAAAAACTTGCCTGAACTTTCAGGTTGAGACAATGAGCCAGTGCCTTGTTCTCTGGGCCTGTTACCACTGTTGCCCATATTATCTTGCTGATGGCTTGATGATGACATGGTTGCTAAAGCTGTTGAGCTTGTAGGAATATTGGTTTTATTAACCTCAACTCTTTCTCTGTTTCCAACACTAGTTCCTGCCCTTCCTGTTCCTCTACCAGCTGTAGACGACTGTCGCCCACTGGAAAGAAAATTATTTTCAATTATCAGAAACCAGGACTTGTTTCTATTGCAAATGATTAACAAAGCCATCATGGATATCACAAATATATAAGCATATACCAAGTCCTAGGAATAATATAACCTTTTTGTATTCAATATCATACTAGAACTCAACTGCTTGTTATACAATTCTCCACTTCCAGATTTTTGTTGTTTATTGCCAGTCCCACTAGAACTTTCAAATTGCTTATGCAACTTATTTCTAAACTTTTTTTTTTTGGAACTCAAAAAAAAATTTTTTTTTAATCCAATACCTTCTATTTTTATTAAGTAATCAGATGGTAGGAAGATATTGATTTTGCTTTGTGATACTTTCAAAAATTCTTATTGCTATAGAAGCCAATGATAAGAATAAATATTTGTTTTATTGTAATGTATTTGAAATATAAATTTTGTTTGAAGATAAAAGTTCTTCAGAAACAGAAAATTGAAACATAGCACTCTGGTTTAGCATTTAAAACAAAAAGTAGTTGGTTCAAACTAAATGGTAAAAGAATTAGCAATCAAAGGTCATGAAATGTAAACACTGCGCTCTGCAATAGGTCTAAATGGCTAAATTAACACCAACAACACCATCAAAAAGAGAAAATGATAAAACAACTGAGAAAGTCAGCTAACAAAAGTTCTGATAATAGTATCGTAACAGCTTTATTGTTAATGAACAAGTGAAATTCAGTTGCCATCTTGACAAATATGTCTGCTACAAATCTTGTACTCATTTTAGCCACTTTCCATTCTCTGATGAAGTGGAAACTTTGCACAACTCTTCATTGTCAAAAACAATACATGAATCAATTATCTATAGTTAATAATTAATGTCATAATCAATTTAACTAATTGTGTTTTAACTAAAAACACAGTAATCAATAATAAAAAAAAAAGTTAATTAATTAGTGTTTTAATTGATGAAATTAATTATTTTAACTCTTTGGCTCCGAATTACTTAGGAATTATTTTCCACTTTTGGACGGAATTAATTTTTCCGCCATTTCAGAGTGCGCTACTTTGCTTTGATATAACTTGTATAACTTTTTTATTTATTATTGGAAAATAATAAATTTGATATAGAATTAAAGAGAAATGGATGCTCTTTCCATTTCTTATGTTTTCTAGTTTGCAAATCATGTTGTTTTTGTAATTTTGGGCTTTGAATATAAAAATTAAAAATGAAAAACTCACCAACTGACATTGAAAATATCCATCCAAGTGCATGTTACAAGAAATTTATTGTTCAAATTGAATTCAAAGAAGTTTTTTTCTCATTTTTATCCATTTGTTTACAGAACACCATAGAAGAAACAGCAATAGATGCAAAAAATAATAAACTGGAACTAATAATCCAATGTCACTACTTTAATGAAAATGCCCATAAAAAAGCAACACTCTTGGAACAAAAAACTTTTACCCTAAAACTAGTCCAACTGTACAGCATATATATATTTAAAATATTTTCTTCTTAAGTTCTTCATGTACTTAGTATATAAATATTCCTTCTAGTTGCGATATTCATGGAAGCAGTCAATATGAAGTGTGGGTTCGACTCCCATCCAGCGCAAACATAAACCGTTCTCCCTGACCTACAGTGTTTACATACTCTGTCTTTCTTTATTTTTATAGGTCTCCATTCTCTGAAAATGGATCTTATTCTAGCAGGGGTGTTCAATTTAATCATATGGTCAGCATAGCTATTTATTTTGCTGACAAGACTATCAACAATGTGATTGTCAATGAAAAAAAACAAACATTCCAGCTCAATAGATGCAGTGCTGACTAAGTCTAGGTTGACAACCCAATTTCTTGATGGAACAAATCTGAAATTGATCTGTTTCAGTGCCTAGATGATAGATCTAGAGATCTACCTCTATCTGATTTGATTTAGATCTAGATGATGTAGAGACAGCTAAACTAGTTCTAGATCTACATTGAACATTAGCTGGGGGTGGAGCTGCTTCATCAGCTGATAAACTTCATCATAATAATAAACGAAAAATAAAAATAAAAACGAAAAAATAAATTTTAAATAGCTGATGCCTCCAGCGTTGGTCCGACTTTTTTCCCCTTTTTTAAAATCAACGTCCTGTGCGTTGTTGCGGAGCCAAAGAGTTAATTAAAAAGGGGAGATAATCTTCAAGTATTGAGAGATATAGCAGTATTTATGCAGTTCTTACACTTATATAAGTTGTTTTTTTTAAAGTAATTATATATTGCCTACTTTTATTCCCTCTATCAAAATGGAGGGTAAATTTGCCAATCTCTGCAAAACTGTTTGATAATTCTTTAATTAATAAAACTTTTCTAGAAAAGGAGCAAACCTGTTACTGGCACAAGATCCCGTCTTTTTGCCTCGAGTTTTTCCCTTTGATGGTGACTTTTCTTCCTTTGATTTACTTCCAACTGACTTGGTGGCTTTGAAAATCTTCTTTGAATCACTTAATTCCCCCCTTTTAGAACAGGATGGTATGCTTTCAGACTTTTTCAGTAATGATGAAGCTTTGTATGATGATGGTCCAGGAGAAATAGAAGCTGATGTAGCCTCTTTTTCTTCGTTAGAAGATGATCTTAAACAACGCTTCTTAGGAGTTGGAATTGTAAGTTTAGTTGAAAACAAAGTTCCAAATTCATAAAATTGTTGAACATAGTCTTTAAAAGAATCCCCCAAGGGATAAGTCTCTTTATCGGGTACCAAGGATGTTTTAGAAGACTCTTCTTTCAACTTTTTTTCTGAACTCTTTCTCTTTCCTTTTCCCTTGAATGCTGTTGTTGGAGCTGGAACAATAATAAGAAGAAATAAGATAACTTTTTTTTCATAATTCTTCATATTTCATCCTTGAAGGTATTAAAAAAAATGTTCTTGCAAATTACATAGGAAAATATGTACTTAAGGGCTTGCAATAATTGTAATGAATACTAGTCGACTGGCGGTGTAGCATATGCCGCGATTTTGCAGGGCCGACCTTAGGCCACTGCAACCTATGTGACCGCAGAGGGCCCCGAAATTTCCTAGGACCCGCGCTAATTCTAGGTGTATAAATTATTAAATTAAACCATTTTTTAACTTATAATAGATTTCCCACTGCCTCCTGTCGATTTACCAGGAGCTCCTGGAAATCTCCTGAAATTGTAAAATATAAGAAAAAGTCCTGGAAATCTCAGGAAATTATTAAAATCTTTTGAAAACTCATACAAATCTCTTAAAATATATAGCCAAAAATTGTCATTTTAGGGTGTCATTCAATATGGAAAATGCCAATCCTACGTGCGATAAAAAAAAACAAAAAAAAAAACTACATTATCACTTAATTTTGGAATCTGGTGAAAGAAGCTTCTCGCGCCTCAAACTAATGAAAAATTACTTGAGGTCAACAATTCTCAAAGACAGATTGAAACATTTGGTAATTCTTGCTTTTGAGCATGATCTATGTAGAAAACTGAATTCTTATGATATACTGTATGACTTCGCTACACGTAAGGCTTGTAAAGTAATTCTGTACGTAGTAAAGAATTAATAAAATGCAAAGACAAATTTATTTTCTAATACAAACTCTTAATTTTCACTTATTATCCGTATCCCTACCCAAACTTGGCCCCACGAAATACGTTTCCCATAGGGCTCCACAATGGTTAAGTCCGACCCTGCTATTTAGTGATGGGTGAATACAGAGTAGATTAATTGTTCTCTTTCCATGACTTCTTGGTCACAATGGTTAAGTCCAGCCCTGCTATTTAGTGACGGGTGAATACTACTTTTTCCCCCCTCCTCTTTTTTTCGCCTCTAAAATTATGTAGGGTAACTCTAGTCAGTCTGACTTGCAGAATTAAAAGAGTTGTCTTTCCATTACTTGGTGTCCAAACTCTTGAGCCATGAAGAGAATTTATATATAGATAGATAATTTGATTCAGATATTGTTCAAATATCACTCTAAGCATACACAGATTTTACTTGCATCACATTATTTACTTTAGTTTTTCATAACAAAATATTTTTTTAACTTAGTTAAGAGTTAGTTTTGTTTTTCTCATATTTTGTTTTTCAGAAAGCTTGGCAAGACTTTAAACTAAAAGTTTTTCCTTTCCCAACCCTCATTATAATTAACAAAACAAAAAGTACACAAGAGTGCTTAATAAAGGTAATAAGGAAAGCATAGTAATGATTAAATGTTATCTAATAAAATAAAAGCTTTTATTCTTTTAATTTAGAATTACAAGACCCATGGATTATGAGAGGTATAAAATAGCATAAACAATGACAAATTAAATTATTTTCAAGTTAACTATTCACGATAGCTAGATGGAAATTTCAAATCTCAAATAATAGACTTTAAGTCTGAGATTATTAACTTATCAGCATAAAACAGAACTAGTTTAATTTATTAGTTACCTAATTCAGTAGCTAGTTCTTCAAAAACTTCTGGTTCAGTAGGAAGCTGCAGAGATTCTGTTGCTTTTCGTTTCTTGGCTTTGCCTTTTTTAGAAGCTGGTGTTTTTGAGACAGGCTCCTCAAAAGTCTCTGTGCTTATTTTAAAAGCAGCAGCTTCTAAATCTGCCTCTGCTAAAGAGGAGTTGGCCTTGCGAGGGCGTAAAGATCTTTGTTTTCCTTTAGATTTTCCCTTGCCTTTGCCAACAGTAACAGAGTTACAACTTACTTCAGCTTCTGTAGAAAGCTCACTTTTTAATGGGCTTAATTGGTGCTCCTGAAGAAGCTGATCAGATTGCAATGCAGCGGAGGCCTTTTCTTTCTGGGACTGTTTTGTTCTACCCCTACGGGGCTTAGAAACAACTGCAACTTGAGACCCTGCAGATCTGAAAAGAAAAAGTTGATTTTTAACGCAATATATATATATATATATATATATATATATATATATATATATACATGTATGTATGTATATATATATATACATGTATGTATATATGTATGTATATATATAAAATCTACTGATTTGTTAATAAAAGTGAATGCTTACTTGGATGAATTAGAGTTGACCCCAGCACCGAGCCTGCGTTTACTACCCCCCGCCGGCTCTTCACATAGAGCATCCATATGCTACCACACACACCCAGCTCATGCCAGATGTAGTCTAAAAATAATAAATTACAATTAGTGGCAATTTAAAAAACAAAAAGATACAAGCTGAAATTATTTTTAAGTGTGTAAATGTAAGTAATATAAGTATTTGTTACAGAGATACCTCCAAAATGCTATTATTTTACTAGCCTAAATGTAGGTTATCTGAAATCCTTGTCCAAGACAGTGACAAACTAGTTGTATCTGTACAATACAACCAAGTTTATGAGTGCAAAGTCAATGATGCCTGAAAGTGTGAGTGATGTAATAATAATTAAAATTCCAGTTGGGAACATTGTTCATTGCACTGGTGAAGGAGCCCCAACAACCCTGTCATGATCCACATGCTGTTCCTTGAAAGGGGTTGTTATAGTATGGACACCAATACAGTTACTTTGGTACAGTGAAGGAAAATAGCGGAGATCCCCAATGTGCTTGGTGTTTTTAATTTATTTACATCTGCTTGGAACTTTCCCAGACAGAACATTTGTTCAGTCAGGCCGGTGAAGAAGAACTGGTAGAATGATGTCATTTCCATCAAGGTATAGAATGGTACTGGAAAGTGTAAATAAGTGTACTAGTTATTGGTTACATCTTTTCACTTTACTAATCATTCCATTAGTCTTATTGCTATACCCTTTCAGTGATGTTCTTTTGTTTGAGCTGTTTGCTAGTTTACAGCAAGATATTTTGTTAAAGTTGTTAACTCATTCAAGGTGTATTTTTCTAAAAATAGAAATTAAATTTCCAGAAAGAAAACTAGCATTAAGACTAACATATTTGATTTGATTTTTATTATTGATTTTGTTCTTACTTACAATAAGAATATTTAAGATAGTGGTTATTTATATATATATATATATATTTTATTTTTAATGTAGATCTAGTTGCAATATTATATGTTTTTATATATTATTTTGATGAATCTGCAATTCTAGGTAAATCTAGATGACTAGTATATCAACGCAATGGCACTATGGAAGGAGCATTTGTATGAATTAGTTCTAGCATATGGAATAAGAAATCTGCCTTTATTTTTGTGTCTTTTTAAGTATTTTATTAGGTTGTTTGTATTTGTAAATTATGGTTTGGTGTTTTATGTAGTATTGCTACTTTATCTTTTAGTCTTCTGTCCTGAAGAGCTACTTTAGTCAAATATGGATTTTCATTTGTTATAAATCTCATGGCTCTATTTTGCATCTTTTCTAGTTTCTTAAGATATTTTCTTGAGTGGTTGCAAACAGAGGATGCATATTCTAACACTGGTCTAATCCAGGGGTTCTCAACCTGTTGGTCACTACCCCATTGGGGGTCGAATTACCATTTATAAGGGCTCACCTAAGGCCATCAGAAATTTGTTGTTTTTTTAAGTCTATTTATCATAGGAATTTTTTTTTGTTCTAACAAGAATATTTATACCATAGTTGGTTTACATTTCATTTGTGATTACAAAACAAAGGAACATTACTCAGATTGATTTTCATTTGACAAATTATGAAACGATCATGAAACATAAATTTAATAAAATAAAAAGTGAGGCAAACATGTTTAAGAACACAAATATTTTGAGGATACAGATGGCACTTTGAGTTAGTAAGTATAACATTATTGTTTCAAGTTAGACATGTTTTTATCCATTGATAGTTACAACTTTTTACTAAGTTTTATGGGTTCACCATGTTCTGCTATTTCACACTGATAAGACGTGGTTGTTGAGATGCAAACTTCTAAAAAGTGTTGTTTTTTTTAAATCTTCGTGAAGAAAGAAAAACTACAGGTGGAGGCATGTTAGAGCGATTAAAGCAAACTGGTAGACATCTTTGTCATCTTGAATAAATAATTAAATTTTTCAAAGCAAGGATCAAATACATTATGTCTTGATTTGTCTAAAAGATTTCGACCAGCAAACAATACTGGATGAAAATAAAACTTGTATCTTGCCAATTTTATCTGTTTTCTATGAGGAAAAAGGGTTTTAAATCTGACAGACCAATTACAATGGCAATTTCTGTCTAACAACTAGCGTGTGAGTGAAATTTCGCATAACATCCAAATCTCCATTCATCCTGTTTACACTTTCTAGAAGTCAAAGTTCAAGATGTTCCACAGAGATAGTTTATTAAGCATATCAAAAACTATGCAGCTAAAAATTATTGCTTTTCAATGTCAGTTACACATCTCTGGATCATGTGTTATATCTTTATGAAGCAGGGATTTCTGACTTCTTAGTTATCATGTCTAAATAGAGAAGTAGAATGCAGAAGATGACATTCATTGTGCTCTTACAAAGACTCCTGTAAGAATCCAATCTTCACACTAACGTTGGCATTTTACAAATAAGTAGCAATGTAGTTTACCTCATCTATTTAATATCATCCTCCATGCTTCGCTATACTTTTCATATTGTCACACAAGAATGCACATGAATATGATGAAACGCAATAGAAAATGCAAGACGCAGAGATAAACTTTTTGTTAGTAATTTAATTATAAAATAAATCTATTTTTCCTGTGTTCAACTTTGGTAATCGATGATGATGATTGATAATACATCATAAATCAGATATAGACATTACGGTGTAACGATTTTATAACATTAGAAAATTTACATTTACATAAACCTATGAGCGAAAAAAAAATTTTCGGTTGGGGGTCGCTGCCTAGTGGGGAATCGTATTAGTGGTCACAGCACTAAAAAGGTTGAGAACCTCTGGTCTAATCTAATATTAGATCTAGAATTGTGAATTTAGCTTTTGTACTAGATCTATATCTAGATTTAAATTTAAGGCATCTCCAACTAATCTGAGCAAAGCAGATTTATTCTAGAAAATATTTTATAAGGATAGATTTTTAGTCTAGATTTAGAGATCTATAGTAGATTCTAGAATAGATTTCTAAACTTGTGTAAAAGTAATGTAGAAATGTTCTATTTTTATAATGACTAAGGTCTTGTCTATGTAAATCTAGATTCTAGATCTGGAAAGACAAAGGCATAGCCCTCGAAACCTAAATCACACTGATGTGCTTCCTGGTCATGGCCACATTCTTATAAGTTTTCAAATCTTGAACACTGCAGATCTAGAGAGGGGATCCTAGCAAACAAAAAGATCCTAGGTATCACTTACAAAGACCGCATCACAAATGAAGAGATTAGAAACAGGATTAATACAACTATTGGACCACACAATGACCTGGTAACTACTGTAAAAAATGCAAACATAAAACTCTATGGCTATATCACAAGGTTCTCTGGGCTGACAAAGGGAACACTCACTCTAGATCTAGATAATCTAAAGTATTCAAATTAAGGAAACTAGATATCTTATCTAGAATATATATATCTAGACTGATTCAAACCACTCTTGTATAGTCACTCTAATCGTAGATCTAGACACAGACTTAGATCTAGTCTATAAGACAATACGTTAACATGAGATTTTCTAAAAATAGAACTTTAACTGTGTCAAAAGACCGGATGTGTGCATGTTCAATATAAATAAAAATCTTATTGCACATTCTTCCGAAAATGGAAAAATTAAAAAATCTGACTTTTTTCATTAAAAAAAAAAATTCTGATTTATTTTTTTTTAAATGTCAGGGAAAATTATAGATTTTTTTGTTAGAAAATCAGATCAGAAGAAATTTTTGGAATTCCTAAAATTTTTGGAAAATTCCCATCACTGTAAATCTAAATCTAGACTCTTCAGTAAAACTTTCCATTGAAGGCCCCTTTTGAAGAATGTCACGCAAGTGGCAACACACTGTCTATGCCTAAGGTCACCAGGTCACAATGTTACTACAGGCAGGTAGCGTATCACTGTCGGTAGTATAATCTAATAGAATCACTAGAATTCTAGTACTGGACTAGTAAAATATCTAGTACTGGACTAGAAAGTCTAGTACAAGATCTAGACTAGTCTCTAGTCTATCAAACGGTTATTATTTTGGAAGGCTGCCTGATCGTGCGGTTTGCGCGCTGGACTGTCGTTCGGATTTATCGACGGTCGAGGGTTCAAACCCTGCCCGCTGCCATCCCCCGTCGTCCTGCAGGAGGTTTGGACTAGGAAGTAAACTATCTTCAACTCTGAAAGAACATCCGAAAAATATAAAACATTATTATTATTTTGTTTGTTGGCAATTGACTATTGCTCTTTTGTTATTATACAAGAAGATCTACAATCCGGAATTTAAATTAGATTTTTTAGCCTAAAAATAGAATCAGAATCTAAAATCTAAACTTCTAAGAATCTAGATCTAGTCAATCTAGACCTAGAGCTAGTGACTAGTCTAGTAAACTAGACAAAAGTTTATCACCATGTTTATGACTTAGACAAGTTATTACGAGTTCTAATATAGAATAGGTCTAATAAGTCTATATACTATATATAGAATTATAGATCTAGAAATCATAATATAGACATTTTTTGTTTATTGAACTTCAGTATTAATATTAGTCACTGTTACAGTGTAAGCTACTCAGTGTAGACCCATGCAGGCTGTCAATCTAGTGCGAGTCATGGATTTAGTACTCGTACTTATGGTAGATTCTAGTAACTCTAGACAGTCTAGATCTAGATTAGTCATTTCTAGTCCGCCCTACCTAGTCTCATAGTTCTAGAGTAGAGTAGTCAACTCTATAATAATAATAATAATAATAATACAGACATCTAGATCTATCGGTAAATCAAAGGTCCCTAGTTTTTCATAAGTTTATATCTAAACCTAGAGTAGCTTATTTAATCCGGACATTACACGAATTCGAACACTCGCTGTTTTTGTGGTCATTACATCTTTATTTTGATATTTAATATGAAACTAGCGCGCTGTATAATGTGCTTGTCCATTTTCTAATGATTCTAACCCAATTTCCTTCCATTTAGTTATCTTTTTATGTAAGAAAAAGGAACTTCAAATTTGTAAGCCAGGTTATTGTTTTTTTCCTATGTTACCAGGATGACTTTACCTCTTCCTAGGGTTAAGACTATATTTTTTGATTGGCTAAGTCTATGCTAATGAGCCCGGCAATATTTATTCTGTATTTGGAGCTGATTTACTTGATTCATATAAGCCAAGTTGTTTGATTCCATTAAAAACAAATTAATTTTCTTACCAAAATTTATTTCAAATATTGGAGTGAGCTTTATGTTAAGGATCTTATATTATATTTGTTTGTTTGTTGTTTTTTATAGAGAATAAATGGGCAAATGTTTGGAGTGAGCTTGGTACATTGAATGAAGTTAAATGCCTAGATCTAGACCTACTAGATAGATCTAGATTTATATAGAGAGAATATAGAGGATTCAACTATTTAGGCTAGAATGGCTATATCCTAACCTGCACTATACTACAAAAGATCATCTGTATACTATTAGAAATTTATTAAATTAATAAACAAAAAAACACAAACATTCAACACACATCTAATCATCCAAACAAAATAAGTCTAAAGGTCTGTGTAGAAGTCGCTATCCCAGTGACCTAATTTTGGTAGTGTTCATATTTTTATTTATTTTTGTGTTCGTATTTATGCATAATTTGAAAACATCTTAATGATTTCATGTGAGGGGTTATGCCTGGTGATCTTAAAATTTATTTAATGATAATATAGAATTAAAATCTGAGTTTATTGATGCCTAAATATAGAGACTGTCTGAAATAAATTATGGTGTGCGGAATCAAATAATGTGGGTCAAATTTGTCTGAATTAAATGAAAACACATGCATGGCCTCTTGACCTTAAATATAATAACAAATATAGGTTAGGGGTACAAATATAAGTAGTCATCCTTATTCTCCTTAAACTAAAGAAGATTTTGATACTTCATTTTCTTTTCTATGTCGAACCATTGTCAAATAATGCGCTGTCAAAGTCAAACTTTGAAATTTTGGCCTTTAAGGAATCTGAATAGCATTTATTGATAAACTACTCTAGTAACATCATTTAAGACTATTGATTTATTAGTATTGACTTAAATTAAGTGTTAGTGACTGTTAGCATTATCCATTATATCTAGACTATTCTAGACCTAGACTATCACTGTGAGTGTGACTGTAGTCCTGTGTAGTAGAGTCTGTAGAAATGTAGAGTACCTACTACTAGTACTACCTGTAGTCTAGTGTCAGTGTTAATGTTTTGTTAGCTGTGTGTTGGTAGATCTAGATTTTAGTTTAGTAAAATTTAGTTTAGAGTAGTTTTAAGTTTACTAAGTTTATTATTAGAGTCGACTAAGACTGTCTACTAAGAGTAAGAGTCTACTAACTAACTTAAAAACTAACTTACTAAAAGACTCACTAAGACAGACTAAGTTTTTTTGACTAAGACTAAAAAACTAAGGACGCAAAACTTAATTGTAATGAATATACTAAGGCCAATAAAATTATTTTGTAATCTAAGTGCCCAGCTTGAGAAACATTTGTTTGTTGGTTGAGAAAAAAGGAGTTAGATCTAGTTGTCTCTACAAAATTTACTTGTATTTGGTAAACAATGAAGTCACAAAGGTTGTTGATTTTTACAGCTGTGAAATGGATTCTCTACTCACAGATGAAGATGCGCACGCAATATGTACCAACTTCCGTTTTAATATCGTCTGCGAAACCTTACTTCAGGCTAGCCCTGTAGGTCTGGTTATGCTCATTCCAAATAACTAAAACATAGAAATATATCAGATTATTCATATAGATCTAGATTCCTAGATATATTTTTTTTAAATATTTATATTTTTTATATATTTTATATTGATCTATGTCTTATATTACAGACATTACATAAAAAAAAAAGATTGTTACGTCATACTCATTTCATGTGTCAATCTAGTCATGCAATGGCTTTAACTATGCTAAGTCTTTTGTTATCTTGGCTGATTCGGGAAACCAATTCCATTCTCTAATGCACTAGGAAAGAAGGAGCACTTGTGCGAATTTGTTCTAGCGTATGGAATAGATCTATATACCTCATCTATAACCAGTAATTAATTGTCTAATTGGTTACTTTTGTTTATTGATATAATTGATTCATGTCTCGTCTACGTCAATGAATAATTGTGCAAAGATTCAGATTTATCCGATAATGGGATTGGGAGAAATAACGTGTACTTAGAGTGAGATGATATAAGCTTTGTAAAAAAAAAATCGCTCTCTGGGTCAGGATTTGTGATTTTACCATCACACAGAACTAAAAAGACACAGATATCAAAGACAGACTCAAAAACTTTTTTTTTTTCTCTGGCAATCAAGTCATTAAATACAATTCCAATATCTGATCTAAACATTTAGAATGTAAATTAGTGAGTCTGGAGTGAATGTATATTCTGGTTTTCTATAGTTATAATGTTTTGTTTGGTGTAATGCACAATTTGTAAGCCAATATTCCTTACGAGATCTTGTAAACTAGAAAAGATATTGAAAATCCGACATAGTGATATTTTTAACCTTTCAAACTACTTTTTTCTTTTCTGAAAGCGAAAAATTTAATTTTTAAAATCAACTGTGCAAGCAGTTTTTTCATAAAAATACCCTATTTTTACAACTATTCAGTATTAAGAGTAACAAACACGGGAGACTATTTAGTAAGGGAGATGACTATTTACATGTAACATATTTATGAAAATGTTTTAGATTTTTTGTCAATTTTTTTTTTTTTTACTTTTATTATCAAGTTATGTAATCTCAATCTTACAAACTACTACATTTACAAAAGGAATGTTTACTTTTATTTGTAAAGAGAAAAAATCTTTTTAGTATGCATAGAAATAAAATTCAATTTAAAACAACAATTAATAAGAAGTGTTTCATATTATAAACGTGAGCCGTATCGGTGCAATGTCACATCAGGTAGGCCTACACATAACTAAATGGAAAAGTCATATGAAGGGAGACAACAAATGAATCAATATAAATGTTTAAATGCCTATGTTCGCATACGTGTGTACACACATAGATGTGTATGCACGTTTGATAGAAGTTAATATAAAGAACTGGGGTAATGTAGCAAAGCACAAGGGAAACAACCATAAGCAATATAGACAAAGTGCAAGAAAAATTTGACTACGATGTTTAAAATGTTTTATTATCATTTAAGTTTCTACCTTCACTTTTTGATTGTTTCTATTTAATTACCTATTGTTGACATTCTCACCACATATATTTTAAGAACCTTAAATTTCAAAAATATTCATTATATGCTATTGGAAAAAAATAACGCCATATAGGCCTACAAAGCAATCTAAAACGTTAAAATATTATGACAACCTAAATGTAACTATTTGTATTGCCATATTTGCAATCATTGTAGCCTACTTTAAAATGTAACTATTTAATTTGTACGCTTAATAATAAAATATGCATCTTTTTGTTAATAAAAAAAAAGGGAAAAAAAAGCCCAATAAGGAGGCCAATAGCACAAAAAAGAGGCAAAGAAAAGAGGCAAAAGCTCAAGAATTCCTAGGATGTAAACAGCTCAACAACTGAAGTCAAAAGCTAAAAAGCTGAGGTATCCTAAAAAAAAAAATGGAAAAGTTTTATTTGTCGAGACTTTCAATGAGAGATTGGCCCTTTACAAAACAATATATATTGGGGTAAAGGTGAACCTGGCCTAACAGAAGTTATTGAATGATTCTATAATTATCCCGAAAATAAAAATCCTAGTCTGCACCAGGATTCGAACCCTGGGCATCGGTTCGGAAGCAAAGCAAAGCGCCACTGAATATATCTTTAACGTTTAAAAAAAAAAACAGTATGCAAACAGAACAACATTGATTAAAATAGATGTATTGAAAAAAAAGCTTAAACGGAACAAAACATATGGTCTGGAAAAAAAAATGGCCGAAATTTCATATCCACACATTGTTGCATACGCAGAGAGGATCTCACAACATGTAAGATTCCACTGATCTATAGAAAGTTCTGGATGAAAGCGTGAAAATAGTTAATTACATCCAAATCTTTGAATGTACGACTTTTTGCGCGAGTAGGTGAAGAAATGAGAAGCTTTTTTTCCCCCCCAAACCGATGTTCGTTGGGTATTTCGAGGAGAAATTCTAAATCGATTATTGAACATAGACATGAAATTCAATGTTTTCTTAATGATAAATTTGAGTTGAGAAATTGTTTGCAAGACTTGAAATCGCTAAGGAAAATAGAATATTTAGCAGATATGTTCTCAGTTTTAAATGGCCACTGCTATAAGGAGAAGAAAAACTCGAATTGTTTCACGGTCAAGATAAAGAGAACGCTGCCTTCGCAAAATTAAATTTTGTCAAACGAGAGTTGGCAATGGAGAAGTAAACCTGCTTCCATCTCTTCAAGAGTTAGATCTAGATATAACAAGTTTGGCTTCTAAAAGCGATGCTGATACCTTGAAATGCACAACACAGCATTTAGACAGTTCGCGAATGAGCTTGAAAAAAAACTAATTGGCTGATTTAAACAGATAATTTTGAATGGATAACATTTAACAATAACACAACATTTATGCCAGAAGGTTTGCCGCATGGGAAGAAAAGCAATTGTTGGAATCTGCTTTTGACGAAGTATTAAAAAAAAAAAGGAGTTTACTTTAACATCATTCTGGTTAGGCCTACTAATGCAACTTGTGTCCGATTTTAACAGAAAAATGTCTGAAATAGGCTACACCATTTTAAACTTCATATTTTGTAAAGTTGGTTTTTCAACAGTAGGCCTATATTGAAAAAAATGAACTGACTGTTAGACGCGGAACAGCATCTCAGATTAAAATTAACAAACAACCAAGGAAGCAATTTGATCTGCCATTTCAGCACAAACAATTGTAGGCTTATTCTTATCAGGCAAGTAGCCTAATACACTGGGGGTAGGCCTACTCATCGTTACAAACATTAGGCCTATAAAAAGGGTAGGCCACGCCTACAAATATGCCAGAAGTTTGGCAAACACTGCCATACGGGATACATGCCCTTTCCAGCGTATTCGTCCCTCTAAACCAGTGGTTCTCAAATTGGGGTACGCGGAAAGATTAAAATTGTGTACAATTAAGTCTAACTTCTTCGCTAAAACTTAGTTTATTCGATAGGATAATATGAATAATAATCAACTCGCTCCTCACTCCTGTTAAATATGTCTATTACGTTCTATTCAATGACTACCTAACATTCTTCACTTGAATACTGCCGTGAACAAACCCAGATCCCAATCACAGATTCTTCTACTTCCCCTTCGTTCTCATATGCATGTTGGAAGGTTCAGATTAGTCCTAGGTCTGCGATGAACTGCGAATTGGGTTCCAGATCTAGCAGCTCTCCATATAGTTTTTGATCTATGGGGAGTTTGGGGCCAGTGTAGGTATGCTGGTTTAAAGGACATGGTTGGCATTCTCTAGTGATGCTCCACAATGGCAATCTCACTAGTCCCTATTTTATCCGGAACATGTGTTGTCTTGTTCTGTTGTGTCCGGTTCTGAGACGATATGGTGGTCATGTCCTGACAGCTTGTAAATTTAGCCTATAGATGTAGCTAGAGGCGTAGGCCTATAGCCTAATACTCCTTTTTCTGCTCTGTGTATAAGAGATCACTAGTTGAAAATAACCAATCACAGATGTAGGCCTATCCATACTAATGCAGGAGCAGCTTATTAACATACCATTATGTAAACAAAGATACGACAAATTCTGGTTACAAAAACATATCCAAATGTATATCTAGCATTATGGGCTATTATCACTTTCATTGTAAAGAAGTTGTTGACTGTTTTCTCTTCTTCTTATTTGGTACAACGTGTATTCATTGCCACAATGAACCTTGTGACAACTAAAAGAAACCGACTTGAAATTTGTGCTCATGGAGCTGGATATAAATACACTCATAAAATCTAATAAGCCTCGAATCACCAAAGTCATTAATTAAAAAAACAACAACAAGGTTACAAAGACAGTTTGTGTGGAAACACAAACTAAAAATCAGCCCCCGAAGTGGTCCACCCAGGCAGGCTTCAATATTTTCAGAAAGAACATCCGAATGAAATTATATCAATGATAAATGAAAGATAAGAATGGAGAAAGAATGTTGACACATCTTGTGTAGTGCCCCAACGGTCTAGCAGGTCAAAGGACGAGGTGCATGTGAATGCAAAGTTAGATGTGAACCTGGCCTAACTAGTTCAACTTTCAGACCTTGTGGTCTATAGTGCAGATGATGTAAGGTTCATCTGTTTTTGTGGCCTACGGTTAACGAGGGTGTCATGTAGCCAGCACAACGACCAAACGCCTTTACTTTTCCCCAACTAATGTCATGTACCCATTAGAGCTGGGTGGACTCAGAGGCGCCCAAGGATTCCGAAGTTGAAAATCCCAGTCTTCACCAGGATTCGGAAGCCAAGCGCTTTACCACTCAGCTACCGCGCCTCTCCTGGCCTGAAGTCTTATAATTGATGTAATTGTTTTGAAAAGGCGCAAGCTCTTATTTGAATCCTTAGCGATAAATTACGCTAAAAATATGTTCAAGAAAATGCAGTTTAGAAGATTACTATTCGTTTTAAATTAGGTCTTTTTTATAATGCATACTAATTAGCTTTTTCTCTTTAAAAAAAAACTGCTTGCATAAGTGATTTTAAAAATGAGATTTTTCGCTTTCAGAAAAACAAAAAAGTAGCCGTTGCATCAGAACTTTGAATGGTCTAAAATATTGTGATGTCGGATTTTCACTATCTTTTCTAGTTTACGAGATCTAAACGGGACGGACGGACAGACATTTCACACAAAACTAATAGCGTCTTTTCCCCTTTCGGGGGCCGCTAAAAACAAATTTATAATCTCAGAAAACTCTCCTTCAACATTTTTTTTTAATTTTTACATTTGTTACATAGGCATATATATAATATTCATTTATGTAGCTTTTTTAACTTATGGGTTCGTTGCACGTTTTAACTACATAAAGGGGTCCCCGGGTCTAAAAAGTTTGAGAACCTCTGCTCTATACTGTCCATACCGGCATTCGCAAGAGGCTGTTTGTATAAGTGCGTTATGTCCATGTCTTTATAAAAATATGTTAGTAGGCCTACATCGTGCTTTTTCCTCCCAAATGACAATTGTCATTAAAGAATGAAACGGGCTGCCTGAATCAGCCTGAAAAACTTAGCAAAATGTAAGTCTCTAATTAACATGCATGACTACGTTAACACGTTGATACGCGTACGACTTTATTCTTATTTGTTTTGTACCGTATTTTTTTTTAAATAACCGCTCGAAACGTCACGTGATCTCTGCAATAAAAATGGCTGATCAAACCACCAAAGAAAAGTTGCTGAGAAAGGCAAAGGTAGATAGAATTTTCACTAAAAAGCCTCTTAAAATAACGCACATTACTGGTTAACATAGAAAAGACCATATAATACTATCTAAATTTTGATCTATATATATTGCATTGTTGTTATCTAGATCTAGTTAAATCTATTTAGAAATGCGACTCAGTCACTAACTTACTTAGTCTTAGTCACTATTAGTATTATTATATAGTCTAGATCTAGATCTAAGTTGACTAAGTCAGTCTATAAGTCTAATCTTAAATTAAATTTAAAATTCACTAAAAAACGAAATTAAATAAATTTTATAAATCACTAAACTTAGACTTAGTCTTCACTTAGACTTAGTCATAGTTAGTAAACTGTCTAAACTAGTAAACTCAAAATCTAAACTTCACTAAACTGTGTGTGACTAAACTCAAACACTTTGAAAAACTGATAACTCAGGACACACAACTCATGACTGGCATGACTTCGTTCTCATGACATGAGATTTCTGAGACTCAACTGACTCTGACTTACTGTCACTGAATCTTACTTACTTTACTTAGACAATCTCAGACTCAACAAGTGAACAAGCCAATCTAAATTCTAAATACACTCTCATCAGTGAGTAGACTGTAGACAAATAAAATAATCTAGATCTAGATCATGACTTTCATGTCATGATCATATGAAAATAATATGATGATGTAAAATAATCTTGTTTAGACAGTCACTGAGACTGAGGGGAGTCAGTTTCACAATTCACAGTGTCATGATCATGACTTAGGTTGATGAGAGTTAGTTTTTATTACCCTCCCATAATCATTGATATATATTATATATATATGCTATGTAAAGTATGTAGCTGGATCAAATACTGTTACAATCCACTCTTATCATTGTCTGACTTACCTAACTTGTTCAACACATCTACGAACTCAAGAACTTGACAACATGAGCCCCAAAATAATGTGATACATACTTTAATAAGTAAATAAATAACAATACTACACAACTGGTTACAGGATACACAGACTACAAATGCTGTACTCAACTTTACTTGTGTCTCTATCTTGTCCTGGACTCGTACAGCTTCACTCAAGGACTTTCTGTACTAGACCAACTTCACTGTGGACTTTAATACTGGTACACTGGACTGAGTCACTAAACTGAATTGCTTCTCTTACTCTGTCTTTGTCTCTGGTTCCAAAGTGGTTTGATCACATAACCATAGCTGATTAGGTGTAATGATCATGATCAGTACCGTCTCTTGTCCATTGACACAGTTGACTGCTAAGCAGCATGCTGAATTGTATTACTAGCCTGTGTCACATTTGTCAGCATCACCAGCACAGTTATAATAATACCATGCAATAAACAACATTGTAAAACCAGAAATTTTGCACTTTAGGCCAACCTGCTAGACGTAGGACATTCAAAAATGAAAAAAATGTCCTTGGCGGATATCTGATAACCCTAGCCCAAATTTACAATGTCTTCCCGCAAGCCTAACTAGCAATTCTTATTATACCATTAATAGTCACCAAAAAATATAGTACGCTTAGAAAAAAAAATTAAAAAAAAATTATTATAGAAGGACTATAGACTAAACTAAATAGTAATTCAGTAGTGAAAATATTTTTCAATGATTTTAGCTTTTTTTTTTTTTTTTTTCAAATAATTCATGGGTATTTATATAACCTGTGTAGAATTTCATTTTTAAGAGGTTCAATTGATGTGTATACCAGTTTAAAACATTGACATCTCATAATGTGAAATACTCTTAATTATAGGGTCTAAGTGAAAGCAAGCTTAGAGCCTTTGACATTGGCAATATGTCTCTTGGAACTAAGTCACTGTCTAAAAGAGAATTGGAAGAAATGAAGAGAAGGGCAAGTACTTTTGATAATCAATTAAAATTGACTTATAAAACTAAATTATAAAGGCCAAATAGGCTTTAGATCTTAACCATCTATCTTAATATACCTACCTAACTACCAATCTAATATATATATATATATATATATATATATATATATATATATATATATATATATATAATAGAGAGAGAGAATCTATCTTAAGTTATATAGGGCTAGAGAGAGAGAGAGAGTCTACCATATAATGCATTAATTTTGTAATAACTACTTGCATTATTAATAACCTCCAGCAGTTTGCTTTTTATGGTTAAGATCTTTTCTATTAGAAATATTTAAATATGTTAAAACATTTTTATACAATATATATATATTTTTATTAACTAAAATCAGAATGGACTTTTTACTATTTTATAAAGTAGTTTTAATCTGCTTTTAATTATACAATATATGTATTAATTGACATTATTTTCTATAGAAAGATGAAGAGGCTACAGCTGCAGTATATCAAGAATTTGTGGCATCATTTGAAGATGCTGGCAAGCTGAATAAGTCTTGGGTGAAAGGTGGTGTTGTAAATCCTGATAAAAGTAAGACATTTACAAACGTATTCTTCAAAATCTATGTAGTACTGTAAGAATCTAACCATGATTGTTGATAGAAACTTAACTTTGTCTCTTAGCAGAACACAGGAAAGTTTTTCGTTAATTTTTTTTTTTTCATGTACAAGGATAAAAATTTAAATTTATTAAACTTTAGTTTGATTCCGTGATAACTATAATCCTTGGTTATAGTTACCCTTGACATACCCAAATCAAAGAGGTTGCTTGAAAATTAACTTTTGACATTAGGTGATTAACTTTCAGACTTTACAATACTACAAAAGATTGTTTATTTTTATTTTTTTTTTATTTTCAGAATCAGATGAAAAGAGTGGAGGTAGTCGACTATATAAACCAACATCCAAATTAGCTCAATTGGCATCAACATTCTCATCAACTAAGGAAATTAAAAGGGAGGAAGAGAGGAGAGAAGAAAAATTTAAATCAGTAATACCTTAAAATTGTTTTGAATTTTGCACTATAAATTGAACTATTTTATTGCTTACAACTTAACAGCAAATCAGTTATTTATGCTTTAATTCAATTATCTATACTTTAGTTCAATTATTTATACTTTAATTCAATTATTTATACTTTATTTTTTCTCAGCAAGCTTTTGGAAAAAAGAAAAAGGATGAGAAGAAAAAAAGTAATTTGGAGTTGTTCAAGGAAGAATTAAAATCGTAAGTCATTTAATCACAGCTGAATAAAAGCAGTAGATGTATGTTATATATAAAATCAATGTAGCAGCTTTACTTTATATTGTAGAAATAAGTACATGATCCTTTGACATTGTGATTGTTGTAAACATGCTTAAAGCATAATTTATCTATAATAGTAATATGTTATATTTTGTCATTAGTTATAAAAATATTGCGTTGAACAAAGTTTAAGATGTTTTTTTATTTCAATTTGACTCATAGCATTCAAGAACAAAGAGAAGAGCGTCATGCAATAAAAAAAGCAAGAGGTGACACAGTTGCTGTAGAAAATCCAGAGATCATGACTTCTGCCTTAAGATCTTCAAGTGTTTATGACATTGATTCATCAGGCAGTTTTCCAAGAGGTTGTTACTTTTCTAAGCATGGTTTTTATTTCATTTCCTTGGAGATCATTCATGTGAAGTAAAGTTCAGGCCTATTAAATCAGATGACAAGGGAGTCCCCTCAGTCGAGCACATCTCTGCTGTCTTTACATGTATACTGATTTCTGTTAAACTACACTTCTACACCACAGCTACACCCAGCTAACTAACTCACTTACTCTGAATCAAATCTATTTTGACAATTATTACAAATTTTATTGACATAATTTTGTTTGAATGCAAGGTGTAGATAATGTGTTCTATAACATAAAGTTTAGATTTGCGTCTAAGTAAATGTTTATTTTTTTTTAATTCTTTTTTTTTTTCCTCTAGGAATGGGAGAGCCTGGAGATGAGAATACCACAAATATTTATGTGGGCAACATTAACCCCAAAGTAAGGCTTCAACGTCAACCCTCTCTTTGTCTATGTCATTGTTAACCATGTTTAAGTGCACTGCTTCTGACCAAAGCAGGTTTCCTCCTTCCTGTGCTTGAAGCCAGCTCATTTACCTTGAGACCAAGGCATCGAAAGAAGACAAGACTGATCTGTTGGTATTGTTGAACTGTCTAATCCAGCTGCCTAGTGAAGAAAGGGATTAAAGCTTCTGGTGGTATTGATGTCACATACCGCCATCCTGTAAAGAAAATGATCAAAGTTGCTGGTGACTTTGAAGTACTGTTACAAGCGGTCACCCAGAAGAAGAATGCTTGGTCTTGCTGGTAGCATTGAAGTACTGTCCACTGTAGGCTGCAGTGCCAGCAGAACTCATGTTACCAAAAAGTTATGAACAATGCAACACACTTTCTGTATTAAAGAAAAACCAAGCAAGCAGCATAAAATGATTGTTTGCATTTTGTTTTATTCAGAGATGAACAATGACAAGCTAACATTTTGTTGGTACTTTTTGAAAAAAAAAAAATTTAATGCTTTTTCATTTTTCACATATAATAACTCTACTAATTAACGAACTATACAACACATTGTATTTTTTGTTTCTGTCCTTTGTTTAAAATTCATTTTTGTATTAAGTTTTTAACATCTATGAACATGTTTATCCTCACATTTATGTTGTCATTGAATTGATGTGCGTAACCATGTCTGCTGGTGAATTTAATCGTAGATGACAGAAAAAGAGCTTTGCGAGATTTTTGGCAAATACGGTCCTCTTGCCAGCGTGAAGATTATGTGGCCTAGAACAGAGGAGGAGCGCTCGAGAGGAAGAAACTGTGGTTTTGTTGCATTTATGAACAGAAAGGATGGGGAGCGGGCTATGAATGCCCTGAAGGGTAAGTTCTTAATTTTCTTGAAAGTTTTTTTTTTAAAGTTTAATCTTAAAATGCATGATTTCAAATTCTAAAACAATAATCAGTATTTCATAATTTTTTAATGTGAAATTAATGTATTCTTCTAGTTATGTTTTTATTAAATAATAAATATTTCTAATTTGTGTACTAAAATATTTTTTTCTTATACATATCCAGTACAGATTACTTTCTGAAATACTTACTTAAAATATCTGATTCTCATTCTAAATTTTAAAAAAATAAAAAATTTGACACCATCAGCAAAAAATAAAATAAAAAATGAGCAAAAAAACAACACATTATAATGCTTTGCTTGATTTGAATAATTTAAAAAGTAAAGCACTATTACCAGACATAGCTTTTTGTTGTCAATGAAAACCCAGTTGTTCTAGCTTTTATACATTTTTATAAAGGCAAAAACAACAACACACCAATTCTTTTCTCTTAAAAAAGGATTTGTATTAATATTTTTTTTTTTAACATACAGTCATCCCTCAGTTATCACTGTTAATAGGGGCCAGAACTGACCGTGTTAAGTGAGAAACAACGAAGTAATGTCACCTTATCATTTTTAGCATACTTACATTTTTGTTTATGTATAATATTAATAAGTGTATATGACATCATATAAGTGCATATGCTATTAGAACATTAAAGAATAGTTTCAAACATGTAAATAAAATCTAAATAGTATAAATGTAATTTATACAAAAAAAAGTGTACATACTGTAAATATGTTTTTAGAACCTTTTTTTTTTTTATTCCTAAAACAACTTTTCTTTTATAGCAAGAAGGTAACTCTGACAATAGTTTCTCTTCACTTGAACTTTATAAATGTTGATGAAACACCTGTGCAGCACCTTGGAGGTGAAGAAGATGATTTACTGCACAAGTTAATGAGAGCTTTACTGCTCCTCAGATGACGCCTCATTGTCATGTGCTAGGGGTGCTGGATTTTTGTGGGTAGCTTTGGATAGGGCTGGGGTAGCAGCAGGAGGAGCTTCTGCTGAACATTTTCAGTGCACAAGGAACATTGCAATGGGGATTGTGACCGTTGTTTTTCTTTTGAGTAAAGATGCCTTTGTACATTGCCATTAGACCGTCAATATACTTGCTGAATTATATGGCTCTAACCATGTGGTTGATATCTTTTGCGCCATAATTCATCAATTTTAAATTTTTGAACAATTCGTATGTACTAAATTCGGGATAAATTAACTGCGAAGTAGTGAGGGATGACTGTATTCATTTACATCGTAGTTAAGATTCTAGTTTGCATCTTTACTATCATGAAAAATAAATCACTAAATTTCTTTTTGTCTTATAAAAATACATTTAATTGTAGGCCTTAAATTGTATTTGCTTAGTCATCTTCAGATGCCAGCTGTAATATCTCTATAGTTTGCAATGATTACATTTTTTTTTTTTCATTTTCTAAAAGTTGACTTGAAAAATAATCTCATGTTGGTGTTTTCTGAATAAATGTGAGATACAAGATTTTATTTTTACATCAGAATAAATTTTGAGTCTTAAGTTGTCTGAAAAAAGTTCAGACTTGTACTACTGAAACACATTTTGTATAAAAATTTTATTATAACTTACATTGAATTTTTCTTTTAATATTTCATACTTTTGAGTTTTTCTAAACTAATTAAAAAGATAGTTTTCTGAATAGATAATAGGTTTTAAATATAAATTTCTACTGTTAAAATGAAGTGAAAATTGGAAAATGGGAATGTGTTTTAGATTAAAAAAAAAACATATCCTGACAGATCAAGTACAATTTTTTCCCTTTCTGAATATGTAAATGAAAATCTCCTCATTCCCCAGGTAAAGAGATCAATGCATTTGAGATGAAACTTGGATGGGGTAAAGCAGTGCCAATCCCTCCCCATCCTATTTATATACCACCAGCCCTGGCAGAGCTTACACAGCCTCCTCCTCCATCTGGCCTACCTTTCAATGCTCAGATTAAACGACGCAAAGACCGTGACTACACCAGTGGTCAACTGCATGTCTTGCCAGAGAACCCTGATGAGCTTGACCAGGTACTAAGCTAATGCTATTATCTTTGTTCTGTTTTTAGATTAGGTTTGTATAAAGTTTTAAGTAACACGTCTTTTTGTGTATGTCTTTATTCTCTCTTATTATGTGCTCTTTTATTTTTCCTATCATATTTTAAAATTACTTTTTAGTGAGGTGAGTTTTAAATTCTATATTGGTTTATATTTTATATCTATTAATTATTATAGGTGTTTTGACATTTTTGTCTATGTTTATTTTACAGTTTTTTTCAAAGGCACAATTAAATCAAATTCTTTATTATCTGTCAATAATTAACTTTAGACTTTTAAAAAAGTTTTTTTTTTAATCATTTTTAGTAATAATTGACCCAAACATTATTGTGAAATCTCAATAAACCCTAACGGTTCTGTTTGTCTTTTTTCAAACGCCATTTCTGCAGACCTTAGCAAATGCAGTTGTGAAAGTGGTAATCCCCACAGAAAGGTATATGTCTGTTTCTCTCTGTCCCTCCAGTAACTACAGTACACATTTCTATTATTGTTTAGCTCCATTCATTGGCAGACCTTTTTTTTTTTTTTTTGTATTTTGGGAAAAAAAAATTAGCAGTGAAGTTACTTCCTAGCTTGTGTGGCTTGTGTTGAAATAGACCATTTTTATCTCATTTTTGGAATTATTTTATTTTATTATTATTATTTTTTTTTATTTTTTGTTTTTTAATACATGTTGATTGGTCATGTAGTGCTGGAGACAAAAATGGTCCATTTCATACTCAAAAAAAAAATTACACTAAAAAAACAAAGCTATGAGTAAAGTGTTTCACTGCTCTAAATTTAAAAAGATAGTTATTTCCCCAACCTTTTGCATTGTGTTTGACGCTCTTATGAGGATGGACTTCAGGGTCATCAACACAGAACTGGGACTACTCAAGACTACAAGCTATTTATATATCTTAAGATTATTTAGATTTTTTTCTCAAATAAAAAAACTTACTTGGATTTATTATTTTTTGTATTTAATGAAAAAAAATAAAACATTGTCATAAAATTTTAAGATCCAGGTTGTTCTTTTAAATGTACATTTGTATGCAATTTATACCTTTTTTATTGTCTTTGTCTATGAAATACTTATGAAATGGTATACTGTATTCGTTTTTTTACCAAAAGAAAATCATCTATATTTAATTATAATAATATGTCTTAAAATAAAACACACCACCTCATTGCCTATGTGGTGCTGGAGAATGCATTGCAAAATGCCTTTATAAAGCTAAAGACTAGTTCACTTTTACTTTTTTGTTATCTGATCAAAGCTTTAAATTAAACATTTTAGTTGTCTGTAAGTAGCCCATCTTGTCCAGGACTAATCTTTGTAAAAATGAACATATATATAACTAATGTGGCAACATTTTCTATTTAAACTGTACTCTGAATCATGAACTTGACATTGAAGATAATAATTATTTCTTTGACATTTAATCCCTGGATATTTTGCTTAAATAAGGCATTTTTTTCTTCTGTTTTTGCTAAAGCTGCCTGAACTAGGTCTATTATTTTTGATTGCTCAAACTGTCTTTTTTTGTGTGTGTGCATCTTTTAATGCAACCTGTACTAAAGAAGAATAGTCACATAAAAAGTAGCACCACTCTTTGATGTTTAAATCAGTTTCTATAAAAAAAAAAATTCTAGTTTCTAAACTTCAGAAATTACTACTAATTGTATTGTAATACAAGGGATCTTTTTTTTTTTTAATTGTTAGCTCAAGATTTTAACTATTAAGATTTTTTTTTTGTCTGTTTATAGGTATCCAGTATTTTTTTTTTACCCAAACTTGAACCATTTGAAATTGATTCATTGTTGCAACTTTGTGTGTGTGTTTGTGTTCTAGTGTAAGAAAGAAAACTTTTTGCTGCAAAAAATAAACAATAAAACATTTTTAAGTGCAGAAGTTGAGGCATGACTGATTGTTTGAATTGTCTTTAATAAAAACAACTTCAAACATTGCTGTTGTTAATATACAATTTAGATAAGAGAGTGTTTATTTACTAAAGTGAACATCCTTGATGGTTGTTACATATCTTTTGATATGATAGCCTTGTAATACAAAAAACAGCATTAAACCAGAGTGGCAGCTGTATAGTAAGAAGGAAATTATCATGCTAATATTTTAAAAAAAAACACCATGAATAAGTTTTTTTGGTAACATTTTTTTTAATTTAAAAAAAATATCTTTTTTTTCTGTAATAGTCTTCAATTTATTATTCTTTAAATATTACATTTATACTGAAATTTTTGTGTGTGAACACTCAAAAACTATTTAAAAAAACAACAACAACAACATATTTATGTATATATATATATATATGTATAAATATCTCAAAGCAAGATAATAAAGAGTGTTCCCTGGCAAGCTTAGTTATTTTAATTTCAGACAACTCTTGGCCTTGATTCACCGCATGGTAGAATTTGTTGTTCGCGAAGGTCCAATGTTTGAAGCCATGATCATGAATAGAGAATTAAATAACCCATTTTTCAGGTAAGTGTAGAGACTTAGCCACATTTGTTTAATACCATATTTTTTTCTACTACTTGAAATTATGCTCTAATAAATTCTGTTTGAATTCTATTCTTATATATTGTTTGTTGTCAGATTTTTGTTTGATAATAAGAGTCCTGCTCACACTTACTACAGATGGAAACTGTATTCTATCTTACATGTAAGTTTTCTTTCTTTGAGTAGAATTAACAGCTTCTTAAAAAAACAATTAGCCAATAGAATTTGAAAAATATTAGTTTTTTTCAAGTCGATATGATCACAATGAAAAAGATCTATGCTAGACTCTCTTGTTTGGTAATTGTATTACAGCCTTATAATGTAGGACAGAAATGTTTGTTCTTTTTTGTGAGATGAGCACATTATAAAAAATCAATAATTATACTTGATTGTTTGTTTAGGGGGATACAGCCACAAAATGGAGGACAGAGGAGTTCAGAATGTTTAAGGGAGGCTCTATATGGCGTCCTCCACCCATAAACCCCTTCACACAAGGAATGCCAGAAGATCTTGTCAACAGGGAAGCTAATTCAGAGTTTGAACTTATTTTACGAAAAGGAAAACTTACAAACAGGTAAGTGGCTCATACCATTATATGTATATTAAAAGTTTACTGAGTTTACTCAGTTCACCATTCCTCTATTTTCATCCTATCATTTTAATGTCTACTCTTGGGCAAACTTGTAATTTTTAAAACATCTAAATAAAATAGCTTATTTTTTCCTTAGTCAAAGAGATCGGTTAGAAGATGTCCTCAGAGAATTGACTCCTGAAAGAATGAAAATTGCAGAAGCAATGGTTTGGTGTTTGGATCATGCTGAAGCAGCAGAAGAAATAGTGGAATGCATTGCAGAATCTTTAAGCATTTTACAGACACCACTTCCTAAAAAAGTAAGACTCATAGTTCTCAGTCATTGTTATATTTATTTGTTTGGAAGTTATGTATGATGAGATATTGAATACAATCTAACTTCATTTTCACTGTCAGACAAAAATGTTAACATTTTTAGATGACATTAATGTTTGCAAAAATATATTTGTATTTCAAAGAGTTAACTTTTTCTATAATTTGATTTTTTTCATAACATGTTTTACAATGCAAAAGTTAAAATAATTTTTTCTTTCCCAGATCGCAAGGTTGTTTTTGGTTTCAGATATTTTATTCAATAGTAGTGCCAAAGTTCCAAATGCATCATTTTTTAGAAAATTGTAAGTACATTGGTATCATAAAGCCTTTTGAAATCCTTTTAGGGTGATAATAATATTTATTAATATTATTAAGTTTTTAAATTATTTAAAGAGTTGGGCAATTATTATATTTTTTACTGTTTCAGCTTCCAAAGCAAACTAAAAGAAATTTTTAAAGACATCAACGAATCTTACGAAAAAATAGAAGGTCGACTAAAGGCTGAACAATTTAAGGTGATAATGTAATTTCTAAATTCCTCTAACCCTTAAATGATAAATAATGTAGTGCACAAATGTGACCCTAATCATTTTTTCTGTATTGCTTGAAAAGAAAGCATGAGCAAATCTTTTCATTGTGGAGAAAAAAGTTTTTTGGTTAAATTTTAAACATGGCTATAGTTGATTTACAAATTGTAACAACATTGGTTAGATAGTAGAGTTTAGGTAGGTTGACAATGACTGAGGTTATTTGTAAAATATCTTCTTTCTACATTACTTTAATGCATATTATTCTTACAGCAAAAAGTGATGAACTGCTTCAGGGCCTGGGAGGATTGGGCAGTGTATCCCAATGATTTCCTCATCACTCTTCAGAACATATTTCTTGGTCTAGTTATGCCTACCAAAGTAAGTCAGACTAGTGTCATTACTTTCAACTCTAGTGCGTTTTAACATTTAAGTGATACTGTCATCTGTTGATAAGCCTTTGCTTAAAAATGATTGCTAACTATTTGATCAGGATGAGTCCCCAGAGAGAAAGATAGAAAAACCTTTGGATCTTGATGGTGCTCCATTAGAAGATGTAGATGGATTTCCATTAGCTGTGTTACCAAAGCCTGTCCCAGATTTAGATGGTGATGAGATAAAAGAAGATGTTGATGGTTTACCTTGTAAGATACAAGTATAGTTAATAAAGTTTGGATGAGTTAAAATGTTTTAAATTAAAAATCTATTAATATACATAAAAAAGATACTCTTTTTATTATTATTTGTGTGAGTTCCCTTTCAAATTTTGCTGTTAAGCTAATGTTTCTGTGACTAGTGGTTTCGCTGAGATATCCTTGTGTCCAGCACCTTGCTTTGTTTAATTAAAATCACAGTGTAACTATATTACTGCTTTATTTATTACCTTTTTTTTTTTTCTTTTTTTTTTTAATTTTCATAAAATTAATCTATAAAACCTAACTCCATTATCTTTTATCTCCAGTAATGGAAGCTGACATCGATGGTGATCCTTTTCCTGCAAAAGCACCAACCCCTCCTCCCACAGCAGCCCAACCAGCATTTATTCGTTCTAAATGGGAAGAAGTAGATGAAACAGAGCTGCAAGCGCAAGGTCAGTGTTATGTGTTATATAGTTAACTTTACCTTAGGCTTAGCTTTGTATTATTACAGATTTTAAAATGTCAGCTGTATTTACCAGCATAGACCAAGCAGACATATAACTTAAATAAGTTGGTCCAAACTGATATTTTTGTTTAATGTTTAAAATTTTTTTTTTTTTGACTACCTTTACATAATGTAAGAGAAGAAAAAAAAGCCATATAGGAGTGATTTTTGTCATAGATACCTCTATTTTTAATTGTAAACTTATTCATTTAGCAATGACAACATCAAAGTGGGAAATGTTGGAACCAGAAGAGGAGGCAAACACCCATGAAACAGGCGAAGATATTGATGGAATGTAAGATAGTCTCAAATTCAATACACAATTTCTTTTTAAGTAGATAGTGGCATTAAAAAAATAAAAGAGGCAGTTGTCTCATATGTAATGCCTTTGATTCCCAGGCCACTAGATGATACAAACCGACCATCCAATGTCCAGTCTGATGAGAGTGATAATGAAAGTGAGCCAGACTCTGTCAGTATGTCACGCTCCTCAATGCAGGACAATGTATATAACTTAAAATACAGTCAACTTTCAGAAGAAAGGAGACAGAAACTGCGAGAGATTGAGGTATAGTGTAGCATTTTCTATGAATCATGGTCTTAAGTATAATGGACATTCTCTATTCAAACTGCACACAAACTCATGATCTTAAGAAAATTATGATCTTAACTAAATAAGACTAATTATATTCATTCTGAAATGTCAATTCAAATTATAAAATGTGTTGTTTAATATAAAAAAGAAAATAGAAATTGTTGACCTTTGTATCACCTATCTTAAAGGAATCTTGACTTTAACTTCTATTGCACAAAACAACTAGAGTGAAGTCTGTAAACATTTGCCTGATAGCTTAATTGTTCCATAAGGATTGAAATCACTGATTGTACTACCCTGTAGGTGAAAGTAGTCAAATATCAAGATGAATTAGAAGCTGGAAAACGCTCAAGGAAATCTGGTATGAGCTTACAGGATCAAGTAGAGCATTACAGAAGGAAACTCCATAATAAGGTTGGTACATAGGGCTTTTTTTTTTAAAACATAGCAAGGATATGGTAGGACACAAAAATAGACACCTTACCTTCATCTTTAAATTAAGATGAAAATCGTTTTGAAAATGCCTCGTAATTAAACATTAGTTTTAAGTGGCAATTCATATATACCGGTAATGTAATTGTGGGGAGTTTTTTTCTGTAAGGCAGAGACCAGGACCAAATCTATCAACCAATGGCTTGTTATTAATATCAAGTTTAGAAGTAAAAGTAGAGACTAGTTTATTTTGGCCAAAAAAAAAATGTTCAATAAGCTGAGTTTATTTTTTTCATTTGTTTTTCATTGTAACAATGGTGATTGCTTGATATCTGTTTAAAAAAAAAATTTTTACAAATAGTATCTGTGACCAATACCCAATTAATCCTAAATCTTGACATCCCTGAACTCTGTCAACAAAGAACTGATGAGGTTGGCACATATTAAGACTTTCAGATCTTATATAGAGTAAGTAAAGTTTCCCTTTCAGACATTGCTGTCTATATGGCAAGGTCAAGGTCATTTTTTTCTTTGGCTAATGGTTAATGAGCAGGGTGTCATGTGGCCAACACAACGACCAACCACCTTTACTTTCCTCAACTAAAGTCAGGTACCATTTAGAGTTGGGTGGACTCTGGAGCATCCTAAAAATCTGAGTCTTCACCGAAATTCAAACCCAGGGCCCTAGGTTCAGAAGCTGAGCACTCAGTCATCTCACCCCCCCCCCACGCCCACCCCCCGGCCATATATAGTATGTATTATTATTATTATTGTTGCATTAACAGTAAATGTGGTTTTCCTTTTTTTATTTTAATCCATTCCATAGTGATCATTTATGTAGTAGTATTGAAAACTGAAGGAACAAGTATTCTAATTTATTTTTTTGATACTTTCTTGTGCAGCTACTAAACATGCAGGATTCTCCCCAAGCTGAGAGAGACAGCAGCGGTAGTAAAAAGAGATATAGATCAAGATCATCATCTCCATCCCGTCAAGCCAAATCCTCTGAAAGATCTGACACACCAAAAAGAAAAAAGAAAGATAAAGATCGAAGGTAAATTCAAAGCAGCGTCAGTGTTGTACTTAAACATGTGTCTTTGGTGAATACACACTTAAAATCTGCATTCATTTTGCATTTGTTATTTCAATTCTTATGAGTACATGTGGACTCGTTGAGGCTAATAGAAATAAATAAATGTCTGCAATAATAGTGTTGCATTATAGGAAAGGTATAAACAAAACTATTAAATTAGTGCCTGAGAACATTTCGTTTTTATCAACTTGCTCCATTTAATTATTGTTTATAATGAAAATCTGTTTAATCTACAGTCCTAAGCGTTCCTCACGAAGGTCAAGGTCTGGATCAAGGTCCAGGTCGCCAGGAAGAATTTCCCGCAGTCCTGGTAGAGAAAGAAAGAAACACAAATCAAGAAAGCACAGAGATTGACCTGATAGTTCAATGTGTTGTGTGAGAGTACCCTGCATGAACTTCTTGGTAACAATGTCTAGTTCTGTGAGAGACTGTCTAGTTTCCTGGTCACTGAAAGAGTTTGATGGTCTCAGTGAGAAAGGCTTACACGTTTTGGGGTCAAAAGAGAGAGAAGGTCTAGTCTTATGGTTACTGACTGAGTGAAAGGAAATAACCTCTTTGTTACTAGTAATTGTTGTACATAGTGTATGATTAAATGAGATAAACTTACAGTTTGTCTACTTGTTGTCCAAGTTGGATGTGACAAATGACCACTATACATTTTAAAAACTTGTTTAACAAAAATGAATTGATCATGCTTCACTTGATACAGTGTGGCCTGAATGCTATGGATTGATTGCATAGGCTGAGTATCTGAGTGGATTGGGATAAATGACAAGCTCCTGTATGTTACTTTCTTTGATGTTGAACGTTTGTATTAATGTTTATTTTGTTAAGCTTTACCCTCCAAAAACTTTTTTTTTTCCATATCAAACTTTCAACTTGTGGGACATATACCTTTTATTTAAACAAGGCTTTGATTCCTGAGTTTACACTAAGACAAGAAGATTTAATAGTCCTCTCCTATACTGCTTTCAGCAGTACATTTAAAAAAATATTTTTTTGTTCAGATTTTTAGATCTGAACCATACGGCATAGGTGTAATATGTAAGTTATAGTTCTGTGCCATCAAACTTTTGTTTAAAAAATCGAGGTTGTTTCTTACTATGTTGATTGAAATTTTGCTATTAAATATTTTTTTTTATTCCATTGCAACTCTTCCAATCACTTGATTGAATTGAATGGAGTGTTTGTAAGGTGCACATGTGAATGTAAACTAGTGTAGGAAATCCTACAGGGTCTGAGAGTTGTGATTAAAAGAACATTGGAATGAAAATGCAGTTGTGTATAGCGACATTTTTTGTTTCACTCATATAAATCATCATACCAAGTTTTGAGTTTTGTTGTTTTTAATAGGTGCTAGTTTGATTTAATCTTTCTTTAGTATATAAATTTGGTACTTTTATGCATAAAAATACATCAGATACAATTTCAGATGTAAATCTAGTGAAAAATACAGATAGTGTACCTAAATGATCATTCATTAATCCATTTTGTTTTTAAAGGGCTGTTTCATCAACACAATTAGAGAGCCTAATGACTCTGAATAATTAAGCAAAGCTGTTTTTATTGTTCTCACAGGCTTTTTTTTAATTGCCTCTTTGCAAAGGCACTAACATGTGTTGTATGACATCTTAAAAGATTTGTTGTAATGTTATAAATAATCTAAGTCATTTGTTACCTGGATGCTTAGAAAGCACAAAAGGATTTTATGAGCTATTTAAGTGGTAAGAAAAAGGCAGAGGAGTAGATTGCACAGACTGCCACAGCATCCCTACCAAAGTCAAGGGAGAAATCCAGGAGTTTCTCCAAATAAATACACTCAACACCTATAATATAAAGCATAAAAAGTAAGGCGTATGTATGTATATTCCGAATAGAAACCAAAACCGTTTGACCAATCTTGATAAAACCTGGCATAAATGTTCCTTGGATACTAACTGGAACACAAGCTTAAGACCCTCAAAAAAAAAAATTGCTCAACTCTAAGAAATTTACTATTTCATGGATCTAGGTCATATAGCCATGTTTTCATGAGACTAGATTTATGATACAGAACTGCAGTTCACGCGATAATATGAAAACCTACTTATTAATTGTTGTTTTAAATGATGTCCAACTTATATGCATACTAAATAGATATTTTCTCTTAAAAAAATTAAACATTATTTTTGGGTAAATGTAGTAATTAGTAGGACAGAACCTACATAACGTAGAAATTAAAAAAAAAATTTAAACAAAAAGTCTAAAACCATTTGCATAAATGTGTTATAAATATGGTGATATATCTGTCCTACTTACTAAAGAGCCTACCGCGTTTGTTACTATTAATAGTGAATAGTTGTAAAAGTGGTGTATTTTTATGAAAAAAAAAACTGCTTGCATAAGTGATTTAAAAAATTTGATTTTTCGCTTTTAGAAAAGAAAAAAGTAGCACTTGCGTCAGATCTTAGAATGTTCTAAAATATTATGGTGTCTGATTTTCAATATCTTTTCTAGTTTACGAGATCTAAACGGAACGGACGGACAGACATTCCACACAAAACTTATAGCGTCTTTCCCCTTTCCGGGGCCGCTAAAAATGGCTAGAATTTGGCTACTCAGAATCCAGGGGGTTGCAAGTGCACCCCCTTACACCCCCCCCCCCTGCGGATGCCCATGTTGTTATGTCAACTTGTTTTATGAGACTATCCTTAAACACCTAACTTAGAAACACTAGACAGAAAGTTGATTCTAAATATAGTTTGTTGTTAACCTAGTGGTTCGTGAAAATGTTTACATGGTCAGTTGAATAGTTAGCCCAGAGAAAATGTAAAAGAGTAGATCTAGTTGAGTAGGGAGAGTCGCTCTATAGACAGGATCTTACATGATGTTCTTTCCAATACCAAATTTTGATGACTTAATTCTGTTGTGTCTCCTTCAGTTGTAGAACAACTATGTTTCATCTCATAGAACGCAACGAGATGAAAAGCTGGGTATTGGCTCAGGGTGTAGCACTTTGTGCTGCAAGCTGTGTAAGGGTTACCAGCTCCTGATTTGTCCTCAGGGTTGACTAGGCTGTCACTAAGCTGTGTAAGGGTTACCAGCTCCTGATTTGTCCTCAGTGTTGACTAAGCAGTGTAAGGGTTTCCAGCTCCTGATTTGTCCTCAGGGTTGATTAAGCTGTCACTAAGCTGTGTAAGGGTTACCAGCTCCTGATTTGTCCTCAGGGTTGACTAGCATAGCCTCAAGGTAATGAAGATTTAGATTCAGTTTTCCCTCTGCCCAATCAATTATTCCACCAAAGTAGTCTCTGCAACATTCTTCTTTAGGCTAGTTCATGCAGTGACTTCCACATACTCCCCCCCCCTTTCTAAATGACATGCTCTTGAAAGGTTATAACGTTAAATGACGCTAGGGATAGTAATTCTTCTAGGAGAGACAGCTCCGAGACCAAACAACTGCTGCATTGCAAATGATCTTGAAGGATCAAAGGCTACCGAGAAAGAAAAGCAGGCTGGCGGTGGACTCAATGGGCCTCCGTCTTTTTAAAAAATCCTTAAATGGAATGCAGATAGGATATCCAAACGAATAATAATAATAATAATAATATTCGATTCAGTTCCGCATGATTGGCTATTAAAAACCCTGGATATTCATAGAATCAACCCAAGAATAAAACAACTATTGAAAGTCTGTATGAATAATTGGAAGATAAATCTGCACCTTAATCGTGATAAACTAGGTACTGTGCACATAAGAAGAGGTATATACCAGGGTGACTCACTATCTCCACTCTGGTTCTGCCTAGCGATTAATCCTCTATCTACATTACTCCAAGACTCTACAAACGGTTTTAGGGTTGACACTAAATGTACAAAATGTGTGTCCCACTTATTATACATGGATGATCTAAAGCTATATGCAGAAACCGAGCAAAAATTACACACCTTAATCAAAACGGTAAAATGCTTTAGTGACGATATCTGTATGTCTTTTGGCCTGGATAAGTGTGGCATCATAAGCATTAAAAAGGGGCAAGGTAACGAACACCAACATTGAATTTAAAGGCATCGAGGAAATGAACTCCGTCTCTATTTATAAATATCTTGGAATAAACCAGAATGCCAAGATAAACCATAAGAAATTAAAAGAGGACTTTCTTGGCAAATATAGGCAAAGAGTTAATAAAATCCTCAACACCAAACTGTCTGGCAGTAATCTCATCACTGCACTAAACAGCTGGGCCGTCCCAGTGCTCCTTTACACGTTCGGTGTGATCAAATGGACTGACACCGACCTACATGACATTGACAGACCCACTAGAAAATTACTAACCAAGTTTCGATGCCTACACCCCAAGTCCTTCACCATAAGGTTATACCTGCCCAGGAAGGATGGGGGTCGTGGATTGCAGAACATCTTCAAATTGTGTAAGATGCAAGTTTTAAAAACACGATCAAAACTGCTCGCCTCCAGCAACAAATTAGTTTCCTTCCTACGGAAATACGACTCCGATGCAACCCCTCTGAACCTACACAATGCTGATGTCAATGTCGGTTTGGACGACGTAGGGCATGAGATTCGCCAATGGGAGGAAAAAACACTCCACGGAAAATTTCCGGCTTCATTACATGGGGACAACATCGACAAGGCTGCTTCCTTAACATGGCTCAAAGCAGGTCATCTCTACCCTGAAACAGAAGGCTTTGTTACAGCAATACAGGACAGAGTAATCAGGACAAAAAATTACGAGAAGCATATCCTGAAACTCAATGTTGTCGACAAATGCCGAAAATGTGGAAATGTGGGCGAGTCGATTGAACACATTATGGCAGGATGTCCAGTCCTATCAGAATCAGCCTACCTAGGTCGCCATAACCAAGTTGCAAAGTTAATACACCAACACCTGGCTTTGACGTACAAATTGATCGGTAAGGACACTCCCCCTTATTATAAATACTCTCCGCAAGAGGTTCTCAAGTCTACTGAACATCTGCTGTACTGGGATAGGCCTATTCTGACCGACAAAACGGTAGATTTCAATCGCCCGGATCTGCTGTTCATCGATAAAAAAGAAAAAAACGCTACCATTATCGATATCGCCGTTCCACTGTCTCATAATTTAAGAAAAACTGAGATAGAAAAACAAAGAAAATATGGGAACCTAGGCTTGGAGATTAAGCGTCTATAGAAATTGTCCAAAATAACAATATACCCCATTGTTATATCAACCGAGGGGATAATAACAACTGACCTCACAGACACCTTCAAGGCCCTTAACATTCCTAGGAACATCTTCGTTGCCTGTCAGAGGGCGGTACTGCTGAAGACCTGCCACATCACCAGAAAATTCCTCAGTGGAAACTGTTAAAGGGACTACGATGAATTTTGTTTCTCTTTAGCGAAACTCGACCCTGGCAGCGTCAGAGAATGACTACTCGTTCATTTCTAACATAATAATAATAATAATAATAAGGAAGCTCTAAAAATATTTCCACATGAGAAAGAAATAAACGTGCGTAGCTTGTATCCTAGAAACTCAACTGATTAGTGTACAATGTATCAAACAATACAAAGAACGCAGTCCCAAAGGAGGAATCCTCACTTTTATAAAGAATGACTGTCACAAACCGCCTTTATAACGGGTTGCCTTGGCTGGTTGAGAAGGTCGTTGTCTAGTTGTTTTGGATCACTGATCACTGGGGAGCAACTCCAAGCCATTGTTTCATCTTTTGACGACATCTCAACGTCTAGCAGTGAAGCATTAACATCATCTCCAAAAGAGACACAACTCAGATTTATAGCTAATAAAATACTTTTCTTAGCTATATAACATATATACACACTAGTCATCAGATTACTTCAACACAAATACATCATCCGACATGGACTATCGTTGATAGGAAAAAAAATTCCTACACTCACAACTCTCGGCTAACTCTAACTATAGTCTCCGACTCTGAAACTATCCTCACTCTCACAGAGAGTCACAATAGGTCACCAACTAACCTCAAAATCACACATCTCAGCATCTCGTGCAAGCCATGGTAGAGTAATTTACTATTTAATACATGTAGCCCTCCCATTACAATCACAAACACAGTTTGTAGCAATGACACACAACAGAAACAATGGGCACAAAGCTCGGTCTTTCAGAAGAAAATCTAAATATCTTGAACTGCTACTGCACACCAGACAAAAACTTGATCGTACACAAATTATTAACTATGGAAAAATGTCTGGCTATAGGGGATATGAGAAGTCTCTCTCAGAGTTGGAACTACCGAGATCTCAATGCCAGTGGGGAAAAAAACAATAGACTTTTGTTGACAGGCGCTGAAGAGGAAAAGAAGGCAATCTGTACAGTGTTTAATTCAAGCTTTCATCAAGTTTTAACCATTCCTACATTTATTTCATTTCAGGGATTAGCGCGAACGCAGTTCCCCTTACGCAAAAATTACGCACCCGAGTCACCCACATTTGGGGTGATCGCAGGTTTCAGCCCACCCGAAGTGCAATGAGTGAGCCTCGACCTGGGAGAACGGCCGCCTTGATCACCGTTTCTCCTATGCCAGGTAAGTATGAAAATGTGTGTGGTGTATCCGGCGGTCTCTAAAAATTTAATGTAACAACCTTAAGCTTTGCAATATTACAAGAAAATACAGGCTGTTTAATAATAAATATATATTTCTTTTATGCGTAAATACGCTACAGATAGTTAAAATATTTGTGTGTGCAGTTACACATTATATTTCTTATTTAATTGAAACACGATGTTAAATATATTGTTTTTCAAACATATAATAGGGAAAATTAAGACTCTTCAAATAATTGTGTAAAGATATAGCTAGTTACCTCCCCTAAGCATATTGACCTAATATTGTAGTAAAAAAAACTACATGCTTATGCCACTTGTCTGTCTTTGACTACTTTATGTGTAGTTGATTTCTCTTGACAAGTAGTTCACCATATTTTACAGTTACTCTTATAGCATAATAGACAAAGAATAATATTTCATTATTTGTCGGAACCTCTGCATCAGTCGTGTAGAGATTTATAGTAAAAAAAATCTGCCAAGCACGTCTCCTGGTGGCTGATAGGGGAAGGAACCTTAGATGTAAGGGTTTAGCTGTGAATAAACAGCCGTGGACCAACTGGTTTGATGTCATGGAGGATGACGTGGGGGTATTCCAATGCTTAGGATATTCACTAAAAACATCTCATAAATCAAGATTGCGAAAAGTGAGTAGGCCTATAGGGCGATTTAACCAGGGGAGATAACGCTTAGTGGTAGGCAAAAGTTAACTAAAAAGTTAGAATTTATTAGTTTAACTAAAAAAAAATAGTTAAGGCCATTGGTTAACTAGGTAAAAAATGTATTGTCAAAATCGTAGTTTAATTAATTTTTTTTAGTTACTAACTATAAGGTTTAATTAAAATTTGTAAAACTTTTCAACATGTGGTCAGGGTTGAAATGCACATTCCTGTTTTCTGGTCATGTGATATCAATAACTCTGATTATCAAAAAAAATGATGCAGTTAACAACTATTTAGAAAGTCTGAATTTGAAGAGGGTAAAGTAAGATGCTGGATTATGGGAGTAAATATTTGCAATTGAAAGTACGGTAGAAATAAGAAATATTATAAAATGTTAAACCTTTTTTGCCAAAAGCTTCTATGCAATATTAGGAATGGGATTGTGAGCCACATAGTGGTGTAATTTCTATATAAAGTGGTCAGACAAGAAAATAACACACTGGCGCGGTTAGTCAAACATACCCTCCCTACCCAGAAAGTAATAGACAGTGTGTCCGACTGATTGTAAAAATCTGGCCAGATAGACGTACACGTGTAGGCATATATAGTGTACTGAGTGTGCAGTCCATAATGACAAGGCCACCCTGTTTTTTTTCCCTTGCGCGTTTAACGGCATTGTTATAGTCAAGCATGTATTTTACACTATAAAATAGTTATACAGGTCCAATGTTTTTAAAACTCCAACGATTTCGTTTCTATTTCTTTGGTTATTAGATCTAAATTTGAAATTCTAAATCTATGTCATTTAGTGTGATTTTAAACTTTACCGGTATAAGCAAGATTTTCCGTTTTTTTTTAAAGGGGTACCACTCTTTTCTAAAGGTTTTAATTCAAGGCAAAAATACAAGCACACATATTTATTTAGACATTTTTATTTTATTGTGCATTAACGTTTATGTAAGAAACATTCTTTATTACTGATTTTATTATAGATAAATATTACTAGAATGTTAAAAGAATAAGATCGAACCGTAGGCATACAGTCGGATGATTATAATATATCTATATAGGTCTAGTTCAACCCCGCCCCTCACCCCCCCCCCCCCCAAAAAAAAAGTTATGAATAGTTTGTTATAGTTTAATTAACTTTAGTTTAGTTTAACTATCTTTTGAAATTCATGATAAACTAATAGTTTAACTACTTTATTTTAGTTAAAAACTAGTTTTAGTTTAACTTTTAAAAGTTAGTTTAGTTCCCATCACTATAATTATAAAAGGTCTTGATGTAACAATCATTTTAGGACCCCCTCCCCCCCCCCCCCCCCCCCACACACACACATACTAGAAGACAATGCTGAACTCAAATAAAAAAAAACAATCTTTAATTTCAACTAAATTTTATTTTTTGTTCAATATTAAACATTTATGATTTATTTACTGTTTTTTTTTTTATTGTCAAGATTTAAATTTGAAAAAAAAAAAAAGAAAAAAAAGAACATTTTCTTTTTTCAATCTAAGTCTCTTAACATTAAATATAAAGACTGGTGAAATACTCAAGTAAAAAAAATAGGCTGTACATGATTGCACAATATCCTTTGCCTAGATTTAGTTATAGAAATACACAATTGAAAATGTACGGAGATGTATTGTAGAAAAGTAGCATATCAATTAAAATGTTTTAGCAATACATAGACTCTTCAATATAATAAAAATATGTAATTTAAGAAGGCACGTTTTTTTTCTTGAAATGCTGGTTACTCTAAATGTATGAAAAAAATCTTCAGCAGTTTCAATAGTTTATTGTTAAGGTTACAAGAGGAAACAGCCAAGCACAAGAAGTCATTGACTAATAGTGTACTGAGTGTTATAATGGAACAAAATGAATTAAAAAAAAAAAGTATAAAATTTATTACATTCTGTGAATTCATAAAAAAAAAAGTAGCACCTTCATGAAATCAGTTGTACACAAGAGACACCATTAAAAAAAAAAAAATTGTGTTCAGACTCAACTTTCATCCAGACATTTATATATGTAACTGTTATGTCCCTTTCACACCCAGTCAGCAGACGTATAGGTTGCTATGTCACAAAAGAGATTATTGAGCCTCTGGGAACATGCATACCTTGTGTTTGAGAGCAAGCTACATCCATTATACAATTTATGATATACGACCAGCTATCTAATTAAACAAAAACTCATGGATAATAGCTGTATGAAGCTTCTAAATTGACAATGATTTACTTAATAACACAGTCAAGATGTAAACACAGAGTAGGCTCTGAAATCTTTGAAGTGGCCAGTTATAAAAATAATTAAAAAAAAGACATCCTCTCAAAAATCCCCTAGAAAATGAACTACTGCATTATTTTTTGTTCATTCTAAAAAAGTCTAGATCTGAGGGAAAGTTTTTGATGCATACAACACACCTGCTGGCTCTCCTACGGAGGTCCCCAGATTTAATAGTTTCAGCTATAGGCTGACTGAACTGCGTGCTGTTTTCTATAGTGGCCATCCAAAAACTGTATGATGTGGCATAGTAATTGCACGTACCACGGCCATGGCACTCTATGAAAGGCTGTGGCCTGAAATCTTCAAGGCAAGAGCCTGGTGAGTCTAAGGGCTGGCCAGATCCTTGGGAACCAGCTCCAGTGCTCTGAAGAGACAAATAAAAAAGATGTTTAGGTATATACCAGAAACAAACATGAGATACTAAAGTATACATTATTAGTGGCTTTAATTTTGTAGGATTAATTTTTTCCTGAGAAGCCAAACTTCTTGTTTGTTCATAAGAAAAAAATAATTTCTTTCTTTATTAGAAACAAGAAAGTTTAAAATTTTAAAATTAATTCACAAAATCTATCATGTCATTAGGCCCTTAGTTGTTTTAGAAGGGAAAAGTTTAAATAAAAATGCAAAACTTTAATATACAGTCATAATTTTTTGGTTCTAGCATTTTCTAATGAAATGTGTAGACATTTATAGAGTAATTGTTATGTACTGTGGATGAAATTAGTTTTCATTAGGAACCCTCATAGCAATGAGTTACAAGGACATCTGCGGTCACAAACAAATGACCACCTTCATACTTATCATCAGCTGTCAGGTTTGAGCTTGACTGGCTCAGGGACACCTTTTAAAACCCTAAACCTAAAACACCATACTTAACCTACCATGGCTTAAGCTAAATGACCTACACATTTTCGGAGGCAACTATAGAGTCAAACTGCCCAACTTTAATCGCAGGTACATGGACCCAATCAAATAAGTGACTCCTTTAAAGGACCATGCTCATTTTGTAGATAGCGTAGGAGGGCAATAGTTAATATTTTATTACAAGATAGACAAGCAATGATTGAGAAAGTTAAAGCACTAATAAGCTTTCTAAACAATATATCTATATATTTCTTAAAATTACATCCCAAAGTTTTCTGAAAAAGTGTGTGAGTTTGGGGAAAGACAATTCAGTACTTGAATGTTTTCTATCTTTAAGGTTGTGTGAGACTGTCAAAGTAATGTTGCTATCATCAAACAAAGAACTACTTGAAGTGTTCAACACTACAAAGATAGAAGTCATTGTAATGTTTCTTTTTAGTAAAATCTTTTCATGAACAGTCTCAGTCATTGTGTGACTACGTGCAAAAGTTTTTGAACTACTGACCAAGATAAAGCTGTAGCCAACCCAAACTTCAGACCATCCAAATGGACAAGACGGGGCCACAATGTCTTGACTATGGACGGCTATAATCTGAAAATAAACATAAAAAGCTGAACTAAAATATAGGAGATGTTCTTATTAACAATTACGTTTTATTAAAATTTTTACTTCTAACTGAGGCACCTGACTACTAATGAAAATTATTTGTAGGTAACACACACATGTACATATATATATATACAGTGCTTTTTTTTATTACGGTACACACCGGTATGGCGAACCAGCACCTTTTTCAATGTGGAGAAAAAAAATTATTACTTTTCTTGTATTTTAATGTTTATTATTAATTTATTAGTAGTTAAAAATTAGGCAATCCATAACTGAGTACAGGCAAAAAACCACTGTATATATATATGTATGCACACATGTTGAAATACAAATTAAAGACCACACTTCATTGAAGGATAGAGGCTTGTTTGTATCAAAATTGTTAAAAACATTGTAGCAGTCTAATGTTGCTATGGTAAATTGGAAAACAAAATAATGCAAAAATGGCCAAAATCTTATTTTCTTTACAGTTTCAGGAAGAAAACTAATAACCGTTAGAGATCTTTTATGTTTATGTGAGGGGGTTCAGTGTTCACCCTTTCAGCTCTTAGAGCTTTGAGGATGCTGGTCTGGCAGGTATCTACCCAACCTAGCATGAAATTATCTACTCAGTAGTACAATGATAAGTGAAAAAGTAGTATACCTTAATTTATCTTGTATGTAATAAGGAAACAAAAAATTGTATTCCATGATTATTTGATTAAGGATAAATAAGCAAAGAAAATGACCATGTAATAAATTATTTTTTTCTCAAAGTTAGGTTCTATAGCATATGCTGTATTGGATATTATGCCCAATATAATTATTCTATGCCACAATCTCATCATTAATTACAATGAGATGAGCCACAATCATTCTAGAACTGACAGTAAAAGTAAATAAAGTTCCCTTGTGAGACCATGCAATCTACAGGGCAGATGATATTAAGGACTTTTGTTTCTTTGGCCAACAGTTAATAAGCAGGGTGTCATGGCTAGCACAATGACCAACTGCCTTTATTTTCCCTAACTAAAGTCAGGTGCCCATTAGAGCTGGGTGGATTCAGGGGCGCACTAAAAAATCCTGAAATTCAAAATCACAGTCTTCACTGAGATTTGAACCTAGGACCCCAGGTTCAGAAGCCAAGCACTTAACCACTCAGCCACAGTGCCCCCAAGAATGACAATAGCCAAATATAAATTAAATGACAGTGTAAACAGTTCTAGTTCATTGTCAAGTCTAAATTTGAATCTACTTACTGGTGATGGAGTTTCACAAACAGCACATCTACTGATGTAGTCTCTGATGGCTTCCCCACTTACAGGAGCCATGGAGTTGGTCATAGCCTGCGGTGAACTCAACCAGTAGCTGTAGTCTGATCGTGATGCTACTGTGCAAACCCCGTTGATATTGCAGAACATGAAGGGCATGACATTGAACTGGGTGAGACAGGAGCCGGCAGAACCTAAAAACCATCAGTAAGAAAGAATGGCTATTAAATAATAAACACTAGTTATCATGGTACTCTGTTTTTACACTTTAAATTAGCCAAAACCTTCCAGATGTGTTCTACACATCCATGTGTTATGTAATTTAGCTGTAGGATTGCATGCTTGATCAGGAAACTAAATCCATTTTATAATATTAGACTAGAAACATTTAGAAAGAAAAAAAAAAAAGATAAATAAATTTGTTGTAGCACAGTAAATAAGTATTTCAGAATCCATTTATTTACTTATGTTTGGTGTTTCTGTAGCTAGTGGTTTTTCTACAGGGTATGGTAGCTAGCCCTATGCCCAACCCTCCTTTCTCAGCAGGGTTTGGGACCGTCCTATAATATATGTCAGAGTTTTATTTACTTATAGCAGATTGAATTTTTATCTCATGGTTATGTTGTCTTTTTTTAAAAAATAAGTTTCCCAATGCTATTACTTATATCAGCCACACATTTTCAGATAATAAAATCTTACGCTCTGTCATTAAAGCTTTCTCTTTTATAAGCAAAAAAAAAGATTTTTATAAGAGTAATTTCACATTCTAGTGTAGTATGGTTTCATAATAAAAATAATACCGTAATAGTTAAATAATACAGATCTATCTTATTTTTGTCTGATTGTAACAGACGTCAAACAGTTGAGTTGAGAAAATTGCCATGGCAGGCTTAAGGAAAAACTTTTTGGTCCAGACTAGTTTTGAAAATAAAGGTAACATAAATGAACCACTCATTCCAGAAGACAAGCAGCTAGCCAGAAGAGTTCAACCTAGTAAGTGGGGATACAACTGATGGAGATTGGTTCAAGATAAAAAATATAATAGGGAGAGTCAACCTTCTCATATGTTAGAAATATAGAAATTTTCAAAACTACTATGACTATCTCTAAGACTCAGAATGTTGGAAAACCACACAAGAACTTGATATGCAGCTTGAAACTTATCAAAGCAAGTGCTTGTTCTTCTGGCCAACTACCATTTTAAAGCAAAGAGCTATAAAGAATAGTGTGAATTTTACCAGTTGCAGAAGCACAGAAAATACAGATGGCTGGAACATGCACTTAGAATGAAGACCCAGTGATCAAGATCACTCTGACTGTATGAAAAACAAGAGGTTGCAAAAAATATGAATAGAAATGAAAAAAGAGTCACAGGAAGTAGGCCTAACACCTTAGAAGACTTTGCTTATAACTTGAAACAGAAAGAAATGGCAATATTTTTGGACATCTCACACATGATGATAGTAAATCTTTTAGTGCCAGCTTTGCACAAACAAAAAGAGGCACCTATTTTATATTTGTCCTATTACTTACCCAAGTCCTGGCCATGAGCACGGCCATTACCCATGACAAACAATAATGAGTAGCCATCCCATAATTTTGTTGTTCCCTCTGGACATATGGCTAATCCAGTTGTCTGACTGTGCCTTTAGTAAACAAAAATAATGAAGACATAAATATTTATACTATCATAAAGAAATGAAAATCTTATAAGTCATCTGAATTCCATGTAATTCTAGCAGTAAAAAAATAGCTCGTTTGCACTGGAATACTCTTACTGAAAGTGATGCAAAGAGTTTTTCAATATTTATAAGTTCTAGCCTTGACCAAGGAGAACTGACTATTTGGTGTAGAGAATATCAGCTCTTAGATAATTATGTTTTGACACACTGCAGCTAGACAACTTGTGAGACATAATTCTTTGTTATCCTAGTCGTGTACGAGAGGGCCTCCAGACTTGTCCCTCTTTCAAATCTTAACTTTAAATTGTGTTTATAATATTGTTACAACTTTGCCCCTTCACCGGCTTTTATGGTGCGCACCAGCGGACTGTTTAGTACTGAGCCCAGCCATAGAGAGAAGCTTCCTTCCACCTGAAGCAACAAGAAGGAAATTTGAGTCAGTGTTCTGGAACAAGGAAAGGGTTGTCATTGTCCTGTCTGATTACTTAGGAGGCTTGATGGTGGCGTGAGCTGAAGAAACAGGCAAATCTAAAAACTTAACTGTGTGCAACCTAGTGGTAGAACTATACTTCTGCAAGGCGAAAGTAACTGAAGGCCAACAGTAGCTTCAATATTCGTTATTATTAAACATCTGTCATCTAGCCTTGCTCCTATGTTGAGTTGCCTACCATAAACTTACAACAATAGCTTTGTTACATCAAACTTAAATTATGTTGAAGTTCCAGATCTTGACGAGTACAGAGAGTTTGGAAATTATGATTTTAAAAACGACAAATCTATCCCCAGAGTTTTGACTTGTGTTGAGGGAGATTGTTATGATACTGTACACAGCTAATCTTATGATGCTGTACACAACTAATGTTATGACACTGTACACAGCTAATCTTATGATAATGTACATAGGTAATCTTAAGATGCTGTACACAACTAATGTTATGATGCTGTACGCAGCTAATGTTATGATGCTGTGCACAGCTAATGTTATGATACTGTGCACAGCTAATATTATGATGCTGTACACAGCTAATGTTATGACAGTGTACACAGCTAATGTTATGATACTGTACATAGCTAATCTTATGATGCTGTACACAACTAATGTTATGATGCTGTACACAACTAAGGCCCTCTGCTCTTACTGATCAAAAGCTCTTTTCTGTATGCTCTCTCTCTCTAGTATTTGTAGTATTTAAAACAACACATGATTTGAGAAGCCCCGAGAATATCAATTCAATGAAGTTTGAGATATATAGGGTCTTAATTCAATGCTTATGGCAAATTCTAAAAATAGCAAGAAAGTCCTGCAAAGAATAGCTGCACTGTTATCAGTAGATAAATGCCAAAGAATGTTGAAATGCAGTACTAATGCTTTGACGACAAAGACTGAGGATGATATCAGTCAATCAATTCCAGTCATCTTTGATTTTGTTGGAGACAGAGGAGTACTGCTATGGCACAGTCTCCTGTTTTGTTTTAAATTTGAGATTACATTGACTACAGTTAGTGATCTGTTTGATACAGAGAATCTGATCATGTGCTAGATAAAATATAATTCAATAAAGATTGATAGACACAAAGTTGCTTCTCATTATGTCTATTTAATAATATTGTAATTAATAATGACCTGGTTCTTTTTAAAAAAAACAGAACAGTTAAAGCTGAACATCATAGCCTTTCAACTCAGTCTTGATTTTGTTCTATTTACAATATTTAAATGCTTTTAGTATCAGGATGCAAAACGTATTATTTTTTAAAACAAGAAAAAAAAAAATCTTTACCTTGTGAAAACAATACCGGGCCCAGTGCCAGGCTGGCCAGGTTCCCCAATATCACCTATAGGACCAGCTGAACCAGGTAAACCAGGTATGCCATCCCGTCCAGGAGTGCCACTGAAACCCTCTAAACCCATTTCACCAAAAAAACCTGGTTGCCCATCTTCGCCCAAGTCACCTTTCACACCCCTTACACCTTTAGGACCTTGAATACCTGGACACAGAAAAGTGAAGAGTTTTTTTTTACAAGAGCACTGCATAATATGTCTATAAACTTCCAATATAAAAATTGCCTACCTTTCATTCCTTGATTTCCTCTGGGACCTGGGCTACCAGTTTCACCTTTAAATCCTTTGGGCCCAACACGATCATGCAAGATTATATTATTAGGTCCTTCAGGACCAGGTCTTCCTGCCAAACCTACAACATGACAAATATTCAATGTGATGAAAGTAATAGACTCATTTGTTACAAAATGATAAGTACACATAATAAATTGTATCAATCAATGAAATACTAGACACTGAAACAATTTAATATTTCTTTGTGTTAAACAGCTAATCAAAACAAAACTAAATGTAAAAGTTAGCTTTACCTTTGTCTCCCTTAGCTCCCTTCATGCCCCTCCCGCCCTCTTCTCCTTGTTCACCTCTGAAACCCTTTAAACCTCTTGGTCCAGGTGCGCCAGGCCTGCCAGGATTTCCTTTCAGACCTCTTTCACCTGGTTTTCCAGGGTAGCCCTGTGGATGAAGGCAACATTTACTATACTACAACTAGGCGACATCTTTGTGCATAAATGTCACACATTTTTTTAGAACAGATACAGACTTTATTATGTTATATAAAACACTTCATTACATATTATTGGATTAGTTACATTTAGATTAGATTAGATTGGATTAGATTAGATTATATCTGACAGACATTAGACAGACACATAGATAGATAGTTATCTGAAACAGCGCACTCATCCTTAGTCTTTAAAAGCGAAGACATTGTCAATCAGATAGCTAGACAGACAAACAATTTATCATATTTATTTCTGTATATAAACAATAAACACTTATTTTTTTGCATAGATAAATAATTTATAACATTTATTTCTGCCTTTTATAAACACTAAATGCTTTATTTCTTTTTGTATAAATACTTTGAACGTTACAACCTTTAATTTTATTATAAATATAAACACTTTGACTGTATATTAGTTCTATTGTATAACACATTTCCTTAGACAGCAACCCAATCTTTTTTTTTTTTACAGTCAATAGCTAGCAAGGGTGTTAGTTAAATGGTCAGCAAAATGAGCAAATAAGTTTAGTCTTTCAGATATTTCCATTTGTTTTAGATCTCAAGGTCTATATATGTTTCACATGTTCCTTTAGACATGACAGGAAGACAGGGGGTGACAGAGAGAATTCAAACTTGGGACCATCCAGATTGCAGTCCAAAGCATGAAGGACCAGGCAGCAGATAGCAAGTACTCAGGGCACTGTAGGTAAATGCCTTTAGATTGTAGAAAAAGTAATGATGATGATCTTAAATTTTTAATATGATATACATTAGCTCCATTACACAATTTTAACATGATTATATTTAGTGGAGAATGTTACCAAAAGTTTGCAGGTTTACTAAATGTCCCTAATGTAGGCAATAACAATTCCTTTGCAGTGTTTTAATCTTTTCTAATAATATGTAATGTCCTATTGCAAAACACATTTCCTCCAGGAGAATTAAAATGATTATTTTTTAGCTTCTCCTATAATTGAGGCTTGATACTTCAAAACAATTTTTATTCCTAATGTAGATCCAATTATTGTAAAAATTGTCTAAAAATACTACACCCATTTGAGTGTCAGGATAGACCTAAGGACAAGGAATAGAAATCCTAAAGCTCATTAAAGTACTTGCAGGTTGTGAGGGTTTATATTTTCTTTTTTGAATTTAGAATTGGATAAAATGACTTTGTGATTTTCAGTAAGCCAATGAAAGTTTTGAGGGGGTTTGGTTTTAACATTTTGCATTGCTCTCTATCCTTAATGTTGGCTTCCTCGAGTCGTAGAACAACTATGATTCATCTGGTAAGTCACTTTTTTCATGTGACTGAACAACCCTAATTCTGGAGACACATATTATTGCTTTTCTTCCAGACCTGAGACTGTCAATAGCTTTCTTATTCATCATCTCTCACCCGTTATGGCACGATTAGGAATTAGTTAGTTGTTTTGGAAAATAAGGGACGCTTTTACTTAGTAAAGATGACATGATAGATCTTTAAAAAAGAACAAAATGAGAGTTGACATAAACAGGACGCTTTCATAACAACATAGAAACAAGAAGCATTTTATAAACGGCTAGAAGTAGATGACATTCGATGGTTCCCTTCATGATTGTTAAACCTGTTTGATGTTCAACACCAGAGTTGCCTACATCTATTGATTGTTTAACACCCCAAAGTACAGTCTAGGGCTACAAGTAGTCAATATCAATGTCCACTGCTTTGAGGTCCTGTTTGATTACTTCCACATATCAGTATTTCTTGCTAGTTGTCCATAAAGGATGACTTTCAGGTTATGTTCTCCATATGGTGGACATGACTAAGCCAACAGACATGGTGTTCTCTTCAGGATGGAAAAGATGTTGGAAAGACCAGTTCAACCAAGTATATCTGTATTACACAGCATCAGACAATAACCTGATTGGTCAATGGGTTCAGAGAATCTGGAGTACCAACTCCCAAAAAAATATAATCAATCTAATAGTAAAGGTAACATCTAGTATATGTTCCCCCAAGACAATCTTGCATTTCTCTGCTCATTTTAATATGGAAAAGCTCATCCATTCAGGTTGTTAATAAAATAATAATAATAATAAAATATTTATTATCGATAAGGAAATTTGTCTTACAATTTGTGCATTACACCAAACAAAACCTTATAATTATAGAAAACCAAAATATACATTCACACCAGACTCACTCATAATTTACATAAAAAAATGACCACCAAAGGTCACCTAGCAATCCTGGATTTCCACATAGTGAGACAAGCGCAGGTGAGATCTGGATCTAAGACAGATCAGCGATGCATCAAGACCACAATCAAATGCTTACAGGTCGAATGATCTCAATCAACACAGAAAAATATTTCAATAGGTGGAACTCAAAAAAATAATGGGAAGGGACAAGGAGGGGAGTATTTTAATAGCAGTATTGAGTCTGACTAGCACTGTCAAGACTCAAAAATATAAAGGTACCCCTTTCAGACCTTGCCATCTATGGCAGGGCCAGCCTTGGATAATTGGAGGTCCTAGGCGAAGTGAGTTTGGTGGCCCCTAAATGGAATTAAAAAAAAAAGAAACAGCAAAAAAAAAATTTAAAAATTACGCAAAAACCTAGCATGCCTGTCTATATCTAAATTGACAAATAACTGAAATTCATAAATCACAATTTCTATAGAAGAGACAAGAGTTAGACTAGTAAACATTGAGTCTAAATGCTCTACTATGTTTGAGATCTGATCCAAGTTTTGCAATTTTTTTCTCTAAATCTTTTTTTTAGTTCTGAGCGAATAAAATAAAAGTAAATTTAAGTGAAGTTCCCCTTTCAGACCCAGTGACTGATAGGGTATATGATGTAAAGGTCATCTGTTTATGTGGCCCATTGTTAGCGAGGATGTCATATCACCAGCACAAAGACCAACCACCTTTACTTTTTGCCAACTAATTTTAGGTACCCATTAGAGCTGGGTAGACTATGAGGCACCTTAAAAATCCCATCCCCCCCCCCCCCAAAAAAGGCTTCACCAGGATTCAAACCTGGGATCCCTCAGTTAGGATGTCAAGCACTATACTACTCAGCCACCACACCTTCCTACTTAACACATACTCAGGTGATATTATCTACATACAGTCTATATTATACTTTTGATTTAGTAATAGTACTCAAAGAACCTAGACCAACACATAACTTACCTCTTTACCAATGGGTCCTGGATCCCCTTCAGAGCCAGGACGGCCTGCTCTACCCTTGAAACCTTTGTCTCCTGACATGCCTCTAAATCCATTTTCTCCTGCTAAACCACTTTGTCCTTTCTGGCCAGGTCGGCCTAAAAGTAAATGGAAAGATTATTCAAAAGCGTGTTGGTTTCGCTGATCATGTAGGCCTACTGTATTGGTAACATAAGTAACAGTAATATTTGCAAAAGGAGTTATGTTTGGTATGTCCCTTTATAGCCAAGTTTTCAGTAAAGTCGCTCTATGTTTCATTCTACTTAAGCATCAAAAGAATTTGTTATTTAAGTTATAGTTTATTGTAAAATATAGTTCTAGTTTAAATTATACTTTTTGTCACACTAACAGAAAGGCTGCCTAGCCAAGAGGTATGCCCTTCAGCCTATTGTCATGATAAAACCTAGTAGGAACCCAACCCACAGTCATCCCCTACAATCCTTCAAGGTTAGGGCATTTCTGAACTAACACTGGAAATGTACAAGTCTAGTCATATTAAGCCATGTTTAATGTTATTTCATTTCAAAGCTTGTATAAACAAAATGTATAGAATCAGAAACAATATCACTCATAAACAGTTGTCAGAAAGAATTAAAACTATGGATTCTAAAGAAATGTAACCATTGTAAATTGTTTTTGAGTTGGCTAAGATGTAAATTGTTTTTGAGTTGGCTAGGATGTAAATTGTTTTTGAGTTGGCTAGGATGTAAATTGTTTAAACATTGGCTAAGATGTAAATTGTTTAAAAGTTGGCTAAGGTGTAAATTAAGAGTTGGCTAAGATGTTAATTGTTTTTGAGTTGGATAAGATCACATCAGCTCTAACTATTATTGACTACAAAATCTGAGTGAGAATTTATTACCAGGAATGCCTTGGAAGCCAGGCTCTCCAGGTGCTCCTTTAGGTCCAGGCCTGCCAACACCAGTGTCCCCTTTGATACCTTTATTACCATCAAAACCTTCAGGGCCAACCTCTCCTTTTCTGCCTTTAACACCATTTCTGCCAGGGTAGCCAGGAGTTCCATCAAATCCAGGAGGTCCAGGCAGACCTGCAAAACAGAAAGGTATTACATAGGTTACTAGCAAGATTAAGGTATTTATATAAGAGAAATATTCATATGAGTTCTGTCCCTAATTGTGTTACTTAGGTATTCATATAGGTAAACTGTTCTTATTATTAATCACATCAATAAAATGTTCATATAGATAATTGTCTTTATCACAAATGAAGCTGTGAGATAACCTAGAACCTTGTTTACACAAAAGAATTGCAACTATGATGTGACATGATTCGCTAGAAAAAAAAAAATTGCTTATCACTCCATGCACTCTAGAAATGATGAAGTAGTTTCTATTTAAGATTTATTGAATAGACTTAAGAGATGCAACCTAATTACTTCATTTGGCTTAAATATATTTGTGGCATTTCAATATTGTGAATCAAACCAAGTGATAATTCTTGTATTTGTTGGTGTGCTTAATTCATTGTGAAGCTTACTGGTGTTATATGAAGACAAAGAATCCTTTAAAATCTGTCATTGGAACTAAAATATGCACATTTAAAGTAGGCACAAAAGAATAGAAATATGTTCACATAGGTAAGATCATTTGAGAGGAGGCTAAATTTGGATCAACAGGAGGATATTAAGAGTCTCATAAATCAGACCACAAACAGTGAAATCCTATGCAGAACTCGACCACTTAGTGAGGTTCTGACTAAGAGTCACAAGAAGTTCGCAAGTCATGTTCTCCAACAGAAGAAATTGTATTTCCCAAGAATAGCATTAACATGAAGTCTAAATAGAGGAAAAAGAAAACAAGGACGTCCTCATATAACATGGTGCTACATCTTCATGGTGGATCTCAAGTAGTGGAGACTAGTTGGGAAGAGACTGCAAATATTACTGGAGATTGATTTCTATGGAGACAGCTTGCCACCCTATGGCTCAAAAGTCTAAGTTAAAGTCTAAGGTATGATCACTCAAGCTGATACAGAGGTAAGATAGTCAAAAGGTAAATGGTAAGGTATTTCCATACCTTACACAAAGATCCTTTTAACATGGCATTAATGAGTAATTAAGTAGAACATGATGCATAAAAAAAAAGAAACAAACCGAGAGGAGCGTCTTCTCCTTTTTGTCCATTTGGCCCTTGTGGGCCTTGGTCTCCTTGATCTCCCTTTCTCCCACGGTTTCCTGGTATGCCAGGAGTTCCACGTAAGCCTCTTCTTCCATATTCTCCAGGCCTGCCTCTAATGCCTTTGTCACCCCTGTCCCCTGGGAAACCAGCCATTCCTGTTTCTCCAATAGGTCCTTAAAAACAAAACAAAACCCAGCAAAATATAAAAATCCTTTAAAAAACAAAACTTATCTAAAGGTGAAGAACTCTGTCCCAAAAAACTATATCTGCCAGTAATGCACAAGCTATTTCCCGTATTTGATATCAAAATAATTAATTACCAATAATTTACTAATTTAGTATTTTTGTTTATTGATTCATGTTTAGTTAGGTACAATAAATAATTTTTTAAAGTATCATTTTGATTTTGATTTATTTAAGGGGACTAACCCAACAAATTTAGCCATATATATGAATACTAAAGTATTCGTTTCCATTGCTGCTATTAAACAAAATAATGAATAATCAGTAATTGATTTACTTTTTTATTGATTCATGTCTTGTCTATGACAATGAATACTTGTGCAAAGTTTCAACTTAATCCGAGAAAGGGAGAAATAACTTTTTACCAGACAGAGTTGATAAAAGCTTTGTAAAAAATAGCTATTAACAACTAATTGATTTTTCATTCTTTTATAAATAAAAAGTTCATTAAGAAAATATTGACTATGTTTCTCTATTACTTTCATGTTATCTTAAGAGTTATAAAAAAAACAAAAAACTAATATTATTATTTTCTGACTTAAGCATTGTAAAGTTCTGAAACAGTTAAAAGTTCCAAATTTTTGCTCAACCGTTTCTCAAAATAACAACATTTATGAATACTTATATTGTTCCAAAAGGAATGAAAAAAAAAATCAAAATAAAATTAAATCAAATCAGAATATTAAAAAGTAAGAGATTTGGGCTTAACAAGAGAATAAATCTAAAAAAGGAGGCGGGGAGTTCAGCACAAACTTTGTCAGAAGATGTTTATACATGGCATCATTAAAAAAAAGGAAATGTACATCTGACTCTTTATCAAACAATTACCTTCAAAACCTGGCTCTCCAATGGCACCATCAAATCCATCCTCTCCAGTTTCACCATCATTTCCCTTTTCTCCAGGTAGCCCTGGATATCCTGTGTCACCTCGTCCTCCCTTAGCTCCAGGAAATCCAGGTAATCCCTCAGGGCCATCAAAACCCCGATCACCCTATGCAAATATAAGAGAAACTTGTTCAATTACTTCATTTCACTGAGTCTTAATAGAAAAGAGATTAATTTAAAATTGTCTCTTGACTGAACAGTACAATTAATTTGTATTCATGTTCTATATTTAATGGATAAGAACTAAAATAAATGTCACTTCTTGGATCAAAGTTACAAGATTTGCTTGGGACGAGTTACTTGATTTACTGGGAACCAAACTTACAAGTTTTACTTAGGACCAAAGTTACAAGATTTAATTAGGACCAAAGTTACAAGATTTACTTAGGACCAAAGTTACAAGATTTACTTAGGACTAAAGTTACAAGATTTACTTAGGACCAAAGTTACAAGATTTACTTAGGACCTAAGTTACAAGATTTACTTAGGACCAAAGTTACAAGGATTTACTTAGGACCAAAGTTACAAGATTTACTTAGGACCAAAGTTAGATTTACTTGGGACCAAGGTGACAAGATTTGCTAGGGACTAAAGTTAGATTTACTTAGGACCAAAGTTACAAGATTTATTTGGGACCAAAGTTAGAAGACTGACTTGACTTTAATAGCTACCTGGTTTAACTATGGAATACAAATTGTTATGTTTGGGGATGACTATACAAAACATGTATAAATTATTGATCTTTCTACACCATTGTAACCATATAACCATTTTTTCATAGACAAGCTCTAGGGAGAAACCTTAGGCAGAACAGACAGACATTGACCTGTATGACTTCTTTAGTCCAGCCATTATTGGAGTGTGACTCAACATGTTAAAAAAAATTCCCCTTTCAGACTACCTTATGGTCTATAGGGCAGATGATGTAATGGTAATCTGTTTCTGTGGTCTATGATTAACGAGGGAGTCATGTGGCCAGCATACAATGACCTAACGCCTTTACCTTTGCCCAAATAATGTCAGGTACCCATTAGAACTGGGTGGACTAAGAGGTGCCCAAAGATACCAAAATTAAAAATCCCAGTCCCAGGATTCAAACCCAGGACCCCCAGTTCAGAAGCCAAGCACTTTACCACTCAGCCACCACGCCTCATACTCAGCATGTACAGCAAAACAATATTTGTTCAAAGAATGTTGAGATCATCGCCATATGGAAATATAGACATAAACAGTTAAATTGTCAAACCTAATTTATTAACTTCTTCGGAGTGTATAGATCAAGTAATATAGAACTGGTTTCAAAGGGAGGTAAAAGCTTGAGTTACAAAGTAATATGGACCTACAATAAGGTTCCATACTAAATGACCATAAAAAGAAAGCATTTTTACCAGTGGCCCTTTCTCTCCCTCAAATCCAGGCAAACCCCTAACACCTTTAGGGCCTCTTGCTCCCTTAATACCATTTCTTGCATTGGCACCTCTTGGTCCTGGACTTCCAGGGGAGCCCTGCAATCCTGGCAAACCTAAACAAGAAAACAACAGCTTAAATATTTGACTTCAATTGTGTCTATTAATAAATAGCAAACAAAAAAATTAAAAAAAAAACAAACACTTATATATATATTAAAAAGCACTAAAAAGTAGAAAATAAAAAATAAAATAAGCAATGATATTAGATCAGTAGAATTGATGGAAAAATCAATTGGAAAAATATAAAAAACAACATACAAGAAAAATACAGAGCGAGTTAATTCTTTTTTTTTTTTTTTTAATTATGGAAAAAGAAAATATATTAAAAAATTCATTAAAAAATCAATATACTAAAAGAGTTAACCTTTTAATTATACATTTAATCCATAAATATTAAAAAATTATAAAACTGAACACATTCTGTCACTTCAAATTTCATAAAAGATGAACAAATGCAAACTGTATTTTTTACATTATTTCGGGTACTTCCAAATTAACTGAAAAAGAGGAAAGACTAAAACAATGTTGACTTTGTTTTTTAAATTTATTACCAAAACAGAGTACCATCACTCTCACATCCGGAAAATTAAAATAAAAGAATAAAAAATTTAACATTTATAAGATAGTGAAATAAATATTTATTCCAAGTTACTCGCTGCGAGTAACATGCCATTCGCCAGCACTAGCAAAGTTACTCGCTGAGAGTAACACCGCACTGAAAGAGTTAATATTAATATTGTAAAAAAACAAACCGTTAAAGTTTTAACAGGTAATAAATTCTGGTTTTTAATAATTGTTGATTTGAAACAAATGATAAGACATTAGAAAGACAAAGATAATTTCAAACTATGCACGGCAATGCCAGCAATTAATATGTGTAATCAATCAAATTGTTCTCTTATAAATATAATATATAAGCACATTTAATCAATGTTCAATTCCTTACCCTAACCCTCACAATGCAAATTTATGATGCCTCAGAATGCTTAGACTTTTCAATCAATATTAAGCTCTTGCATCCATTCTACCTCTTTGATTTTACTAATATGTGTCAGTAGGTAGAATGACTTCTGGTGTACTTATAACACAGTTACAACAAATCTTTTTTTTGTGTCTGTTTTCATATTAACTTAAATTTCAATTTTCAACCTTCTATGTCAGCTTTAAATTCAAATTTCATCTTGTCATGATGCTGTTGATTAAAATTTCCTATTGTCATGATGACGATGACTCAAATTTCATCTTGTCATGATGATGTTGATTTAAATTTCCTATTGTCATGATGACGATGACTCAAATTTCATCTTGTCATGATGATGTTGATTTAAATTTCCTATTGTCATGATGACGATGACTCAAATTTCATCTTGTCATGATGATGTTGATTTAAATTTCCTATAGTCATGATGATGATTTAAACTTCCTATTGTCATGATGATGTTGATTCAAATTTTGATTGCTAAGAAAATGTTTATTATTTCACACAGATAAGAAGATATATTTTAAATTATATTTAAATATTTCCATTATAATGAGAATCTATCAACACCCAAACAATGTTGAGAAAAAGTATTTTGGGTTATAGAATAATAAGTTTTCATTTTGATATTTTGTAGAGCAGCATTCATTAGTCCATCAGTATGATGAGACCCATTTAACCCTTCTGTCATGTAGCATAAAGCAGCTGTTGCATTAAGTTTATTTTTAATTTTCTGCAAGCATCTACAAAGCAGGGTCAAGGTTGGTTGTCAACGGGTTCTTGGAAAAAGCATGCTTTTTTGGAACAGAAGTGGGCAAGTCAGTTGTAGTTATGAGCTTGATTGAAGATAGTTATCTTGTTTAATAGTATTGTACAGTGTGTATATTTTACTAAAGTGATTGCTAGTTTCAGAATTAAAGCTTTGTATTTATTGTTGAAGGATCTTCTTTGTTTGAATTAACAATTTACATTCGAATCTCCGTCATAACAATATTATCTGAGTGTTCAGTAATTGTTTAAAATAGAAATCTACACTAAATTATAACATCAGAAACGCATTGTCTGATTAACTCAATCTCATCGTAACATCAAGAAACTTCACATCTATTACTCAAATAGAAATGATGGTAACAGCTACTAACACACTGGCCCAAGTATGAGTGTGAGAGTAGAAAATGTTGGCGCTTTTAAGTTCAATTCAGTAAATAAGTAAACGCACAGAAAACATTTCTTTTTTCGTAAACACGCCTTTGAAAATATTCATTGTCGTTACCTGGAGCACCGGGAGCACCTGGCTCTCCATCAATGCCATCAACACCCCAATCTCCAGGAAGACCAGGATCACCAACTTCACCTTTACTACCTGTATAATTTATAATATTGTTTTAATGACAAGAGAAGTTAAAAAAAACTATAACATTACAAACAATGTATTATATATTAATAGTATTGTCATCAAGCCTTAAAACAAAGGTGGAAAGCAGTATTTCTCATGGCTGGGTGCAGGATCTTAGTATTATATGCATGAGTATTATATAATCTATATGCTGAGTTTGCAGAGGGAGTCAGACCCAAAGGCCGCCCAAGACTAACATACAGAAATGTCTGCAAGCAAGACATGAGAACCACAGGCATCAAACAAAGTATGTGGGAGAAGATAGCCCAAGGCCGAACAGCATAGAGACAGACTGTAAGTGCTGGAACGAACTTCGCGAGTGCAAAAGAAATGAAAGCTGCATCAGTCAAGAGAAAGAAGAAGAAAGCTGCTCTGTCAGCTAGCCCTAGGACAGATGCATACACATGCACGAACTGTGGCAAACTCTGCCGCTCTAGAATTAGCTTGATCAATGACACCAGATTCTGCCCCGTCTCAAGACGAAACCAAAGGCAGTGACTCACCTGGGAGCATCCATTGTCTTCTGAGACACAAGGAGCCATATATATAATCTTTGTAATTAATTATCCACATATATACAGTGGTACTTGACTTTATGGAAGGGCTATTCTAACCGGCTTTCAAAAAATATTAATGAAAAAAAAAACACCAGATGTTTTCCAGTGGCCACCTGATGTTTATATACAGTATTGGGAGTTTTCTTTCATACTGAACAAAAAAACCAAGCCCCAATTCTTTCTAGTAACAGAAAACTTACTGTATGTACCAATTCTTTTGATACTGTAATGTGGCATACAGTACTGCACGGCATCTTAAAAAATTTCTGAATATTTAAGTAGCTTTTTAAAAGAAAAAAAAAAGCATGTAAAGGTTATTGAGGAAATGGGAAATTGTTATTTAGGGGTTTAATGTACTATGTGATGGCCTGAGATAATGTTTTGATCCAAAAAGAATGTATGTATATGAAATTAAATACTGCGTCTCCACTTCGTGGAAATTTGATTTGGCGGTCAGTCTTGGAACATATCCCCCATGAAAGTCAAGGGAACACTGTAATTATCAGATTATATTATAACTCTAGCATTGAAAAGCCTTAACATACTTTTAGTATTAAGTACTTAAAGCATTAATTAATATTATAGCCTATATCATTTGTATAATTATAATTAAAGCATTATGTAATACAAAATATATCATTTAAAGTTGTGAAAGAAATAATTTAGAATAGTTTCAACTACAATACCTTCAAATCCTACTTCTGATGGACCAGATGAACCTTTTCTTCCCATCCTGCCCGGTGGTCCCTCAGGTCCTGGATCACCATTACTACCAGGATATCCTAAAAGTATCAAGAAAGAATTGAATTAGAATTTAAACAAGATGATTATTTTTTTTTTTTTTACATGTTACATGTTTCAGATATTCCTTCAGAATAGAATTTTATTACATCCTACCCCAAGCGCTGTGGCTGAGTGGTTAAGTGCTTAGCTTCCGAACCTGGAGTCCTGGGTTTGAATATCGGTGAAGACTGAGATTTTGAATTTTGGGATTTTTATGGCGCCCATGAGTCGACCCAACAGGCGGTTAGTCCTAGTGCTGGCCACATGACGTTAGCTGTTGGCCAAAGAAACAAATGACCTTAACATCATCTGCCCTATAGATCACATGGTCTGAAAGGGGAACTTTACTTTTCTTTAACTAGCCCAACCCTCCCACAGGACAACAGAGGATGGCGGTAGGCAGGGTTTGATGACAGTGCAGAGCATATATCAAATGACCAGGCAGCCTTCATAAAACTTAACATGAAAGAGTTTTACAGGTCACTGACAGCAGGAGAAAATGAATCAAATCTTTCTGTTATCAAATTAAAAAAATTATAAGCACTTAAACACCCCTGTATAAACTGTGTACCAAATTGAAACTAAGAGTACATGCAAGATCTAGTTGTAACTAGTTGTTATTCCCCTGGAACATTTATACTGCAAGCATACAGAAACTGTTTTGTCATTTGCAAAGTTGATGAACAGATGCAAAGGTCAGCTAATTTGTAACACATATAAATATACATACAAAAAATTCAATTTTTTACAAAGAACCCAAAGCTGAAGGACTTTGTTGTTATTATGTCTTCTTATAAAGGAATTTTTGTCTATTGTTTGTATAAGGAATTGTTCCCATTTAGACTGAAATGAAAATCAAACTTCCATAGATATAAATGAATGAATTATCTTTGACACATAATGAATTTTCACTTCAACTATCCCTTAGTCTGTTGAACCATAGGGGCACCACACGAGAACTGTTGACCATCTTTCTCCATTGCTCTATTCTTTTTGCCTTGGACAGAACCTCTTTCAATGACAAGCCTGTCCATTCTTTTGTGTTGTTTTCCCATCACTTTCTCCCTCTAACTCTTCTACTTTTTCCTGGTACTGTTCCCAGAAGGAAGGCCTTTTCAAGTCCTTGTGATGTGGCCATAGAGTTATAGTTTGTATTTTTGAAAGTAGTTAGTAGATCATCGTTGGGTACAACGGCTGTATTAATCCTGTTTCTAGTCTTCATTTGTGATGAAGTCTTTGTAAGTGATGCCTAGGATCTTTCTGTAGGATCTCAATTCCATTGCTAGGATCCTCCTCTTGGGAAGAGTGGTCGAGAGGCCAAGTGAGCTTGAACTTGGCTTGGCTACCTAGAAGGGGGCTCGAGGTTCGACACCCGACTCGGGCAGAGTTGTGTTTACTGAGCGCCTAAAGGCAGCACGGAAAACCAACTCCTAGATACCCCCTCCCCCCCACTTGTCCACAAATGAGATTGGACCTAAAGTGCTCTGAGCATGCTATAAGCATGAAAGTAGCGCTATATAAAAGCTATAATAATAAAAAAAAATTTGAAGCCAACATCCAAGATCCACAAGGATAAAAGAATGTGGCCATGACCAGGGAGTGCAACAGTCTGATTTTAGTGTTGAGGACTATTCATTTATCTTTCTAGATTGTTTTGTGCTACTGTGGACTGTGCAAATTTCATCTAAGACAAAAGTTTCAAAGGTATTTAAAAACTACTGACACTTCTCAGCTTTTCGACTTCAATACTGATGTCCCTTTCAATGTATTAAAAACTATATAAGGAAACAGGATAAGTTGTCTTCTCATAACTAAAAAATATTTCTTTAAACCAGAGGATCATTATATCCTACACATATCCATATTTGTTAATCTACACCTGCAGGTTAGTTAGAGACTTAAACTCTGGCAAGTCATTAATATTCCTGACTGATTCAGGTAACCCATTCCACGAACTAATGGCACTATTGAAGAAGGTGCACTTTTGTGAATTTGTATGGCATATAAAATGTGCCTTTATCTTTGTGTCTTTCTGAGTATTTTATTAGGTTTTGTCTTTTTGAATTTTGAGTTATGATTTAATGATTTTTGTAGTCTACTTAATAAGCCTACTGTTCTAAAATGTCTCTAAGCAAAGTGATTTTAATGGTGTTGCTTCAATGTGAATGTTCATTTCTTATAAATCACACAGCTCTGTTTTGCATTTGTTCTAGTTTTCCAACCCCCGTAGAATGATAAACTTGGTCACACAATGACTGTGTTTTCTTGAAAATTGCACGTTTCCAAAGAGAAAGAGATTAGATAATATTGATAACTCTAATAACTCACACTTATATTGCACTGAAACTGCCCCTTTTAGTCCTTGCAATCTATAGGGCAGATGATGTAAAGGACATGAGTTTCTATGACCGATGGTTAATGAGGGTGTCATTTGGCCAGCACAATGACCAACAGCCTTTACTTTCCCCAAGTCAGGTATGCATAAGAGTTGGGTAAATTCAAGGGCATCCTAAAAATCCTGAAATTTAAAATCATAGTCTTCGCCAAGATTTAAACTGGGACTCTCAAGTTAGTGCTTTACCACTCTGCAGCCATGCCCCTTAGCAATCACAAGAGACCTCAAATAAATTAATTCATTTCCCACACCTTTCTCAGGTTGACCACACTCTGTGTGTGTGAGGATATTCTAAATTTAAAGTTTTTTTGTTTTTTTTTTAACTCTGATAATGAAATAGTTTTGAATCAATTTATAACATGAAGAAGTCATTCGACATTGAGCATCCATGCAGGTAACTTGTGAAGTTTGATTGAGTCACACTAAACCTTTTGCAGGCTTTTGTTTCCTGAATAAGTGAGAAGTAACAACAACAAAATTTCAGACTCGAATAATTCTTTTCATGAAAATAAAAACAATTACCTGGATCCCCAGGGAAACCTTGAAGTCCATCATCACCCCGGCTTCCAGGTACTCCATTCGTTCCTGGTACACCTTCCTCACCAGGTTCGCCAGGCATACCCACAAGTCCCTCCATTCCTTGTAAGCCTGGATATCCAGGGATACCGTCATCACCAGTTAAACCTAAAAAGTAAAAAAAGGTCTTACTTGTTACATTTATGATACAAAAAAAGTCTCTTGATCTTTTTTTTTGTATTGTCTCTCTTCTCTTTTCAAATAACTTTTTCTCAGACAAAGTTTAATTTCAGACTGCACTATCATAAACAAGTCTGCTTGCACCTATTAACTATAACTACCATTATAACATTAGAATTTGTATACATTTTTCTAACATTTTTTTTCTTTTTCATTTGGTCTCTTACGTAAATCAATTTTCTCATAAATTAATGTTTTCATTGTGTATATTGATGAAATTATTTTGTTTTGTTACGTACTCTTTTTAAAGTCAAGTCATAGTTTTTATAAGTACCTTAATCCTACTGAACGTTGTTTTTTTTTTAACATTACATGATAAACTAAATTATTATTAGCATAATGTTTTGAAAATAGTGTAATTGCCCATTTTATAACATCTTTAAGTCAGAAGCAAATAGCTGTTTGTGGTTCCTTACCATCTTCCCCTGGTTCGCCAAATTCACCAGTAATTCCTGTTACACCAGGTCCTCCTGGCATTCCCCTATCTCCTGGCATTCCTCTTTCACCTGCAAAAAATTTTTTAAGCAAAAACTTTTTTGGTTTGTTTGGTAAATAAAAGAAATGTGTTTTAAGAGTTTGTTGACGAAATGATGGTGAACTTTTATTTCGTTGTACCTCAAGATGGACTTTATTGGTCCCAAGTTATGATTAATGGCCTTAGGCTGGTTGTTAGAGGGGGTGTGCCACACACATTAGCCCATCGGATACATCTATAAAAATAAGACTCAGCACTTCTTCTTCTTCTTAAAGCCAGCCTTTTGCTGCTGAGCTGTAAGCTCTTTTGCAGACTTTGCCAAGGAAAAATAGCATGTTGTTTTTTTTTTCAGCTGTTCCAGCACACTGCCATAAAGAGTTTTGGTTATGTTGGGCAGTAGTGGTAATAGAGTCTAACTAAGCTGAATTAAATAAAGGCCTTTAAAGAGGTTATGATTGACAATTTTGTGACTCCTTTTCTAAGTAGGAAGATAGTAGATTTCTCTGTTTGGGGTGAGGACATTGATATTGCCCAGTTTGTTTGAAGAGGTCATTTAAAAGGTTAAAAAGTAAAAAGTTCAGCATGTGCTTCCAGATCCCCATTAGTTGAGCCAATGTTACATGGATGATGCAGCCATTGATAGACATGACACTGAATTTTCAGGATTTGTTATATTTTTTTTTTAATGGTCATATTTTCAATACAATGAACATGCATATATGTAACCCTGCCTGACCAAGTAAAACAAAGGACATCTGGGCCACAGTTCAAAGCCAGGATTATCAAAATGACAGTCCAGAGTGCATACCTCATGATCAGACAGCCATCCTACGGTGTGTCTCATCCCATAGGATGATGCTTCAATATATACACATTTGGTTGCATTTTTCCTTCAGTGTACAGTGCCATAGATGGCAAGAGAAAGTAAAGAAATGACAGACCTCAGTTGGTAGAAGACAGAGAGGAATATAGAGACTTGGTCAACAAGTTGACACCATTCTAAACATCAGATGAAGATAAATGTTATTGTAATAACTTACTGATGGCTACTTAATAGTGACTTGGTCAACATGTTGACACCATTCTAACGATCAGATGAAGATGAATGTTATTGTAATAACTTACTGATGGCTACTTAATAGTGACTTGGTCAACATGTTGACACCATTCTAACCATCAGATGAAGATGAATGTTATTGTAATAACTTATTGATGGCTACTTAATAGTGACTTGGTCAACATGTTGACACCATTCTAACCATCAGATGAAGATGAATGTTATTGTAATAACTTATTGATGGCTACTTAATAGTGACTTGGTCAACATGTTGACACCATTCTAACCATCAGATGAAGGTGAATGTTATTGTAATAACTTACTTATGGCTATTTAATAAAGACTTGGTCAACATGTTGACACCATTCTAACCATCAGATGAAGATGAATGTTATTGTAATAACTTACTGATGGCTACTTAATAAAGACTTGGTCAACATGTGGACACCATTCTAACCATCAGATGAAGGTGAATGTTATTGTAATAACTTACCGATGGCTACTTAATAAAGACTTGGTCAACATGTGGACACCATCAGATGAAGGTGAATGTTATTGTAATAACTTACTGATGGCTACTTTATAAAGACTTGGTCAACATGTGGACACCATCAGATGAAGATGAATGTAATTGTAATAACTTACTGATGGCTACTTTATAAAGACTTGGTCAACATGTGGACACCATCAGATGAAGATGAATGTTATTGTAATAACTTACTTATGGCTACTTTATAAAGACTTGGTCAACATGTGGACACCATCAGATGAAGATGGATGTTATTGTAACAACTTACTGATGGCTACTTAACTTATTAATCTTCTTTAACACAAGAATCTATTTTTGTTATGTATACATTCATGCATAAATAGTTCATAAAAATCATGACGAAAGATTCCTACCGTCTATTCCAGGTAAGCCATCTACACCTTGTTCTCCAGGGAAGCCATCCAATCCCCTATCTCCAGGAGGTCCAGAGCGCCCTTCTTTCCCGTCATCTCCATCCCCTCCTGGCTTACCAGCGATACCTGGCAGTCCATCTTCTCCATTCTCACCTGGGAAACCTGGATCTCCTGCAAGAGTCAGTAAGTGTTTACATCATAGGTTTTATCAAGATAGCTATGTGCATGTTTAATGTTACAGGAATCTCATCTCTGCCTGTAGTTTCATCTGGAGCATAGGCCATCAACCAGCTTCCACCAAGTGTCTCAATTCTGGGCAATTCCTCCATTTTGCCCATCTGCTTGGCATCTGCTTCCAAATCTTGGCACCATGTATTTCTGGGCCATCCCCTCTTCTAATATTATAGTGCAGCCATTTAAATTTTCTTATCTTATAAAATACAGACGTTACTTCTAAAAAAGAAGATGATTATGTTCTAAATTGATAAAACATCTAAGATAACTACCCAAAGAAAGGCACACATTTTTTTTTTTAAAAAAGGATATCGATATTAACGATATTAATATTATAACTGCTCCCAATTGAAATAGAAGTCTGAATTAGGTAGTTTGGAAAGAAATAGGCCAAATGAGATACCTTCATCTCCTCTATCGCCAGGAAAGCCTTTTGGTCCTTGAGGGCCGAAAATAACTGGGCCCGGTTCTCCTGGACGACCTGTTATTCCTCTGAATCCTGGTCGACCAGCATTGCCTAAAGGGAAAAGCAAGTTAGATTTAAAATGTTAATATGCTAGACTCATTAGTTTAAAAAAAAACATTAACACCCTTGTTTTAAAAAAAAGAAGTAACAGAATATTATTTGACCATTACATCAGTATCAAATATGTATTGTTAACTGAATGAAGTTTGTTTACCAAACTCAAATCCAGTTTGCATGGGTTCTCAATAATTTTTCAACTGTTTTCCAAATGGACACAACTAATATGTTTCACTCCAACATACGAAAGTTTTCTGTCACCATTTTATTTGATAACTGTGTGTTGTAAACACTATTAATTCAACTTTTTGCAAGTTCAGAAAAACTCTACATAAAACACACTGAATAAACCATACAACTTTTCTTGAATCAAAAATCTTCAAACTCAATTTAATGAAACAATTATTGCAAGAATGAACCAAATTCACACAAAACATTCTATGAATGGTAGAATAGCTTGACTGACAAATAATAATAGTCTTTAATATAAAGCACAGTGACTAATAGCTGAACAAAATACTGATGAGCAATGACTAACAACTATATTGTCATTATAATGACCAACAGCCAAATGATCATAATATCTATCCCTTCAATGACTTCAAGCAGAATGTTGTAATCTACACACATAAATCTTGGACCCTATTTCTGATCAGGTGAACTCTTAACCTGGTCAGTTCCAACACGCTAGGTAAGCTGCGATGTGCATTCGAGCATGACACTACTTTCTTCTGAGACTTTTCTTAATGCATATGATGAGATCAATCAAACTAGAAGTGCATGTGTACTGTCACCTATGTCTTCACTCTTAATATTCTATAAACCTCATCAAGAAGTCCAAATGTAGATTTTTTTTGAAAATAGTGAAATAGTTCTGATAGGTTGCTAATTCGGTTGGTTATCAAATCTGAAATACATATAGAGTAACCCCAGTCACCCCATCTTTCAATTGACAGTTGAAAAAAAGAAAGTTTCTCTCTATGCCATTTTAAGTTTGGCTACAAATGAGCCCACCAAACCCCGCAGCTATCTTTCAGAGCACTTCTGATTTCCTCCTTTATACATTACCAAGAGAGTGATTTATTACAAACTGTGGCGGCATTTCTGTCCATCTGGATTCATTTTAATTACCATTTCATCATCAATGTAAATAGCAGTTTAATCTTTTTTTTTAAAGTTACTGTAATGGTCATAAACTGTATTAGCTGTAAATATTCACATTTAGCTGATAGCATTAAAGAAAATTTTGGAACATATAGAAGGAAATCCTCATACTGTAGTAACTCAAATCTCTTAAAGGCTTTCTTTGAGACATAAGGCGAGGAAAGTAGTAAATCATGAGGCAAAGAGTTAACAAGGATGCAGTCCGGCCAGCAAATAACCAACTGTACTTTTTTTCCTCTCATGTCAAGTGCCCTGTTATGACATGATTAGGATTTAGTTATTTGTTTCGGGAATAAGGGGAAAGTTTTACTTAGTGACAAGTGACATGACAGATAGTTAAAAAACAAGAACTCTCTAGGCAACGCTTTAGAATGAAGACGCTTTCTTATTTACAGTAAGAATAAGAAGAATTATACAGACGGCTAGTAATAGAGGACATCGGACGGTTCCAGTATTAAGTATTAAAAGTATTTGTTGTTTCAACACCAGCGTCGACTCTATTTATCCATTGTTGGCCTTTCGTCTGTGTTATCTGTTCCAGTATTGAGTTCAGTGTTACCTCCAGTTGGACTTAGTTACATTTTCAAGTACTAAACACCACGGAAGAGCATAACAGCCCTTAAAAAGAGCCAGTCAGTCCAACATAGACTTGCAAGCTTTGGATTGGCAACCAGGTACTTGACATATTCAGCTACCTGTCTCCTCAAAGCAAAGTGGCTTAAGGTTAATAGAAATTACTAGTTGATTACAAACAAGTACCTTTTTCACCAGGGGCACCCAGGGGCCCCATTTCTCCTTCAAGTCCAGGTCTTCCTCTAGGTCCGGGCTCACCCTTAAAACCGATTCTTCCTGGATCTCCTCTGGGACCTTTTAGGGCTGAAGTTAAGACAGGCTCATCTCCAGGTGGACCCCTTGAGCCCTACAATGAAAATGTGATACATTTTTGTTATATGGCATATATATTCCTTCCCCCTCTTCCAGTTGCGAATGAGAATATATACAACATAATAAAAACACATTACCTTCCAGCCAGGTACTCCAGGTAAGCCTGCGTCTCCTTTAGATCCTTTCAAACCTGGTAAACCAGGAAGACCAACCTCTCCAGGGATACCATTATAGCCCTTAGGTCCATCTGGACCCTCAAAGCCCTTTGGACCAACTTCTCCCTGGTCTCCTATACGTCCTATTTCGCCCGGGAAGCCATCTAATCCAAAGTCCCCATCTTCTCCTGGTAGGCCTAGGTACACAAGAAAGAGAACGTTTTAGTTATGCATGCAAACATGTCTGTGGTAAGCTCATTTCACATTTGAATTGAGACTGCTTGGACTGGTGCACTAGTGACATTATGGTTCTTCAGCATAAACTTTTTTTTTTTAACATTAGAGATTCCCATCATTGGTGGGTAGCTATAAATAGATATTTTGGTATACAATAATTTCTGTCCACTTTCTAGCTCTGTAATCTGTAAAATCAAATTCCTAAGCTCATTCACTTGTATCACAGAGTTATTGTTATTAGTAAGCAACAATGCTCTTTTAATATGGCATCTTTGACATTGTTTAGTTTGTCTATTTCTTTCTAAATCTCTCCCAATCCTGCTCTTTTTGTTACTTAAAAATGACATCCACAAAGAACTATTAATACTTCAATCTGATGTTCATTCTATAGTTGGCAACAATACAAATGTGTAGAAAGAAAGAGAAAGTTTAATACTACAATTACATTAGTCAGGTACGACTATGCACTTGAAAATAAAAGTAACTCAAAAGTCTACAGCTGAATATTATGATTCAAAATTAAACTTAGAAAGTAGGCTACTTAAATGGTAAAACAAAAATTAAAAAAAAAAAAAAAAAAAAAAAAAAAATTCAACTTATATAGCAAAAAAAAAAATTTTAAGTTACAACAAATTATATAATATTAAGTCACTAAACTATTACCTTGTTCACCAGATTCTCCAGGTAATCCAGGAATACCATTTAAACCAGGAAAGCCTGGTTCTCCTTTAACTCCATCTACTCTGTTGCCAGGATCACCCCTCAGACCTGTTGATAGAACAATTCATTAAAACCAAAATATAAACAACTGGAACTCATCATCAACATTGGACACTTTTAGAAGCCATCCCCATTAGCACATCAACTCCTTCAAGCTATTCAAACTGCATATTTTAAAGGAACTTTGTCTGTATGCTTTCTCTAACATATGTGAAGGATGATCTTGACCAAAGCAATCGAGTGCTTCCCAGTTTTTAATATATGCCTTTAGAAATAGAAACTTGCAACAAAATAAACGCATTCATTTTTCTTCTCTGTGACCTTCTATAGAATTTACTCGTAAGGCTTAAAATATTCAGGGCAGAACATAACCAATTTATCATATAAAACTGTCAAATACAAACGTTACCCCAAGCCATACAAAAATGGCATCTACCCATAGGTAATTTGTTATATTATCACGAATGATTTAAATTACAAACACTGAGGTTCCAAAAAAAAAAAGACTATTTTATTAGCATAAGAAGACAAACAATAGAAATTGATATAAAACAAGAACAAACTTGAGAAACATGAACACACTGAACAATAGAACAAAGGGAGACTACACAAACAGAATAAAAGACAAAGCACAACATAATTAACTTCTAGTAGAAATATATAATGTACTTCTTCTTCCCATAGTTATATATGTAGTCAAAAAAGTTGAACAACAAATCCCAGCATAAAAAAACAAATAAAAGGCAAAAGCTAAAAAGCATCCAATGTTGGAAAAAAACAACAACTCACAGATCTAAATGACTTTAAAAACTCTGCTCCTTTTCTAGGACTATTGCAGTGCTGGTCATGTTATTCAAATACATAGTAACTTGAATTCCATAAATATCGCAAAGCTTGACAGCTAACTTATTTAGGTAAGTAACTTTGGTCATTTACTATGACTATTGCAGTGCTGGACACGTCCATATACATAGTAACTTTGGTAATTTTAAATAACTATCCCAAAGCTTGCTTAAATACATACTTAAATGTGCTATACAAATAATTCAATAGACATTGACAAAAAAAAATATTGGAATGAAATAACTGTAAGGTTTGATAAATATTTAAAAGGAAAAAAAAAAAAAGTCCAGAAATAAAACAGGCACATTGTGAAGCATTGTTTTCCACTATGGAACTCACTTTTTGGATTTTTATTGACATTATTATTTTCACAGTTTAGAATAATCATATAATGAAATATTTTGCCTCATAAAAGAAATGCCGGACATATTATCTATTTAAATATAATATTATAGAGCAAGGTTTAGACACTGATGTAGATACAAAGTGCCTATATTTATAACTAAATTGCCCAAATGAAAACGATTTGTACTTCATTGCATGTTGATCAGAATATTAAAACATTATTATATATTAAAAGACTTGTCTTCAAATCCGAAAATTAATGAGGAATGCAGTATTTCCCGTGGCTACACAACCCCAGCTGTGACCTACATATTTTGCCACATCCAGGGCATGCATAAACAACAGTCGCGACCATCAAATGTTATTATCCTCATAGCATTAATAGGAGGTTCTTTGACTAATGTTAATTTTCACATAATTGTCTCAAAACTTTAAGACTACTGGATGGATTAAGGACTTTTTTTTTTTAATGTTGGCTATTCAAGCATAAAAAAAAAATGGTTTTAAAAAGGTTTAAATATAATATTGAATAATAATATTTTTACCTTTTGCACCATCAAGACCTTTGCTACCATCCATCCCTACAGTACCACGAATGCCTTTTTCTCCTTTCCTTCCATAAGCAGTTTCTCCCTTGTCACCCTTTGCACCTAGAATTCCATTTCTACCATCCTCTCCATCCAGGCCTGGATCACCTAAATCTCCATCATCACCCTAGTAAAGATATACGTGGTACATGTATGTATATCTAATATATAAAGCAGAAAGTAAGGCGCATGTATGTGTGTGTGTATGTATGTATGTACTGCAAAGAAATCAAAACCGTTTGATCAAGTTCAATAAAACTTGGCATAAATGTTCCTTAGATCATGGCAGGGACAGTAGTGTATGTATGTCCTACCCACAATCGGAAGGCCCTAAAAATAATAATAAAATACCTAATTACATCTCTATTAAAGGATGCACAGTATTTTTAAAAATTAAATATGAATATATCAGCTTAACAGGTAAACCCATCTTCACACTCTACTTTCATTTTCTACTTTCTACTTTCTATCTTCTTTGTTTGCAGCATTAAAGGCACAGTCATCTGCAAATAGCAGGTCTCTGATGCAATTGTAGTTTACCTTGGTCCTTGCTTTGAGTCTCTGAACATTGAACACACTTGCATCGGTGTGATATCGTATGCCAACTCTGATGCTTTCTGTGCGAAAGGCATAGGTATGTATGGTATGTATGTCCCGAATACAACTTAAACCTGTTTGACAATTCTTGAATAAAATTGGCAAATATGTTCCTTAGATCATGGCGGAGACTGTAGTGTATGTTTAATAACCCTCCCACAACCGGACGGCCCTAAAAATAATAATAAAATACCTAATTATATCTCTATTAAAGGATGAAACGTTTATTTGAAATCGGGTAAACCTGTTTTCACAATATTTTATATTTGATATGAATATGCCGGCTCAACGGGTAAACCCATTTTTCACACTCTACTTTTATTTAAATGGCAAAACAAAAAACAATGTGAAGGGAACATTATCCATGTTTGACATAGATCTAAATCCAATCCACTAGATAAGTAATATGCAATCTAAGGCCTGCAGGCCGCAGTCATATCCTGCTAGTTTCTGTGGTATTTTACATCTCGAGAGACGATCTTTTTCCTTTGCAACTTCTTGTGTGACTAAAGAGGCCAATATTTGATACACAGCTGCGATTGCAGGTTGGGCATATGTGATCACCAGGCGCCGTTGCATTATCACCCTTCTTTCTGCTTTTGTAGTGTATGGCATCTGCAATCCGAGACCCTTCCTTTATGCTCTCTCTCCATGTAAATCTATCCAGTGCTACTTTTTCCCAGCTGCTAGTGTCGATTTTGAAGAGCTTCAATCCTGCCTTCTATTAGATTGAAATACAGAATGTCTTGTGGAAGTGGAACTACTGGCATTCTACGAACGTGGCCAAGCCAGCCAAGGCGTCTGCTGCTGATAACAGAGTGGATGTCCTGGCATCCTGCTCTTCGAAGCACTTCCTCATTGGTTATCCTATCTTGCCACCTTATTTTAAAGATCCGCCTTTGGCATTGGAGGTGGAAGACATTCAGCTTTTTTCCTGCCATGAGTAAGTTGACCAAGTTTCACTTCCGTATAGCATGGTGCTCAACACACAGGGGCTTTAGTATTGTTAGTCAGCAATATGTTGTCCACACTCTTTTCTGCAACCATGACATGGTGGCCATTGCTTTGGCTATCCTGTTGTTAATGTCTTTATCCAGTAGAGTATTGTTGGTTATGATGGAGCCAAGATAGCAAAAGTGATCCACAATTTCTAGTGGTTGGCCATTAATGTATACTTGAGGTGCAATATTTGTGTTCTGGACTAGTATCTTAGTCTTGCTTTGACTAATGTTTAAGCCGGCTAGTTTACAATATTAATATCTGTTACGCTGTGGCATTTAGTGAATTTTATGTACAGATAAATTAAAAAGATGAAATATAGTTCTAAAAAATATTTTATTAATTTTCAATTTATTTTAATGCTTTTATGATCATATCCTTTACTATATTACTCATCTGATACATCAAAACACACTTACCATTTGACCTGGATTTCCAAACACACCGTCTAAACCACGTTCACCAACTAGTCCCATAGGCCCATCAGGACCTGGAGGACCAGGGTAGCCAATGTCACCTTTTAGACCAGGGGGACCCTGATAAATTTCTTCATCTAAAACTCTGGTTCCCACATCACCTCTTTTTCCTTTAGGTCCGTCATCTCCGGCAGCTCCTGGCAGGCCCCGTTTTCCCTGATGGGGTGGGTAAAAAAAAATTAACATCTAAATTCAGATTGCAATGTTTTTCTGTGTTCTTTTAAAATACAGGCAGGAATTTACAACACTTTTGTTTAAATAAATAAGTACTAATGACAAAATATTACTTATTGTATTCATATATACAGTATTTATATAACTGCTGAAAACAAGCAAAGCTTGAAAAAACAATTGTATGTAATCTTGTTAAAATGTATTTTAATGTTTCAAGAAAAACATCCTGTTACATTTGATTACGAATTGTAATAGTAACTGTAATAGTAACAACTACATGTTGCTTTCTGTCATTCACCAGCTCGACACACAGCAAACTCAATGAAGAAACTCATTGTTAAGCAATGTCAGGCCTGACTGCACTAGGCAACTACCTCTCACATGTAGGAACAGACCTGGTCATAGGTCATGCTATGCATGTGTAGAACTATGATCAAAATATGAGTCAAAACGTTCTTGAAGAGATGTTTTTGTAAATCAATACGCATGTCACCATAAGAGAGAAAGTTTGTACAGGGTGTTGGTTATGTTGGTCTGTAGTGGTAGTAGGGTCTGCCTAAGGTGGATTAGGAAGGGGCAATCAAAAAGGATATGGTTTATGGTATCATAAGGGTGGGCGGAGTGTCTACAAAGGGGAAGTTGTGTGGCATTTATTTTGTTAAGATGTTAATTTAACAAAGGCGTGTGTCCTGTTCTTAGTTGGAATATTATAGACTGCTCTTTGCCGGGGAGGAATTTAATACTTTCCAGTTTGTTTGGCAAAGTCATTTCTTTGTACATAGATTTTTGGGAGACTAAAAAAAGAAAATGAGGCAAGATATCAGGGTTATTGTAGAGGCCATTTGATCAGTAATTATTCATTTTTCACTGCCCTTTGTTCAACATTGATAGCTTTGTCAGTCAAGCTATTCTACTTCTTACATGATGTATGTATAATTTTATGTGAATCTTGTTCATTGCTTGAGTAATTATTTTATCAAAATGATTTTGAAGATATTAACCTCAGCGAATAACTTCAGAAGCACCCAACTCGCAGATTTATGTTATTTTGAGAATTAAAAATCTGATCGATAGTGTTCACTCTCAAATCGTGACAAGCAATTAACACCAGCGAACTTTATCAATAAACTACAAGCATTTATATATATCCTATGTCAAAAGGTTCCTAGAGCATTATTCATTCAAATATAAACAACCAGACACTCTAATGCCTACAAGTCAGGCAGTATACACACAACTGTATGTCTGCCATCAATACTATTACACAAACATTATACATCTGCTCAAAGTGCAAATTCCATATTAATTCTTTCTGATTAAATGTTTATAAAGTTATCCTTAGAAAATTACTGTTACAGGTTTAGTTTAGTCATTTCCAGCCAGCCAGCAAGAGGTTTATACTAAGAATTAACAATATTCATTTCAGAAGAAACATATAAAAACACACAAATATTTCCTTCTCATGAACTCAGTAGTGTTAATGTTAAATATAGTTTTGTCAATAGTATAAATAGCAAATGTTTTTCTGGATTCATTTTATACCAATGGTATAAGGCTAATTGTATGAATATACTTATGTTACTTATATTATCAATTAGGATGTAAAAACAACACTGCTGTTTAAGTTACAACTCCATTTTATTGACATGACAAGAAAGTGAAAAAACTAACATGAGACTTGAATACACACTAATAACATAGTTAAGAAAAACATACACACATACCAAACAGTAGAACAAGAGAGACAACAAGTAAACAAACACACACACACAACATACATAAACATAAATGTAACATCCTCCGGTGTTTGAGGTTGGTCATACACAGTCACTAGTTCTTGTGGATTTGACCACTCAGCCTGACCTAGGTGTAGATCTATAGGTTGTCGACCTATGTGACCAGTCTTCTATAAGGCTCTCAGGTCTCTGAGCCGTACTTTCATCTGTGCTGGGTCCATCCACAGGTGCGGGATTATCAGGCTCGGTCGTACCTGTTGGTGTAGGCACATTCATATCAGCAGGCAATGGGATTCTTCATAAGTGAATTCTATTTCGGCAATAAACTCCTCCGCCTGATTCAACTTTATACGACCGTTGTATGATGAGTTATAACCCCCTTTTGCCAGCGCTCATGGCCACGAGACCTTAGTCTCACCGCTTCACTCTAGCAAGGGGAGGTAAATCTTATGCATGGGAGTTGTAGTAAATCGCTGATCTCCTCAGGTTTTCTTTCAGTGCTTTTCTATGTTTCTGAGGATCCAGAACTTGAGGTTTTAACAGGCTTTTAGCTATAGGTAGCAAGGTTCTGATTCTCCTGTTGAAGAATGCCTGTGATGGACTAGTACTTTTTTTTTTGGGGGTGCTTCTATGGTTAAGTAAAGCCATGAACTGATCTTTATTTTTAAGAAATAATGTCTTTACAGTCTTCTTTTCCCTTTTTATAAATCACAGTTATGTCATAGTTTTGTATGCGCTACATCATTCCCTGCAATCTTCGAGGAGCAGCTGATAAAGGTTTAGCCATTATTGCTTAAAGAGGTTTGTGGTCACTTTTAATGTATGTCGACCAAATGTGTATTGGTGGAACTTATCCAGTGCAAATACAATTGCTACCATTTCTTTCTCGATCTGTGCGTATCTAGTCTCAGTATCAGTCAAAGATCGACTTGTGTAAGCTAGGGGTTTATTTTCCTATGACAGCGCCAAGACCATTTTGACTAGAATCCCACTGTATGGTAAATTCTTTAAGTGGATTGTAGAATGCTAGCACAGGAGCTTGAGTCACCATAGATTGTATGTCACAGAATGCACTGTCATGTTTTTTAGACCATGACCAAGGGATATCTGTATAAAGAAGCTGCCGAATTGGTTCAATGAGGTTGGATAGTCTGGGTAGAAATTTAGCAAGATAGTTCACAATTCACAAAAGTGCCGAACTTCCTAGACGTTTGTTGTTTTGTTTTTTCTTTAACAGCCTTTACTTTTTTCAGGATCAATCTTTAAACCATCACTTGTAATTAGTTGTCCCAAGAATGTAATTTCTTTCATTTTAATCTCAGCTTTACCTTTGTTCAGTTTAATTCCCACAGAGCGACATCTCTCAAATAATGCTGTAATATTCTTGTCATAGTCATGAACGGGAAGCTGTGTGTCTCCAGAACCATAAACTATAATATCATCAGCTACACCAATCACACCATTAAGACCTTCAAGAGCAGCATTTAAATGTTTCTGAAACAGTTCTGAGCTCACAGATGTTCCAAATAGTAATCTTCTCCACTTGTAACGTCCAAAAGGTCTCTGAAAAGTTGTGAGCAAACTCAATGCTTCATCCAGATGCACATGCCAATAGGCATTTGCAAGGTCCAGTTTTGAAAACACTTTTGCATTTGATAATCTTCGAAGCAAGTCTTCCATTACTGGAAGGGGACAATGTTCTCTCTGAAGTGCCTTGTTGAGAGGACGAGGATCTAAACAGATACGGAGTTTCCCAGATTTTCTAGTTGCAATCACTATTCAACTGACCCAGTCAGTAGGCTTATCAACAGGCTTAATGATTCCTTTTTCTGTTAGTAGTTCTAACTCAGACTTTACTGCACAGCTAAAGGTACATGACCAGATGGACATCTAACTGGTGTAATGTCAGGATTCACTTCTAAGTGTACAACACCTGGTAGATCACCTTGCTGATCATCAAATACATCAGAGAACTGTTCAAATATTTTTGCCGATATCCTTGATAGAGGCTTATCAACACTTTCAACCTTATCAACACTTTCAAAAGTATGATAGTTGATTGTAATTAGTCCCATTTTTTCTGACGTTTTCTTCCCTAACAAGGGAGTTAAGTCATCTTTCACAACCACGAAACCAACACGATATCTCTTGTTGGTCCTTGGATTTTGTACAACGAGTTGTACCTTTCCAAGAGATATGAGTGTGCTACCGTCATACACACGTAGCTTGATTTGAGTGGGACAGATTTGTGCAGTTTTGATAAGCTTCTTAGGGATAACATTAACGCTGGCTCCTGAGTCAATCTGACACACAATCTTCTCACAGAGAAATGATCATTTCATCTTTTATGATCTTATTGCTTGGTCCACCTTGTACAGCAAGCACAGCCTCATCACTAGAAGATAATGTATAACAGTCATCACTGTCCTCCTGAACACATTGCAGTTTCTTTTGGTTACATTGAATACCGAAATGATTTCTTTGTTTACAGATAATACAGATTTCACCCCATGCAGGACACAGCTCCTTTTTAAATGGGTGATTTTGTCCACAAAATTTACATTTGCACTGTTTACTGTTATGAGCAGCATTTTGTTGAATACTTTTGCGAGAAGAAACAGAAGAAACGCTTCATCCTGAGGTGGTGATGCATCAGATGTACCTGTGTCTAGTACCTTTAGTTGCAAGTCAGCAGCTTCATTTGCCTTGCAGATTTCTATACAAGTCTTGAGCGTTAGATTAGGTTCTTGTAAGAGTTCTTTTTTTTGTCCTTGTGTGTTTGATGCCAACTACCATTCGGTCTTTTATTAATGACTCTTCCATATGGTCGCAAAAATGGCAGGTTTTAGCGAGTGTGCATAGAGCTAGTAAGTAATCCTCAACAGTTTCTTGCGGCTTCTGCTGTCTGTTGTTAAAAACATATCTTTCATACGTTTCATTCTTTAGACCTATGAAATGCTCATCAAATGCACATATTATATCTTGAACATTATGCTTTGGTTTAAAAGTGATACTGCTGTATACTGCCAACGCCTCTGGGTCAACAGTGTGCAAGAACAGTGCTTTGGCATACTCTTCATCTATAATGTTTATTCTCTCTATAGTGTAATTGTTCAGCCACATTTGCTTGAAAAGCTTCCATTCCTCACACCCTTTCTTCACATTTAAAGGAGGTGGAGGGTTAATTCTTGGTTAAAAGTTAGTTTTACTTACAGTTTCCATTTTAGAACTTTTAGAAATCTGCCCCCATGTTATATTATCAATTAGGATGTAAAAACAACACTGCTGTTTTATTGACATGACAAGAAAGTGAAAAAACTAACAGAAGACTTTAATAAACACTAATAACATACCTGAGAAAAACATGCCAGCATGTGAACAGACTGAACAGTAGGACAAGAGAGACAACAAGTAAACAAACACACACATAAATGTAACACAAGAGAAGTTTGATTGTAATAAAAACAGTTTGAAATAGCTCAACTAATAAGACAGTAAACTCAGCAGATAAATAATTAAAAAAAAAAACAGCACCAATATTTGTAATGTTTTAAACATCCATTTCACCTGTTAAAAAAATTCGTTCATAATACATAATTTCAAAATTTTGTTTTTCAAGTATTCCAATGTAATATGTAAAGAAATATAATGTAAAGACAGGGACAACTTACTGGAGGTCCGTTCAGACCACTTAGACCTTTTAACCCAGGACTTCCAGGTTCACCTTTCAAGCCAATAGGACCTTGGAATCCAGGGCGACCATTGGTCCCTATAAACAGAAATGTATTATGAAATGACTGAAAAGATAAAAATGACATTAATAGAGAGAAATTTACAAATTTATTATATTTCAAAGTAGTCAATATCAATGACACTCTATAGAAACATAACAACAAAGTAATAAAAAATGATCATTTTCTCAAAGCTTAAACAAAAAGAAGGAAATTCATTAAAGCAAAAATTTATGTCCAAAAGATTTTCATTATCTTAGCTGTGACCACATCCGATGAAACAATTGCTGGCAGTAGGTACCACTTCTTTTTTAGACACCTTCTACATCCATTTAGCATTCTTCAACCAGCACAGCTGCTGAATAATAAGTATTGCTTTCCACAGTGACATTTTGAAAGAACACACGAATCTCTCAAGTCAAATGGTAAGAACTAGTCTGGAGGGCTTCAAATTTTTGACAAGAGATGAATACAGTTATTTAAAATTGGTTTATCTTTGAATGTGACATATCTTCACTTCACTGGTCCTTTAGACTTCCAGTGGAGTGAAGGGCTGCAAACTGTGCTTTCCTACATCAGAATTGGGCCATTCCCCTCGGGTCCATCTCCCTTTTGCCATCTTTGCTCCTTTATCTATTGATCTTCTCCATGTTAGCTTTGGTCTCCCAGCCTTTCTCATACTGTATTGTTTATTATACACATATTAACATCTACACATGGGTCACATAAAATCAAACAATGGTCTCTGGTCCAAATTAGGGGTGTGTATTTGTACTAACATTTTATTAACACTGGCATATTACTTACTATAATGAGAAGGTGTTAACATTAAGGTAACTACACTAAGATCTGTTTTGACAGCATTGTCTTTACAGGCAATGTTCATAACAGACATTCTCTATATTGATGATTTTACATACATTCAAATTGAACAGAAGCTTCAGATATAGGGGAACAAATTCGCTAACACAGTTACATCTTTGAGACTTTCAGATCTTCAGATCAATCTAAAAAGCAGAAGTCATGTAGCAAAACCAAAGATCCCCCAAATATTATCTAGTTTGTGCCACAAATTTCATAAGATGGCCATTCTCATAATGTGGTAGATCATTTTGAAAATACACTAAGATGTAAAACTAGGTCATTACTTTTCAGCTACAATACGTATACGATGATATGTCCAAAATTACATCATCACCATACAACCAACCAACAAAATATAATATGATATCAACATGGAGTGAAGATTCTACGCTGCTTTCTTAACTAAACAATCTACGTTCTTCTCTATTATAAATTATTAGTGTCATGTTCAAAGTACATCTCCCTATGGTGCATTGCTAACTATATCTCACAATAGGTAAACTACATCACCTGACAAAATCATATCCATGAACCCATTCAAAACTAACTGTAGCATACAAAACATATTTTAAACTAAATTTCTTTTGGAAATGTATAAGTTAATTATAAATTTGCCATACAAGACTAAGATTTAACTATGCTTTTGATTTACATTACATCTCTATGTATAAATATAGGCTAATTTTTCTAATAACTCATAACCACCGATCAGCATATATTGGTATTTATAAGAATGTTTAGCAGTAGGCTAACACTTTGTGGTTCAAATAGTGAAGTTGACATTTTTTTAGTGATATTTTAGTAAATGTTTATTTCTCTACATATTTCTACTTCATCACTAGCACAGCATTGCATCTAAGTCAATTAGCACACACTAATGAGCTTCCCAAGTATAAGACTTGTGCAGCTGTATTGTTTACAATAAGGACTGTTCATTTTTTTTTTAAATGAGTCAATATTTGGCAGTATATAAAAACAAAAAAGGTAAGCAAGTTTATAAAAACTAAAAGGTAAGCAAGTTTATAAAAACCAAAAGGTAAGCAAGTTTATAAAAACAAAAAGCTTTGATAAAACTTAAATTGGGAAGAACTTTGAAATAAGAGAAACTTCTAAATAACCTTATTTAACAGAACAAGGATTGACCCACAGTTGAACAACAAAAGTGTGTACCTGGGGTGCCCACATCTCCGACTTCGCCTGGTTCACCGTCTTGTCCATCCAGGCACAGCTCACAATCATCACCAGGTTCACCTGTCAGTGATAGGAGATGAATTGAATGTAAGCTTCTACTATTTAGTTATTCAAGTAGAAACACAAATAAGATCCTAGTGTGTTGTAAACAAAATATGATGACATGATAGTTCAGCCTAGTTCAGAGTAAGAATCCATGACCAAACGAGGAATACTCAAGTCTGACACACTTCACAACTAGTTTGTATGTTTTTACAAGTGTTGGGCGCTGATTCATTTATGAAGATTATTACGCCCTAGTCAGCTGGGGGATGAGGGTGGGCAGTGTTCAAATCTGTAACCACCATTTTAACAGTCTAAAGATCATACCGCATGCCCAGGCAGCCATCCTAATTTAGACTGAAAGCTTGGATTTGTGGTGGCCCATATCTTTATTTTTTTTAAAATCATTTTTGTTTAAATAATGCCCACTCCACCCAAATTTAATGAGATGACAGGGGTAGATAATAAATACTAAACTTTCGAAGAAATGCAATTATAATGAAACTTAAAAGTAGTTAACCCTTTTAGCTTAGACCAAAATAAATGCCAACTTGTGTTAGTTAAGTAATCCAGTATTTACCTTTTGTACCATAAGGACCAGGAATTCCATCCTCTCCATTGAGACCTGGATCACCTCTATCTCCAGGAAGCCCACGTGGTCCAGGTGGTCCAATAATGTCAAATCCTATGCCTGCTTTTCCTTTCTCTCCCCTGTCACCAGAGTCGCCAGATGGTCCAATTTGAGCTGGTAGACCAGTCAAACCCTTGCGGCCCCTTCCACCTATTTGGCCTGCAATATTATCACCAGGTGCTCCGGGCATACCTGGGTCTCCAGGTAATCCAGGTAATCCAGGATCTCCATCTAAGCCATCCCTACCGTATTCACCTAGGTTTCAAATGAAGACAATAATACATAGTCAACAAATGGTAAAGAGAAACTGTTTTAAGATCATCAACTAATGGCAAGGAAAACACTTGCAGATGAAAACACTTGTTTATTTTTCATTGACTTTAACAAAATTATCAGAAATCTAGAAAACAAAATTTATCCTTGCACTTTTACAGGAAGCCTTTCTGTTTTTTAAGTACCGGTATAATTTAAACATAAGCTATTTTCTGTAGAAACTTTTATTTTATTGGAAATTCAGAAGGTTGAATAGAAATTTAATATAAAAAAAAATTCTCTACAAATACTACTTTACAAAAAAGTATGTTTTAAAAAAGGAAGAGATACAATTATTATAATAATAAAATTCAAAAAATTGTTTTAAAAAAATCATTTCAATAGCTCAAACCAGAAAAAAGTCTAAGATGAAAATACATTTTTGAAAACAAAATCTAAAAACTTAACTAATTTCAAATATCTCTAAAATTAGAATTATAATTTTGATAGTACTTGCAACGAGTATTTATTATGCATGTCTATAATACATTTTGATGTAACTAAAAAAGTAAATTAGAGAGTATAACAGAAATATGTAGCAATGGTATAATCCCCATTTGCAAAATAACTTAGCATTAAAAACATCCAGAATGGTTAAAATCATTGGCCAGCAAGAATTTCTGCCAGAGAAAAGGAAGCTTCTACTCTTATTGTATTTTCATAACATAGTCACAATTAGATTTTATTATAGTGACAGCCAATAGCCTTTAAGCCACATAACCAAATAATCCAATGGGACTTAATCAAATTTTTCAACAACAATACATTTAGTTAATTATTTTTTTTACAAAATCTTGAGATTTTCTTTAAATTTTATACAGAAAAAATATTGTTGAGGCTATTCCCTAATTAAGATGGCATTTAATAAATTGTTTATAACAATCATGTTATAAAGATGTCTTTTTCTCAATTGTATTTTTTTTTAATGGTAACTAAGATTATTATTTTCTAACAACGCCTGTTTTTGGCAGTAGCTTTTTCAAAGTGTCTTTGCTTCCCAGTTCTCCTAAAAGCTCACTGAAATAGATTGCTATTGAAATATGATCAAGAGTAAGTCATGTTGCTAAAATGTTCATACACTGACTTTCAAAAGAACATCATTTTTAGTGATGTCTTGCCACGATGACCTCCTAAATAATGTCAAAAAAAGCAAACAAACTCTATGGCCATATCACAAGGTCATTGGGGCTCCCGAAAACCTTCCTTCAGAGAACAGTACCAGGAAAAAAGAAGAGGCAGACAGAGAAAGTGATGGAAGACAACATAAAAGAATGGACAAGCCTATCTTTGAAAGAAATTCTATCCAAGGTAAAGGCAGAGAGGAATGGAGAAAGACAGTCAACAGATCTTATGTGATGCCCTAATGGTTCAAGAGACAAAGGGATAGGTAAAGGCTGTCTCAATAATGAATAATATACCAATAAGGTGGGCAATAGAAGTTAAAAATTTTGTTTAAAGCTAATGTAATTTTCATTTTCTTGCTACTTCTGAAAAAAAGTAATTCATCTTATTCACTATACCCGGATATCCTCGGTCTCCTTTTCTAGATGTTCCTGGATCTCCTTGCAAGCCTCGTGGTCCATCCCTTCCTGGAAAGCCAGGTAATCCAGCATCACCTTTTGGCCCCTCCTTTCCAGGCAAACCTGAAAAATATTTTTTGATAAACAATCAAACTTAGTGCCACCCAGAATTGGAGTCTTTTCAATGAATATTTGAAATAATTTTGAAGAGGAAAAAACATCTTTAGAAGTGATAATTACAAAAGGCAGAAATGAAATAAACTAAATTACAATGTTTAGTTTCAAAAGCTGGTAGCGCATATTCAAAATTTGACATGCCCAATGGTTAACAAGTGATTCACGTGAGAAGTTGCAACTGTCTAGTCCAAGTATCTAGCCACAAATAAAAATTCTATTTTCTATTCAAAGTTTTAGTTTATTCTATAAATGCTCTATTGTTGGATTCTCCACCAACTCTGAAAAATAAACTTTTTTTTTTACAATTTGATAATCAATGTTTTTTTTTTAAATGGTAACTTTAAAGACAGAATTTAAAATTCTGACACAGAAAAAATTAAACCAATAGCATGTTAACTAGCAAACAAAACTAAGTATAACATAAATTGTTGTGTCAATGTGGGAAGGCTTAAATTTATGAACAAATAGTTAATATCAATGTGGAGCTCAGTGATTTAATGCTGATTAAGCCCATGTCAATCCAACAAAGCTATTATCACACTTTTAAGGATTCAAGAAACTCAGATGATGTTTAGCTATAATGTTTAAATCATTTTGACACTCCATTTTTTTCAGTTTGAAAAAAAAAAAAAGAATTCTATGAAATTAAAAGCAACCCTAAATGTTGGAAGTCATACATAAAACTATAAATGCTTTACTTTTAATGAAAAGAATAAAGTGTTGATTGTATATGAACAAAAAAATGTATAGGATTAGTGATTATACATCCATCTAGGATTTTCATTTTTCAACATTCTTGACAAAAAAAATGTGTTGATTGAATGAATACATTTCAAGATCAAAATGAAATATTTAACATATCACTGGCATTACTTGTTGATACCACCATTTGTGTTCAATATATCAATTATGTTAAGACATTGTAGTGGTAGACTAAATAATCACAAAATATCACATGCATTAAACATACCTATTTTTATGCAGTGAATTTCAGTGCATTATACATTACAAAATCAATAAAGCATATCTGCTGTCTTTATGATTTTGTTTGATAATTAACATTGGTAAATTCATATATTTGTATAGAAGATATAAACAAAATAGAAAAGTATCTGCTTTTTTAACTGAAATATGTATGGATCACCAAGTCATTAATTTATGGCATTATCAGAAGTGCAGGTTAGCGTCTCTTCTTGTAAACCGTTAAAGCTTTTTTTTTCTTAAATTTAAATATTTATTCGTGTTTGAACTTCGTAAGAAAAATTTCTCATGAAATATCATTTCTCACCTATTTCCCCCGGAATGCCTCTGTCACCAGGGTCACCATTTCTTCCTCTTGGTCCAGGGGCACCTTTTACACCCTCTTCATAAGGGCCTTGAGGTCCCTGTGAAATTAAAGACATTTGAAATTCATCATAACTGTCTTATAGTCCTTATTCACAAATATAAGAGTTTTGTCTCACCACCTGATTTGTTTGGTTCCCCTTCCTCACAATCCTCAAATGTTACAGTGACATTACTATCTACATAATCCCAGCTATTTAATAAGCATCAGACTCTATATACAAAATCATAAGTTCACACAGAAACTCACATTTGTGAAATCATTTTCATTCAGCATTTTGTTTTTGAGAATTCACGGCAGTGATCTACTTTTGTATACAACGTGTCTAGATTATTCTGAGCAAAGTACTTGATTTTTATAAGCAAGTTAAGGATACTTACTAATAATTTCTTTATAGTTTCTAAGGTGATTGTTCCTTCTAGAGAAAGTTAATTTTGCTAAACGTTGCTCTTCCCCATTCATTTTTTTTTAATAAAAACATTACTTTATTTTTTATTGATGACAAAAATCAAAATAAATGTTTATTTTTAAAAGCCATGTTTCACATGTTTAAAAGCTACTTCAAAATCTTTGCTAATAAATTTGTTAAACTTTTATTAGCATCATTTTTTCAATCTAAAAGTTATTTAAAATTTTAACTTTAAATAAAAATAATTTCTTAATCAGACTTTGGCACACTTACCGGGTCACCCTGAGGTCCTTGTCTTCCTTTAAAACCATCCTCTCCTCTCATACCCTGCATGAAAAAAAAAAAGCATTGACTACATAAATACAAATGAATAATATCTCAAGTTTTCATTTGATTATAGAGCACAAAGTTCTTTTAAAAAACACTATGCAGCAATAAGGTATGATTTAAAGCTTAGGGAGAATGGAGCCATGGCAATAAAAGCCTTGCAGTGACCTACACATTTTTCCACATTTATTGCAGATGAAACCATGTTAGCTGGTTTCACTCATTAAGTTTTCATTTTGTTTATTGTCTGCACCTTTCTACCAAAACAGTTTTTTTAAATCAAGGTTTGGCTAAATTTAATTCAATAATCTTTCTCATTAATATAGTGCTGTCATTATATATGTAACATTTATGCATCATATACAATGACCAGTAATAGGGCTCAGAATCTCTCAAACAAAATCAAATGAAGTCTACCAGTCAGGCACACATTTTCACAGCTCTTAACTTTTTGACTTGGGTCTTATAAAGAAAGCATGTTATCTATTAGAAAGATTCCACTTTGGTTGCTTGGATTACATCAAAGGTGTAGCAGATCTACACACAAATGATATATTGGTCACAGCTAATAGGGACAGAAGAGTCATTGTTATTATATGATAGCAATAGGTTTATGGGACATGGAAGTGCAAAGGAAGAAACATTTTATAAATCAGAAATATATTCTCTTAATAAGTATTCAAAGAAAAAAACAAAAAAACTCACCTTAATCCCATCTCTGCCATCTACTCCAGGAAAACCAGGGTCTCCACTCTCACCTTTCAGGCCATATGGACCTTGTGGACCTTCCTTACCACGCTTACCCTGATTTGGAAGACATACAAAAAAAAGAGTTGTGGACAGAGATCATTGAAGTTAATACACAAACCTTAAGGGAATGATCAGGAAAACCAAGTATGGTAAAAAGGTGTGGTTGTGATTCTAAGCTACTCTGTGGGACAAATAAGCCTAGATATCTCTTGGATACTATCATACTCAACTCAACATATGGCTACAGATCCTGTTAGGCTAGGTTTAAGCTGGATAGTTGTTTGTAAAATCAGAATAATTTGAAAAGACCTTAAACTCGTATTGCATAAATAAATGTGCTGGTTGATAGGGAAAAAATGTTCTTACAAAAGTGTTCCAAGGATGGGTCAAAAATGACATAAATATCAAAAAACGTTTTTAAGAGGGTCTGTTGGTCATTTGATCAGTAGTTAATTGATTGTATTTGTTGGTCATTATTCATAGTTCACTTGGTTTAAGATAAATAGCTTTGTTTAAAATAAATAGCTTTTTGTCAGTCAATCTACTTTTTTGTATGATTATAAATGATGTCAGTTGTTGTTCCCCTCTGATTGAGTTTGAAGATATTAAGCTCTAATCCTATCAATGTCAACAGTGTGTTACTATGAGCCTGTTGAATGTGTGTGTGAATTGAGAGAACGTTTTGATGCAACCACGAAGCAGTGAGATGTATTTGTGCAACAAATTTTCTAATTTCATCTGAGTGTTTCACTTTTAGTTGGCAATTTTACTTAAAATTAAAATAAGTTGCTGGCTAATGCTAAGAAATAAAACTTTCCTCAGATTTTTTCAATCTATATAGCAGGTTAACACTAACTAAAATGAAAATAATATTTTTTTTTATGGTTTCTTACAGGGCGTCCAGAAGGTCCTGGCATACCAGGTAGTCCAGTTACACCTTTTGGTCCTTGGGGTCCCTAGAAATGAATAAATGTATATATAAATATAATTATTTCTTTAGTGAACATATTTATATATATATATATGGTATACTGATGTATGCAAAGACGACATGAAGGGTGAAAATGCAACGGTGCCTGGTGATTACAGATGCCCAACCTGTGACCACAGATGTGTATCAAGGATTGGCCTCTTTAATCAAACAAGAAGTTGCAAAGGGAAAAGACAATCTCATGAGACATAAAATGCCACAGATATATATATATTTAAAATTTACATATATGTATATATATTTTTTTCATTTATTGTATATATGTGTATATATTTAAAACATTTTGTTGAAATTATCATTCAATTTCTTTGATAAAATTGTCATACAGTTGTAAAAAAAAAAAGGATTTCTTATTATTTTTTAAATCTATGTATGATTAATACCATTTAGAAAATAAAAAAATAAATGAAATGATTATGACCATACCAGATCTCCTGGTAGTCCAGGATCACCTGGATCACCTTCCGGCCCTCGGGGGCCCTGTTCACCAGGTACACCTACTTCACCTTTAGGACTTGTGATATTTAAATCTTTGCCTTCATACCCAGCTACACCAGGATCACCTGGTTCACCCTTGTCACCCTGTTACAAAGAGGCATCGGATAAGTAAGCAGATCAACAGTATGTCTTGTGGTACTAAAGATACGCATGAAGAGAAGTTGTGGCTCAGTGAGAGATGTGAGAGGTTTTTTAAAAGTGAAGTTGTGGCTCAGTGAGAGGTTTTTTTAAAAGTGAAGTTGTGGCTCAGTGAGAGGTTTTTTAAAAGTGAAGTTCTGGCTCAGTGAGAGAAGTGAGAGTTTTTTTTTTAAAGATAAGTTGTGGCTCAGTGAGAGAAGTGAAAGGTTTTTTAAAAGTGAAGTTGTGGCTCAGTGAGAGATGTGAGAGGTTTTTTAAAAGTGAAGTTGTGGCTCAGTGAGAGATGTGAGATGTTTTTTAAAAGTGAAGTAGTGGCTCAGTGAGAGATGTGAGAGGTTTTTTAAAAAGTGAAGTTGTGGCTCAGTGAGAGGTTTTTTAAAAGTGAAGTTGTGGCTCAGTGAGAGGTTTTCTAAAAGTGAAGTTGTGGCTCAGTGAGAGATGTGAGAGGTTTTTTAAAAGTGAAGTAGTGGCTCAGTGAGAGGTTTTTTAAAAGTGAAGTAGTGGCTCAGTGAGAGGTTTTTTAAAAGTGAAGTAGTGGCTCAGTGAGAGATGTGAGAGGTTTTTTAAAAAGTGAAGTTGTGGCTCAGTGAGAGATGTGAGAGGTTTTTTAAAAGTGAAGTTGTGGCTCAGTGAGAGAAGTGAGAGGTTTTTTAAAAGTGAAGTTGTGGCTCAGTGAGAGATGTGAGATGTTTTTTAAAAGTGAAGTAGTGGCTCAGTGAGAGATGTGAGAGGTTTTTTAAAAAGTGAAGTTGTGGCTCAGTGAGAGGTTTTTTAAAAGTGAAGTTGTGGCTCAGTGAGAGATGTGAGAGGTTTTTTAAAAAGTGAAGTTGTGGCTCAGTGAGAGGTTTTTTAAAAGTGAAGTTGTGGCTCAGTGAGAGATGTGAGAGGTTTTTTAAAAGTGAAGTTGTGGCTCAGTGAGAGGTTTTTTAAAAGTGAAGTTGTGGCTCAGTGAGAGATGTGAGAGGTTTTTTTAAAAGTGAAGTTGTGGCTTAGTGAGAGATGTGAGAGGTTTTTTAAAAGTGAAGTAGTGGCTCAGTGAGAGATGTGAGAGGTTTTTTTAAAAGTGAAGTAGTGGCTCAGTGAGAGATGTGAGAGGTTTTTTAAAAGTGAAGTAGTGGCTCAGTGAGAGATGTGAGAGGTTTTTTAAAAGTGAAGTAGTGGCTCAGTGAGAGATGTGAGAGGTTTTTTAAAAGTGAAGTTGTGGCTCAGTGAGAGATGTGAGAGGTTTTTTAAAAGTGAAGTTGAGGCTCAGTGAGAGATTTTTTTAAAAGAAAGTTGTGATAAATATCTGAGAGAGAAAAAAAAAGAGTAAAGTTCCCCTTTCAGATCTTGCAATCTATTGGGCAGATGATGTTAAGGTGATCTGTTTCTTTGGTTGACAAGAAGAGTGTCATGTGGCCAGCACAATGACCAATAATAATGTTAATATGTATGAAGAGAAGTTGTGGCTTAGTCAAAAATTTAAAAGGTTTATATATTTAAAGAAAAAGTGTGACTTAGTTAAAGATGTGAGAGGTTTTCATGAAATGTTTGAAAAGCTATTATTACACAGTAAGTGAAAGACATGAAATTTTCTGTTGAGGCTAAGTCAATAGAAACATCTAAGGAAAGAGGTAGTAGCTCAGTCAATAGAAACATCCAAGGAAAGAGGTAGTAGCTCAGTCAATAGAAACATCCAAGGAAAGAGGTAGTAGTTCAGTCAATAGAAACATCTAAGGAAAGAGGTAGCAGCTCAGTCAATAGAAACATCTAAGAAAAGAGGTAGTAGCTCAGTCAATAGAAACATCTAAGGAAAGAGGTAGTAGCTCAGTCAATAGAAACATCTAAGAAAAGAGGTAGTAGCTCAGTCAATAGAAACATCTAAGGAAAGAGGTAGCAGCTCAGTCAATAGAAACATCTAAGGAAAGAGGTAGTAGCTCAGTCAATAGAAACATCCAAGGAAAGAGGTAGTAGCTCAGTCAATAGAAACATCTAAGGAAAGAGATACTGACTCAGTCAATAGAAACATCTAAGGAAAGAGGTACTGACTCAGTTAATAGAAACATCTAAGGAAAGAGATACTGACTCAGTCAATAGAAACATCTAAGGAAAGAGGTAGTAGTTCAGTCAATAGAAACATCTAAGGAAAGAGGTAGCAGCTCAGTCAATAGAAACATCTAATGTAAGAGGTAGTAGCTCAGTCAATAGAAACATCTAAAGTAAGAGGTAGTAGCTCAGTCAATAGAAACATCTAAGAAAAGAGGTAGTAGCTCAGTCAATAGAAACATCTAAGGAAAGAGGTAGTAGCTCAGTCAATAGAAACATCTAAGAAAAGAGGTAGTAGCTCAGTCAATAGAAACATCTAAGGAAAGAGGTAGCAGCTCAGTCAATAGAAACATCTAAGGAAAGAGGTAGTAGCTCAGTCAATAGAAACATCCAAGGAAAGAGGTAGTAGCTCAGTCAATAGAAACATCTAAGGAAAGAGATACTGACTCAGTCAATAGAAACATCTAAGGAAAGAGGTACTGACTCAGTTAATAGAAACATCTAAGGAAAGAGATACTGACTCAGTCAATAGAAACATCTAAGGAAAGAGGTACTGACTCAGTTAATAGAAACATCTAAGGAAAGAGATACTGACTCAGTCAATAGAAACATCTAAGGAAAGAGGTAGTAGCTCAGTCAATAGAAACATCTAAGGAAAGAGGTAGTAGCTCAGTCAATAGAAACATCTAAGGAAAGAGATACTGACTCAGTCAATAGAAACATCTAAGGAAAGAGATACTGACTCAGTCAATAGAAACATCTAAGGAAAGAGATACTGACTCAGTCAATAGAAACATCTAAGGAAAGAGATACTGACTCAGTCAATAGAAACATCTAAGGAAAGAGATACTGACTCAGTCAATAGAAACATCTAAGGAAAGAGGAAGTAGCTCAGTCAATAGAAACATCTAAGGAAAGAGGTAGTAGCTCAGTCAATAGAAACATCTAAGGAAAGAGGTAGTAGCTCAGTCAATAGAAACATCTAAGGAAAGAGGTAGTAGCTCAGTCAATAGAAACATCTAAGGAAAGAGATACTGACTCAGTCAATAGAAACATCTAAGGAAAGAGGTACTGACTCAGTTAATAGAAACATCTAAGGAAAGAGATACTGACTCAGTCAATAGAAACATCTAAGGAAAGAGGTACTGACTCAGTTAATAGAAACATCTAAGGAAAGAGATACTGACTCAGTCAATAGAAACATCTAAGGAAAGAGGTAGTAGCTCAGTCAATAGAAACATCTAAGGAAAGAGGTAGTAGCTCAGTCAATAGAAACATCTAAGGAAAGAGATACTGACTCAGTCAATAGAAACATCTAAGGAAAGAGATACTGACTCAGTCAATAGAAACATCTAAGGAAAGAGATACTGACTCAGTCAATAGAAACATCTAAGGAAAGAGATACTGACTCAGTCAATAGAAACATCTAAGGAAAGAGATACTGACTCAGTCAATAGAAACATCTAAGGAAAGAGGAAGTAGCTCAGTCAATAGAAACATCTAAGGAAAGATTGATTGATTTGATTTGTTGATTTGAGGCACATCGGCACAATTTAGGCCATGTCGTGCCTGCAGTCCCTTAAGGACTACTCTCTCTCTAAACAGCAAGGGCCAGATTCTATACAGTAATATAATTAAAATTAAGGTCTATTCACAGTTAAAATAGTAAAGGTAGTAAAAATTTAAATATTTGGTAAAAATCTAATGTAAATAGTGTATGTTCACAAATTCAGAAATCACATCTTCGTAGATAGCCCCACTTCCCGAATAAAGCCCAGTACCTTCCCAGGGTCGACATTATTAAATAGTGTTTTTAGATTAGTGGCTCTAAAATGTTTCGCCCTGACATCCTGGTATCTGGGGCAATCAACGAGGATATGTTCCACGGTGAGGCGAGAGTCACAGTACTCGCAAAGTGGGGGCTCCTCTCTCTTCAGTACAAAAGAGTGCGTGATGTAGGTGTGGCCAATCCTAAGTCTGGACATGGTTGTGCTACCACGCCTTGTCAGACCCTTAGATGTGGGCCGCCACCTGACATCCGCCACAATCTGCCTGAGTTTACTGTGAGTCTCAGCCTCCCATCGGTTCTGCCACTCTCGATAGGTGGCAGAGGCAATACTTTGTCTCAGGTCCGAGTAGGGGATTTGGGTTCCTGACACCGCATGATTTAGGGCTCTCTTTGCTTCTCTGTCTGCGGCTTCGTTTCCCTCAATGCCAACATGGGAGGGGACCCAGATGAAGGTGACATCCCTACGGTCGGCTGTTATTAGGTCCAACAGCTTCAGGCTCTTATGTACCAATGGGATGTCAGTCTTCATCCGCCCCAAAGCTTGCAATGCAGATTTGGAGTCGGAGCAGATTATAAATTTCCTCCTTTCTGATGCTTTTACGGCCATAAGTGCAAGCAATATTGCGTGCAATTCGGCCGTAAAGATGGAGCAGCCATCGGGGAGTCTACGGGAGATTGTTTTGTTCCGAAAGGAGCAGGCACACGCGACCTTTCCCTCCATTTTGGATCCGTCTGTGTAGATGGTGCCACAATCTCCGTAGCTCTCCTGCAGTTCCCTAAAGTGGACTTGTAGTATGCTTGGGTCTGTATTTTCTTTTTTGAAATTAAGGAGGGATAAATTTAATTTGGGTTTATTCATTAGCCAAGGAGGATTCTGAGGGGTTTCTATTTTAGAGATTTGGTCAATGGGTGGGGTTAAATTTTGGATGGGTTCTCTCATTCGAAGGCCCAGCGGCTGTATGACGTTAGGCCTTCGATTGTATAATTCTACCTCTGTGGGGTTAAATATGGAGTCAAAAGCAGGGTTCGTGGGGTTGGATTTTAGCTTGACTATATACTGCATTGCAAGCTTTTTCATTCTTATATCCATGGGGAGTTCTCCAGCCTCCACATGGAGACTTGGGATAGGTGATGTACGAAACGCGCCGAGACAGAGACGCAGGGCAGCATTTTGTATTGGTTCCAGTATTTTTAGGTACGACTTCCTTGCTGCTCCATATATTATGGATCCGTAGTCTAGCTTGGATCGAATTAGACTCCGATAGAGCAGCAGCAAGGTATCTCTGTCAGCTCCCCAGTCCGTATGGCTGAGTACTCTTAGTATGTTTAATGACTTTTGGCATTTCTTCTTAAGTTCCTTAATGTGGGGGAGAAAATTAAATTTGGAATCTAAGGTGAGGCCTAAAAATTTTGTAGTTTTCACGACAGGGATCTTCTTTTTGTGTATAAATAGTTCAGGGTCTGGGTGGAGTCCCCTTAGATTACAAAAATGCATACTAACTGTTTTGGAGTCTGAGAATTTGAAACCATTATAGTTTGCCCAACCCTGAATTTTGTTTAAACATAACTGTAATTTCCTTTCTAAGGTGTTCATGTTTTTCCCATAAGTAAGAATGACAAAGTCATCAACATACAAAGAGCACTCTATGCCAGGGGACAGCGCATTTATGATGCTATTTATTTTAATGTTGAACAGGGTGACTGACAGAATGCTGCCCTGGGGTACACCCATTTCCTGGTCATGAGTGTCAGAAGCGGAGTTGCCCACTCGAACCTGAAATTTTCGATCTTTCAGGAATTCCTCCACAAAACGGGGGAGGTGTCCCTTAAGCCCCATAAGCGCCAGGTCACGTAGAATGCCATGTTTCCAGGTTGTGTCATAGGCCTTTTCTATATCGAAGAATACAGCTACTAGATGTTCTCTTCTGAGTAATGCATTTCTAATATAAGCTTCCAGCCTTACCAGGTGGTCAGTTGTTGTCCGCCCCTGCCGGAATCCGCACTGGTAGTTTGAGATCACTTTATTCCTTTCCAGGTACCAGACCAGCCTACTGTTAATCATTCTTTCCATGGTTTTGCAGATGCAGCTTGTTAGTGCTATTGGTCGATAGTTAGCTGGGTCAGAGCCGTCTCTTCCCGGTTTAGGTATCGGTATAACTGTGGCTTTCCTCCAGCTGTTTGGGAAAGCGCCTGTTTGCCACACACAGTTATAGACCCCTAGCAGGACTGCCAATGAGAGTTCGGGAAGGTGCTTGAGGAACTGGTAATGGATTTCGTCTTCTCCAGGCGCTGTGTCATGTGACTTGTCCAGCGATTCCCTCAGTTCCTCAAGCGAGAACGGTTTGTTGTAGTCTTCATTGTTCTCTGACCTGAAATCAATGGGGTGTCTTTCCTCCCTGGTTTTGACTTTTTGGAACTCTGGCGTGTAGTGTGCAGTGGATGATTTTTCTGCTATTGAGGATGCAAGGCAGTCAGCTATTTCTCTGGGGGACGTGACAGTTCGTCCTTGATTTTTCAAATGCCCTATTGCATTTGATTCTTTCCCTTTGATTCGCCTTACTGCCTTCCAAACCGCTCTAGCAGAAGTTTTGGCATCCAGACTGCCGACAAAACTTCTCCAGGAATTCCTTTTGGCTGACCGTATGGTTTGTCTAGCCTTTGCTCTAGCTATCCTGAATAGCTTTAGGTTTTCCTGGGAAGGATTCTTTATAAATGCAGCCAGTCGTTTTTTCCTATCACCAATAGCACTTTTGCAAGCTGTATCAAACCATGGTTTGCTAGGCCGTTTTGGATTTGCAGAGGTTAGGGGTACAACTTTCCTGGCTATACTTAGTAGCTTGCTAGCAAAGGTATCAGCTGGGTTCTGTTCATGGAGGATATTTTCTGTGATATCCTCAGAGCATCTTTTTTGGAATTGTTCCCAATCGGCCTTATTCAGTTTCCACCGCTGAGGTCGTCCCAATGAAGGGAGATTGTTAGTAATGATGATTGGGAAGTGATCACTTCCCCGTAGATCATTGCTAACTGACCATTTAAAATCGTCCAGAAGTCCGGGGACGCATACGGTGAGGTCAATGCATGTGAATGATCCAGTTCCTGGGTGCAAGTAGGTCGGTGATGCATCATTAAGTATGCATAAATCATGTTGGAGGAAGATATCCTCCAGCATACGACCTCTTGTGTCGGTATTGTTGGATCCCCACATGGTGTTATGGGCATTGAAATCCCCAAGGATTAAATAAGGCCGGGGGAGTTGTTTCAATAGGTCCTCCATGTCTGTTCGGTTTAATGGAGCGCCTGGTGGTAGATACAGGCTGCAGCAAGTGATAACCTTGTGAAGGGTTATCCTAGCTGCTACGGCCTGTAGTGTGGTCTGTAGTTCTACCCTCTCATGGGGGATGCTATCCTTCACAAGGATACAGACTCCACCTGATGCTCTCTCTGCATCCTCAACATTCTTGGTGTAAGCACGGTAGCTTCGGAAGCTGATGCAATCTTTTAGAAATGTTTCCTGTAAGCAGACAGCTACAGGAGTCTCAGAGTCCATCAGTAGCTGCATTTCCTCGTAATTGGCCTTGAGGCCTCTACAATTCCACTGTACAATTCTGGAATCCATGGCTTATTCTAGATGACCTACTTGGAGCTATTTGGCCTTGGGAGGCCCCCGGGGGGGGTTTCCCTTTATTCCAGTGACCTTGGTATTTTTATTCTTGGGTTTGGATGGAGAGGAGGACAACCCCCTTTTGGGGGAAGTCTTTCTCTCTGGAGAGGGGAGATCCCTCTGGTTAGAGCGGAGGTTATTTCCTCCTCTCTCACCTCGGGCATCCTCTCCGCTTTGATTTCTCCCCTTAGGGAGTTGGTCAACCTCTAACTCAGTAGAGGTTGGGGTGTCTGGCTGGGTTCTCTGAGGAGAACCTGTGTCAGACATGATGTCTCCGGGTTCTCCCGGAGTATTGGTTTTGACATGCTGCTCAGTCTCCATGCTCTCATCAGCGAGCACAGAGAACCTGTTCTTTAGCATGACAACAGGGCTTTCTTGTTTCTTCAGAGGTGTGTTCTTTGGCGGTGTTTTCTTCTGAGTTGGGGGAGGAGGAGGGGGTGGTGGGGTCAATGTGTCCGTCTGTGTGGCTATGGATCTTCCTTTCTTAGCAACAGCCTGGGCGTAAGTCTTTGTCAAGCCGAATTGGCCCTTGGGTAGGGCCAGTACAGCCGATTTCGCCTGGCTAAAGGTACATCCGTTTCTTGCCTTGTACTCCTGCACGGCAACCTCCTGTTTCCACACAGGGCAGTCCTTGGAGTAGGCTGAGTGGCCAGCTTGACAGTTTGGGCATTTGAACTGGGCTGTGCAGCCCTTGTCCTCATGACCCTCTCCAGCACATCTGGCACACACAGTGTTCCTCTTACAGACTGCCGCGCCGTGTCCATAACCCTGGCACTTGAAGCACCTCATGGGGTTAGGTATGTAGGGCCTCACTGGAACTCGTAGGTATCCTGCCTTCACATACTCTGGCGGTGTCCTAGTTCCGAATGTGAGGATAATAGTGGCGGTTTTGACCTCCTCACCCTCCCTGCGCCTGGTAATGCGCCGGGCATGGGTGACTCCTTCAATGCCCTCCACTATTTCCTTCTCGGAACATTCCAGTAGGTCCCTAGAGCTGATTACACCTCTGCTGGTGTTCAGACTCTTGTGTGGCATGACTTCCACTTGGAGATCACAGAGTCTTCTGCATCTTAAAAGCCCATCAGAGTGTGTCTTGCTGTCTACTTCTACAAGGAGTTCCATTGTTTTGTGTAGCTTAGACACACTCTTGGGCTCTCCCACTACTGACTTGAGTCCCTTATAGATAATAAAAGGGCTCAACTTGGTCAGGCTTTTTCCCTCCTCTGTGCATCTAACCACCAGAAATGATGGCCAGGTGGCACAGCTTTTTGCGACCTCCTCTTTTTTATCGTCAATTCGTCGTTTCTTGCCCAGACATAGGTCTGGGGCAAGTAGTTTTGTGTGTGTTTTTTGGTCCATATATATTTTGGTTAATTCGGCACCTGTGCTCCCCACCCTCCATCGAGTCCAACAAGGGGACGGGCCATTCGGATGTCCAGAATGAGCCCGCCAGGGCTACACAGGTGCTATACTCAGTCAGCTGCTACATCGGACATGTGTCCAATACAGCAGCTCCCTGATTGACCCTCCAGCCACCGCCCTCCAGCATAGGTCGACGACCTATGCTGGTAGCTCGGCATGACCAGCCGGTTGACCCAGAGCGGGCCATCTGGGTCTCAGGTCTAGGGGAACTTGGAGCCAAAGTATTGTGTTGTTGTGGTTTATCCTCAGATAGCCACCACTCAAACACCAGGATCTCTTTATCCCCCCTTACCCGTCGCAGTCCACGGCAAACGGACTGGTCTAGGACGTAGTGAGAATTTAAAGTTAAGGAGACAGTGTGATGATCAATGAAGGCAGACTTAGGAAAAGAGGAGGCAGACACAATGATAGAAAAGAAGTAGGGCACTTTTGAGCTCCAAAAGTGCTAAGGAAAGAGGAGCGCAGTTTAACGTCATGTCTCGGGACGGTCTAAGGAAAGAGGTAGTAGCTCAGTCAATAGAAACATCTAAGGAAAGAGGTAGTAGCTCAGTCAATAGAAACATCTAAGGAAAGAGGTAGTAGCTCAGTCAATAGAAACATCTAAGGAAAGAGGTAGTAGCTCAGTCAATAGAAACATCTAAGGAAAGAGGTACTAGCTCAGTAGAAACAGCTCAGCCAAGTAGTGATCTATGAAGTCTCATCAAAGAAAAGTCAAGGAAAAGATCTACAAAAGCTCAAGGGAGATGTGTAAGAAGAAAGATTTTCTCTCAGACTAGGGAGTGATATAGAGAAATGTACAGCCCTGGTTGAGTCAGATTCTGTCAAGTTGTTATATGCCAGAAGTGCTAATGGATATAAGCACTCCAATACCTATAAAATACTTCCAATAGTATGTGTCTCAAATAGCCTGTGACAACCAGTTCAATTCATCTTCATGTGTTGGTTAGATATTGGGTTTGGCTGGACTGTAATCATTGACAGGAGAAGGGGCAAAGGCAAGGAACTGGCAACTTAACCTGAGATGAACTCCAATTGGTAACAAGACTGAAAGGATTAGTCCTCTCGTAGAGCCTTGGCGAGAAACTCTGCTGTTAGGCGTAGTGCCTTTAATGCGCCTTAGCTAGTATGCTTCAGGCAGGAGGGGCTTTTTTGCCTTGGCTGGCTTCCCACCTACGAGAACAAAAACTCTGAATCAAATCTCTGCTGCCTTGCAGCTATACCCAAACACGGGAAAGGCTTCCGGAATCAAGCTTGAAGAAAAAAACAGGAGCAGATGAAACTTGCATCACACCATGCTATATCCTGGTAGGACCTGTGAAACTGCTGATCTCAAACTGTATTAGATAATACCATTCCTTTGGGACACATAAACTGTGAGGAGAGGGAAGAACTGCTATGTGCAACAATGTTCTGATACCCAGGCTTTTCATCTCATATCTATGAGATACACTGTAGTCATTCCACAACTGAGGTTTGGTCAAAGAAATTTTCTAAAAACATTTTATATAGAAAGTTTGTGTTTCATTTAAAGGAATGATGTCAAGTGAAAGAGCTTGTGGCTCAGTCAAGAAAATAAGAGATATAAGGGATAAGGATATGTCTCAGTAAAATGAATGATGACACATATAAAGACACAAATATAAATATTTAGAAATAAGACACATATAAAAACACAAATAAAGAGAATTTAGAAATAAGACACCAAAGAATTCAGAAATCCTTCAAGACAGTTCAAGACTAAATGAAGCTAGTCAATACTTTCATGAAACTAAAATCAAGAGTTAGAAAAAAATAAAAAATATTAAGACAAAAAAAACTGTTTTGCCAAGCAAAGTTAAAAAATTAGTGACAGTGTAAAGATAAATAGACAAAATTAGAAGCACTTACTGGCTGGCCTCCCTTTGGCTCAGGTGAAAAGCCAATATCTCCTTTATCACCTTTGAATCCATCATTACCTGGTATACCCTGAAATGACAAAATATAAACTGCAATAAACATCATCCCATATTTAGGTTCAAAGGTAAAAAAAAAATAGTTCTGTCTGAATAGTAAATTGAGATCCAATGTGAAATTAAACCTGAAATAATGTCAAAAACTACTCTAGAATCATATAATATATATAATTTTCCTGCAGCATCTATATTAAAAGAACCACATATCTATGCATTTACTGGATAATACCATTGTTTACTATATATATGCATTTACTGGATAATACCATTGTTTACTATATATATGCATTTACTGGATAATACCATTGTTTACTAACTTACATCAAGACCTGGATCACCACGAGGACCATAAGGACCACTGTCACCTTTCAAGCCTCTTAGACCCTGTAGGCAAAGAATGACATTGTATAAATGTAACCTAAAACTGTGCAGATGAAAGGTATTGGTAAAAAAAAACAACAGTCAAAATATTTAAGAATAACTTGATATTTTTATTTGAAAAGAAAGTTTGAACAAAGTGACTATAAATTAACAATTTTATTAGCTGCTATCAGCCAAAACATCGAACATATTGTTTTTCTGTTTGTATGCCTGAGGATAGGAGATTTATCATACTTAAGGGCCTAAAGTATAAGATTTCAACCAAGTGTCTCCATTGAACCCCATTCAGAGCCATCCTTACCATCTTGTTCCAGGCATAACTAAACATCTTGGTATCTGCCTAACATTGCAAAGGTGGTTCTAGGATATCTGCCCCCCCCCCCCTTCCCGTTTTTTTTTTAGTGCTTGCTTAGTGTTGGAGATGCTAATTTTGTGTGTGTTTGATGTAACAGTTGTAGAATGACACATAAACTTTTACTTACAGTCAGACCACGACGCCCTGGGACACCTGGTTCACCTTTCATGGCTGTTACAAAGCCTAAAAATTCTCCAGGGTCACCCTTGAAATGAGATTTTAAAAAAAGCAGTGAATTAAACAATGTGACATGTATCTTTAAAATAAGCAGTAAGTCGAACAATGTCAGAAAGATCTTACATAAGTCAGTTAATCAATGTCAAATAGTAAATAAAACAATGTAGAATAGATGTTTGACATATTTTTGGATAGTTTATTAGCTTTCAGCCTAAAAATGGCATGTTAATCATAATGATGCATATTAGCAAAAAATAAATATTGATCATCACAATAAGCAAAGCAATAAAATTATTTTCTTTAAAATATATTTTATTAAGTTAGGCAGGTTTTATTTTGAAAAGTTAAAAAATTAAGATTTTGTGTGTCCTACCGATATCAATATGTTTATTTAACTGTCCATGTTAATTAAAGACAATTATATTTTTTCTTGTGGGTGATTTCCAGCACAAAATAGTTCTTGGATAGACATAGTTATAATAAAATGAATGTATTAGACCTGAATTATGAAATGAGAAATATATTTTTATGCTTGCTAAAAGTCAACACTTTCAAAACAAACACTATACTGAAGTCACTACCAACCTTCATGCCATTAAAGCCTTGTACACCGGGCTCTCCTCTAGGACCAGCAGGCCCAAACGGACCTGGTAGACCTCTTATACCCTTAGAAAAACAAGAAAAATTCAAGTTATATACAAATATTATTGTCAATCAGAAAAAATCATAATATACTTAATTCACTTCTGTTAGTATAGCCACAACTGTTTATGTTGCATGACTATTCCTGTAATCTATTTTTGTTAACATGACTATTCCTTTAACAATAACATATATCCAAGTCTATATATTATCATAGCTACACATGTTTATGAAAACAAATATAGCTACACCTGTTAATTCTGGTACTGCTATTTGTGTTTATGTTGACATGTGTACCTAAATCAACTATTATAACCCATTACTGGATGGGCAAATACTCAGTTAATTCCAGATGATTCAGTCTAAATCTTTGACTCACAGCACCCTGAAAGTGGAAAGGATAAAACTGGGTCTAATTTTCTGTATTTATGTTCCCTACCCATTAAACCTTGCTTCAGCAGGTTAGGAAATCCCTTGCTTTTGACCTGTAAGGGAACATTTTTACATCCAATAGCAGGGATTTTATACATGGTCTTTTAAAGAAGATTTCAACCTTTCCAGCAAGCACTCCAATGAATTGTGATGTTGATGCTTCATGGACATTTGTGTGGTAGAGGTATCAGTAAAGATATTTCATTGCTGTCTTTAAAACACTTTACTTGAATTCAATAGAAGAGCACAGCCTCCATCAGGAGAAGGCTTTGAAACCTTTATATCTTACATACTATTTATAACAAACAAATTAATTCAATTATTATAATTTACTGTTAAGCTAAATGTATATTTTAAAACTTAAAGTGCTTTCTGAAATTACCTTAGTACCATTGCATCCTGGGAAGCCATCAGGACCCATAGGTCCCTCCAAACCATCTTGACCCTAGAGAGTTAAAAACAAATGCAGACATGTAAAAAAAAAGTAAATGTAAACTAGAAAAGACATAATAGTAACATGCTGAATTCAACACAAATAAAATAACACTAATAAAAAAATACTTTAAATAAACAAAGCTTATATTAAGTGTACTTGTATCAATTAGTTTTGGATCAGTCATGTCATTAAATTTGTAAAAGATCTAGACTAACAAAAAAAAAAAGAATTTATAAAAATTTTTTAAAAAGGTGGAATGACCTGAATTTGATTTCATGGCTCAAGCCTTCTCAGGCTTCTCAAGCCAACACGGTAACCACTCTGTTAGTGGAGGGCTTATGAACATGGAAGATTGTATAGTTATCTATTGTTTCTATAGTCTCATCCTATTTTTCAGGTTTGTGTTCACTGAGAAGACATATAAAGGGGACTAAATTCAGCTTATACCATCACTTCAGTCAATTACAAATGCTTTCCCTTGTTTGAGATACCAAACAAAATAATTAATTACCAATAGTTAATTAACTAATTGGCTAATTTTTTTAATTGATTCTTTTGTTGTCAGGTAAAGAAATAATTGGGCAAAATTTTAGCTTGATCCAAGATTGGGTGTGGGAGAAATAGTGTGTTCAAACTTTTTACCAGTCAGACAGACAGAGTGCTTTATAAAAAAAGGGAGTAGAAAAACATAAGAAACACCTTCAGAGTGTATAAGTTGGAAAGTGAAAAAAATTGAACAGATACACTGAAGTAAAGAGCTAGGATGGTTTGCTTAAGACATGAAAAAAAAAATTAATAAAAGTTAACCAATGCTCAGTAATGTGCTAACAATTTTTTTATGAGAACAAGATAACATACTGTTTTGTTGATTCTATACATTTAAATTTATGTTTTATGGATTTTTTTTTTATTTTAACATTACAAGAAATAGGCACGGTAGTTTTCTTCTATTTATAATTGAAAACAGGTAACTAGTTATTTAGAAATTGTAATATTTCTTTTTATTAAAAAAGTAACAATAGGTCTATTAAAACTATAGTCTTAAGCTTACATCATTTCCTGGATTGCCTTGAGATCCTTCCAAACCATTTGGACCCTGTCAACCAAAAAAAAAATTATGAATTATGATTATAAAAAATATAGCATTGATTACCAACAATTTTTAGAGTATACACAAATTTAAATGTGTTTAACTTACCCTAAATCCTTTAGGCCCTTCAGCACCAGGTTCACCAGCATTTCCTTTCCTGCCGGGTGGACCTGGTGGTCCCTCTGGTCCTGGATGACCAGGAAAACCTTCTGATCCTCTTAGACCAGGCAAGCCTTTCTCTCCCTATAAAAAATAAATATTAATTTAATCTACACTGAAATTTTAGATCTAGATCTATTTGCTTTTTATAAAAATCTTGTGGTACAACTATAACTTTCTATTAATCCACTGTATTCCACATACTGAAAGTCTTAGCAACATAGATTTAAATTTAGCATGATTCTAATTATTATTAAAAAAGAACTCAGACTAAATCACTTATATTTAAATTTAATATTTGAACTGGGCCTTCTTGCAGTACATTATAATAAACATTCTAACTATGACACTAGTTACTACAGTTACTTTTGTCATCTCATTTTATCATTCATTGTACTGTTAAATTTAGTATATCTAGATTAGAGTTAGAATAGTTTATATATCTAAGTTTAAATTCTTGAATATTGAGTACAGAAAAAAGGAGGGGACACTATTAAAATAAAACAATCTAATCAAATAAGATATAAATAGAGTATCAATTCTTTACTTTATGCATGCAAATCTTCTTAAATTTAAATATATCTAAATGATCCATCAGGTATACCTGTATGAAAACATTAAAAAAACAATAATAATTTTTTTAAAAGATTAAAAATACATTTCTAATTCAGATAACTAATTAACTTACTGGTAATCCTTTGATGCCTGGACAAATACATGGAGGTGAACATCCTGCACATTGCTATATTCAGTGTGTGGAACAAAAAAACAGTGCACTGGTTATTTTAATAGGGATAGGCCTACATATATTTGATCTACATCTATGTTATGCCTATTTAAATTTTAATAATATTAAGCAATGATTAATTTGCTTGAGCATAAGCCAAAAATAATTTTATATAGATACATACTAAATGGTTGTTTACTTAACTAAACCTAGAAAACTATAAATGCTTAAGTGTTGCAATGAACAACAAAATAAGTGCACTGACAAATGCCAATATCTTTACATTTTTCTAGAGTGCAATAGATGGATTCTTCTATCACTCTTTCTTTGCAACTTTCTCACTACTCATACTGTAAGCCCTCTTATTTTTTTTCTGTTTTAGTGAATATTAAATTAGGGTGGGAATTACTGAGAGTTAACTGTCTCATTCTAAAAGGGGGTTTCCACAAACTTAAAAGTATAGATTTACAATAAATATACAATAAAAAATATGCATATTAAAAATATATATTTAACAAAAAATGGGGGGAAATGAGACTACATTTAGAAGTAGGCCTACTCTTATTTCTTTTTTCAATGTTTGTAAAATGTTTTACATGTTTCTAAGGTTATTTCAGAGTTAAAGATAATCTACTCCCTAGTCCAATTCTCCCACAGGATGACAAGGGATGGCAGCAGGCAGAGTATGAACCCTAGACCATCGAGATGACAAAACAACAGTCCAGCACACATACCACATGACGAGGCAGCCATCTAATAATATGACATGTTTTTATATACATAGATCTAGGTAGCTTACTAGAGTCAAGAGCTACAAAAAAGATGTCAAGATATATCTTTGAACCAACTTATCACAGAGGACTTTGTCTATATCAAGAAATCTAGATCCCCTAAATATGCATTGTATAGATATAGATTTACTGATTAACACAAATGGGTGTAGCCAGGATTTTGTTATTGGGGGGGGGGGGGGGCACACATAATTAATCTTCATTACATTTTGACCCTTCATTTTTTGGGGCATTTTTGTACCCTTTAGTTATTGGAACATATAGCCCTTGCCAGCTAGGGGGTCTTGGGGAGTGCTGTAAGCTTCCTCAGTGGGGTCCAGGTTGAAGACAGGTGCTAAGCTTTATTTCTGGTATTTAAATTAAAAAAAAAGGAATATTCTGAGGTATCTACACTTCTATTAAAAATTGTAGGTCAAAAAAGAAATCTGCTATTCACTGCACTTTATTAAAGGAACCTAGCGACTGGTATTTTATTGGAGGGATGTAACCACAAACCCCTTTTGGCTACTCTCATGAAATTTAATAATTGTAGCTTTGCTTTTCCTTTTGTTAGAAGGTGGGGAGGGTTAACATCAAAGCCACTCTTTGCTATGCTCATGGATTTGGCGATTGTAGTTTGCTATAGATTTATCAAAAAAGGGAGTTTTATCATCAAAACCCTCTGGAGGGGGGTTTTAAACCTCTATAGGGTAATTTTTAACTCAAAACCCCCCTAGTTTACATTTTTGGAGTTTGGTTTCCTTTAGTTTTATATTGAAGAGGATGTTTTTAACCTCTAAACTCAAAACCCCTCTTGGCTATGCTAATAGAATTTGATGATTGTTGTTTGCTTTTGTTTTATATTGAATAGGGGTTTAACGTAAAAAAAACTCTGAAGGGAGATCTAGAGTCTATTAAGTTATTAAGTATTAAGTAGCATAAGTATAGATCTATCATCTAGATCTAGATGATATGTTACTGTAAATCTATGTCAAGATCTAAATAATTATTAATATTTATTATAACCTATAGTTCTAATAATTACTTAGTTATAAATATAAGATAGATCTAGATCCAAGTTATGAAATGAAGTTTCAAGATTTAGATTGCAATGCCATGGGCCTGGCTATGCTGGGTGGTATAATATAATTATAATACGTCATGACATGACATGATCATAATTCATATACTACTATAGACTATAGTAAAGTCTACTAAAGTGTATAGTACTTTTTTATTAGTACTGTATTAATTATTATGTACTATAATAGTTACAATAGTACTATCCATACTCCATAGTCATGTGGTATGGCAGTCTTGAGTCTTGATAATAAATATATATTATATTGTACATTATGTAGATATAATTTTGACCTAAATCTAGATATAAATCCACATCTTCTTTTTTGAAGTATCGTCTGTATTAGATAATAATAGATCTATATAAGTATATATAAGATAAGATAAATGTGGGATACTCTATCATAGACTAGATCCAGATCTTGATTTCGACCTATGAGATTAGATCTAAATTAAACTCCAGCTGAAGAGAAGTGCGTAATATATAGTCTATGGTACAGTAGTAGTCCTACATCAACACACTAGAAGACATTCGCATTATTACTATTTCATTTTAAGTCTCGAGAGACAAATGTTTTTCCTTTGCAACTTCTTGTGTGGCTAAAGAGGCCAATCCTTGATACACAGCTGTGTTTACATGTTGATCATCTGTAATGACCAGGGGCTGTTGCACTTCCACCCTTCTCTCTACTACTGTTGTGTATGGCATCTGCAATCCGAGACCCTTCCCTTTATGTTCGCTCTCCATGTGGATCTACCACTTTTTCCCCCAGCTGTTAGTGATTTATCTTATATTATATATTACATACCAGCGGTTCTACTGGCTTCTGTTAGATCACAATACAAAATGTCTTGTGGAAGTCAACCTTGTGGCATTCTATGAACGTGACCAATCCCGCTAAGGCGTCTGCTGCTAATAACAGAGCGGATGTCATGGCACCCTGCTCTTCGCAGTACCGTAGTTCCTCATTGGTTGCTTATCTTGCCACCTTATTTTAAAGATCCGCATTAGGCATCGGAGATGGAAGATATTTTAGCTTTTTTTCCTGCCATGAGTAGGTTGACCATGTTTCACTTACGTATAGTAGAGTGCTCATCACACAGGTCCGGTAGACTGCGGCTTTGGTATTGTTAGTCAGCAATATATTGTCCCACACTCTTTTCTGCAGCCGTGACTTGGTGCCCATTGCCTTGTCTATCCTTGGCTATCCTGTTGTTGATTCTTTATCCAGTAGAACATCGTTGGATATGACGGAGCCCAGAAAATCTTTAATCCACTGATACAACACACACGTGGAAATCAGAAACAAGATAACAATAGCAATAAGGTCCCAAGATGACCCGCTGATCACTGTCAAAATACGCAAACTTAAACTTTATCACAAGGTCCTCAGGGCTCGTAAAGACTTTCTTCAGGGAACAGTACCAGATAAAAAAAAAGAAGAGGCAGACAGAGAGCGATGGCAAGACAACTTAAAAGAACGGACTGGCCTGTCGTTGAAAGAAGTTCTATTCAAGGCAAAAGACATAGAGAAATGGAGAAAGAGGCTTGACAGATAATCTGTGGTGCCACAACGGTTCAACAGACTAAGGGATGGGTGAAGGTGAAATCGAGAGAAAGAGAAGAGGGACGGACGTTTCCCTCACTCTTTCATTCCGAATTTAAATAAAACAAAATCCACTTTCATATCTACTAAAATATACACTTAAGTTTATCTTAATTTATCTAACATCGGACAGATAAGTTAATATAAGCCTATTTTGTGTCAATTGTTTTTTTCTTTTTTGTTTTGTTGCTGATGAAGGTCTCGTGGCCTAAACATCCTTTGTTTTACTTGGTCCGGCAGGGTTACATATATGCATGTTGATTGCAAGTTTATCTAACTATTCATCTATTTGAGCCCACCTAACCATTTAGAGGTCTTCACTTAAGTCTACATTTCATTCACTCACTCAGTAAACTGAGCTATCTACCAACGCTCGATGAACAGGTTAAGTAGCCTAGCTACACATCTATCTACCAATTATTCTTTAGCGGTTAAAAAAAAGAAATACATCCGGTTACCTTAACAAAACTAAATAAGAAAATAAAAAAATACTCTAAAAAAAACCCCTTATATTAAGTGTACTTGTATCAATTAGATAGATCAGTCATGTAATTAAATTTGTGTAAGCTATAAGTATAAGTTAAACATATAGATAGATTGATAGTTGGACAGACAGACAGACAGACAGACAGACAGATAGATAGATAGATAGATAGATAGATAGATAGATAGATAGATAGATAGATAGATAGATAGATAGATAGATAGATAGATAGATAGATAGGTTGAACCATGCAGTTAATTCTAAAAGAAACTTGCTATTCTAGATTGTCTTTTAACTTTATTTTTAGATCAGTTGTCATCAGATTGTGAAGGTGTTTCAGTGATGTAAGTGGCTGGGACACACACACACACACTCACACACCATCCGAGCCAAGAAAAATACAATTTAAAAAAAAAGCAACGAGAAACAGCTCAATCCCATTCTAAAAATAGAATGCATTTTAGGTGTGCCCCCGTAGTCATCAGACATGTTTCGTAATAAGGGTTTGTCACCAATTGTAGGTATAAAAATATATAACTACTTAAAGGTCAGAAAGACCTGCACCACATGTCCATAGCGCTGTAAGGGATGGGCGCGGGGGAGCTAGCACTGTGACATAAGCAGGGTATGCGCTCTGTTGGTTAACAAAGGTTAGCTTATCTTATAAATTACAGACGTTCCTTTAAAACAGAAGATAATTACGTCCCACGCGAACCCATGTAATAATCTAGTCGTGTATGTTAATTAGAAACTGATATGTTATTGGTTTTTCTTGCTGATGCAGGCAACCCGCCCCATACTATACTGGCACTAGTCAAGAAGGAGCACTTGTTCGCTTTTGTCCTAGCACACGAATAAGAAATGTGCCTTTAATCTCCAATCTGTACAAAATGAAGTGGAAACATTACTAGGCTGTCGCCGGTGATGAAGCACGAGTCTCGGTTCTGCAGTACTATAGGTTATATGGACTTCACTGGATTAAAATATTTTTTTTTCCTCACACTTGCTTGTCCTTATATAAAACTAAAACGGGTTTCATTTTGATTGGTATCTGTTGTAGTAACAAGCAATAGAAAAAGGAATGATTTTTTTAAAAAAGCTTATCTAAGGGAAGGAACCGAAGCCCCCGAAGCCAAAATAGTTTTCTTGCATTTTTCACTGCAGAAACGCATTCTCCTGACATCTACAGCTCATTATTCATCCTATTAAAAAAGGACATTTTGAATAATCTTTTACTTGAAAAATATTCTAATATGAATTTACAGGCCCTTACTACATCGCTTATACAACCGAAAAGATAAGATACCCAACATATTTAGATTAAGACTTTGAGGATCGCCGCTGAAAAAAAATTTATTCGAAAAATAATATTTAAAAAAAAAAAGCTCATTTGTAAGTGATCTATTTTGTTCAATAGGCATGTTTGTAACTTTGTTTTGTTACAGAACTATAATTCAAAGCTCAAAAAAAAAAAAAACATTTCGGAAGTGGAAGGAGAAATTAAGTGAACCAGTTAGATTCTACTCTAAATTTTTTGCATTTTTAGGATTTAAGTATTAATTGTGAGTTATTGTCCCAAATTTTTTTATACAACAGAAAATTATCAGCATGAGTAAAGGTTGGAAAAAGGTGACTAGGAAAATAATATTTGGGTTCAGAACTCATCTCAAATGTTACTCTTATAATGAAAAATTTCGTATGAATTCTAAATTTTCGAAAAAAAAAGTCTTACTTAAAATTACTGAGATAAATTCGTATGAAATGCCTTTTCTGTTTTAAAACGTCATGTTTTCATCTGGAAAGGGGAGAGGGCGGTAGAGTGAAAACGTAAATCCTCGCTCCTTTTTTATGATTTCTGCTAAAGATTGCATTTGGCACTAAAGAATAAGGGGTGGGGTGACTCGATAAAAGAATTCAATTTATAGCAAATATAAATTATATAAGTGACATTTTTTTTAAATTTTGTAATTTCTTAACTAAAATACAAAAAGTAAAAAGTATTGGTTTGTCCGATGGGCGGAAGGCGATTGCATGTATCCCCCCCCACCTGGTACAACCCTTTTTCTTTTTATATTTACTAATGATAAAATTTGAGATCAGTGTGTGTGTGTGACATATAGTAAAATGGATAAAAAATCAATATGTAGCTTATATTACATAGATATTCAACTAATTTTGTTCAAAAGCTATGATTTCTAAATAAAAATAGGACCGCCCCCCCCACTCAAAGGGTTTATGTTGGAAGGGCAGTAGATGTATTCGCCGCCCCCCCCCTTCCCACCGTCTAACAGGGGAACGACATAATATAAAGATCGGTTAAAATATCAATAACAAGTTTTAATTATATAGATATTTAATTGATTCCGTTAACAAGCTGTGATTTCTACAAATAAATCGGACCGCCCCCCCTCGAAAGTTTATTGATGCCATCGCCACCTCCCCACCCCACCAAATCGGCCTACATACTAGACAGCGGGGGGGGGGGGAAATAATCTAAAAATAGGTTGAAATATAAATAATTAGTATATATTATTAACATAACTAATAAATTCCTATACAAATTGTGTGATTTCTTTACTAAAATTCATTCGTCCACCGGGGGGAGGGTTGCGATCGCCCCTACCGCCCCCCCCCTCTGGATCCGCCATCGGTGAGATATACATTGGTGCTCACTTTCCAACACAACGTTGATTAGTATCGAAAGTTTTTTATTTTTCCCCTATGTGTTGCACTTTCTATCCTTTTTCCTTTGGGGGAACACGAGAAAAATGAAACATTTCTACTCCGACCTTATATCTCCCCTCCCCCTAAAAAATTCCTGGTTAAGCCGCTAAAGCGAATGTATACTTCTACTCAAGAGTTTAATCCTAATGATATGCCTACAGGTCCAGACTTAGAAGACGTAACACTACTAGTACAACGTGTTAGGGTTAGCCACCATTACAAAGCCATGGATGCTACGCCACTGCTAAAAGAGAGCCAGAGCGTCTCCAAAAAAATCCTGTCCGGGGCCTTTACTTACTAAAATCCTGCACTGATGAAATGACAAGGAGGTTTGGGTCCTCAGCAATCAAGCTATACCACTTTTAAAAAGGCAACTGTTATTCGCGTATTGTGCCGTTGAACCTTTTGATGATTAATTTGAGAGTAAGTACCGTGATTACAAAAGTCGAAAAAAAAGTTTTCCACATTGAAGGGAATTAATACAATATATACACATTATTAAAAAATTGTTTGAGTTATCACCCTTTAATGATGCCATCTTTATTTTTTCCTTTAATTTTTATGTTCTTTACATAACAAAATATATACACACACATATATATGCCACATATGCCACAAGACTTCCAACATGTGAAAACTTACTTTACTAGCCATGGTATACTGTCTATTTTCAGAATTAAATCTAACTCACAGATCTACACCCATGTATATTTTACTTTAAAAAAAAAACTAATACACAGACCTATATATGTCTGCGAGCGAATGCACATTCAACCCATTTGTTTATTTATATTTGTGTTTAAAGAGCTTTAGTAAAGGGAGCTAATTACAATAAGTATTATAATTAATATAATTAATAATGACAATGTCTATGTCCACTGATAAATTTAATGCAGGCAGTACCGCCCCATGGTAGGTAGCTAGCACGAATTATCTTAGGAATGTGGAAAGCCTTAAAGATGTCTGCGAACCATCTCATCGCCTGATATCACGAGTGGGTTCTTATTGTAGTTTAAGTTGGCTTCTATAGTCGTTCAGCCAAAACTGAAGTAATACTTCTTTCTTTATTTTTTAGCACCCAGTAAATCTGGTGTAGGCCTATAACCAGCCATTGAAGACACTATCAAAATCTATTTGTTATCCCCCCATTTTTGGTTTACCAAAAAAAAAAAAAAAAAAACACGAAATATCTGTATGTATGTGTGTGTTTGTAAGTACAAAGAAACAAGAATGAAATGTATACTGCCCATGGAGGTCCCTGGCCTGCTTTAGCACACCTCCTCATTCTGATCTATCCTGTGCTTGACGTCTCCATGGAGGTCCCTGGCCTGCTTTAGCACACCTCCTCATTCTGATCTATCCTGTGCTTTACGTCTCCATGGAGGTCCCTGGCCTGCTTTAGCACACCTCCTCATACTGATCTATCCTGTGCTTTACGTCTCCATGGAGGTCCCTTGCCTGCTTTAGCACACCTCCTCATTCTGATCTATCCTGTGCTTTACGTCTCCATGGAGGTCCCTTGCCTGCTTTAGCACACCTCCTCATTCTGATCTATCCTGTGCTTTACGTCTCCATGGAGGTCCCTGGCCTGCTTTAGCACACCTCCTCATTCTGATCTATCCTGTGCTTTACGTCTCCATGGAGGTCCCTGGCCTGCTTTAGCACACCTCCTCATTCTGATCTATCCTGTGCTTTACGTCTCCATGGAGGTCCCTGGCCTGCTTTAGCACACCTCCTCATTCTGATCTATCCTGTGCTTTACGTCTCTATGGAGGTCCCTGGCCTGCTTTAGCACATCTCTCCATTCTGATCTATCTTGTGCTTTACGTCTCCATGGAGGTCCCTGGCCTGCTTTAGCACACCTCCTCATTCTGATCTATCCTGTGCTTTACGTCTCTATGCCCGGGCATTTAGCTGTTGTAGATATGCCTCATCAATCCACCGTGCTCGTGGTCTGCCTTTGGGGCGCCTGCCTTTTTTTTTTTTGCTGGCGAACAATCTTTGCTCCTCTGGTATTGTTTCGAGGTGACAGGTCCCAATGTAATCTGTTTCTTTTAATTTCCATTTCCAGGCAAATGTAGTTTTGCGTTTTGATCAGTCCGTTTTGTCATAGGTGTTTTAGCGTTGGTAACAATATTTTTATATGACTGGGTTGTTAGCCCTGCGCATAACAATCTGGGGGGCTGCCCCTTTCAGCTCTCTGGAAATCTGCCTATATATTCAGGTAAGGTGCCTTAGCCTTTGTGGATCCCTCCACTTCCTGCAAGGCAGAAGTGCCAGAAGGTTTGATTTTGATCCACCCCTGGTATTTTATTTCCCTGGTACCCACCATATCTGGAAGGGCATTTCCCCTATCCGCCACCTGGGAAGGCGCTCGATCGATTGGGAAATTAGAAAAAAAACAACAACTCCACACGAGGTAGTGTCAATACAGAAAACAAACATGTTCATGTATCTTTTAAAAAGTAGAGCTTATCAACACGTCCTTTAGTTTTGCACACCGGATACACCAAAGGGTTATCTATTTATAGTTGTTTTGCCATGTGTAGATGTATAATGAGAATCTTGTTATAGTCATATAGACGTTATCATTATTTCCCATTAACTCTTCCAGGGCTTATTTATACTTTTAATTGTTCTGATCAATATACACTTTCTGTTGCAGAAAGACTTCCATTGACGATGCTAATAATAGTCGCCTTGCTTTACAAAGCTCTAAAAATGATGGTCCAGAAAACACATTTCTGTTACATAACAGATTTAAATCGTGTGGACTGATACTCTTAATTTAACAATTGTTTCCCTTTGAAAAAATCTTCATTCCATGGCCAGCATCTAATTGTATATTTTTAAAAAGCCCTTTCAATATGATTTAATTATATTAGTACAAGTACAGTTTCTGTTGCATAATTGCTTCAATAAATGTAATAATAATAACGATATAAAGGTGAAATTAAAAAAAGGAGAAAAATTTATTTTAGAAGTTTTGTTCCATTTGTTTAAGTGTTTAAATGTAATTTGAAATTGAAAAAAAAAGATTCAGCGTGACCCATATTTCTGTAACCCTCCCATGCTGATGTGGCATCTTCTTTACTTTTCTCCTCCCCCGCTCTCTCTCTCTCTCTCTCTCACGCACCCATATTGCCCCGCCCACTATGTAGATCTAAATAGCTTAGCCTACGTGAAGGGATGGGAGTTGGGTGTTCCCTACTGACCCTCCACCACCACACACACACACACACATATCACACACACTGGAATAAAATACAAAAGTTTGTGGTCGGTATTAATTTAAGACCTATAGATAACATACTTTTTTTATATATAAAAATCTAACTTTATGTTTAAAAAAAAAAAAAAATAAATAAAAAAAAAAGAACAAGTCTCTCACTTCTCTCCGTCCATCTCTATGTATCTAACTGAGTCTTGCCATCTCTATGTATCTAACTGAGTCTTGCCATCTCTATGTATCTAACTGAGTCTTGCCATCTCTATGTATCTAACTGAGTCTTGCCATCTCTATGTATCTGAGTCTTGCCATCTCTATGTATCTAACTGAGTCTTGCCATCTCTATGTATCTAACTGAGTCTTGCCATCTCTATGTATCTAACTGAGTCTTGCCATCTCTATGTATCTAACTGAGTCTTGCCATCTCTATGTATCTAACTGAGTCTTGCCATCTCTATGTATCTAACTGAGTCTTGCCATCTCTATGTATCTAACTGAGTCTTGCCATCTCTATGTATCTAACTGAGTCTTGCCATCTCTATGTATCTAACTGAGTCTTGCCATCTCTATGTATCTAACTGAGTCTTGCCATCTCTATGTATCTAACTGAGTCTTGCCATCTCTATGTATCTGAGTCTTGCCATCTATCTATCCTTCTAAAAATGAGTGAGCGTGTGTCTGCGAGTGTGCCTCAGCCCGAGGATACACTGTCCTCGCGTTCTCTTCTCGTGTACATGTTTGTAGGTTAAACGCAGCACGCGACAGCTAACAATAATTACTCCCCCTTGCCCAATAGAAGCACCAAGTCGCATTTGGTATAATTCACTTTCACCTAATCTATTTGTACACAACCGTGCGCCTTTTCACATGGCGTCAACTTTTCAAACAAATACCGACCCAGAGTGTTCCGGCAACAGCCTTTAAAATGACAGATTAAAACGAACTTCTTGAATGCAATAATATCTTGTAATAAGACATACCGAATAAGTTTAATTGTAAATATTACTATTTTAAAATAAATAAAAAATGAAACATCTGAACTTGTCTCTAAAATGTGATATTTTAATATGTATTGACTTATAAGACGAAACAAAAGTGTTCATGCATAAAATCTGAATTCTTACCCCATTAGAAACATCTGCTAGTCCAAGAATCGTTACTAATACAGACAAGAGGAGCAATTCTCCATTTCGCGTTTTCTTCATAATCATTCTAGAGAGGCCGACTCTGTCTGGCCTGCTCTAAGGAATGTTATCTAAGCCAAAAATAAAATAAAACGGGAGAAATGACACCTCACTGATTCTAAACAAAACTAAAAAAAAAATATATTTAACGCATCCCCGTCCTAAAAATGACTGTTCACATTCAGAATATTAAGAAAAAAATAAACTGTTGCTAACAGTTACTGTGTAATGTATTCCACCATCTTGACTGCCTATGTCAAGAGTTTCAGAAGCAGCCAGAAGATGCTGATGACTGGAAACCAATGTAAGGCATGCACTTTTTTTTTTTTCGGACGGGCAAGAGCAAAATATTGAAATCAAAGATGAGTTATTTTTAGACGTACAAAACAATTAGATTCAACGGCGTTGGTGTTATTTTAGAAGTCAAATCGTATTGAAAACTCGTAAAATCCACTTTAAAGTGCAGACGACAAATGTAACTATTTTCTTATGCGCACTCGTCGCTCCGCCCACAAAAAGTGCACCGTCTTGATCCTACTCCCTCACAGCTACTGCCAATCATCAGATATTACTGTACTCATTCTTTTATTGAGGAAGCACATTTATACATCACCCCTGCTTTCTCTTTTAATTAATCACTTGGAGTTTATTAAATATTTTTTTTACTAAAACGAACTAGCAATATTCAATTATAGGCTGCGCATTCTTATTATCATACATAGGATTCAATTTTGACTAGGAAATTAAACGGTACTGTTAACTAGTCCTATGTTTTAAAGAGTGGAGACATATTTCTAATCTACCCTACGCTAATAATAGGGTGTTTACAGTAATAGTAAAAACAAGATGATACCACTTGTAATACCCAAGTTTTCGTAATGACCATCAAGTTCTTATTGGAGTGGCCCCACTAGAATGAAACCCATCCTAATAAATCCAAAATAAAACTACACTCAAACTACTTCATGTATTATTTCCGTCAAGAAAACACAAGTGCATGCATTGAGGAGTAACCATTCATACATTTTACTCACAAGGGAAAACTTCTTTTGGCTCACGGTAGCATTTTAACTTAGGCCCCGCCTCCTTTTCCCCGAGCGTTGAGAAAGTTTGATGAACTCATCCGCTGCCTACGCGAGGACCGGATTGAGGGTCTTGAAGTAAAAAGGATTTTTACTTGTTAGGCACCTGTGTTGTCAAGAAGATTCGGTAGAAATCTTTTTTTTTCCTCCATGAATGACCACAGATTAGGGACAGTGTAATTTTTTTTTTCTAGCACAGGACCTTAGTCCAGTGGGTGGAGGTGATAGAATTTTTTATTTTTCAAGAACGGCTTCTAGAAACCTGATAGGAAAGACGGAGGAGAAGGAATTCCAGCACCCTCGATGAGGTTGAAGCGTAACGGTGCCAGAGAAACTGGTGCCTCTTGTACATTGCATTCAATTTGTGATACTTCTTATACATTTGGACGAAATCGCACCATGTCAAAATGGTAAGTTGGCCTAGTCTTAGAAAGAATATTTTAATGTATATGATGTAGCTCTAGCAACCCCCCCAAAAATGTGCCAAATATAAAAGTCAAACAAAACATATTTTAATGTCTCACATCTTCACCTAAATTAAAACCGAAATTGTTTAGTTAACAAGATTTTCAAACCATTTCTCAGAAGAACAGAAAGACACAAACATAATTCAAAACATTAAAATGACAAACAATAGTTTGCTTACTTTTCTTTGTGTTTTTTTAAATACTTCCTTCTATTAGTGTGTCTATGTAACTGAACCTAATGTCTTCATTCCTCCTCAGGCTAAAGACAGCCGTATTTGTTGTAGTTTTATTATTTTTGGTTAACACAGCTTCTTCGGTAAGTAATCTTTAATATTTGGCCTGCTCCTTGGTTGTAGGAACATAGTTTTTGTTATGTTTTATGGGATTAGTCAGTGTTAGTCAAAAACATTTTTCAATATGCGTGTGTGCGAATTTCAAATAGGCCTACAAGGATTCTCTTTCCACTTCTCACCCTCTTTTTGTGACAGATTATTTGACGTGAGTCAACATTTCGGTTAAACTACATAATGTAGGTGAAATGTCTTTCGACCAAACAGGACTTTTTCGTTTCTTCATTTATCAGTCCTCTAGTCTCGCTATCTTGCTACAGGAGCTGGCACTTCGTGACGTATAGCCAGGGAGCATTCATTGTAGGCCGTGCTGCCATGCTGGCTTAGTGGCGAAGAGCGCTGGTCTGATAAGACCCAGCCCGGCAGCCCCCCCCCCCCCCCATCTTACTGCTGGCATTCCAGCCAATGGGCCAAGAAACTTCTGTGTTAAGATGGTGAAAGAAGGGCGTGGTGGAACTAGGTTGCATCTTTAATCTACGAAAATTTAATATCAATTCCTAGTGTGGGAAGTGTGTGTGTGTGTGTGTGCTCTGGGGGTGGAGAGATGTGAGCCAACGTGAGTGACTGTTATTTTTAACTTGATCCACTAATCAAGGGACACAACTAAACAACTCATTTGTTTTTCTGAACCCAGTTACGCCCATGCAGTATTTCCAACTTGATTCATAATAATTTGATGTCAGAAGTTTTAAGACTTAAAAAAAAAAAGTTGTTCAGAAATGTGCTGTTCTTTGTGTCTGTGTATTGTTCATCTCATGTTCCCAACTTAAAAGTAAATCTATTTAGTTAAGTATGTTCTCTTGTCTCCTTACCAAACCCATTCTGACTCTGACCTAGATAAAATGCAGAAGTTGTTATACAAGTACCCCATTTACCAGGAAGAAGAGACAATGACAATGCAATAAAAAAAAAGTGTGGTTTGGAAGGGGTGGGGGTCACGATCATGCATAGGTAAATAAGATTAAAATAATCCACCTCACCCACTCACACTTTCGCGACCCTCAGTTTAGGTAAAGTACATAGGTCACAATAATAAAATCTGGGACAGGGGAACATACGGTAGGGAAAATGAGACATTTTTTTCTTTTTACGGATTGTCCTTTACATTAAGAGCGGGTCTTATGGCCACGAAGTTTAAAGGCTTATAACCTTTTTTTTTGGGTGGGTGATATCTTTTTTTTTTTTTTGTGATTGAAAGTGCGTTGTACCTTTTTTTTTTTTTTTTTAAATTAATATAATGCTACTGTCTGTCTACTGGAAATAGTTGTTCATATTTGTTTATTAAATGTAGTTTCACTCTTCTCTGTCTAATAATATAATCTTAATTTCTATTACATGAATGAATCTGTTAAGACCACCATTGCTTTAAATTATGTACAAAATAATAAAAATAAAATAGCTACGTAGGTTTATGGCAAAAGCAGTAAACTCATCACCACATTAGTTACAGATTAACTCCCATTCTTTTTGACGGTAAATGTCTATAAAATGTACCACCTCAGTTAACAACAAACCACACTTGGCTCCAGTGTTAGGTGTAGTTTAATTTCTGATCAATTGATATGAAAAACTAGTATGATTATTGAATAGTAAAAAAAGAAATAGTTGTATAAACACACTTGACACCATTTCTCATTCTTTCTTTCTCCCACTCTTCTTTTTTCTCTTATTCTCTCTCTCTCTTTCTTTCTCTCTCTCTCTCTTTCGTCTCTTTCTTTTTTTTTATTTTCTCTATTTATCCACCGTTTTCGTTTTCTTCAGATCTCTAATTTCTCTTTCTCCTCAACATTTTTTCTCTTTCTTTCTCACGTTTCCTCTTTCTTTCATCGATCTTTTCTTTCCCACAAATACTCAAGTAGACAAATTATGTTGTCTTACCTTTTTGTTTGTATCTACGTTGAATTAGTTGACATTGGAGTTTTATTTTCGCATTTTCATCAAGAAGGTTAACTCTAATTTATTGTGCATATTTACTCTGTTTCTAAAAGTATGCGCCCTTTGATCAAGCGGCACTATGCCGAGAACAGAATAAAAAATATGCGATAAATTGCATTGGCCTGCACACAATCTATGGAGGTTAATAGAATTTTATAATTAGTATTTTACCATTTTAGCACTACAACCTAGACCTATTAATTAACAGTACAATTAGAAGGTAAAAGAAGGTCCTTTGGCCAAAATTGAATAGCATGTAATAGAAAATTTGGCACTCTTTGCATTTATAACAGACATATATAAAAAGATTATTAACATACACTATCGGGATAAACCGGCTATAGGCCAGATGAGCCGGTACCCCATTGGGCCGTTAGGGCCACCGAAAGGGCCGCATGAAGGCCAGCAAAATGTTTTAAGATTTTATAATATTCTCTTTAAATGCAGTACTTTGAGCGTCGTGCTTAAAAAAATATTTTACACTTTAAAGTCTAATACTAATCTAAAGCATTGTCCTAAATACCCTACATCCGTATATAGTGCCTCTAGTGGACGTCAGTTCCTTATACACTTGAAACGATCAACAACAAACGTAAGGCCATTATTTCTTATAGAGATCGACATAAGTGTGAATATATTCGGATGAAATATAAAGAGACCAATTTTTAGGTTTAAGGTCCTATAGATAACATGTCCAGTCACATACGAATTGTTATTGGTTCGGTGGGGGTTGTCGCGTGATCTCAAGTAGCCGCTACGAAGAGCTTCATAAATCATAATTATTATTTTTGAACTGTGTAGAAATGTGTAAATTGGAATAAAATTGCAAAAGAATCTAAAAGGAAGGAGCTGGAAATAACTCAGATAGAAGGAGGCTAGCTGTGGGATCCCTTGCAAAAATGTAATAAAAAGTATTAAACAATAGAGATTCATCAAAGTTATGGTTACAACATTTATGAATGAACAGGCACAACGCCATAAGACGACAAAGATATGGACTTTGGTCGAAATACATAGAGGCTTTGCTCAAATATGAAATGATCATGAGAGCATTAGTTTTAATAAACGTCAAACAAATGGACTTGATGTTGTGTGTGTAGCCAGCTCTAAGATGCTGACAGTCAAATTAGGTTTTTTTAAGTTATTGAGAAAGCAGTATTTGACCTTGTGAGTAAAGTAAAATTTCCCTTTTTTAGACATTGTGTTGGGCAAATGATATTAGGGTCCTCTGTTTCTTTGGTCAATGGTTAACGAGCAGCACAACGACCAGCCGCTTTTACTTACCCCAACTAAGGTCAGGTACCCGTTAGGGTTGGGTGGGACTCATGGGCGCCCTAAAAATCCCGAAATTCAAAATATAATGTACAAATAGCCTTCCGGAACTGCCGTGAAGACAAGAATCTATTTTCTTTTACTTCTATGAATTAAAATCTGCGTTTAAAAACAGTTCATGCGGGAAAATCGGAATCGTGTCGTGTCAATATTTTTAAAACTGTAAATCACAGGTTCTCTTTTGAGTGAAGTGAAGATGGTCTTGAGTTTGTAAATAAATAAGCAAAGGTGAAGATACTTTATAAAACTATATAATAATAATAAGGCTTGTCTTGGAGCCCGAAGATTAATGAGGAATACAATATTTCCCGTGGATACGCAGCTCCAGCTGTGACCTACATATTTTGCCACATCCAGGGCAAGCATAACCCCATACATATCCCTTAAGCCCAAGAGGCTACTATGAGTACTAAAATCGCCCTTTTGCACTTTCCCTTAATTGTCTAAGCTAGTGGACTTGGAAGAAAACTTTTCTCATTATAGATTATAAACTTAATCTTATATACACATATTTTAAACTCCAAAATAGTAAGTTATCAATAGGTCAGAACAACAAATGGGAAATAAGGACAATGTTGTTTGTCACCTCCACCGACTGCTAGCTCTGACGTAAACAGCAACTCGAGAGAGCCATCAAAACATCTGGGAACATGAAAAACTTATCTGCTTCTCGTGAATTCCACATACAAAATTATCAAATCTTCTCCTGCCTCCACATTTTCCCATGCACCTCCCCTTTTTTTTTCTGTCAAATATTTGTTTTCTAGCCGAGTTTTTTTTTGTCTTCTTATGTTTTTTTTTTTCTTTTTTTGAGATTTCACAATTTCGTTTCGTTTTCATTTTTTTTCAAACATATTTTTAACAGCATAGTTTTGTGATAGCACGTAGGCAAACGTACAGGAACGTCTTACACACGTGGGCTACACACAGGAACGTCTTACACACGCGGCTACACACAGGAACGTATTACACACATGGGCTACACGTTTTAACTGAAACTTCTGGAAAACTTTTACACACAGACACACAATAAAAGAACTTTAAAGGGAAACAAGTAATTAAACAAAAGACAAGGCACATAAACACAGCTTATCTAATGAAAAGAACTCCATACTTACACAGACATAAATCTCAATACTGTAATATTTCCCCTTTCATTATCAAATAAAATTAATCAATCACCACTATATAATTAACTATTTGGTTAATGTTTAGATTGACCCGTGTGTTGTCATCGACAATGAATAATTATGCAAATTTTTAAAACTTGATCCGAGAATGGAAGTGGAAAGTAGGATAAACAAATTTCTTACCAAAATACAGTAGTAAGGCAAACGACATAAATTAAAACAAAAAAACAGGGGCTGGCATTGGGGAATGACCGTAAAATTGAGTGGTCTAGGCAGTGGCGCAGCTAGGGAGTTCGAGGCCCCTTCATTTTGACATTCGACATCATGACATGAGATAATGGCGTAATATTTAATGTTAAATAATGATTTCGGACACTCATTTGGGGGCTCCCTCAATTGCGGGCCCGGGGGGATTTTCCAATTTGGACCCCCCTCCCCTCACACTAGCTACGCCACTGGGACTAGGACTGCGGAAACCTTTAAGAATAAGAATGAGGAAAAGATGTAGATAGCTATTGCTCCAAATTCTGCTATTTTATTGGAATATCAAAATCTGCCTCATGTAAATGTATGAATAAATAATGTCCAAGTTCGTCCATCATAATCGAGGATGACCACCTCTATCATACAGAGGGAGAGGGGTGAGACCTGGAGACATTTCCGTGCCTCCACATGTGAGGCCTAGCTAAACCTGGAATTTTTCGCTGCTAGTCTAAGTGGCCATGGTATTGTAGCTTGAGCATGTGTGAATTGCTGCATCTTATTTTATCTACCACGAGACAGCGATTCTCCCGCCAACGCTTACAGCCACGACATTCTGTTGTTTACCACTTTTAACTCTTTCTCTCCGTAATTATTAACCACATTCTGATGGAATCAACGTTTGTATCGTCGGTTAGGAGAGAAAGAGTTAAATCTTCATAACGTAAATTGATGGGCAGTTATTAAAAGGAGTGAAAAAAAGGAAATAATAACTTGGCAAGAAGTAAGCATTTCTGGATATAGAAACGAAACAAATCTGTGTAAATGTTGCTCGTATGAGCTAAGGATTAACAATAACTAAGACAAAGTGGCCATCATCGAACCACGATGGACGAACTATATATTTATATATATATATATAATATTATATATATATAACTAATAATAAAACTACCTCTTCTGCTTGTTTAAAAAATAGTTTATATGTATGTGTTTACCTGTGTATGCTTAATTACTAGAAACACGCTTAAGTGATAAATGTTTAGGCAGACGTTACGAATTATTACACATACGTAAACTCTAATATCGAAATTGAATGAATTGTGCCGATATGCCTTACATAGTGTTGCATAATGTTTAGTTTTATGCTTAGCATAAAGATTGTTAGTTTATACCCCTCACATCGCAGGGGCGTAGCTAGGAATTTTCCATCATTTGGGGGCCCGGTGGGCTTGACCTCTTTGGGGGCCCCTGCATTTTGCGTAATATTTAATGTAAAAAACACTCATTTGGGGCCCCCCTCAAGTGGAGGCCTGGGGGGATTTTCAAATTCTCCCCCTACTTCCCCCACCCTAGCTACGCCACTTGTCCACATAATACTTAACCTAATTCCAGACATGTATATCTCTACAGATGTCAGGTTGCAGATGTGAAAATATAGTTTTCATAGATTTACTGTAGCATTAACAAATATATTCATATTTTATAACTGTATTAAAGTAAGATTGTTTGATTTCCATCTGCCCGCCATTATGTTACATAGTCTGCTTGTGGCGTGCTAGCCACACCCCTTACTCGTATTTCATTAGCACAAGCAGCACGCGGACATCTTATACATACTTTTTTTCCTTTAAATATGTTTAATATTTGGTAGTTTAGCCTTTTATTTTGAAGTCCGTCTATACATGTTTTCTCAGGCCACCTTACACACACACACACACACACAAACACATAGAGGAATTCTTCATTAGGTAATGCTACCAGTACTTTTTAATCATTGCCATTTTTTTCTTCACACACACACACACACACGCACGCAGGATTCTTCGTTTGCTTAAAATACGCTCTAAACTTTAATCATTTTTTGTCAAACAATCTTTAAAACATCCCACACAGAGCTTATCGCAGCGTCTTGCTCTATACTTAAGATCTCTCTCTCTCTCTCTCTCTCTCTCTCTCTATATATATATATATATATATATATATATATATATATATATATAATATATATATATATATATATATATATATATATATATATATATATATATATATATATATTGTCGCTAAGAACATAGTTATATTGCCGCAAAGAACATAGTTATATTGTCGCAAAGAACATAGTTATATTGTCGCAAAAAACATAGTATATTGTCGCAAAAAACATAGTTATATTGTCTCAAAGAACAAAGTTATATTGTCGCAAAAAACATAGTATATTGTCTCAAAGAACATAGTTATATTGTCGCAAAGAACATAGTTATATTGTCGCAAAGAACATAGTTATAGTGTCGTAAAGAACATAGTGCGTTTCTTATACCTAAACGTTGATGAAAATAAATAACTACAACTAAAGGATGGCTGCTTTTTTTACGTGGGGTGTGCTCTTCGGATCGTCGTCTTGATGGCATGGGCTTGAACCCTTCCCACCGCCATCTCCTGCAGTCTTGTCAAGAGTTTCAGTTAAGGCGTTATAATCTTTTGAGCTAATGCGTTATAATCTTTTGAGCTAAGGCGTTATAATCTTTTGAGCTAAGGCGTTATAATCTTTTGGGCTAAGGCGTTATAATCTTTAGGGATAAGACGTTATAATCTTTTGAGCTAAGGCGTTATAATCTTTTGAGCTAAAGCGTTATAATCTTTTGAGCTAAGACGTTATAATCTTTTGAGATAAGGCGTTATAATCTTTTGGGCTAAGACGTTATAATCTTTTGAGATAAGGCGTTATAATCTTTTGGGCTAAGACTTTATAATCTTTTGAGCTAAGGCGTTATAATCTTTTGGGCTAAGACGTTATATCTTTTGAGCTAAGGCGTTATAATCTTTTGGGCTAAGACGTTATAATCTTCATTTCTGAAGAAAATCTGAAAACTTTTCATAGTCAAAAACTCAACAACAAATGAATACAGCAATGCAATGCAACTTACGTCCTTTAAAAATAATTCATAGGGCTACTAATCCCTGAATCGTATTAGGCTAATTTGATGTCTAAAAAAATAATAGAGAGAGTCGTTGCGCATCTCTGATGAAAGTAATATAAAGTTCAACGCTAAGACAGATTTAGATACAACTAAGTCAAACAGAATCTTAATTGGTAGAATGTTACTAACAAAAAATCAAACTAGAAAGATACGAAAAGAAAGTTATAAAGGGTCTAACAGTTAGGCGGAGGAGAGGAAGAAGACATCCCGGAAATGAGACACACCAAGGAAGATGGGTTGTACATACCTACATACCTTCACAAAAGATGCCGACCACATACACAGGCAGGCCTAAGTGGAGCATAAACCAAACCTGAACAATGACCTACTAAATGGGACTTAGTAATACGTGAGAAACAGCTGCATGCTGGGAGAAACAATGACCTACTGAATGGGAGTTAGCAATACGTGAGAAACAGTTGCATGCTGGGAGAAACAATGACCTACTGAATGGGACTTAGCAATACGTGAGAAACAGTTGCATGCTGGGAGAAACAATGACCTACTGAATGGGAGTTAGTAATACGTGAGAAACAGTTGCATGCTGGGAGAAACAATGACCTACTGAATGGGAGTTAGTAATACGTGAGAAACAGTTGCATGCTGGGAGAAACAATGACCTACTGAATGGGAGTTAGTAATACGTGAGAAACAGTTGCATGCTGGGAGAAACAATGACCTACTGAATGGGACTTTAAACGTGAGAAACAGTAGCATGCTGGGAGAAACAATGACCTACTGACTGGGACTTTAAACTTGAGAAACAGTTGCTTGCTGGGAGAAACTGAAAATAAAACAATGACAAAAACTTTATCAAGAGGCATCTCTAAAAGATAAACTTTACAGAGAATTGTCTGATGTTGGAAATCACTGCACAGTTTATGAATTCATCTCAAATATAATATATATATATATATATATATATATATATATAAGACAGGTTAAGGGTTAGACAATGGGAACAAAAAAAGAAGAGGAAGAAATTGTTCTATTAGTAAACCAAAGGATAAAAATGATGATAACTGCAATGCATCCGTTTTTCTTTTCTTTCTTTTTTAAAATTTCTTTGAGAACATCTTAACATTCATTTCAGCAGCATTTCCGCTTCACTCCTAACCAACACCCAACTTGCTTAGTCAGCTTTTTTTTTCTATACCTTGAAGCAAACTGAAATCCTTTTCTTTTCTCCCAAACGACACACAAAAAAAGCGAACATATTTATATTTAAAACAAACAAGTTTCCCGCCTTTTTAAGTCTTGCTTGCCAGCCTCCATCTGATAAACGAAAGAAACTCGAATGTATCGGAAGGGTGGGGACTCGCGATAATAATAATATTAAGAACAATTCGTGAATTAAAAGGGCCAAAGAAAGCCAAAACAAACATTTAGGAAATGGGTAAGTTGAGTTTACATGTGCTCCCAGACTGCCTTAGCCAGACTGGCAAGTCGTCTGCTTCGCGCAGGTAAAGAACTAATTTAGTTTCGTACTTGACTACTCCCACTCTCTATCTTGGAGAGGGAAACGAATTCGAAAACTAAAAAAGTTCTAGCTTAGTACATCAACAGTAACCTAGGTCAAGAACGTCTGAAACATTCTTATTTGTATCAGATTTATTAGACCGTTTCACAATTTTCGTAAACAATTAAAGGTTTTGTGCTTGATTCAGGGCAGGGGACAATTAAATGTTGATTAATTATAACTATCATTGAAACATCTTTTTTTTTCATTGCCAATAATAATTAATCATTCAATGTGTAGGCCGAAAAATAAACTTTAGATTATTTATACTTTACTTAATGTTAGACAATGTTCCTAGTATAAAACACATAAAAAAACAACAACACCATAAATACATTCTTCTTCAATCTGTAACTAATAGCCTAGATCTAGTCTCCCAAATTTTATAATCGTATAGGCTACTTTCCTTGTGACAGGGCCGGCGTTAGGCATAGGCAAACTAAGCAGCCGCCTATGACGTCCAATTGGTAAACGTCTCAAACAAGACTGAAAACATTGTGCCCATGGTTATTGTTGGAGTATAATAGGTTTAAAATAAATTGCATAATTTTATTTTTTCTCTATTTATTTTCTATTTTGTTTGGAGCTACCAAATGCACTTCGCCCAAGGCCTTCAATTATCTAAGGCCGGACCTGCTTGTGAATATAAAAGAAATGTTAGAATGATATTGACGAGCAGGCAGTCTAATGTATATATTGTCGCTTTATCGTATAAAGATAACATTTTCGTCTCGAGGTATCCTCCTTACCATGGCCAGATTTACGATTGTGCAGCTACCCAGGTCATTTAAAAAGGTCCTCCAATTTTCAAAAATATACAACAAATTATGATATTAAATCTGAGAAAATAAGATGAACTACTGGTACATTAAATTGAAAACTGTTCTATTTCTTTCTTCACAAATATGGCTTACGTTGGATTTACTAGTAGGCCTACTATTAAGTGCATTCATACCTAAGTTTGTTGAGGGTAGAGGCTTCCTCAGAAATCCTGACCAAGGCCTCCACTAACTAAAGTCCGGTACTACTTTATAAAGTCAAGTCGAATCATTCAGTGGCGTAGCTAGGAATTAGCCATCATTTGGGAGCTTGACCTCTTTGGGGGCCCTGCTTTTTTGCGTAAGATTTAATATCTAATGTAAAAAATATTCGAACACTCATTTGGGGCCCCCCCCCTCAAGTGCGGGGGGGGGGTCAAGGGGATTTTCAAATTTCCCACCCTAGCTACGCCACTGGAATCATTAAATACTTGCCTCTTTATAAAGTCGCCTCAGTGTTTTACGTATTATTACGTATATGTTTTCCAATGTCCTGGCTATCTAACTTTATGGAGGAAGATAAGCCAAATACATTTCTCAGGCATTCTCCTACTCTGGTTTCTTTTCAGTCATTGTCTCCAACGGCTTGACTTGCACTTAGGGGTCACCCTGTTACAGATAAGCTAAGCCTTCTGGAAGGATGCGTCATCGCAACCCAGCCACGTCTTTCCCAATTATTATACGTATCATTTCTTTCGGAGCAATTTTTGGCCAAAGGTAGCAGCGTTGGCCCCCCCCCCTTCCACTCCCTTTCTTTGCTTTGCGTGTCTCTCCTACCCCCCCCCCCCCCGCACAAGGAACAAACTTTAAGAAATACAATGGGATGAATATTTTTTTTGAAAAGATGCAACGCACTCAATTTATTTATAAATCTAGCCCTTAATCTAGTTACTCGTCACCGACAACCGTTAGATCTATAGGCTGTGATTGGAAGTCAAGCCCGTGAGAAATGTAATACTGAAGTTATGATAGCCAAGCATTAAGAAAATTGATAGTCGTTCTATGATATTTAAGCATTAAGGAAACTGGTTAGTCATTTTATGATAGTCAGGCATTTAAAAAACTTGATAATCAAGTTATGATATTCAAGCATTAAGAAACTTGATATTCAGTTTGTGATAGTCAAGCACTAAGAAACTTTCTTGCTATGATAGTCAAACATTTTATAAATTTGCTAGTCATATTATGATAGTCAAGCATTAATAAAGATAGTAATGTTTTCAAGAATTTACAAAATGTGCTGTGTTTAACGTTATGACAGACCAGCAGAGGCCGCCTACGAGTTTGTGTAACTCAACGTCCTTTTATTTATTGTTTTTAACCTCATTTTGGTGTCAGAAATTACATAATACAGTAATATGACGAATTAATGCTATTTAATAATAATAATAATAATAATAATAATCTTTATTATCCGTAAGGAAATTTGTCTTACAATTTGTGCATTACACCAAACAAAAAACATTATAACTATAAGAAACCAAAGTGTACATTCACACCAGACTCACTCATAATTTACATGTGACAAAGTTTATACCAGATTGTTCTTATTTAATGATTTGATTGCCAGGGGAACAAAAGAGTGTTTGTGTCTGTTTGTCTTTGCTATCGGTGTCTTGTATCTCTTTTGTGATGGTAAAATCACAAAATCCTGACACAAAGTGTGATTCTTTATTTCGAGGATCTTGTTAGCTTTTTTGTAGATGTTTGTCTCAAACAACTGCCCAAATGGGGTTTGTTTTTTGCCAATGATTTTACCTCCGTAATTTATAAAATAATAATAATAAATTAAAAAGTTATGTAATCTAAAAAAGGTGAAATATTTGGAATACGGTTTTCGCCTGAATTTATCCCGCGTCTTAAGCCTCCCTTTTATAGTTAAACCACGGTTTTTGTGCAGACTGAGACGAAGCTATAAAACTAATTAAGAGATTATTCGGATCACCATCTCACCCAGCTCCAACACTCCCCCGCCCGCCTCCCAGGCTCCCTACCTTCGGCAGTGAAATTCCACAGAGCGCTCTGCCATACATTCCATCCGGTAGGTCCAGCTTCCGGTTCGACGTGAGGGCATCTTGCACTCAGAGCCCCTTTCAGGATGATGAGCTGTAAATGCCATGTTATCGTTGGTTTGGTCTCGGGGAATTTTACAAGTGTGCTCAAATTATAAGCTCGCCCACCCCTTCTTTCCCCTGAACTACCCCCGCCTCAAGATATTACTATAACAAAAACCCTACACCTAAATCTATGTACAATGAGTGAAAACTCCGCAAGAACACAATAAATGCTAGAGTGCGTTGTTTAAATTATGTGCAATCTTTGGAATCACAGTAGTAGCATTCTTATGTCTGCAGCTTCTATATCAATTAGTGCTAAAAACAAGCTCTTGCTAATGCTCTAGTTTTTTTCTTTTCCAGCGGTTCTTAGCTTAACTCTTTACCTCCGTAATTATTTTCCTTGTTCTGACAGAATTTTCTTTTTTCACATTTGTATGTTATGATCAAACTTCAATAACATCTTTGTTTGATAAGTAAACGTTACTTTTGGTATAGAATTATAGGAGAATGCATGCTCTTTTTATAAAAACACAAAATTAAAGTTTATAAAATAAAAAAATTAATTGAATTTAATGGGGTCAAATCAACGATATTATCGTTAATTAGGAGAGAAAGAGTTAATGATTTCTAATACACGGTCACGTGTTTCCCGATTGTAATGAGTTTATAAGAACACTGTACGTCCAAAGTTTGAAATCAAAGAGTATGATATGTCCGAAGCCGGATACAGGTCTAGTAGCCCTATATATTATAACAATGTTATGTCTTAGGGAGAAAGATGCTATTCACAACAACCTTGTATTCGATAGAATCAAGCACGTTACAAGCAAAATAAAAAAAAAAAATAATAAAAAATCTTATATTAAGTGACTAAGTGTATCAATTAGATACTGCGGACAATGGTTATGCTGGCCCTGGTTGTGGCAAAATATGTAGGTCACAGCTGGGGCTGCGCAGCCACGGGAAATACTGCACTCCTCACTAATCTTCGGAATCGAAGACAAGCCTTATTATTAAGTGTATCAATTTATTTTGGGTCAGTCATGTAGTTAAATTTTGTAATAAGCCGCAAACGACAATCTATGAAGGGGACTAAGTAATATAGCTTATACCACCACTTCAGTCAAGTACTATTTATTTCCCTTGTTTGAGATACCAAATAAAGTAATTTATTACCAATAGTTAATGAATTAATTGTTGTTTTTTTAAATTGATTCTTGTGTTGTCAGGTAAAAGAAACAACTGTGCACAATTTCAGCTTGGTCCGAGATTGGGTGTAGGGGAAACAACGTGTACAAACTTTTGTCCAGACAGACAGACAGACAAACAGTCAGACAGACAGAGTGAGTTGGTATTAGCTTTATAATAAATGGGTTTAAATGTATACCCATATGTATTAATAGTTCCCTAGTGCGATTCGAGCATGGAATGGGTTGCCTGATTCAGCCAGGAAAACCAACGACTTTTCAGATTTTAAGTCATTAACATGCATGACTAGCTTGACACAGGGATAGGCGTAGGACGTAATTATCTTCTCTTCTGAAGTAACGTCTGTAATCTTTCTGATAAAAAAAAAAAACAGAATCTAAATTGTGTTTATTTTTAAAGCTTTGGATCCGTGAATCTAATTTGAACTTAGCAAGTAACCTAATATAATTATATACAAAATCAACTTTGTGTTCAAATAATGTAGATCTAGTGCACTTAAAATTCATTTTTATTTCTCATTGAAAAATAAAGAGAAAAAATAAATGACTAGTATGGACTTGAACTCATCGACACACACACAAATGTAACAAAAACAACAAAAATATGACGCAATATGTGGAATATGTCTAGAACCAATTGGAATCAGGATCGAAATATCGGGCGTAGCCGGTTAGTAAAAGATGTTCTATAGGCTTGGAGAGTGTAGTCAGGTTTTTATGTAAACACACCCTTAACAGAAAGCACGTGAGTCGTACCCTCCCTTTCTTCACCTCATCCATATAATGTCACGGGGAGGCTGTTTGTGTCTGTATAAATACTAGGCCAGCTGACTCATCTGTTTAGGCTAGAGTGCTTGCATCTATCTATCTATCTATCTATCTATCTATCTATCTATCTATCTATCTATCTATCTATCTATCTATCTATCTATCTATCTATCTAATACTATCTAATACCATCTATCTATCTATCTAATACTATCTAATACCATCTATCTATCTATCTAATACTATCTATCTATCTATCTATCTATCTATCTATCTATCTATCTATCTATCTATCTATCTATCTATCTATCTAATACTATCTATCTATCTATCTAATACTATCTATCTATCTATCTATCTATCTATCTATCTATCTATCTATCTATCTATCTATCTATCTATCTATCTATCTAATACTATCTATCTATTTATCTATCTAATACTATCTATCTATATATCTATCTAATACTATCTATCTATCTATCTAATACTATCTATCTATCTATCTAATACTATCTATCTATCTATCTATCTATCTATCTATCTATCTATCTATCTATCTATCCATCTATCTATCTAATACTATCTATCTATCTATCTATCTATCTATCTATCTATCTATCTATCTATCTATCTCTATCTTATCTATCTATCTATCTAATACTATCTATCTATCTATCTCTCTATCAGTCTCAGCACTAGGAAGTAATCTCCTTATTACTGGCCTTGTTTCCATAAAAGAAAAATATAACACTGTTTTTTTTTTTTATTATCAAGCTGTCTTCTTTTTTAGTTGTCGAGTTATTTTAATGTGTATTTATGGAGTAATTTGTTCGTCATATAATTACAAAAAAAAATATTTTTGATACCTTTATTTCCTCACCATTTGATCTAGATTTAGTGGAGATGAAGAGGCAGCTTTTTGGTTAATTAACTTAATTATTGTATGGGTGGTCCTGTTATACTCTGGCTATAAAAAGCGTAGCTTCTTTTTTATGATAAGCGAGACATTCCAGTTTAAGAGGAATGTAGCAGCTGGTACTGTAAAGAGAGTCTGGTAATGCACAGTTCCTTCAGTCAAAGGTTTACTGGACACTTAAAAGAGCTGCCAAACTAAACTTATATGATGAGACACCAATCTGGTTCTGGATATCTCTCTCAAAGATCATGCTCATACCCCATCCAAAGTCTGATGCATGATCCAGAATTGATTTCCTCTAATTCTGTAACTTGGTTACTAGAGGTAATGAATTCGAGTCCGGGCGTATGCTGCGATATTTAATTCAGAATTTGGAGATGTATCATCCAGCTTTAGTGGGTGTATGGCTTCTGTTGAGGAAATGACAAGGCTGTTGGTCCTTGTGATGGCTCAACGATCAATTCTTAAATCATTCGCCATTCAAACCTGGGGCTAGGGGTCAGTGCTACTAGCTTCTTGCCGAGAAGTTGATTTATGGCATAATGTTTGTTCTCCAGAGGAGATATAGTCACAGTATAATGTCTTACACAAATGAGGCTCGATGATTATTGTTGGAATTGAGCTAAGACACACCGGTTTTAAAATAGTTGATTTTAGCTAAGTTTGAATTTGACAAGAACACCCACTGCTGAATGGTAGCAGTGATTTCGTCATTTTTGAATTGGCAGGGACGATATTAATTATTATATTGAAAACAGTTGCCAACCTGGCATTTAATGCTAAGTCGTCATGTTGGCAGCCAAATGAAAATAAAAAGTGCTGCGCGCAGTGATTTTTAATTTAGCGTCTGCAAATTTAGCTCCCTTGAAACAAACAAAAAATATATTAAAAACAAATTTCATTCAAACAAGCTGCTTTTTATCTGAAGAAATGCTTGTCTAATTAATAGAGTAATATTTTGAAATCTTGTAATCAAAGGATGGTTACATCTAATTTGTCCCACGAAAATGATGTTCGCTGTGTAAGTTGATTAACTCATCAGTCGCACCCACGCAAGGGTAGGCGTAATATTCTAATGACCCTTTTCTATGATTACGTTACCGCCGGAAGTAGTTCTTTTTTTTTTCAAACCAAGGAATAAAGAGCATGGGAATAAGAATGGAGATGGAGTAAAAGTCAGCCCAATGTGTGTATGTGGGGGGGAAAGTGTGTGTGTGTGTGTGTGTGGCACCCCTTTTGGGGGGGGGGGGTGAAAGCTTGAAGGAACAAAGTTCACTGGCTAATAATAGAAATGTCTTGACTGGTTCTGTCTTATATAGGGTGGGGCTGACAAAACGTTTTTCTTTATCAAATCTTCACTTGATTTACATTTAAAGCTCATTAATTGATTGTCCAAAATTCAGTTTTTAGTTCACTCGTAGCCATGTTAATGAATTGGAATATGTTGAATCTGAAGAACTAAACAAGGAAATTTAATTATTGAACCAAAAAAAAAAAAAACTTAGAGGAAGTGGAAAAGGATTTGGTGTTTGTATACATATAGACTTTATCTACACCTGCCAATCTCGTTTACTTTACGCTGTTCCGATAGAATCCATGTCCGGCTATAAAAGAATTTCGACTGAAATAGTGAAAGAGGCTGCCCACCTGGCAGGCAGGGGACCAATTTACTAGGGCAGTCAGGCCCAACCTACGACCCATGGGTTACTTCCGGGCCATAACGCGTTGCTTTCCGGCACGTCGAAACTGCTGCCTAGGGTGCATAAGGAGGCTCTTTCCCTGTTCCGTTGAAATTGAAGATTTTTGCGTAACATGTGGGGCAATGTATATGCGCCTCCACCCATGCAAGGGGATGGGAATCACTGTATTGAATCGGTCGTCGTTTCGTAATAGAAAGCGTGATGAGATACGAGGGAAATCATGTCACAAAAATACTTCAAAGGAAATGAATTAGGACTTTCCCTCCCACTCCTTTTCTACTCACATAGTTTAGAACAAAAGCAAAAACCAGTCCCGCGTACTTCCTTGCTAGTCAAAAAAAAAAACAAATCAGTCCCGCGTACTTCCTTGCTATTTAAAAAAAAAAATCAGTCCCGCGTACTTCCTTGCTAGTCAAAAAAAAAAATCAGTCCCGCGTACTTCCTTGCTATTCAAAAGAAAAAAAAAACTGACTGCAAGATTACAATCTCTTTTCAACATTTTTAGTCGTCTGATAGCATATTTTAAGAATGCAACTCTGAGAAGCTTGCCCTACAGGTTCTCATACTAAGCATGCGACAACTCCTCGCTAGATACATACCTAGGACTGGAGACCATTAATGCTTTCAAGCCCAGTGCCATTTTTGCGTATACTGATGGGTCGGCATCGATAGATTCTGGAAGAGCAGGCTCTTTCTCAGTCAAAATCTTTGGACCATGTGGTAGTCTTTGCAGTTTTCATACGGAGGCCATGGCAGTCTGTGACACCTTAAAAGTCATTGACTCTCAATTCGGCAAGGGACATTTTTTAGGGCAACACAGATTGTTGTGGTCACTGACTCAAAACATGTACTACAGGCTTTGCAAAGCCCTGAACCATGGCCCCCCAATATCGACACTGTCATCATGGCCTGACGCAACATAAAGCAACGCTATGTCACCCCTGTAATTATGCAGTGGGTACCGAGTCACATACATTGCAGACTCCTTGGCCCACCATGGAGGGCAAACACCACCCACCGAACAGGCTGCGAGTCTTCATTATGCTCTGGCTATAATTCAAAAAACAGAAACGGAAAAGTGGTTTAAGTGCTGGGACAAGTCTCAAAAAGCCCGTGGAGTCTGATTGCACTTCCCCGTGGTGGAGGCTGTCCAGGCCTGAGCAGGCTATTATAGTACAACACAGGACAGGCCACTGTCCTGTTGGCTCATACTTCTTACGGCTATGGCCAAATTTTGATTCACGGTGCCTCCGCTGAGGGGAAGAAGAGGAAACCGTGTCCCATATTCTTTTTGACTGTCCCAGACTTGCTGATATCCTTCGCGACCTGTATGGTGACATGTATGTTCTACGTAAGACAGCAGGGTTTCTGTCCAGGGCTTTTGCAAGAGAGGATTTGAGCCTCTCCAGCTCTCACTCAAATGGAGTTTAATGATGATGATGAGGAGATACATACCTCCTTTACGGTAGTTACTCTCAACCCCGCGGCGCCTGACCAATAAATAAACCCGTGGACCCCCCCCCCCCAGGAAATAACCAAGAGACCCTTCGTAAGAAATAACCTAATCTTCCTAGGAAATAATCTAGCGATCACTTCCAAGGAAATAATCAAGCGACCCCTCCCTAGGAAATAATCAAGCGATCTCAACCTAGGAAATAATCAAGCGACCCCTCCCTAGGAAATAATCAAGCGATCTCACCCTAGGAAATAACCGCTCGACCCATTTCATTGAGATAACCACGCAACTCTTTTCTATGAAATAACCAAGTGACGTCTACCCAGAAGATCTTTAGAAATTTACGGGATCGACTTTGCAGACATTCATTGCTTTGTTTTATATTGTAGTACCTTTCTAGACAATGGTACATGTGCCTTTTTTTTTTTTGGATGGGGTTGACCTTCCAATGTTATAATATATGAAGAATTAAACAATACTATTTTTAGACAACTCTCATTTAATCCCATGCGAAACAAATATATATTTGTGTCATTTTGAATCAAGGACTCGGCGGCCACTGAGGGAAAAGATAGCAGTTTTTTTGTTGTTGTTTTTTTTTAACTTCTAAAACACAGTAATCATAACTTTAAAGAAAATTATTAATAATTATTTAACATTTCTCATTTCGTGTTTTTTTTAAATTATATCTTGACCTTTTTTCTCTAAATTTATCAGGTAGTCTCAACCAATTAGCGGCTAAGGAATTTAGTTATTACATGTATACTAAAAAAAAATAAACGTTTTTATAAGAAAAAAAAATTCACATGAACGTTTATTAAATTGTACATTGACCACAAGCTTCTTGATTTATCTGGCAATCTCTACCGATTAAAATAATTTTGCTCTTGCTGCCAATTAGTCTGTTTTAAGCCAATTTTAGTGCACCCAACTCTACCGGCAGACACACGTCTTGCACAATAAATTAAAACTTGTCTGGAGCCGCTCCCTTTAGTTCAACAAGTATTAAACACATGAAAACAAACAACAATACCCAGCTTTATGTTTGTTTACACTTTTGTTCAAGCAAACAAAGTCAAGGTTGCAGACCTCTTCTATCCACATCACTCACGACTGCTAAAGTACACTGGCAGACGAGATAACATTAATAACCATGATCCACGAAGAATGTATAAATACGTTTTCCAAGAATTTGTTTGCGAATAAACAGATTCATTTGGGAAAGGGGAGATACATATTTTTCAGAGATAAGGAAGAAATGGCAGAAAAGTGTACCGCGGATCTACTCTATAATGTCTGTTCTAACTATTTTATGTACACAATGAGTTGATTAAAAAAAATGCGCTTTGAGTTGAGAATCCTATCATTTATTTTAAAATTCTACTCTATAATTTCCCCAACAAAGAATGGATGGAAGCCTGGACGTGTGGTGAATGTCGTCTCGATTGATCTGGGTTTGAACTCTAACCGCCGCCATCCCCCGTCGTCCTGCGGGGGTTGTGGCTAGGATGTAATCTTCAAATGAAGCAATATCAGCGACGTGCAAAATAAAATTTCACTTGCGTTCACACTTCAGATTTTCCAAATTTGTTTTAGATCTGTGATTGAACTGTACCCAAGAAATAATAAATTGTGCCAACTGTATAGAATAAAGTCGAGCATTTAATTGTCATTTCAAACAGCCAATTCCGCAATCACCGCTCCGCAACGGACAGACATAACGACAGACAGAAAAGTGAAGTGAAATAAAAGTATGAAAAGGAATGCATTGGATGAAAAAAAAAAAAAGAAATAATGGTCTTGATATAGGAGTGAAGAGAAATAAAATAATTTAAAAAAAAGACTGCAGGAATACGTAGATCTAGGGGGCTCTCGATATTTACTTACCCACACAGATAAAAAAAAACACAACTTTGCCAAGATCCGGGGGGAAAAAGAAAACGGGTTATAGATCTAGCGGAATCATGCTTAAGCGAGGCTTGGTTTATTTTCTGGAAAGAGAAGGCCAGAGACTGCACTTGTGCCACCTTTGCTCTTCTGAAAATGACCTGGAAGTACCTAACACCACTACAGTCATATTTTGTCTACCAGGATAGGCTTTAAAAAAAGACACTAGACTAAATGATCTTGACAAAAAAAAAAAAAGACTCCCCCTCAATAATAATAAGATAAACAGACTAATGAATAAAATAAAGAAACAATAATAGTTCACTGGCGTGGGAGATTCTGATATTTTTGCCCAAAAGCTTGACACTATTTGTTAGGATTGGATCATACATAAGTAATTTTCAATGCAGACGGCATTATGCCTTTCGCACTCAAGCACACACATGAAAGTGAAATAATAATAATACTAATAATGAAAACAGAAACGTGAGAACCTTTGATGTATGTGAATCACTCTAAGTATGAGGGTGCACAATTTTTTTTTTTGGTTGTTTCATGAATATAAAAGTGAACTATTCAACAAGTGGGTCACCCCGTTATTAAAGGCAGCAGACCTCAGACAGGTTGTCTGGCATTTTCATGTCCGCTTACTCAGCATACGCCCCTCCCCTCCCCACTCCTAGTGCCCCCCTCCCCCCCCCATCTCTTTTTCCTCATCACGCCCTCTGCCTGCATCCACACGTCGTAACACCTGGCTTAGGTGTGCTGGCACCGTGCTCCCCCATTCGTCGAGGAGGTGAGTCAAGAAATAACGAATCCCACACACCAAGTTGATTCAATCTGCAAGTCCAAGACTCACCCCATTTACATAGTCAGCGGAATACAACTCCCACAAAAAAAAATGTCCCTTTTCACTGTTTCACACATCCCTAAACAATTTATCCGGGTAGTCTTAAACACTCTTTGTTTATTCCTTTGAAGATATATATAGGGCCTACTTATATTTATAGATAAGCTTACAGTAAAGTATTGGGTCTATCTATCTATCTATCTATCTATCTATCTATCTATCTATCTATCTATCTATCTATCTATCTATCTATCTATCTATCTATCTATCTATCTATCTATCTATCTATCTATCTATCTATCTATCCATCCGTCTTTATATCTATATATTTATCTACCTATCTATTGTAGACACAAAACATTAAAAAAAAACTGGTTTTAACCAATACATGTGACTTTTTTTCTATATATGCAGGGAAGATATTTAAACAACTATGTCAACCACATAACAAATAATTGTATGTCGAAATAGGTCGTAATCATTTCGAAACAATATTAAATGAACCTCGTGTGGAATTGGGGAATTTAAAAAGTTATAGTCATTTATCGTTTTTTTAGCTCTTAGACCTAGTTTAAAATGAATTTAAATAGATAAGTGTGTGTTTTAAGAGATGAACACCTACCTAATATCTAGCCTACTTACACGATTAGACGTGGAATGGGATGCACACAGTTCCAAATTTTATGGCCTCCAAATTATTAAATATAGGTCAGTGAAATTTTGTTTTATTCTTAGAGAGTGAGGTAATTTGAGAAGTTTAGAATTTTTTACCCCTCCCTCTTTATCTGTCTGTCTCTCTCATTTTTCAATCGATACTCATTACATTTACATGACTCTTCATGTACACTAATAATAGAACATCAACACTACTGTTCGATTCTCAAACTGTGTTGTATAAAATAATTGTGTGTGTGTGTGTGTGGGGGGGGGGTACGTAATTTTTTGTTGTTGTTGTTTTGGTGGCGTCACTAGTAAAAGTTTGAGAAACACTGCAGCATACTTAGCTGAACTAGATCTAAAGTTGTGGGCGAGCCTCGACCAGGTATCAAACGAAAGGCATTAATGCAAGATCAAAAGTCTATACCTATAATAATAATAATAATTATCTTTATTATCCATGAAGAAATTTGTCTTACAGTTTGTGCATAAAAAAAACAACAAGAATTCACAAACAGAAATAAAATCTATTATAAGAAAACATCAATAAATAGACATACACATTATTACACATAATTTCTCGGTACCTGTAACTTCAGTGCTATTTTTCTTTTTGTCTATCATAAAAGTGCATAGATTGTTTCATCTTAAAAACATATTTTGATCACGCATATATGGGTGATATGCATGAAAGAGACCAAATTTTATATTGATATGTGATGTATAAAATGGTTTGTTTTTCACACCTTAGCACTGCCAACGCGATAGGGCACCTTAAAGTTAATCATCACAACTGCTTGCACTAAGGCGTTTTCCTAAAACATGTTTTGGGTCTGGATGGGTGTGCGTGCATGTTATGTAAATTAGGAGTTTCTACGTTTTGTGTCATTTGAACAACTTACCATTAAACCACCTAAAGTCCTAAAAAATGCAAAATGCACTGGGTGAGGTGAATGAGAGGCTAGACCACTTGTCTGCTGGATCGAAGGTCCTGGGTTCAATAAGGTTATGCTAAATACAAAACTTTCAACGGTTTTGAAGATGTCTTTATAAAATAACCAGCTCTAATAAGTACATAAGATCTGTTATTACGATTTAGTAGGAGTAAACATAACTAGTCATTGTACTGTCTATACTACACCTTAGTTGGCAATGAGCAACATATGCAGGTAAACCTTCTTGTAGATCATTTCGTCTGAAAGGAATTTTTTTGTTTTTAATTATCACAAAAAATGAATGCGTGTTTAAAAACATTCACTGTTCGACTTACGATTCATGTGTTTCTTTGTTTTTTTTTTCAGCAACGTAGTTCTCAAAATGAAAGAGAGGAGACCCCAAGAGAATGTGGTGGCTGCACGGTAGTCGGAGGATGTAAATGCATAGGTGAAAAAGGAAGCAGGGTAAGATGATGGATAGTATACTTCTTTTCGTTCGTTTGGCTCTAAACAAGCAAAATAAACAACAAGCAAAATGAACAACAAGCAAAATAAACAACATGCAAACACTAAAAATACTTTAAAAAAAAAAAAAGGCTTGTATAAGGGAAAACTGTACATTTACAGCCATATCTATCAGTACTTTAAGATTTATTTCCCTTAATCAATATCAAACTAAAATCAATTAATTACCACTAATTAATTAATTGGCTAATTTTTTATTGATTCACTTTTTCTTAGGGACAATAATAATTGTGCAAAGTCTCAACTTGATACGAAAGTGGTAATTGGGAAAAATAAGTGTATCAAACTTGTACCAGACAGACAGACAGACATTAGGAGTGAGATGATAGAAGCTTTGTATAAAACAAATAGCATTGTTCTTGCAAGCTTGAGAGATAATTTCAAATAGTTCAATCTCACATGTAGGCGTTTGCAAAATGTCAAACATAATTAAATTTAAAGTCAAACAAATCCACTCGAGTGAAATAAATTGTACTTTTATTCACTACAATATACAAAAAAAATGTCAAATATGTAGTAACGTAGGCCTATATCGTCATCGAAAATATGCATTCTAATACAAGATACTATCATGCTTAAACTTCATACTTCTGCAAGTTTCAAAAACTTAAATCCTTCTTGCTATATCCAGCATTAAAATGTCTACTTGTATGTCTTTCGACTTAAATATGAGTTCTATCTAGATATAGTCTAGACCTTCCTTTCACCTATCTACACTGGCTTTATCTGTCAAGATATCAATCTTTATTTTGGCAAGGAATATAAAAGCTGGATCTTGTCCAATGTTTTCTGAAAGAAATCGCAGCTTTTGACCGAAGGCATTGTCATGTCTTTGTTTCCAAAAGATTTGCTGGAGATAGTGTTTCTTTACGTGGCTATAAAGGACACATATTGTTGCATCTGACGAAATTGAAGCAGTCATCTGCTAGGGTTTTCCCGAAATCACTATTGGAAGTCAGTTGCTGTCAACATAGTAAAACTTAACTGATGCTTAAGCTGGTCTGTAGGTGCTTCTGTTGCACTTTTCTCTTTACCCTATGCTGCATAGATGTGGAAAGTGATGTGCCACGTTAAAATGTGACTGTTAGCAATCATTTGTAAGAAATATAATTCACAGGAAGAGAATACCTGTGCAGGAATCTGACTTGAGATTTATATTGAGTCCACAAGCTTTGTCCCTGTGAATTCCCCCGCCATTGTCTGAGCTGTAGATATTATTAATACAATGATTGTGTATTGTGAATTTTGCCAACTGCAGACCAATGCGTGCAAGTTAAACCTTATCGTCTGGATAGAGAATTTATCAGACGATAATCTCTTTCAACTCTTAGTAGTCATGCATGGAATCTTTCTAATGAGCTTGCACAATCATGTCTTCTAATTTTACAGTCCAGCTAATTTCCACATAAGACAGTGTGCAAAATGCTTATGTGTGTCCATTTATTGGACTCCTTACTGTAAACAAATAAACTATTGAGACAAATGCGGAAATACCCGCTAAAAGCGAGTTCAAAAAAGCCAAATATTATTTTAAGATGAGTAATTTTAAAATTATTGCGGTCAAATCAGAGTTTTTAGTGTGACAAATTAGCTAGTTTTTTTCCCCAAAGATATACATAAATTGTCAAAATTCTAGGAAAATCGTTAGAGCAGTTTTCGAAATTCTTGTCTTCCCAGTTTGTACCCATGAAAAGTTTGAAAGCTAATAAGTGGAATTGCAACAATCCTCTTTAAAAAAATGTTAACGAAATGTCAGCTAGATCCAGGGAGTTAGATTTTTTTTGTCAGTCTGAATTCTCGTCATTGAAATGTGACATGATTGCTTATTAGCTTCACCTTCACCTAACTGTTCGTCTCTTAAACCGTTGGGGCACCATACAAGAACCGTCAACCGTCATTCTCCATTCCTCTCTGTGCTTTGCCTTGGAAAGAATTTTATTCACTGACAGGTCTGTCCATTCTTTGACGATGTCTTCCCATCACTTTCTCTTCCTCTTCTTCTTCTTCCTGGTACTGTTCCCTGAAAGAAGGTCTTTGCGAGCCCTTACGTTTTCTGACAGTAGTTAGCAGGGCATCCTGGTTTCCAATTGCTGTATTAATCCTGTTTCATCTCTTCATTTGTGATGTTATCTTTGTAAGTATTATTACAACATTAATAATTAAAACAATAATTAAAATGTTAATAAATAATAATAAGCCCGAATGGATGATCACAACAGAAATTTGAAGCATTCGTGAAAATTAATGTATTTAAATTGATTCTTATTGCAAGTTAGAGGACGAAACTTACCTTGTATTTCTGTTTTAAAAAAATTAAAACCGCACTCAAAATGCTTTAAACTTTGGCCTGATACTATAAGACATGTCTGGCCTATTTCTCTGTGAAAAAAAAGGAAACACACAGACTCGTCTACCTTTTACATTTTCACCCCCCCCCCTCCGCATTCCCACGTCCAATGATTTATTTATGGTTCAAACTAGAAGTACTCTTTTTTTCGTTTGCCTATGTTAACTCATTTTGTTTTCTTCCCAGGGTGTACCTGGATCAATAGGCCCTTCTGGACCACAGGGCCATACCGGCTTCGTAGGACCCGAAGGTCTACCTGGACCTAAAGGAGAAAAAGGCGATCATGGACCAACAGGCCCACAAGGCGAACCAGGTGATAGGGTAAGTGCTACTTATTATAATTTTCAATTCTGGAAGAGCTGTCCTCAACAATTTTCTTCCTTAAAAGATTGGTCAAGTATTTAATCTACCACACACTAACGCCGATATGGCATATTTTAGGCTATATTAAACCTTTAACTTTCCTTTTAACAAAAAGACAGAGACTAGTTTTCCCTTTTCAAATTGTAAGAGTTAATATTTATAGTTCACATCTGATTGAAAGCGTATTTTATTTTCAATCTAATCTTTGTAAAGGTAAGTGCTACAATTAATCTCCCTAATTAAAATGACTACGTAGGTTAAAGTAAGCCTATTGATAAAGTTTCTCTTATATAATCGGGCAAGAACTGTTCTTTATCTTTCACGTTTATAAGGGTAAGTGTTGTTACTTATGTAGCTTATTTATTAGAGTAAGTTCTGCCTTTATTTTTCTTATTTGACAGGGTAAGTGTTCTTATTATTCTCTTATTAAACAATTTATATATTACTATATCTTTCTCTTGTTTAATCGGATTGAGGGTGCCGTTTATCTTTCTCATTAAAGTCTTTGTCATTTGATCCTCAAATTGTCGTTTCTAATCTACCTAATCAAACTGACCCTCTCCAGTCTCATTATTCACTGTGAGTGGACGTTTAAAGGGGCCGGACAGCAGCGCGTCACAGCAGGGCCGGCCTTAGGCATAAGCAAACTAGGCAGCCACCTGGGGGCATCCGATTGGTGGGGGGTGGGGGGCATCGCACAGGACTCAATTTTTTTTTATAGATAAAATTGCGAAACATGGATCACATCTCAAGCGTAGCAGGACTCTATGGCTCTATGTCTACTAGCCTCGTTCTCAACATAGCAGGACTCTATGGCTCTATATCTACTAGCCTCGTTCTCAACATAGCAGGACTCTATAGCTCTATGTCTGCTAGCCTCGTTCTCAACATAGCAGGACTCTATGGCTCTATGTCTACTAGCCTCGTTCTCAACATAGCAGAACTCTATGGCTCTATGTCTACTAGCCTCGTTCTCAACATAGCGGAACTCTATGGCTCTATGTCTGCTAGCCTCGTTCTCAACATAGCAGAACTCTATGGCTCTATGTCTACTAGCCTCGTTCTCAACATAGCAGAACTCTATGGCTCTATGTCTACTAGCCTCGTTCTCAACATAGCAGAACTCTATGGCTCTATGTCTACTAGCCTCGTTCTCAACATAGCAGAACTCTATGGCTCTATGTCTACTAGCCTTGCTCTAAGTCTCTACAAGACCTCTTCACGAATGTTTAGATCTACTTGTTAGACTAATATGTTAGAAGACTATTGTTTCTTATTTTGGTGAAATGTCGAAACATCCGGTGCCGGTGATCATGAATCGTGTATGAAGCACATTTGTGCTATCGGCGCTGTATGAATTTAACTTATTTCTTAGATACAGGAAGGTTTTTAAATCATTGCCTATTTGTCGGTCATAATTTATTGTTGTTTTTTTTGGCCCGCGTGATATTTGTGGCCTTTGCCTAGTAAGATTATTCAACACTAAATTATATCACATCATCTTCAATTCGTTTGTGGTTTTGAAAAAGAGCATTATTTCAGTCATCACAATATAAGAATTTGTTTCAATCATCAAACATAAACTGTACTAACATACGTGGGACAGTTACTCTATTTATATCAGTTTTAAACATCATTATATTATATAATATAGACTTTAATAGTTTAAAAAGACAATGAATTATTAATAATGTTTCGTTGATACATATTCTACTTTATAATTACCATCTTTCAAACTGACCATTTATATATTAACTTTAAAATCGTCTATTTTTTTTATTTAAAATGCATACTATTTAGTGTACATGATGGTAATTGCACTCAGTCGCAGATTCGAAAAGCCCTGAGCATCTAGATCTAGTGCAAACCAAATGATCTTTGTGTTTATAAATTCCCTAATATAAATGGAAATAAACAAAGCATCATGTTAATTTACAAATACACACATTGTTCAACCACCTCAGGATGAACGAACTACATTAGCCTACTTCCCTTCAGTCAAGGGAAATACTTCATATAAACATTACATCACATAACATCATCCTTCTTTCTTTAAAAATACATCATGCACACATTGTGTAAAATAAATTTACATATTAACATCTCACCCTTTTTTATATATATAAAAACCCCACAACTAAACTCCTATTGGACAGAAAGTCACCGTACTTAGGCTAAAACAGTAAGGAGTATCCATCTGAAAAGTTTTTCCGTGGGCTGTTTAGTGTTAGCGCAGCTCCCAATTATCACCATAGATCGTTTAATTGTGAAACATATCTTTAACCCAAAAATGCTTAGGATATTAATTGTTCACTATTTAAGTTTTGTCGCGTTTACCTACCCTTGGCTGTAACAATTAAGAACTTTTAACACCTCTGCCCATTTATTTGTAATTGGTTTTGATATTTACTTTACATTCTCTTCTCATCAACTTCAAATTAGTTTTAACACTTTAGCCTTTGATGTTTTGAGTGGTAGTATAAAGATCGCAACGCCAGCGCCAGTAAATGTTATCATTATTACCACATTTATAATCATGATTTCCTTTTTTACTTTGACATAGACATAAAAGCGAAATTTACCTCGACACGAGAGAGCTTGCGCAAGGTGAACATATTGTGCTAAAAAAAAATTAGAAATAGCATTCTTGTTTCTTTTTCCTTGTTGTGACAACATTTTTTTTTAATGTAGATATTTTATATTGTCAGAAAACTAGACCAATGTCGTGTAGCTGCTGTGTACACATATAAATAAACTAATAACTTTTTTTTTCAATTAAATAAATTCCTCTATAAAAATGGACTATTCTCTTGAAATACGCAATTCTTCGTATCTTCTTATCTTAAAACCTCTTACAGACGTTACTTCAAATTCTTAAATTTTTTATCCCCATTAGATAATCAAAGTTTTTTTTAAAGTGCCGAGACTCAAACATATTTATTTCGATAATAAATAACTTCATCCATTCTCACAATCACTTTAAATAGTGACGTGTACACAGTAGGCCTATAGATCTGTATTACACTCAAACAATCCAGTAGTTAAAGAGTTAACGCCTACTATGTATTTAATATGTATATAGGTCTGTGGAATAAAAGCTGCTTGAGTTTTCAATAAGCGATACAAACATTTATTGCCAACTTTACTGAATACTTTTTAATGACAAATGTAGGCAGTCATCCTGTTGAGTATAAATTTTCTACCCCATCCATCTCCCCCCCCCCCATTTATTTTATACCTTTGCTGACGCAATTTTCTCACAGTTTCTTCTTACCCGTTCTTTCACCCACCTAACCCCCCCCCTTTCACCTAAATATTCCTTTACTCTTCCTGAACCACATTCGCGTGCGAGACTACCTAAGGGAACTGAATACAGATGTTCTGTAAAGAGGTCGCAGAATCAAAGTCTCCCCCGTCTACGACCGTACGCCTAAACATATGTTCAGCTGGAGACAATGAGTGCAAGAACTCAGCCACTAACTTACAGGGCAGAAAACTTGATAGCAAAGAAATGTTTTCTTTCCCTTTAAAATTCTCTTTTTGACCCTATCATGTCACATTTTTGTGTATGGAAATATATGCTGACATCAAATATTGTGTAGGTGAACGATATTCGAAAAATAAATCTAGCCATTCCAGGAAATAAAAAAAAAATTCAAAGAAATCTAAATGAAAAGAAAGTAGAAATTTTAAAAGTTTCCCAAGTAAACAAAATGTGTGAGATAGAGAAATAGATAGATAGCTAGATAGATAGATAGATAGATAGATAAATAGATAGATAGATAGATAGATAGATAGATAGATAGATAGATAGATAGATAGATAGATAGATAGATAGATAGATAGATAGATAGATACATAGATAGATAGATAGATAGATAAATAGATAGATAGATAGATAGATAGATAGATAGATAGATAGATAGATAGATAGATAGATAGATAGATAGATAGATAGATAGATAGATAGATAGATAGATAGATAGATAGATAGATAGATAGATAGATAGATGAGAGAGAAGGCAGAGAGAACTTGAGAGTAACATAATTTAAAATGAGTCTAAGATAAAAGGAAAATAAAAAGGAGAGGGATAGAGAAAGATCAGGGGGGAGGGAGTGAGAGAAAGTATGCACATAGATAGTGGAGAAAGATTTAGTTGGCAGAGGGAAAAACCAGGAGCCGACATGACGAGAACCACCTGGCTAGTGAAAAGAGTGTCTGAAATTTCCCCCACTGACCCCGTAATGACCAAATGAACTTGGTAGATATGTTACTATGTAGACTTCATTATCAAATAGGTTCTTGAACTTTCTCAACAGTAAAGCGGTAATAGTAGGCACTATGAAGGAAACAATTTGCTTGCTTTAACTAACTAATAAACATTATCCATCTTCCCAATGCTTCTAATATTAACTCTGATGAATATTGATGTAAAAAAAATTAAAAGATAATCTACAGATCTATCTATCTATCTATCTATCTATCTATCTATCTATCTATCTATCTATCTATCTATCTATCTATCTATCTATCTATCTATCTATCTATCTATCTAACTCTCTCCCTCTTTCTCTCTATCTGTGTGTCTGTCCATCTCTCTATCTATCTCACAGTGTGTGTAAGACACATTGTTGTGTAAGTGTGCATATGCGTGAGAGTGTGTATGTATAAGAGAGTTTTTTTATTTCACACGCATGTAAAAACAGATTCATGTAGAAATACAGGCAACCTAACTAAAGGCTTGAATTTCAGCAGAGAGAAGACATTCGGACCCTTTCTTTTTATATTATTATTATTATTATTAAACCTACCCATACTTTGACGACGTTATTGTAAAGCACTCACATTCTGATATCTACCTCAGTCTACCTGACAAACGCAACTAAGATCATAGTTTTATTACTTACAAAAAAAAAAAAAAAAGAAAAATGGAAAAATATTTCAACTGATGGGCTAACTGGCCGTGAATCATAACCCTTGGGCTACCATTCAAATATGTGTGCTTCCAGGGGCCGCCCTGTTTCTAAATCTGTACCAGGCTTTTTTTTTTATGTTCTCATCCAGCGATTACGTTAGCTTTCTTATCTCTCTTCTTTCAACACTAGCAGGGTACCGAGTTAGTGGTGTAGTGGAACACAGAAGTGGTGGCTGTCTTGAAGTGTGCTCTTCAGGCCTCGTCAGGCTTACATATATTGTTTCGTTAAGATAAAATGAAAATAGATAAATGCAATGTAAGCAGAATTATGTTTTTAAAGAAACAGAAAGAAAATAAAATGAGCTGAGAACAACCATTATGTTTTTTAAAATTCTTAAAAATAAGAAAAGATGAATTTTTAATTTTTTAATTGTAGACGAGTACACACTCGCATAATAGGCCTACATAAGCTCAATATAACTAATTAAAATAAATAATTTAAATATCTTATCTTATCTTATATAATACAGACGTTACTTCAAAAAAGAAGATGATTCCAATACAAATGACCGTTAATTCCCATGTACTTTACTTCAACAAGATGGCGTAAATAGTGGAGCCTCGGCCACAATAAGTTAGAGTATTAACACTCCTTTTCCTTCCTTACATAGGCCCAAACCCCTTTGTTTTGGCTAGACGTCTAATCCCTGAGATTTATTTGTTGTTGTTGACACCATCTTTAAAAATGTGATTAATTAAGTTCAGCATACATTTTTTTGTTACAACTGCTGATAATTCCGTCGAACGTTTCTAAGAAAATAAATAAATATAGGTCATAAATAAAGAACCACAACCTCTGTTATATACTAGCATCACACCATATTTTATGTCAATGCATCACACCCATTCACGCTTTGACTATTATTATTGTTGTTATTTGTATTTGATGATTACTCCTATCAATACGGTAGGTTATAATAATAATAATAATAATAATACTAACAAGCCTGTCACATCTGCCACATCACCAGAAAATTTCTCAGTGAACACTGTTAAAGGGAGACTACAATGAATTTTGTTTCTCTCCATCGTAGCTCGACCCTGGCAAAATGAATAGTAGTCCGTTTTTTACATAATAAAAACAGTAATAATAATAAACATCGTGAAAGCTCTTATGTAAACTCAACATTATTCACAAACGGAAGTTCTCTGGCTGGAAAAAAGTCTTCTGATTATGTAATTTAAGCACATGGTACAATTTGGTGCTGCGTTAGTAGGCCATATATTTCTTTGTTCTATAAAAACGTTTTCTGATATATATATATAACTTTAAATTATATATTTAAAAAGAATGAATTTTGTTTTCTTGTGTATCTGTATTTTAGGAAGATTAGACACTAAATATAGAAACAAAGAAATGAATCTATCAAGATCTTTTTTGTTGTAGAGTCATAACTATGGTTGTCTTAGTAATCTTACGGGTATGAAGCGATGACATTTTATCAAATAAATCGAATTGGTTTTGAAATCAAATTGACTTAAAGTGTTTATTGGCCAGTAAACAAAGGGGGGGGGGTCAAGAGTCAGTGTGTGTGTGGGGGGGGGGGGGAGTGATGTCCTTCTAGTATCATATCACGGGGTGCCGAAACTTTATTTAAAAAATTGTCGCGTTTCGGTGAGTTTTATTATTTATTTATTTATTATAATAATTATTATTATTTTGTTAATGGGCAGGGTATTTTAGGATAGCTTTAAAAATGTTCCGCTTCATATGCTAGGGCAAATTCGTAAAAGTGCTCCTTCTTCCAGTGTTCCATTAGAGCATGCCCTGAGCATGGAGTGGGCTGCCTGAATCAGAGTCGACTTTAGCAGTGCGCGGGGCCCAGTGCGAGTGTCATATCAGGCCCACGATTACGATGGGCTGACCTTGACCAAAGATTCTCTTTATCGCGGGGCCTCTACCATAATATCAAAAGTTCAGTCACCCAAATCTCTGGTTTTGGTGTAATGGTCAAATCGGAACTCCCCTCCCCCCTTTTTTTTTCCAAGTCCAACAAACGCCTGGTGGTTATGTCACCCTATTTAAAATGGTTTTGTCGGTCAGTGTCAATAAATACAGTAGGCCAGCAGACTGTAATAGTATTATTCATTTTGGCGCTTTTATTATTTTTTTTTTGTAGCTCGTGTGCGGGTTAAAAAATAAACACAAGATTTCGGCTGGCGGAAATGCCTTGTTTATAACCCGCTGTGTCGAGCACCCAGGCTTCGTATTTCTTGATGCAGTCAGCAGAATCAGACGTCTAGCCCTGGTGAGCACTCCTTGCACACATTTGCGCCCTCTCTTCCCCTCCGCCCCTTACCTCCATACTTTTACCTACCCGATTCCCATCCCCTCTTAGTCTTTCCCAGGTCACACAGCTCACTCGCGTTCGCAACTTCATTCCACCGCTCTGCACCCACTCCCTTCCATGAGCACAATATTTAAATCAAGCTCTAAATCTAATTTAAACTCCCCCCCCCACACCCCCGGGACACCTCTTTTAAATTCCCTCCCTCCCCGCACACGTCTGTCTATACTTATATCGAAAGCGATCGTTCGTGTTCTACACGTGTGTATTATTTTAACACTGCTCAAAGATGTTCTAAAGTTTCCTCGCCTGTTCTATTGTGGGGCTATGTCCTACACACTACTGACCGTGTATTATGTCTTTACATACGTCTTCCTATCATGTGTATTGACTTAATGGAGTTTAAGAATCTCGAATTAATACGAAAATAACTCGGATAATACTTGGATTCACCCTCAGACGTAACAATCTTTTTGTAAGGAACGACTGTAGTGTACAAGTGACTGTAATGTACAAGTGTACAAGAGACTGTAATGTACAAGAGACGTAATATACAAAGAACAGCAATATACCAGAGACTGTAATATACAAGAGACTGTAATATACCAGAGACTGTAATATACAAGAGACTGTAATATACAAGAGACTGTAATATACAAGAGACTGTAGTATACAAGAGACTGTAGTATACAAGAAACGGTTAGAGACCAATCTTCATAGTAGGCCTCAACACTGTACTGCGGCGTCACAACTTGTGGGCAGTGGAGATCAATAACTCGTTACCCCGTCGTACAGACCTGTGAAGTAGCAACTAGCTAGTTTAAAGTCTAAACTAAACAATATCAATGATACCGTATTGAAAGAGCAATGTTGCAAGCTAAATAATAAAAAGACTACGAAGAAAGTTTTATATGCGTCCCCCACCGGTAGCTGGTAGGGTATGAACGTAGGACCATCGAAAAGTCCGAACGACAGTTCCACTTATTCCCTAGTGTTAATGGAGCATGAAATGGGTTGCCTGAGTCAGCCAGTAAAACCAATGACTTGGCAGAATTTAAGTCTTTGATTAACATGCATGACTATATTGACCTAGGGACACGGTTATGAAGTTATCATCTTCTTTTCTGAAGTAACGTCTGTATTTTATAAGATAAGATAAGACCAGCGTGCATTCGCACAAATGATAAGTAATCAGAAATAAATATGAAGATAATTAGTCGTAACTATATTCCTAATAATTACTTAAATAATATTCATATATTAATCACCTGGCTACGATGCTACATGACAACAATGACAAGGCCCACTGGCTATGACATCAACAACTTCAACGAATCCACAATTTGTAGGCCTTCAAAAGATTTGTCTCGGTAGCAGACACTGTATCAACTGTCAATGAACATCCATCATGGTAGCAGCATTCAAGGACTTTCATTAACTTCTGACCAACAAAACTGACAAAAAAGGCCGACAACAATGTCCAGGATAATACCAGCACCCACAGTATCATCAACTCAACGGTGAAATATTTAGCGCCAACACTGAAACCCTATAGAAATATATAACAGAGACTTTAATGGCTGATCTAAAACTACAAATACGAACGAATCCGCATAAAGAATATCATTACAATATAAAATAAAACTCATCCTAAATATGGGTCAGAGTCCTACCAAGACTAGATCCAAGGCAATATGGCTAAGGCTGTCCAGTAGTTTCAAACCAAGAATTATTCAGGACCACAAAAAGTACAGCTTGTCTATCAAGTACAAGATGGCGAAGTGGAACCCAAGGTAATAGTAGCCATTAGACGTCACATCAAATAATGGTAACGCCAGAAAGACAAAACACATACACAAAAATCTGATTATTTGAAGTCCTTTGGAGACCAAAATAGTCTCCGGTGTACACGAATCGCTCGCCCCTCCACAAACAACGGTGTGATGAACTGTGAGTAATGTGTAATAGGGGGCCTATACAAATACAATGTATATCTTAGTCTTTATAAACGAACACGTTTTGTTCTCTTTTAGCAGCAAATTTACCAGAAAATACACAATTAATATATTTATAAAGTTAACGGCCGGATTGCTGGCACTACGATTTCTTATTATGACGCTAGATCTATATGAGCTTAGCAACTTTTAGATTTTTTTTTTGTCCGGAACATAAAAAAAAATAGATTCTGCTTCTTCTATATCTAGCAGAGAACTTTAACCTAAGCGCTCAAGTCAACAAGGGAATCGAAAATTTCTTTTAAAACCTGATGCTCAAATACCACTAACTAAACTAATTAGCCTTTTACCTTTCCGCAGACTCATCTCAGTATTTCGATCCCGGATTATCGCTGAGCTCCTGTTTAGACGAATTCCAAGAATTCTTTCCTTCAAGATTCTAACATGATGCTCGCCTAATTTCGGCAAAATCTAGTAGTTACACCGTATTCTTTTTTTTTAAATGCTCCAGATAAAGTTTAGTCATATTATTTCAGAATGAAAACAAAAGAGGACTTTATGCAAACTATCAAAGTAGAATTAGCTGTACTTGTAATGGGGTAATGATTTCTGGTTCTATTTTTCGGAAGGTGGCAGGATTTTGAAATGTAGATCCAATATATTCACTTTCACATATCCCTTAGTCAGTTGGACCGTTGTGGCACTGTACTAGAATTGTCGACCGTCTTTCTCCATTCCATGCTAAGGCTGTCTTTTGAGTTGGATAGAACTTCTTGCAATGGCAGACCCGTCCATTCTTTTATATTGCCTTCCCAGCGCTTTCTCTGTCTGCCTGTTCTTCTTTTTCCTGGTACTGTTCCCTGAAGGAAGGCCTTTGCGAGCTCCGAAGATCTTGTAATATGTCCATAGAGTTTTTGCTTGTGTTTTTTACAATAGTTAGCAGGTCATCGTGAGATCCAATCGTTGTAGTAACCTTGTCTCTAATCTCTTGGTTAGTGATGCGGTCTTTAAATTTGTTCCTAGGAGGATCCTTATGTATCATCTTAATTCCATTGATAGGATCCTCCTCTCTAGCTCTGCAGTCAGCGTCCAAAAACTCGCAAGCACATTAATATCACAGTGGCTCCATTAATATCACAGTGGCCCCATTAATATCACAGTGGCCCCATTAATATCACAGTGGCCCCATTAATATCACAGTGGCCCCATTAATATCACAGTGGCCCCATCAATATCACAGTGCTGGTTATTTTGAGAGTGGCGCTGTTTCTTCTATATTTTTATTGTCTCGCGGTACAGTGGAGTAGCAGGGTACCCTGCTCGTATAGTGCGAGGTATGATTATGACCCCTTCCTCCAAAGTTGAATGTGACAATATGTCTATTCCTTTACAATACTACTAATAATAATTATAATCACTAGAAAATTCGTAAGTGGAAACTGATAAAGGGACTACGATGAATTTTGTTTCCCTTTCACGAAACTCGACCCTGGCAGCGCCTGAGAATGGATACTTGTTCGTTTCTAACATAATAATAATAATAATTTTAGATAAATGAAATCCAATATCAGTGTATGTAAAATTAATAAATTATGTAGCCTACATTATTTTAAAACAATAACTGGTTGTTTGGAGAGCTATATTAAATTATTTCCCTTCCGCATCAATGCTAAGGAGCTATGTTCTAACTAGCTATACAAGCCCGAGCAAGCGCCGCCTGGGGGCATATAATCAGATCTAATAAATTATAAGAGTGGCCCAGTTAGATCTATCTCTTTAGACCAAACAATTTACTCATTTTATCGGCCATCTTGCTTAGCTGGCATAAAGGCGGACAGCCATAGATTTAAGACATGGGAGGGCGGTGACTGGGTGAGTTTTTTTTTTCCAGGCAAGAATTTTTTTTTTTGCCGCATGGTCTAAAAATATCTTAAGATAAACGAATCCTTCTTTTAAGTTGGTTTGGTCTGGCGGAGTGTAAGCATACTGCATGCTTATATTAAGAATGGATTTTTAGGGCACTGATATTTAATCTCTAATGTGCAAATTTTCAATAAGCCTTTGTAGGTTAGGTTACTGTATTAAACTAGCGTAATCGATACTTTAAGACATGGTAATAATTACTTTGCTAGTTCCATAATGTATAGTTTTATGCTTCGTTTATTAAAAGGTAGTTTTTGATGTTAACAGATAACTAAATTTAGTTTATGTAGTGAATGTATACTCCACAAGGTCAATGTCTTCAATAATTTCCATTGTTAATGTTTGTGTTAAAATGGGTTATAAGCACCATGTTTATCGCGACAGGCTTAACAAAAGCACCGAAAAGCGTATGTGGCCTGGTGGAGTAGTATGCACTATGGATTGTGGTTCGATGGTCTAAGTGGTTCCGGGTTCGAACCCTGTCTGCAGCCATCCCCCCGTCATCCAGTTGGAGGTTTGGGTTAGGATGTAATTATCTTAAAAATCTAAAGGAATATCCGAAACACACACACGCACACACACACACACACACACATATATATATATATATATATATTATTACTATGGCATGAGAGGGGGGGGATAGAGGATGTGAAACGGAAAATAGATAAATTCTAGTTTAGGAGAAAACATATACCTATCTACCATTAATCAACTAGAAAGTATAGATATCTTTATAAACAATCCCAATAAAAGGTAGAAAATGAAGACCTTATGGTGTTTGGACGATGATCGAAATTATTAATTAAAAAATATCATATCCTTTGTTAATGTTACTTTTTTTTTATTACATACATTTTTATCCTTTCCATTCATTCTAGTGAACAGATATAAACAGATACTCACAAATACTTGAAAATGAACAGGTTCTGAACGGTTCAATGGACCTCATTCACCAATCGTAAACAAACAACATTTAGCCACATGATAATATTGATAAAACAACGAAAAGAAACTGTCACGTGACAGCCTGTGTGTGTTACGTAATTTGTATAGAAGAGATGGAGAATCACGTGGCTAAATGTTTGTTTACGATTGGTGAATGAGGTCCATTATGGAGAGCGAAATGTGCTCCTCCTCTGATCGATTCAGTGTTGTTTCGAAAGCTCTTAGGTTTGTACGAAATCATATCATAATCATTGCGCAATTTGAAGCGATTTAAAGCAGCCGGAACAAAGCCTAAGCTATCGTCAATGGTGAGACCCGCTGGCTTAACGCGGTAAATAAGGTATATCTATATCCTAATAAAGGGACTGTGCAAACTTAAATTAAACATAAACAATCTCAGGCCTCGTTCTACTAGAGATCAGACGCCGTGCAATTAGGCAACAGACGTCGTTCTGTTCTTCTGACCTTTGTTCTGCAAGGCATCATACGTAGTTCTACAAGACATCATACGTGATTCTATAGGCATCAGATGTTTCTCAAGACAGGTAACGCAAGGCATCAGACGTCGTTCTTCAAGACATCATACGTGATTCTATAGGCATCAGATGTTTCTCAAGACAGGTAACGCAAGGCATCAGACGTCGTTCTTCAAAAGCTCAGATGTTGTTCTTCAGACATTGTTCTAGAAGGCATCAGACGTCATTCTACAAGGCATCAGACGATGTTCTACAAAGATCAAACGTCATTCTTTAATGTATCAGACGTTATTATATAAGATATCAGGCGTAGTGTTGTTCTACAATGTATCCGATGAAATTAGATAAGGCATAAAATGTTGTTTTGCATTGTCCCAGACGTCATTCGACAAGGCATCAAACGTCATTCTAAAGGCATCAGACATGGTTTCACAAGACTAACAAGCTTTGTACTTCAAGGCATTAGACGTCATTCTACAATGTATCAGACGTCATTCTATAGGCATCAGACAATGTTCTACAAGGATCAGACGTCCAACTTTAAGTTATCATACTTTATTTTGTAAGATATCAGCCGTTGTGTAGTTCTACTAGGCATCAGGCATAAGACACCAGACATCGTTCTAATAGATATCAGACGCCATTCAATGAGGCATGAAACGTTGTTCTACAAGGGATCAAACGCCTCTCTGTAAAGGGATCAGACATCCTTTAATAAAGCCTCAGATGTTGTTTTATATCCAGACGTCATTCTCTAAGTTATCAGACGTCTTTCTATAAGATATCATTCGATGAGTCATCAAACATTGCTCCCTCTATAAGGTATCAGGAATCATTCTACAACACATCATTCGTTGTTCTACAAGACATCAGACGTTGTTCTACAAGAAATCAAACATTGTCCTACAAGAAATCAAACATTGTCCTACAAGACATCCGACGTTGTCCTACAAGACATCGGACGATGTCCTACAAGACATCAGACGTTGTTCTACAAGACATCGGACGATGTCCTACAAGACATTAGACGTTGTTCTACAAGAAAACAAACATAGTCCTACAAGAAATCAAACATTGTCCTACAAGACATCCGACGTTGTCCTTCAAGACATCGGACGATGTCCTACAAGACATCAGACGTTGTCCTACAAGACATCAGACGTTGTCCTACAAGACATCCGACGTTATCTTACAAGACATCAGACGTTGTCCTACAAGAAATCGGACTATGTCCTACAAGACATCAGACGTTGTTCTACAAAACATCAGACGTTGTTCTATAAGGGATTAGTTAGTGTACTACATGCATTTCCTTGTGTTAACGCCATCATCTGGTCTCACATTTAGTGGGCTTATCTCCTTTGCATACGTATGTTTATAGACCTGTTTACTCACTTCAGCAGTTCAGGTCACAGATTGTGTTTGCTCTTTCTTTCCACGCCCTCTGATGGAATAAACAGACGCTTCTTACCATCGCTATCTTGCTTTGATTTGTTTCTTGATGTTAAAGAAAGAAAAAAAAAGTTCAAAAATACATTACATCACCCTTTTTACTTTGGGTTTAATAACGAAGCTCTGCGGGCATATGATTGTAAAGTGAGCTAAAGCGAGACCAATCCTTATAGAAGGCCTGAACACTGACTTGCAACGTCACAGCCTGTGGGCAGTTTAACCCTTTAGACCAATAGCTCGTCGCCACTTTTCAGTGGTAATAGGCCTTCTATAATGAATGGTCTTGGCTGAAGACAGTTTGACACAAATTAAAAAAAACATATTTGCAACTATTTTTTTTTTCTTTGCATGAATTTGTCACCCCTGAAATTATTTCAATATGATAACGTTTTAGTTCCTTTAGATAATCGAACACCTTATTTCTCCCACACCCATTCTTTGATTAGATGGATCTTTAAACAATTATTTATTGTACGTAACAAAACATGAATCAATGAGGCTAACCATGGGCTAACAAATTAATTAATTATTTTGTGTGATATCAAATAAGGGAAATAACTTCTACAGCATTGATAGATATGGTGGTAAAAGTGGAGTTATTTTTTTATTTTTTAAAAAGAATTGTAAAAATATTTTGCTTGTTATATATTTGCAGTCTTTGTTGCTCTTTCTCTCTCTTTCTTTCTCCCTTGAAGTAGGCCTACTCATCTTTCCAACTTTCATCTATGTTCTCTTTGTTTTGTAGGAACCATAGATCTAAGAACCATTTTTTTTCCTTTAAAAAGTGAGTCTCTTATTAAAAAAAATGAGCTATACACCATCCAAAAAGCAATACTTTATCAAAAGTGAAACTTTAAATGTAACATTGACTATAACGGCCTTTAGTTCTTGATGGTTATGAGTCGAGATCGAACTTCAAACTGTGAGTATTAGCATCAATATAGGCCTATAGAGTATAGAGTGTAGGTTATTATTCATTTTATAAGGTATATTTATTGACCGAGCACTATAATGACTTCCTAAGTGTTGATGTAAAAAAAACAACAACTCATTAATATATATATAGGCCTCCAAATGTATATTTAAACTGTTTCTTTTTTTTTTCCTGTAGGGTAAAATGGGTAGTCCTGGATTTCCCGGCATCAATGGTGTACCTGTAAGTATCATCTTATATAGCGTCGAAATATATATCTAAAATAGTAAAATTATTATCAAAATAGTAGGTACCTAATTTCAATAATTTGTAATATTCTATAGATCTTATTTTTATTTGCATTTATGATTTATTTATATGTACTTTCACAGACCTGTATATTATATAGATCTAGGTCTGTTTTATAGCTCTTTGAAAAGATTTTTTTTTCTGAAGTTTATAAAGTACGATACGTAACTTTGTAACTTTGTGGTACGCAACTTCGAGTCTTCTGATTTCTTTAAAGTTTACTCAATGATATGGCAATGCCAATGGGCACTAGACTGGATCCCTGCTAGATCTAGCACTTCTATGTTAGTATAGTTCCATGGTTAGTCAGGTTAAATAATAGATGTACTATATATCTACTTAGCAGCCCCTGTCATTTTAGAATATAGATCTAGACATTTATAGTCATTCCTAAGTAACTTATTTGATAATCATATTTGAATTATTTATTATTTGTAGAAGACATCTTAATTTAATAATATTATTATTATTATACTGATAATAGTCTTAATACTGTCTATGACTATTAATTCTTGAACAAATCATTATGATTATTATTATATTTTATAGTAGTCGTAAGTAGAGATATAATTATTGTAGTACTGAGTAGATCTAACCTTAGGACCCTTTAGCCTTTATTATGTTAACAGTTATAACAGGTTAACCTTTTCAAAATTTGTCAATCTGAATATTTGAATTGAAAAAAATAGCTGAGCAGACTGGGTCTGGAAAGCTAGACAAAATTTTAGAAGGCTTTAAATTTAAAAAAAAAATAATTTCAAATATTGGTCATTTCAGTTTCTAAGTAAAATAATATAACTGTCTTAGTATCTAGAGTCTAATTATCTAGAATTTATAATTGAAATATTTTTACTCAGGGATTACCTGGACCTATTGGACCAAGAGGTTTGCCTGGACTTGATGGTTGCAATGGTACTCAAGTAAGTAGATATCTAGATTCTAGTTTGAACTTTTTAAAATGACTAAACTATTTTTTTTCTTCATTAATAATCTTAAAATGTGATTTGTACAGTATATTTATATCTACTGATTTGTTCAAAGAAATGACCATGCCAAGCAAACTGGACAATATTAACTTCCTCCCCCGCAAAGAGCAGTCTAGAATCTTTCAGTTAAAAACAGGACACACAACTTTGTTGAATTACCATCTTAACAAAATAAATCCCACACACCTTCCCCTTTGTAGACACTGTGCCCACCCTTATGAAACTGTAAAACATATCCTCTTTGAATGCCCCATCCTAATCCACCTTAGGCAGACCCTACTACCACTTCAGCCCAACCTAACCAACACCCTGTACAGCAGTGCTGAACAGCTGAAGAGAAGAGCACACTATTTTTCCTTGGCACAGTCTCTGGAAAAGAGCTCACAGCTCAGCAGCAAAAAGCAGGCTAGATGAAGAAGAATATCTACTGTATAAAACATATTTTTTTTATTATTAATATTTATTTATTCTTAAATCATTCTCTATGATTCATGCAAATATTTGTTAAATTGTACAATTTTTTTCTTTTTAAAAAAATATGTTATAAAATTAAATGTTTTGCTAGAGACAACTACTCAGACCTAAACTCTTTTTTTTTTTTTTTTTGCTTCATAAACTTTTTTATTTCTACTACAAACTAAGCAACATTTTATTGCAGGGTGACCCAGGTCCAGCTGGATTACCAGGTATGCAAGGTTTACCAGGAAATCCTGGAGTTTCAGGATTTAAAGGCCAGAAAGGTGAACCAGCTGAAGGTGGTATTGGATTCAAAGGCCAAAAGGTATTATTTATTTCTCATTTTGTTTATAGAGAAACTTGCACAAAAAGGCAAGAGTTTTCTTTTGATTCTTCTTTTTTGTTTTAAATTATATATTATTATTTCATAAAAATATTTTTTTTTTATTTCCAAGGGTGAACCCGGAGATGATGGTATTCAAGGACCTCCAGTAAGAATACATTTTTATTTTGTTTACATGTTGTCTTTTAAAGAAAGGGGTCAAAATAATTTGATTATCTGAGAAAGCGTATAAACTTATGCAATCTCATTTAATAAAACTGTTTTTTTTCTGGCCACTAACTTTTCATTTATAAATTGTAATATTTAAAAAAAAAGAGAACCTTTAATAATTTTACTTTACCCTTTGTCAAAAAAGTAGTGTTTAAGTGAACCATCTTTTGTCAACAACATTACAAGATAGAAGTGAAACTTTTTTTGTCAACAAAATTAGTAGGTAGTAATGAAACTCCCTGTGTCAACAAAAGTAGCTGGTTTTAATGAGCCACCTCATGTGAACCAAAGTAGCTGGTTTTAATGAGCCACCTCATGTGAACCAAAGTAGCTGGTTTTAATGAGCCATCTCATGTGAACAAAAGTAGCTGGTTTTAATGAGCCACCTCATGTGAACAAAAGTAACTGGTTTTAATGAGCCACCTTATAACAACAAAAGTGGCTGGTTTTAATGAGCCACCTCATGTGAACAAAAGTAACTGGTTTTAATGAGCCACCTTATAACAACAAAAGTGGCTTATTTTAGTAAACAAAAGTAGCAACAAAAAAAAAGTGTTGAGCCATAGTAAACCCTTTGTTAACTGAGATAACTGATTATTGGAACTACTATAAATATTAACTATTCTAATGTTAGGGAAAAGTGATACACTACACTTTAAGGGTTTGGTACAATCTTGGTATGTTTATGTCTTTTCAGGGAGAGCGTGGTCCTCCAGGACCAGAAGGACCTAAAGGTGAAATTGGTTTGCCTGGTAGAAATGTAAGGATTTTAAAATTTTTTAATTAACTAACCTTATATTACATCATGCTTATCATTTAATGACACAAAATTTCCCACCATTGTCTAATTAGATTTTTAGCTAAATGCTAAAATTATGAAAGGTATCACATGTGATTTTTTGTTTTGGAGATACCTTATATATAATATACCCATTTCTTCTTCCCAGCATCAGGGGCACCATGAGTTGAGGTATTGCATGAATATGAGACAATGGGACAGTGGCCTGTCCTGCACTGTGCAATAGTAGCTTTCTTGGGCTTGGGTAGCCTTCACCATGGGGAGGAATCATCGTCAGGTTGCCTTGTGTGCTCTCAGACTCCGCAGGCTTTTTGGGACTTTTCCATTTCTATTTTTGGATTGTTGCCAGAACATAATGGAAACTTACAGCCTGCTCGGTTAGTGATGGTTGTCCAAGGAGTCTGCAATGGTGTTGCCAGTCACATCTAAGTGGCTGGGTACCCACTGCGTTATTACCGGGTTGCCATAGCTTTGGTTTATATTGTTTGAAGACATGACTGTGTTGATATGGGAACCTTACTGCAGGGTTTTGCAAAGCCTGTAGTACAGGTTTTGAGTCAGTGACCACAACAATCTATGCCCCTCACATGTCCCTTGCAGATTCGATGACTTTTAAGGCTTCACAGATTGCAATGGCCTCTGCATTAAAACTGCAAACACTATCACATGGCCAAGATATTTAAACTGAGTCAGAGCCAAGAAACTCAATGTCGGCTCCATAGCCTGCTCTTCCAGAGTCTATTAATGTAGACCCATCAGTAAATGCATAAATGGCACTGGATTTGAAGGCATTGATGGTCTCCAGTGCTAGTATTTGAAGGTCATTAGATGTCTTAGCTTAGTGGCATTAGAATCCACTAGTTTCAAGCCAATATCTGTTGCTGTTTTGGGGTGACACCAAAGGGAATGGCTTGACTATGTTGAAATTTAATGTTCTTCTGAATTAAAAAAAAACTAATTTTTATAAAAAGACTCAATAAGTGTTCAAAGTTAGCACAAAGGATGAATAATATATTATTATCCAAGCTGGACAAGCTGCCTTTAAATCATGCATACTGTCATTGATTGAACCATTGATCTTAAAGATTGATTGATGACAAAACAGCATTAGCTATACATCAAGTGATGTCAGCATATTGCCATTGTGACAGTTGCACAGTAGCCTTGTGAAAAGTATAAAAAAATTCAACAATGTTAGACAATAATTTTTCATTATCATTGTTTAGTTGTTGACATAACAGCAATTGCAAAAGAAAAAGAAAAGACCATTCTAATGAGTAGTAACATTCTGTTTAAGAGGGTGTTCTAGTTCCTGATTTTTTTACTTAACTTCAAGTATCCCAACACTTTGTTTGAAGTCTTGATCATATGTTAAACTAAATCAACACCAGAGGATTTCAGAGCCTTTTCAACAACTAAGTTCATCTATTGCCGATAAGAAAGCTTTCATTATCATAATATATATATATAATATATATCTATATCTATATATATTTATTTATTAATATATATATAAATATATATATATATATATATATATATATATATATATATATATATATATAATGTGCTCATGTTAATTTGGTACAGAATTTTATGCAATTTATCCTTAAAAAAATCTTGTGTCACTTTTTTTTAATTATAGGGTTTGGATGGTGCTAAAGGTGACAAGGGTGACAGAGGTGAAATGGGAATAGTGAAGCTCGGAATGAAAGGTGAGAGAGGACCAAAAGGTGAAAAAGGTTCTATTGGACAACCTGGCTATAGCCCATCATATGAACCTCCTTCACAACAAATTGAAGGAAAACAAGGACCACCTGGACAAAAAGGAAATCCTGGACCAGTGGTAAGATTGAAAGAAATGTTAATCTACCATTTTAAAGTTAAATATTTATACAATGACTAAATGTATTGTTTCTTCATGCTAGGGAGCCAGAGGACTACAAGGGCCTCAAGGTCTTAAAGGAGAAATCGGTAGAACTGTAAGTAGCTCCTTAAAGTATACTGTGTCATTTTGTATGAATTTTGTTTTTGTGCTGAATGAGTGGTTAAGCGCTTAGCTTCCAAACTGAGGGGTTCTTAGGTTTGAATTTTTGTAAAGACTAGGATTTTGAATTTCAGGATTTTTTAGGACATCCCTAAGTCCACCCAACCCTAATAGGCACTTATCATTAGTTGGGGAAAGTAAAGGCTGTTGGCCGTTCTGCTGGCCACATGACACCCTCATTACTCATGCCCAAAACAAACAGAGGACCTTTACATGATCTGCACTATAGATCACAAGGTTTAAAAGGGATACTAGTAAACAATCTTTACCATTCTTGTGTTGTTAACACAATTTGATTACTGTTAGCCCACTTTGAAAGGAAATGTTGATTCTGATTAATGAATGTTATCCTGTAGCCACATAGACTTCTACAATCTTCCTTAATATTTCAACTTGAACTCAATGTTTTGTTACTTTTTCTTTGTAGGTAAATACAATAATAATAATAAAAATAATAATAGCAAAAAACAACATTAAATATATCCCTGTAAAAGTGTTTTCATGTTCTATTAAAATTCTTTAATATTTTTTCTTGTGTTTTTCTCATTAAGAGTTTTCAATGAATAGATTTTGATTTTTCAAAAGCTTTTATTGATAATAACATTTTAGATCCTCAAAGCATTCCTTTATTATAATTTTTTAAAATTGTTAAATTGAAAGTTCAAACCAACTTTCCTTTTCCACTTACTTACTCTTTATTATGAAAGTTCTTGTATACAAATAAAGTTTTAGTCTAAAGCAATAACAACCAACAACCAACTACGTATGACATTTTTGTAAAGGAACTTTAGCTCATGTTTATTACAAAACAAACTAATTTTTACATTCAAGGTATCAATTAGAAAATTGAAACCTAATATCAATGTTGCTTAATCTTGTCTAGGGTGCTCAAGGACTTCCTGGTATGCTTGGTGAAAAGGGTCTCCCTGGTGAACCTGGACCTAGGGTAAGTGATACATCATCCGAGTAGTATTGGGCAATACAAGAATATACACAGTGCTGATGGAATTATTTCACAATAAAGTAGCCATAACATTATTGTCCAAATGTTTTAGCATTGGCATCATTTATTGAATCAGTTTGCTCAAACATTCTTCTCACTTACAATCCAATAGGAGACTAGGGTTGCCTACACTTGCCATTAAATTTCTTTCTGGTTCACTGCTTGGTACGAAAGTTGGAAATGTAAATTTCACATGTAATGTTTAAGAGAAACTATGGTATGAATGTATATTTTGTAAGCTATTGTATAACTTGTTTGTTCTTTTAATGTTTAGTTATGTGTGATGTACAATTGTAAGACACATTTCCCACATTTAATTTTTTTTTTTTATTTTTAACAATGAAATATTTTTTTTTTCCTTTTTTGTTTTTGTTATTTATGTATTTATTTATTTATTGCATAAAAATTTTATTTAGCATGAGTGACAAAACTTAACTTGGGAAAGGAATTTAGTAAAGTTGAAATAGAAGTTAGTTGTGTATTAGGAAATACTAGGACTTTATTAATTAGTTAAATTGAAAGTAGTATAGAAATACTTTAAAAGAATAATTTCATCTATGGTTATGATAGTTTTAGTCCAAAATTATTTGGTCCATTGTTTGTAATTTTTCTTATTGTGTCATTAACAGGGTAAACAAGGTTATTCAGGACCACAAGGTCTTCCAGGTCCAAAGGTACTTTTGATTGTTTAAGATGATTGGTTTACATGGTTAAAATTTTAATTTGGTGTGATGGTCAAGTTTTTTTGTTGTACGCTTTGAATTTGTGTCTACTATTAAAATGTTGTAAAATTTTACAGGGTGACAGAGGCCCTGAAGGCATTTCAGGAGTCCCAGGCAATGTTGGTATGAAAGGAGAAAGAGGAAGAGATGGTTTAACTGGAGAAAAAGGTTTACCAGGCCCCGCTGGTCTACCTGGTGTAGGTTTCATTTTGTAACTTGAGCATTTACAATGGCTACTTTGTTTTGTTTCTTGTTAAAATACATTTCTTAAACAATTTACAGCTTTGAAACTATTAAATTATCACCAGTTTTCACTACTTTTTTTTTCCCACTTTAGGGTAAAGGAGGAAGTGGTGAAATGGGACCGAAAGGCTCAAAGGGTGAAAGAGGACCAATAGGGTTAGAAGGTCTCGAAGGTCCAGCTGGGCCAAAGGGTGATCGGGGAGATCAAGGTTTGCCTGGAGGCCCTGGTTTGCCTGGTCCACAAGGCATTGAAGGAAGGGAAGGACCAAAAGGAGACAGGGGTGATCCTGGTTTAGCTGGTGAGTATAAGCATTATATGACAGATGGATTAAAATAGAAACATTTGATGGCTGTGAAACATAACTAGCTATAACACAAAAAATACTTTGCATCAGCATTCTCAGCCCCAGGAGACAAAGACATATTACTTAATTTGAGCCAAGTAGACAACATAGGAGATATAGAAGTACAAGAAATGGGAATCCAAAAACTATTAGCCAACATCAAACCAAATAAAGCATCTGGACATGATGGTATTCCAGCTAGATTACTCAAAGAACTAAGCAGTGAGCTAGCACCAGTGTTCAAAATACTTTTTCAGGCATCTCTTAACCAGGGCAGAGTACCAAGGGACTGGAAAGAAGCTAATGTCACCCCCCTATTTAAAAAAGGAGAAAAATCTGACCCAGGAAACTAAGGACCAGTATTACTTACCAGCATCTCATGTAAAATCCTAGAACACATAATATGAAGCAACATCATAAACCACTAAGACAAACATAATGTCCTTACTCCATACCAACATGGCTTTAGGAAATATAGATAATTTGAAACACAACTAATAGGACAATGAGGATTTTTCAAAAGGTTTAGATGATAGTGATACTAGATTTTTCCAAGGCTTTTGACAAAGTTCACCACCATAGTTTGCTTAAAAAATTCAAATATTTTGGCATTGATGGTCCATTGCATCAGTGGATTAAAGATTTTCTGATAGGGAGAGAACAAACTGTAATAATAAATGGCTCTAAAACAACACCAATAACAGTAAACTCAGGTGTACCTCAAGGAACAGTCTTAGGTCCACTACTATTTTTAATTTACATAAACGATTTACCAAATTGCATTAGTTCAGGAACAAAAGTCAGATTATTTGCAGACGATTGCATAATATATAGAACAATAAAAACAACACAAGATACAGAAATTTTACAAAGAGAATTAGATGAATTACAGAAATGGGAATCAAATAGGAGCATGTCATTCCGCCCAGAAAAATGTCAGTTATTAAGAGTAACAAAAAAACTTAAACAAATTAATTCCACTTTTCTTATTCATGGTAAATCAGTAGCGCAGACTAAAAATGCAAAATACCTAGGTGTTATAATAAATGAAAAACTGTCATGGAATCCTCATATTGATGAAACTATCAAAAAATCAAACAAAGCAGAGAAATTTCTATAAATCAAATAAGAACATAAAATTAAAATGTTTTTTAACCTTGGTTTGGACAATAACAGAATATGCATTCTCTGTTTGGGACCCTCAACTCAAGAAAACATTAAGAAACTGGAACAGACACAAAATAGAGCAGTGAGATTCATAACAAACGATTATTGACATTTGACTAGAGTAACACCTTAGTAAAATCACTAAATTTAGAAAGCCTTCAGGATAGAAGACTTAAAAGTAAAGTAGCAATTATGCATAAAACACTGAACCATAATCTTCAAATACAAAAACAAAATTTAATAAAATACTCAGAAAGACACAAAGATAATGGCAAATTCCTTGTTCCATATGCTAGGACAAATTTGTACAAATGCTCTTTCTTCCCTAGCGCTATTAGAGCATGGAATGGGTTGCCTGAGCTAACCAGGAAAACAATTAAGTGACTTGGCAGAATTTAGGTTATTGATTAACATGCATGACTAGATTGACCTATATAACATTTACCAAAAAGGACAACATACTGGTGATTTCATTGTAAATAAATTACTAAAGAGCTTTGACCTGTGTTACAAATATTTTTTACTCATTGCTTAGTAATTTATTTTATAGAGAATAATATTCCATTTCTGTTTTCTAGGTCAACCTGGTATAAATGGTCGTCCTGGTAATCCAGGCATTGATGGTGAAAAGGGTGAACCAGGTCTTAAAGGAGAACCAGGTCTTGGATTTCCAGGTCCTGTGGGCCCACCAGGTCTGCCAGGTGATGATGGCATTCCAGGTATTAAAGGAGATAAAGGTGTCAAAGGTCTGCCAGGAGAGCCAGGTGATTCCAAGAAAGGTTCCCCTGGTCCAGCTGGTGACAAAGGTGACAAAGGTGCTACAGGTGTCCCTGGATTACGAGGTGCAAATGGACAGCCAGGCTTGAGAGGATTTAAAGGCAAGTTTAATTATTAACTATTTTAACAGTTTTAAAATTTAAAAGTAATAGTTAAATACTTATTGACTTTAGAAATGTTCGTTCCCAGATTTAGATAAAATGTTATAAAAGGTGCCATCTACAACATAAAGTTCTTGGCCCTGATGACTGATCATAACTAATTCTCCCACTACCCATGGATGATAAAATACAAAAATTTAACTGTTATTACATAACTAAAGTCTGTAACAACTACACAGTTTCAAGATCAAAATCACAGTAGTTAAATTTATCAAACATTTTTTATTTGCAATTTTGACCTAAATTTTTTTTTTAAATGATATTTAAATGTCTATAGTACAATTTTTTTTTTCTTCCGCTAAAAGCACTTATTATCACTATTTTGATGCATAAATTTTGTTCCAGTTTTTTTTTTTATATTTTTGTATATATTTATACAGATCTAGATCTAAATCTTATTCTCTAGATCTAGATGTGCCACTTAGATGTAACATACTAAAATTCATGTTTCCTAAGGAGTGGGGACAGGGTGATAGGGTTGAAGGGAGAGAAAAGTTATATATAGCATTTGCAGGCCACCAGTGAGTGTGTTTGGGGTAGCATATATACTAGAATACACTGGCCAAAAGGGAGATTGTTGAAATGCAGGTAGTTTTATTGAAAGTGGGCCTAAATGTTTGTGGTTGAGAATGAGGGCTTTCTATTGGAGGATGCCAAAAAAATATGCAATGCTATTGTAATGCTGATGTCCCACTGAATTATACAAGGGCCAGATGGTGTGCTGTTGGGAGAAAGACGTTTTATTAAAAAGTAGTGTGTTTATTGGGGATTGGTGGGGATTATAATGCAGGCAGAGAAGAAAACTGCAACTGTTATACCTAAGAAGTGTTTGTGCATATCCACTTTGTTAAAACAAATAAGTGACTTGTGCGATTTTAGCATTTCTAAAGCTGCAAATGCTCTAGTGCTTGTAACCTAATGAAATCTGAATCTTTAAATTTCTACAATAATTCTTCTGAAACTTATTTGATGAACAGAAGTCTTTTTTACGTGACTTAAAAGTTGTTTTTTTTCTTGCTTCTAGGTGATGCTGGAGGCACTTGTAATGCTTGTAGGCCAGGTGAAAAGGGAGCTAAAGGAGAGAGGGGTATTGATGGACTACCTGGACTTAATGGTTCACCAGGTCTTCAGGGTTTTCCAGGACAGACAGGAGAAACAGGTGATCCAGGTGATATGGGTTCTCCTGGCCAGCCTGGCAGTTCCGTAAGCAAATCTTGTTTTAGTTTTGTCCTCAATTTTATTGACATTGTTTGTAATTGAATTGTTTTAGTTTGTAACTCAAATATTATGCCATGCTATATGCCTTTCTGGAATATTCTTTTTCTCTATTCTTTATGGAAACCCTAATGGGGAGTTGGTTATCAGATGGAATTTATCAGAACATCATGGCTAAATCTTCATTCCTCTTGTCTTTTATTTTCCTTGATTTATTTTTGACTTGGTCCTAAACCTTACTTAGACTTAGATTCTCTCACACCAATAAGCACATTGGGTGGCAAGCTGTCTCCTCAGAAATCAGTCTCCAGCAATGTCTGCAGCCCTGGAGCCATCCCAGTGGTGACATATGCATGCAAGACATAGTAGCCATTTGCAAAACTTGAGAGAAGGCTAAATCAGGCTCAGCAGATGTGGCTAATATGGATTTTAAGAGTCCATGAAATTAGGTCACAAACAAAGAAATCCTATGGTCACTTGACCAGTTAAGTTGTGACCAAGCATCCCATGAGGTTGACCCTTTCTTCTTGCTCCATCCACTGTACCTTAAAGAATAATTTTTGACAGTGAGTCATGTCTTAATATATGACCAAACAAGCACAGCGTTTGTCTCTTCACATTAACATTTACTCTCAAAGGCTTGGATTCTCATTTAGCCTCAGCGTTTAGTGTCCAGCTTTCACAACCTTATAGGAGTACATAGACAACTAGTGAAGATGTTACTCTTCAAGATTTTCCAGAGTTTGCTCATGACAGCGGATGCCAAGCTTAAATGCTTTTTATCTCTTTTATTGATCCTTCATCTCTTGTTATGATTGACCTTAGGTATTTAAATGAGTCAACTTCTTCTAATGTTTGGCTATTCATACTCATCTCCAACACAAACTAGTATTTGCTCTTTTCAGCACTGGTTTCCATGCCAACTGCTCTAGCTGCAGCATCCTGTTTTGAAGAAGAAAGATCTTCTACCTGGTCTGCATTTTTTCTTATGAGGTCTTTATCTTTACACCTGAGATTGGAAATTGGCTGCCCATTTATGGTCAAGCTAGGAATAAATCTTTCTAGAGTTTCCATCATAATACGCTCTAGAAATAAGTTAAAAAGAGCTGGAGAGAGAATGGATCCTTGCCGCATCCGATGGATGTCCTAAAACCTTCTCCAATTTGATTGTTCTGAAGCACTGAGCTATGGGCATTTTAATATAGGGGCTTTGATAACATCAATAATGTTTTTATTTATGTTGAGCTCCCTCATCACTTGCCACATGCTATCATGCCAAACCTGGTCAGAAGCTTTATTTGAAGTCGATGAAGTTGTGTACCAGTTTCTTTTGGTATTAAGGCATTTTTCATTAAACAGTCTGATGTTAACTATTTGTTCAAGAATGCTTCTAACTGCTCTGAAGCCTGTATGTTCTTCAGAAAAGACCTCTTCGGCTTTTCTCTTGAGTTATTACCAACAAATATAGTTTGATGGTGGTAATGATTTCAAGAAGTGAAGTAATGGTACTTTAGAACATGACTAAAATGTTTAAGTACTGGTACTTTAGAACATGACTAAAAGGTTTAAGTACTGATACTTTAGAACATGACTAAAAAACTCTGCTAGGAAAAGAAATCATTTATGAATTCAATTTTGGCTTCTCAATGATGGAACAGATAGAGGTGTCCAAGCATTCAGAAACAAAAAATATAAAATAGTTACTTGGAAGTAAAAGTTGTAAATTACCTCTTTCACACCTTGCTATCCATAGGGCAAAGGATGTAAAGGTCATCATTTTCCATGTCTGACTGTTAAAAAGGTTGTTATGTAGCCAGCACAACTTAACTATTCCAACCCAAGACCCATCAGTTTGAAGGCCAAGCTCTTTATCACTCAGCCCCCTTACTTTCTATTCACTTAGCCAAAATTAAATTGGAATGTCTCATCTCAATCCCACCATAAAATGGTGCAGACCAAGCTTTTCTATCATAAATGTAAGGATTGAACATGGACAATCTGAAACAAGACTCTAATGCTGGACCACTTTTCTTAAATTTTGTAAATTTACTAAAAAAAAAAAAGTCTTAAATTTAAAGTCAAGGGTGATGATTAGGAATGTTTAACATTAATAACAACTACCAACATTATTTAACTAGTAAATTTAGCATGGATATATGGATTTGAATTTTTATAGCTTTGACCTCTTTCACATTTGTATAGTACTGGTTCAATTGAAATCATGCTGGATTCATGACACTCCTGTTATAATTATTTACTCATAAAAAAAAAGATGCTAGATTGCTGACACTGTCACAGTATGATTCCCGGAAAGGTATTTAAAGTGCAAAATATTTTTTGCCACCATACATTTGTTCTTTTTATGCAGCATGTTAGTGAAAAAGTAAACTTGATTTTTTTGTCAGGGCCCCAAAGGTGATAAGGGAGAACCAGGCAGAGAAGGATTGAAAGGTGAACCAGCTGAGCCAACATTATTCTATGGTGAACCAGGTATGAAGCAAACTTAAGATAACATGTAAATTTTTTATTTTTTTTTAAAGTTACCTAGAAGATTTGAAAAATTAAAATATTTTGTTTCTATAGATACATTACCAGTACATTCAAACTCCTTTTTATAGGTATATTCATGATATGTATTAAAGCCTTTGTGTACTTGCACATATGATTTCTCTTTTTGTTTTATATATCAGACAGTCATTTACAGAAATTAAAAATAACAAGCAAAATAGAACAAATCCTTTTAAAAACAAAGCTTATCTAAAGGGGAAGAACTTTGCCCTTAAAACTATATCTATCAAGGATGTTTAAGCGATTTCCCTTATTTGATACCAAACAAAATAATTAATTACCATTAACTAATTAACTAATTTAGTTTTTTTTTAAATTGATTTTTGTTTTTTAGTTATAATAAATAATTGTCTAAATTTTTAACTTGATTGAAGAAAGAATGAGGGAGAAATAGCTTAACAATTATTTAAAGGGACTAAACCCAAACAAATATAGCCATATCTGTGAATACTGAAGGATTTGTTTCTCTTGTTGGTATCAAACAAAATAATTAATTACCAGTAATTAATTGATTAATTAAATTGGTTACTTTTTTTATTGATTCATATATCTTGTCTATGCCAATGAATAATTGTGCAAAGTTTCAACTTGATTTGAGAATGGGTGGGGAGAAATGAAGTGTGCATACTTTTTACCTGACAGACAACTTTGTAAAAATTGCTTTATCTCATGCATACCTACCTTTTCATCTTATAAACAAAGACCTTATATTTAATAAAGAGAGATAAATATAGATATCTATAGATATTATAAAGATACTTCTATTTCTAACTTAAGGTCCCAAAGGAGACATTGGTTCACCTGGGTTAGCAGGAGAGCCTGGAAGAGAGGGTAAAGTAGGACCACAAGGACCCCCAGGTTCTCCTGGTAGAGGCGGACCAAAAGGAGACAAGGTGGGCATAAACTTAGGATAATGCTGATGCTGCTTACTAGCTCTCACATCTCTCTCTGTCTCTCTCTTCTCTTTCTTTCTCCTGTCTGTCTCTCACTCTTCTCTTTTTTTCTCTCTCCTCTCTGTCTCTCACTCTTCTCTTTCTTTCTTTCTCCTCTCTTGTCTCTCACTCTTCTCTTTCTTTCTCTCTCCTCTCTGTCTCTCACTCTTTCTTTCTCTCTCCTCTCTATCTCTCACTATTCTCTTTCTTTCTCTCTCCTCTCTGTCTCTCACTCTTATCTCTCTTTAATTCTCTCTCCTCTCTGTCTCTCACTCTTCTCTTTCTTTCTCTCTCCTCTCTGTCTCTCACTCTTCTCTTTCTTTCTCTCTCCTCTCTGTCTCTCACTCTTATTTCTCTCTTTAATTCTCTTTCTGATTCCTCCCTAATTATCATCTCACATGATTATTGCTGGTAAGTCAAAAGACTCATTAATTCTTTGTCTCTACCTTCATCTCTTTCTGTCACCATGTTCCATGCTATGAAGATTACATTGCTGAGAACGTATCAACCATCCCCATCTTCATTTACTCTTTCCCAGCTCCATTCTAAATGGACTATTATCTAAGTTTGTTAGGTTGAGACAAACTTTGAGGGTTTCTGTGTTCTTTTAGTATTGCTATTTTCAATACAGCCTTTAGTTGCCTATACAACAAGTATATTAATAACAGAGGATATTTTGTTAATTATAAACTCCAAGCCTTCACCTGAATTGAGATCCCCTGTTCAGCTGTCAAGTGCATTACCTTTTAGGTTTCTTTTCCCATTTGATGAAGGTTAACATTTTATTCAAGATTCTATGATGCAGTTGTTTCCACCAGATTATCAACAGTCTTTATTGTAGAAGTCATGCATCATGACATTTTAGGCCTATGGGAAAGCAACCTCCTAATCCCATTTGATTGGGATAAAAGTGTTTTTTTGTTTTCTAAGGACTCAACCCCATGACTCAAGACTATAATAGACAATATCAGCCCTGTAGATCTTAACTTTTTCAGTGTAAATTGTTTTGATTGAAAGTTTTCCCTGACGAAGAAAAATCTTCAAGGGGGGTAGAGTTACTAAAACTAACATAACTTTTTAATTTTATTATATAATTAACATAGTTGATTTTAATTCAAGGAAAGTGAATTGGCTACAAAAGAGTGCTAAATAAAACAAATTATTCAAGAAAATGTTATTTTATTTAGTTTAAACTGCATACGACAAAAGCATATATAAAAAAGAAATTCTATAAAAATGGATATATTGAAAGATTTAACTTTGTAATAATACATTTAATCAATAAAGATTAAAAAATCACAAAACTAAAAACATTTTATCACTTCAAATTTCATAAAAGATGAACTAATGTACTAAGAAATTGTCCAGTGAAATAAACTATAAAAAAAAGTACCACTAACACAATGTTGTTGTTTTTTTTTAAACCTGTTGTTCCTTCATCCAATGTACTACCATAGCAAATTAATAACAATCCCTCTCACTTCTGGAAAATAAAAAAAAGGGAGAAATAAAAAGTTTAACATTAAAAAGATAGTGAAATAAATATTATGTACCAAGTTTCTCACTGAGAGTAATGCAACACTTGCCAGTGCTATCGAAGTTACTCCCTGAGAGTATTGCCACATTAAAAGAGTTAAAGATGGAGAACTCTATTTTCCTACAACTGGCCCAAGTGTGATGAATGCATGAGTCAGCTATCACAAAGAACAAAGAGTTAGTTTATTATTTTTGTTTTTGATTTAAGCTCTATTGGAGCTTGTGTATTATTTATTTTTATTAACTTTAAGGGCTTCAAAGGAGATCCTGGAATTCCTGGAAATGATGGATTACCTGGCATCCCTGGTGAAAAAGGTAATCGTGGAGAGCCTGGCTTTGGTTTACCTGGTTTAAATGGTGACCGTGGTGATCCTGGTTTCAATGGTGTGCCAGGTCTACCTGGTGACCAAGGTCCTAAAGGTGAACCTGGTGAGTACACACACTATTCAAATAATGAAAACTTGAATAACTTATGTTTTGAAGGATCGTCACCAACCTATGAAACTAAAACTGTGTGCCCTTTCTTTAGGTCCACCTGCTACAAGCTCTAAAGGAGAAAAGGGAGAGATGGGAAATCCAGGCATTCCTGGCAGGATTGGTGAGAAAGGAGAACCGGGTTTGCCAGGTCCTAAAGGTAAATAGTTGACCTAAACAAATATGTTAAGATTTAGTGTGACATTTTTCCAGTGTTATCTTGAAAACTACTCAACCTTATAATTGTAACATTAGCAATTTTTTAGAACATAGTCTAAATGCTTTTTAGTTAAAGATGAATTTATGTATTATACTTATAGTTTTTATATGAATACTTAATGAAAGTACCATTAATTCATTATTTTCATATAAACATTTTCAACTTTCAGGTTTAGACGGTTTTCCTGGTAACCCAGGTACACCAGGGCCTATAGGAGAGAAAGGAGAACCTGGTCTTTCTGGTATGCCTGGAGCTAGAGGTAAGAGTTAAGATGCAAAGAGTTTATCTTATCTTATAAAATACACACATCACTTCAGAAGGGAAGATATAAGTACTTGTAGTGTAAACAAAACATAAAGGATGCCTGGCAGGTCTTACATGAACCAACATATCACTTCAAGAATATAATTTGAAAGGAGCATTGTGTCTGAATGGTAAAGCACTTCTCTCTGAACCAATGGGTCTTGAGTTCAAATCTCTGTGAAGACCGGGATTTTTGGACTTGAGGTTTTTTAGGATGCCCCTGTTTCATTCAACTCTAATGGCCAGGGTACCTGACATTAGTTGTTGAAAGTAAAGACAGTTGGTCATTGTGCTGGCCACATGACACCCTCATTAACCATGGGCCAAAGAAACAGAGAATCTTTACATCATCTGTCCTATAGATCATAAGGTCTGAAAGGGGTACTTCAGTTACTTTAATATAAATGGAGATAACAAGACATTCAGTTTTTTTTAACTTTTTCTCTCCTAATTAACGCTACCATTGTTGATTTCACCCCATTAAATTAAATTAATGTTTGGTATTGTTGACTATAATTTGTGTTATATAAAAAGAGCATGCATTCTCCTATAATTCTATACCCAAAGTGACATTTTCCGATTACAAACAAAAAAGGAAATCACAACAGGATAGAATACAATTGTGAAAAATGAACAATTCTGTCAGAATGTGGAAAAATAATAATTAGGGAGATAAAGAGTTAATTCTTTTTTTTTTAGAAGTTATTACTTTTATCTGGGTTCCAAAAGAAAGTAGGTTACATGTACACAAACTGAGTGGTACGTACTCAAGAAAAGAATTCTCTTACAATTAGGATATTCAACTATTGTAGTACATTTTGAGACAAATATTGTATCATGTGATTAAAAAGTTATTGCTTTGAACCTTTTAAGTTTTTCTCAGACAAAGCACAGATCCTGTGATTAGAAACATGACAAAAATATATGATTGAAGTTTCTTGTTGTTTAAAACAATTTATAGAATTCACCCATCATTTAGATAACAAGGAGGTGAAAAAAAAATACAATTCTATATATGTTTAAGTGATTTTAATGACCTTTAAAAAGTGAGAACATATCTGTCAATGAGCAATGAAATATATATATATTGGCTTTGCCCCTTGGTTTTTTTTTTTCATTATGGCCGGAACATCCCTTTATTTCTGTCTTTTTTTTTAAATTGCACCTCATTTTAACGCTCAACCTAACATATGTTTTAGCTCATCAAGTAGTGTACTGTTACAATGTAATTTCACTGCCCACTCTCTCTCTCTCTCTCTCTCTCTCTCTCTGTAACCCCCAGTTTGTTCCCAGGCTTTATATTGCTCATTTCATTTTTTTAAATATTTTAATAAATAGACCTTATTCTAACAATCAACCTAACATACTGTTTTTTTTTCATGTCCCTCTCTCTCTTTCTTGCACACCCCCTTTTTCTTTAATTGAACGGGCCATGCTGTAACGATCAACCTTTTGGGAAGATATCAAAAATAAAATACAAATGTTGGATAGAAAGCTTGCGTTTTTTCGTGAATAGCGGTCCTCAGGTTGTCAAAAACCATTCATAGTGATCGTCTAGGAGGTAAAAGGAACCTTTGACAGTTTAAGAGATTTTTTGATCAACGTAAATATATAGTAGATCATTCTATTTCCAATTGGAAATTTTTAAAAAGTAAGCCTTTAACTTTTTAAATATATGAATGAAAACACATTTTAAAGTGGTACAAATATTTTATTTTAAAATGTAAAGGAAGTCAACATATACTACTTTATAATTGAATGAAAAGCTCAAGAATTGTATTGCACACTAAAAAAAAAGTAAAGTTCCCCTTTCAGACCTTGCAATCTCTAGGGCAGATGATGCAAAGGACATTTCTATGACCCAAGGTTAACGAGGGTGTTATGTGGCCAGCACAACGACCAAACCCCTTTACTTTTCCCCAACAAATGTAAGGTACCCATTAGAGCTGGGTGGACTCAGAAGCACCCAAATATCTTGAAGTTAAAAATCCCAGTCTTCACCAGGATTCGAACCCCAGACCTGGGTATGGAAGCCAAATGCTTTACCGCTCAGCCAGCATGCCTCATAGTATTGTACACTGCTTCACATTATTTTATAGGGGGATAAGTAAGAGCAAGTAGCACTGTTTAAGCTGGACAAACAGAGGTTTTTTGGTTCTGAGGAAGGAGAAATGTAGATCTTGCAAATTTGCATCTTAGAATCAGGGCCAGGGATGCTTTCCTTGATCATTTTCAACTGGTTTTTGACTATACACAGTGTGTTTCAGGCAATTTCCATTACATTTGTGTTGCTTTATTATTTGAAATGTCTAGGACAATTCTATTTGACACTGTATATGTATGTTAAGGTATGCCTGGACCTAGAGGAAATGATGGCTTACCTGGTCAACCTGGATTAAGAGGTTTGGATGGTGTAAAGGGGGATGCAGGAGAACCTGGACAACCTGGTTTAGAAGGTATTGTGTTATATAAAGTCATTTTTCTTCCATTTTAGTTTTTAAAAATGTTTTTGCTTACTCTCAGGTACAACCTAGATTCATGCCCTTGTTTATGCTAGTCAGTGTAATAAACATTTCTACATCAGCAAAGTAGTTCTATCAGTGTATTAAACATTTCTACATCAGCAAAGTAGTTCTATCTACTGATGCATAGCATTTGTGTCTTGAACATCTCGGGCTATATGTTAACAGTCAGAAATGCCCTAGCACAACTTAAGTCTCATCTCTCAATCATGCTTTTTTTTTTTGTTATTCACGACTTTCAATTGGAATGGACTCAAACTGCTGACAAGTCTAAATTGTTGGGAGGAGGGAGGAATGAAAACATTCTTGTATGGGATAATGTATTAAGCTATAACGTTTGAATGTTTTTCATAAAAACCTTCTGATTATTGGTACTTTGTAAGTGTGGAACATGCCAACATCTTATTATACATTGTACTGAACAAAAATTGATCCAAGCTCTCTATGGTGCTACAATAGATATACAATTTGTAATCCTTTTTGGGAAGGGTTTTAAATGTAAGCAATTTAAAAAAAACAATATTATTTTTAATCGTAAGTTTGTTTGTTCAATTGAGCTTTCTCATTTTTTTGTTTCTTATTCTTTCTGTCTAAGGTATGACTGGAGAAAAAGGTTACCCTGGCCAAACTATCCAAGGTCAGAAAGGTGAGATTGGCCCAATGGGACCACGTGGAGAAAGAGGAGAGCCCGGAGAACCTGGACTTGATGGTATGCTACATAATTAGGGCCAGCTTTAGGCATAGGCACATTAGTCAGTCGCTGAGGGCCTCTGATTGGTTTGGGCCTTGCACAGGACTTACAATAATTTTTTTAGAGAAGAAATAGCAAGACTTGTACCCAATGTTATTGTTGGAGTTTACCAGTCTGACTAGGTTTTAATTAAATTGCTTAATTTATTTTTTCCCTGCTTCTTTTCTATTTCCTCTTTGCTTAGGCCCTCTTATTATCTAAGGCTGGCCCTGACACAATTTTATTTACTTTACTACAATCATTGTCTTAATGTATTCATTGTTATATAAAATATATGTACACAGCCACAATCTTTGTCAGCTTGTGTTTGTTATAGAAATACATTTAATCAGTCCCAATCATTGTCAGCTTGTGTTTGTTATAGAAATATATATATGTACTCAGCCCCCAGCCACAATCATTGTCAGCTTGTGTTTGTTATAGAAATATATTTAATCAGTCCCAATCATTGTCAGCTTGAGTTTGTTATAGAAATATATATATGTACTCAGCCCCCAGCCCAGTCATTGTCAGCTAGAGTTTGTTATAGAAATATATATATATGTACTCAGCCCCCATCCCAGTCATTGTCAGCTAGAGTTTGTTATAGAAATATATATATATGTACTCAGCCCCCAGCCCAGTCATTGTCAGCTAGAGTTTGTTATAGAAATATATATATATGTACTCAGCCCCCAGCCCAGTCATTGTCAGCTTGAGTTTGTTATAGAAACAAATTTTGAGCTTTCTAGTATGGCAAATTAGTGATAACATGTTGGCCGTTTCAACACACAGCATTGATGAATTACCTGATGTTTATTGTGGAAAGTAAAATTGGTTTGTTTGGTTGTGCTGGTAATATGACAAAGTTATACTTGACTTAGCTACCTAATTAAATTACCCAAAAATTGGTGACCTTACTCAATGCAACAACTGGCGAGGAATCATGTTACTGTCAACCCTTAGCAAGGTCTTAACTAGGATAATATTGGAACGCCTAAAAGATGCCCTAGACAAAAAACTAAGACCAGAACAGGCTGGATTCCGTAAGGAGAAATTATGCACTGACCACATTGCTACACTACGTATTATCATAGAACAATCTATCGAGTGGCAATCTCCTCTGTACATGACCTTTGTTGATTTTGAGAAAGCCTTCGACAGTATTGACAGAGACGTAATCTGGAGACTGATGAATCACAATGGAATTCCAACAAAATTCACCAATATCATTAAACAGTTATACGATGACTCATCATGCCAAGTAATACACAATGGTAAGCTGACCAACCCTTTTCAAGTAAAAACAGGAGTAAGACAGGGATGTATGCGTTCGCCCTTGATATTTTTGCTGGTGATCAATTGGGTCATGAGACAGACAGTCTTAGATAATAAAAGCGGCATACAATGGACACTAACACAACATTTAGAGGACCTGGATTTCTCCGATGACATCTGCCTCCTCTCGTATACACAACAAAATGCTCAGACCAAACTGACCAGACTCTCAGAAATAGCGAAAAAGACTGGACTTCTAATCAACAAAAAGAAAACAAGTTATGAGGATCAAGAACAGACAAGAAAACCCAATCATGATACAGGGAGAGAAAATCCTTGATACGGATCACGTCACATATCTGGGAAGTAGTAGAGTTAGTAAAGACGGCAGAGCTGATGATGATATACTAATTCGGATCAATAAAGCTAGGTTTGCCTTTTCAACTCTTCAAACAATTTGGCGCTCTAAGGCATTATCTCTACATAACAAGATACGAATCTATAATACAAACGTTAAGTCTGTCCTTCTTTACAGTTCAGAAACTTGGAGAGTCACTAAAACAAATATGGAAATACTCCAGACCTTTGTTAACAGATGCCTACGCGGGATATTAGGAATTAGGTGGCCAGAAAAGTTAACTACTATCAATTTGTGGGAGAGAACTAGACAAAAGCCCATAGCCCAAGACATCACAAAACAAAAATGGAGCTGGATACGACACACCCTGCGAAAATCAGCTACCAATGTTGCAAGGCAGGCACTTGACTGGAACCGACAAGGAAAGAGGAAAGTGGGCAGACCCAAGCAAACCTGGAAGAGGTCAGTCATCAGTGAAGCTGAGGGTTCTGGAATGACATGGGAGCAGATGAAGAAAGCTGTTCAGAACCAAGTTCAGTGGAGAGGTGTGGTTGCGGCCCTATGCTCCCCTGGGAGTGCACAGGATTAAGTCAAGTAAGTCAAGTCATACTTGACTTAAGAAACATGATTTTTTTTGTATTTAACTTCATTGGCCTGTTTTTTTAATTCACAATTCTGAATTTCAAATGAAACTTTGTCTCCAAATGTCCTGTTTATTCAGGTCCTAGTGGTATGCCTGGCATACCTGGTGAGAGAGGAAGCCCTGGAAGCCCTGGCTTACCTGGACCAGAAGGCAATCCTGGTATCAGTGGAGAACCTGGTCCAGTTGGACCAGCTGGACCAAGAGGAGAAAAGGGAGAACGAGGAGAACCTGGAAATATGGGTAAGTTGTACTTTTCTTTTGTCCTGATTTTTTACTTTGAAAATTTTAGGCATTGAGTTTAATTTATTAGTGAATTCATTTGCACTAAACAACTTTAAAGTAGACCTATATGTCTTCAAAGTATTAGTACTTCACATAATGTTTGGCTTTCATTTTTTTAGAAGAAAATGATCATTGTCAGATGAGTTAGTTTTATTTAGATGTATCAAAAAAAAAGCTACCTCCAAGTTTTATTTAGATGTACCAAAAAAAAGCTACCGCCAAACACATGCTGAGACAGAAGTGAGAGAAATAGAATTAACCCACAGTAGACAATGGGTTTGTCTGCATGAGTGAGGCAAAATATATTGGTCACTGCTGGGTCTTTGGACTTGAAGACAAGCCTTATTATTATTTATATGTAAATACTTATAATATATTCAATACTACAGCAGAACCATTGTATGTAATTTTTTTTTACAATTTAGGTATGACTGGATTAAAGGGTGAACCTGGACGTGATGGTGTACCAGGCCCACCTGGTCTGAAAGGGTCAAGTGGTATTCCAGGAGCAACAGGGAAACCTGGAACTCCAGGAAGTCCAGGATCGCCAGGACTGCCAGGCATTGCTGGTCTTGAAGGAAGGCCTGGTCAAATAGGTAAGTTCAAAACTTGTACCCATTACAAAGATTTTATATAATGATACAATCTCTTTATAAATTTAACAATTTCTAAATGCAAATGTAAGCTATTTACTTTTTTGATCAGGTCCAGAAAACAAATGTTTTTTTTCTCTTGTATTCAATAATATAGGGGCGTGGTGGCTGAGTGGTAAAGTACTTGCCTTCCGAACCCAGGGGTATTAGGTTTTAATCCTGGTGAAACTGAGATTTTGTATTTCTGGATTTTTAGGGCACCCCACCCTTGAGTCCACCCAACTGACATTAGCTATGGAAAACTTTAGTAAAGGCATTTGGTCTTTGTGCTGGCCACATGACACCCTTGTTAACTGTGGGGCACAGAAACAGATGGCTTTTACATTATTTGCCCCAAGGTCTGAAAGGGAGTAGGCTTACTCTTAAATATTCTAATCTTTCAGGTGTTAAAGGATTCTCTATACTTAATATTGATTGTTTCAAGTGGAGCTTCAGTCATCAACATGTCTACCTGTCCTGAGCTAAGGTCATATGCCTGGCTTTACCCCTGACCTGTATTTTTTTTTTTTTAGCATTCTCATTAGTGCAGACAGTTGCCATTCTTTTTTTTTTCATCACATTGCTTTTGTCTGAAAGTTTTCTTGGTTTGAGGAAATTAAAGCAACAGTTTAAATCTTTTACAATATTAACATTTTATTGGTATTAAAGGTGGGCCACATAGAGACCTATAGACCAAAAGTTTTGAAATTGGAACTTACTTTTAATACCTTAAAGGATGTGAAGACTGAGCTTAAGTTATGACTGAGATTGTTTTGGGAAAGAGATACTATCAGTATTTTTGCTAGACTTATTAATAATTTATATTTTCAAAAAAGTTATTTACCATCTTAAAAGCTATAGGCTAGGATGTTATGATCATTAATTCTGTAGGAACATCTGAAACATAACAAAACATGATAATTAAACATACATATCTATATAACAATGGCAACAATACTGAAATGATTAGCATAATGATAAATGTTTTAATTGTTTTCAATAAGGCTTAAGAGATTGTATATTTTGATTAAAACCTTTAACTCTTAAAATGTGTGTGGTAGTTGAGCCTATAAACATCAGAATTGTAATTCCATTTTGTATGCACTCTTTGTAAAACAGCTCAGCACTTTAAGGATTAAAAAATATTAAATGAGGAGACACTGCAGTAGTCACCAAAAATCTCTATATCCTGTATTGAAATCAACATCTAAAATCTCTATATCTTGCATTGAAATCAACATCTAAAATCTCTATATCTTGCATTGAAATCAACATCTAAAATCTCTATATCTTGTATTGAAATCAACATCTAAAATCTCTGTTATTTGTATAAGTAATATTATCAACACCTAAAATCTCTTTATCTTTTATAACATATGATATTATCACCTAAAATGTCTATGCTTGTACAACTTATGATATATTTTAATGATTTTGCTTCAAGGTGAGAAGGGAGATAGAGGACTTCAAGGTCTAAAAGGTGAACCAGGAAACGATGGTCTTCCTGGACTACCTGGTAGTCCTGGTTTGAAAGGTGCGCGGGGCAATGATGGACGTCCAGGACCTGCTGGTGAACCTGGCCGTGATGGTAAGCTTTTACATTTTCTCATAACTGTATCTTTTTATAATTTAATTTAATTATTTATCGTGCCAAGATGAGGATTATCTTCAGAATGAGATTAAATTTAGGTGATTTTTTATTATTTCCTTACATACAAAGCAATTGTTAAAACTTAGATATTGATTTCACTTTTTTTTTTATTTACTGACTCAATAACTTTTTGTTTTTACTTGGCCTCAATATAAAGTGTTTGTTTTTTTAACTTACAGTTTCAGTAATTTTATATGTTACTTCAACCTATATTGGGCTATTATTCTTAATTCATTACTAACAAGTCTGATACTACATTAGATATTAACTTAGAGAAATTTCATTTTTACTTACATAAAAATAGTGTACACATATAAAGTGATGTTATTTTTTTTTTACTTTCACATAGTTATTTATTACATAAAGGAATTTTGTTTTGTTTCAATTTTGTTACACAAAATTGGAGAGATGCTCCTTCCTACCTTGCAGTGATTGTAGGTGTGCCTTTGTCAAAGTAATTAAAAAAAAAATTAAACACAATTTTTTTCTTTTAAAGGAGACAAAGGTGAGCCAGGTCTGCCTGGTAATCCAGGTCTAATGGGCTTCCCAGGAGAGAAAGGTTCCACAGGAAGTCCAGGTGTTAAAGGTGATCCAGGCCTTCCAGGACCAAAGGGTAACCCTGGTGTACGAGGTAAGCTCATACAAGTCATTTTCATCAGCTGTAAAATAAGTCATATGATTCCATAATAATAGTTTTTTTCAATAATGCATTTCACAGACAAAAAATCGAATTCATTTTAGAACTAGAGTGTTTAAAAATACAAACTACAGTACCTTAATGTTTTATTTTATTTTTTTGAATATTTTTTTTTAGCTTTCACTAATGTTCTTTCAAATGAACAAGACATTGGTTTACATTTAACATTGAATGAACAAGTATATGAATAAGCACTTTTGAAACATTTTCGAATGAAGCCATCAGCTAGTCATAGTGAGATGCCTTTTTCAATGTTGATACTATTGAAAGACATTAAATGAGTTGAAGTTTGAATTTTGGTGAAGACTGGAATTTTGAAATTGGGATTTTTAGAATGCCTGCCCAACTGTAATGGGTTCTTGATATACATTGGAGATCCGTAATCCTGTAAATTTTGTGAGAGTTTGGATGATATATTGAATATTTCTTCTACTTTTGCTTTCATAGTATATACCTTCTCATAATTTTGACTTTCTTAATGTGGTTTTATTTCCCTTTGATGACCAAAGAGGTTTCTTGGAAAACATTTCATTCTCACAGTATTGGACTTCTTGCTATCCTGATATTCTTGTCTGGAGAAATTGCAGTGCTTTGGTTTACTCTTCTTTGATTTTGGTGGGCACAGCATGTAAGATATGAGCCTAGTTCTGTATAATGTAATCTGTATCTATTTTCTTTCAACCCATATGCTAGTCCATGTCTTAAAGAAGAGTGCGGGATGCACCCACCTTGCAATGGATTGATAGACTCTTCATGGCTTCTTTATATTCAGTCATTTTCTTTTTGTCATCTCTTAATAAAAAAAAAGAGTGGCAGTGCTTTTATAGACTTTTAATGACCACTTCATATACATGTCAGTGTTTTTATAGACTTTTAATGACCACTTCATATTCAATCATTTTCTTTCTGTCATCTCTTATGAACTTGAACTTCTCCATAACCTTGCCTTCAATAAATGATTTTGGCTAACCCATCTGGGCCCTACATTTGCAGTTGTTATTGTTGCATTGTATTGCTCAATGAAATGAATTAGTTAGGACATATTATAGAATCAAAGGACTTAGACTAGCTTATAGCTTTCAGTAAGATCACCTACAAGTTTGTTTAATAAGAATGGTATTTCATACATTTAATAAATGATTCCTAAAAAAAAATGAACCATCATTTATACATATGTAAAACGTCTAGATCAAACTTTTCAACTGGGATTCAGAACTAAAAATTAAGAAAAATAATTATTTGTCAAAAAAAGGAATGATAAATATTTTGTATTTACCAGTATCTCTGAATTAATCCCAAGTGAGTTTTTAATTTTTAGCATTTTTTTGGGAGGGGTATAGAATTTCAGAATCAATTTGATAGAAATTAGAGCCAAAGTGTACATGTGTAAAAGTTCTAATTCTAAAATAATGCAATTTATAGGACCAATGGGCCCTGAGGGAGTCCCTGGACTGACTGGTGATCCTGGCATAGGATTACCTGGACCTCCAGGCAGAAAAGGTGATAAAGGAACAGATGGATTTCGAGGAGTAGAAGGAATGCCAGGAAAAAGTGGAGAGAAAGGTGAAAGGGGAGAAGATGGACTTCCAGGACTTAAGGTAAAGATTTGAGAGAGCATACATTAGTTATTCTAGGCCATTAGAAATAACAGGCCTGACCAACAGTTCTAGGGCCTTAGGTAAAGATACATTAGTTATCAGAGGGCATTAGAAATAACATGCCTGACCAACAGTTCCATAACTAAAGGGAAAGAATTAAGATATAGGCCCCATGTGTTAGTTTTTTTTTAAGGCCATTAGAGATATTTATGTTATACAAAACTAATGGCTGTTAATTGGATCACACAACATCCTTGTAAACAAAAGAAAGGATTAATTTAATTTAGCTAACTAGTCATGTTTTTTTGTATTGAGAAAAAACATTTGTTTTTATTCTTTAATTTTCCTAGGGTGATCCAGGCCTCCCAGGACAAAATGGTTTGCCTGGAATTGATGGTAAACCCGGAGAACCAGGTTTGTTACTGACATTTTCTTTTTACAATTCCTCTATTTAGCTTGCAAATTCATGGGAAAAAAAACAAAACAGATGGGTGGAAAAACCTAGAAACACCATCTCAAAAATGGCTCTTATGATTGTCTTAGAAATTTTAAAGTTCTTTGGGAGAAGAATTACTAGCTATTTGGCCCCATTGGGTAAATTCTAGTTTGAATGACTTATAATTTTTCAAAGTATACAAAAATTTTTTTTTACTAGAGGACTATATAGACAATCTTTATCTTGAACAGACTGCAACTTTGGGTATATTCACATGTAGGCCCTATTTCATTAAAGACTTAAATCACTTAATAGATGCTAAGGAACATTGTGCAGACAGTCTTCTAAATCTAGATCTATAGAATTTTATATACTCTGAGTGAAACCGTGAACCACATCTTCTTTGAATGCCCCTTCCAGTCCACCTTAGGCAGACCCTACTACCATTTCAACCCAACTTAACCAACACTCTTCAGCAACTGAAGAGAACAGCACACTATTTTTTCCATGGCACAGTCTGCAAAAGAGCTCACAGCTCAGCAGCAAAAAGAAGAAATATACTCTTGAGTAGATTTATACTTACACTTAGCCAGGAACTTTATTCATAAGGAAGGGGATTTTGGGCAGGCTAAAAAAATGTTGTATTTTTGTTTAACTCTATCAATCAGTAGTTATGAAGAGTACAATTTTGGCTCTTACAGCTTCATAGAGAAGGAATTGTCTTTTTTTTTTTAAAGTATTTTTTAAATATTTTACTTTAAAAGAAAATGTTCTCTCACCTTTAAATCACATTTACTATTGTCTTCATTTTATTTCAGCTTACCGTTTTTTTTTTATTTTATTCTTCCACCTTAATGTTGTTTTCAAAACTACAACTTCTGAATGTTTCCATGTTTCTCTCAAACGTCATCAATATTCAATTATTACTTGTCCACCTTAGCAACAGGTTGACTGATCCACCATAATATTTTAACTTTTCTACTTCTACTTAACAATGTCTACTGCAAACCATTATTCTCACTGGGGGGGGGCGTTCTCTACAAATGCAGGTTTGCCTGGAGCTGATGGACCCCCTGGACCACCTGGACTTAAAGGTGATAGAGGTCCTCAAGGCAGAGAAGGCATAAAAGGTTTGGATGGTTTACCAGGACCTAAAGGTGACCCAGGATACGAAGGCATCAGAGGTGAAAAAGGAGAGCCAGGTTTACCTGGTAAACCAGGACTTAATGGTAAGACACTAGTTCAATTATTAGCCATGTCTTAACAGTTCTATTTGATTTGCTTGAATCTCTCTCCTCTCTATCAGTGAGTAGGGATATTGTTTTGAAATGAATTTCTGATTTTGTGTTGAACCCATGAGTCATAAAGGAGATTGGATGCTTGGTTGTTAAATTTGTGCCTATTATTAAAGAAACACTTTGCAGCATTAAGCTTGATCAGTAGATTTACAACACACACACACATATTATAGTGAAGTGAAGACGTAACACTTTCCCCTGTGTCATATCACAAGGGAGATCCTACCGTTTCCTTCATCAATCTATGCCATATTAAAAGGCCTGGTCAAGAGACACTGGCTTCCTGGTACCAAAGAAAAGACTCTTTATGGATAACTACCTGAACTTGAAACCACACCACAGTTCATTTCAGATAGAGGACTAAATATCTTGACTTTTTCTTATGTAACAAATACAAATTTAGAAGAAAATTAATTGATGCAAGATATAGTTCATGCCACCATTTTAACTATACAATCATATTTCTGTATGCTGTCAAACTGTTAACTTTTGACATTTATTTCCATTGGACATACTTTGGTTACATCTCCAATTTCATTACCATAGTGAAACTGAGGAAATTTCTGGTCATGAAGAAATGAACATATTGATCTAAAACTATTGGTTGGCTGTGCCATTGTCATTCAGTTGACTATTAGAATACTTCCCTAGAGATTCCTCTATAGAAACTAGAATGACAAGGTACTTAATTGATGCTTGAAATAGTAGAGATTTTTCACATGGTTCAAGCTTATGCCAAACTGAGGCAAACAATATTAGAACTTCAGCCTGTAGTGCTTATAGAATTGTAATAATCATAATTTGCATATGAAACCATTTGACTTGGTTCTTTCCAGATCTTAGAAAGTTGTTTAAACATGACAAATAGTTTTCATTCAATATTTTTCTTTATTAGAATTTTAAAACATTTTTCACTTAGGTCAGCCTGGTTTGAGAGGTCCACCTGGAGAAGCTGGTCAACCTGGAATTCCAGGCATTGATGGAGATAAAGGTGCCCAAGGTGAACCTGGCCAGCCTGGCCTGCCTGGTAAGAATGAAAAACTAGCAAATATTTTTTTCAAATAAAAATATCTTTATAAAAATACATATGTTATGTATGATATTAGAATACAGAAAATGGAACAATAACAAAATGGCCATATGGTAACCATACTAACTTTTTAAAAAAAATAGTATCCATTAGAAAATGTTAGATGAGGTTAGCTATGTTCTGTATTAGCTGGAATCTCATAGTAAATTGAATTAGAAAGCAAGACTAAATAAAAGGTTATGAAATAGGTCTCTCTATAGCCCAAGTATTTAAAAAAATCAATAAGCTTAATTTTTTTAGCCCTTTAAATCAGTCATCTTTAAAAGTGATGGGATATCAGTAATGGCTAAACAAAGATCTGCACTGAGTTGACTATGTTCTGCTGAACACTTCAGTTTCATCTTTTGTATACATGTTTAATATTATTTGGGGAGGGGAGTCAGCACTTCTTAAGCCTTTCTTTGTATTGCATTTATTATTTAACTAAAAAAAATGTGAAGTTTTGATAGTAATATCATGAGAGATCTTGACTAGAGTCAGTAGATGTATTGATTAAGAGACCCCACTTTGAAGCAATATTTATATCAGTTGCACAAAAAATTTCTTTTGGAAAAACAACCATTAAATGAGAATCATTGCTTCCTGAGAATAGATTTCCATCAGGACATGAAGAGATTTTACAATCTCATTTAAATTTAGCCCCCATAAAAAAAAAAAAAAAAAAAGGGCTGCTAAATGTAGCCAGATTTGGATCTATTTCTCTTGATATTTGTTACATTGCTGCCCATCTAAAGTGATCTGACACATTAAGAGAAGGCCTTTTTGAGTCATTTGTGTGGCCAAATAAATCACATTGGTGGATTTCAACAACATTCCTAATTTTTTTTTTAGATTAATATTTAGTTTAAATTTGTTCATGGCAAACAGAAGCTCTTATTCAATGTGAATCATTATGAGTGTTAAAAATTTCTGTAAAATTTGATCTAATATATATTTAAATGACATGTTAATGTCACATTATACACCTTTATATTTAATGAAATTTAATTAATGTTTTTGGTGAACTTTTTATTTTGTTGCTCATTTGTAGTGAAATTTGTGTGATGTATTGGAACTGGAATCATTTTTATTTTTCTATTTCTTTGTAGGGTTACAAGGAGAACCTGGTGAAGATGGATTACCTGGTGGCCCTGGGCCATCTGGGTCAAAAGGAGACAGAGGTTAGGCTTTAGTAACACTAGCAAATAATATTTTAAGTTAGGATGTGTGGCTGATTGGCTTAAACCACTTGAGTTCAAATCTTGACTCAAGCAGACTTGTATTTGCTGACTGATTTAAGGTAAAATGAAAACCTTCTTTCAGATACCCCCTTCCCCCTCCTCACAGGTCCACACAAGAGATTGAACCACAGGTATGAGCATGCTTGTAAGTTTTTCACCTCCAATACTGATGTTTACTTTAAAGCCTTGTTCGCCAACGGTCATGATTTGCCTTTTTGACATTGATTTACATACTGTGAAGGTCTTGTCTTTGCGCATCACCAAGTCAGCTAGCTCTTCCTCTGTCCCTGACAGAACATTTAGTCATCCCCAAAGCACAAAATAGTAATTCTTCTTCCATCAATGCTTACAGTACCTTCAAGAGCATCCACCATTATCCTTTCAAGGAAGGTATTGAAAAGGGTTGGTGAAAGACAGCCTTGTCTAACTATAACTGTGGTTTTAAACCAGTCCCTATATGATTTTGTTGAATTATCCTGCACTAGTGAACTGGTTGTAAAGTTTCTGGATTATTTTAAATATGTTCTTGTTTATATAGTATTTTTCCATTGTTGCCAGAGTGCTGTGTGTTTCTAAATATATAGATCAAAGCTAGATCATTATAGCCTTCAGATTTGCAGACTATACCTTATTATTACACATTGTTATAATTGTACTTGTAAAAGATATCGTAAATTGATGTAGTGTTAAAATGTGAAACTAATACTGAAAATTATTAAGCTGACAACATCACTACTGACATGAAAATTAAAGACAATAGACTAGTTTCTTAAGTTTCAAATATTTTGTAATAATATTGTATCAATGTTGATAATGGATCCAGAATCAAGCTGCTTGTTAGAATTGCCCAGACCATAAATGAACTAGTTAAAAATGCCTAGACCAGATATGTACTGCTTGGGGAAATCACCTTTTTTTAACCCACCTCCCCATTGTAACGAGACCTATAGCCCTTCTGTGAAAGACAGACCAGCAAAAGTCAATGGACCACTGTACCAGTTATTTCATTTTAATTATTTTTTGTTTGTCTACGCAGCAAATGTTCAGATCCCATCCCCCTTTTTTTTCCCATTGCCACAAATGTGTATACTTCTTCTCCCCCTGAGTCATTATGTAATTTCCAAACATTGCCTTGTTTCAATGGCACAGACCATATCCTGCTAGTCTTATCTGCAGAACTGGAATGAAATGTTTATAAAAAAATGTTCAATCATCATGTCAGACACGAGAAATATTCAAGGAGCTGATTGGGCTTCAGGAAGATTATAAAAGTGCAACCATGTCTTGCAAAACTTTCCTGTATAGAACATTACTTAGAAAAGGAGAGAGAGCAGACAAATGAGCAACTTAAAGACTTACCTTAATGAGATGCTTAAAAAATGAGGTATGGAGAGCACAAGTCTGTAGATCACCTGTGGTGTCCCTTCAGATTTTGGAATGAACAAGCCTTACTTAAATGAGATTTTGGAACTGGTGAGGGTGAAAAATTAGTTAAAATAGAGACAAATTGTTAGGGGAGGAAATTTCAAGGCATTTTTTTGTTTTAGGACTTCCTGGAATCGAAGGTCTCCCTGGACTTCCTGGACTGTCATCGCAAGGAATGAAAGGTGAACCTGGACGTAACGGCTTGGATGGAACAGATGGATTAGATGGTCCCCCAGGAGAACCAGGTTTTTTGACATCATTATCTTCTATTTATACATTGAAGCAAACATTTATTTTATTAGTTAAAATATTTAATAATAATAATAATTTAACATATTTTGTACAAACTATACATGCTAGTCTCATCATTGACCTATCCTATCACTTGAATTCTGTTCAGGTAGCCGAGGTTTACCAGGATTGCAAGGACCTAAAGGTGAACCAGGCGATGTAGCCACCCCTGGACCAAAAGGACAAAAGGGAGAGCCTGGAATCAATGGACAGCCAGGTAAACTTAGTGGAAATACCAGCTTTAAGAATCAAGAAAAAAAGAAGAATATTAAACAACAAACCTTTAGATAATTTTTTAGAAAAATAAATTAATATCTTGTATGTATGTCTTTTAAATATTTTAAACAATCATTTAGGACAGTGTTTTAACATATGCGTACCCCTTCAATAAATTTTGTAACTCTAAGTACTCCCCCCCCCCCCCCCCCCCCAAAAAAAAAAAATTGTTCTTAAAAATAAAAAAACATTTTTTATTATAAATAACATACATTTGCGTCAATGAAAAGGAATGTGTACCCCCTTCAAACTCTTCCCATAACCCTGGGGGTACGCGTACCCACTTTGGGAAACACTGCTTTAAGATGTGGACTTACTACACATATTCCTATTGATCTAATTATTCTTGTAAGCGTCTCTTACTTTGTGTGTGTCACTTTTCATTGTTTTAACCTAATTAATGATTACAAAAACAGGATTATTTTTTTTATATAGTTTGCAAATTAATATTTATCATCTTTTTTTTTAACAAACCTTTTTCAAACAATATACTTTATCTATATTTAAAAATTATTTTTTTTTTGTCTGCAGCAAAAAGTCCCATGTCACAAAGCTCATTAAAACATTAAATCTTCCTCCCATGACTTCATTGTAATGTGTTTGTTGTTTGTTTTAATATTAAGGTCTTAATGGTCCCAAGGGAGAAATAGGAGAAAGTGGCTTACCAGGGTTTGAAGGTGAAAAAGGAGATAGAGGTTTCCCTGGTGAGGAAGGTGAACCAGGCATGCCAGGTATTCCAGGTGAAATAGGATTACAAGGTAAATATACTGCGCGTTGCTTTGGTGCAATCTTAGAGTACATTCTAACTTATATAGGTTTCAGGCTTACAATGTTTGGTTATAATAAAATTAATGGCTGTCATAGAATAAAAGATAACACAAACATTCCTCTAAGCAACATCCTTAGGGTGGTGCTACTATGGCAGATATGTTTTATGCCTTGTTAGTAAGAAAGCTAAATTTGTTATGTAGATGTTTTATCCATTGGTTATATGCCCCTGTGAGTTGTCTTTGTGAGGCTATGCCCCTTGTGAGTTGTCATCGTGAGGCTATGCCCCTGTGAGTTGTCATCGTGAGGCTATGCCCCTGTGAGTTGTCATTGTGAGGCTATGCCCCTGTGAGTTGGCAATACAACTGTATTTCCCTTTGAATTGCCATAACTGTGAGTTGTCATTGTGAGGCTATGCCCCTGTGAGTTATCATTGTGAGGCTATGCCCCTGTGAGTTGTCAATACAGGTGTATTTCCCTTTGAATGTCAGATAAGAAGTTATATGTCCCTGTCAGTTTTTAATATGAATTTTTTTTCCTGTAAGTTGTCAATATGAGGTTATGTCCCTGTAATTTGTCAAGATAAGGATATGTTTCTAATATTGTTCACAATATGGTTTCTTTTACAATTCCTCCCAAACTCTTCATTGGTTCAAGCTGGGTGGGGCACTCAACGGGTATTGTAAAAAAAAAATGGGTCTAATGATTTTCCTACAAATTTGACAGTTTATGTATATCTTTGAAATAATAGCTACCTAATATGCCACATGGTGAAAACTCAAATTTTTCAAAATATCCTCTTAAAATTTATTTTGGCTTATCTATTTCTCTTTATTTTGCACATAGTTTCAGCAGGATTCACTGCACTAGACTCAAAGATTTCTTTGTATTCAGAATTGACTAAATCTACAAACAAATATGTGTGTAGTCACTGAATGAACTCTTTATGTCGTGTCTGTTCTATTTATGTGTATGTTTCTGTTGTGTTGTCTTTATATGAGAAAAGAGTCCTTGTAATCACAACTAGTCTCCATAAAGATCAATAAAGCAGTCTTAGTCTTAGTCTTATTTTGTGCATTGGAGAAATCATTACCTGAACTGTTAATAGAAGAACTAGATTGTGCAAAGTTCACAGGAAAAACTCCTTGAAATACAGAAATAAATAGAATGAGAAATATAGACCACCATCAGCTTTATAAAGGAGAAATTGATTTTTAAAGTTTTTTTATTATTTTGCTTGTTATCGAAGGAAATCACTCAGTTTAAAATTGCTTTCATAATTAAATTGGTAATCATTATTTTTAAAAAATTCTTGGGTTTAAAATACTTTTTTAAAATTGCAAATCGTCCTTTATAATTTAAAGTAATATTTTGAAATGATTTTAAGTGCTGCTTGATTGACATGGTTAACTGAAGTATTGTGTACAAAAATTATTAGGACTTGATGGAGAAAAAGGGGAGCCTGGACGTCCAGGACTTGATGGGCAAGATGGTTTACCTGGGTTACAGGGTCCACCAGGAGAAAAGGGAGATCTAGGTCCATTCGGTGAACGTGGACAAAGAGGAGAACCAGGTAAGTGGACTAAGGTGTTTGTTTTTTTAAACTGCTGTTTACAATAATGAACTTTTAATGCAGTTGTTTCGTAAAACTTTGAGAGGAAAGAGCTGTTTTAAACAGCTGTCAGTATTACAAAAATATATATATACTTTAATCATATAATCACCTTTGTTTGAGACACTTCAGGACAAAAGACTAAAAAGAAAAAGCAAAGTAGCAATAACATATAAAACACTTAACCATAATTTACAAATATAAAAACATAACCTAATAAAATACTAAGAAAGAGGCAAAAGATAAAGGCATATTTTTTAATTCCATATGCTAGGACAAATTTTTACATGTGCTCCTTTTTCCCGATTGCCATTAGAGATGGAATGGGTTGCCTGATTCAGCCAGGAAAACCAATGACTTATCAGATTTAAAGTCTCTCTAATTAATATGCAGAACTAGAATAATAAATGGATACTTGTATTTATTTTCTGTTCAGAAGGAATGATTATAATTTAATACATAAGATGATAAGTTTATAACCATTTCTGTTTTGGTGCATGACTTACTTCAAGGTTTTTTCTTCTTCTGTTTAGGTCCAATGGGTGACCCTGGTGTTGATGGTCTCCCAGGACCCAGCGGTGTCTGCACACTGACTCAAGCTCCACCTGGCCCACGGGGTCCTGCTGGTGAGAAAGGTGATGAAGGCTTCCCAGGCCTTGACGGACTGAAGGGAGAGCGGGGTGATATAGGTAAGGGGCATCTATCAAAGTAATGTGTATGTATATCTGATGTAACAGTACTCTACTCAAAACTAATGTTAAAGTTGATTGACCAGGCTATTAGATTTAAAATTACATTATAACCAGCTTAAATCATGCCTGAAGTTCAAAACAAAATATTAACATGACAAAGAAAATATTTTTTTAATCTAAGATTAATCAATATTTGGGTGCCTAGAGTCCAGCTCTAATGGGTACCTGACATTAGTTGGGGAAAGTAAAGGCGGTTGGTCGTTGTGCTGGCCATATGACACCCTCGTTAACCGTGAGCCACAGAAACAGATGACAATTACATCATCTGCCCTATAGATGGCAAGGTCTGAAAGGGGAACTATTGAAATATAGATATAGTAGAAAGCTTTAACATATTTCAATACAAATTTACTGGCTCTCAACCATTTTGTTTCAAGGGGAAGCACAAGCTCATTTCATTCTTAGTTTATGACACCATCTGAATTACTTAGGTCAGTAAGTACACTTCTTTTATTGTCCTCTAGGTCAGGCTGGTCAGAAGGGTGCTAAAGGAGATTCAGGCCAACCTGGTATTCCTGGGGAACCAGGTATACCTGGTAATGATGGCTTAAACGGTCGTCCAGGAGAAAACGGTATTCCAGGTAAACTATATTATCAATGTGTATTACCAATACTTAGCAGTGTTTTTACATATTATATCCTCATTTCTTTCAATATGTAGTACTTTAGGCTGTATGAAAACAACAAACTAAATATAAATATAGTCAAGAGGAAACATTATTGAGGCGCACTCGTCACTCAGCCTTTGATGCATGGCTTCCAAGGGTCCTTGCATAAAAGGCAAAAAACATCATAGACATTGTATGTTTATCCTGCATCTTTATTGCTGCATATTACTGGATCTGCCTCTTCACCACTGTACATTACTGGATCTGCCTCTTCACCACTGCACATTACTGGATCTGCCTCTTCACCACTGCAACTTACTGGATCTACCTCTTCACCACTGCAACTTACTGGATCTGCCTCTTCACCACTGCAACTTACTGGATCTGCCTCTTCACCACTGCACATTACTGGATCTGCCTCTTCACCACTGCAACTTACTGGATCTGCCTCTTCACCACTGCAACTTACTGGATCTGCCTCTTCACCACTGCAACTTACTGGATCTGCCTCTTCACCACTGCAACTTACTGGATCTACATCTTTCCTATGCAAATTGTTATTAGTATCCATATGTCTTATTATTGGTGAAGACTGGGATTTTAACTTCAGGATATTTGGGTGCCTCTGAGTCCACCCAGCTCTAATGGGTACCTGACATTTGTTGGGGAAAAGTAAAGGCTGTTGGTCGTTGTGCTGGCCACATGAAATCCTCGTTAACCATGGGCCACAGAAACAGATGACCTTTACATCATCTGCCCTGTAGATTGCAAGGTCTGAAAGGGGAACTTTTAGTATTAGTAGCAAACACTGACCATAAAATGAACATTTTAATAATTATAAAATACTGCACATTATTTTTTCATCTATCATTTTTTATGTTCACAATAAGCTTGAGTTATCTAATTGCATATTTTTTAAATTTGCATTTCAGGTCCTGAAGGTATAAAAGGTAATCGTGGTCCTCCAGGCTTATCAGGAGCCACTCCTCCAACTGGCTACCTCATGGTTCGTCACAGTATGTCTGATTTGGTTCCTAAGTGTGGCAACGATTCCTACCCAATGTGGGAGGGTTACAGTTTGTTGTATATTGAAGGCAATGAGAGATCACACCATCAGGATCTAGGTAAGTACATGTACAACTCAATCACTTTTAGAAATGAACTCAAATTAGGATGTATAATTAATTTAATGTACTCATTCATCATAGATGGCAATCAAAAATCATCTGAGTTTAAATCCACAATTTCTTGCCTTGATCAGATCTTTAAGCTTATTTTTTTTATCGGGTATACATATATAGGAGGTGCAGTGACCGAATGGTAAAGTGCTTGGCTTCCAAACTGGAGGGTGCCTGGTTACAATCTTGTTGATTTTTTTCAGTTGGAATTTTTAAGGCGCCTCTGAGTCTACCCAGCTTTAATGGGTGCCTGACATCAGTTGGGAAAATAAAGGCAGCTGGTTGTCGTACTGGCCACATGACACCCTCATTAACTGTGAGCCACAGAAACATGACCTTTACATCCTCTGCCCTTTAGACCGCATGTTCTAAAAGGGGAGTTTTACTATAGGAGGATCTTGGCTTCCAAACAAGAGAGTCCTGGGTTTGAATCCTGGTGAAGACTGCGATTTTTATTTTGGGGATCTTTAGGATCCAACCAGCTCTAATAGGTACCTGACATTAGTTAAGGAAAAATAAAGGTGATTGGTTGATACCCTTGTTAACCGTGGGCCACAGAAACAGATGATCTTTACCCTTTACATCATCTGCCCTTTGACCACATGGTCTGAAAGGGAAACTTTACTTTATTTATTTATTTATATGATATATGGATTGTATTCAAAGGTTACTATTTAGTAAATAGCATTGAGCATCATTCTCCATAAAATACTTGTTGTCTATGACATCATCATTTGATGAATATCTCTGTCCTTGGAACACAACATTGAGTGGAGAAGAGACATAATAGAGGTCAGACCAGTTGGAAGTAGGGCCTAGTTGGAAAGGTAGGAATATTGCTGAGAAAAGGGCTGAGATTGAAAAAATATTGGAAAGAGAACGAAAATTAACTTGGAAAAAAAACAAAACACTACAACTTTCATTGTTAGATCAGAAACTTCTCTTACCATGGATGTGTATAATAACTTAGACAAATAACCTTCATGAATGGATTATAAAACAACACATTTAATCATAAATAAGAAAACATAGCCAAACCAATAACAGCTAAAGCCCCTCGTTTACATCCTCAGGATCCTCTGTTTCTCTCTTGTGTACCATGGTGCACAATTTTGCGTCTAATGACAGTGCACAATGCAGGGTCATAGCAATCTATAATTATATAATATAAATAGATAAGAGAAGTATTGACTCATGGTAATGTGAATAAATGGGACAATTTTTTTTTACATCTAAACATTTTTTTTTTCTTTTTAGGCTGGGCTGGCTCTTGTCTTAGACGTTTCAGCACTATGCCATTCATGTTTTGCAACATCAACAATGTCTGCAACTATGCCTCCCGCAATGACCGCACCTACTGGCTCTCCACCAACGCTCCCATCCCAATGATGCCAGTTGCAGAGAATGAGATTCGCAGATATATCAGTCGATGTGTTGTGTGTGATGTGCCCTCCAATGTTATTGCAATCCATAGCCAATCGACCGTTGTACCTGAATGTCCAAATAGGTGGTCAAGATTGTGGTTTGGATACTCCTTTGCTATGGTAAGTTAAATAGATGGATCTTTGGTTCAAATCAATTTTTGTGAAACTTGTAATTACTTAAAGCTTTCTGCTAAACATTCTCCTTAATCTTTGCATTGCTTTGGTGGACTGCATGTCCTTCAATTCCATTTTTTTTTATGTCTCCTACCTCTACTTGTTCAAGTCTAAGTCATAAAAATGTTTGATCCTAAACTACTGTTGCATAAATAGTGTTATGACCCTATTGGCGGCGCAAAAGGGTTGACTATAGGCTCAGCTGACACACACGTGAATCACTCAGGTCAGCGGGGCCATGGACAAGGGACAGTACTACGATTACACGATTACACGCAAATATGACCAATGTTATGGTCATGTGATCGAAAGCCTGCGTGTACGAGGACACAGTGTGTAAGAAAGCGGCAGTTCAAGACCGGAGAGCGTCGAGACCGGGACTGTTAGTCGGCTATGAAGTCGGTCCTGGTTGAGTCCTCATGTGTTGATGTACAAGTCCAGAAAGAGAGACAGTAGAGTTTTGTACGGTGATGTACAGAGTGACATTTTAGTTGTTGATGTCTTTGATGCCAATTGTCTAGTATTGGCTGTTATCTACTTATTCACTCATTATTAAAGTACCCGATATTGTGAAGCTCTTGTTGTCAGGTTCTTGATGTGTTGATGTGTTGTGTTGAGTTTTAGCAGTGTTTACGGAAGGCCTGAGTAGGAAGAGAGAATCGTAACAATAGGAATCATAATAAATTGATTTGTCTATCACCCTTGAAAGCCATGGAGGTTCAGATTTCTTGAGTTGTTACACTATGTGTAACAGTAGTTATATAAATTTCTGATATTATCAACCTTATAGGTCATGCCTTTCTGTGTTACCTGTGACACTTTCAATTTTGACTTCTATTACAGTGATATCTGATTTTTTTTTTATTTAATAGCAAAGAGCTGGTTACTGGATAGATCTATATATCAGAAATAATTAATTACATTTTTTTTTTTCATTATCTACCGTAATTTTCGTCTGTTATAAGTAAATGTAATGAAAAGTTTCAGTTAGAATATTTTTTTCTAAACAAGGGGTCTGTTCTTACATTTCAGCACCAGCCTATATAATTGTTTTCTTTACCCACAGCACACAGCTGCTGGCCCTGGTGGTGGTGGCCAGTCCTTTTCAAGCCCTGGCAGCTGTCTTGAAGATTTCCGTGCTACTCCATTCATTGAATGCAATGGCGGCCGTGGCACATGTCACTACTTTGCCAACAAGTACAGCTTCTGGCTGACAGCAATGGAGCCCAACTCTGAATTCCTTACACCTGTTAGCCAGACCTTAAAGTCAGGCTATACACGAAACCGTGTCAGTAGGTGCAGTGTTTGTATGAAGGATGTGTGAAAATGAATATTCAGTTATACAATTTATTCAATTTTAGAAATATTTGTTACTGTCAAACTTATGTGATTAGAATTCATCTTCATATTCATAAGTACAAATAATTTTGAACAAATAGTTGTTTGTTGTTTTTTTTTTTTTTTTTTTTAACATGTATATATATTTTTTTTATTTATCCTGCCATCATTTTTTTTTTGCAATAGATACAACAATTTTTAAATGGTTCTATTTTTTCATTGTTTTTAGTTATATTCTTTTTAAAGTCTTTTTTGTGTATATGTTGTCAGTAAACAATACAATTTAATAGATTTTTCAGATTTTGCCTAAAGCTGTTTTTTTTATAAACAAAAAACTAACGTGTTTACCTTTGAATGTAAAATATCTATTGTGCATCTATTACTTACTCACCCAAATAATCCTGGCCACTGTTTGAAAAGGAATAAATGATGCAACTCAGAGAGTGCTTGGTGCTTCATTCACTTTTTGTTGTGTGTATAAGTGAACAGATGTGCCTACAATCGTGTCACTTTTTTTTTTTTCATTGTTAAGTCAAAATTATTGGAACACAAGAAGGTTATGCCATTTATTGCCTTAGAGGTGAAGGAGAAAATGGCTTTGATTTGTTTCAGTTGTCAAAACAAAAAGCCACCTGCACCCGACTTTTTTGTTTAAACTTTCAAAGATTTCAGTAGTGGATCTAGTCACTTGTGCAATCTCTATGTTTTAATGCTCAACGTGTCACTGTTCATCTGTGTTCAAAAAACTAGCAAGAGAAGCCTCTAAGAAAAACAAAAAAAAACACTTGATTTTGATGCTTCAGGAAATAAATACTACACAAGTTCAATGACAGAAACGTCCATGTCTTTTGCCAGAAATGTGCCTTTGAAACTTTTAATATTTTTTCATGAAGAATTAATTATTTACACAATCACATTATAATGAGGAGGTGAAAAGAATGTTTCTACGAGAAATCATTACCAAACTTCTTTGTGACAAATTAAAAATGTATTTGATGTAATTTATCAGAGTTTCAATTTGCAATCATATTTTAAGACAAAGATTACAAAGATTTGGATGAATAAAAAAGAGACAGAAAAAAAAACACCCATTAAAATATGAGTCTTTAAACTGAGCATTTTAGTTTTTGGCTTATTTTTTATTTTATTTGGTATCATTCTATAAGTTTATTTTACATATTTGAATAATCTTCATAACTTTCAACATTGACTCCTTTTCCAATGAACAATTTGATAATTTAATGACATATTGTCCAATAAACTCAGATAGTGATGATAAAGTTAACGAAAAAAAGTTATCTGTGTAATTTTGTCAAAACTATCATTAGCTGTCTGCTTGACCTTAACATTTGAGATGTGTTGCTATGAAACTGTCTAATCCTGTACACGCAGTCTTGTGTTTGTCCCTGTGCACACATTTTGTGTTTGTCTGTGTGCACACATCTTGTGTTTGTCCCTGTGCACACATCTTGTGTTTGTCCCTGTGCACACATCTTGTGTTTGTCCCTGTGCACACATTTTGTGCTTTGTCTGGAACTACATTTCATTCAAAGAAACTTCATTTTTCTTTATTACTCCTGATTTATTCTGATGTCAGTGTCATATACATAGTCTAGAATCTCAGCTGAGCTAATCACTGACTGTGTAACAACTTACTAACTCTATTATTAATGGAGTCACTTGTTAAACATAGCAATTACAATTCATTTTGTTTTCTTTAGAGATTTCACAGTTATAGCTCTCTTAAAAGAATACAAATTAAGCAGCAGTCCAATCTGTTTGGTCTGTCAGAAATATCATTTAAAATAAAGTCTTTTTACAAAGAGCTGACTTAGTTTTGTTCTTGTTTGACTCTTGCTATGTCTGACGTTTGAAATGTGTTGGACCCTTCCTATGTGTCTGACTCTTGCTATGACTGGACTCTTTCTATTTTGATGTGTCATACTCTTGTTGTGCCTGACGCTTGCTGTGTGTCTGACTCGTTTGCATACACGTTGGTTCAAATATCCTCATTCATCACTCACATCCCACACTAAAGAAGTCCTTGAACTTGGTGTCCGTTTCCTTACTGGGCTCACTAGTGGGTACTTATGGACTATCACTGCGGATCTATCGATACTAAACACGTATTAATTACAAATATAACCCTAACATAGAAGGGAGCACCTGGTTGCATGGAGGTAACTCACAAAGGCCGCGGGATATACATTTGAGACCAAAAGAAAATCAGCTGCAGAGGAAAGACCTAGACGGCGAGAAGAAAATCTAAATCGACCACCGGCGGACAATTGTTATGCCTGCGCTGTGTGTGGCAAAATAAGTAGGTCACAGCTGGGGCTGCGTAGACACGGGAAATACTGCAATTCTCATTAATCTTCGTATTCGAAGACAAGCCTTATTATTAACTTCAACTTTCACAAAATTACAAGTTTATTATATAGGCCCTATATCTATATTATAAAGTAGAATGTGAGGTGTATGTATGGATGGATGTATGGATGTATGTATGTTACTTATAGACATCAAAACCGCTTGACCAATCTTGATAAAACTAGGCAGGAATGTTCCATGGGTACCAACTTAGACCGTAGTGTATGTATTGTAGCCCTAAAACAAACTTAAGACCCTCAAAAAAAATAAAGTTGTCCGACTCTATTACAGCTATAGTATTTTATGGATCTAGGCCATGTCTACAATGTTGACATAAGAAAAGATAGAAAGGATTTAGACCTACATCTAATTTTAAGAAATACATTGTATTCATTCTTTACTAAGTACAATATCACGATAAAATTAACTTTACGAGCCTTGCATGTAGCGAAGTCATACAGTAGGCCTATATCATCAAAATTCTGTTTCCTACATAGACCAGGCTCAATAACAATAGCAAGTATTGCCAAATTGTTTAATCTTCCTGAATTGTTGACCTCAAGTAATTGAATGACACCCCAATATGACAATTCTATCTATTGTTCAGGAGATTTCCATAAGCGCGTAGAAAATCAGTTGGCCGCGGGAAACTTCTAATATGCCTATAATTTATAATGGTTTAATTTAATACTATACATTTAGAATTAAGCGAGGGGCCTATGTAAGTGCAGAGCCCACTGCCTCTACATAGGTTGCAGCGGCCTAAGACCGGCCCTGCCCAACACCTACATACCCAAAGGAGGACAAAACATTACAAAGGGGGACAACCAAAAAAGACAAAGTAAACTTTCAAAACCTGGGCTTAGATTTATTTGATTATACTTGACAAGCTGACCCGCGGCGTAGCATACGCCCCCCCCCCCCTTTTTTTTTCTGAACCTCGCTCTCTGCGGCACTTTGTCACCGCGAAAGTTGCGTGGGGTAACTCTAGCCCGACTTGCAGAAATAAGAGTTATCTTTCTATGACTTTTTCCACCGTGATGTCCCGCATGGTTGGGCCACGAAGAGAATTATACATATATATATATATATATATATATATATATATATATATATATATATATTATATATATATATATATATATATATTATATCTTATTTGATATACTGTTGAGCAACTTTAATTATTACATTCTTAGTCATTCTATTATATTTCTCAGAAGAAAATACTTTTTTCCAGATGTTTTTCATGCGCTCTAACATACGAATGGAAATCCATGCAAGACATTTTCTCCAAATCATACTTTGTGAAAAGAATACTTTTCACTGAGTCATAGCCTAGTTTTTAGTAACAAATTTCATTAGAGCCACAGCACTGTTAGACGTCTTCTTCCTCTAGCCAGCTTTTTGATGCTGAACTGTGAACTCTTGTGCAGACTGTGCCAAGGAAAAAATAGTGTAGAATTTTCGCATTACACAAATAACAAACTAGTGTTTAAGAGGGAAGACATATTAGGAACACTCCATTTATTACGTAAACACCAGCGGTGTTGCACTGACGCGCTAGTGTGCAAATGTACATAAAATATCATTATGTTACATCTCTCTTCTTGAATTCAGAAAATCTATTTATCAGAATAACTAACAAACTTAAACAAACGAAACTAGGCAACTAAAAAGTCTATTCACAAATCAAGTTCACAAATCAAGTCTCTTGGGTTTGTTAACTATTCTGCCTGAGCGTGTTACGTAAGGTTCATGTGGTCTAGATGTGTTAGAAGAAGCAGTGTGTAGTGGCGGCTCTGCATCTAGCGTAGTTTGTAATCTTGGACTCTCGAGGTATTGTGGTTCCAGTTGTTCTGAGATGTCATCTGGAAAGTCATAATTATTGTCAAATCTGATTGCTTTCTCAGAGGACTTTCTGATGTGTTTTCTATTTCTTCTGTAGACCTTATTTCCACTTTTGACATTATTTGATCTAGGCTTAGAATGCTTCGAAACTACTGTTCCTGGTTTCCACTTAGAATTAAGTTGCATTCTGACTGCCGTTCTGTCTTGTAATGGATTATGACTCTTAACTCCTTTCCTCTTATCATAATAATGTTTCTGAGACTGTTTCTCGGAGTCAAAGTGTTTCTTCACCACCTTGAGATCTGGTGTCTGGCTCTCTGCTTACACTTGACTATTCCTAAGTGAGACTTGTGAATCAGATTTAACATGTATTTACGTAAGCTGGGTGGCATGACTATTCTCAGACCTTTGTATATAATAACACCCGAAGTTGATAAGTCTCTTGAATCCCAATATGGCCTGACTTCAATTGGAGTCTCGCTTCTTGTGTCTGGCCAACCAGTCATAATTACTTCCAGAAGCATTGAAAGTTCTTTTCAAGTACAGTCTTGAATTTCACTGTATTTCGAATCACTTACAGAGATCATATGCACTGAATCATCTGTAAATTCACATGTCTGTGTATCAGTATTTGGTAGATGTGCACGAGAAAGTGTATCGGAGATAAACATTTCCTTGCCTTTTCTGTAACAGACTTTCAGATCATACCACTGTAGTCTTATTAGCATCTTCTGTATTCTCATTGGTGCTGACAATAAAGGTTTCTTGAAGATTTGCTCCAGAAGTTTGTGATCATTATAAACTGTTACTTCTTTACCAAATATGTAGCAGTGAAATTTGCTTGTACTATACACAATTGAAAGCATTTCCTTCTCAATTTGAGCATATCTTGTTTCTGTATCTGTGAGAGCTCTTGATGCGTATGCAATTATACGACCTTGCTGGAGTAATACTGCTCACAGTCCATCTTTACTTGCATCACATTCTATCTCCACGTTCTTGTTGACATGAAAATATGCTAAAACTGGAGAGTTTGTACAAAGATGTTTCAATTCTTCAAACTTGTTTTTTTCATGATTCCATTGAAATTCTACATGGTGTCAGAGTAAAACTTAAAAAGCTGTCCAGACAAAGATTTTTATTAATCTAATAATGGCTTCTTTTTATTTTGAGAAACCAATCTTGAATTGGAATGCTTAAGATCTATATCAAGAGTTTTTAAGGTTTCAACAGCAGGTGAGCTTTTGTTTCAAAGGACCGTTAGGTGGTGCCGATAGTAGGCCTAAACAAAAAGCCGGATGGCTGGGAATGTGGATAGGTCAACAGGGCCGAGAAGTTTACAAAACTCTAAATATTACTGATAGTGAAGAGGGAGATTCGCAATTTCTATTAAAGAAAATAGAAGACTACATAAGGCCAAGACAAAATAAAAGAGTGTCTAGATTTAGAGCACATCAGAGAAAGCAGGTAGAAGGAGAAAGTTTTGATAACTTTGTTAAAGATTTAAAACTTCTCATTATGGACTGTGAGTATGATGATCCAGATGAAATACTTATTGATTTGATCATTAGTGGAGTCATACACGAAAAGGTGCAGTTGAAACTACTTGACCAGGGACAGAATTTGACCCTTAGCATGGCTATAGAAATTGGACAACAATATGAAATGTCGCAAAGCCAAGTGAAAATGTTTAGGGGCCAAGAAGTTCTAGCAATCAAGAGACAGTTACACAATGTACTCAAGCAGAAGTCTAAAGACAACTCAGATAAATTCTGTAGTAAATGTGGCAAGAACCATGAAAAGGGAAAATTTCCAGCAATAGGAACCACATGCAATTTCTGCAAGAAGAAAAACCACTGGTTTCAAATGTGCAGAAAAAGACGCAACGTTAATCTGGTAGAAGATGGCAGCCACAGTGATGAAAATATTGTACCTGTTAGTACTGCACGTAGCCAGTATAAAAAGGGTAATCTTGAGAACATCAATGTCGTTGAAGACAAGTGGACTGTAAAGACATTAATTTTTCGTATCGACACTGGTGCAAGATGTAACATTCTTGTCAAGTCAGAGTTTGAAAAGCTCAAAGACAAAGTAAAACTTGCTTATTCAGCAAAGTCGCTCAAGTTTTACTCTAATCATGTTATTAAGACTTTTGGAGCAGTTGTGCTACCTTTGAAAAATAATATCCAAGAGGTGAAAGCAAGATTTGAGATAGTAGACATTAACCAAGAGAACATTTTGAGTGGTGACACAGCAGAATGTTTAGGACTACTACAACGGATAGACAGCATAGAATCCAAGGCAGAAGACGAGTTACAAAGAGAATTTCCTGAAATGCTGAAAACAACTGGAACACTGCCAGGAGAATACAAGATTCAGTTACAGGAAAATGCTAAAAGAGTTATTCATCCACCACGTCGCTTAGCAGCATCCCTACGCAAGAAAGTTGAAGAAACTAGCACTGACGCGCCAGTGTGCACATGTACATAAAATATCATTATGTTACAAATAGTGTGATGTTTTCTTCAGTTGTTCAGCACGGCCTTACAGTAGGTTGGTTATGTTGGGCTGCAGTGGTAGTAGCGTCTGCCTAAGGTGGAATAGGATGGGGCATTCAAAGAGGATATGGTTTACAGTTTCATAAGGGTGGGCACAGTGTCTACAAAGGGGAAGGTGTGTGGGATTTTTTTTGTTAAGATGGTAATTTAACAAAGTTGTAGGCCTATGTGTCCTGTTCTTAGTTGGAAGATTGTAAAGAATTGAACATCGTTCACATCGATAACTCTTTCCTTTTGGTACTTGATGCATGACAATAGATCATCTTTTAATATATTTATTAAACATCCTGCGAAAGCACTGGGCACCCTTCACTAAAAAGCTGCTTCTTAATCTCAGTTTTCAGCTAGAAAATTTTTTTTTGCCTTGTTTCCTGTTTAATTAAACTCCAAAGTTCACATTAGCTTTGTCGTCAACGAACACAACACTCTTGTTTTTCTCATGAGTTTCTTTAAGTTATGTTGGTTGATATGGTTTCAGAAGTTTTATTTACTGTGCTGTCCAGCGCCAGCAAATATATATGTGTTCAAGCAACTTATACAACCAAAGTACTGACCTACTACTGATAATATTTTGTCTGCACCATGATTACTTGCATCTGTAGCGACTTCAAAACAGCTAATGTCACTTAACCTATATAGTACTTTTGCAACAGTTTTATGACCAATGACTTTGGTATGTATATAATTGCCTCTGTTTTTATTCTTGCACATGCAATATTCTTAGCAATTTCCAAATCGGTCTTCAAACATCTTCCGCAGTAGCCCTACAGTCAATAGACTTACAAGACTTATGAAATGTGACATCGAGATTAGCTAATGATGTTTTAGCAGCACAAGCCTTCATGAAAGAGTGTTTCGTTTCAAAAACAAAAGTATTGACGAAGTGTAAATTATTTCGCGTTTCTCGCTGGAATTCCAGACATGACGTTCTAAGACAGTGCTGCCCATGTTTGCTGGCAACATGACGTTCTAAGGCAGTGCTGCCCTTGTCTGCTGGTAACATATATGACGTTCTAAGGCAGTGCTGCCCTTGTTTGCAACCAACTCGTACGAATCACAACACACTTAGCTTCATTTTCTGTACTCAAATCAAATCACGAATAGTTTAACTGTCTTCAATTATTCTGAGAATTAGCATCTCTTTATTTTACTACTAGCAGTAATGTTGGTCGGCATCTTAAATAAAAATTCTAATTATTTAAGACAAACACGACAACAGTGAGATAACGTTGATGGGTTGATGTTTCGAGTTATGGAACACTATTAAGTGCATTTATCGTATAGAGATTGAATTATACTAATCTACACAGTAAACTCGCATCTTGCAGTGAAGCGTATCACTTCTTTTGATCTGTCAATGTTAAAGGATGAAACCAGAAGATATGAAAGATAAAAATTCAATTAAAAGATTATATATTAATAATAATAATAATAAAATATATGAATTTTCACTAAAACCAGTTTATATTGTTTTGTTCGGAACTAGTGTTTCGAAGGATAACTTTAAAGTGTTGTTATACCAAACTAATATTTTTAGAGATTATATATATATATTATTTATTTATTTATTGAAGAGTCAACAGGCTCTAGACTGCCCCAAGCTTTTATTGTTTGCTTTTCGAGCTCCAGAATTTAATTTTCCTGGTGTCTACAAAGCACTGTAACAAGTAAAAGGTGCCGATCTATATAGAATATTATAGAACATCATGTCAAATTCGTTTTCAGGAGGCAGCCTATAGGCCCAGGCACAATGAGGCAGGACTTGCAAATACTCATGGGACATTCGATGTACGATAGTCGGGTAAATTATGCAAGCCTAACAAGAAAGTCGTGTTTTGAAATGTTTAGCTATAGATGTCAATCTATTGACTTTATTCGTTACCCTTTATTCTAGTTTCACGCTGTTATTGTGTGTATGGTCTCGGTTTGAGTGACCTTTGTGACAATTTGTTCATCAGTCTTTTCACGACTCTCTTTTCTTGTTGAGAGTTGTCAACCCTGAATCAGTGAATGGCAACGATGGCGGCGACCTACAAACTAAGAAAACCTCTTTCTTGTTTATCTAAATATTTGTTAACATTTAGTAGAAATAAATTAACACAATGCATAAAATGTAGGCGCAATGCATCTTCGAAATCAGAACTTCATGAAATTTACAGAGCTGCTAAGGCGGCTGCAGAAGGTAGTCTAATTATTTTATTCTAATTTGTCTAATTCTATTCTAGAGATAGTCAGTTAAGTCAGTTCAGTAGAGAGAGACCTAGACTGGCTAGACTTAGTATAATAGTAAGTTAGTTAGAGACTGACTTAGACTTAGATTAGATCTATAGTAGATTCTTATATTAGGCACACCGTATTCGGGAATTAGGTCAAATTTGTATTTTATTTTTTTTATTTTTTATGGTGAAGGTTTAACTTACAAAAAAACTGAAAGCAGATTCTTATTCTGCAACTAAACTAAATGACTTCTATATAATATAGATCTATACTATAACTATAAAATAGCCATATTTCTTTGAATTACCACTCATAGTCAAGATTTTATTTTAAAATACAGAAGGTCACTTCATGCTCCTATATTGAATGCAGTTTTGGGGCTTTCTCCTCACTTGGACAGTGAGCACCGTCATTGTACAACACTATGTAATGGACCTCATTCACCAATTGTAAACAAACAACATTTAGCATGTGGTGCTCTATCTCTTCTATATAATTTATGATCTCATGTTTAATTCATGATGGTTGTCATGTGACAGTTTTTTTTTCGTTGTTTTATCAATAAGATCATGAGACTAAATTTTGTTTGTTTACGATTGGTGAATGAGGTCCATTGCTAATAAATTATATCTGTCTGGTGTTACTTAATTTTTTTTAGATTGTATTAAAAGAAGTAGATTCACTTTAGCAATATGTAGTTATAGTCTATTTCCTCATATACTCTCTCTTTGAAGTCTCTCTAACTCTATATATAATATAGAATATTAATAGAATATATATATATATCATTTATAGTTATTATTTATATACCTATGTAATCTATGTGTAGAAACAGACAGAAATAAATCTATATAGATTATATATATCTATAAATTAATTATTATAATTTAATAAACATGATATTTTCAACTAGGCTACATGTATTTTCTGTCTTTTAATTCCCATCCAAGGACCCTCTTCTTGTTTTCATAATTTGGATAATCGTTTTGTGACACATTAACACCCCTCCCTCCCATAGATGCTTATAATTCTTTTCATGACTCTCTCCCCCTTCCCTCCACTGCCTGTTTGATAGTTTGTGACACTTAACGCTTAGTGTATAGGCCTACCTCTCCTCACTTCCAGCTCATCTGGAGTGATCACCTGCAGTGGGCATGGTCTCTGGCTTCAAATTAGCAGCCCGCACTTTTTCTTTCATTCATAAATTATATATTATAGATATCTCGATCTAGGTCATGTTTATTCATTGAAAAATCATAGATTTATTAATAATATATGAGTGGTAATAATATTTCTTATTACAATTTTGCTGTGTCCAAGGAAGGAGAATGAGCTGAATTCATTATTATTCGTTGGACACCCCCTTTTTATTTTATTTTTTAACAGCTAACTGTATAAATGTGATAGGAATGTCTTTCTAAAGATGTTTGGAAGCTTATTTTGATATGCTCATCAGCCTACAATCAAACAGGCTCATAATATAGCCTTCATCCCTTATATGGGTTTGAATTGCCAGGGGAGGTTAAAACAACAGCTTTACATACATGGTTACCGAGAATCTAAAAAAACTGCCATCTGCTTTGGGAAAACGGAACAAAATTACCGGAATTTATCTAAAATTGGACATGCGCTGTCTCGAAACGTTGATTTTTGCTCCACACATAAAAACAAATGAATTATAAACAAAAAAAGTGACGCGTTCAAAGAAGGAGAATGTGATGTGTCCAAAAAGTGTCCAAAATATCTACTTGACTTAGACTAATGACTTAGATTAATTAATCATTAATAGTCATAGACTTATACTAGATGATCTAGACTAGTAACTTAGTTAAAGACAAGATTTAAGATTATTATCATTATACTTTAACACTTTAACTTTAATATATATAATATATACAGAGTGACTCTGTACTCAGTGACTTCAGTGAGACTAGTATGAGTCAGATTGAGAGTAGTTTCCCAGGGGCAGTATGACTTGAGTATGAGTATTTAGATTTAGAGTATTTTAGACTTACTTAGAGTTAAGAGTATAATCTTATCTAATCTGTCTGCCTCTAACCTAGCTTTCTCTATTTCCATTTTACCTCTACGTTCTTGTTCTGTGGCTACCATATTCTGCACATATTGTGTCAATTCTTTGCCCTTTAATTCGAGGTCCCTTTTCCCTTCTAAAATTATTTTCTGACGAAACTCTTCCATGTCTTTTTCTGATGCCATTATTTAGATTTCAAATTAATCTCTTCCTACTGTTAATATTACAGTCAACAAATATTCCAATTATAATAATTATTATATAGGTGTGCCTCTCACAATGGTTAATACAATTATTACAGCTTCCAACTATACATATATTGTATTATGATAATATCATTATCATGGTTTATTAGAGAAAAATTTATTTCACACAGCCAGTTTTGGACATCAGTGTTAATGATATTATATTATATTTGTTTTTTTTTTGTTTTTTTTGTTTTTTTTTTGTTTTTTTTATAGAGAGTAAATGGGCAAATGTTTGGAGTGAGCTTGATACATTGAATGAAGTTAAATTTAGAGGATTCAGCTATTTAGGCAAGAATGGCCATCCTAGCCTGCACTATACTACAAAAGATCATCTGTATTAGAAATTTATTAAATGAATAAACAAAAAAACACAAACATTCAACACACATCTAATCATACAAACATAAAATGTCTAAAAGTCGGTGTAGAAGTCACTAGCCCAGTGACCTAATTTTGGTAGAATGTTCATATTTATATATATTGTTATAACCCTATTGGCGTCGAAAAAGGGTTAACTATAGGCTCAGCTGACACACATGTGAATCACTCAGGTCAGCGGGGCCATGGACAAGGGACAGTACTACGATTACACGCAAATATGACCAATGTTATGGTCATGTGATCGAAAGCCTGCGTGTACGAGTGACAGTGTGTAGGAAAGCGGCAGTTCAAGACCGGAGAGCGTCGAGACCGGGACTGTTAGTCGGCCATGAAGTCGGTCCTGGTTGAGTCCTCATGTGTTGATGTACAAGTCCAGAAAGAGAGACAGTAGAGTTTTGTACGGTAATGTACAGAGTGACATTTTAGTTGTTGATGTGTTTGATGCCAATTGTCTAGTATTGGCTGTTATCTACTTATTCACTCATTATTAAAGTACCCGATATTGTGGAGCTCTTGTTGTCAAGTTCTTGATGTGTTGATGCATTGTGTTGTGTTTAGCAGTGTTTACGGAAGGCCTGATTAGGAAGAGAGATCGTAACACTGATGTCTTGAAGTGGGATTTCCTATGGCTTCTGTAAAACTGCTAGATGAACTGAATCTGAAAGAACTGAAACAAGAGCTGAAATGGCGAGGACTGAAGTACTACGAAAGGAACAACGAAACTCTTAAAGAACGTCTCCGGCAAGCCCTGGTGGATGAAGAGGAAGATCCATACACGTACCTCTTTGAACTCAAACCCGATGTGGTAGAGCTCTTGATCACATTTCAAAAACAGATGTTGGCTGGCTTTCAGAATGTGATCAAGGGTGACTCGCAGAAAGAAACAGGTGAAGAAACAAGAGAAGAGATCGAGACCAATAGTTCAACCAACGCTTTTGCTACACACGTCCATGACGTGAGTGCCTCCATCAGCCAGATAGAACAAGACAACGTCGTGTCTTACCCCAAACCTGTAGCTGAGGACATTAAAGACGTCTGTCAATCTGTCAGTGCTGATGAGAGGAACTCGAATCCTGATGGCTGCACCCAGATGTTTGGCAAGAACTTTGTGTGTCGAGCTTTGCAGGGAGAACGCCAACTCCAAGGAACCCATCGGCAAGGTCCGCACCCAACAGACGTTTGTCCTGCTGACGAGACCATAGTGAGAAGCCCTGATGATAGTCAAGTAAGTGAACTGGAGCCTGATGCTGAAGATGAGGGTCCTTCGCAAGTGGAGTGCTGCCAACTTGCTCCACTAGTTTGCCCTCCGGACAAGCCTGAAGATGATGTGTGCCACTATTTCCCCTCCTGTGGACCTGATACCCATTCCCAAAACCCATCTCTTGAAAGCCCTACGAAACAACCTGATAGGCCAACGATCTTGGCGACCCCTGTCCTGACATCTTATCCCTCCCCATGTGCTGGCTGGCTGCCTTCAGTAGTGAGCGACCGAAGAAGGCGATGGTTGCTGAATCCAAAGTGGATGGCGGTGCAACCACGACGTCTGTGCAACCAGGTGAAGGTCAACTGGAGCAGAAGGAGAAAGAGACATACGCAGTATACAACGCAGATGGCTCCATCGAGATGGCACTATAAGCCCATTGTCGCCCCCACCGACAGACCTCCTCCTGCATCGATTCAACTCCACTGCCCATGTCGTGTGATAGATTTTGTCCCGGACGGACAAATCTAAGAAGGGGGCAGTGTTATAACCCTATTGGCGTCGAAAAAGGGTTAACTATAGGCTCAGCTGACACACACGTGAATCACTCAGGTCAGCGGGGCCATGGACAAGGGACAGTACTACGATTACACGATTACACGCAAATATGACCAATGTTATGGTCATGTGATCGAAAGCCTGCGTGTACGAGTGACAGTGTTAGTCGGCCATGAAGTCTGTCCTGGTTGAGTCCTCATGTGTTGATGTACAAGTCCAGAAAGAGAGACAGTAGAGTTTTGTACGGTAATGTACAGAGTGACATTTTAGTTGTTGATGTGTTTGATGCCAATTGTCTAGTATTGGCTGTTATCTACTTATTCACTCATTATTAAAGTACCCGATATTGTGGAGCTCTTTTTGTCAAGTTCTTGATGTGTTGATGTATTGTGTTGTGTTTAGCAGTGTTTACGGAAGGCCTGATTAGGAAGAGAGATCGTAACAATATATATATTGTTATAAACCTGGTGGTGGCACAGATGGGGGTAGTGGTGTGTGTGTAGTCAGCCAACGCAAATCGCCCCAGGCCAGCGCTAGACAAGCGGTCAACCGTGACAAGTTACGACGATCAGCCGAGACGAGTGTCAACACTGTGGTTCGGGAAGGATCGACGGCGGTCCGGGAAGGATCGACGTCGTGAACAGAGCTCAGGAGCGTCACGAGAGTTGTAGTCATCTGACCACCTAGAAACGTCGAGCGGCGTTCTGTCCGGTTCGAGAAGGCCAGTAGGGACCCTATATAAAGAGCGGAGTGTCGCAGTCAAGGCGGTCGAGAAAAGGGGCTCAATACAGCAAGGTTCAGAAAGGAGGTTCACGACAAGAGTTCAGAACACGGTCGACTACAGCACAGTTCAGCGGTGTGGTTCTGTACGGAGCATTACGACGGTTCAGTGCGGAGTACTATCAAGTACAGTTGAGACGAACGGCGTCTTGATCTTGGTCTGTGATCGAGTCCGACACAACGAGCCTAATGTGTGAAGTCAGTCCTGAACTGTTGAACCCAGTGCAAGCCCGGAACGAGACGGAGAGGCCAGTGCAAGAGTTGATACGGCGGAATGGTGTTATCGGAGAGATATTTGTACAGTGTACGTGTTGTCAATTGTACAGTATTGTACAGTATACAGTATGGTAACAAGGAAACTTTACAAGCACGCCTCCGAGAAGACATGTTGGAAGAAAAAGAAGATCTGGACACGTATCTGTTTGAAGTCGCACCAGATTTGGGAGAACTCTTGAACTCTGTACTAGACGGTATTCGGGCTATGAGTGTGACGAGCCCCATGGTGAAAACGATGGACGTGGTGGAAGAAACCCTGTACGACCAAAGAGACTTGAAAGATGAAGGAGCTACGCCATCGTTAAACAATGAACTACTACCCACCCAAAGCTTTGAAGAAATATGCAGTGACAACGGCAATGCTGATGAATGTGGTGCTGCCTGTGAATCTGAAAACAAGGAGTACAGACCTGTGGAGCCGAAAGAGACAGACGAAGAGACAATGGAAGCTGCCCATTGTTCGAACGAATCTTGTGCTGAAGCTTTACCTGATATGAGCACCTCAAACAGCAAAACAGATCAAGAGAACGCTGATTCTGCCTACAAGCCTATTGCTGAGGGACGTTTACATGATGAAAGCTACCAGCGAGGCTTGGACCCTACAGAAGTTCGTCCAGATGCTAAGCTCAGCGAGAGGAGCCTTGGTGGTGATCATGAGGACCCATTGAAACCTGACGAAGCCGTTGAGAGACATATGCAAGTCGAGAGATACCAGCCAGGTCCGAACCTAGCAGACGTTGGTCCAGCTGCCAAGACTGGAGAGGAAAGTCCTGATGGTGGTAAAGAGAATCCAAGGCAGTCTGACGTTAACATTGATGGACATCTGAAAGACGAAAGTCATCGACAAGGTCTGAAACCAACAAGTGATTGGCCCGTCACTGAGACGAGAGAGAGAGGTCCTGATGGTGGTGAAGAAAGCCGAATGGAGCCTGAAGCCGAAGACGAGGGACCTTTGCACGAGGAGTGTTGCCAACCTGCCCCACGAGCATGCCCTCCAGACAAGGCTGAAGATGATGACCTGTCCCACAATTCCTCGCCCTGTGGATTTGAAGCCCATCCCAGTCCTTCTTCACAAAGCCCTATGAAGCCACCTCTTTTGCCAACGATCTTGGTATCCCCAGCCCTTACATCCTATACCTCTCCATGTGTCAAGTGGCTGTCCTCAGTACCGACCGACAAGAGAGCGATGCAACCACAACGTCACTGCAACAAGAGGACGATCAACTGGAGGAAAAGAAGGCGGCGTTTGCGTAGTCCAACGTGCATGGTGATTCTACCAAGAAATAACTGCAGCCACATGAAGACCAACTGGCGGAGAAGAAGAAGGCTACTTTTGTTGAGTGCAACATGGATGACGATGCGACAACTACGTCGATACAACCAGATGAAGGCTAACTGGAGGAGAAGAAGAAAACGTTTTCTGAACTCAACGTGGATGGCGATGAAAGCACGATGGCGAAGCAACCAGGTTAAGGCCAACTGGAGGAAGAGAAGGAAGCGACCATTGCTGACTGCAACATGGATGGCTCCATCAAGCTCAAGAGGCAAGCCAACTGCTACTGATCGACCCCCGCCTGCAGCGATGGAACTTTACAGCCAATGTCATGATGTTGGATCTGCCCGGGACGGACAGATCTAAGGAGGGGGCAGTGTTATAAACCTGGTGGTGGCACAGATGGGGGTAGTGGTGTGTGTGTAGTCAGCCGACGCAAATCGCCCCAGGCCAGCGCTAGACAAGCGGTCAACCGTGACGAGTTACGACGATCAGCCGAGACGAGTGTCAACACGGTGGTTCGGGAAGGATCGACGGCGGTCCGGGAAGGATCGACGTCGTGAACAGAGCTCAGGAGCGTCACGAGAGTTGTAGTCATCTGACCACCTAGAAACGTCGAGCGGCGTTCTGTCCGGTTCGAGAAGGCCAGTAGGGACCCTATATAAAGAGCGGAGTGTCGCAGTCAAGACGGTCGAGAAAAGGGGCTCAATACAGCAAGGTTCAGAAAGGAGGTTCACGACAAGAGTTCAGAACACGGTCGACTACAGCACAGTTCAGCGGTGTGGTTCTGTACGGAGCATTACGACGGTTCAGTGCGGAGTACTATCAAGTACAGTTGAGACGAACGGCGTCTTGATCTTGGTCTGTGATAGAGTCCGACACAACGAGCCTAGTGTGTGAAGTCAGTCCTGAACTGTTGAACCCAGTGCAAGCCCGGAACGAGACGGAGAGGCCAGTGCAAGAGTTGATACGGCGGAACGGTGTTATCGGAGAGATATTTGTACAGTGTACGTGTTGTCAATTGTACAGTATTGGCTGTTATTTATCAACTATTAAAGTGTTACGTTACTTTGGAGCCCTGAGTTGTCAAGTTCTTTAAGTTGGTGGTGTATGGTGCAGTTTGCAGAGAGCCTGGATAGTGAGATTCACATTGTTAAATAAGTTAGAGACCTTGTTGCATGTACTCCACATATTAGATGTAAAAGTATTTAAGTACACATTATCTAATGCCATGATGTCAAATACAAAAATGCAGGGGCCCTAAGGAACCTAAGCCCCCTGGCCCTCAAATCCCTAGCTACACCACTCAGTGACCACTGTCTAGCAATCTAGATCTAGATTTAATTATTATTATTTATTTATAGAGTCTAAATATTTAAAATATTAATCTTTATATATAACTAGACATGTATAAGTTATAAGAATAATTTAAATTCTAATATATTTAATAATTGTAGTATTATAGTAAATCATACTTATACATTAATACATATTTAGACTTAATGCTTGATCTAGAACTATATCTAGAGTCTAGACTTTAAAATAAAGATGTGCTAATATGTTTTTACATCATTATTTGTTGTTGAATGTTTTTGTGGAAAGTATATGAAAGAATGTGACAAAATAAAAAGGAGGCTTTTTATGTCTACTTTTATCAACACAGTCTCTGTTATAATTTCTTCATGTAGATGTTTGATTTGTTTATCTATAGTAACACTCAGTCAGAATCACTTTTAAGTTTATGACTTCATAAATAAAAATAGATCCTATTATCATTATGACTATCAATCTCTATCTTAAAATCTAGATTGAACTTCTAAATTCTAGATCTATATATATAATCTATTTTCCTTTTTTTTCTTACTTCAAAAGAGTTACATGCCATGCCGGACCAAGATCCAGAAGCCATCTTTGCTAACAATGAGCTCTCATTGAGTGACATTGAAGTATATGGGTTTGATTATGACTATACACTGGCCACTTACACCCCGAGACTCCATGAGCTGATCTTCACTCTGGGGAAAGAAGCATTGGTGGAGAAATTAAAGGTAATGATTTGAAATACTGTTTCAAGAGGCATATAAACTTAGTATCAAAAGACAAATAGGCTACTTAACTTACTTTTGCTAGGAAGTTAGATAAAACAAAACATTAGTATAATCAAAATTTTTGATAACATCCATCACCATTAACAATCTTTACATTCTTGTAGTTCACTAATTAGATTATCACTCCCATTTGATTTCATTATTTATCAACTTATTGTTCGAAATAATAGATATACAAGGGAAGGGGAAAAATTAACTCACGAATATTAAATTCTGTTTTGTGTTGTCTTTCCTATAGTTGCAGAAAAGTGGTGTCAGTCCTTTAGGCATTTCTTGGATTAAACATACAAAAACCGGTCATGCCATCCATTATTTTCATATTTTTATAATCTTGTCACTCAAATTAGGTTATTAAAAGAAACATTGAAACCATGTCCTTTTTAATGTTTTACATCTAAGTTTGCACACTCAATACTCCATTATAGTATATTATATATAGTGTAATAACTGAAGGGAGGCAACTCAACGAGACATAGATGTTTATTTACATGGACACATGACAAACACATACGACATCTGCCTTGAGCACAGCATCTTCATATCTAGACTTGGGTGGAAATCCTTGTCTCCCTCTCCTAATGTCAACATCCATCTTAGACTGGTTTCTGACAGTGCATACCTTCTGCACTATCTTGAATTGCAGTGTGCATGGCAGGGTTATAACAATATATATACATTTTTAAGATATTAGTAGTAGAAAAATGATATGTCTATAACATATTGGATGGAAAATGACTTTCATACAGCTATATATTTTTCTGTATTTAATGTGTGGCGCTAAGTACTATAACTATTTTCAGTATCCCAAGGCGATTTTGGATCTTAAGTATGATTCTGACTTTGCTGTGCGTGGACTTCATTATGATATTAAAAAGGTCAGTGTAAACAGATGGCATTGACGTTTCAATACTTTTAAAAAATCTATTTTAAGTTAATCATGGTTCTAGCTTAATATGTCTTGATTGTTGGCAAAATTCTTTATTTGTGCTTCAATACTAAAGATGTAATATTTCTATCAATAGGGTTTGTTTATGAAGATTGATCAGTTTCATAACATTCAACTGGGAACTGTATACAGGTCAGTACTTAGTTGACTTAACAAATGTGCATGTTTTTCATATACATGTGTTTATCCATTCTGGATATGTATGTATGTTTGTGTTTCGTCTATACTCATTTGCATCTGTTTGTCTGTAATACAAGTGTCTGTGTTCAATGATCTGTTTATCATCTCTCATCTCATGTGACATGTGGCACCTTTACCCTGTTTTATTCATTTCTGAGCAGTCTGAAGAAGCTCAGATCATTACAGCAATCCAAGTTTTCAAGTATGGAGATTGTTATGGTCGTAGTGCAACATGGTGTGAATGACAAATGGTGCGAATTGGAGATTGTTATGGTCATAGTGCAGCATGGTGTGAATGGTGTGAATGTGGGTATTGAATGGAAGGAAGGTAAAATAAAAAGGAAGCTGAAAAATCTGGACAAGAACAAAGTTTCCAATATTATGAAAACCTTCTTCACAAGATTATTAAAGTGCTTATACAACTAGAACCTGAGAGTATATGTTTATTTTGAGAAGAGTCTTGTTTTAACAGGGATAAAATGTTCTTTGTACCATTCTTTGTACCATTCTACCATTCAGTAGGGTTTCAGAATACCTCCAGCTTAGGTAAAAAAACACTCTGTGCCCACAGTGTGAGGAGGAAGAAGAAACCATGTCTCATACTTTGTGACTGTCAAAGAATGGCTGAATTTCATGTCAATAAGGCTGGGAAGCCACACTGACTTGAGCTTTCTGGTGACATACATGTATTGTTGTGCACAACTGCAGGGTGTTTGTCCAGTCCTTTTGAAAGGGAGGATTTAGGTCCTAACTCCCATACTCAAATGAAGTTCAGTTTGAGGAGGATAATGATGATGATAGAATACCTCCTTGTCTACGTTGGGTCTTGACCAGAAATATTTCATAATTTGTTGTAGTGGGTTATATGTACATTCAAAATTGTAATGAAGTAATTGATTTCTAGTGCACATGTGTGTCTTTGTCTTGTACACTCTTTATGTGTGCTTGTCTAGTATACTTGCTGTGTATTTATTAATCTGTGCATATACCTATGTTAAAAAATTGCATCCTAATGCTTACAATACTCCTTGTTCTGTTTACAGAGGTATGCAGTCAGTTTCAGATGATGAAGTGAAAGCTTTGTATGAAGGCACACATATATCTATTGAAGATATGAATGTAGTCAGTGGCCAGGTTACTGTTCATTATTTGACAAAGTTATCATCATGTGGTGGCTAGACACAAATTAGCTTGAGACTGACACATAGACTAAAAGTAAAACTTAACTTTTGACTTCTTAACTGACTTGACTTAATCCTTCAGACTCCCAGTGGAGCCTAGGGTCGCAACAGTGCTTCTCCATCTGACTCTGAAATTACCCTTTGTCCACTTCCATCCTGCCATCTTTGATTCTTGATCAAACGATCTCCTTCATGTTTGTTTGACTTTTTTATTAAGTAGAATGTCCTATCTCAAGTGACACCAGTCCTTTCCTACCTAAATATCAATAGACCACCGACACACTTCCCAGTGTCGCCCCAGGTCCTCAACACAGCTCATAGATAGCACAAAGGACGTTATCTCGAGTCAAGACAGCTTAGACTTCCATAACTTGCAGATCACTGCAGCCGGATCTACCACAGTCCTTCTTCCTGTCTAAACATGTCTTCCATTACTTGTGTTCAATGGCGCTCCGATGCGCACCATCAGTGTGGCTCTGGAGCGGAGTTACATTATATCATTTTTACTTTGTTCCTCTTTTCCAGAAAGTTCTTTTGCAATTATCTCATTGTCCAATGATTACAAAAAAAAAAAGTTGTACCTTTTCATTGCTTTCTCCAGTGACGTACAAATACTATCAAACCTCATCTCATTGAACTTGTATTGAGAGCACATACTACCAATTAATGTTCTCAGATGACCAGTATTATGAAAATAGTTTTAAATATACTCACAATTTTTATATTTTTCTTCAGGGTCCAATGCATCAAATGGTTGATCTGTTTGCTTTGCCCGAAATTACACTGGTATCACTCATCACAGAGGTAAGTTATAGTTGTGTTAGCCATTTGTTACTGTTTTTTTTTTTAAAGCTTTTAAATCTTAAAGTAAGTAATTTGATCACTGTAAAAGTTGTGATATTTTACTACTTATTCTAAATAATGTCGACCCTCAGAAGATACTGGGCTTTGTCAGGGAGGTGGGGTTGTCTGTGAAGGTTTGATTTGTGAAATTGTGAACATATAATATTTACAAAAGAATTTTATTCAAATTCTAAATTTTTACTACCTTTACTATTTTAACTGTGAATGGACCTTGGTTTTCATGACTTAACTATATAAAATTTAGCTCTTGTGGTATGAAGGGAGAGTAACCCTTAAGGGATTCTGGGGCACGACATGGCCTAAATTGTGCAGATGTGCCAAAAACTCACTCTAAATATTTTCAATGCTTTCATTTGCAAAGAGCTTGGCATCTGAGCTAAGGATTAAATGTGAATCCCAGTGGTGGCTTGAATTTTCAATTCAGAATTTTTAGGGTATTCTTGGGTCCACTTAGTTTTGATCTAAGTCTAATATTTTGGGAAAAGTAAAGCATATTGTGTTGGTCACATGTAGACCTTGTATTCAAGGTGAATAGACCTTTACAGACTTACATCAGTAAAGAAAAATAATTAGAATACATATTCTTTGTTTCCAGTATTTCATTTCCAAGAACATAACCTATGATCCAGAATATGTCTTCTTTGACATCCGAGTAAGTAAGTTTTATTTTTAAGCTTTATTTGTTGAACCATAAAACTTTTGGTTCTATATCCACTATGTTCACATCACAAAACAAAATATAGACCTGACTTTAAAAGATCTGAAAATATTCAGTTTAATAAGCTCTGTCCTACAAACAAGACTTATCATCTTTTTGTCTACCCTAAGTCCCCTAGGCCCACACTTTTCATTCTGCATGAGACTCATTTAACTGTTCTACATGTGAATAACTGAATACAACAAGGCCAACACCATACCTAGGATATCACTTTTACATAACGTAATACACATTACAATATTTACTATTGGCTAGGATAATAATTCTAACAAGTGACATATATACACAATTTTTATATCATCCACCTATCAGTTGTGAAACTTGTGTAAATATAGACCTACACCTTTTAATTTTCTACTTTCATATTCAGGAACTGATGAATACAAAGAAATTAATTGTCCCAGAACAATGTCTCATGCAAGCTATAGTTTAAATAAATTCATTTTGTCATTATTGTAGAATACAGTTCAAGGAATTCACAACTCTGGGCAACTTCACCAAGCCATCATTAAAGATATAGGTAAGTGTTGCTTTCTAATCTGACTTGCAAATGTTTTTTTTTTGTTTTTTTTTTAAAGATGGAAATCATTTTGTTTTCCTGTGTGATAAATAACTGTAAAATAGATCTATGTAGAGCCAGTCCATTGTCAATAGCTTAGCTTATCCCCATTTCCTATAAAAATGATTCCTTCTATAGGACACCCTTACACTTTTTATCTTAATAGTATTTTGAGAATAAAAATAACAGCGTTCAAGAACAGTCATTTAAAAACTTGACAATTTTGGTGATGAAATGACTGCATGTGGATAGCTTTTGAAGTAATGACTGCATTTGGCTAGTTGAAGAAATGAATACACTTGGCTAGTTGGTGAAGTAATAACCATTTTTGGCTAATGGGGAAGAAATGACTCCACTTGGCTAGTTCTTTATAAAATGGCTGCATTTGGCTAGTTGAAGAAATGAATACACTTGGCTAGTTAATAACCGTTTTTGGCTAATGATGAAGAAATGACTCGGCTAGTTCATGATAAAATGACTCTACATTAGGCTTGTTAAAGAAATGATTGCACTATGTGTGATAAAATGACTGCTAGATAATTGGTATTGAAATTACTATGCCTGGCTAGGTGGTGATTTAAAAAAATGTTGGAAATTTAACATGATATTTTGAATGAATGGTGGGGTCTTAAGTCATCTTTTTAATTCAATGTCCTCCCTTAAATATCTGCTTATTTTCATTGCTAATGTTTTTTTTAATGAAAATATTGGTGCATTAGAGGATAATAGTATAATTGTTCCCCTGGCAATCAAATCATTAAATAGAAACAATTTGATATAAAATTCTCACATAAATTATGAGTAAGTCAGGTGTGAAAATACATTTTGTTTTTTTCTAGTTACAATGTTTTGGTGTGATGCACAAATTGTTAGACAAATTTCCTTACGGACAATAAAGATTATTATTATTATTATTTAAGTTACTAGATCTAATTATATTTTGAATCAATTGATAAGCTACAGTAGATCTTAATAGCTTAATAAATTTTATCAATCACAATCTTAGATGACTTAATAATGGCTGGTTCTCCTTCTTTTTACCGCACAATTAAGTTGGCTTCAGATCATTTATATCTGGTACAGATTTTTGACATAAATTATTAGACATGTTTACCACCCATGAGTCAGCTGAAAGTAATTTTGCTGTTCTTTTCATCTTGGCTCTAATTGTGAAATGATAAAAGGTTTCCTTTTTTTGCTTTTCCCCCCTTTCCTCCCTACATTGACCTATCCTGTATTTTCTTCCTCAACTAACAACTTTTGAATGTTTGCTTAGGAGTTAGGATGGTAACATGTAGAGAAGATTGTATCCCTAAACCAATCTGCTATAAATGTTAGACATACTGAGACATTTTACTGTACAAACACAACACACAAAGGCAACTCTTTTCTTTGTGACTTTCATAATTGCATATTTTAAACATTTCAATTTAGAAGTGTTTATCCAATCATTTCATCATTTTATTTTTTAGATATGTATTTATATACTGAAAAATGTCATGAGACTAAACTGCTCCTAGAGAATTTATCCAATGAAGGGAAAAAACTGTTTTTGGTCTCCAACAGTGGTTTCCCTTTCATGTGAGTTTTATTTTGTGTTTTAACACTTTGAATTTGAAAGGCATGTTTTGGCTTTAATTAACATGTAAATACTAGTCACACTAGTGCATGCTATTTCTTGAAATGCACCTTGGTTTAAAAACATAAGTTTCTTTTAATTATCAAACATGTTGCCCTGATTACTCACTTTGATTCCAGAAGTTCAATCAAGCTTTGATATATCAGATTGATGACAATGTTTTTTATCTTTTAAAACAATTTATGTCCTGAAACAAAGCTGACATTTAAAAAATTAATTCTTTATGTAGTATAAATGTACATTTTGATATCACCCTGAGCTCAAAATGTGAAAATGATTCAGAATTCAATTTTCAACAGTGAAGTGTTGATAACAGACCAATACTTAACATCCAAGTAGGGCTGTGCAGTATATAATGTGCTATTCTCTTTTCCATTCTAACCTTAAACCTTAAAAATAACCAAGAGTAATACAAATTTAATTTATATAGCACTGTTAACAAGCATAATGTATAACATAACAGACGTAGTCTAAATACAAAGGTTTAAATGACAAACTAAGTTAAAAAGGTTTTGATGAAGGGATTAGATGATGTAAAAGTCACCTGTTTCTTTGGCCCACGATTAACAAGGGTGCCATGTGGCCAGCACAATAACCAACCGTCAATACTTTCCCTAACTATAGTCACGTGTCTATTAGAGCTGGGTAGACTAAGAGGCAGCCTAAAATCTAAAAATTAAAAATCCCAGTCTTGACCAGGATTCGAAGCCCTGACCCATCGGCTCGGAAGCCAAGCACTTAACCACTCAGCCACTGCACCTCCTTCCAGTAGCTAGTACTCTAAAGAAAGATTTTAATTGAACTAAACGAACCATGTATTTATGTAAACTATATTGCTTATAATTATTAAGTTTCATATATCATACCCATAACCATCTAAACAGTTTTTTATTCATTTTTTTTTAATTTTTCATTTCTTCTCTCTCTCTATTTGTATTCTTCAGAGATCATGGCATGAAGTATATTGTAGGCAATGACTGGAGAGAACTCTTTGATGTCATCATAGTCAATGCAAGGAAGCCCAAGTTTTTCAAAGAAGGCTACAGGTATGACCCTTGTGGACTTAACAATTTAAGCGTAATAACAATTTAAGCAGAATTGGATCAGTTGTTATCATAAAACTTTTTTTTAAAGACCTTTCAGAGCATACAATACAGAGGAAATGACACCATTGTGGGATCGTGTGACAAGTTTCAATAAAGGCATGATCTATCATCAGGTACTGTCTGTCTTGGATGAATTCAACACCAGCATACAAAATGACAAATGTTCAAGTTGATTCCTCTATTAAACTATTAAGAAGTCTCTTTTAAAACTTGAGTAGGCTTGTAGAAATTTGATAAGTGTTAGTCTTATCTTATATAATACAGATGTTACTTCAAAAAAGAAAATTACATCCTAGGTGTCATGCAAAAGGACTGTCCATATCAAAAGTTTATCTCCAAACATAGCTACCAAAAAGGTCTCTTTCAAAGTCATTTATTTTTCTTGCACCACTGTCATGTTGAAAATTCATATTTTATATTTTTTTATTAATATATATTTATTTATCTAATATTTAAAGTAAAATGTAAGCAGTATGTATGTTTGTCCCCATAGAAATCAAAACCGTTTGACCAATCTTGATGAAACTTTACATAAATGTTCCATAGATCATGGCGGACAACTTAGTTTATATTTAATGTCCCTTCCACATCTGAACGCCCTAAAAAAAATACATAAATTTCTCTCTGTTAAAGAATTAAACATTTTAACAAATCGGGTAAACCCATTTTCAAAGTATTTTATATTTGATATTAATATGTCCGCTAAAGGATACTTTTTAATAAATTGGGTAAACCTGTTTTCATGGTATTTTATATTAGATATTGCAGAAAAGATATATGTACATATTTAATATATATTATAAATATAATCTTAAAGAGTTAACATTTCTATATTTTTTACTTTTTTGCATGAAATTAAATAGTTCTATCCTATTGTAAACTGTAAGAAGTTAAAATGTTTAAGATTGTTTGGTCCTAAAAATTTCAATGTTGTGTAAATACTTGTCAGACTGTCCCTTTTCCACTCTTAGGGCAATCACCATGACCTCCAGGAGATGACAGGTTGGTATGGAACTAAAGTACTTTATTTTGGAGATCACCTTTACTCAGATCTGGCTGTGAGTCCGTGTCATTTATGTGCTGTGTTAAATAGATGTAACTTTCTTTAATTGCCAGTAACAGTCTCAGCAACTAAAGCATATTTTGCTCATTATTTTGGCATGAAAATCCCTTAATGTAAATCATTCACTATGGAATTCAGATGTATGTTTTCTGTATATTTATCTAATTGTTAGTGATGTTAAAAGGAGAAAAATATAATTGATACACAACCATAGTCTCAATGATTTCTGGTTTTATTCATATTTTTTGTTTTATTATTATTATTATTATTTTATTATTGTGCTAGGATCCATCTCTTAAGTATGGCTGGCGGACTGGAGCTATCATCCCAGAACTTGAAGTGAGCATTTTATGTTTTACATCTGTAAAAAATGTGTTTAAAGGTTGCATTAACTGATAGTTAATAGTAAGATAATCTGCTGCTTGGTCTGACATGGCATACTTAAGACCAGTCCAGTCATCCCAATCACTCCAGCCACCCCATGTATCTTAATATTTCCTTAGGCGAGAGAACTTGGACAAATACCTGATGTCTGACTTTTCTATATATCACAATATCACACTTCAATATCTCCTGCTTTTTATTCCTTGGCTCAACTTCAATGTGGCGCTTGGATGGAAACGGTCATTAGAAGAGACAATTAGGCAGATAGGCAAGTAAAACAGAACAGTGCCTAAGTCTATATTGCACTGTTCCTCAAGGGACCATTTTTAGAGGTGGACACTTGCAAAGCTGAGTCGGTATAAAGAATAAATATGGGGGAGTTTCCCTGGTGTGCTTGGCCTTTGGCATTGCTTCTGACATGAGTCATGGGTTACGAGCCATGAGTGTCATGGGTTATGAGCCTTGAGTATTAAGGATGTAAAACTTTACATCAGCTAGGATCTTTCCCAAAGAGAAGTTCATTCATACATGCAGATGGAGGCAAGCTTTCATAGGCCTAGAGTTCCAAAGAGTCTCAAGACTCAATTCTTAAGTCAATTATGAAGAAAAATTCCAAAATTCCTCAACTGAGGCCTCCATTAATATCTCTACATTTCTACTTCCATTTACCTTCTCTCTGCCTTCATTTTTTTTTTTTTTTTTTTAAATATGCTGAGTTTAAATCTTAACGTTTGAAGCAAATGTAAACAAACAGCATAATGCTTTAATTAATTTGATTTTGAACATAAGCACATGAACAAAAACATATGGGAAAGTGTTGTTTTTTCCTACTATTGAAAGTCTCTGAAGGCTTCGACCTTTAAATAATTAGCTTTGCCTGCCCTGTGTTGAAATTTCGATCTAAATTTAAATAATCACATTGCTACATTTTTACCTTATAGGTGGCTACAGTTTGACCAGGCCAGTGGAAGTTATCAATCTATATCTGTTGTAAAGATTTTATTTTACTGAAATTAGGAATAATCTTGTTTTACAGTTTATTTTTTAAAAAAATGGGTTACTTTGTTTCTGAGTTTGTCTTCCCCAACCCTCAAGAATATGTCACAGTACAAATGACATAAAAAGTTTTGACAAATGAAACTTTTGGTATCTAAAAAGTCAAAAGACAAGCTAATAGATTTCAGGAAATTAAAATTTATATTTCCCTAAAGGTTATTTATTCAGCCTTGTTATTGATTACATAATTTTCTTAGTACTTTAGAGCATGTTGGTCATTTATCTAAAATATATTTACAGTCTGAAATCAATAAACAAAATTCTGAAGTGTACAAGTCTGCTGTGAGGTGGCTGGTGGATTTACAACATTTAATAGATGAGAATCAGGTACTTTGTATTCTACTAGAGCATTCACATAAGTTTATATATACATACATATTGTTTATATTACTAAACTAGGACTATCACTGAAAAAAAACAACAGTATTTACCATTCAAGTAAGATGATGGAAGCAGTAAGAATACTTAAGGACACATTTGTGTATATTGTTGCTAAGAAGTTGCTTAGATTTTTGCTTGTATCACTAGATTACTATTGACTAATGCGAGGGACAGGAAATTGCCTAGTCAGTGTTAGTATCTCTAATAAGCATTTAAAAGTAGAAGTATTCATTGCAAATATCTTTTCAGCACCAGAACTCTCCTGAATGTAAGGAGATTATTGAATTGTGGCTTCAAGAAAGAAATGAGTTGAGGTAAATATTTTTTATCCAATGATCAAGTTCTTTTTAAGGAGGACATTTGGTAGCTTGCATCAATGTCACTGGTCAATACTGGTTGAATTAAATCTATTTTACTTTCAGAAATATGATTATGATTACTTGGATTTGCTTATTTTTTTAAACCTTCATTTCCACCATTTCCATGCATTGTCCAATTTTTGTTTGATTCAGGGTCTTCTCAAAATCACTGTTCAACAAGCATTTTGGGAGCCTGTTTCGGACATATCACAACCCCACCTATTTCTTCAGACGTCTAGCTCGTTTTGCTGACATCTACATGTCCAGCCTAACCAACTTGTTACAGTACTCAACCACCTACACCTTTTACCCACATCGAATTTTACTTCCGCATGAGCCCAGTGTTTACTCAATGAGAGTTTTCACAGAGTTGCAGACCAAACCTGACGAATCTTCCAAACGAGTTTAAGGCTCACTCTGTCAGAGTTTTCACTGATGTTGAATGGAGAAAACCAATAGAGCAAGAACTACACTCAAACACTGGCTGCTTTATTTGTATTTATTTTGCAAACTTGTGTATAATAGTGCTCTTCCTTTGATAAATTTGATGTTTTCATGTTGATTAGTGCCAGTTGTGTAGTTTATGAAGTACAAGTTAGTGAAGTTGTTTGTACATTTTTTGTTTATTACTGAAAAAATGAAAAATATAAGAAACAGGACAATTTTTTATATGTATCTTAGTCTAGCAAATACTAAGATAGTATTCAGCATTATTGTAAATCGCCAAATATTCTTGTCCTTGTTGAATGGTGCTGGTGTTGATAATTCTAGTAAGTTTCCTAGATTAAATTATTCAACGAATAGATAGAGAAAAAACACAGTGCAATAGTATATCATGCTAGAGTTATTGTATTTGTTTTGAGTTCCTTGAATTATTGTATTTATGGGTTAGGAGTTCCTTTCATTTTTTTAATGCTTATGAGATTTTAGTTTGGTTAAAAGATTACAACATTTAAAGTATAGAGAAACCCACTGAATTGCACTCTGCATAATGTGTTTGTTCATGTAATATATAAAAATTAAATATGTCCTAAAGTACTTTTTGTTTTTCCATATTATCATGTTCCTCTTTTTTTGCATAACCTAGTTAATATAATAAGATCTTGCATAATAGCAGTGCAATGAAATGTCTTTCACTGTATTCTTCTGCTAGATAGTTTGCTTTCAGAAAGATATATTGATTCCTTATTCTTAGTAATGAATACAAAAATAACTCCTCTCAAGATTTATAGCTTGTGTATGCTTGAAATAAAAAAAAAAAAAAAAAACAAAGTCTAGTTTACTTTGCATTGTCATGTTGATCTGATCTGCAGCCATTCTTTGTGCTTCTGGTGAACAGTTGAAACTTGATATCTCCACAATGCTTTGGGCTTTTGCCTTTTATTTTTATTAAACTTAATGTGTTTATCTATATATATATATATGTATTGTTTATGAGTGTTACTTAACCTAACAAAGATTAAACTCAAGGTTGTGATTGTGGTAGCATGTGACATTTTTCAGATGACATTGTACTGATTTGCATCTTTTTCTAATTCTTCTGTTTTGTTCAAAGATTTTGTACATGTAAAACATCACTTCCTGCCTGTTCTAAAACATTTGTTTAACCTCATCATGTTCTACATGCCTTCATGTTCTTAAAAACTCATCTGTAGAATTGTTTAATTCAAGTGGTTCAAAAATAGAACTAGGCAAGAGGTGCAATTTTCTGGCATGTAATTTGCTTTTGATGTATACATTTCTTGTGGAATAATTGCTTTTTATGTTACAATATTTTTGAATTGGTAAGTTTACTATTTTCAAAAGAGGAGTGATTAGAGTAGAGCTTTTGTCTCTCTGAATGTTCCATGGACTGACTAGATAGTATTCACATCAGTATTAACTTGTATTTATTGGCCATTGTTTTTCTTTGTGTGATATATAAATATTGAGTAAATATTTAATAAGATTTATTTAAATCTAAATTCATTTTGTGATCAAATGGCATCTATGCACTGGTGTGTTGCCTAATAAATGTATCTGTTTGACTGTAAAATTGATCAAATGTTTTGTCACATAGGGCATGATGAAAAAATCAAGGACAATTAAGTGTCCTTCAAACTAGCAATAGTTTCAATTTTTTTTCCCAAGACTTAAAAAAGAGCCATAAAGAAAAAAAACTGTTTCTAATATTTCTCAAGATCTAATAACAAAAACAAAATGGTACCCAATCAGCAATCATTTGTTTGATGTCTGATTTTTTTTTATATCAGTCTGTCAAGTATTTTCTTTTTGTATTTTTTTTCCAAGACAAACACAAATTTAATTAAGTCCTATGCAGCACAACTTTATGAGACTAACTTTTGCTATTTGAAAGGCATTTAGGTTAGAAAGAATAAATAAGATATACACATCCTTATCTATTTAGAATTAACAGATAACAATTTGTTGAATCAGATCTGCTGTGAAATATTTTATTTGGTCTTTCTATTCAGTATTGTTTATTTTGATATTTTCCATTGGTAATTATACAATTTTTTTCTTTCATATTTTATGTTCATAAATTTACTATGTAACCTGTATCAATATGTTTTGTTGTTTATTAAAACTAACATCTCTAAATAACCATTTCTCATTTTATAATCTATATTCTAAATTTAGTTTAAAATAAAGAACGAGAAACTTCACACATTGTTTTTTTACTAGCATCCAATTGCCCAAGTTTTTTATGAAACATCAGCTTTTTATTATATGCAAACATCAAGTGGAATAAGAGGTTAGAATTTATTTTTCAAATGTTCCACCTTTGGCTGATTAGATCTAAAACTGTTTTGTGTGGACAAATGTTTGGACAAGAAGGTATTGAAATGAATGAAAACAAAAAATTTGTGTATATATTTTTAAAAAATTTATTTTGTTAATCCATGAGAACAACTCGTGAAATAATACTTCAAATTTCTGTGTAAACAAAATTCTAAAAAAAAAAATGTCATTAAACAAGTTGTCATTTACAGTCACAGTAAACTTATAGGATATGATGTAGACGTCTTTTGTTGTGATTTTGTTTTTTCTTAAGATGATCTTTTGATATTTTCAGGTCAACAAAATGAAAATGAATGATACACATTACTATTTTTACACAACTTTTAGCACATCTAAAAGTAAAGTTCCCTTTATGACCAAAAAGGTTGATTAAAAATTTTAGAGAACAGTTCTGTTTTAGTGATAAAATGTTTTCAAACGATTCAAGCATTGAACATTTGGCTTAGAATTGCAATTTCTAGAGCTCAGCCACCACATCATCTAAGCTATTTTGAATAGCTTAATTTATAGCTGTTCATCTTTATTTATAGAAAACATGTTTTAAATAAATAGTCTTATATAAGAGCATAGAACAACCATACCACAGCATACTAGATTCTAAAAATAGTTATCATTTCATTACTTACTTATCAAAAAGTAATAATTGCACATAAAATGCTATAAATTTGCTTTTAAACTTCATTCAATAGCTCTATTTTTTAGATTATGCATTGAAACCTCACTTCCATAATTATATGGAGATGGAAAGATGTCAGCAATGTTCTAGGTATTTCAAAATCAGAAAGTAAACATTGTCTTAAAAAAACAACTCTCAAGCCAAATGTTTAAAGAAACAAAACAATTTTATAAGCAACAAAAAAAATGGGTATTGAAAAAATACTGTTCAGAATGTCTATGAAAATTTCCAGCCTACAAAACAGTCACATAGCCAATTAATAGATCAAACTGAACAATCTAGAGTATGGCAGTGATGCAGCTAAAAAAACCAACACAATTTTGCGAGTGCCAACTTGGTGCTTCACAGAAGCCATTCTGTTGATTTAGTAAACAAAACAATACAAGCTACTGAAAAATGAAAATGATACTTGTGGTAAAACTCAAAGCAATATTTATTCAAACTAGTTTAATTCTTGACTTTACTTTGGGAGATGAAAATGCTAGGACTTGGTTAATCAAGTCCGATATTTATCTACACAATATTATTTGTCTTTCAAAGCTGAAAACTATTAAAAATTTAGATCAGCTGACAATCATTGCACTTATATATACAATTCTATACCAGACTTCTAAAACATACACTATATATTATGTATTGGCACAGATAAAATTATATATCACTTTTTTTTGTCACATATCACATTGAATAAGGAACTCGTTAAATGAACATGTGGTAGCCAGGTACACTTCTCATCCTAAAATACATTGGCCCAAACCAGAGGGGAATTCTTTTTAACTTTAAACAAGTGTAAACCAAAATACTTCTTAGAAATGTTTAAATATTGTGCTTTTAGAGATAATAATAACTGTTACTAATTAACACAAAAGTATTGTAATAGAAAATTTTGTTCAACCTTATAGAAAATTTTCTAGACAATGAAAACTATAAACATTTGTTTAATGTCTTAATTTTTTATAACATGCATCACATTTTTTTTTTACTTAAAATTATCTTGGAAGTTACAAAAATACATGAGACTGAAATATGACCTTGACAAATAATGTTTGGGCAGCCATAACTCAACAGTAACTAAGCAACAGTAAATACAAAGTGTTACTGTCAAAAGAGGGAGTCAATAGCTGTGTTTCCATCTTTGAAGTAGTTTGAGTCTCTCCCAATCTTCTCTTGTTTCAATAATTACTTATAAACCAAAAAAAGTCATAAATTAAAGAATTTCATTGCAATTCTAACATAAGAAGACTACACAATTCAAATCCTTATACTTCAAACACAGCAAGTCCCAACAATTACCTTTTTATACTTACATAATACAACAAAACTAAACAATCATATATCCTTAAACGTCTGAACAATAATTCTTCTCTCATACTTAGACAATGATGGCAAATTTAAAAAAAGATTGTTTAAAAACATCCAAGTTGTTTTGTTCATTAATTAAAAAAAAAAAAAAAAAAAACTAGGGTTGAATTATATTCTATACTATACTACAATCAAGAGCTTTGTATTTTATCAACTTTTTTTCTGAACTAGATCTACTACTTACATATTTATTTACACATTTTCAAATATATTTCTAGTGTCCAGCTTTTACATTATATCCACCTATTTCCAGACAGCACCTCCTGAACTAGAGCCACCTTTAGAACCAGCTGTGGGTTTCGGTGGCCCAGGCTTTTTGTCTTTGTTGAGCTCCATAGGAACTTGAGTACTCTTTTTGGTTGTGGGTACTGGATTAGCTGGCCTGGGTGGGCCAACTAAAAGTTTATCACGAGATTCACTATTTAGACTGGTGTCTGCAGACTAAAAAAAAATGCCTTAGATTGAAAACCATTGATATGATTTGTTTAGGTTAACTAAACTGAAAAGTAAGTTTACAGGACATTGCTACATCTTGAACTGTATGTACTCATAATGAAATGTTCAAAATACATTTGTCAATCACGAAACCCTGCAGTTTAAGTTGAATGGTCCACAAAATATTATTGTCAGTAAAATTGAGTTCTAACTATTAGCAAAATAAAATTAAATATATATATACAAACTTTTTTTAAAAAACAAAGCTTGAATGAAATGGCATCAATTATGTAGAATCAATCATGTAATTAATTTTTAATAGATCTAGACTAACGATAATAAATTTATGCGAATGGAAATATTTTGTTTAGCCCAACTTTCATGCTTATAGGATGCTCAATGCCCGAAGGTCCAATCACTTTTGTGGACCAGTTGGAAAGGTGTGTGTGTGTGTGTGGGGGGGGGTATCTGGGAGAAGGTTTCTATGCTGCCTTTTTGAAAGCAATTTTTTTTAAAAAGTTGCTCATCTGAATTCAAACTCCTTGATGGGTGGTAAGGAGCTATTCAAATACTAATAAAAATAGGTTTATAGACTAGTGTTAGTTTAAATGTTTTAGCAAACCACAAAATTAATTAATTATAACTAATTGGTAATTATTATTTATTGCTTGAATGTGTTGTCATTGACAATGAACAATAGTGTGAAGTTTCAACTTGATCAGAGAATGTGAAGTGGGATAAATTATGTGTAAAAGATTCCACCAGATAGCCAGAGTGAGTTAATATAAGCTATAGGTGTAGAATATTTTTATCTAACTATATACAATATAATCTACACATATTTCCCAAATACCACTGACTGATCTAAAGAGATCAATGTAAATGCTGAGTGGATCTGCGTGAAATTTAGTATACATGTTGCTCTTACTTCTTAAATGTTTGCTAAGAAATGGTTTTGATAGATTTGCAGTCTGAACACTGCAATTTGCAATAAATTACAAGCTTTCTATTAAACCTTTGTATTTAATTTTCTGTATTTCCCCAAAAGGCCCCAAACTATAAATAAAGCATGAATACAAAATAGACTTCCTTATTGTTTAAGAATATTTTCTTTCTTATTTCCTAAAATAGGTGATAGCTGCATCAATGTGTGTGTACAATGTTTATACAACAAAATGAATTCAAAATCCACTGCGGGTGTAACAGAAAAAATAAAAGGGAGTCGGTTGTTCCAATGAGAGGGAGGGGAAAAGAAAGAAGGAGAGAGAGAAAGAGAAGATCTAGATCAACATTAATATTAAATATAGAATAAAATCCAAAGAATTGCCTATTTAAAATGTATATGTGTGTATTTTTGGGAGGATATTTTCTTTCATACAGTTTGTAGGGGTGGGGCTATTTGATATCCAAGAGCTTCAACAAGTTGAAGTGTGCATCAGGTGCGTCACTAGATACAAAAAGTCTAGGTTCATAACCAATGAAAAAATTGTCATGTGTAAAAAGTGGAATAAGGAAAATGAATTAATTATTTCTTAAATCATTTTTTTTATCCTTTTTAAATCTAAATGTTAATTATCTCCATGATACACTATCAAGTATTTGTGAACAAAATATTTATTGCTGCAATTTAAAGTATTAATACAACTTTTCTTCTTTTAATTTTTTTCAAAAAATAAATACTGGAAGACTTATTTTGCTTACAACTAAATATGAATTGTGAGGACTTCTGATAGATGATCCACATTTCATACAAAATAGCTTGATTTTGGTATCAGAAAATTTGTGTTGATGAGATGGTTAAAGTATATTTTATCAACTGACCTGGCATGCTATCCTCACTTTTTTGGTTTTAGACAATGGCTTCACTTTCCTGACAGCATTTTGATTTTTGCCAGACTGAGTTCTAGTTTCACTTCTAGTGTCAAAGTTATCACTGAGAAAAAACAAACAAAAAACAATTAATTAATTAATCTGTCAAAATCAATGTATACATTTATTTTTAAAATCGTGCCTTTATTAACAAATAAGTTATTGTATAGACTATTTTTAAAAACACAAATGAAATAGAGAGGGGGAAGGGCAAGTAACTCTTGACACTAAAAGGACAAGACTGTCACAAGACTATTAGGACACATATTTTAGATGATGATTAATTTTTGATGTACAGACAAGTAGCAGAGATGCCCATCCATTTTGCTTACCTGTTACTTGCAGCCACATCTTTCAAAACATGCATCAATTGACTTGCCACATTGGCTTGTCCTGCAGAGGTTGAATTGGATTGCAACTGATTTCTGCCAAGTTCAAGGAAAGTGTAAACATTGATGATCAAAGATTTTTACTGAGCACATTTCTTAAAACAATATTTTGTAAACTAATTTTGTTTGTATAAAAAGTTTAAAAAAATTATTGATTATCATAATTTAAACAAATTATATAGAAATATAGAGATGCTTACAGGGAGCCAGTGGGGAGTACATTTAAAATAGTTGTGGTAAAATTACCCTTTGACTTAGAGGATAAAGTAGCTTTGTTTTAGGATTAAGTCACTTATACTTTACTGGCTTGCTTTGATTTAAGACTAAATCACTTTGAACTAGGACTAGCTCACTATGACTTGGGACTAACTTGAAAGTGCTATTCTGTACCTTCAAATCAATGATTCTAAAATGTTTTTAGGAGGACTTTATTGAAGTTAACCTCCCCCCCCCCCTATTGGTTCTTGACAGTTGTTCACAAGTCTATTTTTGAAAAATTCAAGGCAAATTTGATGTTTTTCAGGGTATAGCCAAGTTAGGTAGCCACTAGTTCAAATAACTAACCTGTATAAAGACAAAATTTGCGAGATTTCAGAGAGACCCTGGGAACTAATAACACCATTCTCTCCAATCAACTCATTCATATGCCCAACAACTTCTTGGCTTTGACTTTTATCATGGCTTTGAACCACTCTGTCATTATGGCTTTCAATGGTCTTGAATGTCTGTGCAAAATTCAAATGTTGATTAATAGAAAAAAATGTATCCCCCCCCCCTTTTTTTTTTCTGCTAATTTACTCTTTATTTTTAAAAACAAAATAGGAAAATTCTTCATTTATCTACCAACTTCTGAGGAAGTATAAATTGATCTTTTTAAAACAAATTAACAAACTAGCATTTTCATTAATTGAAACACCATCACAATCATGTCATGCTCAAAATTAAATGTTTCAACAATTTTTTTCTCTAATTTTTTATTTCTGTACAATATAAAACTTAAGCACAGTCATTAACTTATAGTAATTTAAAGTACTGAATTTGACTTGGATATTACATGGTCAAAAATAGACTATCGCAGTGTATATAATCCTACTTGTCATATAAATATATAGAATACTGGTATAAATATATGATAAATGTATGCAGAGCTTAGTAAAGTTTCTTTTCAGACCTTGCAATACATAGGGTAGATGATGTAAAAGTCATCTGTTAATAAGGTAAAGATTTCTGTGCAGCAACAACCAACTGCCTTTACTTTTCTCCATTTGACAGGTAGGTACCCTTTATAGCTAGATGGCATCCTAAAGATCCTGAAATTAAAATCCCAGTCTTCACCAGGTTTAAAGCCTGGAACCCCTCTGTTAGGAAGCCAAGCCCTTTACCCCTCATTAACTACGCCTCCATATGTATAGAAATATCTCTTTATACCTGTCCATCTCGTAGTTGTTGAAATCTTGTCAGCTGTGATGTCAGTTCTAGGGCTGTTGCTGTCTCATTCATATCAAAGTCTACTAGAAGAACACAACGGTTAGACACATCAAATATAACTCTGAAGTAATCATCCTATAAAACAAACATTTCTTTCTTTTCCTATTCTCAGCATCTCTTTTGATGTGCTGCACACATTGACATTTTTAGTTGGCAGTTTTATATTAACACATATTTAAACATGTACAATGTTTCTGAAAAACACTCATTATAAAAAGATTTTCTTTTTTTATATACTACTCAAAGTTAAATGTGAAATAATTACAATATTATTCTTGTTTTTGTCACTAAAGCATATACATTGTTCATCTTAATATAGGCATGTCAAGCATGTCCGCCAATCATTAACCAAACAGACCTATTTTTTGATAGAAATTTTACAAAGAGAATTAGATGAATTACAGAAATGGGAATCAAATTGAAGCATGTCTTTCCACCCAGAAAATTGTCAGTTATTAAGAGTAGCAAAAAAACTAAAACAAATTAATTCCACTTATCTTATTCATGGTAAACCAGTAACACAGACTAAAAACGCAAAATACCTAGGTGTTTTAATAAATGAAAAACTGTCATGGAATCCCCATATTGATGAAACTATCAAAAAATCAAACAAAGCATTAGGGTTTATTGAAAGAAATTTCTATAAATCAAATAAGAACATAAAACTAAAATGTTATTTAACCTTGGTTACGCCAATAATAGAATATGCATTCTCTGTTTGGGACCCCTCAACTCAAGAAAACATTAAAAAACTGGAACAGACACAAAATAGAGCAGTGAGATTCATAACAAACGAATATTCACATTTGACTAGAGTAACACCTTTAGTAAAATCACTAAATTCAGGAGAGAAGACTCAAAACTAAAGTAGCAATTATACATAAAACACTGAACCATAATCTTCAAATACAAAATTTAATAAAATACTCAGAAAGACACTAAGACAAAGGCACATTCCTTAATCCATATACTAGGACAAATTTGTACAAATGTTCCTTCTTTCCTAGTGCTATTAGAGAATGGAATGGGTTGCCTAAGCTAGCCAGGAAAACCAGTGACTTGGCAGAATTAAGGTCATGACTGAATGAATGACACGTAGGACGTAATCATCTTCTTTTTTTGAAGTAACGTCTGTATTATATAAGATAAGGTAAGACCTACCAGTTATGTCTCTCGAAGAGTCTATCACATCAGGATCAAAATGAAAGTCCCTCTCTGGTTCACTGTACACACTCCCTGGGGCTTTCTGTAATAGCTGCAAAGAAAAGATAAAGAATAAGCTACTGATAGCCTGGAACCAAAATGAATACAAATATAGGGCTGAGAAATAGTGAGGATCATTTACCATTCGAACATAGTGCTGGAGCTCACTCTGGCGATTTTGTTGCTCTTCAAAACTTTCAAGAAGTTGGCTGTAGTTGGTTGGCATTCTAAATGTGATAGAGGAAAGTATTAGCTATAAAATTTTACTGCATTTTAAAAAATAAAGTAAAGTACTCCTATCAGACCTTGGGATCTATAGGGCAGATGATGTAAAGGTCATCATTTTTCTTTCCCAAACTGACGTCAGGTACCTATTAGAGTTGGGTGGACTCAAGGGCGTCCCAAAAACAAAGAAATTCTAAATCTCCTCCTGAGTTCCAATCTAAGATCCCTCGGTTCAGAAGCCCTCAGCCCTAACGTCCCCCACTGAAATTTAACAATGGTAAATAGTGTTATAATGGACTAGTCCTAAATTATTATACCCTACTCCTAATATACTGTAAGATGAGTTGCACATTAATTTATACTAAACTCCAGGTAAACTAGGAAATATGAATCAATCAGATAAGAGTTGATTCTTTAAATCACTCTCTCATTGAAAAAAAAAAAAGATGTAAAAGAAATACTTATAAAATTAATTACACAATTAATTACACAAAATATCTTTTTCTTTTAATAATTGCACATGATGTTTAATTTAGTATAAGATAGAGACTATAAAAATCAAGAATGTGGCCACATTATTATTTTGAAGGAACAGCCCTCAAATTGTTTAAATGTGTCTGACTTCACAATGCTTTCACCTATCAGGGTCATGTACACTGCTCTCAGCATCACTTATGACATCAGACTCAAGTCTGTCAGCTGTTTGCTTCACTGGAGGGGAGAGACTGTCATTCAAACTACCTGAAACACCAAGTTAAAGCATCAGCTACTGCCACCACTATTGCTACTACTACAACTTTCACATCCCTAGTCACTTCAAGCTACTTAGTCTTTTTACAAACTGCTATTTTTGAGTCACTTTACAACCTGGTACAATGAAGTCCAATAACAGGTAGCTCTCTACATACAATATTTCCATTTCAAACATACTTCCTCTGAATCTTGCAAATGACAGAAACGCCATGGGCCTTGCACCATTCTTTTTGAGACAATCACATTTATATTGCGTGGGTCTGCACATGGAGTATATCAATATGTTACCAAAGGGTCAACCCTTGTCAGGCTACCTGCAATGCTGGACATGTTACATGTGTCTGCTAGTCACACACCACGACACCTCTCACACCACCAGTTAATTTATAACAATTTAAATCAAAATATCTTACTTTCTTTTTTTTTATACAAAGCTACAATTTACATTAAACAAAATACATATTTAAAGAATTTATTATATTATGGACACAGAAATATACTGTAATGTGGCTAGCTGAAGTCTTAACACATCAAAAGCTATTTTATGAAAATATTTATTAACTTCCATTTTGTCCAATCCATATTAAGCAACACATTACATAAATAAAAAATCTTTTGTTCACTATTTAGACTTAAACATAATTATATTCTCAATAACAATAGCAGCTTGAATTATTTAACAAGCAAATAAAAAAAAATATATCAATGAAACTATATTTACCTAAAGTCCTTGAAGGCTGACCAGGTCTAGGTTTATGTTTCTTGACTGGAGACTCCATTCCTTCAATGGACCTGATCATACTTCTGCCTTCTGGTGATATAGGTATTGTACTGCCAGCATTGTTGATGTAAAATGGGCGAGCAGAGGCAGCATTGCCAGGTGACCAATGATCGTTGTGAGCAGCTGCAGGACTAGAATTGCACCTTGGACTTTCTGGGCTAAATACATTCTTGTCACCTTACAAATTCAATCAAATATATGATATTCAGAACCAAAACTATGAGTAAAAATTAGTATGAAGGGACAGTGAAAGAAAAATGTATTAAAGTATTGAAAAAAAAAAAAACTTGTTACATAAATATATAAGAAGAAAAACAAATGGAGAAAAAAGGGGAAAAAGGGTGGGGGGGTACATTTAGAAGCCAATTTGTTTGTTTTTAGAAAATCTTTACAAATAATCAAACCAAAAGTTATTTGGGTGCACTTCAGAATCATTTGTTATGTTATGAAACTATAAGTTTTGAGATTATTTTTAAAAAACAATTTCAGGTTATAACTGTAATGGATGCCATATTGGATTCTATTTTTTTAAAACTATACTCTTAAATATAAAATAACAAAATTATTATTTTTGTAATCCTCTCACAAAAGCATATAATTGTGCATCTTTATTATCTAGGCAATGATTACCTTGCAATCGAAAATGAAAATGACTGCTATCAACAAACAGATTGAGACTTGTCACAAATCTGGGTGTCCAGAGGAGACAATCTTTGTGACTCACCTGCAATGCTGGAAGTCTGCTTGAGAGATCTTTGATCCCCACAATCTCCAGCATGTTGTCTGCCAGGAAACAGGGGACGGGAGGCAGGAAGTGGGGAGGACGGTTGTTTCAGACACTCATGCTGTGGCTGGAAGCTCATGCTGTACAAGTGTTGCTGAGGGGGGGTATAAGGGCCGTTGGCAATAACAAACTGATGTTTGTCAGACTCTGTGTCTGATCTTAATGACTGATGACTTAAATCTGTAGAAGTCATAGCAGACTATTGTAAACATCTAGATTTGCACATTTTTTAAAACTGTTACGAATCAAACACATTTTAGAATCAGTTCATACTGCCATTTCATAATATTTAACTTATCCAAATAAAATATTTATCAATAGTATAGGTTTATTGTAAGTTGATACTAATTTAATTATTCTTAAATATTCAAAGTTCAAAGTAAGATTAAAGTGACCTAAGTTAAATCTGGAAGATGACTGTTGAGGAGAACTCATTGGCAAGGCCTGGTAAGTGAACTCCTGAACCAAACCCTGACCTCCATACATTGGCTCTACCATTCCTGGGCCAACTGTGGTAGTTATCAATGTCTTACCACCCTGACCGGTTACATAGCCATGAACTCTTGGAAAATGAGATTGGTTCAAGTTGTTAGATGGCTGGCAGAAAGAGTAAAATAGTTGGCTGATTTTGTTGATAAGCAAAAAAACTCTCTTTAATAAGTATACTATTGTATGTGATTTCTAGAGTACCTATTAATAATTTGATTAAATACATTGATTAAATACATTCATTATAATATTATTTAACTTGCCAAATACTACCGCAGCCTACGCCCTTAGTTGGGGTATTACTGACATAGTAGATTGGATTTAAACCTATGTCAAACATTGGAATTGTTCCCTTGACATTTTTATTTTGCCACAAAAATAAAAGTAGAGTCTGAAAATAAGTTAACTAGTTTAGCCCACATATTCACATGATCATATAATTACTGTGAAAACGGGGTTTACCCTTTTTATTAAAGTTATTTAGTTTCGCTCTTTAATAGAGATAAATTTACTTTTTTTTTTAGGGACCCCTGGTCGCGAAGGGACAATAAACATACACTACAGTTTCTGCTATGATCTAAGGAACATTTATCCCAAGTCTTGTCAAGATTGGTCTAATGGTTTTGATTTCTATACAGAATATACATATACCTTACATTGTGCTTTATATTATTTAATAAGCAAGGTTTTAGAAACATTAATTTTTTTTTTAAATTGTGTATGTTATATCATCCATTTGTGGAAAGCAAGAGTAGATGAATTCATTTTTCTCATAAAATTCTTGCAACCCATATTCAGCATAATTAGATAATCCCCTTTCTAGATATCTTACAGGAAAAGAATCTACTTACCTTGTTCAAATATTCATGTTCTCTCTCCAGAAACTCCATAGAGCTGCCAAACATTGCAGGTTTGGGCATGTGATCCTTTTGCTGTGGCAGCCGGAGCAGGTGTTCAGAGCTGGATGCACTGTAGCTGTGGTTAACTTGACCTGAAGGAGTGGTAGACGAGTGACCACTAACGTCAGGACTGTGGTTTCCATCAGATATTTGAAGATCGTTTTTGGTCATAGGGATTTCCATGTGATGATTGAGCCTAATGGCATAAATAAGTTTGATTATTTTTTTAATGGAATGTTGGCAAAAGAAGATATAGAGATACAGATATGTTAATAATCAGCTATGGAGAGAAGATATAGAGATACAGATAGGATAATCAGCTATGGAGAGAAAATATAGAGATACAGATATGATAATCAGCTATGGAGAGAAAATATAAAAGCTATCTTAAAGAATCTTATCATCTATGGAGAGAACATATAGAGATACAGATAGGATCTTATCAGCTATGGAGAAAACATATAGAGATACAGATAGGATCTTATCAGCTATGGAGAAAACATATAGAGATACAGATAGGATCTTATCAGCTATGGAGAAAACATATAGAGATACAGATAGGATCTTATCAGCTATGGAGAGAAGAGGAAGAGATGTAGTGTATAGGAAAACACAAAACGAGAATTTCTGGAACTTCAGAAGTGAACACAAATGACTTTCATGAGATGGGAGTGGGAGAACAAAAGTAAAGAGAGGCCCTTCATTTACAGACTTGAAGCAGACAATCTACTTCCTGTGTATCTAACACTCTTAAGCTATATTAAATAACTAGCCTAGTATTGTGATCCTGATAAATAAGTTAAAAAATACATTAGAAAATTGACCATGTATTGTTTTTTGCAATGCACAATTGTAAAACAAATTTCCTCATGGACAATAAAAATTATTATTATTACTAAACATTATTGCTATAATTCTTTCTTTCTTTCTTTCAATATTAATCCATTGCTAAGGTCTAGGCATGATTAACTACTTCTCAATTCTACAGAGGGGACTTCATTATTTTCCCACCTAATTATCTGACTACCTGGTCATGAGGTATGCGCTCTGGACAGACCTCTTGATGGTTCAAACCCTTCCATGGATAACTCTGATAATAAACATATCCCCGCTAAATCTTTTGTCTACCACACTTGTCTGAAATAGTCTATTTACTGTTGCAAGTATTCCTCCAAAACCCTTCCATGGATTACTCTGATAATAAACACATCCCCGCTAAATCTTTTGTCTACCAAACTTGTCTGAAATAGTCTATTTACTGTTGCAAGTATTCCTCCAAAACCCTTCCATGGATCACTCTGATAATAAACATATCCCCACTAAATCTTTTGTCTACCAAACTTGTCTGAAATAGTCTATTTACTGTTGCAAGTATTCCTCCACTCTGTTCATCCTGTTCAACTCCTCCCCTCTGTCCTTCCCTTCAATGTCAACAGACTTCACAATGTGACTCTCTGACAATGATGTGTTGGTGGTCTCCCCTGTCCTGCTCTCAGTGCCTTGGGCAATCGAAGATGCTGGCACTGATGTTGTCAAGTTCAGGTTGGCGATGGAAGTGTTGCTGTCAGACACTGCCATGACAGCCCCTAGATGACCAGAGTGACCACTTCCTGCCTGGCTCGACATGAAAGAGCTATTTAAACTCTGAAAATTAAAGACATAGTTCAAATCAAACTTTTAACAAGATCAAGATTTGTTGATGTTGTTTTTTAAAGAGATAATATCAGCTTAGTTTAACCCACTGTCCTACAAAGGCAGCCAAACATGATCTAAATTTTAAAGTGGCTTATAAAACTTTACTCCACATAGCCAAACACTCTTAACAATTGAAAAATTAATAGAAAATAGACAAAAAGTAATTTTGACATAAAAGCACTTTAGCAACTACAGTTTCCAAGTCCCAAACCTTTTTTTGTGGTGTGCTGACTAAAAGTGAGACAGCCTCATTCCACTGTGACTGCATCATAAACTGAAGTTTGGTCAATATCTCCACCCTAGCATAATACAGTTTAAAAATGACAAATTGTAAATCGATTAATCATCATAAAAAATATTTATGAATTTAAAAAAATTTATAGAAGTAGATAATTATCCAACTTCTAAATAATGAAATTCAAAAGCCAGGAGTTTTACCTTTGAGATTCCAGTTTTATCTTCGACTGCCTAAGGTTATGATTCTCACTTCTCAAAGCTTGAAGCCTAAAGAATAGTGAAAAATTTAGACATAAGTAGGAAGACATACAAGAAAAAAAAATCAAAATTCAAATGAAATAAACTTTTTTTTTGGTTCACATTTATAACAGGGTAACAATGCTGAGGTTTCAGGAGTACATTTTCATCTATCTGGAAAATGTATCTTTTTAATTATATCTGTACAAAACACTGTACACAAAAGCATATTGTAGATCACAGCAAGTTATAAACTCTTAGTCACTGCTTTGTGATACCAGTTCAAAGAAAGGGAACTTTTTTTTTTTTTGATGGTCACATACCCAAGAATATAATACTATCCTGTTCTTTTCAATATCAAATAATTAACACCACTGCTAGACATCAAAAGAAAAGTAGTTATAAATGATTCAGTTTTATGGTCTTCTGTTCATTTCTCTTCAAAGAGTATGCAAAAACTCTGACGATAAAAAGCTTAACCAACACTTAAGCCTTACTTACATGAGTTAAGTTCCTACTAAAACAAAACACTTCAAAAGAGCAGGTGGCCAATAGTTACTTTCAGTGGACTACAAGGGAAGGGCTATGCAATAACTCTAAATGATAAAAAGCTTAACCAAAACCAAAGCCTTACTTGAGTAGAGTCCCTATGAAAACCCAATACTTCAAAAGAGCAGGTGACCAAGGGCTACTTTATCAGTGGACAACAAGGGAAGGGCTATTGAAAGACAGTTAACATTTTTAATGTATATACTTTTCTTCAATGTCAGAGATCTGTTTACGATGCTCATCTTCTCTCTTGAGTCTGTCTTCATTCATCATGGCAGTCTGGCGCTCAATGTCTCTCTGATGCTGACTCTGTAGCTCACTGATCTGCTTGCGGTGACGTTCTGCAGCTTCTTCAAGGGCAGTCTCAATTCTAGTATGAAACTCTGAAGCCTGTTCAGCAATCTATACAAATATGTTTCATTAAGTTACAGACAATAAAGGACCAATTCATTTAAAGATCTTTATCATGGTGCTGTATTTTTGTTCTATTAAAAATTTCTTTTCCGTCAAGATTTGGAAATTCAATTTTTTAAAATGTCATTGATTGTTTAGAAAGTAATAAAATCCACCATCAGAATACCAAGTACAAGTGATCTTCCAACATTAAATTGTTTTCTCTCCAAGTCTTTAAAAAGCTCTTTTGATCAAAACAAAAAATGCTTTAGCACCCATTAAGCCCAATAAGGACCAAATAGGAGGAACTTTTTAATTTTTGACATTATTATACCCTGCATCCATACATTTGTGTATACCTATGTTTCTATAGCTCTTTCTCTTAAAAGGAGATAATTGATAGCTATCTATAAAAAAAAACTTTAAAGCGAATAAGAAAAATGAGTTAATATACAAAATATATGCATTTGAAGCAAAAAATATTTTTTCTTTGTAAATGCTTGAACAAACAGGCTATCAATTTGCTTCTGTCTAAAAATAAAGTTCATTTTGCTCAAACTTGTAGGTAGCTTATGTGGATCAGCCATACTAATGCATTACATTATATACAAATTAATATTTTAATCACCTTTAGCATAATAGCAATGAATTGACAAATGAAGAGACCATTGATATTTATAGAAGTAAACTTTCAATGAACTCAAAGTAGCTAATGCAGTTGTCTAGAGCTTATGAAAGCAATTGTGAAATCAAATTTTCAACAGTAATTTTTTGTTATAACATGTCCAATGAAAACTGTTGTTCCTTCACCTTGTTTTCATAAGGCATTGATACAGAGAGACAGATAGCTCAAACATATTAGTGGCTTTCATTACAAGAACTACCAAACAGTATAATTTAAATTATATTTCCCAACAATATATTACCTCCTTTTCCATCTGAACATGTAGATCAGCTTCAAGCTTACGCTGAGCAGTTTCAAACTTTGCTTCCATTATGGCCACTTCAACTTTCTGGCTTTCCTGAGTAAGAATCAAATCAGTCAGGACATGGAATCAAAGTATTTAGTCAAGTTATAGAATCAAATCAGTCAGGACATGGAATCAAAGTATTTAGTCAAGTTATAGAATCAAATCAGTAAGGACATGGAATCAAAGTATTTAGTCCAGTTACAGACTCAAATCAGTCAGGACATGGGATCAAAGTATTTAGTCAAGTTACAGACTCAAATCAGTCAGGACATGGGATCAAAGTATTTAGTCCAGTTATAGAATCAAATCAGTCAGGACATGGGATCAAAGTATTTAGTCCAGTTACAGACTCAAATCAGTCAGGACATGGGATCAAAGTATTTAGTCCAGTTACAGACTCAAATCAGTCAGGACATGGGATCAAAGTATTTAGTCCAGTTATAGAATCAAATCAGCCAGGACATGGAATCAAAGTATTTAGTCAAGTTACAGACTCAAATCAGTCAGGACATGGGATCAAAGTATTTAGTCCAGTTATAGAATCAAATCAGCCAGGACATGGGATCAAAGTATTTAGTCAAGTTATAGACTCAAATCAGTCAGGACATGGGATCAAAGTATTTAGTCAAGTTACAGACTCAAATCAGTCAGGACATGGGATCAAAGTATTTAGTCCAGTTATAGAATCAAATCAGTCAGGACATGGAATCAAAGTATGTAGTCCAGTTACAGACTCAAATCAGTCAGGACATGGGATCAAAGTATTTAGTCCAATTATAGAATCAAATCAGCCAGGACATGGAATCAAAGTATTTAGTCAAGTTACAGAATCAAATCAGTCAGGACATGGGATCAAAGTATTTAATCCAGTTATAGAATCAAATCAGCCAGGACATGGAATCAAAGTATTCAGTCAAGTTACAGAATCAAATCAGTCAGGACATGGGATCAAAGTATTTAGTCCAGTTACAGACTCAAATCAGTCAGGACATGGGATCAAAGTATTTAGTCAAGTTACAGAATCAAATCAATTAGGTCATACAATCCAATCAGTTGGATGGAATATATTTATTTTGTCATTTACCATCCATGTGACTTTAAATGAAGATATGACATGGTCTGTGTAATGCCATAAACCATATTATTCTTTGAATTGGTCTTTGTTTCTAATTGTCAATGGAGATTTTCTGATATAAAAGAGTTTAATCTAAATAATAACTGCTAACCAATTCTTAACCACCCGCACTATTTGTGACTAAGTACGCTACTCCTTCAACCATGCAAATGTGCCTGACCTAAATGTTTATATTTTACAGCTATATGAAAGAAAGCATGACATTAGCAGTTCTTACTTTGTCCCTAATCAGCTGTTCAAGGTCTAAAGCAGCTTTCTTGAGTTCTGTCTTAAGTTCATCTCTCTCTAGCGCAACTTCTTCCAGCTTTTTCTTCTGCTCCTCCAACTTGATCTGCACAAAGTATTCAAAGTAATAAGCAGTGGATAACAACAACATATAGTATTACTAGGTCAATATAAACTGGTAATATTGTATACTCAAAAGGGCTTTAGAATGCCCTGGACAAAAGCAGACTTACTTTCTCCATGTTGATGACTTTCTGGTTAGCTTCCTTAACTTCATTGATTTTAGCCAAGAATTCTTGTTCTTTTTTGGCAGATAGCTCTTGCTCCTGTGAAGATTATATGCAGTCTTCTTTTATTAACACTCACACATGTAATGAATAGAATTTAAAAAATACATTAAAACAAACTGGAGAAATAGTCTAGAAACAGTCTAGATTTATTTTGCTGTCTCTCTACAGCCTGTTTACAATAGAATATTAAAAGAAGTTAAATTGTTCAATAATTACTAATTATAGTCAAATACTTGTCCAAAGAATTAGTTGATATCAGTGAGCGCAAGCCTATTATGTAGTGGACATTATTTTACTTGAGTGTTAATTAAAGAAAGACAAGATGGTTTTGGCTTCCAGATTACTTCTTAACCATACATTGATTTTTTTGTTTTCAATATAAAAACATAGCAAGACATTTTCTATACAACACAACATAACCCTTAGGAACTTGAAGCCCGAAAGTAAAACCAAATTAAAAACAACATTCAATCACCTCCAGCAACCTTTCCTGGCTTTGTTTGGCTTTCTGTTCAGCCCTATCTCTGCTGTCTGTAAGCTCTTTCCACTCTGCCATCATGCCTGCAAACTTTTCTTGTTCAGTTTCTAAAGCCTCTACTGCATGTTCTTTTTCTTCTCGAGAGTCTTTCAGCTGTGCATTTGCAAGAAAAAGCAAATTATCAAAACTAGTGAATATTATTTAGAAAAGAGTTTATTTGTAAAATGTTCAGCACAGTTGGACAACTTACTTTCTCTTTCAAATCATTAATGATCTGATTTGATTGCTCCTTCTCTGCTCGAAGTTGTTCAACAGTGAGTGCCAGTTCACGTTCAAAGCTGTTAATCATCTTTAAAAAAAAAATTGTTTTTGATTACAGTCTCCAATCTTTATATCACTTACATAATAGAAACCAAAACAAGGTTACAAAGACAGTTTGTGTGGAAACACTAACTCAAAATCGGCCCCTGAAGTGGTCCACCCAGGCAGGTTTAAGGCAGGTTTCTTTTCAGAAAGAACATCAGAATGAAATTCTATCAAAGACAAATGACAGAGAAGAATGGAGAAAGAAGGTTGACAGATCTTGTGTGGTGCCCCAGCGGTCCAGCAGACCAAAGGATAGGTGAAAGTGAATGTGAAGTTAGATGTGAACCTGATGTCTTATAATGAATATCTAACTGATCTAATTCTTTTGTAAAGGGTCAATCTCTTATTCAAATCCTCAAGAAAAAACATTTCTGTAAAAAAAAAATTAAAAAAAAAAAAAAATTTCCTTTAGTTAAGTGTTTCATAGTTATTGTGCAGTACTGCAGGTCACACCATATTATTAAAAACTATTTATTAATTGTTGTTTTAAAATATGTCCAACTTATATGCATACTAAATAGATTTTTCTCTTTAAAAAAAAAAGTAAACTTTTTTTTTGTAAATGTAGTAGCTTGTATGACAGAACTTATTAAACTTAGGAATACAAATGTAAAAAAAAAAAAAAAAAAATTGGTTAAAAAAATCTAAAACCATTTGCATAAATGTGTTAAAAATATGGTAAATTGTCATCTCCCCTACTAAAGCTACTCCAGTGTTTGTTACTATTAATAGTGAATAGTCTATTTTCATGAAAAAAACTGCTTGCATAAGTGATTTTTTAAAATTTGATTTTTCGCTTTCAGAAAAGAAAAAGTAGCCATTGCATCAGAACTTTGAATGGTCTAAAATATTATGATGTTTATAATTTTCACTATCTTTTCTAGTTTACGAGATCTAAACGGGACAGATATTCCCCAGAAAACTGATAGCGTCTTTTCCCCTTTTGGGGGCTGCTAAAAATGACAAACATATTTACATCACTGGTTAATGAATCCCTATTTCCTGTGACTACTCTAGTAAGTATTGGTCTATTATCAACAAAGATTTAACTGTGCCACTTACATTTTGTTGAGATTGCAGAGTCTCCTCTATTTGAACCTTTTCATGAGTTAAAACTTTAAGAAACTCATCTTTCTCTAGCTCACGTTTTTTCCAACCCTCAACAACTTTGGCTAGTTGCTTGAAGAAAAAGAAGAAAACAAAACTTGAATGCTTACACTTTTCTAGCTTCACACATTTTTCAAATAAATTGTTGTCAATTAACTTCTACAATTTCCTTTTTTTTTCTTCTAATTTTTCATTCAAATATGTAGCTATCAATGAAAATGAATCCTTAAAATAAAGAAGGATTGAGCTTTAGAGTACATAGCATAATTCCCATAAAGAAATAGATGACTCTATAGTGATTATCAAACCACTCACCCTGTCTAGTTGTTCTATCATCAAATCTTTTCTCTTGTCAGTAGATATTGCAACAGCCAACTGTTGCTGGACTTCAAGGAGCTGAAACAAGTTTTGTACACAATCAAAGCTTTTGTTTTTGTTAAGGACTGAAGTCATTTATTGAATGCCCACTTTGTGATACAAATTGAGCATAGTTAATTTCTTTCTTTGAAAGGTTTAATTTAAAATGTATAAATAATGTGTTTATGATGCACATAATTACAACCAAATATTTTAATTCCTACCAATTTTTCTTAAGAAGCACCTAAAATAATGCAATCAAGTATGCAAAGTGTATATTAATTGCACCTACTTTAAAGTTAAATGATATAGGTTGATAAATAAAAAAAAAACTTAATCATCTCATTGTTAAATTTTGATCAACATAAAAACTTCATTACCTTGGCATTTAGCTTTTGAATATGCTCCTCACAGTGCTGGAAACAGACAAATTACATTGATGCATATGTTTGATTGGAAAGACATTTTCTCTTTAGCTTTATTCTAATTAGATTGTTTTCTTAAGAGTTTATTTTTTTTTAATAATTAGATTGCAAGGACTAGTTTTGATATACTTTCTATCTTCCTATTGGATGACAAAATTACAGAGAACAGTCACAGTTTTTAATGGGCAGATCTTGAATCACTTTTTACCTTTCTTCTATATTTCTCTTTCTCCAGACTGTCTCTCAGATACTGATTCTCACTATGAACAGATGTTTCATTTTTGTGGGCTCCTCCTGACATTTCCAGAAATATTTTGGATGAAAATGTTGGGAAATTTTCCAAAATTTCTGACATGTCATCTTGGCTATTGCTATAATGAAATGGTTAAAAGATAAACAATTAATATCATTAAATGTAAATAATAAATAATTTGTATTAGAATAAAATTAAGTAACATGAAATAAAAGGAAATCTGAGTCTAAATTTGCATTTTTTATCTTAAAAAAAATTTTGCTTGAGCCTAATTAACTTAAGGGGGTTGTAGTTCGAATCTCAACTTGAGCTGAGTTGTGTCTGCACCTAAAGGCAGCAAGGAAACCTTCTTACAGATAAACCCTCCCTCCCTCCATAGGTCCACAAAATAAATTGAACTGGATCATAGCACAATGAGCACGCTATAGGCACAAACAAACAAAAACATGCTAAAGAGTAAAGCGGTAAGACAAGTCTCTTAGTAAATTTTCTTTACAAAGCTTATACCAAGTTACTCTTAGTTGTATAATTTTTTTTTACACATTATTTCTCCCACATTGAAAAAGGGAAATTAATGCTACTTATTGAAAGATATGTGGAGTTATTTCCCTTATATTTTGTACACGTTTTTATCTCCCACTTTATCTCAGCTCAAATGGAAATTTTGCATCATTATTCATAGTTGATAACATTACATAAATCAATCAAAAAGTTAACCATTTAGTAATAATCACTTAATATTGTTTTTATAGGAATAAGGGATCATATTTCTGTCATATTTAGGCATATGGCAGTGATTTTGAGGTTCTTTTGGTTAAATAAGCTTTGTTTTGTTTTTTAAAGATTTGTATAAATAATTTGCTTCTTTGTTTACTACAGTACAGTGCAAGAGCTAAGTCTAAATGCTTTTTTAAAAAAGTTAACTATAGTAGAGGACATCCAGTTAAGTTCTCAATTGAGTCTTCTTTTTTTTTTTTGTCTAGAGCAGAAAACAGGAAGCTATCTCCCTCAATGACTTACCCCATAAATGAACTAATGTCTGTGTCAAAGTGAAGCTGACGTTTAACTTGTTGATCCATGGTTAAGATTTCAGACATAGTATCAGAATGGTCAAAACTGGTATGATCTGTTAATAATTGTTAGATCATATTGTTATCCACATATGTCAGATCAAACATAAATATTTCTGTAATAAGTTGTTTTTTTTGCAACAAAAGTTTCCTTTCTTCTTTGAGTTGATCCATTTCAAATAATGAAAATATGTTAAATAAAAGGTAGCAACATACAAAAAAACTTTTAGATTTAAAAATTTAAACTTACAATGAGACCTTGTAATAACCTAGCCTTTAGTCTAATAATAAATAATGATTTTTTTTCTTTGATCAGCTTAGTTTTAGAAGTATTGATTTCTTAATGCTCATAAGCAGTACAGATCTAGTCATTTGAGTAAATATTTTACCTGCAACAGAAGCGTTGGCAGAATCAGCTCCCATCAGTAAAACATTCAGCAGTTGGCTTCTTACTTCTTCCATTCCCTGGATATTAGGATCGGCATGACCTTGCTGTGAGGCAGGCTGAGAGGACTGAGTCTGTACAACAGAAAGTGGGACAAAAAAAATAAATAATAATGTTGATGATACATTAGAACTAATAATAATAAAGCAGATAAAAATGAAAACTATAGCTAGACTTAGTCACTGAGTTAATTGATAAGTTGAGACAGAACTAATCCTAATGGGATCAAATCTAACAAAGAATGCTTTGCATTATCTACAAGACATTCAATAAGTACTTTTGCTGAGTTAGTAAACATTGTTCCTTATTTTTATTTATTTCATTTTTTTAAAGTTACACTTTTTTTTTAAAGAGTGGCTTTAAATAATCTCATATAATACTGACTTACTGGTCCAGATTTGTTATTCTGAGCCTTGAATCCATCCATCACAGGTTTGTTGGAAAAATTATATCCTTCCATTACAGGTTTATTATGAGAATTAAATCCTTCCATAATTGATTTATTCTGATAATGGTGGCTGTTTTCAAGGCTGACATTTTCTCTCAGATTAATGGGAGCCTGAATGGGAAATCCAGACTTAGTATGCTGTATAGATGATCCAAAACCAAAGAAAGATGTCTGCTGAGATGGCACAGAGAAATGATGTGGTGCAGTGTTGTGTTGATGACCTCCCTGGACATTACTGTTGATGCTTGGGATCAGGCGCCGAGTGTCTGTAGGTCTGGGTGGGAGATGGTGCAGATTAGATTCAACTGCATGGTCTGAGACAACTGATAAGTTCTGAGATGAGCCATTGACACTCCCAGAAGCAGAGTGTGGTTTGTTGAATGACTGGGATGATCTCAGTTCAGACTGGAACTGGGAGGCAGAAGGTCTCATTCTGTCAAATGAATTAGAAATGTGTGGGTTCTGGAGCTGTGGCTGAATGCTGGCACTGTTTGAGAGCTCAGAGGAGTTGCTTGGCTCTGTGTGAGAGTTCTCTCTCTGGGACAGCAGGCTTACATAATTAACATCTGTGCTAGAAGATAGCTGGTTGGCAGCACGAGTAAATGAAGAAGAAGCTGCTGCCAGGTATGATTCTTTCCCAACACCACTAACACGGCTTTTAGTACTGTTAACACTGCTGTGAAGACTGCTGGAAGCATTCTGACTATTAACCAAGACACTATTTTGGGCAGGTCTTGAATGAGAGCTGACATTAGATAACCCAGTGCTTCCTCCTTTAGAAGATTCCAGATGATTTTTTTGATCAGCCCCTGCACCCTTGCCCTTTGAGCTTTTATCCCCCAAGCTGCTGGATTTGCTGAATGATGATGATTTCTTTAGGGAAGTGGAACTGTTCTGTAAATTACTGCGTTGGTTAAGAAGGGACGTTTTTCTTGTATCACCTGATGAAGCAGATCCTTGGACAGCAGGCCTACGAGGTTGAGTGCCAACAGATTTTTTCTGTACTTTTACTGGATCAACTGCTGACTGGTTTTGATCACTTGTAGACAAAGAGCTTCCAGCTCCAGCTTGTCTTTTGTCCTGGGTATCCTCTCCATCACCATCACTGTTGGCATCAGAATTTAAGTTACACAAGCCTTGGCTTCTTGTCAGATTTTTGGGTTGCACATTCATGGTTCTAAATGGATCAGACAGGTCAAAACCACTAGCCTGAACTGTATTAGATTGAGGCCAGAGATTCCAATCTTTTTGAGCCTGAAGAAGATGTACAGCTCCATTGGATGTTGCCATGGAAGAAATAGGCTGAGCATACGTTTGAGTATTCTGAAGCAGACCTTCTTCACTCAGTTCTATGCTAAGAGCATCAGTGTTGTCCTCTTCCTTAATATGACTATCACCAAAACCTCCTAAGGTGCCTTCATTTATATGACTGGTCCCTGCTCTTTTAGCAACAAACATGCCAGAGGAGTCTGCCTGAAAGTTTCTTGGAGGACTCTGATGCTCACTGCTTTTTTGATAGTGTTGCTGAGAGTGGGTCAGGTAATTGCCATTCTCTGAGCTTTCATCTTGTGCCCACAGCAAATCATTATCTGGACCCTGAGAGTTAGCAGCCATCAAGCTCCCAGAACTATAATATTCTGATGTGTTGTTTTCCAGGACATGGACGTTAGGTTCATTAGAATTACTGTATTGATTTGAACCATCTTCCCTCTCCAAACTATCATAAAGGTTGTGTGCGTCATCTTCAAGTCTGCTAGAGTTAGCAGCAGTCACATTCACTGGAGACAGGACTGGGATTTGTATCATTTGAGTGTGCAGAAAATTAAATCCATATGAGTTGGCAGCATCGTCAAGAAGAGAGGAGTCATGACCTTCAATTATGCGAATGTTTTGACCTTGGTCATGTGTTGACATGACTCCACCAAAAGCCCCTTGCTCTGCCAATTCAGAGCCATGAACAGCTGGTCGAAAATGAAGATAGTCTCTATCTTCTAAGCTGTCATCATCTAAACCACGCCCTGTGATCTCTACACCTTCATCTATTCCATTATCATCACCTCTTGTCTGACAATTATCATCCTCATCTTCATCTACAAAATCATCATCATCAAAATGTAATCTCTGCAATGGATTGAAAATAATGTCATTATCGTCAGACACCCCCTGCGGTGATGGGCTTATGTTGACCTCTCTCAAAGTACTTCCACGTCTCATCACTCCATCTTGAGAGTGGAGATCAAAGTGAGTTCCGCCATCATCATCAAGGCTGAGTGAGCTACGCTGACCATCTGGTTGTTCAAAATCATCCTCAATTAAATGCATATGCTCCAAATCAGCCTCAACTGAGTTGGTCTCAGAACCAGTTTCTCTCTCATGTGAATTATCAAAACATGAATCATTTTGTTCTCCACTGTTGACAGCCTGACCATCCATACTACTTTTTAGGAGTTAAATATCCTGTAGAGTAGACAGTTTTACATTAGCAGTGAATGTTAATAAAGGAATTCCTTTACTCACTTAAGCACAAGTACACTATAAAAAAGAAAAAAGATAAAATGGTAGTAGCTTAGTATATTATATTCAAATTGTGAAACATTTTAGGCAGACAGCAAAAAATCTGATCTTTTCTTTATTAATGATTACAAATGCTAAAATTCTCAAATCTTTGCTTTCAAATTTTCAGATACTTTACTGTATAGAAGAACGTCTATAGGAAGTTCAGGATGAGGAACAGCCACATTCAAGCAGAAGACCAACCTGCTTAAGGTTAACAATGAGAAAGTAAAAGGATAACTTCATTGAATTTTAAAAACAAATTACAGAAACTCATATCTGCAACTGAACACGTTTATACAAATGTTGCCCTCTTTAAGCCTTTATTTTTTTAACTTGTGTGTAACAATACCCTTGTCATGTCATTATTTACTATGATTGAGTGTAATTCTGTTGTAATACTGAATTCCAAATATTTCATTTCCTCATTTAATATAATTTGACTTTAAATTGAATAACGCACAAACCAATCCAGGAAGACTATAACAGAACTCTTTAATCCAAAATTCCAATATGACGGATATCAGAAAATCCAAAATGAAGAAAAACAATAAATATGATAGGTACACAAACACAAAGATATAAGATCAACAATCAACTTTCTTCTCTATCATGTAAGTTGCATGATCTTTATATAATTAGTTTAGAGTTAACAACTTGAATTTCTGAAACCACAATGTCAAATCTTCTTCGTTCTCATTTTTAAGTTGGAGCCTTCAGATGACTAGACCAATATATGAAATGAACTGAGCAGTGGTTTCCATATCAGGGAGCTCTCCATATAGTTTTCTTTCTATTGGGGTGTTTTGGGGCCAGTGTCTTGTACAGGCCTCTTGGTAAAGAGAGCAGTTTTGGAGGACATGGTCAGCACTCTCTGGTGACCGGACACAACAGAATGCGACAACACATGTTCCGGAAGCTCAAAATGGAACCAGTGAAATCTGCCCATGTGGAGTATCACCAGAAAATGCCGACCACGTCCTCCAAAACTGCTCTCTCTACCAAGAGGCTCGTATAAGACAATGGCCCCAAATCACCCCAATAGAAAGAAAACTATATGGAGAGCTCCCTGATTTGGAAACCACTGCGCAGTTCATCTCATGTATTGGTCTAGACATATGAACACTCCAACATAACAATGAGAACGATGAAGAAGAAGAAGAAGGCGAAACTAGTACAAATGAGAGGGTTCCTTAGTATATTCTTCTGTTCTAAATGTATCTCTACATATTTTGAGTATATTTATATAATTTTCCCATGACATTACAAGCCAATCACAAGCCAGTCCTTATTCTTACTGTGATCTGTGATTAATCCTTTCTTTTCTTCACTCAGTCATCCCTACTTTCCTCATTGTTTAAGTTCACAATGTTCACACTAGACCCCCTTTCATTCATACTATAAAATCAGTCACAAAGTGATGAGTATATATACACGAAAACACATGACAAGAGTCTCAAGAGAGCCTTTCTAGTTAGATCTAATTATCATTTGTACTTAATAGAGACACAGACAGTGTGAAAAGAAACTAGAGTCTATGACTACATTACTTTGCTTTAAGTCTAGATTGACTAGATTTAGATCTATCTATAAAAGACTGTAGGCATATGTGAGGTAACACAATAACATCAAACATGAAACCAGAAACGCTAAATCAGGTTTCTCTAGATCTAGGACTAGATTCTAGATCTAGATCATAGTACATAGAATGAAGAAAAGATATCATATTTTAATTTATCTACTGAGACTTGAGTTTACTGAGTGTGACAGACAGTGTCTACTGCCTGAGTCCAGGCTGAGTTACTGTCTACTCTGTAACTCTTAACTCTAGATTTAACTTGGTTTCAGGAATCCATGCTTAATTTAGTTGTATAAATCTAGATTTGTTTTTTTAGATAATCTAAGCTATAATTAGATTTAGTCTAATTAGAATCTAGACTAGATCTATAAGTATAATAATGTGCGACATAACATTGATTCTGATACTTTGTTGACTGTTTCTACAGAAATTCCTTATTATGACTTGATTGCGCATGCCCCAAAACCTATTTCCGAAATTTTAGATGTAGTACTGTGATGTTTTTTCTTTTTTCTACCCAAATTATTGTTATCCTTTGTTTAATGGGTTGTTGTTTTTTTAATCACAGACCTATATTTCTGTCTATAGTTATTTATATGGGACATTTTTGCGATGAAATGCGGCGTCTCTTAAACTTATTCCAATGGAGTCCCCCTTAGCCTTAGCCAGCTGAGATCTTATCTTATGAAATACAGACGCTACTTTAAAAAAGAAGATGATTACATCCTACGCGTTTTCCTGGGTCAATCTAGTCATAGGCCTACATGTTAGGCCTACTCAATGACTTAAATTCTGCCAAGTCATTGGTTTCCCTGGCTGACCCAGGCAACGCATTCCATATAATAATAAGACAATTTTCACAAGTAGGGGAGAGGCTTGCAATAAGGACCACTTCTTTTAATCTTCATAAAAAAAAAAAAATTTTTGGTCCTACAATTGAGGCTATCATGCATTATCTACACAAGACTGGCTCGCTATGATATAGGCTACAGTTGCTTAATAAAGAAAATATAAATTAAATTTAAAATTTAAACAAGAAAGACATAAAAAAAAATAATATATAAAATATCCAATACGGAATTTGCAAAAATTAAGTCATTGGTTGACTCGATGCATAACGCGCAGGACGTAATCATCTTCTTTTTTGAAGTAACGTCTGTAGGCCCTATTCATAAGATAAGATATTAAATGGTAAATATTTTTTTTGGTATCGAACAAGAGAAAGAAATCGTAGGCTTCTTAACAAATGTGGTGGTATAAGTTGAATTAGTCCACCTGAGGAGGCTTGGGCAACTTTACAATGTATTTAAAAAGCGATCGAGCTAGGGAAATAAATTGTACTTGACTGATGTGGAGGTAAAAGTTGAATTAGTCCTTTTTATACCTTGCAGAGAGAAATAGGCCGCGCTTTAAAGTTTGAAACTAACAATAGATACGTATAAAACCTTCTGATTTCATAAGCACTGCAAGCTGCCTAAGGGTCGCCGGCTCCTGATTTTTCTTCAGGGTTGATTCCCGAAACCTTTCCCATGATTGGGTATAAATGCAAGGCAGCAGAGGCTTGAATTCTGAGTTTTCCTTCTCCTAGATGGGTAGTCAGCAAAAACTAACTAGCCCCTCCTGTCCGAAGCTTGCTGATTTGGGCGCCAGTTACTCGCCTTTGCTCCTTCTTCTGTTAGTGAAAACAGTTTCAATATTTAAGCCAGAGGTGAAGGCCAGAAGTTTGTCAGAGGCTATTTGAGACGCATGCCATTAGGAAGCATTGTATAGGTAGAGGAGTGCTTATATCCATTACCACTTCCGGCAATGACAACCTTGCAGAACCGCCTGTAATATATGTAGATATGTAGATCTAGATATTATTTGAAATGCTATAAAAGTCCAATATGCGTTTTCAAAAATGTCAAAAAACTTTAAGATAGTCATTACTTTTTTTTGTTGACAATATTAAATTTACAAAAGGGTAACGAAATGAATAATCTACTTCCTTTTCTTTTTCCAAATATTTGAAATATTTGTTAATAGTGGCTTTTTGTTTGGATGACTCCCATTGATCTCTGTTGTGAATGACTCCTCAATATTTTAATTTGTGAGAACGACCAGTTGGTAATGTGTAAATAGAGGGCAAGTAGTTCCGTAACTGTAAATGTTCACGATTCCGAAAGTGGAAATAATTAATTTCCGAGTGTACCTAGAGGTAACGGTGATAATCAATGTCAAGAATGTGGGAATAAAAGAGTCGCCACTTGAAAATATAGGTGTTAAAAGTAGTTTAATCTCAGAAACAGACTGAACGATAAGATTAAGCTCTGACCGATTGACAGGAAGATCAATAGTAAACACTGGCATTTGTGGAACTGGATTCACTTTAAATGTAGGCCTATATATTTATATATGTTTTTATACGAAATGATGGTATGTGGTGGTCTTGTTTGATAATCTAGTCATGGGTGTTATATTAGGAAATATTGATAACGCATCGAAAGAACTTAGTACATCAGCAATAACAAGACCTATATAGATATCATTTATTATTATATGTATGATAAAAGATATATGATATAAGATATATGGTATAAAGAGCTGGAGAGAAAATGCATCCTTGCCGCACTCTTGCGCAGGGGGGGACTGGTTATCAAAATCGGCCGGGGCATTACCATATAGCCCGGCCCACAAATAGCTTAATTCTCTTCAAAATATATATAATTTGATAATGCATCTGAAACTGGATGTATGCTTGCATAGAATTACGTAATGTATTTTATTGACACATGTATGCAGTCGGGGAACCGAACGTGAGACTGAAAAGTTGTGCTTTTATAGTGAATTAGATTTTGTTATAAATTTAGTCTAGTATATTTATTTTATCTTTTATCATCATTGATTTTGTCTACATTATAATAAAAGTTATATTTAGTAAATTTCACAAGGAAGTTATTCGAGTTATTTGAAGTTTTATTAGTTAAAAATATACTACTCCTACACTAGTTTAGTTTGGTGTTACAAGTCAACGACCGTCAACACCACACATCTTTATAATCGGACGTTAAGGCATAAACTTTTATTGACAAGTCTAGCCCCGACTCGAATGCCAATTATCCTAATGTTTACAACTTATAATGCAAATAGCTCTCTCTATGTCAGTGATTCCCAAAATGGTCTATAAAGACCCCCAGGGGTCTACCAACACTTTCAGGGGGTCTACTAGACATAAAAGTTTGGGAACCACTGCTCTATGTGAACAATAAAATCAACCCCATGTTGATGGTTTCTTTCGTCGCCACTTTACCAGATCTTGTGACCTTTTTCTATTGTAGTTTCTCCACATCCTTCCCATCTGAGAAGCCGAGAATGTCATACTGGTATCTTTGAAGTTCTTGTGTGAGTTCCTTTGGTTTGACACATGAATTCGCACATTCCATGTTCCAATAACAGTGCACATGTTCAATGTTTTAAGGTGAGGCTCAGTTGCATACTTTTCACTTCCAAAACCCAGCGACACATCAGCAGCAAATGCATTCGTTGTTAATCCGGGTCTCGACCTATCCGGCTTGGTTTTCGATGGTTTTGTATTTGTCATAACATATCATTGGGTCTAATCGGCTATATGATGGCGCCCATTTCCTCCCCAAAACCAATTTTGTTCTTGGGGTTTTCTCCCGAAGATGGAAAGCAGTACATGACAAAAGAGCCCCAAATGGCTCATTCCTGGTGCTGGTTTTTGGTCCGCCCATTTCCCCTGTACCTACCATATTTGGTGGGCATTTCCCTTTCCGCCCTCTGGGTAGCCGCTTGGTGGACGAACCACACCTTCACACGAGTGGACTGACTCCTAAACTCTATCAATGAATGTAGGTAAATAGTTTCATTATGGTTCAACAAAAAGAACAAATCAATAGGAAATATATATTTCAGGGCAGAGTAGGTTACACCATGTGTTGACTCCACCGGGTGACTCCCATCCTAGTGACGTCACTGGTAGACACCACTGACCATTAAAGTAGTTTCAATATAGGCGTAAAATGTGTATATTTTGGACGTCCATGTGGATTCACCTTACAGACGATACAAGTGGCTGACCCTCCGTTCAACAGAGAACGGCTTCATTAAATCTCCAATATTATCATTACGAGATGGTGACGTTGTCGCCATCAATCAAACGTGCGGTGAGCCTGTTGCCTTTCTGTCACTATAAATGTCACAACTAAAGAATAATAACCAACAATACAGAGTACAGCTATAATTAATGTCAACTGCTATTAGCAAATTTTGTTTTGCTGTTGTTGTCTGTAAGGTCATATCCTCTCTAAAACAACAGATAGAAAGCTAGATATACTCAAATACAAGTTTAAAAAAAAAAACAAGGTTACAAAAACAGTTTGTGTGGAAACGCAAACTCAAAAAGTGTTCCACCCAGGCAGGTAAAAAGGCAGGTTTCAATATTTTCAGAAAGAATATCAAAATGAAATTCTATCAAAGGCAAATGACATATCTCTTGTGTTGCCCCAACGGTCCAGCAGTGTATGTGGAGTTTGATGTGAACCTGGCCTAACTTATGTCATATAATGATTATCTAATTGTTCTGTAAAGGGTCAATCTCTTATTGAAAGCCTCTAGAAATAAAAAAAAAACATTTTCGTAAAAAAAAAAAAAACATCCCCCCTTCCTTTAGTTCGAATATTGATACCGGTCTGTATGCTCTGCAGTTCAAGTGATAATATAAAAAAAAAACTACTTATTAATTGTTGTTTTAAATTATGTTCCACTTATATGCATACTAAATACATTTTTATCTTTAAAAATAAAAGTAAGCATTTGTTTTTTAAATGTAGTAGTTAGTATGACAGAACTTACTTAACTTAGCAATACAAAAGTAAAAAAAAGTGTTTTTTTTTTACAAAAAAATCTAAAATCGTTTGCATAAATGTGTTAAAAATGGGGTACAGTGTCATCTCCCTTACCAAGTAGCCTCCCGTGTTTGTTACTATTAATAGTGAATAGTTGTCAAAATGGTATATTTGTATGAAAAAAAAATGCATAGGCCTAGTTGATTTTTAAAATTAAATTTTTCGCTTTCAGAAAGAAAAAAGTAGCCGTTGCATCATGTCATATTTGCATTATCTTTTCTAGTTTATGATCTAAACGGGACGGACGGACAGACAGATCACTCAAAACACTACTTTAAGACCCTTTCTGAAACAAATCTACAAAGCCACCTCAATATAATACTTTTGTGTGTGTGTGTGAAGAATAACGGATATAGTGTGCAGAATTTAAAAAAAAAATAATTAAAAACTGGTCATTACTAATTTGATTGCTACTTGGTCATATGGTATACGCTTCAGATCGCTATGACGGCCCACCAGATATGTTAAGTACCGGGTAGGCAACACTAGCCATAGCTTAGGGTCTCACTTGCTGGGGGAGGGGGCCCAATAAGTGTTCCAGGGATATTTTCAATGTTTTAAAAGAAAGAGTAAAGGAAAAATTGCCATATGTCTAAAGCCGACCCTGTAAATGCCTTCCTGATATAATTAGGCCTATATACAACCTTCCACGGAACCCCCTGTTATTGTAAACACAATTATTTATATGCCCCTCCCCCCCCTCCCCGTGATTAAAAAAGGTTCAAGTGATGAATGGATGGTCATAGCCTGGAGGCTAGTCTATAATAGTATTCATATTTTATTACGCACATTAGTTTTAGCGATTGCAGCCTATATAAACATGTGCTTGCATGGGGCCTGAATTTATATGGAATAATAACTCTTGTTTTAAAATGTTATGGAATATTGGAGGTTGAAAAGAACTGTTTTTAAAGCTTTAATTGTAATAAGCTTTAAAATTCGCGAACAATGGAAACGTATTTTCTTTTTCAAATGACTTTTGTTATTTTAATTAGTGTTAGTGATTTTCTAAGTTACTCAGTGCAAGCCACGAAATACAGGAGACAACAAAATATGCCGCAAACTGTAGACAGTCTGCGAGTTCAGATTCAGAATGTCGAACGTACTTTATTAGAATGCAGACGACATATTGAGCTTTTAACAGGACAAACGCAAAACAAAGCGACCAACACCCAATCTGGTGAGTTATGGTTTCTAATTTAAATGTCCATACCATTGATTTGAAAAGATATTGATCTTCAGGTTTCTAAAAGCCTTGATTGTGAACACATTAGAAAATTATATTTCAGATTATCTCCCCATTATGTTATTAAATCAGTGTTTCTCAAACCTTTACTAGTGACACCCCCTCCTAGACGAAACAAGTTACGGTTGAACCCCCTCCCCTTTGCCAACCTAGTTAATTTTTTTATATTTTTGTACAAGAGGAGGAGCGCTGTAATCCAAGCGTCTTCCTGCTTTCTGGGCTTCAGAAGCTCATTTTCTGGCTTTTCATTTTTCTCTTAGTAAGAAGACCGCCGGTAAAAAAAAAACTGGAATTAAGAAAATGTGGCACGGGCCGATAGTGAAATGTAAGAGACGTGGGAGACAGTTTTGATGGACTTTTGGTAACGAGGTACGACAGTTCGCCTGTTCGACCGGAAGTCTTATTTTTTACGGCTCAGGCAAAATATAGATCTGTCAGCATAACGATGGTACGTCACACCGTTCTGATCTAAATAAGAAATATTGAAATGTCTTCGTCCTAAGAACGTTTTGAATCTGTTTACTAACTTTTTTTTGCGCTCAACGGAGGATGGGATAACATATGTGTGCTCTTAAGTTGTTTAAAGATCAACTCAGGCGCCATTTTGCCCTCATGGGCATAGAGGAAAGAAGCTGCAGCAGTTGACCTCTGAAAAAGACAGCTGTAACAAAGGTCGCGGGACACACATTTAATAACGAAAGAACAGCCCTTATCAAACACAAGCGCTTTAGATGAAAAGAAAACTTAAATATACCCATAGTGGACAACGGCTTTGTTTGTATTAGATGCAACAGAATATGCAGGTCGCAACTAGGTTCACTTAGTCGTGTGACACTCCGCACTTATCCTTTATCTTAATCGAAGACATTGCTTCACGTAACTAGTCTCATCTAAAAGATCTTTTGAAAAGTCTAAACTCAAACTATGTGTGATTATGCCTATTTAAGGTCAAAACTTTTCATGCAGTTTAACGGAATACCTTACACAAAATTGCTCCCCCCTAAAAAATAAATTTTAAAATGTCCATTAACATTTGTGAAAACCCCTTTAACTAATTTTTCTTTTATTTTGTCTGTTTAGTAAAAAATGTGTACACGTTATTTCTCCCACACCCATACTCGGACCAAACTGAAACGCCGCACAATTAATCATTGACATAGACAAGACATGAAACAATTAATAAGTAGCCTAACCAATTAGACAATTAATTAGTGGTAATTCATTATTTTGTTTAATAGCAACAAGGGAAACTAATACTTCAGTATTCACAGATATGGCTAAATTTGTTAGGTTTAGACCACTTAAAAATTATTAACACTATTTCTCCCTCACGCATTCTCCGATCAAGTTGATGCCTTCAAAAATTATTTATTGTACCTGACAAAAAATAATAACCAAAAAATACTCAATTAGTCATTAATTATTGGTTTTGTTGGATATTGAATAAGGGAAATAACTTGTACATTATTGGTAGATATAGTTTTAATGACGGAGTTCTTTCCCTTTAGATAAGTTTTGTCCTTTTTTTTTTTAAAAGCATTTCTTATATTTTGCTTGGTCTATTATTATGATAGATATAAATCGTACCATTTTCTTCAGTTGTGATGTCAAGTCTTTTATTTTTCTAAGGATACGGAAACTGGGGATGGATGGGTTTCATTAACGATCGACGAAAACGTTCACTCAGAGCTCGACGCTATTACTACAATTACTACAACTACAATTACTGGAACAACTATCAGAACCAATTGCAGAATACATTGAACACGCGGACACAAGAGTACAACCAATGCACGACCCGCCTGCAATCCATCCGCGCACAGCAGGAAGAGCTGAAAAATAAACAGCAGTTGGCAGCTAGCCTGCTGAAAGAGATTGAGGCTGACACGACAGAGCTGAAGAGGTGCGTGGCTCTGGGTGGCAGGACGAACGTGGACATACCAACCATAGACAGGTACATTGCTGGCGGAGGAATCGTTCAGCAGGCGGTCCAGCAAACTGCTGCCCCAAGAACGCAAGCACCAGCCCGAGCCCCCATTTGGTGGTGGTACTATGATGATAGGCGCAGATCAGTTGTGGTAGGTAGTTTGATTTGATTTTTTGGCTCATCGCACATTTTAAGATAATTTAGGCCATGTCGTGAGCGTTTTTTTAAAGGCTTATTTTCTTCTACTTTGTAGCCCCTGGGTCCGGGGTTCAAATCCTGGTGAAGACTGGGATTTTTAATTTCAGGATCTTCAGGCGCCTTTGAGTCTACCCAGCTCTAATGTGTACCTGACATTTGTTGACATCGGTTGGTCGTTGTGCTGGTCACTTGACACCCTCGTTAACCGTAGGCCACAGAAACAGATGACCTTTACATCATCTGCCCTATAGACCACAAGGTCTGAAAGGGGAACTTTTTTTTTATGTATTAGTAAAAGTCTTTTGTAATTATTGTTATATATACTCCCCTCTTCCCAAATGAATTTCACTCAGATTCTAGCAGTCAGTCATATTTTCCTGATAAAACTTAGTACTTTCTCGGGATCTACGTTATCGGTGTTTTGGGGTTATTTGTGTTGAAATATTTCCTTTTAGTAGGCCTATCCAGGTAGCTGAGGCTACCAAGGAGGTTACAGTTACAATTATTACACAGTATGAGTGGGGACCCCTCTCTTGTTAGTATAAATCTAAGGAGTGTGTAATGTATGCAGGGCCAAATTTAAGTATGTGCAGTCCCCGGGGCAGGATTTTTGTGATGGCCCCAACACTTTTTAGAAAGCATTAATAAAGATCCACTTATGAATAATATAATACTTATATCTAAAAGCATGCTAAATTTTAGAAGAGAGAATCATTTTCCTTTTTTTTTTTAAAGAATATTAAATATGTATATTTTAGTTTTAAAAACGTGTAGGCCTATATATATTTTTTAATTTGTGGAAGGTAAGGCCCTTGGTAGATGCACTGCCGTAAATCCAAAGCTTTAACGGCTTTGTCGTGACATCTTCTTATCTTATATAAGATTTGACGTTTGACGATTAGGCTTCATTTCACTTGTTAGGCTGTTAGATTTTGTACAGATTTCTGTTGTGTCAAGATCTAATAATTTTTTTCCCCTTTTGACCTCCTTGTCACGTGGTAAAAATACAAATCAATAAGTAGTAACCTAACTGGCAATCGAATTTATGTCTATGATTAGGCCGACCAGCAAAAAAAAATAATTAGGCCTAATTAATTAATCAAAGTTAACGCCGAGGCTGAAGATTCAAAATAAAATGAATTTATTCTTAAATATTTTTACCGAATTCAAAACTTTGAAACTTGTAGACTGCTGGACAAGAGGAAAACATTTGGTTCTATAGGCCTACTAGATTTACAGGCTATATTGCGCTCAACCTGTGTCTGGGTCAAAATAAAGTTCTGCAAAGTTAACTAGTAGCAACGTGTACTTCATCAAATCGGCAGTTACATTTAATGGCTTCCATATTTTTCTTAATAAACAAGCTTTTATTATTGTTTGTAACTTTTTTTTTTTGCAGAGTGTTTAATAGGCTATTTATGTTTTATTTCTTACTTTATGTAAATCTGCAACTGTCTAAAACAGTGTTTCCCAAAGTATGTTCCTCGGAACACTAATTAGGTTCCGCGAGGCTTGAATATGTGTTCCTTGAACTATAGGAACAATTAACTCGTAGGCCTACTCATGAATTAGTACTAAGTATTTGCATGGAATGGACCTCATTCATCAATCGTAAACAAACAACATTTAGCCACGTGATTCTCTATCTCTTCTGTACAAATTACGATCTAATTTTTAATACACAATGGCTATCACGTGATATTTTTTTGTTGTTTTATCAATATTATCATGTGACTAAATGTTGTTTGTTTACGATTGGTGAATGAGGTCCATTGATTTTATTAGCTCTTCATTCTGTAAAGAAAACAAAAAGCTATAACACTATTATAAACTTTGAATTGACTGTAATTTGAAACAAAGATCAACATGGATCAACTATTAAATGATTTCTAGTTAAGTTTGTCTGATGAGAATTTTAATATTTCAAAACAAAACTGATATTATTTATTTACTTCTGTTTACTTCTGTTTTCTACAACCTGTTTGTGTGGAGCAGGAGTTTATCTTATATAATACAGACGTTACTTCAAAAAAGAAGATGATTACGTCTTACGCGTCATGCATTTAGTCATGCATATTAACCAATGAGTTTTGTTTAGTTCTTGCAACAAAGTCAAATAGTAGATCTAGAAACAAGCGGCTTGATGCCCCAGCAGATAGTAGAATTAAATTATTCTCTTCGAGAACACACTACCATCAAAGTTATTAAACCTTAGTTTTTCTAACGCTTGCGTCTCTATATGTTATAATAGTTTTACACTTGAAAATAATAATATTAATAGGCCTAAATATATAAATTTAGAATACGGTTTAATTCTTCTTATTTTTTTATTTAACCTTTACCTTTACCTATCCCTTAGTCTGTTGGACCGTTGGGGCACCAAGCAGGATTTGTCGACTGTCTTTCTCCATTTCTCTCTGTCTTTTGCATTGTTTAAAACTTCTATCAATGGTAGGCCCGTCTTTTATGTTGTCCTCCCATCGCTTTCTCTGTCTGCCTCTTTTTCTTTTTATTTAAACAACTGGTAAATAATCCGAACTAAAAAAAACAAGCGAAGGGTTCGTTCAATTCTCCGATAATAGGAAGTGTCTCGTTAAAGAAAACGTTTGGGAAACACTGGACTCTAAAAGAAACATCTGTGAGTTTGTGTGTAACCTAATGTGTGTGTAACAACTGACTTGAACTGACTGGCTGTTTCATGTTTATACTATTGTTGTAATTTTTTTCAGCCATCAAATTTTGACTGGTCTCAAATTCTGGCTCAGAGACAACAATGGAAATCTTTTGTAAGGGAGGCAGTTGTCGGCTGCTGGACAAGTATTGGACGTTTGCCTGACGGGAGCCTTCCCAGCACTACCACTGTCAAAACCACAACAACTACGTCAGCACCGCCAATTGTCCCACCACCACCGCCACCCCCTCCTCCTCCACCACCCCCTCCTAAAACAACCACAAAGGCGACCACCACGGCCACCACACCGCCCCCCACCACAACTACCACCACAACTACAACCACAACGACCACACCGCCCCCCACCACAACTACAACCACAACTACCACCACACCGCCCCCCACCACAACTACCACGGCTAGACCGACCACCACCATTAGCTACAACACCACAACGGTAGTATACACGACTTTCACCACAGGGCCAGGATTGACCACGACGTCTGCGCCATTGTACGTCAGCACCCCGTGCTAGCCCCCCCCCCCCCCCCCCCCCCGTATCATGATGGGAACAGATGGTACAAAGGCAGCGCCTTGCGGTAGTCACTAAGCGCTGGCGGAGAAGAGAAAAACAAACAACCTGTGCGTGTATGGGGAGGGTTGGAGTTTGCGCGTGTCTGTGTGTGTGGAGGGGTGTCCTTCATTATTTATCTATAAAGCGTTTTTGTTGATGTGTCAATCAGTTGGTTTAATTAATAAAGTATTTCCATAACACCAAATAGTTAGACTTCAGAACTTTGTTCTGTTCTGATACGAGATTGAAGAATGCAGTTAAAATGTGAGCATCCTCTGGCTAGGTAAAATAGTGTTCTGTCCCCTCTTCCACCATAGCAAGCAACAGTCCTAGTATATAATACTAAGCCTAGAGAATAGTTGTCATGCCTAAGTAACATATTGTTCAGCATAACCGGGAGAAATTAAAACGCTGGTGGTAAATACCAAGTTTTTTTTTTATAGCATATCGTACATCACAGAAATAAATTAAGGCATACAGTCGTTGGTTTAAGAAAAAAAAAAAGGCGAGGAGGTCGGAAACGAAAAATATATGCACACAATTTTTGAGACATAATTATCTTAGAGAAAAATATTGACAATATGTCTGTCCTTTAATGCTACACATTGAATATTCCCTCTCTCTGTGTGTTCTTGATTAACAACCAACTAACCTATATAATTGCAATGTCTTCGATTGACCGAGATTGGGTGTCGGAGAAATAACTTTGCAAACTTTTTACCAGACAGACAGAGTGAGTTGATATAAGTTTTGTAAAAATGTCCGTAATTCCATTCTTTAAATTAACTGGTTTGAACTGCGTAGAAAGTTGACATTCACTTTCATGAAAAAAAAGTTTTGTTTGTAAAATGTTTGACACGTTTCGGATGTTCCTTCAGATTTTGAAGATAATTACACCCTAGCACAATCCTCTAGCAGGACGACGGGTGATGGCGGTGGACAGGGCTCGAACCCAGGACCATTGAATGATTGTCCAGAGCGCATAACACACAGCCAGGCAACCATAGTGTTTGTATATTTAAGGCTAAAAGAAACCTGTTGCACACGTTGAGGGTTAGAACTTATTCCATCTCGTGAGAAAAATAAAATGTCTCTTTTTTAGTGAATCGGTGAAAAACATTTTCCAGACAAAATATTATCTAAAGAAAATGAGCATGGAATTCCATACAAATGGAAAAGCAAAATCTAATAAAATATTCAGAAAGACACACAGATAAAGGCACATTCCTCGTTCCATGTGCTAGGACAAATTTGTTCCCTAGTGCTATTAGAGCCAGCCAGGAAAACCAATGACTTGGTTAACATGCATGACTAGATGCATGACGCGAAGGACGTAATCATCATCTTTTTTTTTTAAAGTAACGTATGTATTTTATAAGATAAGATAAGAAATGTTTGCGCGAAGGATTAACTACTGCAATAAGTCGCTTCGTCTGCGAATTATGATATTTTATATAGCTCAGTGATTATACAGCCTATGATTAATTGACAGATTTCATCAAATACATTGTAAACCTAAACCTACTTTTTTCAAAATAAACCTTTTATTTTGTGTCCTATGTAAGGTTTTATCACTTTAGTCGTGCAGGTAACTCTATAGGCCTATACGTTCATTTTTCAATATAGATAGATAGACAATATAGACAATGGACCCTTAGGTAGGAATAGATTCACTGCTGTTGTTTGTTTTATTAGTAAATTAGGCTACTTTGAAAATAAATTGTGACAACTATGAAACTGTCAAAGTTTCTGAGGCCAAGAAGAAGGTTGAATATCCATTCACGGACGTTCTTTCATAAGAGAAAATAGTTACGTACACCGTGCATCTATGAGTTAATCTAGTCATGCATTAATGTTCATTCGAGATTCTAGACTCTGATAAGTCGTTGGTTTTCCTGGCTGATTCAGGCATAAATAAAAGCTACCTCTCTGAATTAAACAAAAACACCAAGGTTTTATATATAAGGAGAGAGAGAGTCTCCCTTGAGTTTTATGCTTATGATTTCATGCAATATGGCAGCTGCCAGGAATGCAGTGTTTTAAACTACTTTTCGTTACTTGTTCACTAAATGTGTTGTTGAATCTATGATCAAGCTATTAACAAGTTCATTAGAGACTAGACTGATAAATCATTGGTGTTCCTGGCTGAGTCAGGCATAAATAAAAGCTACCTCTCGTTAGTGTTCCTGGCTGAGTCAGGCATAAATAAAAGCTACCTCTCGTTGGTATTGCTGACTGAGTCAGGCATAAATAAAAGCTACCTCTCGTTGGTGTTCCTGGCTGAGTCAGGCATAAATAAAAGCTACCTTTCGTTGGTGTTCCTGGCTGTCAGGCATAAATAAAAGCTACCTCTCGTTGGTGTTCCTGGCTGAGTCAGGCATAAATAAAAGCTACCTCTCGTTGGTGTTCCTGGCTGAGTCAGGCATAAATAAAAGCTATCTCTCTGAATTAAAAAAAAAAAAAAAAAATTGTAGTGAACCAGCGAGTCATGTTGCACACTGATGGACGATGTAAAGATCTTCCAGTCTTTGTACCACTTCACATAAAGAATAAAAGAAAATGTATTTCTAATAAAGCCTCCTCTGGAGGCAAACTGAGTCACAGAAACCATTGGTAAGCGCACATTCTAAAAAGTACAATTGACTAGATTAGGGTTAGAACCAATAATTTGATCCTAAAAGGGGTGTGGTGGCTTAGTGGTAAACCATGGAGTCCCGGGTTCGAATCTTAGTAAGGACTGCTACTTTTAATTTCGTGATTCTTAGGGCGCCCCTGAATCCACCCAACTCTAATGTGTACCTGAAATTATTTGGGGAAAGTATAGTTGTTGGTTATTGCGCTGGCCACATGACACCCTCGTTAACTGTCTGCCACAGTAACAGTTGACCGTTACATCATCTTCCCTATAGATCGCATAGTATGAAAGGGGAAACTTTACTTAAAAATAATTTCACATCACTGAGTTCTTGTGCACTAGTTGCTCCTGTTTATACACTAACTTGTATTACAATAGGTGTCATCAAGGTTATTATCTTTACATTTTTTCAAGCTATGCTCAGCATTGATTAAAGTGCATCTTATAGATGTTAAGTACACTAAAAACAATCAAACAGAAGATTTTTTAAACAAGTGTATCCCAATACAAATGCAACAAGTACTAAATGTACTAACTTTTTTATTTCAGATTCAATGGGCTCAGTCATCTAGACATAGTGTACATATTAAATGCCATAAAAACATTTTATATCTTTCTCAGTAAATATGCAACAAGAGAAACAATATCAGGGAAGTTGGAATCACTTTTCTTGTAACATTGTTAACTGACAGCAGTAGTTAATAGAATGTATTTTAATAGTGTACATGTAAAGTGTATTGTGTAACAACCAATTCGGACATATTAAACAAACTTGAAAACTTGTATACTTAGAACAAAAATAATAAATAGCGCAACTAAAGAAATAAAATGGAATGTTTCCCAAAATTGTATCAAGACAAAATCTATTTCAATTTAAAAAAATAAATAAAAAACTCAGAATTTTACACAAGAAATGAGGGTAGTAAAAATTGCTAAAGATGGCACTGGAGATAAATATTGGATGCAATAGCATTGCTTAGCACACCACAGAACACTCAATAATGATGGCTAGTTAACATAAACAGGGTTCCAAGTGTATTTGACAAAGTTTAAAGTTCACTATTGAATAACACAAAATGAAATGTAAATTATATTATTCTATCAGATATTGCTTCCATTTGGTGCTTAATTATTTTTCTTCAAAACCAAGATCTTAAAAGCGACCAGTAAGAATACATTAAAAAAAAAATTTAAAAAATTGGTTGACTTAGCCAAAAACTATATCATCCCCTTTAGTAAGTTTCAATGTGTAAGTAATGAGGCACTGATGTCAACAATTTTTTAACATTTTACTGCCAAACATTTAGGTTAGAAAACTTCTGGCTGTAACTAATGATAAAGAAACCAATACATAAACCAATACAAAGTTGGGGCACGAGTAACCTACTAGGAAAATATTTTTGTAACAGATTTTCCCAGAAAATTTACAATATCCTTAGCATCCCATTCTCAATACTAAGCTGAAGTAAAACAATAGAGCAAAAGGGTTGTGCTATTGCCTGTGGATGTACATACAAGACAATCTCACAAAGGTTACATATATTGTTAAGTAAACATGCTAGTAAAAAAAAAAACATCAATGCATTATAAATACAATAAAATAAACAATATTTGAGTGTAAAAAAACAACAAAAAAACATGCAAATCTTATCAAATGAAAGACTTTTGTTTTAAAGTGTATTAAACATTCAGCTGATTAAACACAACCAAATTTAAGATGAACATCCTTGGAGTAAAGACGATGATCAAGTCCATAAACAAAGAAGGACAAGGCAATAGGAGATTTGTGTAAAAGAATAGAGGAACAGAGTCAGAAGTACTAAGTGAATGATTCTCTTGAAGACATACAGTCCATAAGGTCAGTCATCCCCTGGCCAATACAAACACCAACTTTCTTCTTCCAATAAATGTTAGCTTAAAACTTAAAAACAAGAAAATAAAAAAAAAATACTTTAAAAAAATAGTACAATATTGCCTTTATACAACTTTTATTTTGCTCTTCTTAATAACTAATGAATGTTAGAAATTTTTTTAAAAATTGAACAATTTTTACCACTTTCCTTATTCCCCCTTCCCCAAAGAAAAATCCTGGTAAAAAAAAATGTATAAATCTACTAGACATATTCTAATGATAGGTTTTTACATCTAGACTAAGAATAATGTGTGCATAATGTTCCTGAACATTAACTTATTAAAATCTTGATTGAATTTAGCCTACATGGGGAAATACTCAAAGAAGTGTAGTCTGTTCAAAATAAATATTTTTGTATCCTCTAGCCTATTTTAAATTAATTTCTTTTTATACTTTCAAAAGTTTTGAAGTCAAACTATAGATTTTTTCCAGTGTGGCCAACCAGCTAGTAATTCATTTCCAATGATATACATCAACTGTCAAATTCCTAGGAAAATCATTAGAGCTATTTTTGAGAACTGTGTCCCTTTGCCAGTCTGGATAAGCGACCAGAATAGAGGTATTTTAACAATATTCAGTATTCTAATGTAAGCCTTATGAACTCAAAACTCACGAATATCCAATATTATTTTTTACTATTATGTCAAGTAATTCCAAAGGTGAGCATAAAGGTTAAAATGATTTAACAGTACTGATAATAGGCTAAGCTTTAATAGCAATTAAATAGGGCAAAAATAACAATCACTACTGTTAATGTATTATTTTACATAAAAGGCACTGACTGTAATTTGAGCAGAGCATAGAAATAAGAAAAAGTTGTTTATATAAAACAAGATAAATATTTTAGAAATATTTTTAAAAACAAAGCTTATAGTGAGTGAAATCGCATCAATTATTTTGACTCAATCATGTTAACTTTAAATAGATTTATGCAAACAATAATAAATTCGTGCAACTGGAACTATTTATATTAATTGTTTTTTGTTAGCACAACTTTCAGGCTTATAGCCTGCTTAGTGTGCTAGGGTCGAATCACTTTTGTGGACCAGTTTGGAGGGAAGGGGAAAGAACGTTTCCATGTTGCCTTTTTTTCATTCAAAAGCTATTTATTAAACAAAGCTGCTTGAGTCCGAATTTGAACTCAAGGTCTTGAACCTCCATGTTGGAAAGCTATTCAACTTCTTATATACTTTTTTTTTTTTAAACTTTTATTGTTAGTTTAAAATTTATAGAAAAAGACCTAATTCTCTACACAAGGCTTTTTTCCCCTCAGCTTAGAACATTTTCTATATAAAACAAAATTAATTGATTACAATAACTTCATTAACTATTACCATATTTTTTTTTTTAAACTCATATGTTGTCATCGACAAAAATAATTAAGCTAAATAATTAAGCTAAGTTTCAACTTGATTCAATGGGAAGTGGGAGAAATAACATGTACTAGATTCCACCCAGACAGAGTTGATATAAGCTTTGTAATCATAAAAATGCATAGATAGAAGTGGCCTTTACAATAAAAGATGAGGAAAATATTTATTTTAATATTAGTGACATACTACTGACAGAAGAAAAGATCAAAATCCTTTTTAAAATACTTATTTTATATAAAATTCAAATCATGTGACCCTAGATACAAGTTTTATAAGCTAAAAGGAAATATTTTATTTTATATCTAAAAACAACATAAAAATAAGCCCCACTTTGTTCTAAAAAAGAATGTAATTAATTTGATCTGATAGTGGCAGAAAAATAAGAAAAAAATGAGATTACTAAGTCCCAGACTTAGATGTGGTGGATGAGTGATAAAGCACTTGGCTTACGAACTGGAGGGTCCCAGTATCAAATCCTGGGATTTTTACTCTCAGGATCTTTAGGATGCCTCTGAGCACGCCCAGCTCTAATAGGTACCTGACATAGGTTGGGAAAAGTAATGGCGTTTAGTCATGCTGGCCACAGAACACCCTCATTAATCATGGGCCACAGAATCAGATGACTTTTGCTTCATTCGCCCCATAGACAGCAAGGTCTGAAAGGGGAACTTTACTTTGTGAGTCCCAGACAATTCCATGTTAAGGCACAGTGGTTATTTGAGCTTAAGACCCAGAGATGTTTCTTGAATATAATATTAATAGACACATGTAATGTTAAACACAATTATATGTGTGTGTATATACACATATGGTCAAAAAAATATCTATCTAGGAATGCAAAAGTAATAGAGGGATATTTAACAAGATTCCTTTACACATGAATGCATTTACGAAAACAAAATAATTTCTTTGGTAGGTGATCAGAGTTTATAATTCTCTGACATTCTGACAATGTATTATGAAATCAAAAGCTAATGTTTTGAAATATTTCAATTTGGATTTACTGTAACAACTGTAATTTTATACAAAAAGTAACAACAGGATTTAATCAGACCTGATCTTTCAATAAAGGATCAAACAGTAATAACAACTGTAGAACTAGTCAAGTTGCAAAACTTTGAAAGAAGTTACTTTGAAGATAAGAACAATCTCAGTTTTCTATGTGTTGGAAGTTAAAAGCTTAGACATAGGAAGACTCACATGAAGTCTTGATTGACAACTGCTTGAATTTTGTTGCCTTTAATTTGACACTCACAGTCCAATGCTAAGAAGGTTAATTTAAGCACATTTTTTACCAGATAAAATTTTCAACTCCCTATTTTTGAATGAATTCTGGAAAGTTATATAAATTTTGTCCATTTGAGAACACCATTTAACACACAATAGTCATTTCGAAGCCTGTTCACGGAAGCAGGGGATCCTGATGCCCATGCATGACGGGAACAAGTTAGGACAAGAAGATGCCTTAACATTTAACAATGTCCAACAAGTCTTTGCTTTATGTGCTTTACATTCCTGCAAATATCAGACATACATAACAGTTCGTTTCTTTTTAACTTTGCTGTCTAAGTAATATACACCAAGATCACACATAGGATCATGAGGTGATTTTTTTCAGTACATAGTAACTATGAAGTACATTTTACAACCAAATCGCCAAAAGAATGGGTGGACAGAGAAACCAACTGCTGACTTGTATACTTGATGTGACTCCACTTGAGGACACTGTAACATTATGCATATTGGTTGTTAAGTTAGCCATCATTTCCTCAGCCCCAGCACCATTGAAATAATCTGTCACTCTAGTATCTGAAATGATATAATAATAATAATAATAATAATAATCTTTATTATCCGTAAGGAAATTTGTCTTACAATTTGTGCATTACACCAAACAAAAAACATTATAACTATAAGAAACCAAAGTGTACATTCACACCAGACTCACTCATAATTTACATGTGACAAAGTTTATACCAGATTGTTCTTATTTAATGATTTGATTGCCAGGGGAACAAAAGAGTGTTTGTGTCTGTTTGTCTTTGCTATCGGTGTCTTGTATCTCTTTTGTGATGGTAAAATCACAAAGTCCTGACACAAAGGGTGATTCTTTATTTCGAGGATCTTGTTAGCTTTTTTATAGATGTTTGTCTCAAACAACTGCCCAAATGGGGTTTGTTTTTTGCCAATGATTTTGCCAGCAGCATTTAGGATTCTATTAAGTTTATTTTTATTTGCACATAACCTTACTAATAAAACACCAAACAATTCTTTAAAATGTATTTCACAATTTTTTTTCCAAGTTTATATGACCATACAATCTTTTTAAGTTTATACCACAATGAGTTCTTTAATTTTCTTTTCAAAATCCTTCTGAAACTTTTTTTTAATGGAAATTATTAAAATAAAATTTAATAAAAAAAAAAAGCTTTACAGTTAGAGAATATGTTTAGACTACTAACTAACTTATCCTATTCTAATATGGTCTGGAAATGTTAAGATGATTAGATTCTTCATAAATTGCATCCTGAAAATATTAAAAACTTGAAAAAAAAAATCTATCAAAATGAATTGTACCACATTGAGAAAAAAGATATCAGGACACTGACTGAAAATGACTTGATAAAAAAAATATCTTAAGGGGGTCAACGGGTCAAAAATAATCATTTTTCATTAAAAAAAATCGATTTTTCAAAAGTTGCATATTATGTTAGAATAATATCTTATAAATGATATAGTTTAGCTAAAATCACTAAAATAAATGTATTTTAATGTAAAAAATGAGTTAGAAAGGGGTAGGGGTAAGCTAATTTTGCTCTAAATGTTAAAAAAATCGCCCTTTTACGATGCCGATTACCGCGAAGCCCGCCATAAAAGTGGGTCATGTTTGGTGTCTTTGAAAAGCCTACGGTCAGCTCTACAAGTCCATTTCATTGACTCATTCATCTAAAAATAACCTTAGCCTTGAAACTAGTTCAAACTAGACCACTACACGTGTCTCTATTCAAATCCGATTGGATCATGATGTGTATTTATGAAATAAACTTATTTTGATTGGTTCCTTCCGGCCATGTGGTTCCGATGTTTACAGCAACAATGATGGCGTCCGTGAATCGATAGAAGACCCTTTTGGATATTGTATGCTATCTTTGCCATTATTATTTATGGTAAGTACATGTTTCTATATTTTTTATAGATCTAGATATAGCATTATCATAAAAACATAGATCTAGGGGTCGGACAAGCACATATTCCGTGTTTAGGTCGTACTAGATCTAGTTTTAGTTACTACACTTTGACTAGGGCTTGGGGCTAGGCCTAGGCTAGTCTAAGGCTAAGGCCTAAGGCTATCCTACTACTAGATCTAGATAGATCTAGATTCATATTCTAGATGCATTAGTATTTGGATTGATCTAGTTCTATAAAATAGATTTAGAAACTTGATTTCGTTTTAGATCTAAGTATATAGGTCTATATCTATCTATCATCTATCTTGTCTACTTTAGTCTAGATTCTAGATCTAGATCTCCATTTCATAAGCAGTAAGATCGTATCCACTGCAGAAGAGAAGATTAGATTCTAGAATAGATATTAGATCTAGTAGATCTATACATCTAATATAGTCTAGATCTAGTTGTTGCTTTTTCTAATTCTAGATCTAAAATAACTTTGATGACTCAAGAATAAATAGTCTGAGTAGTGAATAAATGAGTTATGAGTGAGTCCTGCTAGTGTAGATTTATTTACTAGATTTCTAGATATAAATTTTACTGGGCTACAATGGCATACATACAATAACTTTTTCCTTTTTTTTCCAGTCTCAGGTTCTCCTGACTACAATTAGAAGTAATGATCTACCTAATCTGTTACAAGGATATAGACATTAGATCTACACACATTGGGAATTGTAGGTAAGAAAAAAAAGTTTTGTCCATTCATTTTTTTCTATCATTCTTTTTAGTTCTTGATTATATATTGAGTAAATAACACTAATGCTATATTTATCATTTGAATATTTTCATAATAGGCTATTTAATTTATATTTTCATTTTCTTTATATCAACAGATCAAAACAACACATGCAGTGTACACTGACCCTTCCTCTTGTTGGAAGAAAACATCACCACATACTAGTACCTCGTCAACCATCTACCCTGTCTGAAAGCTGCCTAAATACTGCAGTATGACATAGAAGTACTTCATAATCAAACACCACATCACATGTTGCTTATCACAAATATAGCAATAATTTCCACTTTATAGACCTGGATCTATATCATGTTAACAACCTGGGATTCTTTTCTCGTTGGATGCTGTCATTGACCACCACCTCCAGCTACAAAGACTCTAACATCATTATAAAGTTCTACCTAACTTATTTCATTACAATATTCATCATCAAGCCCTGCATGGTTCCTGGTGAACCAATTTATCATCAGCTACTGTTTCAACATAAATAAGAATCAGACTTTTTCTGTCGTTGTAGCTGTACACATGCAATGAGCTTCAGTCTCGCCAAGTCACATTATATCAGCATTTCTTACCATCTATAACATTTATACTGCACAGCATACATATGTGCATTATCAGCTCAATGGCTATATATAAAAAGCCATATCATATTACAATGAAGGACTATCTACTACAAAGGCACTGCACTCTACAATTATTCAGCCACCTAAAACATACAAGTTGCATTTATTTTCAAATACTGGTGCCATTCTATTTACTGGATTTATTATTGTGTGTACTCTTATCAAACCACTAGTGTGAGTACAAATAACATTAGGTGCTTATGAAAAAAATGCAGGCCTGAAACCTGAGAAAGACTAGATTCCAAATTATTTGAACTGGTGTAGGTAATTTTTTTTTAACTTTGAAAAACTTGTGTAAACCGCAACCATATTCATATTAATTATATTTTAACTATTTATTTACTTATTATTTGCATGTATTTATAATTAAGGGATACTTTATCTTGATTTTTAGTTGTTTTGGGGATTACATTAATGTCTGAAAAGTAAAAATTGGACTTGTTATGTCTTCGGGTGAATTTTTTTTTTTTGAGTATGTAATCTTAAGAATCACTTTTCTCAAAAACTATCGGTTCAATAATAATAATATTTGGAATACATGTTTAAATATGGTCTTAGCACAGGATGACAATAGAAAATGTCATAAAATGTTTACAGGAAAAGAATAAAGGACATTTTGATTGGTTACAATGGCTGAAAACGCTGTCCGCAGAAGAGGGTAAAATTTAAAAATTTATAAAAAAAAATCTATATACATTTTTCACAATGTCTCATTGTCATCCTGTAAGGAGATAGGGTGTCTATCAATATACCAAATTTCAGACCTGTAGCTTTAATGGCTATTTCAGAAACACATTCTTAGAAATGACATGATTTGACCCCTTGACCCCCCCCATATGATGAAAAAAAGTTGAATTTCATTAAAAAAATATTTTTTAACGGTATATTATGTGTTCCTATGATCAAATACATCATTTGAATACATTAAAAAGTCTAAAATGTTAAAAACAAAAAAAAAAAGTTTTCAAGGTAGATGACCCCCTTAAATAAACAAGTCACAGTCTGAGAATATATAAATCTTGATGTGCTCTCAAACAGAAAAACAAAGAAAAAAAAATATTCTCCATAACCATCTCATAGAAAGTCTGCAAGTAATACCTGCAGTTGACTGTGGAATGACTGACAAAATCATGTGTCAATGCTGCATGCCTACCTATCAAGGTGACACGCGTTCAGATGCAGACAAGCTGAGTTAAGTTTGTTAAGCACCTTAAAGCAGGATGGAAGCCTTCTCCCAGATATCCCCTCCTCCTAAAGAGATTGGACCACAGCGCACTGAGCATGCTACAGCAAGAAAGATGCGCTTTACAAAAATAATTAAGAAAGAACTGTATATTTTCATTTTTGTTTGAGTTCAAGTGATTGAAGCTTACCATCAACAGGTTGCACTCCATAACAAGCACTCATATTCTCTGGTGTCTCAAAGTGAGTAATGGCAGGAATGCTCTTAGCATTGGATGTCTGGGCAATGACTTGAATTGTGTAATGCTTAGATCTCTCTAGATATGTCAGACATGCTCGAAAATCATCCTATAAAACACATTGTGAATTTAAGATATGATCAATATAAGTCTAAACATAACAGTACAGAATTATTTTTTTTTATTTATTTAGCCAAGTTAAACCTTGAACTTGAAATATAAGACTTCTAAGTAGGTTAACCATTTACATCAACAGTAGGATAATTTGTTAGTGCTACTAAAGCATAAGTAAACAGAACTTGAAACTGCATTTACTTGCTTGTTTTACATAATGTGCTTAGAACTAATAACTGCCCTTATCCTTGTGTTTTGTGACAATTATACTTTTTTTTCAGCCTATTTTTATCTGATAGTAGCCTTTCAATATTTGAACTTCATCCACCAACCTTTGGAACCTGCAGCTGAAATGGTGGAGAGTTGTAGATGACAATAGCTTTGGTGGAGGGACGGCTCTGTCCCCACAGGACAATGTAGTTTTTGATTTTGTGGCCTGAATCTGGATTTCTCTCCCATTGGATAAGTGACTGGCACATGCAGTTCATCTTTCGGTGTACTACCTGTAAGCCCACTGGAGGCAGCGGTTTAGTAACTGCATACAAAAGAGAAAAATTTTAAATACTTATTCATGGGAAGTGCCACTGTAGGGTAGATTTAGTTTAAGAAGTTTATGATTGTAAAACATTTGAGCAAACATAAAAGTAAAAAGGATATTCATGGAGACTTTGCCATAACCAAACCACCATTTTACTGTAATTAATTGTTCAACATGAGGATTATGAGTAATTATACACACAAATAAAATGTTTCTTATTTTTTGTTCTTATGACAGAGAAGTTATATCCTGTTTCTAGAGACCAAAAACACAAAAACAAATTAATTAAGAGGTATGGAAACTAAAGCTGTATTTTTATTCCATCACATCTACAACTGGTTTTCACAAAAGAACAAACACAAAAAAATGACATAATACTTAAACTCATAAATTTCCCTAACCCTAACTCTATCTGAGCTAGTTAATGCTTTTTTAAAAATTCTATTGATTGTTTTCAGTGCTTCAAATCTTAAAGCTGAACTCTTAGTACTTATCATCATTTGTCAAATTTAGACATATTAACACAATTAAGAAATTTGTGCCCAGAAAAAAAGGTTATTAATAATCAATCTTTATATAGTGTAGACCAGTGTTTACCAAACTTTGTTATGGAAGGCCTGAATAGGTTTTCCAAGAATTACCGGAATAATTAACTAGTAGGCCTACACATTAATTAATTATTAAGTAAATGCAGAAAATAAAATACTATTTGATTTTATTAGTTCTTCTCCGTAACTATGAACTTTGAACTAAAATAGATTCTGACTAAATGGAAACAAAGATAGGAAGATCAACCATGAAATGGTCTCTGGTCGAGTTTGTCAATGAGTACCAGAATATTTCAAAACAAGCTATTGTTGTGGTATTTCAGTTTCCTACAGCCTATTTAAGCACAGCAAATTTTCTAATTATGTCACAACAAAGTCTAAGTCTGAAACAAATAAATAAATAATAACGCTTAATTTAAAATATGTTTTATTTATTAAATTTTAATTTAAATAAATAGGAAATAATCCAGCCTAAAAAATATTCAAAGTGTTCCACTAAAGTTTCAATTGTACAAAGTGTTCCATACAAAAAAAACTTTAAAAAAACACTAATGTTGACTATACAGCTATGTTTTCAAAACCCAATTTATATATTTTTTTAAAGAAAACATAATAAATAACCTTCTTCAGGACAGTTCAATTCTGGGATCACCCCAAGTGTGGCAAGACAGGATGATGTCCTGAACCTTTCTTTGCGACCTTCATTAACAGCCCCAGTGTAATTGACAATGGAAATACTAACTTCATAGATACAATCAGACAAAAGGCCATACAGAGTGAAATGTTTCACCTGAGGAGGACAAGAAAAGTATTTTGTAATTTGTACACTCTTATGTAGTAGAAGGTGGCATATACACTTGTTGAATTTATACACTAATGTAGAAGATAATGGAATATACACTTGTTGAATTTAAACACTAATGTAGAAGATAATGGCATATACTCTTGTTGAATTTATACACTAATGTAGAAGATAATGGCATATACACTTGTTGAATTTATACACTAATGTAGAAGATAATGGCATATTCTCTTGTTGAATTTATACACTAATGTAGAAGATAATGGCATATACTCTTGTTGAATTTATACACTAATGTAGAAGATAATGGCATATACTCTTGTTGAATTTATGCACTAATGAAGAAGATAATGGCATATACTCTTGTTGAATCTCTTAACAGATGTAGTATTTCAGGAACATCCTCATATAGAGAGGTAGTTAGAAGAAAGATGTCTAGCATATTGCCCAAACAGATGTCACTAGCCAAACTGATGAGTTTTTATATGATCATTTATTTGGTAAAAGTCCTACCTACTCACATAAGCCTAATTTGTTTTTCTATTTTCATATCTGTTTTTTATTCATGAAAAAAAACAACAATCAAATACTTAGTCATGTAGTGAGTTGTTTAAAAAAATAAGAATGTGAAACTTAACATGAAATGAGACTAACCTCTATAATGTTCTGATGATGTAACCTATCTGAAAAGTGACTAACCTCTGTAATGTTTTGATGATGTAACCTATCTCTGGTTTTTCTGTGTTGAGATTCTCCTTCACAGACATCAAGTTTCCAAGCAATTTTAAAATGTTTCACATTGGATCCTGTATTGATAATTTAAATAAATAAATAACACAGGTTCACAATGCAATTTTAATCAGTCAAGAAAGTGTTTATCATCTAACCAATCATTGGTACCAATGAGTCAGACTTGGCTAAATTTGAGTTAATTCTTAATAATGTTTCTGCACAAAGAAAGTTTATATTAAAAGTAGATCCTGACAATTCAAATGAAATTTGTGAACTTAAAAAAAAAAAAATTACCTGGAATTAAAGACCATGTGACATTAGCCTTAAGCTGTGAGTCCACAAACCTGGCATCATGTATTGTGACATTGTAAATGTGGTAGGATTTCTCTGGATCTACATGAGGTATAGTCTCCACTTCTAATGTGAATGAAAATTTATTTCCAGAGGATGGAAGAATTAAAAGATAAGGGTAATAATACAATCCAATGACATAAAAAACAAACACACATATTGACATTGTATTTTTAAGCCTAGAATAAAATAAACTGATGTACCAAAAGAGGACACAAGGCGAGATCACTTAAAAAAAAAAAAGAAGAAATATTAAGGTTTTACTATTTAAAAAAAAAAAAATTAAAATTTAAAGATCTAACAGAATGATGACAAATGTTGAGAGACAAAAAAAATCCTAATGATAGCTGTGTGTATGTAGGTTAATAACATTTCTTACTGATGAAGATTCTCTGGTAAGAAGTGACTAGATCAAGTTCTATTAATGGCAGAGTAAGCTTCTAACAATAAAATCTGAACTTTGACAATGTTGCACATGTGAGAGAAAGAATGAGACAGGAGTTATGTTTTATTAACTATCCAAAAAAAAAATCTCACCTTTACCAGCAGGTTGTGGTCCCAAACAAGCTTCAATATAAATAGATGCTGGCTGGCCAAAGGTGACTATGTGATCCCATTTGATTACTGCTTGAACCTAGAGTTTGCATAATATACAAATATACTGCTGTATATATAAAATACATGGAAAAAGATTTGTAAACAAGATCCCCACCAACCCTGCCTCTGCTTCCATTGAGATGATCCAGTAGCTCTTTGATGTTAAACATTGTATAAAAGACAAACACCCCAGTCATCGTAGATTTACATTTGGAATGTCATTTGTAGCTTGTGAATGCTCCTGGTAGTTTGCTATTCTTTATTGTGTGATTTCACAGTAAGAAGTATCTTTTTTCTTTTTATAAGTTGAAGATTATTTTTTGTTAAATTTATCACTGAAATTTTACAAGGTGCATAATTTTAAACGAATCATTATTATGTACTCCTAAACTTTCAAACCTAATCAACCATACAGTTCTGTTCTATAATTTATTGATTATCATTAGCTGCATTTCTTATAGGTGCAAATTCTAGTTATAGCAACAAAATTGACAGCAAATATTTGTTGGTAAAGTCAAAAGGAAGAACTTGAAACCAAATGATTGTTAGCTCAATGCTAAAAGTAAAGGCTAGCTTACACAAAGCACTCCTCTTCTTACCTGCACAAAATAAACTGTACATGGATTCAGTCTCTGGATAGTAAAGCTGTATCTGTCTCCTTTGATGGATTTTCTGTGCATGTGAAGGCGCATGTAATCACTGCGCCCTCGTGGTAGGCCATCACTCCAGGAGATCTGACGTAAGTTTAAAAACAAAAATTTATATCTGTAAGTTCAAATGTCAGATTTTGTTGAAAAAAATCAATGGTCTAGAGATCTCAATGTTGGATGATTTTTTACTCTCTGTAAAGAGAATTTACCAGTCAACATAGCTTTAACAAATGCCAAATATTTAAAGGAGAAAAAGTACAGAAGACAGGTCACAAAGCTGGCTCAAAGCATCCTTATTAATTGTTATTTCTATAGCCAATATTCTGTAAGGCTGTTTTCTTTTCTACCTTAGATAAATTAAGATTTATTGTACTATTAGAAAAAAAATCCACTTTCTTGGTAAACTGAAATTAAACCTTCCTTTTCTGAATGATTCAGCTACTATACTTTTATTTTCTCTTCATATTTCAATAAAATATACACTGCTTAAAGAAGGTAGCTTTAGTAATTATTACCATATAATTGGTGACATTCAACCCATCTGTGTGACGTGGAGGATGCCAGTGTATGGTCATATCTACTGTCTTGCCATGCTCTTTGGTTCTAATGTGTTTCAGCTCATTAGGAGGTGATGGCTTTAGAAACTCTAGAAACAAAAAAGTAATTGAAACATGATATAAAATCTTTTACCTTATCTTCAAATGGACATGTGTAGATATTTAGGTAATTTATATAAAACAATATTTAAATAACATTTTTAAATAAAAGTAAAATAGTGATGGACAAAGGTAAAAAAAAAAAATTATCTATATAGCTAGTCCTTACGTTTTTCAACAAAGAAATTATGTTTATATATTGCCAATGATTATGTTTATATAAAGCTTCATGTCATGCTTGCATACATCAGTTTATCTTGGAAGTGAATGACCTGCAGCTCTCAAGCCCTCGGTTAGATCACCATACAATATTTCTTAAAGCCAACCCTATGGCATTCTGTAAACACGTCCGAGCTAGCCATGGTGTCTACTGCTGATAACAGTGTGGAGGTACTGGCACCCTGCTCTTTGAAGGACTTCCTTGTAGGTTATTAAGAAAAAATTAGTTAATATTTAACTTTTGCACTTTATCAACTCTCACCTTTGGTATAAGTTCGTGGGAATGTAAATCCTTCAGAGCCATGAACATTGATTGCTGCTAGCATATAGTTACATTTGGAACCAGGCTGAATGACTGGATAGCCTTTCAATTTGACTCGTGTAATAGTTGTCTGCAAGACAATAAAAGTACTAAAACAGTTAATCTGATTGACACCAATTTTAAAATACACCATTCTACCATAGCTTAGTGTGCCAAAATACATTTTTGTTTTTCAAAATTAAATATGAATAGATTTTTTATTGAATAATCATTTAAAATTATTTTTATAGAGAGCAATAAAATAGCAGTCTTACAAATTTAAACTCTGGAGCCAAACTGTAAGGGCACCACCATCTTAAAATATATAAGACAGGAGCTGCAACCATGGAACTGTATGTTGATCTCCATTCTATTAACAATCTGCCATCACTTTTCTCTTTAAATGTTATATTAGATGGCTTCTGAGGAATTACTAAAGAAACCAACAACAACAAAAATATTATTATATGTATTTCAAGCAAATCAAAACCTGGTCAAATGAAATGGATGAATTAAACTACAAAACAAATGAACTTAGCCTATTCATCAAAACATAGGAGCTGATGTTTTTTGAAGCAGACATTATGAAAACCCTACTTTTTCAAAGCGTTCTATTTCTTTAGTGAACTTCTTCTAGTAATAGGAAGAGTTTTAAAATGGTTAAGTTATATACCATTGGTCAAGATTCCCTTTCTACCCAGAAGAAATGATGAAAATGATAAAGTGTAGAATAAATGAATATTGGACCAGCTCACATCCCAATTACAAGAAAAAGGATGCCTATTATAAACTATCTCGACATGACAAGCGCATAATTTTTTGACTCAGAACCAGACACAACAGAATGAAACAACATATGTTCCAGAAGCTAAAAGTCAGGACTAGCAAAACTTGGCCTTGTGGAGCATCACCAGAGAATGCTGAGCATGTCCTTCAAAGCTATATACTTTATCAAGAGGCCCTAACAAGACTCCGGCCCCAAAACCCTTTTATAGAAGAAAAACTATACATATACAGTACAGAAAGCTGCCTGATCTGGATACCACTGTGCAGTTCATCTATAGGATTACTGATCTGAAACCCCCCCCCCCCCCCGACAAGAAAAATGAGTACAATGAAGAGGAAGATTCCATTTAAAGAATTTAACGCCATTAGCGCAGGTGGCCAATAGTTTAAAAATATAAATGCCAGTTAATCCAAATTAAATCCTAAATATGCATGGCTTCATAAAATCCATAATAAAACTTCCAGCTTCTATCACAATAGGGGATTACAACCCTTAGTTCAGCAGCCATTTACTCAAATTAAATTAATTTAATTAAATGACCTCATTTCAATTACATATAATTATTTAGTCAAAGAGCATTGACATAAAAGTTTGACTGATTGTAAATAATATCTAGGGTGTAAGCTATAAAATAGATCATCATATTGTCATGAAGACAGCATCTATTTAATATCAATGTTAGCAAAACTGTTGAAAAAAACATTTTTTAATGAGATTTTACCTTCATGCTCTACAGGCCTTTTGCATTCAGAAGCACAGCTAGTTTGGCAACACTTCTCTATTCCTGTACAGTGTATATCTTGGCCACATTTGTCTGTACAATTACCTTGAAATGGGGGTGAAGTATTAGAGAGGGGACAGCTACCAAATTTCCTTTGCAGAAATGTAGAGATCACACTACAGCTATCAGTGCATGCCTTATGGGCTTTATTATTCTTTTGCCTGTGTATATGACGCTGAAAAAAAAATAAAAAAATTTTAATCTAAAGTAATAAAAAAAAAAGTAAAGGAATGCTAAAACATTTTAATTTTTTTTAGTAAATCAAAAAATTATCTTCTTAACTATATCAACAATAGATATTGCCTGTGAGTCCAAGATTATTGAGGATGAGCATTGTATTTCACAGGACAATGCGTATTGTGCAACACCTGATGCAGACAGAGCCTTTGTTCAACAGGTGTATTTAAATTCCGTTTTCACTGTCTGCACCCTTCAGTCTCAAAACGATATATTTTTTTTGGCATACTGTCATTCCCAATTACACAGTGTCCTAAAAAAACAGCTGTTGAAGATTAACACAGTGTGTTGCAGAACAGTAAGGTAATGCAGTGTCTTTTGGGGTGAAATAAGAACCAAAATGTGATGGAATCCGCTCAAACAGCAATTCTCCCCATAAAATTTAGCAGGTGGATTTCTCTTGAAATTCAAGGAAATTTTTTTTTTTTTTTTACAAATAATATATTCGTGTGTACTAAATTTCAATACAGATCTTTACAGAAAACGTATAGTTGGATACTTTGAATATTAAACCACTTAGACAAAATGTCCTTACTCCATACCAACATGGCTTTAGGAAATATAGATCATGTGAAACACACCTAATAGCTATAGGCCTATTTGATGATTTTTCAAAAGGTTTAGATAACAGTGAGCAAATAGATGCTATCTTACTAGATTTTTCCAAAGCTTTTGACAAAGTTCACCACCATAGTTTGCTTAAAAAATTAAAATATTTTGGCATTGATGGTCCATTGCATCAGTGGATTAAAGATTTTCTGATAGGGAGAGAACAAACTGTAATAATAAATGGCTCTAAATCAACACCAATAACAGTAAACTCAGGCGTACCTCAAGGAACAGTCTTAGGTCCACTACTATTTTAATTTACATAAACGATTTACCAAATTGCATTAGTTCAGTAACAAAAGTCAGATTATTCGTAGACGATTGCATAATATATAGAACAATAAAAACATCACAAGATACAGAAATTTTACAAAGAGAATTAGATGAATTACAGAAAAGGAAATCAAATTGGAGCATGTCTTTCCACCCAGAAAAATGTCAGTTATTAAGAATAAAAAAAAAAATTAAACAAATTAATTCCACTTATCTTATTCATGGTAAACCAGTAACATAGACTAAAAACGCAAAATACCTAGGTGTTATAATAAATAAAAAATTGTCATGGAATCCCCATATTGATCAAAAAATCAAACAAAGCAGGGTTTATTAAAAGAAATTTCTATAAGTCAAATAAGAACATAAAACTAAAATGTTATTTAACCTTGGTTAGGCCAATAATAGAATATGCATCCTCTGTTTGGGACCCCTCATCTCAAGAAAACATTAAAAACTGGAACAGACACAAAATAGAGAAGTGAGATTCATAAGAGACAAATATTCACATTTGACTAGAGTAACACATTTAGTAAAATCATTAAATTTAGAAAGCCTTCAGGAATGAAGACTCAAAAGTAAAGTAGCAATTATACATAAAACACTGAACCATAATCTTCAAATACAAAAACAAAATTTAAAAAAATACTCAGAAAGACACAAAGATAAAGGCACATTCCTCATCCCATATGCTAGGACAAATCTGTACAAATACTCCTTCTTCCCTAGTGCTATCAGAGCATGGAATGGATTGCCTGAGCTAGCCAGGAAAACCAGTGACTTGGCAGAATTTAAGTTATTGGTTAATATGCATGACTGAATGCATGACGCCTAGGACGTAATCATCTGCTTTTTTGAAGTAACGTCTGTATTATATAAGATAAGATACCATGATACTGTTATGATATTTAGTCTTCCTTGAATAGTGTAGAACTATGTCTAAACAAAAACAGCTTAAAACTTCACATGTTCCAATTTACTTACATCACAATCCTTGAGGCAGTTTACATGATTCTCATAATCTTTCACAGGTCTATCACATGCGTAGAGGCACTGGAAAATAAGAATGCATTATATTTTTGTAATTTTAAACAGATATATATATAGGAAGTAGGGGTGCACCGGATAGTACTTTTTGATATCCGGCCGGAGCCGGATATAACCGGATAGTACAATTAGATATTCGGCCGGAGCCGGATACCTACATGACTCAAACAGCTCGTTTTACTGAAGTTTTTGCAAATCTTCTATATAACATACCTATATTCATATTATTTTGTTATTTACTTTCTTACTTTAAACTCTATCACTGATTGATAAATTAAAATGAACAGCATTTTTTTTACAGATATGCTTATCATAAACTAATCTTTGTAATATGAGATGGTGTGTGCATATGTATTGTAAAGTAGAATGTGGGATAACTCATGCAGAATATATAAACATATATGTAACTAATGTAAATCTTTCAAAGGTAAAGTTCACTCGTGGTTTTATAGCGTAAATCTTTCTTAAGTACAATCTAAGTTGTATAGTGGGTAGATGTTTGTGTTCATGTATTTGACACCATCAACTTGTCATTAGGCTCGTGTTTTAAAGGCCACAAACCGCTTCTGGTTTGTATCTAATACAGATAATGGCTTAGTAAATATCTTAAGTACAGCAAATTTGCAGCCGTATGCTGGCCATTCAATTTTGTACAATGCAAAACATAGCTGCTTCGGTCAAATGACTCATTCAACCAATGGGCAGTTAAACCAAAATATGATTCGGTGGTATTATCAGCTGTCCAAGTGACCGTTGAGAAAGCGATGCTTTTAGCATCAGATAGCATTTCATGAAGCTTTGAGGAAATATTGTCGTAGATATCTGGAATAACACGTTCTGTAAAATATTTGCAACTAGGCACAGTGTATCTTTTCTCCAGTACTTTTAAAAGTCCAATAAATCCAGGCTTCTCAACTACTTGGTAAGGTTCCATGTCAGTTGCAATCATCTTTGCTATGGCCAAGTGAATGCGTTTAGCATTATCACTATTAATATCCCACAATTTAGCTTTGTCTAAGACCTCTTTAATCCCTGGTTGCTGCTTGTGTGTGAGGCTTGACGAATCACTGGAGCTCGTAGACGTACTGGCACAGGCAGTGATATTACTTGATGCTGATTTCAATGCAGTCATTTCGTTGAATAAGTCTGGGTGTTTCGAGCGTAGATGACTAATCATAGTGGTGGTTGAGAAGTCTTTAGGTTTGCCTGGTTTACCACGTGACATTACTATTTTACAAGCATTGCAAACTGCTTTAGAGTAGTCCATTGTTTTGACATTAAAGTAACGCCATATAAGTGATGACTTTTTATCAGCCATTATTATTACTATTTAATTTACTAAATGCCCTTGCAAGCCACTTTTATACCAGTGGCTTGTGTAACAAAATACTTGTAGGGATGTGTCCTGTAGTTCAGCGCCCTAATTGACATTTCTCTCCAAGTAAACAAACTTAGTGTCATCATCTAGTGACCTCTAGACAGTGTCTTAACAATTTGGTTTGTGGTCCAGACCCTTGATTGACAACCTATCTCATAATAAACAAACTCATACCAGATTAACCTTATAGAGATTTGGCTTGTAGTCCCGCCCCTAATAAAAATTCTACTCCAAGTAAACAAACTCAGTTCCCTCATAAGATGTGACCTCTAGAAAGTGTCAACATGTTGACATCTGGCTTAATGTGGTCAGCTGCCTATCCGTGAACTCAATGTTATGGACTAAACAAACAAAAGGAGGTGGGGGTACTCATCTCTACCTCTGGAGATATACTCGCACATCTAGACAGATTATCAGCGTGACGTTGTTAAGGAATATTACGTGTTTACAAGACCACTCAAAGGTCAAGACAAGCTTTTAAAATGTGCCAGACATCGCTGCTACGTATGTAATACGAATTTATAATGTAAAGTCTAGTCCCCCCCCCCCCAATAACAAACCTAGTTCCCTCGTGTGACCTCTAGAGAGTGCTTACGTCCATCGTATCTGACTTGGGGTCACCTGTCAATCAATGAACTAATGTGATGGGCTAAACAAATAAAAGGGGAAGGGAGTTGTTCATCTAAAAATATACCTGGTTACATTAGAGGTGTGGCTCTTGTAGTCCAGTCCCCCCCCCCCCCCAATAAAGATTAACTACTAAGTAAACAAACTCAGTTCCCTCGAAAGGTGTGACCACTAGAGAGTGTCAATACGCTGACATTAAACCTACGTCCATCGTATTTAACTTGTGGTTACCCACCCATAAAAAACTCAATGTGATGGACTAAACAAATAAAAGGGGGTGGGAGTTGTTCATCTCTACCTCTGGAGATATACCCGCACAGCTAGACAGACGTCTGGTCAGCATGACGTAGTCAAGGAATGTAGCATTTTAACATGTTAACTAACTTACTCAAAGGTCAAGACAAATTGAAAAAAGTGCCAGCCATTGCTGCTCTGTATTTAAAGCGCATTTATGATGTAAAGTTTCATCTCAATTTATATTAAGTTATTAACACGCCTTGTCTTTATAATAAACGATGTTTGGTGCATATTCATAATGGCTCTATTTTTAAGCACATTATTTTGTTTTCATATAAGCATTAATACATTCTATAACAGACAGTAATGGAACGAGGTCCACTTTATGCATATTAAATAGGTGTATTTTTTACTATCCGGTTTACTATCCGGTAGTGATATCCGACCGGAGCCGAATAGCACCGGATAGTAAAAAATGCCGGATATTCGGCAGAAGCCGGAGCCGGAGGGACTATCCGGTGCACCCCTAATAGGAAGGCAATTTTAATATTTACAGAGCGAAACCATTTCATGTAAAAGATGAAAGATATATAGGGGGGGGACTAAACTGGCTATATGGGCATTCAAGAAATGCCCGGTGGGTTATTCCCAATCGGGCTGGTAGGGTCATCGAAAGGGCAGCACTTGTGCTAGTAAATTGTATTAAGATTTGAATAATATTCTCTTTAAAAGCAACACTTTAAGCGTCATGATTTAAAAAAAAAAATCACACTTTTAAGTCTAATACTAATCTAAAGCACTGTTGTAAATACATTACATCCGAATATAGTGCTTAGACATTAATTCCCTATACATACTAAACAGTAAGTCATTATTTCTATTTATGTCTGTCATTATTTCTATTTCTTAAAAGAAATATAAAAAAAAAAAAATCTTACCCATTTACATATTTGATGTTTCTTACAGGCCTGAATAAGTTTATCTTTTGTAATATACTTCACACCTGGGTCTATCTGTTTGAAGACAATACAAATTTTGTTTTTAATTTACTACTTAAAGTATTAACATATAAATATGAATAATGCTAATATCAATATTTAGGTTTGTACACCTAGCCAAATCTGTCATACTGTTATAGAGCGTTATGAGCAAGTCTGTGATGTGACCATGAGTGAAGATGAGACATTGTTTGGTTGTGTAGGCTGAATAGATTCTGATGAAACCATGAGGTGCTCTGTCATAATTGAAGTTAATGAATCATCATCAAACTCCATTTGAGACAGGGCTTGAGAGGCTCAAATCCTCTCTTGCAAAAGCCCTGGACAGAAACCCTGGTGTCTTGCATAGTGCATACATGTCACCATACAGGTCGACAATTTTTGCTTTTCCAGACCTGTTTAGACGGAGATCAGCAAGTCTGGGGCAGTCAAACAGAATATTAGACGCTGCTTCCTCTTCTTCCCTGCAGCGGGGGCACCATGAATAAAAAATTGGCCATAGCCGTGAGAAATACGAGCCAACAGGACAATGGCTTGTCCTGCACTGTGCTATAATAGCTTACTCACGCCTGGACAGCCTCCACCACGAGGAAGTGCTGTCAGGGCGCCTCATGCATTCCCAGACTCCGTGGGCTTTTTGGGACTTGTCCCAGCACTCAAACCACTTTTCCATTTCTGTTTTTTTTAAATTATAGCCAGAGCATGATGAAAACTTACAGCCCGTCAGTGGGTGGAATTTGCCCTCCCTGGTGGGCCAAGGAATCTGCAATAATGCTGCCAGTCACACCTATGTGACTCGGTACCCACTGCATTATTACAAGCTTTAATAAACCATATATATTCAGTTTTGTTCCTCTGCCATTTTTGCACCAGTTTTCATATATCTCAACTAGGGGTACACCAGATAGTACTTTTAGATATCCGGCCGGAGCCGAATATTGCAGAATAGTTAAAAAAATGATATTCGGCCGAAGTTGGAGCCGAACACCAACATGTCTTGTAAATAGCTTGTGTTGCTTAACATCTTTATTGGTTGGTATTTTTTTTTCCTTTTATATACCTTATTGTTTTAAACTCTGTTACTGATTGATTTATTAAAGCTTAACAGTATAAAATTTATAAACAGAAATTAATCTGTGTAGCATGAGCATGTCTGTGTATATGTACAAGGCCACCAATCATAAAGGCTGTGAGTGGGAGGGTCAATGTAAAATATGTTAGTATTTAGTATATATTTATTTAACTAGTTACTAATGTAAATCTCTCATAAAAGTAAAGTGCAATCTGGCTTGTATAGTGGTTGGATGTATGTGTTCAAGAATTTCAGTTACTAATGTAAATCTCTCATAAGTAAAGTGCAATCTGGCTTGTATAGTGGTTGGATGTATGTGTTCAAGAATTTCAGACCAACAACTGGTCATCAGACTTGTAATTTAAAGTCCAAAGACTGCTTCTGGTTCTGGTTTCAAGGGCTTAATACTGATAGCTGTTAGTTAATAGTTGGAATCTGAAGCGTAGTAGGTCATATATTTATTAATCCATATGCTGCAAATGATATTTTATTAACAGTGGGAACATCAATTATACCTATTTATAGATGAACCTTCTAAAGATGTTGTGAAGCATAGATTTAATTGTAGTCTGTAGGCCTATTATTGATATCTATGTTTAGATCTACTGTTATATAGATCTAAGAGCATTAGGAACACCAACTATAGAAGAAAAAAAAACTCATCCACAACTTCCCTACCAAAAAAAAAACAACAACATAAATAGACTTTGTGATCGACTGATTGTAACAACCTGGTCAGATAGACGTAGTGAGCCTACACATGTAGTCCTAGTGTAGTGTTTATAGTTGATTGTGTTGACCTTCAGGCGTTTTGTTTTCCTTGGGCATACGCAATAGTGTTGAGTGGTCAGGCAAAAAAAGATAACACATTGGCATGGTCAGTCAAGCATAGATAAATTATATCTGTACACTAGTTACAGAGGTCAAGTGTTTCTTAACATTCCAGCATATATTTTCTGTGTTTGCTAGGTCTAATTGTTGTGCTTTAGATCAATTTATTTTCTGCGATGTTAAACTTTACTGTAAGGTTTTCTTTTATATATTAAGTCAATAGAATTAAACAATGAAATTAGCTTTCTTTCTAAAAAATACACACAAGCACATCTTTGTTTTATTTTATTGTGTGCAACGAACATGTGTTCGGCGCCCTAAATGACATTTCTCTCCAAGTAAACAAACTTAGTGTCTTCATCTAGTGACCTCTAGACAGTGTGAATATGTCTTAACAATTTGCCTTAATCCATTTTGGCTTAAGAATGGTCAATGTCTATCAATACATTGTCATGGATTAAACAAATAAGAAGTTGGTGGTGTTGAGTCTGTTGAGCCCTCACAGATCCTTTCTATTTGTATCTACATTAAAATTAGTTCCTAGCTTACTAAGTTATTAAATATATATAATAATTATTAATAATATACTCTTGGTTTTAGGGTTGCAAAAATTACTCTTGTAGACCAGTAAGGTGTGTTTTATGTCCAACCTCCTAATTGACATTTATTTTGGTAATAGCATAGTTTATCTCATAATAAACAAACTCATACCAGGGTAACCTTATAGAAGTATGGCTTGTAGTCAAGCCCCTTAATAAAAATTCTTCTCCAAGAAAACAAACTCAGTTCCCTCATAAGGTGTGACCCCTAGAGAGTGTCAACACGTTGACACCTAACTTATTGAGGTCAGCTGTCTACCTGTGAACTCAATGTTATGGAATAAAAAAACAAAAGAAGGTAGGGGTTGTTCATCCTCTACCTCTGGAGATATACCCGCACATCTAGACAGATTACCAGCGTGACGTAGTTAAAGAATATTACATGTTTACTAGAGCAATCAAAGGTGGTAAAGACAAGCTTTTAAAATGTGCCAGCCATCGCTGCTGTGTATGTAATGCAAATTTATAATGTAAAGTTATATTTCTATTTAGATTAACTAAGTTTAAGTCAAGTTATTGTTAAAGGGAAACTCTGAAGGTTTTCCAAATTTGAGTTATTGACATATTTAATATTATAATAATATATTATATAATATATAATATATTATTTATAATAATATATTTAAATTCTGCGTGAAAATTTGTAATAATAGACATTTTACCATTTTGTATTTAAATGCTTAGAAACATTTATATTTAATAAATTAGTCAGTAAATTCTTGACATATCAAAAAAAAAAACAGGATTCTTTGAGATTTTGTTTTAAACTATTTCATACGTCACTTCCCTCAACAATACTGAAAGAGAAACTACATTTAACCAATCGTATTGCTTCATTCTTACAGTAGCTGCTAGGCTTAGTGACGGCCTAGTCCAGATCTATGATACAGTTATATATATAATAATATATATAAATATTACTTTATAAATATATATATAAATATATATTAATGATAAATAGATCTAAAAGCTTTGGATAACCAACTCGAGAAAAAAAGTAACATTTTCATCTAAGCCTTTCTCTGTCTCAAGAAGTAAATAGATCATGTGTCTGACTGATTCGAACAAACTGGTCAGTGTAAGGCTAGTTGAGACTACGTGTTGTCTGTCATGACAAGACAACCAAGCGAATGGTGTTTGTTGTGTGTTGAGTGGTCTGGCAAGAAAATACACACTGCCGTGGTTAGTCAAGCATGTAAATCTACTTTTAATACGCATTTTTTTCTTTGCATACAAGTCTATCCTAGATCTAACTGCACAGATGAATATATATTTCTTTTACAAACGAGAATGTAAACTTTGCTGTAAGGTCTCCCGTTATACAGAAGTCAATAGATTAAATTAAACGTAGTTGTGAAATTACATAGAAACCCGGTGAAAGTCTGACTGTTTTGGATGCGCAGGAAAATTACGTTGGAAAAACATCGATAATAGTTTAGATGCCCAGAGACATTTACTGCGTAAACTACTACCAAATTACTAAGTTATTATTGCAAAAAAGTTATTATTGCAAATAATAAAAAAAATAATAATATATATTGATATATTAATTATCTGTAAATCAAAACATATATATAGATTATAGATCTATAAATCAAAAATTGTCAAAACCATCGGAGTTTCCCTTTAAGACTAAGATTCTGTTATATGATAGATATCTAGATCTACTATCTTAATCTTAGACTGTACTAACTGTCACTATACTATACTATTATAGATAGTATTATCAATAAATAATAATCTATCTAGAATTACCTCTCTAGCTGTAACCTTTCGTTGAATTTCGCTGCGATTCAGACAGAACGTGTAGCATTGCCCCCATAAAATTTCTGCATAGTTGCATCCACCAAGTTGAAATAAACTTATAAAAGTAATCCATAGAAATAAAAGGCTTATGCCTGTGCCTGTGTCGCTCATTACGACATGTCGGATGAGGACGATTATCACGATACGGATTCGTTTTTAAATCACTATTGTATAGTCTACTATAGTCTATAGACTCTAGATCTAGTATTGTCGAATTGAAGTATTCAATCATCAATGAGTATTGACTATTACACTTACACGGAACACGGTCACTATTCTATTTTAATTTTTTTAAATAATCGAAAATTCATATTGAAAGATCTAGAGTCTACATCTAATTCCTAAAGATAGAATGTAATACGACATCTAGAATAGATTGTCTAGATCTAATAGTCTAGACTAGATTTAGAATCTAGACTCTTGTCACTCTAGACTTGAATGCCATGTCATGGTTCAAGTTATCTTTAACCACAAAACTTATTCCACTTTCCGATTTGTATTTTGCAAAAAACTTTAACTTTGTTGCCAACTATATTTCTAAACTTCTATTATAGAGTGAGCTAAAACAGAATTATTATTTTATTTTTGTTGTAGTATTATTGGCCTCATTAGTTTGATTTGTATTTGATCTGAATCTGCTTTTCACACATAGATTCTATGTTTGAATAGTTTTAGTCATTTAATTCATTTGTATGTGCGCTCTGGAATGATGTTTGGTGATCTCAAAGGACCGGGATTAAAACTCTTCAAACCATGTATGTCTACTGCCATATATGTCCGTCAAGAATGTGAAGAAACATCCGAAACATGTAAAACAAAAATTTACAAAACATAACAATTTTTTTTTTTGCAAGCCTTTGTCGGACTCGTGGCGTGGGAGAAGGTACCGTAGTAGCTTGAGAAAAAAAAGTCCATAAGTCTCTTCTTTCTTATTTCATTCGATTTGCCAAAGAAACAAAATGTATTTTAAAAAATGTTGCAAAAAGCCACAATTAGAACGCCATATAGATACGTTGAGTTTTTAATGTTTAGCAAAGAAAAGCTGGCAGGATAACATAACAAAAGAATTGAGCGGACTTTTTCTTGATATCCTGCTAAGAACAGCTGCAGACGGGAAAATAGAAGTGATTTGGTTATGAGAATTGTCACAGCACCCCTACTACGAAAGTCACTAGACAGATGAGATTATTTTATAATAAGTTTTATTGAAAAAAAAAATGTCCCCATGTAGCTTAAAAAATACTAATGTGAAGTAGCTAGAAACATGAAAAATCCGTTGGTGTTAAAAATACTTCTAGATTCTAGGCTTTGATTGGTTCAAATGTATAGGCCTAATTCCTCCTATAAATAGCAAAGAAAGACAGCCGTGTAGCAAAATTTTAATCACTTTGATAGACAACATATTGACAACTTAGTAGACCCCTTTTGTTTTTCTCGCCAGAGCATGGATGTAATTGAAATTAGATTAACGTGCATTAAAAAAAAGCATCTCAAATTCTTATATATATTTAAAGTTTATCTTTTAACTTTCAAGAAATTTGTTTTAAGGACGATCCTAAAAAAATCTTTTACGGGCACACCCTCGATTTAGAATAGAGTCAACAGTTCTTCAGTAGGATTGAACAAAACGAGACACTGCTTCAAATACAGCTCATGATCATGTTCACAGTGTGTCACTCTATGGACGACTTCGACAAGTTAAGGAACATTTATACACTCACACTATGACTTACACACACACACACACACAATGATATACAGTGCACACATGAATTTAGAATAATTTAGAATATTTATATCGAGATATTTTTGGCCATTTTAATCCTTCGTTGACATTGGCATACAACTCAGTGGTTCTAAAACTATTACATTGTTTGTTTTACATGTTTCGGATGTTACTTCAGAATTGAATCTAGTACTGGATTTACCTATAGACAGCACACGCTAAGGCCCTCACTTAGTTGAGGATCCCTCAAAAATTGTTCCTATGATATTTTCAATCATTTTTAAGAAAGAGCAGAGGGGGAAAATGCATTATTTTGACTACAAAGGGCCTATATCTCAAATAGCTTAGGGCCTTATTAAGCAGTCCTACCTACAGAATGTTCCCCTTCTCCCCCCCCCCCTTTTTTTTTTACCTATACAGTTGCGTTGGGATGTATGAACTAGCCATATGATACGACATCATAGGGTTATCAGATACCTGCACCGTCCTGCACGCCCTTACGAGGACAAACAGGAAGACAAAGCCTAATTACACACTAAAAACATTTTCTCCGTATAGTACTTTGTGAGAAAAATACTGTTATGACTCTGCCATGCGCACCGCCATCCGGGCTAGTGCAGAGATGCGCACTTCTAGAAACCAGACTAGAAAAGGATGTTGACATTAGGAGACAAACGATTTCCGCCCAAGTTGAGAGCCTAGATCAAGATGTTGTGATCAAGACATGATGTTCTACATGTATTTGTGATGTCCTGTAAATAAACATCTATGTCTCGTTGAGTTGCCTCCCTTCAGTTATTACAATACTCTCACTTGAGATTCTGTTTATCTGTTTTGTCCATTGTGTTGATCAACGAAAACGCGCTTTTGTGAAAAAGGAGGACATGTTCAGAGGTCTTCTACCCCTACATCTGGGTGATCTCTACCATCTAGTTTTGAAGGCAGGCAGTTTCGAAAGACCTGTGGATATTTTCGCTAAATATTTTTAATGACATATCCAAGATATATTATAGCCTATATTATAGGTCCTATTACTTTAAATGAAGCTTAATACATAGCATTAAATCGACATAACCTAGAGTTATACCCCGTCCCAACGCCTTGTCCTCACTAATGATTTGCACATTTAATGATGTCATCAAACTAATGAGTTGTGCGAACCAGATTAAGAATCACCGAAAAAATGAGCTAAATAGACAGCGACAGGTATTGCATCAGTACTATTCAGAGCTATGATAATAAGCGCCTTTCAAATGGACGGATTTTTAAAAAATTATTTTCACATATTTATCTCATCTCCACCCCACCCCACTCCTAAATAAAAACATACAAACACAAACACACCTCAATTTTTGAAACGTAAATTTCTTGTATAAAATTGAAGTCCTGAAAGTTTCTAAATGTAGGCTTTAGGCCTATTGGCTGGTTAAAATAATATTACTATATTATTATATTATTATTATTTTAGAAATGAACTATTACACATTCTCTGGCACTGCCTGGGTTGATCTTCGTCAGAGAGAAACAAAATTCATTGACAATGTCTATTGAGGAATTTTCTAGTGATGTGGCAGGTCGGTCAGCAGCAGTAGGCCTATATATTGCCCTCTGAAGGCAACGAGAATCTTCTTAGGGATGTTAATGGCCTTGAAGGTGTTGACGTGGTCAGTTGTCATTATCCCCTCGGGGAATGTAGCGGAAGAGTATATTTTATTTAGACAACTTCCATAGTCGCTTAATCTCTAAGCTTATGTTCTCATATTTTCTTAGTTTTTCAATTTCAGTTTTCTTTATATTATGGGATAGTGGGACGGTGATGTCAATAATGGTTGCGGATTTTTCTTTCTTGTCAATAAACAGTAATAAATCAGGGCGATAAAAATATATCGTCTTGTCAGTCAAAATAGGTTCGTTAGAAACAAAATTCATTGTAGTCCCTTTATTTATTTATTCTTTTCTACTTTTTAGTACATCTAATTATAAGAGTATGTACCTAATCCATTACAAAGTTTTCTTTATATTGATGAATATTGATTAATATACATACAGGCTCTAATACAACCTTTAAACAAACATGAAGTCTTTGATATAACTTTTACATTAACATTTAATTATAATTTGTCACCTAATTCTCTACACAAGGCTTATATCCCCTTAGCTTAGTGTGTGTTTTTATTATAAAACAAAATTGACTAATTACGACTAATTGATGGAATTGTTTAAAATTGATTCATGTTTTGTTATCGAGCATGAGCTTCTATGCAAAATTTGATGACGATTGGATGTGTAGAAGTGAAATCGATTGCAAAAATGTAAACATACAAGAAACATACCAGAAAGATGCAAACATACCAGATAGATACAGAACGAGACAAATGTTGTAAAAGCTAAAGAAATTTATAGCTACAATATTGAAAGCAGAAGTTACATTCAAATTTTAGATTTCCGTTTTTACTGTTTTACCTTGCGATCTATAGGGCAGATGACGTAAAGGTCATCAGTTTCCGTGGCCCACGAAGGTGTCATGTAGACAGTAGCCAGCACAACGACCAACCGCCTTTACTTTTCCCCATCTAATTACATTACAGCTGGGTGGGTGCCCAAAGATCCCGAAGTAAAAAATCCCAGTCTTCACCAGAGTTCGAACCCGGAACCCACGCTTCGGAAGCCATGCGCTCTACCGCTCAGCCACCGCTCCTCATACAATAACTGCCTTCATAATCAGTTCTGTCTGAGATCTGGTACAAATTATTGTCAGTCTATGAGATAAAAAGCTTTATCTTCTAGTTCCACAGTTAATAAATCATTCCCTCCAATAAAATTATTGACGAGATTTTATAAGCGTTCCTGTTACATTCGTTGGTCAATCCTACGCTGTTGAGATATGTTATCTACTCCATGTGGTCCTCTATATACTGCAGATAGTCCTCTACCCCAAAGTCACATAAAGCACACATTACAAAAACTACTAAGGCCGCTCCCACTCCCACTCTCCCCCCCCCCTACTTCTTCTTTACCTCACGTCATTGATAATCTATAAATACTTTTTTTTTAATACAAAAAATATAGTGGAAGGAGGTCAATGACAGTTATAAATAGATTAGACGTACATGAATGCACATAGATAGGCACAAGCTAGGAGGGAACTGTGTGGATCTCGTGCTTAAAGTGTTTTCTTTGTATGGTATCCCGAAGAGCTCTTTTCAATCGCTGTTATCGTTTGTCATAAATTATTGCATACCATTGAAGTCTGCGATTCAATTCATCCATTTAATGGATTTCTTTAAATCATGCTTGTTTTAGTGTAAGTTCACTAGGCTCAGCAATAGATACGCCCAAAGTGTAAGAATGTTCCCCTTCCCCCCTTTTTTTATACCCCAATATTTCTACCAGCGTGATACTTATTATGGATTATTAGATACCCCCTGATCTAAAAGCATGTCTATAAATTTCACACAGACTATTTAGGCCTAGCCCTACTTCAATTACTTTTAGGGTTAAAGCAATCCCGTTGTGCTGTACCTTTTGAGGTGTTTTAAAAATTTAGGCCTACGCGTAAATGATAGATTCATTTAAATATTTACTTGATTTTAAAATATGTCATAACCCACTAACAGTCAATGGTGAACATGTGCAGTTTGGAAAGGTTATATGACAAATTGTTCACAGACAATGGGTTCAACGACACCTTCGGTTCATACAAATGGTTGACTAGACAAGGTTCATTCGACACCAATAATACGTTTTTGGGAGAGCCATATTTCCGGTGAACCATTGGTCGAGAGTCGAGATCAAAATGTCCGTGCTAATTCAGGTACATCAAAGTCTTCTTATACGGGTCAGTGCTTGATTAACTTTTCTTATCGTGGGGTCATTGTTGACTGTAATGTAATGAACTGATGTACTATACTTTACTATACTGATGTGTTGTGCTGTACTTAACTGTAATGTACTGCTGTGCTGTGTTGTACTTAACTGTAATGTAATGTACTGTTGTGCTTTACTGTACTTTATTGTAATGTAATGATGTTTTGTACTGTACTTTACTTTAATGCAATGTAATGTACTGATGTGTTGTGATGTACTAAACTGCAATGTACTGATGTGCTGTGCTGTACTTAACTGTAATGTAAATATACTGTTGTGCTGTACTGCACTTTACTGTAATGTAATGATGTGTTATACTCTACTTTACTTTAATGCAATGTAATACACTGATGTACTGTCATGTAGTATACTGATGTGCTGTACTGTTCATTAATGTAATGTAATGTGCTATACTGATGTTCACAGTTAATATACTGGATGTGCTGTACTTTACAGTAATGTAATGTAATGATGTGCTATCCCCTGTACATTAATGTAGTGCACTGATGTGATGTTCTGTAATTAACTGTAATGTAATGTACTGTTGTGCTGTACTGTACTAAACTGTAATGTAAAGTTTTGTTGTAATGTACTGTACTTTATTGTAATGTAATGTACTGATGTACTATACTGTAATGTAATGTACTGAACTTCAATGTTCTATAATGCAATGTAAAATAGTTGTACATACTGTACTGGTAAGTCGTTTTTCTTTCAACTATTAAAGTGTTCGATATCAGTTCAGTGTTAGATTTGTCAATGTTAATTTCCAGTTAAAATTCTATAGCTTTTTTTTTTCTTGTCAGGAGGGGGAAGAGAGGTTCTGGAATTTCCTGTCACGCGATTTACACTCTATGTTCTATTGGTACAAAGACGACATTCACCTGGTGGACTGTGTTGCATATTTCTGTCATCAACTGGCTCCATTCAGAGCGGTGCCCAAAGGGCGTGTCAAGTAATTGTAACAGTGGTTTGCTATTCAGTGCGCCACCCCACGGTGTCCCATGTCTTCCCATAGTCTACTCGTGATAATGCTGTCTGACTGTAGCCGCCAATTCAAAAGGCTAACTTTAAAAAAAAAATACTGTTTCTTTTTTCGACAGCCCTCCCCTACGCCAGACTCATCACTCCCTAAACCAAAGTACAAAGTGCAGGCACGCGTTTCGTGTGTCGCTGTTTAAGGCTGCCCACTCGCAATTCACTGGCGACGCCACTGCTTCGTGCCATGCACATAAGCTCAGAAACAACTGTCCACGCATACACTTAGATAAACATATTGCACCACTTACACGTGTTCGTTAAAAAAAGAAAAAAGATTTGAAATGTCAGCAGTTTTCTTTTTAACTCTTTCACTGTGAATTATTTTGATCGAAACAATTGAGTGTTTCTAAATGAACAAAGACCTGCAGGGTGGTTAGAGTTACTAAGACTACCGTAACGTTTAAAAGTTTTATTATATAATTTAAAATTGTTTATTTTATTTTAAAAGAAAATAGGTCACCACCATAAGCGCTATGGAGGTGCGGTGGCTGAGCGGTAAAGCGCTTGGTTTTCGAATCGGGAACCGAGGCTGGAATCCTGGTGAAGACTGGGATTTTTAATTTCGGGATCTTCGGGCGCCTCTTAGTCCACCCAGCTGACGTTAGTTGGGAAAAAGTAAAGGCGGTTGGTCGTTGTGCTGGCCACATGACACCCTCGTTAACCGAGGGCCACAGAAACAGTTGACATTTACATCATCTGCCAAGGTCTGAAAGGGGAACTTTACCATCAGCGCTACAGAACCTACTCCCTTAGAGTAACCCCGCACTAAATGAGTTAAGGTTCAATTTGAAAACTAAAAAAAAAGTCAATGGTTCGATATTTTTCTGGTAGGTCATATCACAGGAACACACATCAACTTCAAAACTATCCTTCTTTCTTTCTAGGCCTCCATCCCGTCGTGAGGTTATTTAATCCTTGGTGCCGCCATTTTTTTTTCTGCCTTTCTCTCTTCACACCGGCCCAGTAAAGCTCCCCAATAGGAATCTGTTTACCTTGTCACATATTGTTGGCTTATGTAACACTAGCAGTACACAGCGGCTGCGCCCGTTGATTTGTTCACAGGCTTTATATTGTTTATTACAGCCGGATCAACCCCCACCCCTTTTTAAATGTTAGTAGACGGGCTACATACTAACATACTTTTTTAGCCCATGAATTAGTGTATGTTACAATGAAATTTTACGACCCGCTCTATCATTTCTTCTCTTATCTCTCTTTCTCTCTCTCTTTTTCGCTCTCTTGAACCGCCACTTTGTTTTTGTTTTTTTTTTACCTGCGCATCGTAATTTCTCCGAAATAGACTTTTGAATTGATTTGGAAAAACCAGCCACCTAATGCGCCCCCAACACATACACGCACTCATATTTTGTCCCGTTAATTTAGTAGTTCTTTCACTTATCCTGTCCTATGTATGACTTTTCTTCGGCTTCTTAATTCAATCTAGGCCTATATTATAATTCGTCCGTGACGACCCCCCCCCCCCCTTTTTTTTTTGGTTAGTCTAATTTTTTTTATAAATTTTATTTATTTATTTTATTATTATTATTATTATTTATTTATTATTTTTTTTTTTGCATTTTCCGAAGGTCCCAATTGAAAGCCTAATTCCCCGTTCCCTTTCTACATTTATTTTGGTATTTTTTCTCTTAAATAAAACAAAATATCTATTTGGTTTTATTTATTCAATTTATTTATTATTGTAATCGTTTATCTCACCCCTTTTCAAAATTGTGTCACTTTTGAAATGAAATGAGAATAGACCTAGATTTATTTTTTTAATGCTATTAGAATTACCTTTTTTTTTTTTTTGACAGTGTTACAAACATTCCTTGCTCTTATTTTCTCAAAAAAAAAAAAAAAAAACAACAACAAAAAAAAAAGACACATAATATGCTACTAGGATTGGTTTTGTCTAAAAGGAAGTGAAAATGACGTAAGGCATATTAAAATAAGTAGACCACGATGAGTAGACCATAGACTTATATATAATACTAGACATATGTTACCCGCGACCCGCGGGTCTTTATTTGCGCATTACTTTCGATATAGTCACTGAGAGTGTTTTGTAAACAATTAAACGAAATAATAATGTAATAAGTAGGCTAAAGCGAATGTGTCAATGTAAAAATAGCTAATAGGCTTAAATCCATTTTTTTTTTAAATTAAAACATTTGCTTTTGAATAATCTAGTGGATTGGATTTAGATGTATGTTAAACGTAGCTAATGATCCTTTCACGTTATTTCTCTTTCGCTACGAAAATAAAATTAGTTTTGCGAAAATGGTTTACCCAAAGTCGATACATTCTTATCTATTAAAAACGAAAAGAGCGATAGCTTTGTTAAATAAATGGGATTATAAAGTGAACAATTAAACGAAATAATTTTTAGTACGCGAGTCATGAATGAATATAGATCTAGGCCTATCTCAACTCCGCTTCGCAGCTTTCGTAGACGAATGTAGCTTTAGAAAACCAAATTTGAATGTTTATTTGATCAAAATATGAAATGAATGGACTTTAATTAATATGTTTATGTGTTAAAGTATAAGACTATATGTGCGAAGAGAAGTTTTATCATCTTAGTGTTGAATTAGAGTTTTAGATCTAGGGATGGGATTATAAAGTAACAATAAAACGAAATAATTTTTAGTACGCGATTCATGAATGAATATAGATCTAGGCCTTTAACTCGGCTTCGCAGCTTTCGTGAACGAATGTAGCTTTAGAAAACCAAATTTGAATGTTTATTTGATCAAAATATGAAATGAATGGACTTTAATTAATATGTTTATGTGTTAAAGTATAAGACTATCTGTGCGAAGAGAAGTTTTATCATCTTAGAGTTGAATTAGAGTTTTAGATCTAGGGATGGGATTATAAAGTAAACAATTAAACGAATTAATATTTAGTACGTGATTCATTACGGTAGGCTATTGTCTAATGAAAGAATGTTCGTCAGGAAATCTGTAGTCACAGATATAAGGAACTAATTTATGTAAAAAATGCTTTCGAAACACAAAATCGAAGGTTAATTTTATTATATAATGAAATCAATGAATCTTCTTTTGTCTTTTCATGTGTTAAAGTAAAAAACTATCTTCGCAAAGTGTATTTCTTAAAATTAGATCTAGGTCTAAATCCTTTCTATCTTTTCTCATGTCAACATTGTAGACATGGCCTAGATCCATAAAATACTATAGCTGTAATAGAGTCGGACAACTTTTTTTTTTTTTGAGGGTCTTACATTTGTTTTAGGGCTACAATACATTCACTAAGGTCTAAGTTGGTACCCAAGGAACATTCCTGCCTAGTTTTATCAAGATTGGTCAAGCGGTTTTGATGTCTATAAGTAACATACATACATACATACCCCTCACATTCTACTTTATAATATAGATATACGTCTATGAAGTAGACTTAGGGAAAATTAAAAAAAAAATTGCTTTAAAAATACGAAATTCGTGATATTAAAAAAAAAATGCTTTATATATAGACTGCGCCTTTCGGGGAAATACCGAAAATAAATTACAAAGGTTTGATAGAAAGTCTGCTGTCCAAAGGTTGCGAATCTGTTAGCAGTTCTAAGGCAAGCGTCTAGCTCAGTGTTTCTCAAACTGTGTGCCGCGGCACACTAGTGTGCCGCCGAAGTTTTCAGAACGCCACACGTGCAGCGTTACACAGGTCTGCCTACTATTAAATTTTTATTTTAAGTTGCGATGACATCTCCACTTGCAACGACCAGTAATAGTAGTGGAACGCTCCATAGTGACGGAAAGGGCTATTAGCTCTTCAGATTATGGAATTTTCCACTATACATATATTATTATAATGAATCAAATGTAGGCCGCCTTAGCAGACGCACAGCAGTTCTTGAATTGGTAACGATAATAATAAGCGATGTGTTTCATGTAAATTGTTTAGGTGTATGCTAATAATAACAAATTATCAATAAGCATTATTCATTGTTATCCATGGAGAAATACGTTAGCAAGAAAAAAAAACTCCGAAAGCGTTAAATGAAAAGCAAGGAACCAAACGAAGGTACAAAGAAGATTACATCGGATATGGTTTCATATCTTCGGGAACTGAAGATTCTCCATTACCTTTCTGTCTGATCTGTAATGCAACTCTGTCGAATGAGGCGCTTGTTCCAAGCAAATTGAAGAGACACTTGGAAACAAAACATCAGGGCTCAACGAGATAAACAAGCTAAGAAACTTACGAACTACCTAAAGCTGCCAGAAAAGGGATTGATTGGAAGTTATAAGGTAGCTCAGTTATTAGCAAAACGCATGAAAGCACACACAGAGGCTGAATCAGTCATTGCACCAGCTTTAGCAATAGTTGCTGAAACTATCCTTGGACCCGATGCCGCCGAAAAAGTTAAAAAAGTTCCTTTGTCAAATGATACTATCTCGCGCAGAATTGAAGACTTATCGTCAAATTTACAAGATCAAATCTGCGAACACTTCGAAGTAACTACTTACAATGAATGTGCTTCAAATAAAGAAATCACCCCCGAAATTCTGGACACTTTGACACACCTGCAGTCAACATTGCAGCATTACTTCCCAACAGTTGGAAGTCTTGAATATGGATGGGTCAGCTCTCCATTTGGAAACAATGAAGCTACAAATCGTACAAATGAAGAAGAAGAGCAGCTCATTGATTTAAAAAACGATGCAGTTCTTAAGTCAAATTTTGTGAAGATTAGTTTAATTATGTTTTGGATTTCAATCAAAAAGTTATATCCTGCAATCAGTTTAAAAGCAGTAAAAATAATTCTTCCATTTGCATCTTCATGGTTTTTTGAGATTGGATTTTCAGCACTGACTTAAATCAAGTCTAAGAAAAGAGAGAGACTTCTTACAATATATGATGAAATGTGAGTTTGTTTGTCGACTCTGGAGCCTCGATTAGATCGCATTTGCTCTCAAAAACAGGCACACTCTTCACATTAAATGTAATACTTAAAACAGGTAAAATCTTTTTTTCTATTTATTATAAAACAACTGTTGCTCTTCGTGGTGTGCCGCGAAATTTTTGTATTTTTTTTACTGTGCCGGAAGACAAAAAAGTTTGAGAAACACTGGTCTAGCTCCTAGGAGGTAAAAGGAACCTGTGTACTTAAATGCGAATTCGTACGACAGTTTATGACAGGGGTGGCCAATCTTACTATGGTGTATGCGCATTTCACCCACAGAAAAAAAATCAAGAAAAGTATGCCTGATCTCTAAAAAAAATCATAACTAATTTTTAGAAAAAAAGTTTCACTGGAATTTAATTTATGACGCCGAAATATTTATAAAACTAATCAAATAAAAAAAAAAACAACAACAAAGAACCCGTTGGTTTAATGTAATTGTTTGCATTATAAATATATATAAAAATATATATGCTCTTTCTTTTCGTAAATATTGGACATTTTTTATGTTACCTATTTAAGCTTTTCGTTATTAGAAAAATGCTGATAATTTCACCATTTTTAACGATCTTATTGGCCTTAAATCACTCTAATGAAAAACCAGATGGTCAGATATACTTGAAGAAGCAAAGTTACGTCTAGAAAACAATTAATTTAAAGTTAACTAAAGTAAACTAAGCCGCCAATGACTGGTAGAGTTACTGGAACTGTAATCTTGCTTAGGCCTGTCAGATAGGCCTTGGCCTACTGATGCCAGCAAGGATTTTCATTCATGAATATGATCAAAAACAAACTGGGTTCACAAAATTAACTCTTAATATTACAGATTTAGTATGTGTAAGTATTGCAGATCGAAAAATATTTGACCTTTTTGTTTATATTTTATTAAATTTAAAACTGCTATCAGTGTTCAAAAATTATAATTAGTCTATGGATCATACTGGGAAAAAAAATAAAGATTATGCATGCAAACTAAAAATGTTAACAAAGACACACTTAATGGGTAAAGTTTATGTATTTATTTTTTTAAATTCTCTCATCTTCTGTACACAAATGTGTATAACGAATCAAATATGTAAAAATGACCATACTTTCATGGAATGAAACGTAAACATTTAAGTAGCGCACCTGAATCAGAAGTAAAAAATATTTGGCGCATAGAACCAAAAGGTTGGCCACCCCTGGTTTAAGAGATTCTTTGATCAATCAGTGTGTCAGCTTATTTTACAAATATATAATAGATACCAAATATTTCTCTGCAGATTATGTGTGCTAGTATATAATTGTTTACACTTAATCTAGCCTAGTAGCCTAGCTATATGGCAAGTAAAACAACTCCAAATGTTTGTTATCTCCTTGACCATTTTACTCGCTAATCCAGCAGCCCTCACGCACGTGCCCATTTGTATGTATAGTTTTGTTTTCTCTGTTGGCTAATTCTAAGATAATTTTATTGGCTTACTAAAATTAAAATGTAAATTTGGTTACAGTGTTGTTGTTTTTTTGTGTGTGTCTGATTGATATAATACTTCAAATATAAGTCCAAAAGTAGACCTATCATCTTTACAAGTTGAAACTCAGATGTGGAATGATACTCATCACTTGCCAGATTGGTGGTCTGGGGATGGCTTATCATATGGACCAACTACATACTAGAAACATGTATCTCTGGTCGCATCAGCGCAAGAAAATGTTGAGTCCAATATTATGGAACCAATCTTTTGTGGCTTTATTGAGCACCGGAAGAAGAAGTTTTAAGGGGCCGAACAGCACCCAGTCACGGGCCGGATATGGCCCGCGGGCCACAATTTGGGCGTCAGCTGATTCAGAGTTATGGATAAATTCAACAAAATGGAAAGGACCAGTATAGGAAAACGACTTAAAAACCTATTTTTTAAAAGATGTATCCCAAACAGACATTCGTAAACTATTGTAATCACATCGAGACAAGTCAACAGATTTCTATATGTATACTGGAAGACGAAGATGTAACGCATATTTCATAAAAATCGATTGTTTATTTCCACTTGCAGTGCAAAACCAGTTCAGTAAAAGATGTTGTTTAAGCATGTTGCTGTTATAGGCTCTATACCTCTGTCTTATCTTATAAAATACAGACGTTACTTCAAAAAAGAAAATGATTAGCCTACGTCCTACGCGTCATGCATTCAGTCATGCATGTTAACCAATGACTTTAATTCTGCCGAGTCACTGGTTGCCCTGGCTCAGGCAACCCATTCCATGCTCTAATAGCACTAGGGAAGAAGGAGAATTTGAACAAATTTGTCCTAGCATATGGAATGAGGAATGTGCCTTTATCTTTGTGTCTCTCTGAGTATTTTATTGGGTTTTGTTTTTTATTTGAAGCATGGGCGTAGCCAGGATTTTTTTTCGGGGGGGGGTAATTTTTTTTTTTATTGATTAGGTATCTTTTAGCTTCAAATCCTGCTGAAGGGGGGTTTAAACTCAAACCTCCTTTGATACGCTCATAGATTTTTGAGTGTGTAATTTGCTTTTTTTTTTTATTGAAGATGTATTTTTAAGCTTCAAACCCCGCTGAAAGGGGGGGGGGGGGGTTCAACTCGAAATCCCCTACGGCTACGATCATAGCATTTTGAGTGTGTAATTTGCTTTTTTTTATATTGCAGAGGTATTTTTTAGATTTAAACCCCGCTGGAGGGGGTTTTAAACACAAAACCACTTTGGGCTACGCTCATAGAATCTGGTGACTGATGTATGGGTAGTCTTATATTGAAGAGGGGGTTTTATCGTAAATGGAGGAGGGGTTTTAAAATCAAAATCTTCCTTAGCTATAGGCCCCTTCTTTCTTTCTTTTTTATTTGGGGGGGGGGTATAGAAGAGGGGGATTTGACTGCAAAACCTCCTGGTAGGGGTTTTTAAACTCAATATCCCCGTGGCTGCACTGGGGCAAGTGATGGTTTAGTATTAAAATATCACCTAAAATAAACAGAATCAAAGCAAAAAATTAAAAAAAATCACTAATTTCCGATTCCCCCAAGGTGGGGGGGGGGGGTCTTGCTCCGCCCATGATTTGAACATTATGGTTCAGAGTTTTATTTATTATTGCTACTTTACTTTTAAGTCTTCTAAATTTAGTGATTATACTAAAGGTGTTACTCTAGTCAAATGGGAATATTCGTTTGTTATGAATCTCACTGCTCTGTCGTGTAGGCCATGTAGGCCCCATGCCAGTTTGTTCGGTACTATTGTGTTTACATTTATGCATGACGAGAGAAGGGTTTACTTTAATAATACTGATAGAGAGATGGCCTTACTGTAATGCCCCACTTTCTTTCACAACTTTGTTGTTTTATTTCTCTCTCTCTCTCTCTTTCTTTCTTCCACCCCCGCAAATCAACACACACACACACACAACAGACTCAAGTCATTAAAATGAAACCCAATTGGCAACCATTCAACTATTTTTCAAGTCGGACTCTATTTAACGGGAGACATGCGGATAGAGCATAGGTCACTGAACATTGACATGTGTGTTATAAAATTCCACTTCAACTAAATACTTGTATTTTTTAAAAAAGTTAACAGAGTTTGAATGAAACACCAACATAGGCGGCTCCTATGTGTATGTAGTTTGGTAAGCAATGCAGGCAAAAGAAACAGGTTTCAATGACAGGAGTGAAGATGAAATTAAATTACAATAGCAGTTTTATTTTCTTAATAGGCCTATATATATAAAGAGACCTATTACATTTGTAATGGTCAATATACGAACTAAGGTCATAGGAGACCTTAAATTGTGGAAATCAGAAACAATGAAAAGATATTCGTAGCTGCCAACGCACCCTCTCTTGAGAGAACTGCCGTCTCATTACACCTCACGCGGCAATGCGAGGGCATCCAATGCATAAAAACGACAGCTTCAAAACATCGGCAATACTGCGCCGACTGCCTCTTCTATCGCTGTGATCCTCCCCCGCAGCCACCGGGAGGGCTAGGAGACAGGAAAGAGAGCCAGTGACCAGCGCGACAGAGGTTTAAATTTAGAGTTTTCCTTTTCTAAGGAATGTAGCCAGCCAATATTAACAAGCCCCTCATACCGACACCATTCGTTGTCGAATGCCTGAACACTGACGTCACAGGTCTTTATGACGTGGCAACAAGCTATTGGTCTAAACTGCCCACAGGTTGTGACGTTGCAGGTCAGTTTTCAGGCCTTCGATCTATATCGATTGGTCTAGCTCCTACCCGAAGCTTACTTAGGCTCCAGTTACTCACATTTGCCCCTTGTCCTGTCAGTGATAACAGTTTCTACGGACCCGATATCCGAGTCACTCGTGAAGGTCAGGAGTTGGACTGGTCGACAGACGCATGCCATTGGAAGCATTTTTATAGGTACGTATTGGAATGCTTATTTCCATTACCACTACCGGCAATAACAACCTTACGGATCCTTGCTACGCCACTGACATCTTATATATAAAGCACAATTTAAAGAGTATGTATATGTGTTGATAATAATATGTATGTATCATACTTATAGAAATCAAAACCGTCTGATCAATCTTGATGTAATTTGGCATAATCATCTTCATTGATAAAGTAACGTGCAATTATAATATAAGAATGTTCCTTAGATCACGGCACAGACCGTGTGTATGTTAAATTATTATTATTATAGCTTTTATATAGCGCTACTTTCATGCTTATAGCATGCTCAGAGCGCTTTTGGTCCAATCACATTTGTGGACCAGTGGGAGGGAGGGGACATATAGGAGTTGGTTTTCCGTGCTGCCTTTAGGCGCTCAGTAAACACAACTCTGCCCGAGTCGGGTGTCGAACCTCGAGCCCCCTTCTAGGTAGCCAAGCCAAGCCTAGTTCAAGCGCACTTGGCCTCTCTCCCACAACATTTTTAAAATCCTAAATTTATCTCTATTGAAGAATGAAACGTTTTAAGAAATCGGGTAAACCCATTTTAACTGTATTTTAAATTAGCTATGAATATGGGGGTTAAACCCCATTTCATCGACTACTTTCATTTTCGTAAGAAAATTTAGAAGTGTTTAGGGAACATCTCGCCATGTTTGACTTAGATCAAAATCCAATGCACTAAGATCTGTGATACACAAACTGGCCGAGTGTCGTGTCCGGCTACTACTATATAAATCCAAAATGAGCCGATACTCTGCGGCTTCAGTGGCATTGTGGGAAGAAGTTTCAAGGGACCGGATAGCACTGCTTCATGAGTCATAAATCGGATATGGCCCACGGGTCATAGTTTGCACATCACTGGTTATAGTTATGGATTTAAAAAAAAATGGAAAGGACCAGTATTGAAAAATGTAGAAACTGAAACAAGGATATTCAAAGATGTATCATACAGAGAGAGAGAGGGAGAGAGAGAGAGAGAGAAAGACCGTTATACGTGCGCTGCCGGAATCCCATAGAATGAATATGACCATTGTGAATGCCGTGAAATAGATCGGGCGCGGGACTGAAATTCCAGGTGGAGAATCACAAAGAGACTTGAATGACGTTCTCGTTGCTACAAGTAGTAGAAATATGATCCAGCAAGGCGGATTTATGATGCATAGCACATCGTCTGACCTAACGTTACAAGTGGGTCGGTGTGAAGTGCTTGGCGTGATTCAGCAAATCTTTCTTTTGTTTGATCGCCTGCTTCTTTATGCATTCAAATATGACGGCGCATAGACGCGTGGCCTACGGTTGGGTTGGAAATTGGGTAAGGGCGAGAATGTTTACTATGTGCATATATAAGCCTACTGTATGTTACATTTTCTGTTAAACATGTTTTATACGTGTGTTTCGCCATTTCGATGGACATATACTGGCCTTATATCACTGCTGAAATAATTAGTACGCTATAAATCTAACATGCCAGTCTTCATGTTGCCTGTTTGTTGTTTTCTCTTCACACAGTTTGCACTCCCGTTGTTCAGTACATTTGAAATAAGTTAAAAAAACAAAAAACAAAAAAAACTCTTGATAAGGAAAACTATGAAATATTTTTCTTCACTTAAAAAACAACAACCGATGCCTAATTATTTCCCCACTCATTCCCGATGGTGCACGAAGAATTGCTATAAGCATTACATACAAGCTCCCTTTAATTAAACACATGTCAGGGAATGAGCAATGCGAGTACGGTACTGCACCTAACAAGTTTAATTATTAATTTAATTATTTAGTTATCGATGATTTCAGCGAAAACACAGAGGGGAATAACTCTTTTTTAAAAACTATTTGTAGTTCTCTTCGGTTATCCACCTTTTCTCATGGTGTAGAGAAATGTAGACCGACCAACTGTCACAATCGACACACCGCTCCTCAAGGAGCCATTGTATAGCGGACCCCCCGCGCGGCTGATGTGGTACTGATAGTGGTACAAAAAATGAGTACCGTTACAGTGTGAGTTTTCTTGTTTGCTCGGCCTTCGATGTCGCCTTTAACCTGAACATATTGAGAGCCTGACAGCCACTGGAGGGGAGCTTCCATGTGCCTTGAGTTCCAAGATATTCGACTCAATTCTTAGAACAATGACGTATGTTGTGCTACGGCCTAAATCTTGAATAAATACACTGTATTATATTGTGCCTATGAAAAAAAAAAAAGATAAACGCAAGTAAGAAGAATTAATTTCATTTTCAGCATTTCAACACTTAAAGCTGTCACAAGTTGGTAATGCACTCACATAGGTCCTAAATATTCTACAAATCCATCTTTCATTAAATTTATTCAAAGTATTTACATTTCACACCAAACATCAACATACCATTTTATAACACAAAATAGGTAATCATTATTTTATTTTCACGTTTTTCCTTTCTATAAAATGTATGATGTCAACCGTAAGACAAAATCAAAGACACATGAATATAGGCATGAAAAACAATGTTTTCATATTATATGCAGTTATACTTGCATACAAAACAGGACAAAACAAAAAAATTACAAAATTTATTTCATACAGTAATAACAAAATTTGTCTAAATAAATTTTTACACAAAAACAAAAGCCAATTGATTTAGCTCTAAGTTAGCTAATCCTGCATGTTTCATGTTTACATTACAATGTTAATTGGAGTACATACAACAAATACAAAAGTAAATATGCATGCTTCATGTGTGTGTGTTCTTAATGCACTATATTCTGATACTTAAATACACCCATGTGCGTTTGTTACAAGATAACAATCTGGAAATGTTAATTGAAAAACAAAAGTTAGTGGGGGGTTTTCTAACTGCAGTACCAGAACACTGACTGCAGATCTTAAGCAAGTGGCCAGTCTTAGGGATAATCAATGCTTAATGACTTGGTTTGGAAATAGACCTACCTCTCTTTACGTATATGCAAAGTATTATCAGAATGGAGTTTGTGAGTGTTAGCTGTGACACTTAAACACTAACATCATACAAAAAATACAAAACCAAAGCAAGGATGGAGGCTAAATGAGTACATGATGAGCATATCAGCCAGTTAGTTTTATTACTATTAGACTAGTGATATTACAACTAGATTAAAATAGTCATAATAATAATAATTTAAAAAAAAATTAATATGCATATCTAACAAATCTAGCTATTTCACGATTAGATATTTCATTTCCAAACCTTGCTGACAGTTGCTTTTGAGACTTCATAGGTATTTTTTAAGGTGTTCTAGAACATTCATTTAATGTAATCATAATTTAATGTCATCATAATTTAATATAATCATAAAATTTTAAAACTAGAGCAACATGATCCCACAAAGATAACATTACAAAACTACATTCAAATGTTGCTATGAAAAGTTACATAGCTTGCTATTCAAACAAAAGAATGCACATTACATTATATGGCTCAGTGATGTCTATGCCAGATGAGTTTATACCAATGTAACTTTAAGATGCTGTCTTAGATGTTTGGAACGCAGATAAGCTTTTGACATACTCGTCCAGCTTGTATTTGAAGAGTTCACTTGTGATGGGCTGGTCCAGTTGACAAAGTGGATTCTTAACAACATACTCCACATAGATCTGACATTGAAAGAAAGGAAGAATGTCAATACAATTAATGTATTGATGCTTTCAGGCAAAGTGGGAGCGTGGAGTTTTAAATACAATTTTATCCCAGGCAATGTGTCTCAGCTACAATGTGGTGGAAACAGTCATTAGAGGAGACTATTAGGGCAATAGGGAAATCAAAACAGAACCCATGTTGAGATGCCTTAGGACTGAATCTATTGCTCTGGAAAGGATGGGAGAGAGGCCCTACAACAATGTTACCATCCACACACGATTCCTCAAGGAGATGTGTTATGGTGGACACCCACATGGCTGATATGGTATAGAGAAGACATATGGGGGAGTTACCCCGTGTGCTTGCCTTCAGCATCACCTGTAACCCAAAAAAGTTTGAAAAATTAGCTATTGTTACCAGTTAAAGGGATGTAACAAATTTATGTCTGTTTGGATCCCTCCCAGATAGAAAAGTTGTTCTAAATGGCTGATAGAGGGGAGCTTCTATTGAGTCTTTGACTCAACTCTTGAGATGAAGAAATACAAGCTTCTAATTTAAAGTGCTGGGTAAATTGTTGGCACAAAAGATGAAAACAAGAACAAGAGAATGATGTTCCAATGTTAATATGACAACTAAGAAGGAACTACATCAGCGGTTCTTAACCTTTTAGGCGACCCCTTTTAAAACCCCCCCACTCTGCCACGACCCCCCCCCCCCCCCCGCACATACATACAGCAACTGAAGAATAGACAATAACAATCTATTTTTTCGATGGTCTTAGGCGACCCCTGGCAAATTGTCAATCGACCCCCAACGGGGTTTCGACCTACAGGTTGAGAACCCCTGAACCTCATGAACAGAACTTGATCAATTAATTACTGAGATGTTTGAGTATAATGATAGTATAAATACAAGCATTTATTTGTTCAATAAGGCTTCAGTGTCTTCCAATTTGATGTCTGAAATATTTGACACAATTCACGCTGCTGATTAGCCATTGAGAAAGAATTCTGAAAGAACTTGTATCCAAATATAACTACTTTACTTGTCAGTGAGCTAAGCTAGAAGAAACTAATGCTGTTAAAAATTATGATTCAATGTTTTCTGATTTAATTCTTGCCTTCAGATGCATCTAATTGACTTTTTAAGTCTTGTCCTGATAAAGTGAACTAGATTCTCCATTCTTTGTTTGAGTGAATGAAGAACTGATGTAAAAAATCATTTCAAGTTTAATTTATCCTGTTTTACTTTATAATTTGTGAGGTATTATCCTTTATTTTTACTTCTTAGAGTGTGCTGGGAACCTCAAGTGGGTCTGACAAAGTTTTATTGACCCCAAAGATATTTTTCAAGAAGCAAAAGTAAAAGTAAAGACCAAAGAAGAGTTTGAAAGTATAATAAAAAAGAAACTACAAGCTATATAGCTGAAAGAATCAGAACGTGGTAGAAGAATCAAGACATTTTTTGCTTGACTTTATAGAAATATTTTTAAAATTAATCTTTCATTATATAAATTATAGCAACTTATTTTAACATTATTATTTTGATTTTTTTGTATTTGTTTTTAGAAGAAAATAACACAAATTATTTTCAAATAGTAAGACTTATACATAGAATATTATGAATTAATTTGTACTTCTCATCTGACAGTTTTGCATGCTAAGTATGCCAAATGTTTATATTATGCTTTTTAAATGTTTCTATTTCTAGAATAGTTAGAACAAACTTGAAGAAAAAAAAATTCTTACTGATGTGTATTATTATTTTAAAATATAATTAGTTACTTTAAAGAATGATTTGATAATCTGAAAAATGGATGAGTTATGTTACAATCGTAGTGGTGATAGAGTTAAATGTGTGTGCAATCAACTGATACATGCAACATAGGTCAGCGTGGGCTGATATGAACATTACATGTGAATAACACCCATGTTATGGTTATTTCTAACACCTTCAAGAAGGTCTTCGGGGACCCAATATAAAGAGACAGAATGTGTCAAAGACGAGTCAGTCCGGTACTGTTAGTCTAAAGTGAAGTCAGTTCAGTAGAGCGAGTCCTCAAATTAAGCAGTACGAGTCCAGGATGAGACAGAGAGAAACTAGTTAAGTCGAGTACAGTATTTGTAGTCACTGAATCATGTAGCCAAATGTGCAGTTGATTTATTAGTAAAGTATCACATTATTTTGGAACTTTTGTTGTCAAGTTCTTAAGTTGGTTGTTGGGTTGAGCAGTGTTTGCAGAGAGCCTGGATAGTGAGAATCATAACAGTATGATGACATAAGGTAACTCAAGATATCCTGTTGTTCGTTTTGTATTTCTTTTTCTCTTTTATCTATATTTTATTTAGATATATAAATATCTTTAAATCTTTTAAAATCTAAAATGAATCATTGGTACATCTAGTTATTCTATAGAAAGCCTAGATATGCTACACAATGAATAAGTTATTAGTTATGTTTCTACTTTTTTTCAATACTTTTAGTTTTATCAATTATTTTATTAACCTTTTTTTTTCTAGCATACCCAACAAATTAGACATTTCATATTTGACCTTATATAAGAAACACAGAAAATATTCTGTTTTCTTCATTTGATACCATTATGGAACATTCTTTGGAGTATCCTTAGGAATGTTTGTGGTTTACTTACACTAACAAAAGGAATAAAAAATGCAAACTCACAGAACTAAATATCTGTTGTAAAACATCTTTCATATTTCCAACAGACAAGTCTGTGTTCAATATCAATTTCAGACCACTAGGTGTCTCAAAGAAATGAAGTTTGTACTTGCTTGTGGTGAAATTCAAAAAACCTTCTTTCCTAATTGAATTAGTTAATAAAAATAATGTATTTGAAAACAGAGATTAACAATATTATTAGTTTATTATCAAAAGATAGATTTATGAAAAGTTTTAAATGCCTAGCTTTATTGGAATTTTAGAAATGCCATTTCAATTTAGCTTGTATGTTTTATAACCTGGAGACCAATTGTAAAAGAAAACTTAAAACTGAATGAAATTAGAGCAAAGTGGAACACAAAATGTAAACTTTTTTAGATTTGTTTTCATCTTCTTTCTTTCTGGGGGTGTGGTGACTGAGTGGTAAAGTGCTTGGCTTCTGAACCAAGGGGTCTAGGATTTAAATCTCTAAGAATAGATTTTGAATTTAGGGGTAAAAATATTACCCCAGAGTCCACCCAACTCTATTGGGTACATTAGTTGAGGAAAGTAAATGCAGTTTGTTGCTGTGATGGCCATTTAACACCCTTGTTTACTGACAGTCATAAAAACAGAAGACTTTTACATCATCTGCCCTATAGGTAGCAATGTCTGAAAGGGGAACTTTTTTAAAAATCTTCTTTGGGGTAGATGCTTGAAGACGTCTGTGATCATACCATCATCAATTCTAAAAGTGAAGTTAAACTTTAACTCTGAAAAAGGATACATGTCTGTTGGTGAAAGTCTACTAGCAAATGACTTGATAGAAAACAACATTCCATACATCAGCTTGAATTCCTGAAAGAAAAAAAAAAGATGCTGTAAACTATATAACCATTGGCCAAAGAAACAGATGATCTTAACATTATCTGCCCTATAGATCGCAAGGTCTGAAAGTGTAACTTTTACTTACTTTACAAACAACAGTTTAATGGGTAAGTTCATAGATAATATGAACTACATACAAAACTGTGGGTAGCACCTGCCAGTCAGTCATAGTCATGAAATGTACATAAACACAAACACACTGTCTCAAACTGCCAATTAAATTTCTATTTTTTCTTTGCAAAGTGTTATGCATACAATATGAGGGGCATGGCGGCTGAGCACCAAAGTACTTGGCTTTTTGAACCCAGGGTCCTTTTCAATTTCTGGGTTTTAAAGATGCTGCTGAGTCTATAACCTACTCTAAAGGGTAGCTGACATTAGAAGTAGAAAGTAAAGGTGGTTGGTTTCTGTGCTAGCCACATGACACTCATTAGCTGTCAGTCAAAGAAACAGATTACTTTTACATCATCTGCCTTAAAGAGTGCAAGGTCTGTAATAAGGTGCATACAATATGCATATTTATTTTTAAAACAGAAGTGCATGCTTTCAGAATATCATAAAAATCTGTTTAACTTCTGAACATACATTAACATTTTAAAAAAATTGCCTTTTTTTTGACAAATATCACAGTTAAGCTAAATAATTCAAGAAAGATAATTAAAGTTTCATTTTATTCCAGACTCTGAGAGGTATGTGTGTTTAGATGTTTTGAAAAGTAAGTCTAGTTACAGTATAAATAGAGAGATAACAAAGTTCAGTTCAGTGGAGTCCAGTTTGTTTACAGTGTTCATTGTGTTTTATATTACTATGTGGATTTATTATTTGAATTCTATGATAATGTGCAGATCTATCTGGGATAGGGTTACCAGGTTACCCCGAGGAGGGCAAAAAGAAACACAAATTTTTACAAAGAAGGACACAAGAAAAAACAACATTAAACACTTTTAAAACAAGTAAAATATAAAAAAAGTACTTTAAAAATAAAACAAACAAAGCTTATATTGAGTGAAATAGCATTAATTATTTTGAACCAATCACTTTTTAATAGATATAGACAAACAATAATGAATATGTGTGATTGGAAATATTTGTATGAATTGTTTTTGTTTAGCGCAACTTTCATGCATCTTATAAGATGCTTAGTGCTGCTATTTCTTTTTTTTTAAATTGCTCAAGCTTTAATTTAAACTTGCGGTCTCAAGCCTCCATCATGTAAGCCAGACTTGTTAGCCGCTAAGCTATTCAAGTAATTATAAAAATAGAAAATTTTATAATGTAAAAAAAAAGTATATATATATAGTTTAAAATTTTCAGCGAATGACATAATTCTCTACACAAGGCTTTTCTCCCCTTAGCTTAGTACAGTTTCTATATTTAATAAAACAAAATTAATTAATTATGACTAATTAATTAATTGGTTAATTTTTTTTATTGATTCATGTGTTGTTGTCAACAATGAACAATAGTGCCATGTTTCAACCTGACCCAAGATTGGAAAGGGGGAGAGAATAGCCTGGATGAAATGCATTTGGACTAAGTACACTACAATTATGTATTCACACAAAACAATGTCATCTAGAGAGTGAAAGAGAGGATGAAACCAGTCACAGGTACAACTGATCTAACCAATGGGATCGGCCTGACATCCATCACAAGCTGAGAGGGGAAAAATGGAGCATGGGATAAGGGGACAACATATTGAGCGTCTTAAGCTGGTGTAAAAAGAAAATAAATATATATTGTTTTTTGACCCTTAAAAGGAAAAAAAGTTTCTGTTGATTATCAATCTAGAAACTTTCATTTTTTCATAGGTTCAACCAATACAGAGCTATACATTCAAAACTAAAAGCTTGCACCAAACCTTTAGCAATTGGGTCTTTCTTCTAAGTGTTGTCTTTCTTCTAAAATCTTAACTAATAATTGTACTTAACATACCAATTCAGAAAAAATAAGTTACCTCATCCTTGCTCATTGTCAGTTGTTTTTTTCTATTCCATTCAGCATAATATAGACATGTACCGTTTCGATCAAACAAATAAAAAGTGAATATTGTCATTTTATCACAACTAGAATTTTCTTAGTTTTTTTTAGACTTTAGTAAACAAGAGTAGTCTAGATGAAGACTTCAACTACTAGATCTAGATGATAGTTCTAGTAGTACTGCAACTGTACTATATCTAACTACTAGCCTTGACAAGCCACACTACGCTGTTACTATTATTATTATATATATATATATATATATAATAATAATTTATAAATCTGAAATTAGAAATTATACACATAATATTATATAGAATAGATATCTAGAAAAGCAGACTTTGTTTAGAATAGTTTAGATAAATTATTTACATATATAGATCTAGATTCTAGATTAAATTCATTTTAGTTATAGAACTAAACTACACATATCATATCTAGATCTATATATTATATATTCTAGATCTATATATATACAGATTTACATCACTTTAATTCCAAATAATTCCAAATAAATAGAGCTACATGATCTTCTTATCTTATAATTTTAAATCATCTATATACAACTAGACTATAGTCATAGTTAATAGTTATAGACGTTCCTTCAAAACAAAATAGAATCTCTATATTATAATTAAATAAATCTAGATTTCTAGATCTGACTATTTAACTATATTAAGTTATAGTTTTAGTATAGTATATTGTCGAAAATATAGAATTTGATTTTAGATAGAATTATAAATTAGTATTATTAATATTATATAATTATAAATATTATTACTAATATTATCTAGATCTAATAAGGAGACGCAGTGGCTGAGCGATAAACCACTTGGCTTCTGAACTGGGGTTTGAATCCTAGTTAAGACTGGGATTTTTAATTTCGGCACCTCTGGGCGCCTCTGAGTCCACTCAGCTCTAATGGCTAATGGGTACCTGACATTAGTTGGGGAAAAGTAAAGGCGGTTGGTCATTGTGCTGGCCACATGACACCCTCGTTAACTGTAGGCCACAAAAACAGATGATCTTTAATCATCTGACCTATAGAAGGGGAACTTTATTTTTTTTTTTAGATTTTAGATCTAATTTATAAAAGTAAACTACTAGTAGGACACTATCATTTAATAATTTATCATACTTAATAATATAATCTATATATATATATAATATATTCTATATACTAGATTACTAGATCTATATTATCGTCTATAATCTATAGTCAGTATATATATATAGTCATACTACATAACAACATAACTTTACTAAGTGTTCATTAGTCAGTGATAGTCATATAATAATTATGATTATCATAATAATCATATCATTATCAATGAATAGAGTATAGAGCTAGAATAGTTCAAATAAATCAATAGAATGTAGATCTAGTCTACAATGTTACTAATATAAATGTAGAATAATCTAGAATTCTAGTTCATTTAGTGCTTACTAGAGTCTAACTGAGTCTAAGTCTAGAGACTAGATTTAGATTTAGAATTTAATAATAATAGTAATTCTAAGTAATAGATTAAAGGGAAACTCCGATTGTTTTTCAAATTTGAGTTAATGACATATTTAAATTCTGCGTAAAAAGTTGTAATAGTTAAATTTTACCATTTTTTATTTTAATGCTTAGAAACATTCATATTAAATAAATTAGTCAGTAAATTCTTGACATCTAAAAAAAAAAGGGGTTCTATGAGTTTTTGTTTTAAGTTTGTTCATACGTCACTTCCCACAACAATACTGAAAGAGAAACTAGATTTGACCAATCGTATCGCTTCATTCTTACAGTAGCTGTTAGGCTGTTAGGCTTAGTGACGGCCTAGTCCAGAGCTATGATACAGTTATATATATATATATATATAGATAGATAGATAGATATATAGATATATACATATAGATATACATGTATAGATAGATCTAAAAGCATTAGGATAATCAATTCGAGAAAAAGAGTAACATTTTCATCTAAGCCTCTCTCTCTGTCCCAAGATGTAAATAGATCGTGTGTCTGACTGAATCGAACAAACTGGTCAGTGTAAGGCTAGTCGAGACTACGAGTAGTCGGTCATGACAAGACAACCAAGCGATAGCGCTTGTTGTGTGTTGAGTGGTCTGGCGTGAAAATACAGACTGCCAGGGTTAGTCAAGCATGTAAATCTACTTTTAATACGCATTTTTTCTTTGCTTACAAGATCCTAGATCTAACTGCATAGACCAAGATATATTTCTTTTACGAGAATGTAAACTTTGCTTCTGTCATACAATAAGTCAATAGATTAAAACACATTTGTGACGTCACAAAGAAACCCGGTGAAAGTCTGACTGTTTTGGATGCGCAGGAAAATTACGTCGGAAAAACATCAAATACTAAGTTATTATTGCCTTGCAAAGAAAAAAAAAAGAATCATATATTCATTATCTATAAATCAAAACACATATTATAATTATATCAAATTAATCAAAAATTGTCAAAACCATCGGAGTTTCCATTTAAGTTTAAGATTTAGTAGATTAAAAGATTTACTTTAATTTTTAAACTCTAGACTCTAACTCTAGATCTAAGATTCTAGAATAGAATATAGTCTAGAATAACTCTAGAAGTCTAGATTTATAGATTTAAAATTTAATAATTTAATGTAAATGTATGGACTGGACTATGGACAGTATGGACCAGATCTTTTTGGGCCAAAGCAAGACTTCTTTATTTCTTTTTTAAAGCTCTAGATTTGAAATCTAGATCTAGTCTAGATTTTAGATCAAATCTTGATCTAGATGTAGACTATAACTAAAATGTCTAAAAGTTTATTTATATTTATCAAGTTTTCTTCTTTTTGTTTACTCCCAATCTATTAAAAAAACAAACTTATCGGTTAACTCTTGCTGTAAACCGCAAATGAAAAATCAATTATTTTGTGCTTATAAGCGCAGACCTATATATATTATACCATATGTATATATAGGTCTGTGGAGCCAAGAAATCCAAAATGAAACAAACACTGATCTATATAGATCTAGAACTCTTTATCTTGAACAGTGTTTCCCAAACTTTTTGCACGTGACGTCCCCCCAATAGTAAAAAAAAACAAAACCAATGTGCTTGAGCACCTCCCCCAGCCTTTAGACAGCAATAAGGGGTCTTTGGAGGGTTTTAACTTTACAAAATGTAATGAAAAATTATTTTTGGCTCAAATTACTTGTTTGCAAGGAGAGTTGCAATATCGACCATTGCATTAAAACACTAGCCTATTGTTTCAAAGATTATATCAATTAACTCACTCCATCTGGCTAGTACTAATTTCGTACAACTATTTCTCCCACTTGCCACAACTATTCATTACCTCTAACAAAACATGAATCAATAAAATAAATTAACCAATTAATTAATTACCATATTTTGTCACATTGGATATAGATTAGTGAAAATCTCATTTCATCATCTGTACTATTATTGGTTGCTTTACTTTGGCTCTAAAATGTAGGTACTGGTACTGCAGTCTAGGCATTGTCTTCATCTGTCTCTTTTGGAAAAAAGTGTACCAGGCACTAACTATGCCATAAGCTTATGTCTGAGCAATTTCACTGCAGCACAGTGCCTCTAGTTACACCCTTCTTCTTGGAGTGTAATAAAAAAAAAACGTACCATTTGAACTCATTAAACCTTACTGAATTCTCTGATGTTTTAGACAATTGCTTGCTGAGTATTTAGCTACTCTGTTATAGTTCACACAACTCTTGATGTTATAACAGATTACATAAGAACTTTGTTGATGTTCATGCAAGGTTTTTTGACACTTTTTATTTTACTAAGTATATGTTTTTGTTTCAGCATATTTAATTAAAAAAAACAACAACACAGGTGATCTACAAAGATCAGTTAACTATCTTATTGTTTAAAGTAATTTTTGCAAAGCTTGTATCAACTCACTCTGTCTGTCTGGTAAAAAGTTTGTACACATTATTTCTTTCACAGACAATCTTGGATCAAGCTGAATTTTTGCTCAATTATTTCTTTTACCTGACAACACCAGAATAGACTTCTTCTTTTCTCTAGCCAGCTTTTTGCTGTTGAGCTGTCAGACTGTGCCAAGGAAAAATAGTGTGCTGTTTTCTTGAGTTGTTCAGCACTGCCGTACAGGGTGCTGGTTATGTTGGGCTGTAGCGAAAGTCGGGTCTGCCTAAGGTGGATTAGGAAGAGACATTCAAAGAGGATATGATTTACGGTTTCAAAAGGGTGTGCGCAGTGTCTACAAAGAGGGAGTTGTGTGGAATTTATTTTGTTCAGATGGTAATTTAATAGTGGTGTGTGTCATGGTCTTAGATTGTAGATTGCTCTTTGTGGGGGGAGGAAGTTAATACTGTCCAGTTTGTTTGGCATAGTCATTTCTTTGTGTTTCCTGATGCCCATTGGTTGAGCCATTCCTCTTTGTGATTGTTGACTAACATTGACCTTAGGGTGAGGTAGTTAACAGGTCTATGTGGTTGTTCAATAGATGATCCTGCCTTAGTAGTTTATCTGCCTTTTCATTTCCCATGATGCCAATGTGTCCAGGGATCCACTGTAGTGTGATATTGATATCTAATTTTGATATCATCTGATGGATTATCACAATTAAGAATACATACAAAAATTAACCAATTAGTAATTAATTAGTATTAATAATTAGTATTAGTAATTAATTATTTTGTTTAGCATCTCACCAAGAGAAAGAAATTGTACTTCACTGAAGTGGTGGTATAAGCTGAATTAGTCCCCTTTGCAGGTCGTCATCTGAGGCTAAGTGAACAAAAACATGAATAATATAAACAATAGATTGCAAGGTCTGAAAGGGAAACTTAACTTTTTATAGATAAGACATGAACCAAAAATAAATTAACCAAATTAGTGAAACAAATACTGGTAATTAATTATTTTGTTTGATACCAACAAGGAAAATTAATCCTTCATTATTAACAGATATGGCAAAATATCTTGGATTTTGTCCCCTTAAATTTTGCTTTGTTAAAATCTTTGTTTATAGAGTTTCTTTCTGACATGATTCACAAATCAAATAGGAAAAAAAATTCTTAAAAGAAAGTAAAGACATGACTTTAAAATATTTGCAATCAATATAAAACTTTTATTGTTTTACAATTTACTTGTACAGTAAAACTTATCTGTGTTTATACTTTTATAGTTCAATCATATTTAATGGTCCACATTTAAAGCAGACTTTAGTTGCATTCATAACACATGCACTTGCGAAACCCAAATACAATGTAATAAATATCTGATGTAATAAATAAAATTAATTACCGGTACAAAACAAATTGGCACTACCGTTGTACCTACACATCTGTAATGTAATAAACACTCATTGTAGAAAAATTTTTTAAAGCTTCAAGCATGTGGAGTGATGAGTATGTGACAAAAACTTGTTTACATTAAAAAATATGACACCAAATCTGCAGATATGTAACCTTCTGAATTAAAAATGAGAATGAGCACTAGGTTTTTAAATTAAAAAAACAACAACATATCATATACAGAAACATTTAAAGTATAATTTTTCTAAAGGCAATCCCTTATATTATATTGCAGATTACTACCACCAGTATTTAAATCAAAAGCTAAAATCTTGCAAAAAACTACATAAGAGTATCAAACTAGAGGACTCCTTCCTCAATACTGTGTAGCCATAAAGTGAGACTTTAAGAGGGAAAAAAATTACCTGGACAATGTGAGAGTGGAAAAGCCAGTCTCTTGAAAAGCTAATGTGGGTGTCTTCTGACAAAGAAGGGTGGAGATTCTTTGTTGCATGAAAAATTGTTACAGTCAATATTTACCTATATTGAATATTTCAAATTCTAATTTATTATATGGCATAAATGTGTGTTTTAAATTCACCCACATCCAATCAATACATAGCCTCTTAAATTACTATAAATTAGGCTACAAAGTGGTACATATATATGACATTGTAACACATTGTAGTAAGTAGATAAATACATTTCCACAAATAATAATGCCTTTAGGTTATGTACTGAAGTTCTGTGAAATATTACTCTAATAATATGTTGCTATGTTAAAAAAAAAAGGAAGTTATTTTAAATAATATATGATGTAATAATGCTGAAATAAAACAAGACTATGAAAAGTATGTACCCAAGATCATACAGCAAAAGATTTCCCAGATAAATGCTAAAAGCCAAGTATTTTTTAAAGATAATATAGATATGGAAAAAGAATGATTAATTAATTAATTAATTTTGATCAATAATGTTTTCTTTCAGAAGATAATGTTAAGTCTAAATATGATAGTAGGTGCGGTGGCTGAATGGTAAAGTGCTTGGCTTCCAAACCAGAGGTCCCGGATTCGAATCCTAGGATTTGTTAATTCTGGGATCTTTGGGTACCTCTAAGTCCACCCAGCTCTAATGGGTACCTGATATTACCTGGGGAAAAGTAAAGGTGGTAGGTCGTTTTTCTGGCCACATGACACCTTCATTAACCGTAGGCCACAGAAATAGATCACCTTTACATCATCTGGTCTGAAAGGGGGAACTTTTGCAGAAACAAATGACCTTGACATCACCTGCCCTATAGACCACAAGGTCTGAAAGGGGAACTTACTTTTTTACTAAATATGATAAGCACTTATAACACTAAAAGATACCTACTATAAAGCCACAATAACAGCTAATTAAAAAATTTTTTCATCACAGAATATTCTCTGTTTGAATTTATGTTTTAAACTTTTCTTTATTAAAAATCTTCTTCCTCAAAAAAGTCTGGATGGCCTCTCATAAAAAGAAATCTAAAAAACCTAATGCCTTTATCAAGACTAGCTATCTTGTCATAGTCTTTAGTTGTCATTGTCCAGTTTAAGACATCCAAGTTCTCTTTAATCCTGTCTTTATTGGCGCTTTTTGGTAAAACAACAAACCCTCTGCAAAGTAAAAAGTTAAGCAGCACCTGTGCAGGTGTTTTCTTGTAGCTTTTTGCAATCTCTTTGATTAGAGGATCTTCCAACAGATTCTCATTGTTTTGAACATGAGGAGCCGGTCTGTTAGGAGCACCCAAGGGGGCATAAGCAGACACAGCTATGTGGTGCTCATCACAAAATGCTTTTAGTTTATTTTGCAAGAAGTAAGCGTGGCACTCTAACTGGACATTAGCAGGGGGCACATCAGAAAATTTCAGAATACTATCTATTTGCTCCAGGGTGAAATTAGAGACACCAATACTGTGTGCTTTTTGTGATTTGAAGAGTGTGGAAAACCCTTGCCAGGTCTCAAGCAGATCCACATGTTCAAACTGCATTTCATTGTTTTCTTTTTTAATGAAGCCCCATGGGTGATGTACAAGAAGCATGTCTACATAGCTTGTTTTCAGTTTGGCCAAAGAACTTTGGGCACTTTCAATCACGTCTGCTTTTTTCAAATGTGTGCGGGGGACCTTTGTAGTGATGAAAATATCTTTCCGATTTAGTCTTCCAGCATTAACTCTATCAGACAACACTTGTCCAATTTCTTCCTCATTCTCATAAGAAGCAGCTGTATCAATATGACGATAACCCAAAAATAAAGCATAATCCAGAACCTCTTTTAACTTTTCACCTTTTAACATGAATGTGCCAAATCCTGTGGAAAAAAAAAAAGTAAAACTTGCTTATTCATCAAAATACATTTAGGATTCAAATATAGTGAAAATGAGAAATTGCCTACATCATGATTATATTTCCAGAAGAAATTAAGAAACTAATAGGGAATAAAATAAATGAGCAATGGACAAGCTCTCATACGAATCATTAGAAAGTTGTGCCTATTATAAGCTATCCCCACAAGATCAACATCTAATCTTTCGACTCAGGACTGGACACAACATAATGAGACAACTTATGTACAAGTAGCTCAAAATTGGAACCAGTGAAATATGCCCATGTGGAGTGTCACCAGAGAATACTGACCATGACCTACAAAACTGCACTCTTTAGAGATAAGATAAGATAACTGTATTGATCCAATCAAATGGAAATTCAGTTTGACTACAATTGACAACATCAGCGTAACTACTGTACAATAACAGTATCTCTTTACCAAGAGACACTGAACAAGACACTGGCCCCAATACACCCCAATAGAAAGAAAACTATATGGACATTTCCCTGATTTGGAAACCACTGTGCAGTTCATCTCATATATTGGTCAAGTCATTGGAATGCTCCAACATAAAAATGAGAACGAGGAAGAAGAAGAAAAATAATTATATTGTTTTTATATCTTTTACATTTAGACATCCTTCTTTTTATTACTTATTTCCCTTTACTAGACTGCAAATACTTATAGATCTGGGGTTTGGTCAATTAATATACTAACTTTTTAAATTAATATTTCTTTTTTATTATCTATTACTCCAATTTTAGTAGTTTAATTTCATGTTGAGTTTACATTTTCTATTCTAGAATGTGTTAAAATTGGAATGAAAGCAATTATATGTAGATTTCTATTCAGGGTAAGGTAGTTGTTGTTTTTTTTACTTGTTTTTTTTACTACCAGTATTGGTAAATAGAACAAGTGGGATTTGTTAGTTTTGTGAAGCTCTTGTGTTAAGAAAAGATGTTTTGTGAGTTTTTAAGTCAAAGATTAGCAAATTTAAGATTGTCTTCTCACAGATTATATGCAATGAAAGAATTATTATAAATAAATTATAAATTATTTTGAAATGTTAGGATTATAGTAGGGCTCTTTCAACTATGCTGTTTCATCTTCTAAGTATGATCTTTTAAAATGTTTACTACCAAAACTTCATCAGAGTCTTCTTGGCTTTCATGCTTTGAGTTCTCGAAGGCACTGGTAGATAGAAAGAAGTCTTTAAGGGTCACAGTAACATTGTCTCGATCTATCTGTTTAGATTGAGATACTCCTAGCAGGTAAATCAGTAGTTACAGCAGTAAAAGCTTAAGTCATATTATAGACCTCTTGTTTTTTTTCATCTGTCTATAATGGTTCATTTATCATTTTCAACATGTTACCTATTGTTCATTTGTCATGTTCAGCATTGTATCCAGCTGTTTCAACATGGTACTGATCAGTTCTTGCATGTGATCGAAATGGCCAAGGAGCTCATCAGGCTGTATTTCAAATTAACAGGTGTCCGGATCCTCCTCACCCTCTACCAGAGCTTGCCAGATTTTCTTTGCTCTTTTTTATGCATCTCAATCCTCGCCATCAAAGTTTTTGTTTAAGTTCTTTCAATTCAAGTTCCAAAAGCATTTTCACAAATGCCATGGGAAATTCTACTTCTACATTGAGTCACCAAGAATCCCACTTCCAGACACCAATGAAACAAATCTAAGGGAGAACCTACAATGTTTATCATATTTCTGAACCCACCATTGGCAATGCTCCTTTCCTAACTATAAAGCAGATCCACCCAAGTTTTAATATTTTTCTTTTCCACTTAGTCAGAAATCCAATATACTCCTTTTCTTATATCTACATCTCATCCGTATTCAGTAATCAAATAGTCACAGTGTGCCTGTGCTAAGCAGGGTCATAACAATATTAATCTTGTCAAGTAAAATTACACTATAACCAATGTTACTAATAAAGCATTGCGAGCTGCATATTTTGTTACATATAATGCAGACAAAGCCGTTGTCAGCTGGGGTTTATTTAAGTTTAATGTTCTTCTTCATCACCTTAGTTTGGCAAGAGTTTTTTTTTTTTTTTGGGGGGGGGGGGGGAGGGGAGGGGCATCAAATACAATGACCATATATATATATATATATATATATATATATACAGTGCTTTTTTTTTTGTAAAAAAAAAAAAAAAATAGGTGCCGGTACTCAGTGATGGATTGCCTTATAACTTTTAATTACTAATAAATTAATAATATACGTTCAAATACAAGAAAATTCAAAAAGGTGCCGGTACGCACCGGTACAAAAAAAAGCCCTGTATAGAAATATATTTTAGAATATATAATATTAATTATGTTTAGATCTAAACTAGACTTTCTCCTTAACTCTCTTAGAAAATAATATGTAATGACCATATTACTAATATTAGTATACATTTAAAATCTTGTAAAAAATATATAATAATAATATAGGTTCCTAATCAACTGATGAACTGAAACTTACCTAAGGTTGGCATCTTGAAGCCTGAATTCAACGTTACAAATCGAGCTATTGCCATTTTATTGTTACGATTTTTGGTCCTTGTTGAAGTTGTTATATATTCTACTTATATACTATTTGAGGCGAATCTAAAAATGAAATGCAGAGCTAGATGAGATCTATTTCTAGATTCTGCTACATCTTATCAACTCTAGCTTTCTAGATCTAGACTTTATTTTTATTGTCTAGTATTTTTATATGTGGAACTTATTAGCTCCCCTGTTCTTCTGGCTGTTAGGCAGAAAAAGTGTAGACAAATTATGCATTTTACATCGTACGTCGAATAGATGTATATCTTTATCTAGATCAAGATTCTCGATCTGTTAATCTTGAAAAAAACAACAGTAGACTCTAGTCTAGATCAATAGATTTAGATCTAAAGAGTAAATTAGATTAGCGATTCCCAAAGTGATCTATCAAAGACCTCCATCCCGCCGCAAGGGTCTACGACGACTTGAAAACTTTTTAATTATCTTACAAGATACAGACGTTACTTCAAAATAAGAAGATGACTATATACGCCCTACACGTCATGCTTTCTAGTCATGCTTGTTAACCAATGACTTAAATTCTGCCAAGTCATTGATGTAATAGTAGGCTAGTAGAAACTAACAAACACTTAAATTTCTTGTCTGTTTAAATTTTTAAATGCTGCTTTATTCATGTTAGATCGTCCATATATATAGGCCTAAAAGGAATTCAATTATCCCCCCCCCCTACCCCCATCTCTTAATTAGCGCATTATTCCGACATGTCTGCAATGTGGGTTACTGGGTTACAATAACGCCTGACAAAACAATAACATTTACAATCACAATTGGTTTTCCTGGCTGGCTCTTGCAACCCATTCCATGCTCTAATAGCGCTAGGGAAGAAAGAGCATTTGTACAAACTTGTCCTAGCATATATGAACGAGAAATTTTAAGGTGCCTTTATCTTTGTGTCTTTTTGAATATTTTATTAAGTTTTTTTTTTATTTCAAGATTATTATGGTTCAGTGTTTTATGTATAGGCCTAATTGCTACTTTTCTTTAGAAGGCTTTCTAAATTTAGTGCTTTTACTAAAGGTGTTACTCTAGTCAAATGTGAATATTCGTTTGCTGTGAATCTCACTGCTCTATTTTGTGTCTGTTCCAGTTTTTAATGTTTTCCTGAGTTGAGGGATCCTAAACAGAGGAAACATATTCTATTATTTGTCTAACCAAGGGGAAATAAAGTTTATGGTCTATACATAGTCTATAGGCCTATACCAGTACGTGAATAAATGATTATAGGGTTTATGAGATATAGGTACAATGCTTATAAAGGGGTCCATGATAGTGATCCTCATTTAATTAATTAGGTCATGGATTTAATTATGATTAGCCATCATTGGAATTATAAAACCTCATATACACATATATATGATTTGTAGCTTAAATAGGTACGTACTTTTTAGTCCTGCTGTTCTAATTGCTTTGAGAGTTATAAGAAATATACACATAAACACAAGGGGGACTATTACTAACTACTTCAGGAGAGAAAACCAACAGGGACGATATACAGCCAACCTCTACAATATTATACCGTGCTTACGCCAATGACGTTGCCTTATTGGGTAAAGAAATCTCTGACATTGCTAGAGCCTTCACACAACTAGAAGAAGCATCTCGACCAGCAGGACTTGAGGTCAATGACAGTAAAATCAAGTAGGGCCTACATCGTAATGACAAGAGACAATCAAACAGAGGGACAGTATATCAAAATAAAAGACAACGAATTTGAAAACGTCCAAACTTTCAAATAACTAGGAAGTACAATTGATAAAAAAAATGACATACTAACAGAAATAAAGGAAAGAATGGCAAGAGGCAACAGAGCATTTTATAGCACCCATCATTTACTTAAGAGCAAAACAATTTCAAGGAAAACGAAGAAAACAATATATAAAAACCATAAGAAGACCAGCAGCAATGTATGCAAGTGAGACCTGGACACTGACTAAGACATCAGAAAATTTACTTAATACTTGGTAACGAAAAATTCTTAGGAAAATCTATGGTGCCATACAGGATGAAACAGGGTGGAGGACACGCACTAACCATGAGATATATCAATTATATGAAGACCGACCAATAGTGACCGAAATAAAAAAGAACAGACAACGTTGGGCAGGTCACCTTGAAAGAATGTCAGATAACAGCCTAGAGGAGCGAAAATCATATACAGGCAAAAACCAAAAGGCAGGCGACCCAAAGGCAGACCCCGAATGCAATGGATTGATGATGTAGAAGCAGATCTGCAACAGCTTGAGGTTAGGGCGTGGAGACGAAAGGCCCAGGAAAGATCTGAATGGAAGGATGTGTTGAAGCTGGCCAGAGCCCTCCATGGGCTGTAGCGCCACTGGGATGGATGGATGTTATAATTGCTTTTCGTTGTCCAGCCAGCTTTTCATTGGACGACCCTTATAAATTCGTGCTCCCCCCCCCCCACACTGTACCTTGAAGGATGACTTGGAATGAGTCGTGACATGTCTTATGACAGAACCCTTCTTAATATTGAGGCGTTTCTCCTTTTTGCCAGCTATAGTACTGTTGACATGTAAAAGTACAAGCTCATTTCTTCTTTTCCTCATATCTGTAACATTTATTCTCAAATGCTTAAATTCATCGTTTGGCCTCAACGTTCAGTGTCCAAATTTCACTACCATATAGGAGTACAGAGAATACTAGCGAAGAATAGGCCTACAGTTTCAATTTTACTTGGAAGCTGATGTTACTCTTTCTGATTTTTACACAATTTACTCGTGGCAGGGGATACCAAGCGACGTTTTTTTTCTTTTATTGGTCATTCATCTCTATTTATGTTTGGCTTGACTCTAGGTGGCTGAGTGGTACAGCGCTTGGCTTCCGAACCGGGGGTTCTGGGTTCGAATCTCGCTGAAAAATGAGATTTTGAATTTCGGGATCTTTTGGGCCCCTATAAGTCCACCCAGTTCTAATGAGTAACTGACATTAGTTGGGGAAAAGTAAAGGTGGTTGAGCTGGCCACATGACACCCCTGTTAACAGTGAGTCACAGAAACAGTAGGCCTACATCCTCTGCCCCATAGACCGCATATAGACCGCAAAGTCTGAAAGGGGAACTTTACTTTACTAGGTATTGAGTGAACTTGACTATTTATATATTCATTCACTTGACTTTTTTTTTTTTTAATTTATATTTAATGAACGTTTAAGAAGGTTTTTTTTATCCATTATATGGAGGTCGATTTGTAAACAAAATATTACAAATATTAATTCTAACACTAACATTTTCTTTCTATGGCCGACTATAATATATATAGCACCAGTTCTTTTTATACTTTAATGCGACATATTATAATTATTACTTCTAAAAATCACTGAACATGTAAGGAGTGTTATAAAAGAAAAACATTAAAAAGGTTATTAAGGAAAATGGTTATTTAGGGGTTTAAATGTTAGGGGATGTCCTGCGTTACTGTTCATATCCAAAAATAATCTACGCTATATCATTTATGAAATTAAATACTGCGTCTCCAGGTCGTGGAAATTTGAATTTCGCGGGCAGTCTTGGATAGTAGGCTATTCCCCGCGATAGTTAAAAGAACATTGCATTTTTCTTTTTTAGTACTGATTTCCATTCCAACTGCTCTAGCTGCAACATCCAGTTTTGAAGGGGAACCACTGATTTATTAAAATTATTATATAGCTAGGTATATGTTTAAGCACAAAGTTGGGTCAACGTATATGTCGTGGGAATGGCCGATAGCCTACAGGGAAAGACATCCGAACTAGTAGAGTATACGTTGTAGTAATGGGCTAGGATCCGTCACGTGATCATCATCATCGTGTACAGCAAAACGTCTTGTAATTAGTATACATGCGCCTTTATACTAATTCGTTGAGGGCCTCACTAGTAGATGACCTGCTTTTTTTCGAACAAGTCGTCAATGGTTCTCCGAACGGTGGTACGTCATTCGGGATTTATTTGATCATTTTGGTGTAAGAATGACGGGTAGACTAGATAATCGCATTGATGAATAGATCTTGTTGCATCGTCTTACGCGTGAACAGAAAGAAAGAAAAGGTCCTACTTAGCTTAGAATATGAATCGAAGTCATTTTTACTTTTAATGCTCAGATATTGGACCTATACTAATTGCACAATGAAAATATACAGATTTATATTCGTCCTTATAAAAAAAAAAAAAAAGACTTCGCGCTCCCTTGTCAGCATGCCCCCCCCCCCCCCAAACGCAGTTTGAAAAACGCTGTTCTATGGTAAAATTATGGAAAAAGTGCTGTCAGTGCAGTATTTTACGAGGTTATGTATAGACTCGGCCATGACATAATTAAACCCAATGTTGTCAACATCGTTATTTGATGCAGACGAAGCCGCTGACCTTGACCTGTAGCTATGATCAATAAGAAACGTTCTGCTGATAGGCTCTATTTTACAGTATCGCATAATATGGGGTATAACTCATATGTCAAACTCATTAAGGTGTATGGGCCACATAAAAAAAACAACTTACTATGACCTGCGGGGCCGCAGCAAAAATTCAGTTGCAAAACAGCCTACTAGTTTTATGTAAATAAGAAACAATACAATAGAATACAATAATTAATGGCATACCTGTCCCTTAGCTAAATTTGTAGTACTTTTTGGTAATTAAAAATTGCTATGATTATGCATTATTTTCTTTGTCCTGATGCTTGAGATCTGTTCTGGGATACAAGTCTATTAATGTCATGTTGAAGTTTGTTTGACACTGACACTTTCATTTCGGATTATAAAGCGTTGGACTATCCTTAGTTAACTGTATTTATAACAGATCTTTTTTAAAAAGTATTTTGCTATTATTACTAAAAGAAAATACTTTTGGTTTTAAGTTTAAATATCCTTTTAAAAGTTCTTTAAACAAACAAACAAACAAAAAAAAAAAGAACTGGTCTAATTCAAAATATATTTTCAATATTTGAATAATCTTCAACTCATAAAAATTAAACAATTTTAAATAAAGAATACACTTTATGCCTGCTCTTTGCTTTAGTGATTTCATTTCATGCTATTTAGAAAGTAACTGTTTATTTTTAAACAAAACCTTTTTTAACAACCCGCATTCATTCGCCCCAAACCACAGATTTCTCTAGCCCATGAATTCTAGTAGCCCTTGCTGTTCTTATGAATCTTTTCGTTACACAATGTCTTCTTGGGCCCATTAAATACCTCTACTTTGCTTTCTCCATAGACCCCCCTCCCCCCGGCTATTCCACACATTTAGCCCTGAAGATAAAAATGTGGGACATTTTGAGAGAAGATCCACTACCAATAAAAGGAAAAGTAATGTACCCTTTTCAGATCTTCTGATCTACAGGGCAGATGATGCTAAGACCATCTGTTTCTATGGCTGACAGTTAACGAAGGTGTCATGTGCCCAACTAATGTCAGGTGCCAATTGAAGTTGGATGGACTCAGGGGCATCCTAAGGATCCCAAAGTCCACCATGATTCAAACCAGAGACCCATTGATTTGCAAGCCATGCGCTTTAAAGGAACACCTCCACAAACGTCTTTCGATAAACACAAACTCACTCAGTGACATTAAGTGTCAGTTCTTGATCTAGAGTTTAGTCATTAAGGATTAAATACCTTTCCTTTGCCTCTTTCAATGAATGAGACATCCTTTACAACATTTTGTCCCATACCCCACATGTTCATAAGGATGAAACTTTTTTTTTTTTAAATTTCATAAAAGTTATTTTTATTTCAACTAAGTCTACACCAAAATACACATAAAAAAAAACAAGAATAAGAAATAAAATATATGCCTTTCAAAAAAAAAAAAAAGATCGCATTACAAACTTGGAGTAACCATAAAGGACAGTTGCAAGGAGTCACAAACATCAAAAGTGCTTATTAAGATATTAAATATAAGCAGTCCCATCTTAGTAAGTGATAATCTATATTCATTGATAATGTCATGATCTGTCCATACAAAGTATTTTTATCACAATTATCAACATATCTTTAAGCAGAAGTAAGGAACAAAAAACATGCATCCACGCACACATATATATTGGTATATATATAACATCCATCTATGCTTAAAACAGCATAAAGAAACAAAATTGCACAAAAAATAAAACACCCAGTCAGGCATGTAATAAATAAAAATAATGAAGGAACATATATACCAATAACACAAAGTTAACATGAATGACACATCAAGACCAAAAGAAAAATTTAAAATTCTAAAATTTCTGAACTTATTTTTCTTCATTCCAAGTGCACAATTTATATATTGTCTATCAGCAAAAAAAACATATTTAAAAAAAAAACATTAACATTAAAATTAGTTCTTACAATTATACAAAAACTATTACATTGTGTTTAATTTTACAATAATTAATTTTCAATTTAAAAAAAAGACCAATGAGTATATATTTATAGTATTTTGAATAATAATTAATAACCATATTATTCCTTAGCTCAAGTTTGAATGAATCATTTCCACCACCATCACTACATACTACTGCAAGGAAGCAAATTATAATTGATTATTTCAGATATTTACCTAGAGGAATTTCTTTAGTTATCACACATCATAATTTTTTTTTTGTTCAATGTGCCATGGACAAATTTCTTTTGCAGATGTGGTTGGAGGGAGCCACAGTGCTGCAACTCATCTTGAGTTGGGATTTGATCTCCTGCCCACTTGATAAGTATCCTCACATCCCACAACAGATTGACAGGACATAGAGCAGTATTTGAATTCCAATATAATGGTACTAAAGTACTTGAATTCAAACATCCACTTACACAGCATTATAATTTAATCTTTATTATCAATGTAGGTACAACAGAATTACATTTGAAGTTGCAGTGGGTCACTGATTCAAGGTTATTTGCTAAAGGGAGTGTGAGAGTTTAAGATAAAATACCTAGTTTATAGTTTCACATAGAAGCAACAGGAGTGAAAACTTACAACGAGCTTTTGTTAAATAATGTTGAAGATAATTTTTTTTTTAAATAACAGCTTTTAATTATTTTTTTTTTTATTTAATGATGAAAACTTTTTCTTTTCTTTTGATAAAATAAGCTTTTTTTTTTAATCTCATGCCAAATTTAATGTAAAATTGAAGTTAATTAATTTTTAAGCCTAACACTCCTTAGCTTAAAGCTTTACAACATAATTAAATGTCTTCTGTGGGGATTTCTATTAACTGAAAATGTAAGAAATGAACATTAAGCAGAGCAACATTTATTTCTTGACAGGTGCACGTACATTAACATTCAGATTTGGTTTCATAAGATAATGATAATTTGGTAAAATTCTGGTCAAGAAATCAATCTGAAGCATTTGTGCCTGAAAGAAAAAAAAATAATTTTTATTAGCAATCCACTAATATAACCTTTTTTTGTAACTATTTAATTGGCTTAATTTTATGATCTAAAGCAGTAATCTACTGTAACATAAAAAATAGTCATCAAACAATGCCATTAATCATATGTGAGGGTGAGTGGAAAAAAATGTTTGGCTACCTATCAAGGGGGCTGGAGTTAGAACCCAGACTTAAGCTGAGTTGTGTTTGCTGAGCTCCTAAGCCCTCTCCCAGACAAACCCTCCCCCACAAATGAAATTGAACTATAGTGTGGTAAGCATGCTTTTAACATGAATGAAGAGCTATACAAGATCATCTTAATGTTCAGAAACAGATCACTGGCATGTTATTCTGGAGAAATGTTATTTTCTAAGGTAAGCTTAATGGATAGCCTCTCACAAAAAGAGTATGAAAAATTCTAATCTAACTTCTAAGATGATAGGTCACTTAATTTTTTTATAACTCTAATAGGGATTTATAACTACAATGCAATACAGATTTTCAGGTCCAAAAAAAAAAAAGGACTTTCTTCAAGCCTCCCTATTATAATGTCATGCTTGGTCCATAATTTGAGAAATGCTGAATTTAAAAAATTTATGAAAGAATTTTTTTTCTCTTAAGAATTTTATGAACTAATTAATTTTTAATTCTAAATATTCAACATAAACCTAGCAAGAGACAATCTGTCATATCTCTCAGTGACATGGATAAATTTAGTTCAATTAAAAAACTTACTGGAGGTCTCTCCCTCTGTATTCTGCGCTCACACTTGTCCCCATACACTACAGTGTTTTCAGGCAAGGCCTCATTCATGTTCAGTATACATCCACAGCCAACAATACAGCCATTAGAAATCTCAACCTTTGAACCCACTTTAGCTATCAAAAAAAATAATTAAAATTTTGAGTCTAAAAATCTGTGTCATTTAATACCTATAGGCTGTCAAGGGAAGAAATCTAAATAGCAGGTTTTGTAACATAAAATTACTTAATTGATAATAAACAAGATATTCTTTGGGACAACAAAATGAACAAATATTGTGCATCCATATAAGTTCTGGTGACTGGGAAATCAGAATCAGACAGGTAAGCTTGGCAAGAAAACACTCTCATACAATATTTTACTTGAATTAACTTGTATATATATATGGCTCTTTCTGTCTTGTAAGGCAATGGATTTACTTGTAAAATGTCACTAGTTTAAGGTATGGTAATGATGTTAAGTAGTTTTATTATTCATAAGTTATGTTGCAAGCTTACCTTTACTCTCAATCACATTGTGATCTCCTATTCGTATAGCCTCTACATCTGATTGCAGTTATTCAGGAAACTATAAGGTAGCAGAAAAACTTAACTTCTAACAAAATTGTGTTATCATACAAAAGGATTTATAAAATAAATATCATATCAAAGCCACTTTTCATACTGACAGTATGTTTACATTTTAAAATATTCCCAGTGATGATGGTTTAGTTCCTAGAATAATGATTATTGTTGAACACCTTTTCGCTGCATCGTCTTGAGTAGTGTGTTGACTATGTTCTGAAGGAGGTAACAACTAATTACAACTAGCCAATGGAACACAGGCCAAAGGCCAACAATGAAATGAAACAATCAAGAGTGTTGATAATTCAAACATTTAATCCAGTGATGAAGGGATCTGTCTATATCGTCGCTGTCACTAACCAAATAACTTAAGCCTAAATAATTCTTGATTAACAAAACTTGACTGTCTCCAAAGACACTAACATATGAACTATTTTTAATTCAAATAATCAATTCTAGTCTTTGTTTTCATAATGATGTTTTTGTTGCTATTTAAAACCTAACCCAAAATACACAACAAAAAAAATGAATTTTAACTTGTATGCACCAAATTCCTTGTTGTAAACAATTACATAACAAAGACAGCCTCATATAGAAGTTAAAAAGATTACATTTAGAAATAAATGACTTTTGACCATATTGAGGGTTAATCATCAGTTAATGAACTGGGACACTTGGGTGTTGTGAAAGAGTTAGGCAAGAAGCATGGAGAATATTAGCCCTAGGAGATGGAGTTTGAGTTTAGGCACAATTTAGGAGATGGAAAGTGTGAATCAGTCTTATAAGAAAGCTTAATTAGAAATATATTTTTCCAATGCAATGTGAGCACTATTGTCATTTAAAGACTAATTGTAATATAAAAGATACGACATCCAACTTCAAAGACATTGTTGTTGCCAATGATAAGTACTTTCCCACTGTTAGCATCAGTTGAAGACCTAAAAGAAAAGAAAACCAAGTAGTAATTAAAACCTAAACTTTCAATATATAGTTATTTTTTTTCAAAAGACTGAGTATGTATATTTAGTCCTATTAGAATAGTGCTAAAATGCATATAAACAATAATACAATTTAAATGTAAAAGAACAATTTAAGTTAGATGTTTACGCTAAAATACTTCAAGAGGACAAATAATAATGTGGGTTTCTCATAATAAATAATTGTTAAATAAAAGCTATTCATTATAATTATGGTCAGGTCTACACCTAGTACTAAGCATCATAATTTGAATAGAACATTTGCATACTTATTTGTAATGGTGACTAGTTCCTCAATGATATTAAATTCTCCAATAATAATAGGACCAGCTTCTGCAATTATTCTTGCTTTAGGATGAATAACAGTTCTGGCTCCTGAAAAAAATGTATTACCCACAAACATTACATTACATGTCATTAGTAATCAAATATCCACAAAAAAATTACAAGATTAGATAAATATTTTGTTCAGAGTCAGCAGCTTTGATCTCACACTAACGAGTGACTAATGGTTGCATAAAGTATGTAAAGTAGAAAATGAAGAGCTGAAACTGTGCCACTAAAATAAGCAAATTTCAACAATTAAGAAAAAATGTCAAAACAACAAACCTATTGTAATGTCTCCTATTAATTCGCAGTCTTCACAAACTAAAGCACCTGCCATTATCTTTAGATTAGGATTTCTGTGGGGAAAAAAATTAAATGTAGATCTAGACTATAGAGTAGTCTAGTGTATACAGTAGAGTCTAGTAATTGATGTTGATCTAGATCTATGTCTAGATCTAGACTAGAATCTAATAATTCTAATTTATCTAGAAATCTAGATCTAGGTCTAGACTTCTAGACTCTAGACCTAGATTTATGCTTAAAGTTTCTGTATAATTGTATATTTATTTTGAAATTTTTTGTTAAAGTACCTAACAGAGTTATTATTTAGACTAGTATAATAAGTTTAGATTTGGACTTAAAATGTCTAATTATCAATATTTGCCTAATTCTTACACTGGGGCCTTTGGTGCCGACATCTTTGAGTCCGAGTTTGAGTGCCAACAGATGATTGAAAGAAAACATTGAAAATAATAACAAAAGGGTAAGTCTAAATAACGAAATATTACAATGGTATACAATCACAAGAAAAAAAAAAGAGTTAATGAACAATGTCACAGAAAAACACTATTTAAATAATAATAAGGCTTGTCTTCGAGTCCGAAGATTAGTGAGCAGTGCAGTTTTTTCCCGTGGCTGCTCAACCCCAGCTGTGACCTACATATTTTGCCACATCCAGGGCAAGCATTACCATTGTCCGCATGTGGTTGATTTAGATTTTCTTTTCGCCGTCTGCGTTTGTCCTCGACAGCGGATTTTCTTTTGATCTCAAATGGGTATCTCGCGACCTTCGTGAGTGACCTCCAGATGTCTCGTTCAGAGGCCGCATGCAACCAAGTGCTCACTTCTATGTCAGCCAAGGAAAGTTGACGCCTAAGCTGGTCTTTGAAGCGTTTCTGTGGGGCGCCTCTGTTACGTCGACCACCTTTTAGCTCACCAAAAAAAAGACTGCCTTTGGCATACGTTCGTCTCCCATACGGGAGACGTGCCCTACACAGTGTAACTACCATAAGAAGTCCCTCTATACTCTCGCCTGAAGGTGTCCAAAAGCGCTACTGGTCCTGGCCAGACGGTTATCAACTTCCCATGAAAGTGAGGCGTAATTTGACACTATACTACCTAGATATGTGAAGTGGTCTACCACTTAAGGGGCAGTCCGTTTACGGTGATCCTTGGGGTTGAGTATGTTTTATTGGGTGACTTCTGGATCATGACTTCTGTTTTCCCGAGGTTTATAGATAGATCGAAAGAGGCGGCAGCGTATGCAAATTCGTTTACCGCGTTCTGGAGAGCAAGTGTCATTGTGAGCTAGCAGGGCGCAATCATCGGCATAGAAAAGCTCCGTTATGACCATCTCCTTTGTTTTTGTATGGGATAGTAAACGTCGAGGATTGAACACATTGCCGTCTGAACGAAACCGGATGTAGATGCCTTCGTGCAATCGCTGCCTCATTTGACCCAGCATTACGCCAAAGAAGATAGCGAACAGTAGGAGCAAGTACACAGCCCTGCTTTACGCCATTTTCTATTGGGAAGTGATCAGTTACTCACTGGGTCATCGTCCTGGGGCTTTCGAAGATCAGCCTCGAGTAGTAGGCACTGAAGCGCTCTCGAGCGTCAGCCAACCTTTCAACATTTAGCTTCTTTGCCTTAGGCAGGCCTTCTTTTTTTACCATCTTGATGGTGATTTTCAGCTTCGTTCGGACAAGACGATGATCCGTGTAATAGTCGGCACTGGGCATTAGTGTGCACCACACCCCTGACATCACACTGCCTCACTATTATGTAATCCAACAGGTGCCAGTGCCTAGAGCGTGGATGCATCCATGTGGTCTTGAAACGGCTTTTTTGTTGTTATTTAAATAACAATACTTAAAAGGCCTAGCTAGTAATAGAAAGGAAAGGAAGTAATTGAAACGTAAAGGAGTAATAGGTTTTGTATTTATTTAATTTACGTATTTTAAAAAGTAATTTTTAAAGTTATTACTTATTTGCCGTTTCTGTAGCAATTGTGGTTTTACAGGGTAAGGTCGCTAGCCCCACACCAAACCCTCCTTCTTTTTCACCCGGGCTTGGGACCGGCAGATGCCCCCCCCCCAGTCAGATTTGGCGAGTCAAAGCTTGAAGAGTTGGACAAGTTCACATACCTTGGCAGCATCATAACAAACGATGCGGGGATGCCTACCATAATGTAGCATGCCGAATAGAAAAGGCAGGGAGCATTTTCCAAAGGCTGCAGCATATTTTGGCCAAGCCGAGCCATTGAACTTGAGACAAAATACATCTTAACACAATCGTCATCCCAACAGCAACATATGCTTATGAGACATGGAATTCATCTGCCAAAATTGATAAAAGACTAAATGTGGCTCAACAAAAATGGCTGAGACGGATTTTTTGGGTCAGTTACACAGATCGGGTATCAAATAAGGAAATCCTATGCCGAACTGGGAGTCTAACACTTAGTGGGGTTGTGACAGAGCGTCGCATGAGGTTTGCGGGACATGTTCTCTACGCATTCCAAGAGTTGCGATGACATGGAGGCCAATTCGAGAAAAGCGAAAACAGGGACGTCCTCGTATAACTTGGCGCCTCACTTTCATAAAGGACCTCAGAACAGTGGACACCAGGTGGGAGGAAACTGCAGACATTGCCAGTGACAGATCTTTGTGGAGACAGCTTGCCGCACAATGCGCCGAACGCGCGGGAGGATGTATGTCTAAGTAATTACTTATTTATGTATTTTCTGATGTATTAGCTACTAAATTGTTTATGAAAAACGAAATCTGCCTTTTGGTCTGAGGTTAACTCTGATTGGCTTCAAGACAGGATAGTCTACACCTTACTTCAGTGATGCCCAACCTAATTCGACCTGCGGGCCATTTTAATTTCCGACACTTGTGTCGGGAGCCACATGACCGAAAAGGTTCAAAAACGAAATGATATCGGCCTGAAACTATTGGATAAAAAACTTACATTAATTAATGAGACATTAAAAGTTTATCTTTTTTGACGCGTTGGAAAGTGGTTTCATTTCTCTACTTAAAATGTGAGCAACATTGTAGCTAGATTTACGACCGACTTATTTTCTTGTCGCTTTGTAGTAAATATTCCCATCAATCCTACAATCTATAGGCGCAGTCAAAGAATCTTTTATTCGCGGCTCAAATCAAGAATGCCGTCTTGTTTCATGATGCCGTTATTTGTATTGTTTTTTAAATAGCCACACTTTCTTTACAAAACAAATCTGGCGGTTTATTATCATGTTCCACAAGAAAGAAAAGATCCGTTGACTTTTCCTCGTAGATTCTACATTCAGAGTACCATTTCATAAACGCACAAATGTTATAGGTTAATTGTGAAGGCACTAACGTAGGAAAAGATGCATTTTTCAAACCCCGTTTTTTTTATATGAAGGGGGGGGGGGATTTTCAGCACTTTGTGCCGACGTTTCTGCGAGCCGGATAGAAACCACGTCGCGGGCCGTATTTAGGCATCACTGCCTTACTTAGTTCCCTGTGCTGTTCATTGTGCTTCATTGTTTTCTTACGGGTCAAGTAAGACATTCACTTCAGCCCTCATCTCTTGGAGCTGGGACTTCACAAAATAAGTGGGTCAAGTAAGACATTCACTTCAGCCCTCATCTCTTGGAGCTGGGACTTCACAAAATAAGTGGGTCAAGTAAGACATTCACTTCAGCCCTCATCTCTTGGAGCTGGGACTTCACAAAATAAGTGGGTCAAGTAAGACATTCACTTCAGCCCTCATCTCTTGGAGCTGGGACTTCACAAAATAAGTGGGTCAAGTAAGACATTCACTTCAGCCCTCATCTCTTGGAGCTGGGACGTAACAAAATAAGTGGGTCAAGTAAGACATTCACTTCAGCCCTCATCTCTTGGAGCTGGGACGTAACAAAATAAGTGGGTCAAGTAAGACATTCACTTCAGCCCTCATCTCTTGGAGCTGGGACGTAACAAAATAAATGGGTCAAGTAAGACATTCACTTCAGCCCTCATCTCTTGGAGCTGGGACGTAACAAAATAAGTGCCACTGTTTCTTCTGACTCACCATAGTCGCAACAATCTTAGTTTGACCGGAACCAGACAAAACGTGTTTCTAGGTCACTATCCCATTTAGCACTGCCCTATTATCTAAAGTGCACAGCTATGGGACTTCATGACCATGTGAAATACTGTAACCCTCCTTAATCCTTGGACTTGAAGACGAGCATATTACAAATAGTGCCTGCCCGTTTAGCCTACACCAAGGGTCATCTTGTTTTGGGCAGCGTATATGTTGCTAGACACAAAGGGCCTTATATTCTTTACAGGATTTCAATTATTTTATCCTATAAATGATGGCTTGCTATAGATGTCCGCATAACATTACTGGTACATCTGGATTAGTACGTAAGTAAAGTAAAGTTACGATTTCAGACCTTGAGGTCTATGGGACAGATGACGTAAAGGTCATCTGATTCTGTGGCCCACAGATAACGAGGGAGTCATGTGGTCAGCACAATGACCAACTGCCTTTACTTTTCCCCGATTAATGTCTGGTAACCATTAGAGCTGGGTGGATTAAATGGGCAGGCCCCTCTGGATTAAGCCCTTCTCTATGTAACTAAAATGTACACACAAAAAAACAAAGCAGATCAAATTTTAAAACTATATTATATATATATATTTATTTATATTTCATTGCAATTAAACACAAACCGATTTGTTTGTGAACTGGGATGATGTTTCCGAAGAGCAGCATCTATTAGTTATATGCACAGTTTATCATCATTATAGATCAATTTACATGCCAGGTACTTTCAAACTTAGCTACTGTTAGACATAAGTCATACACAAAAAAATGCCTCCTCCTTTCATAGCAAAAATCATAGTAAAAATGATTACATGTGAATCCTCTCACCATAAACCAGAACTGTACATTATCATAAAAAAATCATGGTAAGAAATAGTCAAACATGAACCAATGTTTCTTCATCTATCCTCTAGTCAATGATAACTACCATAACTTTTGTTTTCTCCAAGCATTCAGGCAGTGCTATCTCTTAATGCTTTTGCTCTTTATTGTGTATATAAAAATCTTCACTTTCAAAATTATCATAATTCAAATATAAATATGCACCATTAAGTCTTTGAAAATCTTATCATTCTTACAATACATATTATATAGGTATGTATAAGATAAAATGACTTGGGTTGATGTTTTTATTTTACAAATGTAAAACTTACACTAACACACAATTCAATTCACAGCATTGCCAAACAAATAAAAGAAAGATCTACATTGCTATTTTTAAGGTTACAAGTTTACTAAATATTTAATGACTAAAACCAACCATTATTAGTGCATGCTAGAAGAAACATCACAAACTATTTAGCATTCCCACTAAACTGTCATCAAAGATGGGTTATGACAGAAATAAATACTACACACTTTTGTCAAACTCTTATATTTAAAACATATTTAGTATAATGAACATGGTCAAATGTTCACTCTCACTCTTGATTTATTAAGCCCACGCTCACATTTTGATGACAATTGTTGTTACTTACATGCTCAAAAATATCATTTAAAAACTAGTGTCCAAGACATACTTTATCCAACTCTACTCAAAAAAGGTAACTAATTAACACCAGCAACTAACTATATAAAAGAGAATTGGTCAGAACAAAGGTATCAGATAAAATTATTTTGAAATGAAGTATTTCTGTTGTAATCTTTTCCCTTTACATTTCAGATATTACAAAAAGAAGAAGAAAAAACATTACTAATATTGGTATTGTTTTACTTGATCAATACTAACATGTAGATTTACAACTTCTTCATGTCCCTCTTGTCAGCATATCCACCCCACAGAATAAGAAAAGCTGAACAGATGTTAGGTACCAATAGAGCAGGGTAAACTGAGAACATCCCCAATAATACTACTTTTTAAGTCCCAGCCTGCAGAGGAGTAAACCCTGAGATCCTCCATTCAGCAGTCAAGCACTAACCATTCAGCCACTAAAGTTATGTTAACTTAAATACACAAACAAATGACACTGATATAAATGAGTATATTGTGACTTTAAGTACTGGAACTCAAGCACTGAGAAGATCTTCAAATCAGCACACAACCTCTGTCAGCATTGAACAAAATATTTTAAAACTTTATACAAAGAGACAAGTTAGATCCATTATAAATACAACTGACCTTCTAAGGTCAAAATGTCAAAAGTTTTAGTTTTCACAAAGTATTAGTAAGACAAAATGAAACAAAAAATCTGCTTAATATTTACAACACTGAGGTAAATTGTGGTATTTAATCTAGACTCAAATTGATGCTAATTATAGTAAGAAACAAATATAGTGTACAGCATTAAAAAATAAAATAATGAACCACAAACTATAATGCTTTCATAATGTAACATAAATAGATGTTAAATTAATAATAAATAAAATGAACAAAAAAACAACAACTGTACTATTAGAAACTTTGTTAAACTGAAATCATCTGAAATTGAATTCTGATGAGCTTAGCAAAAAAAAAAAGATAAAATAATTCTATACTTTTTCTATATAACAATCTAGCCTTGCACATTGCACGTGCAGGTGAATAAAATATTTCAAGTCTATTAATCTGATCTTAAGTGCACCCAGCTGTAAATAATGCCATAGTTTACAATGATGTCAAATGGACTGAAGACCAGCAAAACCATTAAATTTACTACAATTGCATAAATGTAAAAAAAAATAAATACAAAACTGAAACTTATTTCAAGTCATCAACCTTAAGTGTTGAAAATAAAAATTGTTTCAGCAAGAACAATGACTGGATTATTGTTTTTAAATTTAGATTTAAAACAATATTCCTTTCAGCAAAAACACATATAACAAAACCAAAAACATTAGTTGTGCAAACAACAAATAAAAGAAAATGCCAAAGAATGAAATAAAATGAGTATATTAATATATTAAAAGTAATGCAAAAGTGTATATTTTTATTAAAAATTTAAACTCACTGACTTTAATTAGGTACCCAGTACTTCAAACAGACCTTTCTAAGATGTTGAAGTATATGTTTATAAAAACTTATAATACTGCACTCTTGCTTAATCTTTAGACTTGATAAAAATGCCTTAAATTATTAAATTTACAATCTGTTCTGAGCAGGAAACTACACTTAGCTAATTTTCCAGTTTCATCAGACCTGAATTTTAAACTCAAAATGAAATTTAAGCACAAGTTATTAATTAAAGAATTAGACACGGTCAGCGTCCTATTTAAAAAAATCAAGAGTTTTTTTTTTCTAGTAAGAGAAAAATAAATTTAGAAAAATCTATACAATTTCTAACATTTTCTTGGAGCAGCTAGAAATAGTCTGTAATGACAAGCTAAAGTAAATCAGAAAAGATGTAGATGTGCCATGAATGACATTCCTAGACAAAGCAGCAAGTCATAGAGTTGTAATCACAGGCAATGTTAAGTTTAATGAACCAAAACCAGTACTACTAATTGTTAATCTCAGTCCTCCATAAAATGACAAATGCAAAACAGAACTTGCAAGTTAAAACTATATTTAAAAAAGAAAAATTGACACAGTTTATTAAAAAAAAAAAAAAAAAAAAAAGAGTAAATTTGATGACATAAAATGCAAAATTCTTTATTTCAATTGATGGACGAAAGGCTCGATGGTGTGATGTTATATTTATATTTGTCAGTTAAGCTTGTATGATATTTTCATATCATCTGAAGGTTAACAGTTTCAGCATCATTACACATGCCAGAGCTGTGGAAAAAAGAATACAGATTTATTTAAACAGAACTTTGTGATACATTTTGTAGAAGGCCTACTGTATATACATGGTGGCTGAGTGATAAAGCAGGAAAAGGTGGGGGAGGTGGGGGGGGAGGGCTTGAGTTCAAATGTACGTTTATTCCTTTAATGATAAAACTGCATTTGAATTATTACAACTATAAGACAATAATATATATATATATATATATTGAGGGAAGGGTACAAAAAGTGCATTAAAAATATTTTGTTTCATATAAATAGTTAGAGACACCAGGTGGGAAGAGGCTTCAGACATTGCTAGCAACAGATCTTTGTGTAGACAGCTTGCCGCCCAATGAGCTGAATGGTGCGGGAGGATCTTAGTAAGTAAGTAAGGGACATGAGTCAATGCAGACAACTGAAGTAAGTATCACACTCTTCTACTTGCTGATTATTATGCTCAGCCCAATAAATTCTATGAGTCTGACTGTTTATCATGTCAGAATTTGTAAAATGTGAAAGTAGAAATTAGAAAGATCTAATGTCAGTGACAATCATCTAGTGCATTGAGGCCTCACATTGATATTATTTCTTTGTATTGTAAGAGATGTGCATGGGCAGAGTTTGAAATTATTTTTGAGTAACTTTAAAGAAAAAATATATAAATGTATGAACTTATGAGAAAAAAAGGAGACAATAGTTTCAATCACAACAGAAATTAAAAATTCCTATCTAGGGTTGATAACTATATAAATAGCTTGACATTTTGGTCTTTCTGAATTACAGAATATATAGGAAGTGGTGATAAGCTATGTATTTTTAAAAGATGTACTATTAACTTTTGTGCACCTTTTAGTGCTGTAAACTCAAAAATTGTAAGCTTTTGTTGCTTGTAGCACAAAGAGCTTCTATATTATTTAGTTGGCAACTGTGATCCTTCAATATTGCATCCTTGACATTGTTTTTAGTTGGTCTATTTATTTTAAAGTATCCTACTATCATCTTTTTAGTTTTGTATGTTTTTCTCCCACATTTCTCCTTATCCGGATGCGGTGGCTGAGAGGTTAAGCACTTGGTTTCTGAACCTGGGATCCTGGGTTTGAATCTCTGTAAGACTGGGATTTTGAATTTTGGGATTTTTAGGGAACCTCTGAGTCCACTCAACTCTAATGGGTGCCTGACTTAAGTTGGGGAAGTAAAGGATATTGATCGTTGTGCTGGCCATTAACCATTTGCCATAGAAATAGATGAGCTTAACATCATCTGCCCCATAGATGGCAAGGTCTGAAAGGGAAATTTTACTTTCTCTATATCACTTTCTCCTCTTTAAGTGTTAACATAGTTTACTGCTAAAGAAAGTAAAACCAGTTTGTCAAAATCAAAATGTGAACAAGAAGAGATAACTGTTTAAAATTTATTGTGAAAATCCTCACTGTATAATTACAAAGTCGGAATTAAGAATCAAATCAGTATGCTATTATGAGTCTTAATTGATACTAACTGTAGAACTCTTTTAGCAATGGCTTATGTAACTGTATTAATGGTTGAGGAAGAGGAGTATTATCACATTGACAGATCTGCTTCATTTATGTTCAAAGTGAGGTATTGTAACGCATGCCAAAAACTAGCTCTTAGTAGATCAAGTACTGTTAGACACTTAGTATTTTTAGTTTATTACAGGCGCACCATAATTGACAGACTTTGAACGCGACTAGTGAGGTTATGTTTGAGTTAGGTTAGAGGCTACTTAGAGACAGAAAATCAGTTGGTGATAGGATTTTATAAGGGTAGGACATATTTATTGACAGAGACATCGACTGGATTTATAATGAAACCTTAATATAAATTGTTCAACTGTGTTTGGATTGATCTCTCCACTTGTTAAACTAGATGTGTGTTGTACTTAATAATAACAATACCATGTTACATTCAAAGCTTTATTTCACTGAATGACAAACAACTACACACATAGTAGAGTTCACAACACGGACTACGAAATACGGTCAGTACACAGGTTAACAAGTGTAACAAACACTAAGGGGTGACAATCCAAATAAGCAAATTCACGACATTCACCCCACGTTTAAATTTTATACATATAACACAACATTAAGTAGTCAAAGCAAATACAATGATTAATAAAACATAAGCATCTAAACACATCTGCAATACTGGTTAATAGCAAACTGTTTATCAAACACATTAGTCTATTATACAGCAACTGTTTATCGAACACATCATAGCTTTCCAAAGGGTATTGTTCAGTTTCTCTATTTGACCATTTCCTCTAGGGTTGTAAGCCGTGGTCCTGCTCGTAGCAACTCCTCTTTCGTTAAGGTACTTCTGTACTTCAGCAGACATAAAGGAAGTACCTCTGTCGGTATGGACATAGGAAGGTAGCCCGAATAAGGCAAACAACTCATTTAGGCATTTAATAACAGTAGCGGATGACATATCTGGGCATGCAAAGGCAAAAGGAAACCTAGAGAATTCGTCGATCATGGTAAGCAGATATTTATTGCGTGAGTTGGAAGGGAGAGGTCCCTTAAAGTCCATGCTTATTCTTTCGAATGGCTGAGTGGCTTTGATTAATTGTCCTATTGGCGGCCTGAAGAATCGAGGTTTAAGTTCAGCACATGACTGGCACTGGTCGATCACTGTTCTGACGTCATCGGTGGAAAAAGGTAGATTTTTTGATCTCACAAAATGTAGCATTCTTGTTACACCAGGGTGACACAAACTATTGTGGAGTAATTTTAGGTCGTTACGTGACATTGCGGATACGTAGCGATTTCTGCTGAAAGTGTCAGCAGCAGTGTTCTGTGTACCTGGTCTGTAAACGACGTCATAGTGAAAGCAGGATAGCTCTAACCTCCACCTTTGGATCTTCTCATTCTTGATCTTGCCTTTATTTTGTCTACAATACATAAACGACACGGATCGCTGGTCTGTGACAAGGGTAAATGGTCTTCCAATAAGAAAGTGTTTCCATTTCCTCAAAGATTCTACTATTGCATACGCTTCTTTTTCCACTGATGAGTGCCTTCTTTCGCTTTGCGATAGTGTCCGGGAAAAGAAAGCCACAGGCCGGCCATCTTGATTAAGTGTAGCTGCTATAGCTATGTCAGACGCATCTGTCTCCACTGTTAGCGGGCGAGTGTAATCAATGGTGTACACGGCGGATTCCTCGAGCTCGTCCTTTAGGTTCTGGAATGCTTGTTTGACTTCCTCAGGGACAGGAAATCGTTTATTTCTAGCTAAGAGGCTGATTTTGTCTGAGAAGTTAGGAATCCATAGAGAATAATAAGCCAGCAGGCCCACTATTCGTTTCTGTTCTCGCAGGTTCGACGGAGCATTTAATTCCCGCAAGGCTGTGAATCTTTCAGGGTCAGGCTTGAGCTGACCTTTAGATATTTCGTATCCCAGCAGTCTGACGCTATGTGTTCCTATCTCACTTTTAGCTTCGTTGAAGGTAATGCCATACTTCTGAGCTACTTTGAAGAATCTCTGCAGGTTTCTATCATGAGATTCATTATCATGTCCACAGATGGTCACATTGTCCACATAAGCGAATGTATTTTCTAGTTGCTCATCTTCGATTATTTTATCTATGGTTCGCTGGAAACAAGCCACTCCATTTGTAACTCCAAATGGAATTCTTCGAAACTGGTAAAGTCTACCCCCAGCCTCGAAAGCTGTATATGGCCTTTCTTCTTCTTTAATCGGGATCTGATGATAAGCATTTTTGAGGTCCAGAGTGCTGAAGACAGAAAACTGTGATATCTTCTCCGCTAATTCATCCATTCTTGGCATGGGATAGGCGTCTAGAAGCGTAAATCTGTTGATCGTCTGGCTATAGTCAATAACCATACGTCTTTTGTGCCTCTCATTGGATGTTATTAGAACCTGTGCCCGCCAGGGGGACTTTGAGGGTTCTATTACTTCTTCTTTGAGTAGTCTCTGAATCTCAGCATTAATAAACTTAGAGTCCAGTAGTGAGTGTCTGCGTGACTTAGTTGCCACTGGGGTGCAGTTTGGAGATAAGTTACCAAAAAGACTAGGCGCCTCTACTTTGGCTGGTCTAAGGGTACTTACGCACAGAGGTGGTCTCTTCCCACTAAAGGGAATCTGTAGATTCTCGTGTAGGCTTATGAAATCCAAACCTAGAATAACATCTGAACACAATCCATCTAAGAGTGACAGTTTAATATTTTCATATTTTTCATCTTTGAGTTGAATGGTAGCAAAGATATGGCCTTCAGTAACTCGAGACAGGTGAGTAGAAGCCATAAATATTCTGTCCACGGAGGTTTTTATCGGCCATTTGTGATTCCTGGCAACTCGAGCTGACACGTAACTCTCACAGCTTCCAGTGTCTATCAAGGCTTTAAGTGGCACCCCATTGAGAAGAATCAAGGAGGTTGATTTGCCTAGTCCTAAAGAGTGCAATGTAGCGAGGGCAAATGCTGTAGATTTTCTTGATTTGCAAGATCTCTGAAAATGTCCCTTCTTGCCACACTGATTACATGTGGCTTCACGTGCGGGGCACTCATTACGAGGATGTCTTCCTCTGCCACAGAAGTAACACTTGATAGATATAGCGCTTATCTCTTGTTTTGTTTGAGTCGAATTAATCGAGGCTCGTAGATCAGGCAACTGGGGAGCGACAGGATCAGCAGGGTGTTCTCTTACAGCATTTGTAGTAGCCCCACTAGTGGTTTCTGACTGTGACTCGTACAATAACGAATGTTGATAGGCGTGTTCAAGTACTCTGGCTTCCTCAAATGCATCCTTTAACTTTAAATCTGTTTTCTCAAGGAGACGTTTTCTAATGCTGTTGGAGGCAATACCTGTGATGAATGCATCGCTGTCACGGCTTTGAAATTGCAATCCTTGGATAGACTGCGGAGTTTTTGAAGAAAGGCGTCAACGCTTTGACCCTGTTCTTGTCTGCACGTGGCTAACTTGTGCCTTGCGAAGACCTCGTTATTGGGTTGCACATAGATGTTGTTTAGTGACTGGATCGCTTCCTCATATGTTTCCTTGTCACTAATCATCTGGTACACCGATGGCGAAATGTAGTTAATTAGTAGTTTCTTGTTATCTACATTTTCTATAGTAACTACAGACAGAAAGTTTTTAAATGTTTCGTACCAGTGCAGCCACTTTTCTTGTGCTTGAGGTGCGGTAGGTTCCACATCGAACCTTTCAGGCCGAAGTAGTCTATCCATGTTTAGGCAGATTCAGTGAAATAAATTGTTGTACTTAATAATAACAATACCATGTTACATTCAAAGCTTTATTTCACTGAATAACAAACAACTACACACATAGTAGAGTTCACAACACGGACTACGAAATACGGTCAGTACACAGGTTAACAAGTGTAACAAACACTAAGGGGTGACAATCCAAATAAGTAAATTCACGACAATGTGTCTGTTTGCTTGTTGGTTAATCGCATTGAAATAGTGCACCCAGACATCTGCAGAGTAATCTGTCGGAATCAGACAGGCATCAATTAACTACAAGACAAAAAGACATCATCACAGTACTGACTGAAATACTTACTGAAGAAAACGATGGCTAATGTCTGTGGCTTCACTTCATCTAATACATTAACTAAAAACCAGTCTTCATTAATGTACTTAAAGACAACGCCCAACACTAGCAAGCAGATGGTAATAATTATATCTGTGATCACTGAAATGTATATTGAATTAATAAAATTAGTCTTGTCTAAACTATACAAAACTGTAAACATTATACTTCATTTGAAACAAGTTCAAGTAAAAACATTTTTATATTTTATAAAAAATATGTAATAAAAAATAAAACTATGTTTCTTTTTGTTTCAACTAGAATCTATGGTTAAATGTAAAAAACAATTGTGTCATCAAGTCAATATTTTAAATCAACATTTATAAGTCTACTAACTCGACCAGTAATAAATATATACTGGCAATTCTAGTATTTAAACTTAACCTAGATTTTTTTTCCCAGACGAAGAGAATTAAGTGGTTGAAAAGTTGTAACCAGTGTAGCAGGTGTGGAACCACAAAAAGTAGCAGGGCCAGTCAGAGGGATAGTGGTAACTTTACATGTTTATCTGCTTTTGGGTGGGCTATGACCATAATGGAACCTTCATTGCTAGTTTCTGAAAAGTATTTTGGTCCAAGAAAAGATCACTAAATGGAAGAAACTTAAAACATTGAACATTTCCTTACTATGAGTAGCGCTCTACACAAAAAGGGCTTCAATAAGAAATTAGGAAAGAGCAAAATGGTAATAGAAGGACTACTCCTTATATTGTATGCAGCCCCTCACTTCCACTGCCAACTTCTTCAACCATGCGGTAAAAAACTAGATATCTGCATGTCCTTTGCAATGTCTCTAGAATGTAAGAATTTGTACATTCTAGAGACTACTTTCATTGCAAATGACATGCAGAGGTCTAGTTTTTTACAGCATGGCTGAAGATAATAAAGTTAAAAATACAAATACCAAGGAAGTCTCTCTTTAACTGAAAAAATTAAAAAATTGATCTGAATCATTACAAAAAAAAATCTGTGATAAGGGTAATGAGAGGCATTGGACAAATTTTAAATAAGTGGTCATATTGGTGAAGATGCCAAAGGCCAAATAAAAAAATGTTTGATGAAATATCAATGAATGACATTTAGAAATTCAAAAGCTGCAAAACAAAAGCAAGGAAAGTTCAGAAGGAGGCAATGTTATAACCCTTTCCTGCAATGAGTCTTGAGGTGCACACTTGAGCACTATAGAGAGCAGAAGATGAATGGATGGTATTGAGTTGCCTGATTGCTAGATTTAGTTTCATTGAAATGCACCTTTTATTTCATTTCAATGAAACTAAATCTAGCAGTGAAGAAAAGCAAAGGCAGTGAGATAAAAAGAAAACACATTTGGCTAAGAATAAAAAGTCATAAAGAGAGAAAAAACTGAATAAAAAATATTGTTTTGATTTAATTCAAACATAAATTGTGGATTGTCTATCAAGAACAAAGCTGGAAATGTTTTTCTAACAAAAGTATAATATTATTAAATGTGGGCTATATGTTTTAATCAAACCTTAAACCAACTCAATCCAGTTTTAATGTTGCAATAACTTCATAAACAGTCTCGCTTCAGATTTGTATAAATTTACATTTGGCAAAGATTATATAGCTACTCAATAAATATGACAATGTGTTTCAGATCATATTAATGCTATAGACATTATTTTACCATTGCTGGCTAAACAACTAACTACTAACATTGACATTATTGAAAATAAAGATGACTTCAATGCAATAACTGGAGTGATATCATTCCTTTCTCTCAGTAGCAAAGTATTCTGCAATGTTTGGCTGATCAGGTAGCAATATATTTTACTATCCATGGAACAAGCTGTTTTTCAAGTGGGCCATTATGTAGTAATTACATTTTGTGCTTTGTACTATTTTTTTGAAGGAACCAAGTTTCAAAAAACCAGCATTGATTACTTATAGTAATTGTAAGATTTTGAAATTTTCCATCTTAACTCTTAATAGAAAACTCTTAAACTTATGAATACATTTTGTACCTGCTCTATCATAAGACAAGAATCTATTCTCTTCCCATTGATGCATCTGTTGGTTATTAACTCTATTACTTAGTAGTCTGGCTTATTACACAACCAAGATAATAAAAAACTTGTCTAATTAAGACTTGTTTATTATTATACTAACTGACTTGGAAATCTTGTGGCCAGACAAAAATGCTAATAGAAATATGAGAGAGAGAGGCAGACTTTGGAATCAATATCCAGAGGAAGACCTACATTTATGAAGTCAGAATTTTTTTTACTTTCAAAGGTAAGCAAGATAAGCAAAACATATTGTGTGAAAAGGGGCACCCTGGAAACAATAATATAACAGTATGCACTGTCAATGTATACTGGTCGTTTGAGTTAAACAATGCGTGTACTTTGTCAAATGCCCAACATCATATAAGAAGAGAGAAAAAAAAAAGACTTTAGGATAATGTAAGTTACCTCGCTTGCGTGCACATGTGTCTGAGCTGCCTTGGCCAAAGTCACTGCTGTTAGAACTTATGTTTGTGCTGCCTAAGTTAGGGTTCTCTTTTGACAGGTTACTCCCACCAGATCTGCTAGATCCATGATCAGATGGTGTTCTTTCTCTTTCACTTGCATTATGAAATATGTTCAGATTAACCACCCGATACCCTGACAACAGATAGGATGATACAAAATATAATTTAATAATATCAGCTTATAATATTTTTAACATTTTAAGCAACAAGATAAAGTGTTTAAACTGCCAGGTAAGTAATTAATTAGTAATTATCTTTTCTTTGAGGAAACATCTGTAATTTATAAGATAATTTTTCCACCTTCATCTTTGTCTGACTAATGACTTTTAAACAAACATTTTCACCATTTTATCTACAGAAAAAAATAACATAAAGATGCTCAGGTTTCATTTCAACTAATATTTTATGCATACTCTCAAGGGGGGGGGGGGGCAAATAGTGCTATGAGATACAAGAAGATAAAAGCTGAATAAGGCAAAAGATATACACATTTCTCTAACAATCAAAATAATGCCTCAGCTTAAGAGCAGATAAAAAAGACATCATAAAAGCTTATAACATTGTGATAAGATAGGACACCATAATACTACAAAGCAATTATTAATAAATGGATGAAATACATTCCATTCTTTTTAACCATTTCGCAAATATAGTTGCCAGGAGTCACCCCAACTGTTAGGCAACTAGAGTTGCCAGGGGAGTCACAGATTTTGTGTTGCTAGTTTTTTAGTCCTTTTTTAAAATCCTTTACTAACTCTGATCTTAGAGAGAGAGATAGTGACGCTATATATAGTTGTTTATTTGGTATCGGCAGTATTTATGAATGGATTTTTATAATTTTGTGAAAATTCCGCGTTCCCCCCCCCCCCCCACTAGCCTACAAAAATGGAACATATATAAGTAATAATTTAATATGATCATGAGGGGACTATTAATGTTTCACATGTTTCAACATTAGAAAAGGGGAATACTGTTTGAGGTAAAAGATTTACAACCATCTGAGTAAGATATTAGTAACAAAAAAAAAAACAATGCTAATGTTAGATATAGTAAAACTGAAGAGTAGAATGCAACTAAATCTGATGTGATATTTCAATGCTGATGAACTCTGTAGACCAATTCATGACTTGCAGCATTAAGCCAATCCCTAGGACTTCAATTCTCAATTATAAAAAGAATTTTAATGATTTTCTGTGAATTTAATCAACACATTTATTTTTATAATGATTGATTTCCACTTCTCTTAGGGATGGGGTAGACAGTTCCTGACAGCTGCCTTAAAGGCAAAAAGGGGTTAAAATATACCTGAATATTGATATACAGACATTTTATTTACCTATATATAGTTGAGCTTTAGGTTTTTGTCCATGTCGTGGACGGGATGATTTAAAAAACCTCACTTGTATAGATTCATTGGATGATATAACACTGGAGATACAGCTAACCTCACTGAAAGAGACATACATTAAAATTACAAAATAATAAATGATTAACTTCTTTGTTATTATTAAATATCTGTAATCTATCAGAATAAAACTTCTATTAAATGTAATCTCAACATGTTATTTTGTCAGCTCACTCAATTAAGTTAGAAAAATTTATGGGAAGCTACTTACTCCTCTAGAAGCAAAAGTCTCATTTAAAATTTTTTATATTTATAATCGGATTCCATTAGAAATGTTCATTAAAAATTTGTATTTGTCTGTAATAGGTCTTAAAGTTTAAAGAAGCTTTACATCTTCTTCCTTTGACTTATTTAAACTACCTTAATTGAGTTCCCATTAGTAATGCACTCTAGATTATTATATCCTGACTTGACTATCTTTAAAATTATATAAGGTTCAAAATATAAGGTTAATAGTTTATGTACAATCCTGCTTCCAGGAGAGGGTGGGCTAAAGGGCGAATAATGACATGGTGGGCAAATCCTCTTCATTTTGATCAAAATTCTCAGTGCAAGCATCTTAGTCTTAGAAATTTTAATAGTACAGTACTACCAAATATTTCTCATTTAATGTTAGCATTAAATACATTTTCATGTAATTTTTATTTTAAATTCAAAATTTAACAGATCAGTAAAATCTGTATTCTTCATTATAATTAATTTCATAAAAAAAAAAGTAAGATATATACAGTCTAATTTCTGATCTTGTCAATTGTTTTAGTAGTTATAAAGTTATACTTACACAATAACCTTTTGATGGCTACAGACCACCCCTTGGGAAAGGGACACTCTGTATTTGTCAGGATGGGCATTGTCCACTGTTATATATAATAATAAAAAAAAAAGACTAATTTACAAACTATTTTGAATTGATTAAACATGAAGTAAAAAGATCAGATTGTGCGTATTCCATCTGACTTATCCGACAAATAAAATTGTATAACATTAACAACTGCAACATTTTTTTTTATCACATTTCTTTTCCATGTTAGCTATGCCTTACAAGTCACTGGCATTGTTATCTTAAATATTATTACATAAGATGGTGAAAAGTTCTTGCAGGGGGTGAACCATGATGGCAGCTGTGACTTAAGCTCTGGGCTCTTATTTCAATAGTATTTCACGCAACAGACTAATTTGTTTGCCTCTTATTAATTATGAAGACAATAACTTTCACAACTAAATAATAATAATGGCAATGTCTTTGATTCTGAAGATTAAGGGTGAGAATATATTTGATCACATGCAGACAAAAGAAAATGTCTGCAGGGGGTCTATTTAAGTTTTCTTTTCACCTTCTGCACTATTTGAAACTGTCAGGTAGAGTTGAGACAAAGGCTCTTGAAACTCCAGGCCAGTAAAAGAAAACAAGAGCTCCCTCTCACCGACCTGATTGAACAGAGAGTTCTGACTTACAAGTGTCTATATTGACACTGTCATTTCCAGTGACACAGTCACTCTGGACTTGCAGACTAGAGACGCGGCCAAAGGCTGTGTACACAAGGAACTACTGCCATTTTTCTTCTTTATACCAGGCTAACCATGCAGGACATGCCATTTATGAAACGGCTGCTGGAGGAACACTGCTTGGACTGTCGACAAGGTCATGGGAGCTCTTTTGCAACCCAGCACAGTGCAATGGGAATTGTCTTGCACCTCTTAAACACTCCCATAGGAGTCTTGTTTTGCTACCCATTTGGCATAATTGTTTCCTCTAATGATCCTTTCCACCCAGGTGCCACTATGAGGCAGGGTAGCATGTTACTTCTGTAACTGTCTTCTAAAAGGGCTTTTCTTTGGGCCTCAAATGTGTGTACTTCTTTTGTGAGAGCTCTCCAACTGTCTCAGAGGCCATCTGCTGCCAACTACTTATCTTATCTTATCTTATATAATACAGACGTTACTTCAAAAAAGAAGATGATTACGTCCTACGCGTCATGCATTTAGTCATGCATATTAACCAATGACTTAAATTCTGCCAAGTCACTGGTTTTCCTGGCTAGCTCAGGCAACCCATTCCATGCTCTAATAGCACTAGGGAAGAAGGAGTATTTGTACAAATTTGTCCTAGCATATGGGACGAGGAATGTGCCTTACCTCTTACAAGGTAGGACAAAATGTCACCTGAATTGATTTGTATAGGGCTTCAAGTGGTACATCTGTTATGACGTTCTCCTTTAAGCTCAACAAAACAGATTGCCTTTAACATGCAATCATCCCCATGGCAGGCTATTATTATTAGTCTATGTTAGGAAGGAAGTTTCCATTTGGTTTAAAACAGTGATGCCAAAACCTAGAGCCCAATCCAGCAATGACATGATTCTATCCATCTCTTTAAAACTCCTGGCCACAGTACACAATGAAAATAAAGAGATATAGAGGGTCAATTCTCTGAATTTTCTTTTTTTTTGTCACTGAAGTGTTGGAAATTTATGTAGCTCCAATGCAGAGAAGATGAGGCATCAGTGTTTTACAAGTATTTTCCCCACAATACCAATATGTCTTCATACCTTTGAATAAAAAATCTTGTGAAAATGGATTCAGTATTTCAAAATTTTGTGCTTGTTTACATCCATCAAGGTAAAATGTCACAGCAGAGGGGTTGACGTAAGGGACAGGGGTGGTCTGCATTTAGTCCTATCTGGCCATCAAGCTAAAAGAAAATAAAAATGTAAAATTTAGAAACATTGAGCAAGTTAGAGAAGATAAAATGAAGACAAAACATCTTATTAAAAGAAGTGAAAAGGAAAAAAAAATGTATTAATTGTATAAAAATATATCCCATGTTCAAATCCAGAAATTTTTTATTTTGAGATCTTTAGGGTGCCTTGAGTCCGCCCATCTCTAATGAGTACCTGACATTACTATGGAAAAGTAAAGTGGTTGATCATTGTGCTGGCCACATGATGTCCTATATTAACCATGGGCCACAAAATCAGACGATCATCTGCCCCATTGATTGCAAGGTCAGAAAGGGGAACTTTTTTAACATTAAATATGTGCTTTGATCTCTTCTATTCCCTTATCAACTAATTGATGAATTGACTTTTGTTTCGCACAGTTATCGACAAAACTAGATGAGCATAGACAAACAACATTTCCAAGCATAAAGCCTTGAGTATTTAAGAGAACTGTTGTATGTATTTCATTTTTCACCACTGTTTTCCAGCCTAGCTTGCTAACATAAAGACATTGCTCCATCTTTGTTTAGTAAGCACAACATTCAATTTTGATTAGACCTTTTTTTTTCTCTATATTTCCTGGTGGAGGTAAAGAAAAGAATTCATAGCCTCTTTGATTAGTGACATCACCTATGCAATCTTAACAGTGTTATAAACCAAATAATCAGTCTGGAGACCAAGACGCATCTCCTCTTCCCAATGGCCACCTACACTTGCACAATATAGAAGTCATCCATAAGGTTGAAAAGAAGCTAAATTTAGCTCAGCAGCAATGACTGAGAAGGATCCTAGGAATAACATACTGAGATCACGCCACCAATAGAGATGTCCATTCCCACACTGGCACACATCGCCAGAGTGAAATGGTAATCAAATGTCAGATGAGATTTTGCAGGACATATCCTTAGACAAGACAAAACACATTTTACCAAAGTCAGCCATAACATGGAAGCCGAAAAGAGGAAAGTGAAAAAAAACAACACACATATAACATGACATCCCACCTTCTTAGAAGACCTAAAATCTGTGAGCACCAGCTGGGAAGAGGCTATAGAAGTTGTCTATATTAACCTCTGTCAAGAGAGCTTACTGTCCTAGGCCAGAAGCATCGAGTAAGAAGGATCTAAGTAAACCACAATGGAGATGGCAGCAAGATAGTAAGGATGTTTGCCTGCCACCTGGAACCATTTATTGTGATGCTGTCCTCCCTTGAGACCCACAATCTACGCTATTGCGAGCATGCAACTCTACCTATTAGAACATGTATCTTGTTAATTTCTGTGTGTGGAAAGTTCACTGCTTTCCTGTTTCATAATGAAGTGGTAGAATATGTCTATTGCTTTTTCTACACTTCACAGAATTAACAATGGCATAATAAAAATTCTAATTATAAAAAAAAAATTATCTATTCACCAAAAGAAAAAATATCATAGGTCAAGATAACTTTGGAAAGACATGTCAATGAAAAAATCTGGAACTTTTTGATAATTATACACTATTGATCATATGATGAAAATTCTTTTACTAGGTTGCATTCATAAAATAAACAAATTAAAATGAAGTACCATTTATATAGTTATAAGATTCAAAATCCCTAAGTATTATTTGTAAAGCCTCCATGTCTACCAAGAAGTGATTCTAACATTCCACATGTTTCTGAGTAACTTTATGTGAATATTTGAAAAAAAAAATGTGAATCAAATTGTGACTGATATTCATGACCAGAGGAAGGCATTTCTACATCTACTTGCACTGACTAAGCCCCAAGCTTCTAGATCTACACCTGAAGTTAGTTCCCAGTTTTCCATAACTCCATCAATCAAGTGGATTCCTCATCTGCTACAACATCGTCCTGTTACAAGGTAACTAGTGGTTACTCTAATATCTCATTAATTGTCTCAAGGAAAGCATTATCAAAGTTGACTCCTCTCAAGACTTAATCATGCTAACAGGTCTGATAAGCCTACAGCATCTAAGGCAAAAGGAATCATTCCCGAGAGAGCCTTAACTGGACACTAAAAATCAAATTAAGCTATAGAAATAATAGGGCACAAATATCTGTACTATAACAAAGCAGCCAAGTGAAGACTTAATTCTTGTATATCTATATTCCCAAATATTAAATGCATGATGGTCTTTGGTTCACTGTTAGACCCCACCCCAAAACCTAAAATACCAAAAAATAATCACTGGAAAGTAAAAATCATATTAAATATAACCAGTGTTACATTTAAAATTAAATGGGTTTAGTAAGCCTATATTACTTGACTTCTTAAATTGATTAAACCTTTATAATTTCTTTTGAATAGCAGCTGAGTGGCATAAATGCATAAGAATGTTATTTAATAACTTTATTGTATCTTCAGATGTGAAATTGCAGTAATTTCTACTTTTCTATTCACTCATATTCTGGATTTTTTTTACGATCTTTTCCAAAATATCCTAAATAACATATTTGATTAAAAAAAAAATGAAAACACTATTGTAAAGGGCACTTTTTAAAACATGAAACTCTGATGTGGATAAGCCTTGTCCCAACTGGCATTATGCAAAGCACTAAAGTGCCAGGCTGAACAACACGATCAAATTTCCACTAGCATGCTCAGACACAGATTTTCAGAAGTTGTCAATTGTAAATTTTTCTACCTTAAAAAATTAATATCTTTTCTTCTAATTTGTCGTTAAAGAATATTTTTTTTTTCATATTCTTTTTAATAGCATAGATTTTAACTGGTATTGATTTCATATAAATACCTTTATAAATGAAGTATTGCAGGGGATAGTAAATTTAGCAGTGGGCAGGGTTTGAGACCATGATTAACGTGATGACACCAAGAATGCATACTGGTACCACAAGACCCGGCAGCCTTATTATTAGTGTGTATATATATAATTTATTCATCAAAGGGGTAAAAAGAAAAAAAGCCTTTTCATTGTAGTTATTAATCCTCAATGTTTTAAAAACTTTAATAAATTAAGTAAAAGAAATCATTCATCTTATAATAAGGAGATTTTAATATATGTCTTCCATTTTCCTGAACTTGCTCAACAACAATACTGACTTTAAAAGTTTTGAAGAAGACATTTCAAAATGTCTTCTTAACTTTCCTGTGTCAGAATGGTTAAAATTCTCCTGACTGATCTATAGATGTCATTGTGTTGACAACTTTAATATAAAGTATGGATTCATTTGTGATTGGGATCTCAGTTTGTCCATGTGCAGAGGATTTCCAGTGGGGAATATCTAAGTTAAGGATGTTTTCTAATCTTTGGTTTCTGTTGTCATAAAGTGGTACATAATAGACATATTAAACATTAGTGAGTCGATTATTATTAAAATTATCTGATCAATAACCTGGCTTTTATTGAAGAAGTTATTTTAATTGTATACAATTTTCATCTTTCTGGCATTTCTGCGGAACCACTTTGGTCATCCATTTGAGGGTTCACATCTCACATATCTAGATTCTAATTCTGGTCAACCTAGACTATATCTAGATTTAGATCTAGAACATAATGAATATTATTATAGAATGAATATGAGTAAATCCTTTACCAAAGATCCCGAAATTAAAAATCCCAGTCTTCACCAGGATTCCAACACGGGACCCTCAGTTTGGAAGCCTAGTGCTTTACCGCTCAGCCACTGTGCCTCCCAGAATAAGATATAATCTAGAATATATAGATCTAGAAAATAATCTTAAAATACTTAAAATGTAAAAAAAAAAGTAGATTCTAGTCTAGGTCTAGATAATCTAAATCTAGACTAGATTTAGATAGTCACTAGAAATGACTAATCACTAGATCCGTTCAAGTTTAGTAGATTAGATCTAGACTAGACTCTAGAGAATGTCTAGACTAGAGTCTAGATGAGCAGATCTAATTCTAATTCTAATCTAAATCTAGCTAGAGGATCTATCTATTTTATCTAACTTACTTAGATTCTAGATCTACTATAATAGATCTAACTATCTTAGCTCTAAAATAGATTTAGATAGACTCTAATTAGTAGATCTAGAAATCTAAGACTATAACTTTACTATAAATATATTATATATTATAATAATATAATTATAACTAGAATAGATCTATATAGATCTATAATATAAGACTAAGATAAGTAAGAATGTGGATTTATTTTTATCCATTATAATTATAAATATTTTTTTTTTCGAAATTCTAGATCGCAGTTAGAACGAGGACTAAATCTATATCTAGGCTTCGATCATCGATGAAATGTATTTCTAGTCTACATCTACTAAGTATTATGCTCCTCACCAATAGCTAAATGAAAACGTTTCTTTATTAGTAGTGGACCTAAAATTAGCGATGCATCACATCAGCTGTAGTTTGTTTTGGTTCCTGTAAGAAACGTCATCCCATTGGGCATTGGGGTAAATAGTCATGTCTAACGAACGAAACATTTACTATCATTTAGTAAAATGGCATAACATCATGAGTCGTGAAAGTACAAGAGAAATATATTTGAATCTATGTATAGGTCTAGATCTATTAGGTTAACTATATTAAACGGGTCCATTAAAAATTTTCAAACAGTGAACAGTATTATAAATAATCCGTTAAATTAATTATATATTTTTAAAAATGAAAATGCATTCTTCAGAACATTTTTTTTTTGGTAATCATATATAGGCATTGATTTTTATTATTCATTATATTTAGTGGTACACTCTATGGTGGTACACTGAGTGGCTACGTACCCTAACACAATAAACGAACAAGTTATAGTGACATAACATTTTTTAAAAATCAGTTTCTCCTTTATTTTATATCTTAAATCAACTCATAACCGTATAAATATACAGAGATAGGAGCGTATATTAAAATTAATCTTATTAATATTTCATTGTTAATATTCATATTAATTCAATGATCTGATGATTGAAAAGACATGGTTTATCTGAAGTTATTGAATAATTATCAAACTGATCGTTTTCCACAGAGCTACTATCTCATTCAAGGCCTCTAGAAGGAAAATTTTCCCTTTGTTTGAATCTTAAAGTTAATATCATTCATGGTGCACTGCGTGTGCATAATAGGCTATATATAACTGCTTTTTAAATAATGTTTTAAATTACACTCGCGACCTGTTTACATACTAAATACATTTGTCAAAGTTTAAAACAAAAGCAAACATTTGATTTAAAATTTTAGTAGATTATAGTTTCAAAGGTTGTCATGGCCAGGGGTGTCAATGGGGTTAAGCTCCCATTGTCTATAAAGTACTCCTAATGGCATGCGTCTCAAATAGCCTCTGACAACTAAGTCCAGCACCTGGCCTGCTCGTGTGGCTTAGATATTAAGCCCGGCGAAACTGCTCTTACTAACAGGTGAAGGGGTGAAGGCGGATACCTGGCGCCACAAAACCGGGAGCTTCGGGCAGATGGAGCTCGTCAGCCTAGTAAGGCAGTTCATCTAGGAGAGGGGTACTCTGACTCCAAACCCCCGCTGCCTAGATTATATAACAGAACACTCTTAATTTAGTAATAAAAATTAAAATTTATTTTTTTTAGAAAATAACCAAGAGGTTTGCATAAATATTTGTAAAATATACAAGAAAATGACCTTCTTTATAGTCTCCAGTGTTGTTGTTTTTTTACCTTTTAATAGTGAATGGTTGTAATAATGGTGATCTATTTGCATCTGTTCCTTCATGGTTGTCAAGGTCACTGCAAATTTAAGATATGTGAAACTTTCCACCTCTTCCAGCGCCTCACCTTGGATGTATAATAGGTGTGTTGTTTGCCTTGTTGGACGTCTTTATCTTCAACCCCCTGCTCTTTCCTCTGTTTATGATCCAGTCTAGCTGAATTTTCCGCAAAGATGTTTATTTTTTTCCTATTTTTGCTGTTGAGTCTAAAAGCGAAGAGCCAAGTAATCTTCAAAATCGAGGTCGTCTTGCTGTTTCCACTGTAAACCGTTCCATTCCTGGTCTGTTGCTGTCTTCATGACAGGAAGGGAGAGAGTCAACAGCATTATATCTTACTCCTGTTTGGAATTCGAATGCGTCTATTCGTTGTCTGCTACATGACTTCCCAATGATGTTTGTAGTTTTTCTTCAGGCACTCCATAGAGTCCCAGTAATCTCCACACGGCCTTTCTGTCAGCGCTTTCGAACGCATTATCATAATCTATTAAAACTGACGGAGTTCTATTCCCTGGACAGGTAGCGTCGCAATCAAATCTGTGCAATCTCTCCTTTTGAAAACCAGCTTGTTGGTCTCGGAGATTTGGATCTACAGCATCTTTAATTTGATTTACCAGGATGCAGTTAAACACCTTTCCTGGAATGGACAGCCGTGTTATCTCTCAGTAGTAGAAGGAGGAGCTTAGGTCACCTTTCTGGGGGAGTTTGATGAGGAAGCTGCATGGCACTTCTTTTTCCTAAATCTTGAAACCTCTTCTTCTATCCTTCTTCACTAGCTATCACGTCACCATTCTTGTCCTTTACTGGTCTCTCTGGCCGGCGCCTTCGACACGGAGGTCACGCTCTGGCTCGGCACATTTCCCCGATATATCTTTTCGATGACTGAGTGCAGGTCTTTGGTGCTGTTTTGAAGAGTTGCTTCTTCTGCACTTGTTGCCAGTGCTTCGATTTAGTCCCGCTGTAGCTCCGCCTGTCTATGCTTGTCTCGTAATCAATACTCTCGGAACTAGATACAAATATTTACTAGTATTCTAGCCAGATATGGGCTATTTATGTATATAAATATACAACGGTCAAATTAGAGTTTTCTAGTGTGGCCAACGAGCTAGTACATTCTTTTCCCAACGAATGTGGAGGAATAAAAAAAAAAGTTCAATTTTTTAATGTTTCTTTTTCTTTTTAAATCTAACATTCATTAGTTGTTGAGAGCAAAATATCGCCCTATAAGTTGCATAATCAGAAAGGTGTATTGTCTTTTTTTTTTTACAAGTTTTTCTTTTAAATTTTAGAACAAAGTCTTTTCCCTTTTTTTATGGTCACATTTCGTAGACAAAAACTAAACAAACCATAACAAGCCAGATGTAAATGAGATTTAAGTCATTGGTTGACATGGGTGACTAGATGCATGACGCGTAGGACGTGTATTTTTTTTTTGTAAAGTAAGGTCTGTATTTTATAAGATAAGATAAATGAACATTAATAATAATTATTAGTTAAATAGCATCAATAGCACCAATAGGCTGTGGCTGCCTGGTCAGTTTCAGTTTCGAGCCCGTCCGCAGCACCCCACCCACCCCCTTTTCCAAAACATGGAAAACAACAGTAGACAAAACAGCAACAGAACATTTTAATGAAACAATTTATTTTATATATTTCTGATTGGCATTAATATCTCCAAATAACTAGTGTTATAACAGAGCTAAAAACAATTCATTGCAGAAGTTTACATTCAAGGAATATGTAGCTTAAAAAATATAACTTTTTTATTTGTGATTATTAGAAACAAAACAGATTTAATAACATGTTCAATCATCAAATAAGAAAAAAAATGGTTTCACTTGCTAATACACTGTACAGCACAAAGAAACTTAAATGACGATATTCTAGCAAATGGCTTTAGTTTGGAAGTTGTTAGTTATTAGGCCTTTATAAATGTGTTGTCTCGTGATGCTTTAGTTGTAACCTAATGGCCTCGTTTTGAATTAAAAAAAAAAACTAAAAATTGTGCATGATTTTTCTCTCAAGCCTACAAGTGAAAGGTCGTAGTTCTCCCAACAACAAACTGCAGCAGCAGCAGCAACGCCAAGATGTTTAGTCACAGTAAGTCTCTGCGAAGTCTCCAGAAACATAGCAGTGACAGCTGTCAAACACTCGACCATTGATCTCGTCAGAATAGTGATCTTGGGGACCTCGACAAGTACCTAAGTAGTCTCTACATCCTGTGGATGAGATAGAAACAAAACAAACTTCAAAAGCTGTTAGAGAGCGTTTAAAACATGTAGCATGATTTTTAAAAAAAGAACAATGCAATACGATCTGGGGACTTTTACATATCTCTAACCAATTATTTTTTTAATCTCTAGAGACCAAATTTAACTCTTTCTCTCCCGTAGACTAATTATTTTTACGTTTTGAGGTAATTCTTTATTTTGCTCATTACTATTTCACAACCATGTTATGATTAAGCCTCAATAGCTTTTTTTGTTTGCTACCAGAAAATGTTTTATTTGGTATAGAATTAAAGGGAAATGCATGCTCTTTTTATATAACACAAGTAAAGTTTATTAAATCAAACATTAATTTAATTTAATAATTTAATGAGGTCAAATCAACGATGAACAATTAGAAGCAACTGGCTTTATAACTGAATAGACGGAAAGTTCTTACTAATAAAACAACAACAACAACAAAAACGCGAAAAAAAAAAGCAGACTTTTCAGTTACAAAAAGAAGCTATCAATGAAGCTAACCGTAGACAACTAAAAGAAAAATAGGGAAGGCAGTAATTTTCTTCATGTATAGCAGAGCCCACGGAACACTCCGGCAACCTTCTGTTTACAAGTATTTTCAAACAACTGCTAGCGACAAAAAGCAGGGAAAATGGTTAAAATATTTAAAAATATAATTTTAGATTCAAATATCAATAAGTAGCAGATTGGCATGGTTTACAGACAAATTATGTAATTTATCATTTTAAAAAAAGGCTTCGTGGGGGCAAAGGTAAGCAAATTGTTCTTACTTATACCCCTCCCCCCCCATTCGACAAAAAGCAAGCTGGATCTCCTTTCCTCCACATAATATTGAAATTTCTTAATCTGCAGACTTCAACATTGAAGGAAAAAAACAACAACACTTATTTTGGGCATTTTTAATATATATATATCATTGTTTATAAACGTAGACTTAAATTCCATCAATCCAGCTTCATATTACCTTATTTTTAAACTGAATCTTACATTTATAATGACATTTCATTCCATTTCATTGCAATCTGTATCCTTCATCATAACTTATAATTGGACTACCTGTTATGTAGGCCTCCGGTCCTTATCTATAGGCCTATACATGCCTATAACTACATCTATTTTTAGAGTCGTGTGACTTACGTGGCAGTACAACATCCACGACGTATTGGTCGTGATAGTTCCTGGTCCTCTTGCTGCACTGTTTCACGCTACAGCCGTCAAAAAATAAACCATTCACTGGGACACAAGTTCCGTTCCACTCACAACCTGTTAAGGACGTGAATAGATGAAACAGTAAGAATTTTAAAATGTAGATTGTCACAAATAGAACACGTTAACAATGTTTAAAGAAATAACAGTTTGCCTTTGAGGCGTAGCACAATTGTTGTTTTAGCCAGTGGTTGACGAGGGGGTATAGAAAAAAAAAGTGAAAAACTGCCGTTGAAATCATATTCAAGAGAAAGCACAAGTGAAGCCATTTTAAACTTTCTTTTTTTCCCTTACTCTTTATTAAAATGACGTCAGAAGAGAACATTTTGTGGTTTTATTAAAACAATATTAAAGAAGTTAAAAGATAAGCCAGAAGTTGTGGAATAAAAACTTAAATGGATTAAGATCAAACAAGAAAAACATGAAAGTACTTTTTTAAAAGACAATAACTCCTTTAAATAACTTATAGAGCAATTGTTTTTCTCTTAATAACTAAAAAATGATTTAAAACAACTAGGACTACAATGTAACATACCCCCCCCCCAACCCCCGCCCGTGAAAGAGTCCTGGTTAAGCTAATGTATAAAAAATTCAACAAGATCTGGCAGTCAGAAGAATGCCCCAAATCCTGGACCCAATCACCCGACATCCCTCTTCCAGAGAAAGGCAATTTACAACTCAGTCAAAACTACCGCACCATCAAACTCATTAGCCACTTCAGCAAAGTCCTGTTACAAATTATATTAAACCGGCTAAAACCGATAGCAGGCAAAATAATATCACAAGAACAAGCGGGTTTTAGACACGGTCGCAGCACAACAGAACAAATTCTCAACCTCAGAATACTCTGTGAGAAATGCCTCCAACACCAAGAGAATCTTTTCCATGTCTTTATTTATTTCAAGAAAGCTTTCGACAGAGTATGGCATGGGGCACTCTAGACGACAATGGAAAAGTACATGATAAATAAAAACATAATAAAGTAATCCAGAACATCTAGTGCGGTGTACTTCAACAATAACATTGGGGACTGGTTTAAAATCACAGTTGGGAGTAAGACAAGGCTGCCTACTCTCACCAATTCTTTTCAATATCTTCCTTGAAAGGAAGTGCTCTCAAGGGCTATGAAAGTACATTTAGCATTGGAAGAAGAAGAATTATTAACTTGCGCTTAGCCTAGCAGAGACAGAAGAACTAGTTGTCATGGTGATGCACATAGACAAGACTTCCCCCATCATATGGTGTCAGTAGTTTTAAATAACTCGGAGCTATTGTCTCAGATGAGGGATCCAAACCTTAACTCCTAGTTACAGTCCACAGCAGCCCTTGTAAACATCAAAACAATATGAAAAGACAAAGGCTTAGCCCTCGACACCAAAATCAGACTGATGCGCCTAATTCTTATATGCTAGAGAGTCTTAGACGCTGATTGTAGCGCTATTGAGAAGTATCCTAGCAATGGAACTGAGATGCTACAGAAGGATGCTAGATATCACATTTAAAGACCGCATCACAAACGAAGAGATTAGAAACAGGATTACTACGATTGAGCCCCACGATGACCTGCTAACTATTGTTTAAAAAAAACGCAAACTAAAACTCTATGGCCATATTACAAGGTCTTCGGGACTCACAAAGATCTCCCTTCAGGAAAAAGTACAAAGAAGAAGAGGAAGACATAGAAAGCGATGGGAAGACAACATAAAACAAGAAGAATAGACGAGCCTGCCATTGAAAGAGGTTCTATCCAAGGTAAAAGACAGAGATGAATGGAGTGGTGCCCCAACGGTCCAACAGACTAAAGGATAGGCGAAGTTGAAGATATATGGATATCGCTTGACCATTTGTTTTGGTTATGAGGCCCATTGAATCATTTACTTCAAGCAAAACTTTCGTATTTATATTCGTATTTAAATAGGTGCTAAGCGAAGATGAAAGAGCAGTTGGCAGGTAATGAGGTAGCTCATAGGAATGCTTAAGGCTTAGAGTGTGTCTGCGAGGTTAGTTGTCATTATCCCTTCAGTTGATATAACAACAAATATATTTTCACAATATATAGATTATTATTATTATTATTACTATAGATAGCTTACTCGTTAACCGTGGGGTCACAGAAACAGATGACCTTTACATCATCTGCCCTACAGATCTGCAAGAGAACTTGATTTTTTATTGATACCAATCTATGTTTTGTCTGTGTATTTGTGTACAACGTATTTTTTTTTTCTGTTTAAAAATATTGTTTTTTTTTGTCCATTAGATTTTAGATGTAAGTTTGTTGTGCAATTTTTTGGGCTTTAATACTGTCCATGAACAAAATGAAATAATAATAATTTAAAAAATCGATGCAATTTTTAGTGCACACGAACATGATTAAGTGGTATTTAATTTACATTACCACTAACTAAAAAAAAAAAAAAGAAAACTGAAAAATCAAGTGCGTTTCGCACACCTTCCCTATATTCACTTGTTGTGGGGGAAGCATAGGAATTTGACTTCTCATAGTTTGTATATTTTACATGTTTTGGATGTTCCCTCATAAATTGAAGGCTGTTACATCCTAGCCCAAACCGCCCAAAGGATGGAGCGGCAAGCAGGGTTTGAACTAGGGACCACCGAGACAGCATGTCCAGAGCACATATTATTAGGTAGCCATCCATAGTTCATGCTTTCGTGAAGTAAGCAATTTTATTAAAACTTTTTTTTTTTTTTTGGGATGGGGGGGGGGGGGGGAGAATGCATGCTATACAAATTATCATGTGAAAATCTCGCGTCAAAACGAAAATGGTGCCAAAAACTGCTGCCCCAAAAAGTCGCGTAGGCCTACCCTACCAGAATATTTTCAGAATAGCTACACAATAGCTTCAGAATAACCACAGAATAGCTACAGAATAGCTACAGAATAGCTACAGAATAACTTCAGAAACTAAAGGAGTAGATTAACTGAGTAGACAACACAACAATTAAAAATATCTTTTCATTAAGTTCAATTCTCTGAAGGATAGAAGACGTGCATTTCATCTATTTCAGTGCCCAGAGTTTATAAAAACAACAGTCTCTGATTTTTCCTATCAGATCATATCCTTTATCAGCGTTCGAACTCACAACCTGCAGGTATAAACCAAGCATTTTATCTCTCGTCCACCACGTCAATAAGACAGGGGCGAAGTTAGGAATTTTCCATTATTTGGGGGCCCGGGAGGGGGGCTTGACCTCTTTGGGGGCCCCTGCATTTAATATTAATAATATTTAATGTCAAAAATACTCATTTGGGGAACCCCTTCAAGTGTGGGGCCCGGGGGGATTTTCCAATTCTCCTCCCTCCCCCCCCCCACCCTAGCTACCGCCACTGCCACAAGATATGTTTGTGTTGACTGTTTACAGCATACGTTCGCGTGCATGTGTGTTTTGGCATTATTTGTGAATAGAGTAAAACTTTCATGCTATGTGATTTAGTCACAAACACAACTTAGCTGTGGGGATACGAGCTCAGGCCCCCTAGATAGGCAGCCAAGCGACTTTGCTACTCAGCCACACATCGATATACTTTTTTTTGTTGTTTTTGCATTTTATTCTTATTAGAAAAAAATCGTTCTGCTATTTTCTATTCTCTCTCTCTCTATATATATACAAGATTTTTTTCTTTCTATTTTTAAATAAAAATTTTTTTTACCTTCAGATGCAATCCTGTGTGCACCATTTTCACATGTGTATCGGATACATTTGAAAACTCCAGGAATGTTGAATGTTTCACCCTCAGCGTACATCCGGCCTTCTATCAAACACCCTGGTGCTGTTGAAATACAAGAAATCATGCAATAAAAATGTATGTGATAAACCTCTGACTACGAATGACAAGGTTTAGACGAATTTCACAAGAGAAGCAGAAATTTATGTACAAGAAAAATGAAAGTGATATACATTTCTATATATATATATGTGCAAGAGACGTAATATGTCGTAAGTGTGGCTAGAACTTTCGTTCGGCGAACTAGTCAGAGCTTTTCGTGTCTTTTTCTCAAGTGCGAGCTTCTTTCGTTTCATTATAATCCATCTGGTGTATCAGTCCTGATAACAGCAATGCAACACCAAGTAATACAGATAGTAGTTAAAGGGGAGAATTATCATTACCAGAGTATGCTACCTGTTGGATATATATTGGCTACCTGTTTGAGTTTACACTGTGCAGAATGCAAAATAGCTTGATGCATGGGTTTAACAAAGATGTTAAATGTGTCTGTTTGCGGTTATATGATTTTTTTCTCTCTAGCGCTCTCTCTCTCTCTCTCTCACACACACACAAACACACACATTCTCTCTCTCTCACTCTTTTATATCTATCTATCTATAAGATTTCTCTTTGACATTGCTAATGAAATTCCTATAATAAATGTTAATGTATATGTATCAAGATAATTAATAAAAATAAAAACGAAACAATGACAGTTAAAGGAATGAATTAATAAAGACCAATTGTGTTGTAAGTCGGCTCAAAGATCTACAAAGAATAGTAATCAAAGACAATTGAATGAGAGATAGCCTAAACAAAGGGCATGTTGAGGAAGTTACAAGTTTTAAGTGTGTAAGACATGTAGGCCTAACAAAGAGATTTCGGATTATGAAATAAATCACTAATCGTCTATTGCTTAGATCTACCTTTAAGAGTTTTGTTGCTTTGAATGTTTTCATGATAGAAAGATCCAGGCTACAAAATATAATTGTATAATTTATTCTTCTTCTTATTTCCTTAAATGTTCCGCCTCCCCCCCCCCCCCAACAAAAAAAAAAGTTTGTAGATTTAATGTAACGATGACTTCAAAGATTAAACTCTGGAAGTCCCAATATTAACAGACTCACCATTTCTTTTTAATTTCAAGGTTTCAGCCGCAAGAGGCATGCCAACTACAAACATCACCACAGACAGTAGCAGGTAAAAGTCCTTTAAAAAAAAAGAAAAGAAGAATTAACAATAGTTATTGAAATAGAGTATATAGTGCAAGCACCAGAGGAATTTGCGAATTCGTTTGGTGGTTTAAAAGCTCTCGAGATATATACATGAGTTGTATTTGGTAAATAAATAAATATATACCGGGCTTTTTTGTGACGGTACACACCGGTACGGCGTACCGGCACCTTTTTCAATGTGGGGAAAAAAATATTACTTTTCTTGTATTTTAACGTTTATTATTAATATGTTAGTAGTTATAAGTTAGGCAATTCATCACTGAGTACAGGCCCTTTTTTTTTTTTAATAAAAAAGCATTGTATATATATATATCTTATATATATAAGATTAATTGCATTTATTGAAGAGGGCAGGGACCTCCACAAAAATCCTGCCCTGTGCCTCCACCAATGAAGGTAGCTTAATGATTGATAGATTTGAATTCGGAACACTACTTTTTTTTTCAGAAAATAACCGCAAACCCTTGATACTTTTTGATCCCTAGACGTCTTGTAAGCCTATATATTATGAAGACTTTTAGTTGATGTTGCCAAGATAGATGGAAAGGTAGATAGACCTGAAAGGGGAACTTTACTACTTTTTTTTACTTACATTGATAGTCTATGCACAATGGTGCAATAGTTCTCTTGGAAAAAAAAGGGATGTGGGTAGATGGGGGTAAATTTTAATTATGTTCTAATTCTGCATCTGAAAGCTGCATTTATATATTTTCATGTCTTAAATTTGCTTATAGCAGCGTTGTTGCTATTACTCTCTATCGCACACTTTATTGGCTTCCTGTGAAAGTGAGACTCGACTACAAGGTGACCACACATTGTCATCAGTGTATCTACAATAAAGAAATGCCCTTGTACCTTAGCGAACTAATCACTCCATATGTCCCTCAGAGAGCCCTGCGCTCAATGGACTCAACGCTTCTTCAGTGCAAGTGCACGGACCAAAGGTTTGGAACTCACTCCCCGTTGATCTCTACATTCAAGAAGAACATTTAGATCTATCTGTTTAAATCTTGTTAAGATTAGTTTGTCTTTTTAGCTCTCGTGTTTAGGTTATCACAGCAGCTTGAGGCTACAATTTGTTTGTTAACAGCGCTCTTTAAATTAAATTATTATTATTAATACATTTTGATCTACTAGGAACACTAAAGGGAGATACGTTATGAAAATCAAATTAGTAAAACAAAAGAACAAATATTCAATGTTGCTAGTAACTTTTATTGAGCCTGTTCAAAATATAAAACTATTTTTTTTTATAATTTATAATGTTTTAAATAATTGTAACATTGAAACATTTTTTTAAAGTTACTTGCCACCTACAAGAAAAGCTTTTGTTATGCTTTTTGTTATTTCCTGTATAGAAGATTGAATTTCACTCACAGACCTATATTTCACTATTGCCTTCATTGTGCTTGAAATATGCGTACTTATTTTTTAATGGTGAAAAAGGCCATATGCGTTGCACTCAAAAGCTGAATGCGTGACAGTGTTCTGGCTAGTATATTGTGCAACTTCACTGCTATTTCAGTAACTATTCCACATTAGCCAAAGAACATTACAGTGTACAATATAAACTTGATGAAGACTTTCTACTGCTGTAAATGAAACATTTATTCCTAACTGGGAAGTCTGTCTCGTCTTCTTGTCCGTCGGTATTTATCTATTTCTAATACTAATCAACTTTCTTCAAAGCTATCGCCATATTGTTCTTCTTGTCTGCATATGGTCTTAAGGTAATGTTGACTTTGTTTTATTAATTAAGTATGCCCAAATAATCAAATACAACAAAACTAATTATAAAGCAAATCTTTTGTTCATATGAACAGTATCACATAAGATTATTTAGTTTCCATAGCGCCGGACGTAATCCTACTGGCCAAATTTTAAGTTCATTTCGTCCATTTATAGTAGGCCTATTATTCTGCATCAGTACACATTACCACATTACTTAGATAAGATACAGTTAAGTTCCCCTTTCAGACCTTGTGGTCTATAGGGCAGATGATGTAGAGGCCATCTGTTTCTGTGGCCTACGGTTTACGAGGGTGTCATATGTCACAAAGACCAACCACCTTTACTTTCCCCAATTAATGTCTGGTACCTATTAGAGCTGGGTGGACTCAGAGGCGCCCGAAGATTCCGAAAGTAAAAATCCCAGTCTTCACCAGGATTCGAACTCCGGTTCGGAAACCAAGCGCTGAGCCACCGCGCCGCCTTATTACTTAGATGTGTCGATATAAAATATCAACATCAAATGACCAAGGGGAAATAACGCATTTTCAAAAATGGCACAAAACAAGTCGATATAGAGCCTTAAGTCTTTTTTTTTTCAAACTCTGTTAATAATAATAAATTAAAGCCCTCTTGTTGGTCAATGCATTGTGTAAATACGACTGACCAATATACGACTGACCAATAGGGTGCACGGTATTGGTAAAGTAAAAGTAAAGTTCCCTTTTAGACATTTTGGTCTATAGGGCAGATGAAATTAAAAACCCCAGTCTTCACCAGGATTCGAACCCGAGACCCCCAGTTCGGAAGCCAAACGCTTTACCGCTCGGCCACAGCGCCTCCACATTGGTATATAACCCATTCTAGCCAAACCTCTCGCAGGACACTGGGGTATGACAGCGGGCAGGGTTCCCAAACTGGGCAGGGTTGGAATCCAGGACTTTTGAGACCAGTGAACAACAGCCCTGAGCGCGCACCACACTACCAGGCAACCATCCCTAATATGCTATTCAACTATAAGCACACCTTCTAATGCAAAGAAATAGCCATCTTGTAATCTTCGTGAATCTTGATGAAAGAAATTTATTTAAAAAGAAAAAAATATTGCGAGAAACAAAACAACCGCCTTACCATTTTGTTGGTCAGAGTGTACGGCGACGTTGTCCAAGTGGCCAAGCAGTGGCTGTGACTAGCTTATATAGCTCGCGAAGTCCAAACCCCTCGCTGATTAATGTCTTTTTTTTTCTTCAACCCATTCATATGGTTATATGAAGGTGGCTAAATATCGAAGCCACGATGAGAGGGCGGGCTTCACGGCGGGACGCCCCATTAACACAAAGAGGCCCCAGACAACTCAATTACTCATCGGCCTGTGACGGTATGATGCTAAGATTGGAATCATGGCACTCTCGATACAACTTTCAATTTCAAATTTCGCTTCTCTTTCATTGTGAGGAAGACTGTCGTCTGCAGTTTTACACGTGATTTGAAACATTTTGGATTCAAGGTTATTTTAATTGAACTAAGTTTGAAGAGAATTTTAGTTTAAAACACAACGCCATCTAGTGATGATTCAACTTTAGCTAATGATCAGATGGTGGACGCGTCAAGCTTTTCAGATAGTCATGGGAAATGTCTGCAAAGACGAAGTTGACTATGGTTAGAGGATATTTCAGAAACACTTTTTTTTTAGGTCCAACTGGTCTTCCATAGAGAAAATACACAGGGTTATGGTGTGTGTGTGTGTCTATGGGCAGGGCCGGCCCTAGCAATTGCGGGGCCCTATGCGAAACGGATTGCGAGGGGGCCCAGTCTGGGTAAGGATAAGCATAATGTCAAAATTAAGATTTTGTATTAGAAAAAACATTCGTCTTTGCAATAAATTTTTATTAAAAGAAAGCTGACAATGACCTTTTTTTTCATCGCGCCTACGATTTGCACCCCAAAATGACAATTTTGTCTTTTTTTCAGGAGATGTTTTATGAGTTTTTAAAAGATTTTAATAATTTCACGAGATTTCCATGACTTTTTCGTATATTTTGAAATTTTAGGAGATTTCCAGTTAAGTTATAATGGTTTGATTTAATAATTTACACCTAGATTTAGCGCGGGGCCTATGAAAGTGTGAGCCCACTTCGGCTGCATAGGTTGCAGTGGCCTAAGGCCGGCCCTGTCTATGGGGACGCTGCGAAGAGGCTAGCGACTAGTTCTGAATGATGCAAGATAGGTGGCATTGTCGTCAGCGGTCTGAGGTACGACAGAGGACTGCAGAATTTGAGACTGAAAAGAAGTGTTCATTTTGTGAGATTTTGTTGAGAACACCATTTTATATTATTCCTAAAGCCCACTACATTGATTTCATTTGATCTTAAGTTGAATCTATAAAACTAATTCTCTTCTTCGCTCAAGAGTTTGGACGAGACGAAGAAGTAAAGGAAAGATCACTCTCTTATTTCTGCAAGTCGGACGAACTGAATGAGTTACGCCACGGATAATAAGTGAACTTTAAGAGTTAGTATTAAAAAATAAATTTGTCTTTGCATTTTATTCATTCTTTACTACGTACAGAACTACTTTACGAGCCTTGCGTGTAGCGAAATCATATCATAAAAATTATATTTCCTACATAGATCACGCTCAATGGCAAGATTTACCAAATGTTTCAATCTATCTACGAGAATTGTTAAACTAAAGTAATTCTTCATTAGTTTGAGGTGTGAGAAGCTTCTTTAACCAGATTTCAAAATTACGGGATAATGCCTTTTTTTTTTGTCTATATATTTCAGGAGATTTGTATGAGTTTTCTAAAGATTTTAATAATTTCCGGATATTTTCAGGACTTTTTCGTATATTTTGCAATTTCAGGAGATTTCCAGGAGCTCCTGGTAAATCGACAGGAAGCCGCGGGAAATCTATTATAGGTTAAAGTTTGTTAAACAATGGTTTAATTTAATAATGTATACACTTAGAATTAGCGCGGGTCCTTTGAAAGTGCGGGGCCCACTGCGGTTGCATAAGTGCGGAGCCCACTGCGGTCGCCTAAGGCCGGCCCTGCAAAATAGCGGCGTAGGCTACGCCGCCGGTCGACTAGTTTGTTTCTATTGCAATAAAAGTTTTATTAATGTTTCGTTCACCAAAGAAGTTCTTCAAGTGATCTCAAGTTTTATAAACTAAGATATAATACGCCTACAGCGGTTTAGTTGTCTACCAGCGGTTTGGTGCAAAACTCAATGACCGTCAACACCAAACAGGACATAAGTAACCTTGCATTTTTGTTTTCTCTTGTAGACAATGTTTTGTTTTTTTAAAATGTGTTTGTTTCTTTCACATGCTTTGAATGGAACTAGTATCAAATGTTACATATTCACTGTGTCATCATCTTACAATGAATATGTGGATTTAATACTAGTAGATTGTTTTAACATATGTAAATAACTGGAAAAATAATGCTAGAGAAGAGACAACAAAGTTGCCAGTCCTTGATGTACCTAAAGGCAACATACTCTATAACTTATGGTGTTAATGTGTCCCCAAAATTACTGCAGGGAAATTTCCAGTAATATTGAAGAAAAAGCATCGTAAAAATTACCATATGTTGATTACAAGAGGCTCCATATCTAAAACAGCTTAGGGCCTTATCTAGCCTAAATTCGGCCCTGAACGTGGCAGTGGTTAAGATTATTTTTAATTGATTTTTTTCTTTACTTGAAGCTCAAACTGTTACTGTTATCAAGACATGCCACCCAAGTCTACTGTCTAACAAGTTTTCACAAAGATATAGATTCAGATCTCTGGTCTCACATACACATTTATATAGGCATATATATATATATATATTAAAGTTAGATAAATTGAAAAGAATCATTCGCCAGCATCGAATCAACTGTATTAAATGAGCTTTGATGTTTAATATACTGCAGTTTATATCTACGAAGGTCAACAGTCAGGAAAGGGAGATATGTACAATGCAATTAGTCTTAGTGCTCAGTATAAATCCTATGTTTAATCTAGGTAAAATTCCGCCAATATATTGAGTTGATATATTGTAAGGACTGGAGCTGATATTAGGCCTACGTGTTTGAGTCTCCCGAGATGAGTCGAATGTGTGTCATAATGGGTAATAGCGTTTTCATTTCGTTCAAATTAAGTTCTTCTCAAGTCAGCAGGTCGATGCCATGAGTCTGCGCCTTGGGTGTGAAGAGGGAACTAGTAAGAGCTTACCATATAGAAGCTCGCGACTGATTTTGAATTTTAAAAAAAAATGGGGTTGGAAGCCCACTAGCCGAAAATATTGTACAATTACTGTGGTGCAGGTCTGTTTGTTTCCATGGCAACGTCTAATTGTAGGTGCAGTATTAATGTCTGTTTTGTACGTGATGAGCTGGACTTGAAAAATGATATATCCATGGAGATTCATAATGGCATCACGTCTCCATAGCAACAGATGTCTAACGTGTTATTACAGAATGTGACAGATAGTTCCAAATTACAAACTTTGTCCTTGTTTCGTTAAAGCCTTTGACCCGGAAGTTATTTCTCATACCAGCTATTTCAATATTATCCAATTTTTCCTTAACTTTACAGATCTAATGTCTTTTCGTTTTAGAAGCTGTGCAGATGGTTCATTTGTGTAATTATTTATTCATGCATTGTATTCACACTGGGTTTTTGTTAATAGAGATACAAAACTATTAATATAGATCGACTTACGTGTTTTTCGTTCTGATAAAGTTTACACGCCTAGAGATTGACATCACTTTGTCAATAATTAATAATCTTTGAACATACATCAGTGTTTCTCAACCTTTTACTTCTGACATCACGTCAGAGAAAACTAAAATAACTCCGTTCCTCTAATAGCCATCAAAGCCCTGGCGGCAGTTGCTTTCCTCCAGTATAAAAATTCATTCTTTATGCGTTTAAAGCGTTGGCCTACTTTTATTTTTAGTTTAGAAAACACTTCAAATAATTTGGCCGGCAATAGACCTATGGCATTACGGGCATATACTATTTAATGGACTTAATAGTAGTAAAGCTATCAAAGGCCTGTTCTGATCATGCTTAAGACGTCAACTGAACTGTACAATGGAGCGAATCAACCGTTCACACCTGAGATGGTGTGAAGTTTTCTTTTCTTGCAGACGCCTCAAATGAAAATGGTCTAAAAAGATGAACTAATGTTTAATCCTTTTTTTTCTCAACTCTATCTGTCTATCTGGTAAAAAGTTTGTGCACGTTATTTCTCCGACACCCATATTGGATCAAGTTGAAACTTCGCACAATTATTCATTGACATAGACAAGACATGAATCAATAAAAAAAAAGTAACCAATTAGAAAATTAATTACTGGTAATTCTATATTTTCTTACATAGTGTCAATGGAACTAATTCTACAGCATTCATAGATATGGCTAAATAATTGTTAACACTATTTCTCCCTCACGCATTCTCCGATCAAGTTGATACTTTAAACAATTATTTATTTTACCTAACAAAACATGAATCAATAAACAAAAATACTCAATTAGTCAATTAATTATTGTTAAATAATTATTTTATTTCATATGGAAAAAGGGAAATTTTCGAAGGAAAAGTACATTATTGGTGGATTTAGTTTTAAGGACGGAGTTCTTCCCCTTTAGATAAGGTTTTTTGCATGTTTAATCACTGACAATTATATTGATCAATATAGGCTACAAAATGTATAACTACACTAGAGATAATGTTACGCCCCACAGTTTGAGAAACACTGAGATAGATAATGTGAATTGTCTAGGCATTCATTAAAACTAGCTTTTCTTCAAAATAGCCTGCGCTCACCCCATGTTTTTCTGACAGTTTCTGAACTATCATATCCCAGAGGTCCTCAATCAAGTCAACCTTTTGATGATTCCAGAACTGACCTAATCAGTTTTACTCTTCTGAGGAGAATACATCTTTGTTCTCATAACACTGAGACATATTTGAATAAAATCTAAAAACTATACTATCTCAAGGAAAATAAATTGCTGCAGTATTGCAATCATGCTTTGCTATCCATTAAGATACTTATATTGAATAACATGATAAAGAAAGATGAAAAATCAAGCGAAATAGTCTTTTAAAAATCCTTTTTTAAAAAACAAAGCTTATCTAAGTAGAAGAAATCCGCACTTACAACTATATCTTTCAAGAATATTGAAGTTATTTCCCTTTTTCTATATCAACCAAAATAATTAATTACAATTGGTTATATTTTTAAGAATTGATTCATGTATCGTTGTGTACAATAAAGATTGAATTTGATCCGAGAATAGGTGTGTGAGAAATAAAGTGATCAAACTTTTTACCAGACAGACAGAGTGACTTGATCATAGACATATATATTATATCTATACTGGACAGGGAAATCTTGTAGCACTACAAAAAATGTGAAATTTTTTTTAAAAAGTTGAAACAAGGCGTTGTTTTGTAAAATATTTAAAAGAAGTAAAGTTTTTTTTTTCTTTGAACTCTAACCTATGGGAGTCAGTTACACAGATTGGGTCTCCAACAAGGAAATCCTATGCCGAACTGGGAGTCGAACACTTAGTGAAGTTGTGACAGAGCGTCGCATGATGTTTGCGGGACATGTTCTCCGACAAAATGAACTACGCATACCAAGAGTTGCGATGACATGGAGGCCAATACGAGAAAAGCACAAACAGGGACGTCCTCGTATAACTTGGCGTCACACCTTCATGGAGGACCTCATAAAAGTGGACACCAGTTGGGATGAGGCTTCAGACATTGCCAATGACAGATCCTTATGGAGACAGCTTGCCGCCCAATGTGCCAAACGGCGCAGGAGGACTTAAGTCTAAGTCACCCATGGGCGTAGCCAGGGGGGGGGGGTTTGGGGTTCAAACCCCCCCGAAAGGATCGGAATTTAGTGAATGATTTTTTGCTTTGATTTTGTTTATTTTAGGTGAGATTTTAATACTAAACCATCAATTGCCCCAGCACAACCAATGGGGTTTCGAGTTTAAAACCCCGTACCAGGGGGTTTTGAGTTTAAAACCCCCTACCAGGTGGGTTCGAGTTTAAAAACCCCTACCAGGGGTTTTGAGTTTAAAACCCCCTACTAGGGGTTTTGAGTTTTAAACCCCCTACTTGGGGTTTTTGCAGTTACCCCTCCCCCTTCTATAAAACAAAACAAAACAAAAATGCAAACGAAAATCCCCTAATTCCAAGAGCACAGTTAAGGGAGATTTTGATTTTAAAACCCCCTCCAAAATTTACGATAAACCCCCTCTTCAATATAAAAAAAAGTTAATTACGCACTCAAAATGTTATGAGCGTAGCTAAATGGGTTTTGACTTAGTTTTTAGTTTAAACCCCACTTCAGCGGGGTTTGAAGGAAAAAAATACCTCTTTAATAAAAACAAAGCAAATTATACACTCAAAATGTTTTGTGTGTAGTCAAAGGGGTTTTGAGATTAAACTCCCCTCCAGTGGAGTTTGAAGCTAAAAAGTACCTCTTCAATATAAATAAAAGCAAATTACTCACGCTATAATCTATGAACGCAGTCAAATGGGTTTTGAGTTTAAACCCCCCGCCAGGGGAGTTTGAGGCTAAAAAATACATCTTCAGTGTAAGAAAAAAAGCAAATTACGGACTCAAAATGCTATGAGCGTTTCCAAAAGGGGTTTTGAGTTTAAACCCCCATTCAGAGGGGTTTAATGCTAAAAATACCTCTTCAAAATAAAAAAAAAAGCAAATTACACACTAAAATTATTTGAGCGTAGCCAATCCAATCGGGCGTTTTGAGTTTAAACCCCTCTTCTACAGATGTCGTTTGTTTAAAGTTTAAAACCCCTCCAGATGGTTTTGAGTTTAAGATCCCCCTACAGAGCATTTTGAGGTGGAAAACCCCCAACAGATGATTTTGACGATAAAACTTCTCTTTTCGATATAAAATCTAAAGCAAACTACAGTCACTTAATTCCAAGAGCGTATTCAAGAGTGGTTACACATTTTTATCAGTGGCAGGGCTCCCTTAATAAACTGCAGTTAATAGTCATCTGCCGAAATTGAATAATACTAAATGTACAGTGGCTCAACAAAGATGGCTAAGACAGATTTTAGAAGTCCGTTATAGAGATCGGGTTTAAATCAAGGAAATCCTATGCCGAACTGGGAGTCGACCCTTTAGTAAGATTGTGAGAGAGCGACGCATGAGGTTTGCGGGACATGTTCTCCGACAAAATGGATTACGCATAAGAAGAGTTGCAATGATATTCTAGTACAACTTGACGCCACTCATTCATTGAGGTCCTCATGGCAGGTGGGAAGAGGCTTCAGACATTACCAGTGACAGATTTTTATGGAAACAGCTTGACGTCAAATTCTCCGAACGGCGCGGTAGGATCTAAGTCAGTAAGAATAGCTTATTAGGTTTTTGAAATAAAACTTTTTAATAGCAGGAAAATGCACTGTAGATACCTCAGAATATGCATTTTGTTGGCTTTCAATATCAGAAATAGTGCTTGGCGGCGGGGCTTCGCCCCGCACTGGGGGAGCTCCTAGCGCTCCCCCAGACCACCTTGCTAGTATTTGCGGGGAATCTACAATTTTTCCACTAACTCATGGAAGAACCTATTATAGGGCACAATAAACGTCTTCCGAAAGAATGAAGAGTCAGAATGCAATAAAGATTATGTACACACTCACACACACACATAAATACATATAAAAAGACAATTTCGCAGGGGGGGGGAGAGAAAAAAAATCCCCCCCCAAACCCCCCCCCCCCCGAAAAAAAATCCTGGCTACGCCCATGAAGTCACCAATGTAATAAATAATTTAATATTTAAATCTAGGTCTAGTAATCGAACATTAAAAATAAGAGTACTCTCGTCTCATAATTATTATTTTGCAGATTTTAGAGATATAATCTAGAAAGATCTAGGTAATCAATCTTTTTAAATGTACATAAGATAATTAAAATCAACAGACATTGATTATTTCGATCTAGGATTTTTGAAACATTATATCAATGAAAACTAACCGTAAATGGCTTTGTTTCATATATTTGCGTGAATATATAGTTCTGTGATTAATAGACCATTCTAAAGAAAATCCGAGAAATGATTTTGCATTATTTCTAAACTTTGAAAACTAAAGATCATTACTTTTCTAAGACAGAAAAGATTAATTGGGGTGACTCCCCTTAGAGCTTGAAAAAGAATATTACGTACATAAAAATCTATTTATATATTGGTCTGTGAATCGATCAATCGCGGAAAAGAATACGTTTCCGGTTTCCAGTCTAGATATATTTTTATGGACAAGATATAAGCTTTGTAAAAAAACAACAACAACACATTGACATATTGTTAAAGATCATAGATATCTAGAAATTTTGTTGTACTATTATCCCATCCACATCACTTCTCTCGCTCGCTCTCTCTCTCTCTCTCTCTCTCTCTCCCTTATTATTATGTTTTGACGCCTGCTAAATTGAATTGATATTATGAAGCTATACTTAGGTACAAACTAAGATTGAACACTGTCCAATGGATCTAAAGCCAACATCGAACATAAATCTGGACAACATTGTTTCAGTATTATAAATCGCACATCAGTCTGTTTGCAAAGCTCCTAAGTTCAAAATCAAGGCAATTAGGCCTACTACTTAATTTCATATTCGTAGCAGACGATAAGTTTCAATAAATACTTGTTACTTCTCTCTATAATTTCGCGCTCTCTCTCCCTCTTCATCCACTTCCATTGTTCGCTTGAACTTCTTGTGACAAAAACACATCTATCTCGGCCACGGTTCGTTGCATCAAGCTATGACGTAGCAGTCGTCACAGCTCCGATCAGCGTCACACGCAGTTGGCAGATATTGGCCGGAAGCCGTCTGCTCGACAATACCAGAAATGTGTGTACGGAACCGTCATGTCAGTAACTGCCATGAATAAAAGATTAACGAAACGTGGTGTCCAAGCTGTCAAGTCTACGGACAATAATATGGACATTGATCCCAGAGACATGGATTAAAAAGAAAGGGGGGGGGGTGTCTCTTTAAACAAAAATAATTATAACATGGATTCAACATCTGTTTAGAGGAACTATCTTTTATTGAGATAATAGATAAAAATACGTCATTTAAAAAAAAACACATTATGAGTATCTTATGGGGCGCCAACTTGATTGATTTTTTTAAAGCTAGTGGCCTTACTTATTAACTATTATTTAATAATATTGTGTGCCTACAAAGCTTATATCAACTCACTCTGTCTGTTTGTCTGTCTGGTGAAATGTGTGTACACGTTATTTCTCCCACACCCATTTTCGGATCAAGTTGAAACTTTGCACAAATATTCATTGGCATAGACAAGACAAGAATCAATTTAAAAAAAGGAACCAATTAGTAAATTGATTACTGGTAACTCATCATGTTTTTTGTTATCAAATAAGGGAAATAAATTGTACATTATTGATATATATATATATATATATATATATATATATATATATATATATATATATATATATATATATATATATATATATATATATATATATATATATATATATATATATATAGTTCGTCCATCGTGGTTCGATGATGACCACTTTGTCATCAAGGGGGCTGAGGGCTTTGCACTGGGGTTTTATGCCTCCTCGTGTGGCTGGTGAGACCTATGTGAGTCGGGAATGTTCGGCCGCACACTGGGCAAGTTATTCCAGCTGGAGCTAGTGTCGTTTGTCTTGCTTTTCTTTTCTGGTGTTTTTCTTCTGCCAGCGTTGTTCTTTTTTCCTCAGCAACCTGTGCGCCAGTTTTCACAGCGCGACGCCATGATGCTCTGTCATGTGCCTCTGTCTCCCAGGTGCCAGGGTCTATGCTGAACGCCTTCAGAGAAGCTTTGAGGGTGTCCCTGAAGCGTTTTCTTTGCCCACATTGCGAGCGCTTTCCTTCGCTTAGTTGGCCATACAAGAGTCGTTTAGGGATGCGGTGGTCTTCCATTCGCAGCTGGGACTGCATCAGGATTGTGTGGATGCTTTGCAGACACGCTCTTCGAAGGACTTCTGTATCTGGTATTTTGTCTTGCCATTTGACATTTAGTATTTTTCTCAGACATGTCATGTGGAAGTGGTTTAGTTTCTTTGCATGTTTACTGTACACTGTCCATGTTTCTGGGGCATAGAGCAATGTGGGGAGGATGACGGCTCTATAGACCCCTAGCTTGGTGTTTGTGGTGATACGTCTGTTCCAGACATTTGTAGACAGTCTGCCATAGGATGCACTGGCCTTGGCGATACGCAGGTCGATTTCACTATCGATTTTTCCATTTCTGGAGAGTGTGCTGCCAAGGTAAGTGAATTTGTCCACTGCGTTTATATCCTGTCCATTTATTGTAATGCTTGGATCCGAGTAGGCTTTCCCAGGAGCAGGTAGATATAAGACTTCAGTCTTGTTCGTATTGATGGTAAGGCCAAAGTCTGAGCATGCTCTTGAGAAGTCACTGACGATGATCTGCAGATCATTTTCAGAGCAGGCATTTAGGGCACAGTCGTCAGCATATAGCAAGTCTCTGATTACTGCTGCATTTGTTTTTGATTTTGCTTTAAGCCGCCTCGGGTTGAATAGGCCACCATCAAATCTGTATGATATATTTATCCCGTTGTTTTCTCTATTTGTGAATGCATCTGTCAGCATAGCGGAGAACATGATACTGAACAGTGTAGGTGCTAGGACACAGCCTTGTTTTACCCCGTTTGATACTTCGAAGGGCTCTGATGGTTCTCCACTTTCTTGGACACGAGCCTTCATGCCATCATGAAATAGTCTCACCATGGTTATGAAATTTTGTGGACAGCCATACTTTGACATGATTTCCAGAGTCCTTCTCTCCTAACAGTTAAGTCGACTTATATTGAGAACAGGTCAGCATTTTGTTCTTGGCATTTTTCCTGGAGCTGCCTTGCTGCAAAGATCATGTCAATATATATATAGGCCTATATATACACCACACACACACTACAAACACACACACACACACACACACATATATATATATATATATATATATAAAGAGAGAGAGAGAGAGAGAGAGAGATACACTTACAAATATGTTTTGGTTGCTTTTTGTTTACTTTGATATTGTCAGAAATAATAATTCGGTGTTAATGGGCAATAAGTTCATTTTCCTTTAGTAGATCATACAAAAAAATTATTTCGCTTTAATCTACTAAGAAAGTTCTTTTTTGTGTGTGTTTGTTCAGGCCGGCGACTTCACGTGGTAAACATTTGCTAACATCTGTACAACCCGAAAGCTTATTCTTCATTGATGTCGATATGATTTAAACATGAAAGATGCCAGATTTTTTCCTCCAGCAAAGCTTATAATTTATAACGCGTTGTGTTGATTCCGGAAGACTTTCCCGTCTAGCTATCCATCCCGCCACATTGTGCATGCATCGGAAATGAGCCTTATGAGAACATTGCCACCACTATGACGCAGGCGATGACGTCACGTGAAAATAAATGACGAAACACGTTCCGCTCGGTCGTAGCGAATGTTTTATGACTTTTCGACAGGCGACAGATGACGACCGTTTCGTATTCCACACATTCCTGATACTTTTAGACTTTAGACAAAAAAGGCGATAAAATGTCCACCATTTTGAAAATTTGGTCTTGACAACCGGTAGTATTTTGTTATGCAATCCTAAAATATCAAAAGAAAAAGTTAAAAGAAAAAAAAAGTAAAAAATAAGAATTAAATCGACAATGGAAAATAAATGATTCAATTACAATCGACTCACTATAGTCCGATACTTCATAATCGGACCGTGCGGACTTAACGAAGTCGTAAATTCATGAATTAACCGATACTGTAGTGGCCTACGTATATTTTGTAAATTTAGATAGGCTTTTTATAGTTTTAGGTCACTTCATCTCCGGAGATTTCATCCCCTGGTCATTTCATAACCTGATCATTTCATCCCCGCTCATTTCATCCCCTGGTCATTTCATCCCCTGGTCATTTCATCCCCTGGTCATTTCATAACCTGATCATTTCATCCCCGCTCATTTCATCCCCGCTCATTTCATCTCCTGGTCATTTCATAACCTGATCATTTCATCCCCGCTCATTTCATCCCCTGGTTATTTCATCCCCTGGTCATTTCATAACCTGATCGTTTCATCCCCGCTCATTTCATCCACTGGTCATTTCATAACCTGATCATTTCATCCCCGCTCATTTCATCCCCTGGTCATTTCATAACCTGATCATTTCATCCCCGCTCATTTCATCCCCTGGTCATTTCATCCCCTGGTCATTTCATCCCCTGGTCATTTCATCCCCTGGTCATTTCATCCCCGCTCATTTCATCCCCTGGTCATTTCATCCCCTGGACATTTCATAACCTAATCATTTCATCCCCTGGACATTTCATCCCCTGGTCATTTCATCCCCTGGTCATTTCATCCCCTGGTCATTTCATCCCCTGGTTATTTCATCCCTGATCATTTCATACCCACTCATTTCATCCCCTGGAAATTTCATCCCTGGTCATTTCATCCCCTGGTCATTTCATCCCCGCTCATTTCATAACCTGATCATTTCATCCCCGCTCATTTCATTCCCTGGACATTTCATCCCCTGGACATTTCATCCCCTGATCATTTCATCCCCTGGACATTTCATCCCCTGGACATTTCATCCCCTGGATATTTCATCCCCTGATCATTTCATCCCCTGGATATTTCATCCCCTGGACATTTCATCCCCTAATCATTTCATCCCCTGGTCATTTCATCTCTTGGACATTTCATCCCCTGGACATTTCATCCCCTGATCATTTCATCCCGTGGACATTCCACTCATTTCATTTCATAACCTGATCATTTCATCCCCTGGACATTTCATCCTCTGATCATTTCATCCCCGCTCATTTCATAACCTGATCATTTCATCCCGCTGATTTTATCCCCTGGACATTTCATTCCCTGGTCATTTCATCCCCGCTCATTTCATAACCTGATCATTTCATCCCCGCTCATTTCATCCCCTGGACATTTCATCCCCTGGTCATTTTATCTCCTGGACATTTCATCCCCTGGACATTTCATCCCCTGGTCATTTCATAACCTGATCATTTCATCCCCGCTCATTTCATCCCCTGGTCATTTCATCCCCTGGTCATTTCATCCCCTGGTCATTTCATAACCTGATCATTTCATCCCCGCTCATTTCATCCCCTGGTTATTTCATCCCCTGGTCATTTCATAACCTGATCATTTTATCCCCGCTCATTTCATAACCTGATCATTTCATCCCCGCTCATTTCATCCCCTGGTCATTTCATAACCTGATCATTTCATCCCCGCTCATTTCATCCCCTGGTCATTTCATCCCCTGGTCATTTCATCCCCTGGTCATTTCATCCCCTGGTCATTTCATCCCCGCTCATTTCATCCCCTGGTCATTTCATCCCCTGGACATTTCATAACCTAATCATTTCATCCCCTGGACATTTCATCCCCTGGTCATTTCATCCCTGGTTATTTCATCCCTGATCATTTCATACCCACTCATTTCATCCCCTGGAAATTTCATCCCCTGGTCATTTCATCCCCGCTCATTTCATAACCTGATCATTTCATCCCCGCTCATTTCATTCCCTGGAATTTCATCCCCTGATCATTTCATCCCCTGGACATTTCATCCCCTGGACATTTCATCCCCTGGACATTTCATCCCCTGGATATTTTATCCCCTGATCATTTCATCCCCTGATCATTTCATCCCCTGGACATTTCATCCCCTAATAATTTCATCCTCTGGTCATTTCATCTCTTGGACATTTCATCCCCTGGACATTTCATCCCCTGATCATTTCATCCCGTGGACATTCCACTCATTTCATTTCATAACCTGATCATTTCATCCCCTGGACATTTCATCCTCTGATCATTTCATCCCCGCTCATTTCATCCCCTGGTTATTTCATCCCCTGGTCATTTCATAACCTGATCATTTCATCCCCGCTCATTTCATCCACTGGTCATTTCATAACCTGATCATTTCATCCCCGCTCATTTCATCCCCTGGTCATTTCATAACCTGATCATTTCATCCCCGCTCATTTCATCCCCTGGTCATTTCATCCCCTGGTCATTTCATCCCCTGGTCATTTCATCCCCTGGTCATTTCATCCCCGCTCATTTCATCCCCTGGTCATTTCATCCCCTGGACATTTCATAACCTAATCATTTCATCCCCTGGACATTTCATCCCCTGGTCATTTCATCCCCTGGTCATTTCATCCCCTGGTCATTTCATCCCCTGGTTATTTCATCCCTGATCATTTCATACCCACTCATTTCATCCCCTGGAAATTTCATCCCCTGGTCATTTCATCCCCTGGTCATTTCATCCCCGCTCATTTCATAACCTGATCATTTCATCCCCGCTCATTTCATTCCCTGGACATTTCATCCCCTGGACATTTCATCCCCTGATCATTTCATCCCCTGGACATTTCATCCCCTGGACATTTCATCCCCTGGATATTTCATCCCCTGATCATTTCATCCCCTGGATATTTCATCCCCTGGACATTTCATCCCCTAATCATTTCATCCCCTGGTCATTTCATCTCTTGGACATTTCATCCCCTGGACATTTCATCCCCTGATCATTTCATCCCGTGGACATTCCACTCATTTCATTTCATAACCTGATCATTTCATCCCCTGGACATTTCATCCTCTGATCATTTCATCCCCGCTCATTTCATAACCTGATCATTTCATCCCGCTGATTTTATCCCCTGGACATTTCATTCCCTGGTCATTTCATCCCCGCTCATTTCATAACCTGATCATTTCATCCCCGCTCATTTCATCCCCTGGACATTTCATCCCCTGGTCATTTTATCTCCTGGACATTTCATCCCCTGGACATTTCATCCCCTGGTCATTTCATAACCTGATCATTTCATCCCCGCTCATTTCATCCCCTGGTCATTTCATCCCCTGGTCATTTCATCCCCTGGTCATTTCATAACCTGATCATTTCATCCCCGCTCATTTCATCCCCTGGTTATTTCATCCCCTGGTCATTTCATAACCTGATCATTTTATCCCCGCTCATTTCATAACCTGATCATTTCATCCCCGCTCATTTCATCCCCTGGTCATTTCATAACCTGATCATTTCATCCCCGCTCATTTCATCCCCTGGTCATTTCATCCCCTGGTCATTTCATCCCCTGGTCATTTCATCCCCTGGTCATTTCATCCCCGCTCATTTCATCCCCTGGTCATTTCATCCCCTGGACATTTCATAACCTAATCATTTCATCCCCTGGACATTTCATCCCCTGGTCATTTCATCCCTGGTTATTTCATCCCTGATCATTTCATACCCACTCATTTCATCCCCTGGAAATTTCATCCCCTGGTCATTTCATCCCCGCTCATTTCATAACCTGATCATTTCATCCCCGCTCATTTCATTCCCTGGAATTTCATCCCCTGATCATTTCATCCCCTGGACATTTCATCCCCTGGACATTTCATCCCCTGGACATTTCATCCCCTGGATATTTTATCCCCTGATCATTTCATCCCCTGATCATTTCATCCCCTGGACATTTCATCCCCTAATAATTTCATCCTCTGGTCATTTCATCTCTTGGACATTTCATCCCCTGGACATTTCATCCCCTGATCATTTCATCCCGTGGACATTCCACTCATTTCATTTCATAACCTGATCATTTCATCCCCTGGACATTTCATCCTCTGATCATTTCATCCCCGCTCATTTCATAACCTGATCATTTCATCCCGCTGATTTCATCCCCTGGACATTTCATTCCCTGGTCATTTCATCCCCGCTCATTTCATAACCTGATCATTTCATCTCCGCTCATTTCATCCCCTGGACATTTCATCCCCTGGTCATTTTATCTCCTGGACATTTCATCCCCTGGACATTTCATCCCCTGATTATTTCATCCCCTGGACATTTCATCCCTGGACATTTCATCCCCTGATCATTTCATCCCCTGGTCATTTCATCTCTTGGACATTTCATCCCCTGATCATTTCATCCCATGGACATTCCACTCATTTCATTTCATAACCTGATCATTTCATCCCCTGGACATTTCATCATCTGGTCATTTCATCCCCGCTCATTTCATAACCTGATCATTTCATCCCCGCTGATTTCATCCCCTGGACATTTCATCCCCTGGTCATTTTATCTCCTGAAATTTCATCCCCTGGACATTTCATCCCCTGATCATTTCATCCCCTGGTCATTTCATAACCTGATCATTTCATCCCCGCTCATTTCATCCCCTGGTCATTTCATCCCCTGGTCATTTCATCCCCTGATCATTTCATCCCCTGGACATTTCATCCCCTAATAATTTCATCCTCTGGTCATTTCATCTCTTGGACATTTCATCCCCTGGACATTTCATCCCCTGATCATTTCATCCCGTGGACATTCCACTCATTTCATTTCATAACCTGATCATTTCATCCCCTGGACATTTCATCCTCTGATCATTTCATCCCCGCTCATTTCATAACCTGATCATTTCATCCCGCTGATTTCATCCCCTGGACATTTCATTCCCTGGTCATTTCATCCCCGCTCATTTCATAACCTGATCATTTCATCCCCGCTCATTTCATCCCCTGGACATTTCATCCCCTGGTCATTTTATCTCCTGGATATTTCATCCCCTGGACATTTCATCCCCTGATCATTTCATCCCCTGGACATTTCATCCCTGGACATTTCATCCCCTGATCATTTCATCCCCTGGTCATTTCATCTCTTGGACATTTCATCCCCTGATCATTTCATCCCATGGACATTCCACTCATTTCATTTCATAACCTGATCATTTCATCCCCTGGACATTTCATCATCTGGTCATTTCATCCCCGCTCATTTCATAACCTGATCATTTCATCCCCGCTGATTTCATCCCCTGGACATTTCATCCCCTGGTCATTTTATCTCCTGAAATTTCATCCCCTGGACATTTCATCCCCTGATCATTTCATCCCCTGGTCATTTCATAACCTGATCATTTCATCCCCGCTCATTTCATCCCCTGGTCATTTCATCCCCTGGTCATTTCATCCCCTGATCATTTCATCCCCTGGACATTTCATCCCCTAATAATTTCATCCTCTGGTCATTTCATCTCTTGGACATTTCATCCCCTGGACATTTCATCCCCTGATCATTTCATCCCGTGGACATTCCACTCATTTCATTTCATAACCTGATCATTTCATCCCCTGGACATTTCATCCTCTGATCATTTCATCCCCGCTCATTTCATAACCTGATCATTTCATCCCGCTGATTTCATCCCCTGGACATTTCATTCCCTGGTCATTTCATCCCCGCTCATTTCATAACCTGATCATTTCATCCCCGCTCATTTCATCCCCTGGACATTTCATCCCCTGGTCATTTTATCTCCTGGACATTTCATCCCCTGGACATTTCATCCCCTGATCATTTCATCCCCTGGACATTTCATCCCTGGACATTTCATCCCCTGATCATTTCATCCCCTGGTCATTTCATCTCTTGGACATTTCATCCCCTGATCATTTCATCCCATGGACATTCCACTCATTTCATTTCATAACCTGATCATTTCATCCCCTGGACATTTCATCATCTGGTCATTTCATCCCCGCTCATTTCATAACCTGATCATTTCATCCCCGCTGATTTCATCCCCTGGACATTTCATCCCCTGGTCATTTTATCTCCTGAAATTTCATCCCCTGGACATTTCATCCCCTGATCATTTCATCCCCTGGTCATTTCATAACCTGATCATTTCATCCCCGCTCATTTCATCCCCTGGTCATTTCATCTCCTGTTCTTTTCATCATCTGATCGTTTTATTTTAAAATAGTAATTGAGTTTGAGTTTGAGTTTTGAGTTTAGGCACATCGGCACAATTTAGGCCATGTCGTGCCCGTAATCCTTTAAGGATCATTCTCCCTTTAAATAACAAGGGCTAAATTCTATACAGTTAAATCATAAAAACAAGGTCTACTCACAGTTAAAATACTAAAGTAATTGTACAAATCATGAAATAAGCCATATTTAATGTATTCATTTTTTTTTCATGACAAAAAGTGTGACACATTAGATCAGAATATAATTAAATGCCATTATAAACCATGGGCGTAGCCAGGGGGGGGGGAGTTTGGGGGGGGGGGTGTAGGGAGGGTAGGAAAAAAAAATCCCCCCCCCCTCGAAAAAAATCCTGGCTACGCCCATGCTCTATACAATGCCTCTATTGCAAAACCTCTATTGCAAAACCTCTATTACAATACATCTATTACAATACCTCTATTACAATACCTCTATTACAATACCTCTATACAATACCTCTATTGCAATACCTCTATTAAAAGTAAAAACCTGGCTGGAACCTGGGCATGGATATCGAAAATGTTTCTAATGATTTTCATAGAATTGTTGGTGTACATTATCTTATTTTATCTTATGCATTACAGACGTTACTTCAAAAAAAAAAAGAAGATAATTACGTCCTGCGCATTTAACGTGTCAATCTAGTCATGCATGTTAATCAATGACTTAAACTCTGCTAAGTCGTTGGTTTTCCTGGCTGATTCTGGCAACCCATTCCATTCTCTAATGGCTTTAGGGAAGAAGAAGCACTTGTATGAATTTGTTCTAGCGTACTGAATAAGAAATGTGCATCCAGGAGCGGACTGGGTGTCATCATCGGCCCTGGAATGTCTATACTATCGGGCCCATAAACTGTATATTATATAATGGACATCCAATTCAAGGTACCTGTAATTCAAAATCATTGTAAAGTTTGATAATTTATCGATAGATGTACACATTCATACAGCAAACACTATATCCTTTTTTAATAAGAAATATACCGTAGGCCTTACGTTGCTTTTTAATCGCTAAGTGTGTTGGCCCCTAAAAGGATGAAGCCTACTAGATGTAGTAGCACTGTCTACGGATGTAGGCTATTACATTATTTCGGTAAATGTGTTAGGTTAAATTAGTAGCCTAATAGATTCTGTATAACTTTTTTTTAAAAATACGTCACTCATAGGGCCCTATTATAAGAAAATACTATAAAGAAAATACTATAAAATCGTATCTTGACTTTAAAAAAAAAAGATGATTTCTGTGGTCCTTACGGCCCATTTTGGGTACCGGCCCACCGTGCATTTGCCCGAATGCCCATATAGCCAGTCCGCACCTGTGTGCATCTATCTTTGTGCCTTTCTGAGAATTTCATTAAGGTTTGGAAAAGAATTGCTAGCTTATTGGCCACACTTACGAAAAAAAACTAGTTTGACCGTTATAATTATTTGAGGTATAAAAATAAATAAATTTACATTTGGTCAGAGAACGAGAAAATGTTTTATCTTGAAAAGACTAGGGTATTCTGCATGTAGGCATTATTCATTGAAGAGTTTGATAATGATAAATAAATGTTCAGGAACTTCCAAGTATAGATCTAAATGTTTAATTTCTGGTAGATTTGTACATTTGCTTAACCACGATTTTTTTCTCGAATGGAGAGTGCAAGGTTAAAAAAATGTTCCTTTTTTTTTTTAAAAAAATCTAACCTTCATAAATTAGTGGCTGCGGTATGTTGAATGACAGTATAGACTTGATATTTTCTCTACGACTTCTGCATGAAACATTCAGAGAGACAGGCGGCTCGTCATCGTATTTGTTATTCTGTCAAAAGCTCTTGACCTGGTCAGTTGTAATGCCCTTTTTAAAAATAGATTGTCCTCCTAAAACACCAGATCTCATTGAATGTTTTCATGATAGCCTAAACGAAATAGGTTTGATTGATTGAGTCTGAGTCTACTTTAACGTCAGCAGCGATGTTAGCCCACATGCACGATATGTATATTATGCACTTTCACCTAATCTGTTAACTATAACCTTTTTCTACCTACTGCGTCCATGATTACAACGACATCAACGAAAGTGTATTTCTTTATACAGGAAGAACCTATTCTAGGGCACAATAAGATCTTTAGGAAATTTCTTCAAAGTGTTCAGATTCAGGAGGAAAAAAAAGTTAAAAAGATTTGAATTCTCTGCGCTGATGTCGCAGCTTTTATTTTTGAATCTAGGCTTACAGGATACAGTTTACAGATTGTCTTCTGCTTGCATCTAGTAAAATAACTAGCCCTCTCTTACCACCAAAAAAAAAAAAAAAAGAGCCCGTTAATGGCCGATAACTTAAATTGGTGTATTATTTCTGTTCCTTTAGCTCCATTATTTCCAATGATATACTATTGATAAGGACATTCAAAACAGAGCTTAAGCAATGAGCACCATGTCACGGATGCAGAAAAGAATCCGTTGGAATATTTTACTGAATATTAATACTAATGCAATAGTTTATCGCACAATCGCACCCGTGTGATGAGCATTCTGCTAAATCGCAGTCTATCTGCTCTTTGCAACTGCTTTAAGATGGATTCTGTTAAGTATCAATATAAAATCACAAACGACGAAGCCCCTGTATCCGCAATGTTCTAAAATCAGCATTCCCCTTGGCTGGCTTGGGTATAATCATTGAATATCACGCGGTCGATGTTCACAAGGTATATTGTATTATTTCACTATAGACATGGTTATTTCAGGTGAGATGTAGGTCACCCTCTCTTTACATACACTGATGTAGTCCTATGTATGCACGACATGAATCTCTTAAAGAATAACATCAATAGTTGGGAGAAAAAAAAGTACAGGATAAGGCCTGAGGCTCACATAAAGTAAGCTTAAAGAAGGAGCAGAGGCGACTTTAGGGAATGTCGAGTAGGGAAATCGCGATAGGAGTTTCTCTTGATCTTGTCAGTCAGCTTCAGAAACTTGAACAGTTCTTGTAAACGAGGAGTTAATACAATAGTTTTGGAAGCCTTTCCCGTGTTAAGCACTTGGTTTAGTTTAGTTAGAGACGCACTTGATTAGACGGACGTTGAACATGACATTTAGTGACGTAACAGCTAGTGGGGTTGAGATTAATTATGTAGACTTTTATTTTAGTTGCTTGTAGACTCTTGAAGGAATCATTATAGTGCGGTACGTGACGTTTTGGCGCCGCCGTTTTGGCGCCGCCGTTTTGGCCCCGCCGTTTTGGCGACGGGACGTTTTGGCGCGAGCCGTTTTGGAGACGGGACGTTTTGGCGCGAGATATCATTTGACGATAATTTAATAAGCACTTAGCTTTTTTTTTTAATGAACCCTTGAATTCCAGCAATTAAGTAAATAACCATGGTGTCTAAGTATACTTACAATATTTTGAGAAACATGGTACATGTATATGATGTATTCTATTTTTACTTATTATTAGCAAGTGTTTGGTATGTATAGCTGGAGATACCTTACAGTCATTCAATAAACCAATGTTAATGTCAACAAATAATTGCATCAATTTTTAGTCTATCATAGTTTCATTTTGTTTTTAATTTTAAAGTAATATCTTAAAAAACCTTTTTGAAAATAAAAGTGTGCCTCTTAATAAACACACATACACGAGCCAAAATGTTTATTAAAGAAAATGATGTGAAAAACAAACACACATTTACATTTAGTACGTGAAAAATATGTCTTAACACTAACACTCATGCAAAACATAGATATGAATAATTCTTTTAAAAGAAATAATACAATAAACGTACATAATGTATTTCGCGCCATAGCGTCCCGTCGCCAAAACGGCTCGCGCCAAAACGTCCTTCGCGCCAAAACGGCGGGGCCAAAACGGCGGCGCCAAAACGTCCTGCTTCGATTATAGTGACATACTCAATTGTGGCTCATTCTGCAAACAAAGTGAATTATTATGTTATATCCGTTTGGTCCTCGTGGGGATGTATGTTCACGTTCATACTCGTATCTAATAACACCCGAACAGTTGTCACACTCAAGCATCTAGGGTCCTCATCAAGTTACTGTAGAAATACGTTGACTTCAACCAACACATACATCATTAGGCTCCATCCGGCATCTATATGAAACCAATTTACAATGAAAGCTCGTAACATTACATTTTTTGGCTTCAAAATACCATATTGCAGTACCAACGTAAGGTAGCTTACTATATAAAGGGCCTGGCATCACTTACTGTCGGTGTACATCTTGCGTACCTGTCTTATAATTTGTACAATTTGATAAAGCATGAGAAACAAACTGAACTCACGCATGCGTTAGCTGACGTTATATTCGTATTTCTACATGAACAAAGTGATTGAGATGAACCATGGTCGTTCTACGACTGAAGGAGGCCTGATTAATTAAACTTGTTATATTTATATCTCAAAACCTGTTCTATTCAGATGACTGTTATCGTATCAGTTTGTTAGAAAGTCTCCACATGGCTAAACAGTGTAGAAGAGAAGAAGAAGAAGTAAAAGAAATATCACTCTTTAATTTCTGCGGATATAGTTAGCACACGAAAAAACAAGAGGGGGGGGGGAGAACAAGTAGTATTCACCCGTCACTACGGATGGCTGCCTGGTCGTGCGGTTTGCACGCTGGACTGTTGTTTGGATTTATCAAACCCTGCCTACTCCCATCCCCCTTCGTCCTGCGGGAGGTTTGGCGTAGGAAGTAAACTATCCTCAACTATAAAGGAACATCCGAAACATGTAAGACATTTTACAAACAAACATTTTACAAATACTAAATAGCAGCGCCGGACTTAACCATTGTGATCAAAAAGTCATGGAAAGAGAACAAGTAATCTACTATGCATATTCACCCGTAACTTAATAGCAGGGCCGGACTTAACAATTGTGGGGCCCTATGCGAAACGGATTTCGCGGGGCCAAGTTTGGGTAAGGAAGCGGACAATAAGTGAAATTTAAGAGTTTGTATTAGAAAATAAATTCGTCTGTTCATTTTATTCATTCTTTACTACGTACAGAATTACTTTACGAGCCCTGCGTGTAGCAAATAGGATAATTCTGTTTCCTACATAGATCACGCTCAATAGCAAGAATTACCATTTGTTTCAATCTATCTTTGAGAATTGTTGACCTGAAGTAATTCTTCATTAGTTTGAGGCGCGAGAAGCTTCTTTTACCAGATTACACAATTACGGCTAATGCATAATGCCGTTTTTATTTATCTCGCATAGGATTGGCGTTTTCCATATTGAATGACACCCGAAAATGACTTTTTTTTCTATATATTTCCGTATATTTTAAGGACTTTTTCGTTTATTTTGCAATTTCAGGAGATTTCCAGGAGCTCCTGGTAAATCGACAGAAGGGCGCGGGAAATCTGTTCTAAGTTATAAAATAATTTAATTTAATAATTTATACACCTTGAATTAGCGCGGGTCCTATGAAAGTGCGGGGCCCACTGCGGTCGCATAGGTTGCGGTGGCCTAAGGCCGGCCCTGCAAAATAGCGGCGTATGCTACGCCGCCGGTCGACCAGACCTGCCACATCACCAGAAAATTTCTCAGTGGAAACTGTTAAAGGGACTACGATGAATTTTGTTTCTCTTTAGCGAAACTCGACCCTGGCAGCGCCAGAGAATGACTACTCGTTCATTTCTAACATAATAATAATAATAATAATAATAATAAGGCGTGTCTTCGAGTCCGAAGAATAGTGAGGTATGCAGTATTTCCCGTGGCTACGCAGCCCCAGCTGTGACCTACATATTTTGCCACATCGAGGGCAAGCATAACCATTATCAGCAGGTGGTCGATACAGATTTTCTTTTCGCCGTCTGCTTTTGTCTAGAGCAGCGGATTTAATTTTGGTCTCAAATGTGTATCCCGCGGCCTTTATGAGTGACATCCAGCTGTCTGCATGTATACCAGTCTACTACGGGCATATCGGCTGCACTCATGCTAGAATTTTATTGCTGCTTATTTTTATTTCAGGAAGTCTGCAGCGCAAAAAAGCTTTTGAAAATTTGAATGCTCGGTGGTATGCAGGTCGTCAGCTGACTTGTATATTTGTCAATATTGTGTCCTGGAAGTCTGCTATATGTGGTAACTGACTAGTATCTCCTCCTAACTTGTCAGAAAAGTACTTAGATTGTACCAGTGAAATAATAATTTATTCTTATAATATTTAAGATCTGCAATAATTACTATATTCTTTTTTTTTTTACATTGTTTAGTATGTTTTGAAATACTTATTCTTTGTATTGTGTAATATGTTGTGTTTTATGCTGTTTTTTTTTTATGTTGCTTGGTTATAAGATAGATCCATGTATAAAATAAAATTACTATATGATCACTTAAAATCAATTACCTAAAATGTTCCCTACTTGTGTTCTCGTTAAAAAGTAAAGTACCCTTTTCAGACCATGCAATCTATACAGTAAATGATGTGAATGTTATTCGTTTTTGTGGCCCACAGATAATGAGAGCGTCATGTGGCCAGCACAGTGACCAACTGCCTACTTTTCCCCCAAAATGTCATGTACTTCATTAGGAGTTGAGACCGGAACAAAGAGCGTGACCTCTCAGCCACCAAGCCTCCTCGTGTTCTCTTTGTTTGGGTGATATTTTCTTGTAGTATTTTCTTGAAATGTAGTATTCTCACAAGTCCACTACTTACAACATATTACAAGACATTTGAAATGAGTATAGGAAGAACAAAGTTCCTTTGATACGTTTAATCAACACTAGAGAGAATTTAGTCTGAGTCACTGTCTGTCGTAAAAGATGTTTGCTAATGTAAATTTGACACCTAAGTATTGTTCAAACCAGCATGTATATTTTTAATTTCATATCATTCTCAATGCTGAATCTCATAAGCCTGCCTATAAAATGATTTTTATGTTTAACAATGTACTCTAGCTGCATTCAATCAGCCAAAAAGTAAAAAGTTTTACTGTAACGGTAAGAATAATAAAAATGAAGCCAAAAAGCTGTTAATGCTCACATTAAATGATAATAGTTAATTTACACTTTACATTTTTTGATAAAATTAAAGATATTCATGTCCATGAAACCATTTTTTTAAATGCAATTTTCATTCTTTTAGGACTGGCCTAAAAAAAAAAAACAATACTACAAAGGAGAGCCCCGTAACTTTTTACATGTGTTTAGAAACCCTGGTGGAGAGTTTACAGAGTTAGATTATGATAAAGACAGAGTCAGCTCAGAGAGGCATTAGTCAACAGACTCGGTACGATATCACCAGTCTAGAAGACAATCTTCTTCATCATATCAGTCATCAAGTCACAGATCACGCTCTCCACCTTAATCTAGGTCCCGTTCATCAAGAAAGTCATCCCACTACCAGATCAAAGTAATCGCACTATCAATCAAGGTCTAGGTCAAGATCAAAGTCATCATACTATTAGTCAAGATGAAGGTCAAGGTCCTTATCTAGATACTGCTAAATCTCTAGAATGTGTGTGAACCTGATGAAGAGACACTAATAAAATACTGTAACACTTATAATTTTTGTCATTTTCGGTAAAAATATGAAAAATGCTCGTCTTAAAAAAAAAATAATAAAAGTTTTACCAATACATTCTCAACCTCGAAGGAACTTCAAATACTATACTGTCTAATGAATTGTTCCAGTAAGGACCTGTGTGTGGTTAGTTGTTATATAGATGTTTTGTTTTGTGCTATTATTGTAAACCAATGGTCTTGTTCTGAATTTTAAAATTTGAAATCGAAAGAGTCGTCTGTCTTAAGCATAAAGATAAAAGGGCATGGTTCTCCCTATAAAAAAAATTCAGCAGCCTCAACACCAAGATGTTTAGTCACAGTAGCCGTCCGCGTAATCTCCAGAAACATAGCAGTGACAGCTATCAAACAGTCGTCCATTGATCATGTCAGTATAATGATCTTGGGGGCCTCGGCAATTACCTAAGTAGTCTGGACATCCTGTGAAGGAGAGAGAGAGAGAGAAAAGCTCATGAATAGATAAAACATAGATCACAATAACTAGAGTTGATAAAGACGTATCTACATATTCTTACAAATATAAGCTGAACAGTTGGCAGTCAGAAAACAACTAGAAAGCTCTTAAAGAAAATAATGAGGGCACTAACATTTCAGTTCCAAAAAGAAAGCTATTGTTATCATCCTGGTGGTGACACAGATGGGGGGAGTGCTGTGTGTGCTTTTAGCCGACGCAAATCGTCCTAGGTAAGCGCAAGACAAGCGGTCAAGCGACGAGTGACAATACACGCCAGTTTGGGAAGGACCTGTGTTGAAAATAGAACGCACTCAAGTCACGGCGAATGTGATCAACCAAAGTGGCCAAGCGACATTCCATCCGTTTCTAGGAGGCCTTTAGGGACCCTATATAAGAGCGAATGTGCTAGAGTTAAGACACTTCACGTTATCTCGCAATGTGATCAGTACGAGGCGAAGTCAGAACAGCACGGTGTGTGTAGAAGGTCTGGGACAGAAGCAAGGTTTTTGTACAGTCAGTGTTAATGTTTTGACAATTGTACAGTTTGGCTGTGATATATTTGAAATTAAACTGTTAGGCCTACGTTACTTTGAAGCCCTGAGTTGTAAAGTTCGTTTGAGTTGATTTTGTCGTGTGGTGCAGTTTGCGGAGAGCCTAGGTAGTCAAAAAAAATGTTACACTATCTTAGAGGAAAACCATAAACAACTATCTAAACTCCAAAACCTTAAGGACATAGATGAGCTTTTCATTGAAACTTTTTTCAACATATGTTTAGATCAAATCATTAAAAATCCAACTAGATTAAACAACACATTAGATCTCTTCTTAACCAACAGACCTGGATTAGTAGTTGATTATGATATTATCCCTGCTCTATCAGACCATGAGATCATAAAAATACAGTCAGATAAAAGTAGTAGCCAATAAAAACCCAAAAGAAAAATCTTACACTGGAACAAATGCAACCTAACACAACTACATTAACCTTCTTTAAACTTTCAACAAACATTCTTATCAGAAAGAGACATTAACCAACCAGTCGATGACCTCTGAAATTTCATAAAAAACTATCTTAAAAACATTATAGAAAACCATATACCAACTAAATACAAATCAAACAAAATTAATAAATGCTGGTTTAATAATAGATTAAAGAAGCTTTGTAAACAGAAAGAAAACCTATGTAGAAAATTTAAAGAAACTAAGGCAGAAAGAGTTTATAAAAAGTACATAAAAATTAAATACCTAACCCAAAAAGTAAGCAGACAGCTGCTGAGTGAATACATAAACAATATAATATCTAAAGATAACAACAAAAACCTATGGTCATACATTAAGTCTAAGAAAATGGAAACAACAGGCATAGCGCCATTAAAAGGGGAAGACAACTTAACACACACTGATAATGAAACTAAAGCTAACATCCTAAACAAATACTTTACATCAGCATTCTCAGCCCCAGGAGACAAAGACATATTACTTAATTTGAACCAAGAAGACAACATAGGAGATATAGAAATACAAGAAAAGGGAATCCAAAAACTTTAAGCCAACATCAAACCAAATAAAGCGTCTGGACCTGATGGTATTCCAGCTAGATTACTCAAAGAACTAAGCAATGAGCTAGCACCAGTATTCAAAATACTTTTTTCAGGCATCTCCAGGGCAGTTTACCAAGGGACTGGAAAGAAGCTTAAGTCACCCCTCTATTTAAAAAAGAAAAATCAGACCAAGGAAATTACAGACCAGTATCACTTACCAGCATCACGTGTAAAATCCTAGAACACATAATATGTAGCAACATCATAAACCACTTAGACAAACATAATGCCCTTACTCATAGATAGATCATGTGAAACACAACTAATAGGACTAATTGATGATTTTTCAAAAGGTTTAGATAACAGTGAGCAAATAGATGCTATCTTACTAGATTTTTCCAAAGCTTTTGACAAAGTTCACCACCATAGTTTGCTTAAAAAATTAAAATATTTTGGCATTGATGGTCCATTGCATCAGTGGATTAAAGATTTTCTGATAGGGAGAGAACAAACTGTAATAATAAATGGCTCTAAATCAACACCAATAACAGTAAACTCAGGCGTACCTCAAGGAACAGTCTTGGGTCCACTACTATTTTTAATTTACATAAACGATTTACCAAATTGCATTAGTTCAGGAACAAAAGTCAGATTATTCGCAGATGATTGCATAATATATAGAACAATAAAAACAACACAAGATACAGAAATTTTACAAAGAGAATTAGATGAATTACAGAAATATGAATCAAATTGGAGCATATCTTTCCACCCAGAGAAATGACAGTTATTAAGAGTAGCAAAAAAAGAGTAGCAAAAAAACTAAAACAAATTAATTCCACTTATCTTATTCATGGTAAACCAGTAACACAGACTAAAAACGCAAAATACCTAGGTGTTATAATAAATGAAAAACTGTCATGGAATCCACATATTGATGAAACTATAAAAAAAAATCAAACAGAGTATTAGGGTTTATTAAAAGAAATTTCTATAAATCAAATAAGAAAATAAAACTAAAATGTTATTTAACCTTGTTTAGGCCAATAATAGAATATGCATCCTGTGTTTAGGACCCCCCAACATTAAAAACTGGAACAGACACAAAATAGAGCAGTGAGATCCATAACAAACGAATATTCCCACTTGACCAGAGTAACACCTTTAGTTAAATCACTAAATTTAGAAAGCCTTAGGATAGAAGACTCAAAAGTAAAGTAGCAATTATACATAAAACACTGAACCATAATCTTCAAATACAAAAACAAAATTTAATAAAATATTCAGAAAGACACAAAAATAAAGGCACATTCCTCATCCGATATGCTAGGACAAATTTGTACAAATGCTGTTATTAGAGCATGGAACGGGTTGCCTGAGCTAGCCAGGAAAACCAGTGACTTGGCAGAATTTAAGTTATTGGTTAATGTGCATGACTGAATACATAACGCGAAGGACGTAATCATCTTCTTTTTTGAAGTAACGTCTATCTATATTATAAAGTAGAATGTGAGGGGTATGTATGTATGTATGTATGTATGTATGTATGTATGTTACTTATAGACATCAAAACCGCTTGACCAATCTTGATAAAACTAGGCAGGAATGTTCCTTGGGTACCAACTTAGACCGTAGTGTATGTATTGTAGCCCTAAAACAAACTTAAGACCCTAAAAAAAAATAAAGTTGTCCGACTCTATTACAGCTATAGTATTTTATGGATCTAGGCCATGTCTACAATGTTGACATGAGAAAAGATAGAAAGGATTTAGACCTAGATCTAATTTTAAGAAATACACTTTGCGCAGATAGTTTTTTACTTTGACACATGAAAAGACAAAAGAAGATCCATTGATTTCATTATATAATCAAATTAACCTTCAATTTTGTGTTTCAAAAGCATTTTTTACATTAATTAGTTCCTTATATCTTTGATTACAGATTTCCTGACGAACATTCTTTCATTAGACAATTCCGTAATGAATCGCGTACTAAATATTAATTCGTTTAATTGTTTACTTTATAATCCCATCCCTAGATCTAAAACTCTAATTCAACTCTAAGATGATAAAACTTCTCTTCGCACAGATAGTTTTATACTTAAACACATAAATATATTTTGATCAAATAAACATTCAAATTTGGTTTTCTAAAGCTACATTCATTTAAGAAAGCTGCGAAGCCGAGTTGAGATAGGCCTAGATCTATATTCATTCATGAATCGCGTACTAAATATAATTTCGTTTAATTGTTCACTTTATAATCCCATTCATTTAACAATTTTAAGCTATCGCTCTTTTCGTTTTTAATAGATAAGAATGTATCGACTTCGGGTAAACCCATTTTCGCAAACCTAATTTTATTTTCGTATCGAAAGAGAAATAACGTGAAATGATCATTAGCTACGTTTAACATACATCTAAATCCAATCCACTAGATTATTTAAAAGCATTTTTTACATAAATTAGTTCCGAATATCTGTGACTACAGATTTCCTGGCGAACATTCTTTCATTAGACATTACCAAATGGTTACACATAAACACATCTCTCTACTGAGTCTATTCCTAGGCCTAGGTCTAATAAAACTCTTATTGAACTCTTAGATGATAAAACTTCTTTTCGCAAAAGATAGTTGTATGCTTTAACACATAAACATACTAATTATTGTCCATTCATTTCATATTTTAATCAAATTAACATTCAAATTTGTTTTTCTAAAGCATTTTTAATACATTCGTTCGCTGTTCGCTAAAGCTGCGTAGCCGTGTTGAGATAGGCCTATATAAATTCATTCATGAAAAAAGGTCACGCATGCGCAGCACAGAACTCTAGATTAGTGTAGATTTAGATCTACGTCTACCTCAAGATCTACTTTATACTTTATACACATGAACATACAAAATTTAGTCTATTTATCTCAAATTTTAATCAAATATATGTAGGCCTACAAGCAAATGTTTTAATTTGAAAAAAAAATGGATTTAATTTTAAGCCTATTAGCTATTTTGATTTGATAGCTTCATTCACACTATTTTTACATTGACACATTCGCTTTACTTATTACATTATTATTTCGTTTAATTGTTTACAAAACACTCTCAGTGACTATATCGACAGTAATGCGCAAATAAAGACCCGCGGGTCGCGGGTAACATATGTCTAGTATTATATAAGATATGAAGATAACCTGTTTATGGATTAACGCGCTACTTTAAAAAAATGTTTTTCTTTTTCTTTTTTTTAACAATTCAATGCTTGGAGTTTAATTATACTGAGTTTGTGGCTGTACATTGTGATATCAAAGGACGATAGGCTAGTCGTCAGTATAGGTAGCCTTCATATTGCCAACGCAAGGCTATGGGGCACAAAAAATCATCCCGATTCATTATTATATAAGATTAGATAAGAATGTAGAAAATAAGGAATATATGTTATGTCCCGCTTAGACATCAAACCGTTTGACCAACGTCGCTAAAACTAGGCCTAAATGTTCCTTAGGCCATGTCAGATACCGTAGTGTATGTTTAATGTTCCACCCACAACAGGAAAGCCCTAAAAATACAAATAATTAAATATATCTCTATAAAAGGACGAAACACCCGTTTCGGGCTAGCCTGGCATGAAGCAGCAACAACACAACCTCCAGTGTTTAGCCAGAACAAGAGCTAATTCAGCCAGCCTGCCTGAGCAAGGGTTTCGTTAGTGGAGATCCGAGTGTCCAGTGGCGTAACTAAGGGGGGGGGAGAATTTTAAGATCCCCCCGGGCCCCCACCTGGGGGGGGGGGGCCGAAATGGATGTCCGAAATTTATTTGTAAATGCATAAATTAATATATTTGATTGACACATAGTGTCAATGTGTGTCTTTTTTTTTTCAACATTTATGGACTAAATTTATAACAAAGACTAAACCTAGATCTAGGTCTATCAGTACGTTGACTTTGTTGACATTTTAAAAATATTTTTTCCCACAGAGATCAAAAGTTAGTTTTACATTTTAAACTTTGTTGCCACGAATAAAACTGCATGATAGACAGCGAATTCCAGGTATCTTGTTACCTTTACTAATAATAGCTCTAAATGGCGAGTATTTTATGGCTACACTAATTAACCTTAAAGCAAAATTTACAGAATCGAGTATAACAGATCCAAAACTTATTCTTAATAATGCTAGAATAGTCCATTATTCGGGTTTGGTGTCAATAATTAAACTTCACACTCGAGTTATTACCCCTCTATTCATCTTTCCTCAATCCAATGTAAACTCTCTTTTTATTTTCATCTAATCCTTTTGCTTTCGCACAAAACATAAACAACAAACAATGAAGTATTATAATATAATATTAGCACATCCTTCCTTTTGAAGTAATTATCACTTCCTTCCTTTTAAAGTTCACAACTAATAGGACTAATTGATGACTTTTCAAAAGGTTTAGATAATAGTGAACATATAGATGCTATCTTACTAGATTTTTCCAAGGCTTTTGACAAAGTTCACCACCATAGTTTGCTTAAAAAATTTTAAGATATTTCGGCATTAATGGTCCATTGCATCAGTGGATTAAAGATTTTTTCTGATAGGGAGCAAACTGGAATGGGTTGCCTGAGTCAGCCAGGAAGACCAGTGACTTTGCAGAATTTAAGTCATTGGTTGATATGCATGACTAATTGCATGACGCGTAGGACGTAATCATCTTCTTTTTTGAAGTAACGTCTGTATTATATAAGATAAGAAGATAAAATATTAAGACTGATATCTTCTAGGAACTTTAACAATTCGTCCACTTCTGAATGTCTTAACTGGCACAAGTTCTCTAGACGTTGATCTATAACTGTCTGTTTCGTTTGTTCCAACAGTTTGCAGTTCATTGTCTTCATCGGTATCATATTACCCAGAGATGTCTACATCGAAACTCTCATTCAAAAAGCGTTGATTTCTTCTGTATGTTTTTCCATCGTTTGTTTTTATGATGTAAGATCTGGGTGATGAATGTTTTTTTTATGACAACTGCTTTCAACCATGTTTGTCCTAGACGAACTCTCCGACAGAATAATCTTTAGGTAGTCTTACTTTTGCATCGTATTTCACTTTGCTTTTCATCTGTCGTTCGTTGACTAATGTCTCTGCATTTTCAGCTACGATGGTTTCAATAGTTTGGGATCAGTTGGAATGATTCCCTGAGTCTTCTACTCGTCAGCAGTCGTGATGGTGAATACGGCAGTCCGCTTATCGGAGTATTTCTATACTCGAGCATAACGAGATATGGATCTTTTCCACTTTTGTATGCTTTGAATACTTTTGCTTTCGCACAAAATATAAACAACCAACAATGACGTAATATCATATAATATTAGCACAGAATCTTCTTCATGTATAGGAAAATTAAGAATTTTTTAGCCTATCTGGAATTCTGGTTAAAGCTCCTGCGCCCAATTAATATAGTTCAGAAGAAACTACAAAAATCTGGACTGCAAATACGGAAAGCTGCTGAAGAAATTAGTATCCTTTCATGCTTTCTGCAAAATGCTGAGAAACTGACAAAAACCCAATCCATCGAAAAAGCAAAAGAATTTAGTGAATACTATGGATTCCCTGTAATCAAAACAACCAGAAGAAAGAAAATACTTAATGGGAAGTTGAGTTCTAATGTAGGACTGTCAATAGAACTGCAATTCAAACGTGTTGCGACAGAAGTGCTGGACAGATTTCATATGCAGATGAAGGGCAGATTCCAAAGGCTGGGAAAAAAATGGATAACTTTGTGTTTCTTTTTGAACCAAGACACCTGTTAGATGAAGACACGCTTATGACAAACTGTGCTACTTTTTCTGTTTGTATGATGAAATAAATGGCAAATCGCTTTTTCAATGTTGTCATTGATGCACGAGCACTTTTCATCAACAAACCAGTAATACAATCACCAATAGACATATTGAGGAAACAGGCTTCATATGGTAATTACGTGTGCTCAAACCTTGCAACCTCCTCCGAATACCGCTAACTCAGGCCACTTCCATTACGTCATGTGAGAGATCATTCTCAAAGCTCAAGTTCATCAAAAACTATCCCAGGAGCACAATGACGCAAGAAAGGCTTATCATGGCTTTAAATGTCAATGAAGTCACAAATACTAAATACTAAAAAGTATTGATGAAGATGATGTTATAGATTTCTTTGCTGCACAGAATGCACGACGTGAAGCGATATCAATTGAGATTTGTCACTTGTGCATTATTTAACTAATAAACAACGGTATTATTCATTAAAAGAGTCTTCATGATTATTTTTTGTTAAGTTTACTGATTCACTGAACTAATTTGATTTTGGGCTTATATATTTTTGCGTACATTATCTCATGTCATATGTCGAATGTCAAAATGCAAGGGGCCCCCAAATCCCTAGTTACGCCCCTGCGGGGGTTGAACCCCAACCCCCCCCCCCCGGCTACGCCCATGCCACACAGGATCTGTCAAACTTCTATCTCCATTCTTCTATGTCATCTAGCTTCACTTTCATCTATCCCTTGGTCTGCTGGACCGTTGGGGCACCGCACAGGATCTGTCAAACTTCTTTCTCCATTCTTCTATGTCATCTGCCTTTGATAGAATTTCATTCTATTTTTTCTGAAAATATTGAAACCTGCCTTTTTACCTGCCTGGGTGGATTACTTCAAGGGCTGATTTTAAGCTTGTGTTTCCACGGAAACTGTCTTTGTAACCTTGTTTATTTAATTTTTTTTTTTGCTTTACATGGGGAAATACGTATATTCAGATGTTAACCTGTACTCGCGTATTTTCTTGTCCATTTGCGTACTAAACTTGCCTTAGCTAGATATAGAAGAGAGCACATGGTTGCATGCGGCCTCAGAACGAGAGAGCTGAAGGTCACCCACAGAGGCTACGAAATACACATTTGAAAGAAAATCCGCCGCCGAGGACATACGCAGACGGCGAAAGTATTTAGCAAAATATGTAGGTCACTGCTATGGCTGCGCAGTCATGGGAAATACTGCATTCCTCGTTAATCTTCGGACTTGAAGACAAGCCTTATTATTATTATTATTATTATTATTATTCAAGTTGCGTATGCCTACTTGTATGCAATTACTGCCTTACCGTGCGTTACGTTATATAAGTAACAGACATTGTGATCGGACCTTCTGGTTAGCATAAACGTATCAATCGCGTATCGATATATAAGCCTGAATAAAACTAGAACTATGTTATTGCCAAGAAGTGGCTTACTTGCTAGTAAGACATCCATGACATAGTAGTCGTGATAGTTCCTGATCCTCTTGTTGCACTTTTTAAGGGTACACCTGTACAAAAAAAAAAGTACCCACTTCGATACAGATTCCATTCCATATACCGTCATTGATTAAACAACCTGTTGATGTCATTTGAAGAGAACGAGAAGAATCATTGAGCAACTGACATTTTTAGCCAATAGAGCATGTTTAACTTAAATACAGGTTTCCTTTCAAACCTAGTTGTTACATTCACCAACGGTTACCGAGAGGACAACGACCAAAGTGTTGACAAGTCAAAACTGGTGTTTAGCCTATAGTATGTCATTAAAGTAACACTAAAAGTAGGGTTATCAGATACCCTGCATATTTTCTTCACATCATAGGCCAATTGGTGAGTCTATATCTCACTTATTCACCGTGCATGGAATAACAATATTGCCCCTTCAGCGTACGCATTTTCAAGTGAAGGCAAAAGAAAATTCAGTGGCGTAGCTACCAATGTGCGGGTGGTGCGGGCCGCACAGGGCACCAAGTGGAGAGGGGCACCAAAATTCCCCAATTTTCTATTTCCCTGAGCTTTTCAGTAAAAACGACTAATTGTATGGACACGAATAAACATAAACTATTGTATTTTAAACATGAACTAACGATTTATAAACTAGTCATGTCGCTACTTTGTTTCATCTCCTTAACTGTTTCTTCAATACAATGTAAGCTATAGAACAGTTTGAATCTAATTTACTAGATTTATTTCAAACACACGGTACATGTTGTTACTACACTGATCAATGCTTTGTAATATAAAGAAGAAGAAGAAGATAGGCCAAACTTTTTTTTACTTCATTGTTTAGTCCATTGGTTTAAACTAGATATTGAGTTTACAAATATATTTCTAAACTCTAGCTCTAAACAATTGTCTTAGTTTATTCATTTCTTTATGATTCTTTATACTTTAATTTTTGAAATAATTCTATTATAATGTCAATTTTTTTAAATAAGCTAACCTTTGTTTTCTACGAGTTTTTTTTTTTTTTTTAACTAACTAGTTAATTGTAATACTGTAACGAAAACAAAATGATTAATAGTGCTCAAGACTGACTAATCTGGCTGGCGCCTCAAAACCCTTTTTAAGCTCAGACGGAGAAATTGGCATCTCTGGTTCTGTCCGGTCTGTGTAGTCTATAAGGGCCCCATACCCTCATTACCGACCCATCGGTATAGCAGAAAATGGCATCTGATGGGTAGGACTTTAGTGTAGCTGACGCCAAGTTTTGGAGTATGGCAGGTGTTAATCGCCTCTTGGTGGCTCCCTCTTGCCCTATAAGGGACATGTTTATTTGTGGGGCCGGCATCTCCTCCACGGAGGGCAAGTATTAATTCTTCTAATAGGAATTCTGTCAGTGGAGTGCCCAGATGATTTTGACAAATTGGCCGCAATGTGGAGGAACTATCGCATTTTTATGCAATTCCTCTCTCTCCACTGTTGCACTAAGATTGTGGTGGGTAGCCTAGAGTCGCCCCTTTTGTAGCGCTCGTAGGCCGTAAGTAACGCCCTCTCCCTCCTTAAATGTAAAGGGGCCACGTTTGTTAAGATTTCATCATCTTCATTTAAATCCAAAGATGGATTCAATGAGTGGTTGAGGTTATCCCCGAAAATAGAAAAACATGAGACCAGCAGAGCTCACATTCAGATATCGCTTGCTTGGAGGGAACTTGAAGTTCGCCTGAGAGTAGGAAACAATATGGACAACAAGGCCCAAGATTTGATTATACAAGAGACGAAAACCTGGAGAGTTAGTAAAATTACTATCAACGTACGATCCACTCTTGAGGGAGCATGTGCTTCGAACTAAGCTTTGTTCCAGAGTATTCCAGACCGAATACATACAGACCACAAATACAAAATGAATTTATTACAAAATTGGGGGATCACGCTAAAAAAACAAATCATACAGCAAGTAAAACAAGCCAAATATTTCTCTATTATTTTTGACACCTGACATCTTAAAGCTGGATCAAACTTCCCAAATTTTACGGTACGTTGTCATGGATAATGACGGGGTGCAGGTTCGTGAGTCTTTTATTGACTTCATCGACACAAAAGACAAGCATGCTGCTGGAATCGCTGAGATGATTCTAGAGAAACTGCGTTCGGATGGCTTAGACATAATGGACTGCAGGGGTCAAGGCTATGATAATGCTGCGGTCATGAAAGGTCAAAACTACGGTGTCCAAAAACGTATTCTAGAAGTCACTATTCATTGCCTGCTCAAACTCTGGAGACATTAACTAGCAAAGATGAAAATTCATCGACTAGATCTGAAGCAGGTGGATTATTGGTTGCTGTTCAGTCATTTAATTTTGTCACTTATCTTGGATTTTGGGCTCCTGTATTAACTGAAATTAATGATGCGCAATTCTACCTTCAAAAACAAGGATTGTCTATTCGAGACTGCTCACTCAAACTAAAAACATTAGAGACATTTTTAAGTAGTAATCGAGAGGACATCGCTGAAGCCAGCATTACCTTTGCCGAAAGCGTGTGCTCAGATATGAGAACCAGTACAGAACCTCAAAAACGTATTGGCCATAAGAAAAAGATGCCTGCTGAGAAAAGTGACTACTCTGTACTTACACACAAAGAAGAGCTACGAAGGGAAATTTATTCTACCTTGGACAGGATTGTTCACGAAATAATCACCCGATTCGAGCAACTTCATAATGTAGCAGATAGATATGAATTTTTGTCCCAGCTTTTAAATCCTCAGGTCGAAATCAATCTCGATAGTACACCTAGCGACATTGATAAAAACAAATTTCTGCTGGAGCGAAAGAGGCTTAACGGTTTGTCAGTTTCATCAGAAGCCTTCGAATTTCCAAAACAAGGACCTGTTGAGCTTTTGAATTTTATAAATAAATATCAACTAGATGATTCAGTCCCGAATATCGTCATCATGATTCGCATATTTTTTACTATTGCGGTAAGCATCGCTACATGCGACGTTTTTGCAAACTTAAACTGATCAAGAATTATTTGCGATCAATGATGACAAATTTACGACTCACTAATTTGGCTATTTTGTCCATTGAACAAGAGCTGGTGGAAAAAAAATTGATTTCGATAAAATTATTGATACTTTTGCCAGCAAGAAAGCGCGTAGTATTCATTTGTAGTATGTTAATGTAAAAGTGATTTTTTTATTAACAATATTTGATTAATGAATACAATTATTTTGAACAGGTTTTGCAATGTTATTAATTAGTTAGTTGTTTTTTTTTTTTGGGGGGGGGGGGGCATCGAGATGAGGTACCGCACCAGGCATCGTATACTCTTTACAGATCTTTACAGATCTTGACGAGTTTGAGAAACAAGTTTTTTTTTTTTTTCAACAGCTTTGAATAATAATAATAATAAAATTAATCTAAAAAATCTGTCTGCTATTTATAAGTGAGTTTGTGTGTTTTGGACCAAAAAGATATGAAAGACTGTATTATTCTTTTACATGTTTTATTTCTGAGGGTTCAGTAGTGATGGGCAAAAGTTAACTAAAAAGTTGCTAACTTTTAGAAAAAAAAAATAGTTAAGGCCAAAGTTTAATTAAAAAAAAAAGTTTAGTTAAAATCCTAGTTTAATTATTTTTTTTTAGTTACAAACTAAAAAGTTTAATTACCAATTTTACAAACTTTTTAAACATACATACCAATAAATATTTAGATCTATGTAATTTGGAGAATATATATAATGAATAGAGAGAGGAGATAAACAAGAGGGTGCACAGGTCACTAGAAAGCCTTTTGACCTTTACCCTATAATGGCAGCTATTCCCGCCTTTTCAAGGTATTTGAAAGGCGAGAAATATACACGTGTTCATTATATTTCTAGCAAGTTTCGCTCCTTGATAAATCCTGATTCTATAGATCTACATTTTGCTGCTTTTTATTAAACACCATTGTGTTCCTGTATAGCTGCAGGCAAAGAATTTTGCTTTACTATAGATCTAAAATAAATGTCGACTCTTTTTATTTTTTACTAGATCTAGAGTTAGAGTCTAGTGACGTCTAAGCCTCTTAGTCTATTACTACTGAATACTACTATTAGATCAATAGTCATAATAGTCTATATTTAATTATTTTAGTCTTAAGTCGAGTCTAACTCTGAGTAGTCTTAGATCTAGATGTAAATTTAAAATTATAAGTCAATTGAATAATATAGAATATAGATCTATTAATTGAAATCTATATTACTTTACTTTATTAGACTAGATCTATAGAATTAGTTTAGAGATTCTACTATAACTATATGTAACTATTCTAGAATTAGAGTCTAGATTAGATCTAGATATATCTAGATTACTTATTATACTAAGACCTAAGATGCATAGATGATATATCTATAGGCCTAATAGGCCCTACTAATAATAATAATAGTCGTCACTATACTAGATCTAATATTAAATTAACTAAATCTGTACTAGACTAACTAGATTATAGATCTACATCTATGATCTACTTCTATTATAATTATACTTATATCTACTATCTAGATCTATTAGATCTAGATCTAATATTATCTACTAGAGTATATAGATCTAAATACCCATACCTAGTCAGAATCATAATTATAATAATCTAAAATCTCTAGATCTAGAGTTACTAAGATATCTACTAGACTAGACTCTATCTAGATTTTAGATCTAGTAGTAGAAGTAAATAGTATTTCTTAGATTATTTTTAGATTAAAATATTAATTATTTGATCTAGGTCTAGTAGGTAGATATAATTGTAGATCCAGATTATATTTCTGATCATTTCGTTTGTAGAAGATATTAGATCCAGAATATTCTAGAATCTAGAGTTAGTTAGAGACACTGGCGGATCCAGGGGGGGGGGGCGGTAGGGGCGATCGCCCCCCCCCCCCACTCGGCCGACCCCCCCCCCGGGGGGGCGGACGAATTTTAGTATAGAAGTCACACAATTTGTATACGAATTTATTACTTATGTTAATAATATATACTAATTATTTATATTTCAAACTATTTTTAGATTATTTCGCCCCCCCCTCTAGTATGTTGGCCGATTTGGTGGGGTCGGGAGGGGGCGATAGCATAAATCCGCCCCCCCCCCAACCATAAACTTTTGAGTGGGGGGGGGGCGGTCCAATTTATTCGTAGAAATCACAGCTTGCTAAAAGAATCAATTAAATATCTATATGATTAAAACTTGTTATTGATATTTTAACCGATCTCTATATTATGTCGTTCCCCTGTTGTCCGATTGGTGGGGGGGGGGGGGCGAAACCTCTACTGCCCTTCCCACCTAAACCCTTTGAGTGGGGGGGCGGTCCTACTTTTATGGAGAAATCATAGTTTGTGGGCAAGATTAGTTGAATTGATATATAAATTTGATATTATGTCGCTCCCCTTCTGGTATCTTGGCCGATTCCGTGGGGTAAGGGGGGGGGCGATTGCATGTACTGCCCTCCCCGCTCTAGCCCTCTGAGTGGGGAGTGGTCCTATTTTTATGGAGGAAACATAGTTTGTGAACAAAAATAGTTGAATATCTATATAATTGATATGTGAAACCATTTGTATATTATGTCGCACCACACTCTAATCTCAAATTTTATGATTAGTAAATATAAAAGGAAAAAGGTGGGAGGGGCGATACATGCCATCTCCTTTCCCTTATCGGACAAAGCAATAATTGTTCTTTTTGTATTATAGTTAAGAAATTACAAAATGTAAAAAAAAATGAAAATGCAAAAAAAACGCTTTTAGCGTCGCGGCTTCGCACCCGAAAATCACTGATGTAGGAGCAGGCGTTTCTGCAGTGAAAAATGCAAGAAAACGCTTTTTGGCGTCGGGGCTTCGCCCCGAACTCCACTGATTAATAATGAGCTGCAGATCTCAGGAGACTGCGTTTCTTCAGTGAATAAAGCATGAAAACGCTTTAAGCGTCGCCTCGACTGATGAATAGTGAGCTGTAGTTGTCAGGAGCAGGCATTTCTGCAGTGAAAAATGCAAGAAAACGCTTTTGGCGTCGGGGCTTCGCCCCGAACTCCAATGATGGATAAAGAGCTGTAGATATCAGGAGAATGCGTTTCTGCAGTGAAGAATGCAAGAAAACGCTTTTGGCGTCGGGGCTACGCCCCGAACTCCACTGATTAATAATGAGCTGTAAACGTCAGGAGAATGCGTTTCTTCAGTGAAAAATGCATGAAAACGCTTTAAGCGTCGGGGCTTTGCCCCGAAACTCACTGATGAATAGTGAGCTGTAGATGTCAGGAGCAGGCGTTTCTGCAGTGAACAATGCAAGAAAACGCTTTTTGGCGTCGGGGCTTTGCCCCGAACTCCACTGATGGATAAAGAGCTTTAGATGTCAGGAGAATGCGTTTCTGAAGTTAAGAATGCAAGAAAATACTGAGAAATACTGCTTATTATTATTATTATTATTATATATATATATATATATATAATATATATATATATATGCTGTACGCACGTTTATGTATAGGGTTAGGGTTTACTGGGCGTTAGGGTTAGGGTTTGGAAAAAAATCGCCCCCCCCCCACTCCAAAGTTCTGGATCCGCTAGTGGTTAGAGAGTCAACATGCAGTTTTATCATTACTTCTAAAAGGTAACTTATAATACTTATAATAGAAATTCGAAAATTACTTCTAATTTGTTTCTATAATAGTATCATTCTAGTGATTCTATTAAGATCTACATCTATCCCATAAAGACATTTAAATATTTTTTCATGTGCACAAACATTTTGCTAAAGAGATTGGTTGTGCTTTATACTTTATATTTTTCATGTGTGGCTGTTTCGTCCTTAAAAAGGTCAAAATAGTTAGTAAAAGTTTAACTAAAGTTTTTTTAGTTTAGTTTAACTAATTTTTTCAATTTGTGGTTAACTAAAAGTTTAATTACTTTTTTTTAGTTCAAACTTAGTTTTAGTTTAACTAAAAAAAATTAGTTTAGTTCCCATCACTAGGGTTCAGACGAAGCCTTGAGGTAAACCACCTTGTCGTTTCCAGATCAGATAGTTCTCCATACACATTTTCTTCTGCTGCGGCTCTAAATTCATCACATGTGTATCAATGAAATGCCTACGATTTTTGTTTCTACTCTGCCTTGAATATAGTTTTCAAAAATTATAACAAAATTAGGCATATAAATAAATAATTTATCTAGATTCTAGACAGTACACAACATTGTTACTGATGAAACATTATTATTATTATGTTAGAAACGAACAAGTAGTCATTCTCTGGCGCTGCCAGGGTCGAGTTTCGTTAAAGGGAAACAAAATTCATCGTAGTCCCTTTATCAGTTTCCACCGAGGGATTTTCTGGTGATGTGGCAGGTCTGCAGCAGTATCACCCTTTGACAGGCAACGAGAATGTTCCTAGGAATGCCAAGGGCCTTGAAGGTATCTGTGAGGTCAGTTGTTATTATCCCCTTGGTTGATATAACAATGGGATTTATAAAGCCAATCACTGAATTGAAAGCTTTTGTGTAGTCGATGTAACAAATGTGTAACTTTCTTTTTTCTATTAGCTTGGTGCAATATAATACCATCTATAGTTAGCTGTAATTTACAGCCCATCGACTCTTCAATGCAACCTTGTTGTTCCTTATTGATATAGCTGCTGAGACTTCTTCATCAGGCATTTCAGGTATTAGGCTGTTTTTAGTTTGGATTTCCTCGATCCAATAATGTAGAGGGTCGGACCAAAGCGCTGCCCAAAAGTCGATAAACGCGCCGTGTTTAGTGTTACCAATGTTTTGAATTTTGTCAGCATCATTATCAGCTAATTTACGGAAGAACTGTTTTCTCTTGTGCTGAAATAGAGCATTATGCTCCTTCCTTTTGGTGGTTTCGTTGTAGCGCTTTAACCGAGCTCCCTGTAGTTTAGCTTTCTGTCTCAGCGTATCTTTCAAACATAAGAGTCGCGTGTGGCTATCACAGTCCGTCAATTTGATTCCAGTTGTTCTTAATATAGTTTTCATTTTGTCAAGTATTTTCACTGAATGGTTGTTTCCAAGATATTGTCCGATTGTATCCATTAGGCTCCTCAGCTGATTAATATTGTCTTCAAGGCTATTTTTGCATGCTGGCACATGTTTTTTTCGTCCTTGATTAATTGGACCTAGCTCAAAGGTCTTTTGTCAAGAGAGCTCTGTAACAACCACAGCAGCGCAGTATGTAGCGAGGTGTATCTCAAACAAATTTCTTGGTATTTCAAAATAGTTAACTAAAACGTTATTTATTTCATTAATATAAGTGTTTGTCTCTTTCTTGACGTTTAGCTTAGGGATACGAGGCCTAGAGTTAAGATTGGTGTTTTTATAACGGTCTTTAAGAGTAGAAAAGTTTGAGTGTAGCTCATTGCTTATTGCCGATGTTGGGTCATTCTCTTGTTGGTTGGGTGTTTCAATAATGTTTTCATTGGTCGGCTGTGTGGGTCTGTCGTTTATATCTGAGATGAGCTCTTGAATTTGAAACTTATGACCTACTTCTCTTCTTGTCACGTCAATTTCTGTTGGGTCAAATAACATTTTTTAATTATTACCGACCGTCTGTCTACAACATTCTGCTCTGTAAGGCTTAGATTAGAATATAATTTGGTGAATTCCTGGAAGAGTTTTCGCCTACAACCTGGGAGAGTTGTTTACAGGGAGGAACGATTTGATAATGTCTATATTCATTTCTCTCGTCCATTTGATCCTGTTGGCTCCTCTTGTTCTACCACCAACGGCACCTCTCAATTGTGTGGCGTGCGAGTCAGGGAGTAGACCGACCTCTTGTGTTTGGTCATGAGGTTGTGAGCTACTTCATTGGTGAATACTATTTACCGCCTGTCTAATGTATTTCATATTCACCACTGTCCTGGGCACTGGCGGATCCAGGGGGGGGGGGCGGTAGGGGCGATCGCCCCCCTCCCACTCGGCCGACCCCCCCCCCCCCCCCGAAGGGGGGGCGGACGAATTATAGTATAGAATTCACACAATTTGTATGCGAATTTATTACTTATGTTAATAATATATACTAATTATTTATATTTCAACCTATTTTTAGATTATTTCGCCCCCCCCCTTCTAGTATTTTGGCCGATTTGGTAGGGTCGGGAGGGGGCGATGGCATCAATCCGCCCCCCCCCCACCATAAACTTTCGAGTGGGGGGGCGGTCCTATTTATTTGTAGAAATCACAGTTTGCTAACAGAATCAATTAAATATCTATATGATTAAAACTTGTTATTGGTATTTTAACCGGTCTTTATATAATTTCGTTCACCTGTTGGCCGATTGGAAGGGGAAGAGAAAATACCTCCACCGCCCTTCTCATCTAAACCCTTTGAGTGGGGGGGGGCGGTCCTACGTATATGGAGAAATCATAGTATGTGAACAAAATTAGTCGAATATCTATATAATATAAACAGGTGGAAGTGCGATACATGCAATCCCCTTCCCCCCATCGGACAAATCAATACTTTTTCTTTTTGTATTATAGTAAGAAATTACAAAATTAAAAAAAATCTGTCACTAATATAATTTATATATGCTATAAAGTAAATTCTTATATCGAGTCGCCCAAGCCCTATTCTTTAATGCAAAATGCAATCAAAAGCAGAAATTATATAAAAGGAGCGAGAATTAATAGTTTTCATTTTACCGCCCTTGCCCTTTCCAGACAGAGTTTGTGTAATTTGACATGAATTTATCATAACTATTTTAAGAAAGACTTTGCTTTGGAAAAGTTATAATTCAAACGAAATTTTTCAATATAACAGTCACGGTTGAGATGAGTTCAAAAGCCAGATAATCTTTTCCTAGTCGACATTTTCCAACCTTTACTCTATCTCATATTTTTCTAGTTAAATAAATTTAGGACTATAACTCACAATTTATGCTAGAATTTTATTGAATATTATTAATCGATTTTTTTTTTTCGGCGGCGATCCTCAAAACCTTTATCTAAATATGTTGGGTATCTAATCTTTTCAAAGAACAAATCGGTTTTATTTGCAATGTATTAAGGGACTATAAATTCATATTAGAATATTTTTCTCATTATTCAAAAGGCACTTTATAATAGAATGAAAAAAATGATCTGTAGGGCACGAGAATGCGTTATTGCAGTGAAGAATGCCAGAAAACGCTTTTAGCGTCGAGGCTTCGCCGAACCTCACTGATGAATAATAAGCTGTAGATGTCCGGAGAATGCGTTTCTGCAGTGAGAAATGCAAGAAAACGCTTTTGGCGTCGGGGCTTCGCCCCGAACACAACTAATAAGTAATGAGCTGTAGATGCCAGGAGAATGCGTTTCAGCCGTGAAAAATGCAAGAAAACGCTTTTGGCGTCGGGGCTTCGCCCCGAACCCCACTGATAAATAATGAGCTGTAGATGTCAGGAGAATGCGTTTCTGCAGTGAAAAATGCAAGAACCCGAACCCCACTGAAGAAGCTTACAGCGCGCTCTTAGACTCCCAAGCTTGCAAGAGAAAGTCTGTTTTTTTTCTGTTTTTTTTTTTTTTGCCGAAGATTGAGGAACAGTCTTATTTTATTCTCATATATCGAATATATATATGCTGTACGCACGTTTATGCATAGGGTTAGGGTTTACTGGGCGTTAGGGTTAGGGTTTGGAAAAAAATCGCCCCCCCCCCCCCACTCCAAAGTTCTGGATCCGCCTGTGCCTGTAAGAAGCAATGGACCCGTTCTAATTCTGCTCAAAATTCAAAAATTAGATCAAACAAAAATGAAAGTGCGTTGACTTGTTTATTTTGATGTACTGTCCTAGTAAACAAGCTTTTTAGATCTAGGTCTAGTAAAACATGTGCGAGCTTGTGCTCCCAGAGCTATTTTTATATGTATTTTTGTTGTATAGGTTAGATCTATTTTTATATTTTTTTTTTAATAGGTTAGTGTCAGATTTTATAATTGTACTTCCGCATATTTTTATAAAGGTTAGTGCGGGATAGTATAAAAAGTGATGTACATGCTGTCTTAAAACAGTTGAGTGTACATTTTACCAGTGGTCAGAACAGTAACTCTGTCTGTGTGACAGCTGAAGATCTTTGTGGTCTGTCATGTAATTATTTTATTATTCTGTACCTGGGACGGCCTGCTATTATAGCTGCTGAATGTAACTGCTGTTTTTACTGCTATTGTTATTGCTGCCCTACTATAATTGCTGCTGTAGATCTAGTGTTATTTTGTTTCTGTAGAGTGTAGTGTTGCCTTAGATCTAGTGGCTTAGTCTGTTCTTAGGTCTTAGTGAAGTAATACTAATAGTAAGGTACTAACTAAGGTGTTCTTGTTTTAGTTATGGGTTGGTTGTACTAGTAGAATATTGTAGATCTAGACTAGTTTATTGTAGTGTGTTTGTGTAGATCTAGATCTAGTGTAGTAGTTGCAGTGATTTAGTTAGATAGTTGGTTTGATCAGTTTGAGTTAGTTATTGGTTTGGTTAGTTTATTAGTGTTTGTAGCATAGACTAGAGTTGTTTTCGTTGTAGTGTATACATTTTATTATTGATTTATTTTTGTATGTAAATAAAGTTTTCATTTTGTCTTATTTAATTTCAAGTAAAGTTTCGTTGGTGCTTTCATTTAGTATAGTTTAGTATGTCTGGTTACGTAGGTGATTCTAGCCTCTAGGTCGTAGACTGAGGTGTCACAGATGAAACCTACCCAGTAGCGCTAACATCTGCCTACTGTTATAGAATTTAATGTTGAGCAGAGAAAAGGTCTTTCAGCGCCTCCTGACCTGCTCATAGATGGAAGTGACGCAGCGAAAATGGCGTCCCTAGTCTAGAATAAGAAGTGATCTTAAATCTAAGAAAATCTTCAAACCCAATGCATAAAAACATCCTAAATTCAAGCAGATCTACAACCATGTAGTAGTACTTCAGTATTATTATCAATATTAGTATTATTAGTCTATTATTATTATTATATTAAAATCAAACTAATATTCATTCTCTGGCAATGTCAGGGCCAAGCTTTGTTAGAGAGAAACAAAATTCATTGCAGTCCCTTTAAAAGTGTTCACTGGGAAATTTTCTGGAATTGTGGCAGCTCTGCAGCCCTAGCGTCCTCAAACATTATTATTATTATTATCGAAAATATGAGCTAATATGACTCCATATTCGTTTAACAATGTCACACAATTCATTCACTTTTTTTTCTAATGCAGTGACGCCCTCTGACAGGTGGCCAGAATCACACTATCTGGTCCAGGTCTAGTGTAATTTTAGTTCAATGCTATAGGCATTGGATCTCCAAGCGTAGGTTTTCATATTTTGTACTTTATTTTCCCTTGTTGGCGTTATCACTAGTGTTACTACTTTTATTATTATAAATTAATAAACCCTATTATTATTACTCTTAATAATATAGTACAGGAAACGTCTAGGTGTCTCTGGTTGTTTCCGATGTTCCTTCCAAGTCCAAACCTCATGCAGGACGACGGGGGATGGGCGCGGGCAGGGTTGGAACACGGGACCATCGATAAGTCCAAACGACAGTCCAGCGCGCAAACCACGCGATCAGGTTAACAAAAAAAATTCTTTAAAAGCTGCTTGAACTTCTTCTCTATTTTTAACATTTCTGTAAATTAATTTTTACCTTCAGATTCAAGGATATATGTACCATTTACACATCTGTAAATGAGACATTTGAAATTTCCAATAAATTTTGAACCCTCTGGGTACCACTGTCCATAATAATTACAACCTGGTGCTGTTGGATAAAAGAAAAATAGTTAATACAAATTAATGTTATAAACCCTTGACTACGAATAGCTAGAAAAAGTTTGCAAAAACAGCAGAAATTTTAAAGAAATATATTCGAGACATATTGATGAGAGCAATTGATGTAAGGTGGGTTCAATCATCAATCCATCAATCTGCGATCTAATGTAATGTCAGAGCTTTTTATGTATGTCTCTCATTGCAAGATTGTTTTCTTTCTACTTAGGTCTCATGCTCTACCATACAAAGGCATCGTATTGAACGTGCATTAGAGCACGGCATTCCACGACGGCCCGGAGAATCATTAAACTGATTTCAATTGAAAATCAGAGTGAGTGATTTTATGCGTAGCCACAATTATCGTGACACATATGATCTTGACAACTTTTACAAGTCTGAGATATAGATTGTCTGTGGCCAACTAAAGGATTATGAAACAATGATGTTTGACATGCCTGACATAGAGAATTCTGTGGCCAACTAAGAGATTATGAAACAATGATGTTTGACATGCCTGACATAGAGAATGTCTGTGGCCAACTAAGGGAGTATAAAACAATGGTGTTTGACATGCCTGACATAGAGAATGTCTGGGGCCAACTAAAGGTTAATGAAACAATGATGTTTGACATGCCTGACATAGAGAATGTCTGTGGCCAACTTAGAGATTATGAAACAATAATGTTTGACATGCCTGACATAGAGAATGTCTGTGGCCAACTTAAGGTTAATGAAACAATGATGTTTGACATGCCTGACATAGAGAATGTCTGTGGCCACTAAAGGATTATGAAACAATGGTGTTTGACATGCCTGACATAAAGAATGTCTGTGGCCAACTAAGGGATTATGAAACAATGATGTTTGACATGCCTGACATAGAGAATGTCTGTGGCCAACTAAGGGATTATGAAACAATGATGTTTGACATGCCTGACATAGAGGATGTCTGTGGCCAACTAAAGGATTATGAAACAATGATGTTTGACATGCCTGACATAGAGAATGTCTGTGGCCAACTAAGGGATTATGAAACAATGATGTTTGACATGCCTGATATAGAGAATGTCTGTGGCCAACTAAAGGTTAATGAAACAATGATGTTTCTCATATAGAGAATGTCTGTGGCCAACTAAAGGTTAATGAAACAATGATGTTTCTCATATAGAGAATGTCTGTGGCCAACTAAGGGATTATGAAACAATGATGTTTGACATGCCTGATATAGAGAATGTCTGTGGCCAACTAAAGGTTAATGAAACAATGATGTTTCTCATATAGAGAATGTCTGTGGCCAACTAAGGGATTATGAAACAATGGTGTCTTTTCGGAGCTTTAGAGACAATGACTGTAAAGAAGACAAACTATAAAACATTGGACATTGAAGAAAGATGTAGGACGTAATCATCTTCTTTTTTGAAGTAACGTCTGTATTATATAAGATAAGATTTTCAGGTTTAACGTATCCTATTATTACTTAATAAGAATAGATTATCATTTTATTTGACAAGCTTAAAAGAACAAGACTGGTAGCAAGCGATAACATCTCACTCCACGGGAGCAGTATCATGCCACCTATTGTACGTGTTTGAGGTTTCACTGTAGGCATAAACGAGAAAAGGAAAAAAAATGGATATTAATTTGGAGCATGTATTTCCATTCCAGGAAAATATGCCAATTATTAAGAGCAATAAAAATAAAACATTCTTATCTTATTCATGGTAAATAAGTTGCACATAATAAAAATTCAAAATGCATAGGTGTAATAATAAATTTAATATGATTACGGAATTCCCAAAGTATATATATATATATATATTCTATATAATCTTTCATTTTCATAGGCACTCCACTAGCGGAGTGGTTACCGTGTTGGATTGAGAATCCTGAGAAGACTTGTGCCATAAGTTTGAATTCAGGTCCGTCCCCATTTAAAATTATTTTTTTTATATAAATGCTTTTTATTGTCAGTCATGATCAGGAGTGGGCAACCGTTTTGTATCGTGGGCCGCATTTAAAAAATTGGGAATAGGGGTCCGCATTTAAATATATTTATGTACTCACAACTTTCAAAAATACGCTAGCTAACTGTGTATAAAAGCTTTTAATTCATACTTATACCGTATTATGTATTCACTTTTCATTTTTCTCACTCCCAATTGAAGAATTACAACAAGAGTTAGGAATTTCTGAAACCAATTTTACTATTTTTAAAAAATTGCTATTGTTTTTTTTACATCACAACATTTTACCATAAAAGTACAGTTGTACTTAATGTGAAGTATTTAACTGTTTACACTCGTGCGTAATGTTCCGGAACAGTAAAATTAGCTTACTAGTTGTTATTTTTGTGACTGCTGTCTCAAGTTACAGTCAGTCAGCATTGACCTGTTCTTACACTTGTTTAGTTTCCACAAAATAGTAGCCTACTTGTTGACATATGTATTTGTACCCAAATAATTTGACAGTTTAGCAGCAAAGATTTAAAGATTTTAAGTGTGGAAATACAACTTCTGGAACACATAAAACACCCGCGGAAGTACTGACTGAAGCTTCTCTTCAGGTCATAATTTGCTTGGAGTTATGTCCTCTAGAGCTGAAAAGGCTACTGCGCTAAATGGTGAGCTGATGGTTTTGAAAACTGGTTCTTGACGTCTTAAAATTTGCTTTTATAAATTCCACAATTAAGGAATCTAAATAAGTCTTGACTTTTAACCATTTCACTAGAAATAGTTGCAAAGGCCGCGGAATACACATTTGAGACCGAAAGAAAATCCGCTGCCGAGGACAGATGTAGACGGTTATGGGAAAATCTAAATCGACCACTGGCGGACAATGTTTATGTCTGCGATAGATGTGGCAAATATAGTGGGTCACCGCTTATGGAAATTCTATATTCAATAAAGACCCATCGTTAATATGGTCAGGAAATGTCAAATATTCTGATTTTAAAGAAACAATCTGTGCAATTTATCCTTACATTGTTTTACTTCATTACATCAATCATAGCAACGACTTCCTTCTCAACTGTATTAGTAGCCGTTGGCACTTGTTTTCCGATTTTCCAATCCCAATGACTATTCTTCATACGTCTTTGATGTTCCAATTTCGGACTTTATTTTCACCACTTATTAAATTAAATTACTAAATTGTATTTCGTTTCTATAGAATTAGTTGAAAATAGTTGACAACAACAAAAAAAAAAACAGCAACAATTTCTTGCTTTTAAGTGACTTAATCCTCCCCAATAGAAAGCACCAAAAGCATTCTTTTAACAACTGGCGCTCATTTCCTTTTGCTCTGGATAATTGTCTGCGTAATTCATGTGACATTGGCAGACGACAAGAAGAAACTATCCCTTAAAATATTGAAGTCTATATCATTCAACTGATTCATTGTAACATTTCCTTTTGCTCTGGATAATTGTCTACGTAATTCATGTGACATTGGCAGACGACAAGAAGCAACTATCCTTTAAAATATTGAAGTCTATGACATTCAACTGATTCATTGTAACATTTCCTTTTGCTCTGGATAATTGTCTGCGTAATTCATGTGACATTGGCAGACGACAAGAAGAAACTATCCCTTAAAATATTGAAGTCTATATCATTCAACTGATTCATTGTAACATTTCCTTTTGCTCTGGATAATTGTCTACGTAATTCATGTGACATTGGCAGACGACAAGAAGAAACTATCCCTTAAAATATTGAAGTCTATGACATTCAACTGATTCATTGTAACATTTCCTTTTGCTCTGGATAATTGTCTACGTAATTCATGTGACATTGGCAGACGACAAGAAGAAACTATCCCTTAAAATATTGAAGTCTATGACATTCAACTGATTCATTGTAACATTTCCTTTTGCTCTGGATAATTGTCTGCGTAATTCATGTGACATTGGCAGACGACAAGAAGCAACTATCCCTTAAAATATTGAAGTCTATATCATTCAACTGATTCATTGTAACATTTCCTTTTGCTCTGGATAATTGTCTGCGTAATTCGTGTGACATTGGCAGACGACAAGAAGCAACTATCCCTTAAAATATTGAAGTCTATGACATTCAACTGATTCATTGTAACATTTCCTTTTGCTCTGGATAATTGTCTGCGTAATTCATGTGACATTGGCAGACGACAAGAAGAAACTATCCCTTAAAATATTGAAGTCTATATCATTCAACTGATTCATTGTAACATTTCCTTTTGCTCTGGATAATTGTCTACGTAATTCATGTGACATTGGCAGACGACAAGAAGAAACTATCCCTTAAAATATTGAAGTCTATGACATTCAACTGATTCATTGTAACATTTCCTTTTGCTCTGGATAATTGTCTGCGTAATTCATGTGACATTGGCAGACGACAAGAAGAAACTATCCCTTAAAATATTGAAGTCTATATCATTCAACTGATTCATTGTAACATTTCCTTCATCTTGGCTAGAGTTTCTATTACATTCAACATCTGAAATTACATCATCATCTTCTGAAAGCTCAATAGTCACTTATTCACTTTCCAATGCTACAAAATGTACATTAATTACATGTGAGACTTCTTTAATATTTTATGCCTGAAGAATGTCGTCATTTGTTAAACAGTGACTATTGGTTGGCATCGTGATATTACGGTGCTGGCTACTATTTCAATAGATTCGTTAAAAACATTGTTAAAAATCAAATCAAAGCAGCGTTTATATACGTGCAGCTATTATACAGCTGAAAGTAAGTTTTCAATTCTGCTTTTGATATAAAGTATGATGTAACGTTTTGGACATTTTGTAGAATTTAAAAAAAATTAAATTATGTTTAGCTGAAATATTTTTAATGTAATATAGATCTATTTATCAACGGTGAATAACATGTTCCAATATTTAGCCACTGACACTTTTTTTTTTAATTGTCAGTAATTCCAAAAGTGATTTTTTTTTACTTGGGTGGCACCCTTCCCCCTAACGGAATTCACCCGGTGCGGACCGCACCCCCTTAATGACGCCACTGTGTTGTGGTGTTGTGGTATAGTTTATTATTTTACTTCATTACACGGTACGACCTAAAATAAAAGTTTGTCCTTTCGATGTTTAAAAAATGCACTGAAAAAAATGTAAAGACTCACCTTGTCTTTTTATTGCCACTGTTTCGGCAGTAAGGGGCATGCCAACTACAAACATTATCACAGACACTAGCAGGTAAAACTCCTTTTAAAAAAAAAGTTTCTTTAGTAAAATATGTGGATTAGTGTAAAAACTAAAAAAATAAGATAAAATTTAAAAAGTATTTTTATTATTAGTGTTGTTGACCAGTTATAACAAGGTGTGTTGCGTTCCCCTTGTAATAGAAGCTTGACTTTCAATTTATCTTAGTAGCAGTATTTTTTTTATATTTTTATTATTTAAATGTACTCATATTGCATGATTGAATAAAGTACATATATATATATTTGCTGATTATCCATTAAGTAAGACTGCAAATTATATGTGAATCGGGATGATTTTTTGTGCCCCATAGCCTTGTTTTGGCAATATGAAGGCTACCTATACTGACGACTAGCCTATCATCCTTTGATATCACAATGTACAGCCACAAACTCAGTATAATTAAACTCCAAGCATTGAATTGTTAAAAAAAAGAAAAAGAAAAACATTTTTTTTAAAGTAGCGCGTTAATCCATAAACAGGTTATCTTCTTATCTTATATAATATAGACGTTACTTCAAAAAAGAAGATGATTACGTCATACGCGTCATGCAGTCATGCATATTAACCAATGACTGAAATTCTGCCATGTCACTGGTTTTCCTTCCTGACTAGCTCAGGCAACCCATCCCATGTTCTAATAGCACTAGGGAAGAAGGAGTATTTGTACAAGTTTGTCCTCGCATATGGGATGAGGAATGTGACTTTATCTTTATGTCTTTCTGAGTTTTTTATTTAATTTTGTTTTTGTATTTGAAGATTATGGTTCAGTGTTTTTTGTATAATTGCTACTTTACTTTTGAGTCTTCTCTCCTGAAGGCTTTCTAAATTTAGTGATTTTACTAAAGGTGTTACTCTGGTCAAATGTGAATATTCGTTTGTTATGAAGCTCACTGTTCTATTTTGTGTCAGTTCCAGTTTCTTAATGTTTTCTTGAGTTGAGGGGTCCCAAACAGAGGATGCATATTCTATTATTTAACCAAGGTTAAATAACATTTTAGTTTTATTTTCTTATTTGATTTATAGAAATTTCTTTTAATAAACCCTAATACTTTGTTTGATTTTTTGATAGCGTCATCAATATGGTGATCCCATGCCAGTTTTTCATTTATTATAACACCTAGGTATTTTGCCCTGCATATTTTCGTGAAAAGCTGCCACTAGTTTCCTTAACTTATTTGGACAGCCAATTCTCTCTAGTACAGCAAACAGACCGCTTCTGCTAACAAGGTCAAAGGCTTGGTCAAATCAATGCATGCTATGAAGAGGAGCTGCTTTTGTTCACTGCACTTCTCCTGTAGCTGCCGCAAAGAGAAAATCATATCTGTTGTAGATCTACCTGCCCTAAAGCCACACTGCGACTCAGGATAAACACGTTCTGCCAAGATCTGTAACCGCTTTAGTAATACTCTAGCGAAAGCCTTTCCAACTATGCTAAGCAGTGAGATGCTTCTATAATTGTTACAATCAGAGCGGTCGCCTTTATTTTTATATATTGTAATTATGTTGGAATCTTTCAATTCCTGAGGGACCGTTCCTTGTTCCCAGCACAAGCTTAGCAGTTCGTGGAGTGGCTTGATTATTGCATGCATTCCAGCCTGAAGGACTTCAGCGGGAATGCCATGTGCAAGCATGTCAATGGCTACGCTCAGTTCCTTTACTGAGGGCGTTTCATCTAATTCCCTTAAAACTGAAAGTGATGGGAAGTTGGAAACGGCATTTGGTGAGATGGCACCCATATTTCATTCACAAGAAGGTCTACAGAAGCTAGTGAATGCCTTGGCAGCTGCTTGTCAAGAGTTTAGCCTTACAATAAGTCTCTCCAAAACCGAAATCCTGGCACAAGACGTCGCAGAAATGCCCGTGATACATATTGGGAACCACACTCTTACTGTGGTGCAGGAATTTACCTACTTGGGATCAACGATTGCCAGTAACCTAGATTTAGACAAGGAGCTGATAAAAAGAATAGGTAAAGCTACTACAGCGTTGGCAAAACTCTCCAAGCGCGTCTGGGAAAATGCCAAATTGACCACAGCAACCAAAATCCTAGTATACAATGCCCGTGTTGTGAGCACTCTTCTTTATGGCAGTGAAAGCTGAGCACAGATTGAATAGTTTCCACTTGCGCTGCCTGAGACGCATAATGCGCATCTCAGGACGTTTTGAGATTGGCCAATATGAACAGCATGTATGCTTTCCTGACTCAAAGAAGACTACGCTGGCTCGGACATGTCACCCGCATGCCAGATAGTAGAATCCCGAAAGATATCTTATATGCTGAGCTTGTGGAAAAAGTCAGACCCAAGGGCCGCCCAAGACTAACCTATAGAGATGTACTCAAGCGAGACTGAGAGCCACAGACATCAATGAAAGTATGTGTGAAGAAATAGCCAAAGACCGGAATGCATGGAGACAGACTGTGCGTGCTGGGACGATCCTCGCGGAGAGTAAAAGAAACGAAGCAGCCTTAATGAGAGGGAAAAAAAGAAAGCTGCCCTGTCAGCTAGCCCTAAATCAGATGAATACACATGCAATATGAGGATTTCCCCAGCAATAGAGAGAAAAGATATTCCTCTGTGGTTGTCTAAGATTTGGCGGTTACCTTTTCGTTTGTATAGATGGACGATTGTGGCATCTTTAAAGTCTTGTGGTATTGACTCGTGTTCCCACATAATTTGTAACATATTATACGACTAATGTAGCATGGAGTCTAGCGTTTCTGTCGAACGCATAGTATAGTCACAAAATCACTTCGTGCAGTTGCTTTTTGAATAGCTTGATGACATTTATTTTTAAACGTCAGTTAGGATTCATTTAAATGTCTTCAATCTAGACATGGACTATAAATTAGATGAAAAAAAATCGCCGAACAAAATACTTCCTTACCATTTTGTCGACCTCGGTGTATGGCGATATTGTCAAAGTGGCCTACCAGTGGCCGTGACTAGCTTATATAGCTCGCGAAGTCTAAGCTGGACAATGGTCCCTAAAATGTGGTCACATACACATCAAAATTAAATAATTAGATTTACAATTACAACTGAATATTTTTTAAGATAATTTAATTGTTAGTTTAGATTTTAAAAAATCTATATAGCCTAATTGAACTAAATATTTGGCCTACTTGCGTTGTACAAAAATGTTTAAAAAAAAACAAAACATGATGCAGTCCAGCTCCTAAAGAGTGAGAACCTCTCGTTAGCCTGATTACTGTCTTTTTTCTTCAACTCATTCATTAAATATATTTATATAAAGAAACCTAATATCGGAGGAGGTGCCAGTCAACAAAATTAAGCATCGGCCTGTAAGGGCCCTGTGCTAAGATAGTAATTACTGAACCCTCAATACAAATTTTCCCAAATTTCGCCTTGGACCGACATTGCAATTAAAAAAAAAAGCAAAATATAAAAAAATACTTTCATAGAGTCTATCTAAAGGGGAAAACTGTATATTTATAGCCATAGATATATAATGTAGATCACGGCTGGGACTGCGCAGCCACGGGAAATACTGCATTCCTCACGCTATGTCGCCTGCAAAATTCAACTCGGTTTGGTTTACGCCATTAGAATCCGAATGCAGCCTGTTTTATGACATCGTCGATGGCTACAAGAAAGAGAAATGGGGATAAGATACACCGTAATCTCATTTCCGTATCGATGTTGAAGAATTCCACCGTCTGTTATGAGACAGCAGCTTGATTTGCTTTAGGCATGTAGCTGAATCTGGACAAATTGTTGCAAGATGCCTTACTGTCTTGCTATTTTCCAGAGTGATTCCGATAGACGCTATCAAACTTTTTTTTTTTAAATCTACAAAACTGAAATTTTGTCCTTTGTTGGTATTCTAGGCTTTTTTTTTAAAAGACGTTTCGCATGACGTAAACCTGTTCAGTGCTTGATTTATAATTTAAGACCTTTTCCTTAAGGAGCTCTTAAATAATCTCTAGTAAAAAATATGTTCAACTCAAGGCTTCTCAATTCTATGATAGTACATTTTTAGATAATACAATAACATTTGAAAAGCTCTCATCCGAATCACAAGAAAGATGATGCCTATTATGGGCTATCTCGACAGGATCAGCGTCTGGTCTTTCGACTAGGGACCGGACGCAGCGGAGTGGGGCAAAATATGTACTGGAAGCTCAAAATTGGAAACGGTGAAATCTGCCCGTGTGGAGTGTCACCAGAGAATGCTGCCCATGTCCTCCAGGAATGCTCTCTTTACCAAGGGGCCCGTACAAGACACTGGCCCCAAAACACCCCAATACAAAGAAAACTATATGGAGAGCTCCCTGATTTGGAAACCACTGCGCAGTTCATCTCATATATTGGTCTATTCATCTGAACACTCCAGCATAAAAATGAGAACGAAGAAGAAGAAAATTTGATAAAATAAGAATAACAACGACATTTTAAAAATAGAATCGAAAACCTTTTTTCAAGTATAAACAATTTATTAATTAGCTTACAGTTTTATTGTTCAAAATAAAGAAAGATTTGCGTTTTTGAGGGGAAGATTATTTTTTCGGGGGGGGGGGGTGACACCCCCGAGCTTACCGCACCAGCTGACACCGACCCTAGTGACGCCACTGCGTAGCAGTACTATAAATGTTGTTAAACTTTTTTTTTTCCAAAAGCTTCTATGCAATATTATGTCTGGGGTTGTTCAGAATTTTTTTATGAGTCACTTGGTGGTATTCAATTTTCTGTTAATTTATAGTGGGAATCTGATAAGCGTGTTAGGTCAATTTTAGTAATTTAAATCAATTAATTTGCGCTAAACGATAATTTTATAACTACAGGAACATTAAGAACACCCTTTTTATAGCTTAAACCTTAGATGAAGCCGAAGTGGTAATAGTTTTTATTAGACCTTTTATTGAGATCTAGGTCTAAATCTAAAGTTAAGCCTATGTAAATAAGAGCATTAGGATAACCAACTCTAGAGAAAAAAAAATAATCCACACCCTCCCTGGCCAAAAAGTAAATAGACTGATTTTAACAACCTAATTTTAACAACCTGGCCAGATTGACGTCAGAGGGGTATAGTCGATGCTGACAAGACAAACTTGAGTTGTTTTTTTTTGTTTTGTTTTGTTTTCATTATGCGTGGGTGTTTGTTGTATGTTGATTGGTCAGACAAGAAAATAATTACACATTAGTCTAGTTAGTCAAGAATGTACGTAGATCTACCTTATAATATACTAAAATACTTAGACACCCTACCTGCCCAAAAGTAAATAGACTGTGTGTCCGACTGATTTTAACAACCTGGTCAGATAGACGTACACGTGTAGGCCCAGTGTACTGTAGTGTGTAGTCCATGATGTCAACGCCACCCTAAGTTTTTTTCCTTGCGCGTTATGCAATAGTGTATGATGAGTGGTCAGACAAAAATAAATACACATTTGCATGGATGTCCTAGATATATAATTTCACTAAAATAGTTAGGCCTACATTCAGGGGCGGACTGGCTATATGGGCATTTGGGCAAATGCCCGGTGGGCCGGTACCCAAATGGGCCGGTAGGACTATTGAAATAGCCGCATCGATGCCACTATGGCACACATCAAATTGGTTAAGGTTTTATAATATTCTCTTATAAAAAAAAAGCCATCTGAGCGTCGTGTTTAAATACAAATCTTTCACAGACTCTACAGTGTAATACTATTTTAAGTTAACATATTTCCAGTAATAATGTAATAGCCTTCATTTGTATACAGTGCTACTTGTAGACCTAGAAATGGATGTCCATCATATGACATAGAATTTGTGGGCCGCATTATTTAGAAAAGCCCGGGCCGAATAAATACTTCAATTTAATTCCATAATTAGCCATAGCTCATAGTTCGTGCACCATAAAATTGAAGATTAAATTCACCACATAGACTTATATATATTGTATCTAGACTGGACATATAGAGAGATTTTTTTAAACTACAAAAATGTGATTAAAAAAAAAAGAAAAAGCTGAAACAAGGCGTTGTTTTGTAAAGTAGTTATGAGAAGTAAAATGTTTTTTTCAACCCTAACCTATGTAACATATAATTTAATTTTTAGATCTAGATCTAGTAATTGCATGAACATCAAAAATAAGAGTACTCTCGTCTCATAATTATTATTTTGCAATTTTTAGATACATAATCTAGAAAGATCTAGATAATCAATCTTTTTAAATGTTGGCTACATAAGATGATTAAAATCAACAGACATGAATTATTTCGATCTAGCATTTTTGAAACATTATCTCAATGGAAACTAACAGGAAATGGCTTTGTTTCATATAGATCTATTAGCGTGAATATATAGTTCTGTGATTAATAACCCGTTCTAAAGAAAATCCGAGAAATGATTTTGCATTATTTCTAAACTTTGAAAACTAAAGATCATTACTTTTATAAGACAGAAAATATTGATTGGGGCAACTTCCCTTAGGGCTTGAAAAAGTGTTACGTACATAAAAATCTATATATATAGGTCTGTGAACCGAGCCGCTGATAGGAATTAGTTTCCAGTTTCCGTCTATTATTCAAACAGGGACGGACTGGCTATATGGGCAACTGGGCAAATGCCTAACCCTTCGTAAGTAATGGTTTCTGCATGCTTCTGCATATATAGAATAGGCTGAAAAGCACCATGGCACAAGAACTTTTGCAGGATTTCATGCTGAAGTCTGGTGATATAGACGTTTACTAGAAATAGCTTTGGGCACAAGCGACTAGTTGGCTCATGAGGAGGACGTTTCTTATTTTTTCAATGTGAATACATTCTTCTGTTGCAAGAGTGCTTTACGTTTTCCTTTTTTTGAAATCTTGTTTTTTTTTTGTGTTTTTTTTTTCTTTTACATGTTTTGGTTGTTACTTGAAAATAGCCTAAACATCCCACAGGACAGCCGGGGGAAGAGGAGAGGGCAGAAGCCTGAGATCACCGAGATGAAACTCCAGAGCGCATAAGACGTGCAAGTTCAGAGACCAAGTGTTCGACTTTACTCTTTTACTTGTATCCAAATAATGGAATAAACGAATTAAGATTGAGATGACACTGTACATGTTAGATTTTCTATAACTTTAAAGTCTATTTACATGTAGAAATACAAGACGTTTTAGAAGCCCACGTAAGAATACATGCGTTCAGTGTTATGCATATCTTAGACCATCAAGTTTGGGCCGAATCGTACGGTAATGCCCGGGCCAATTTCGATACCCAGTCCGCCCCTGCCTACATTGGTAAAAGTTTTCTTAAAACTCAAGAAATTTCTTTTTTATTTCTTTGGTTAAGATCTGAATGTGAAATTATAGATGTATTTCTTTATTTTTTCTGTATTTTATGAGATTTTAAACTTCACCGATACTGTAAGATTTTCTGTCATAATGTCAAATATAATTTTTTTTAAAATTAAAATTCCCTTCTTTTCTAATGGCAAAAATACAAACACATGACACATAGGTCTAGCCTACTTATTTAGACATCTTTTTTTTTTTTTCGAATTTTATTGCGCTTTTATGAAGAAACAGTGGTTTCCAAATCAGGGAGCTCTCCATATAGTTTTCTTTCTATTGGGGTGTTTTGGGGCAAGTGTCTTGTACGGTCCTCTTGGTAAAGAGAGCAGTTTTGGAGGACGTGGTCGGCATTCTCTAGTGACACTCCACATGGGCAGACTTCACTGGTTCCGATTTTGAGCTACCGGTACAAATGTTGTCGTATTATGTAGTGTCCGGTACTGAGTCGAAAGATTAGACGCTGATCTTGTCGGGATAGCTTATAATAAGCATCATCTTTCTTGTGATTTGGATGAGAGCTCATCCATTTCTCATTTATTTTTTTTACAATAAATTTCTTCATTTCTTCTGGATAGAGTGCAAAGTTTTTATTGTGAGTTTATTCTTACACTCTTGGCGAGTGTGTCAGCCTTCTCATTTCCTTCTAGCTGTATATGAGCTGGTATACATCTAATAAGATTTTTTTTTTTTTGCTGTTGTTGTTGGGCTTTCTAAGTGCCGTCCTGTCGGATGATTAGCTAGATCTAGATCACCCCCCCCCCCCCCAAAAAAAAAGTTACGAAAAGCTGAGTAGGTTTAATTAACTTTACTTAGTTTGTGATAAACTTTTAGTTCAGCTACTTTTTTTTTTAGTTGAAACTTAGTTTTAGTTTAACTTTTTTTAAAATTTAGTTTAGTTCCCCAATAGTTCCCATCACTATGAGTCAAATGAGCAATAACATTTACATAGATATAGATATGATCTGCTAAATATCGATCTCGTTAAACTTCTGCCCAAGTTGGCAAGTCTCATTCGAAATCCTGCTCTTGGGAGGGAGGAGGGGGGAGTTGATAAGCTAGCAAGGGAGGCCACTAACCAAAAAAAACAAAAAAAACAAAGACAACTAAGCTTGTCTAGTAGTCTAGTATTAATTAATAATAATCTTTGTTGTGCAGATATGCTCGTTTCCGTGGTAACTTCCTAATAACAGGTGCAATAGTAATGTTAGTTTTGTAGGTGCTCGTTTGAATTGGAAGAATGTTATAATTGATAGATCTATCTAGATCCATATTTTTTATCGCGTCTCCATAGCAACAGATGTCTAAATTGCTTTCACAGCATATGGCATGTAGATAGATATCTAGTTTCATATTATTAGGCGTCTACGTTTGTCCAATCATTACTTGTTAAACCCTCTGACGCTGAAGTCATTTTTCATACCAGCAAATTTAATATTATCCCATTTTTCCTTAAATTAATCGTGTCTTTTCGTTTTGAAAGATGTGCCGGGACCCTCGAAATACTATTTCCGAGGGTCCCTGCTGTGCAGATGGTTCATTTGTATCGGATAATTTAATGACGTCAGTAGGGTTGGTGTTCTACTCTACACCACCCCCAATCAACTTTCCCTTTTAAAAAATATTTTTAAAACAATTGTTTGTTGTTGTTGTTTTTTTGTTGTTGTTTTTTTTTTGTCAATACGTGAGCTAATTACATATTCATTGATTGTTACGCTGGCTCGGACAGGTTCGCCAGATGGAGGACAATCGCATCCCGAAAATCATTCTCTACTGGCAACTGGCTCAAGAAAAACTGGTCGCCCCCACCTCCGTTACGTAGATATAATAAAAGGGGATTTGAAATCAGTGAAAATTGATACTGACCATTGGGAAGACATAGACTTAGACCGCACTAGTTAGAGAGAGACGGTGACCAAGAAAGCTATGGGCAGCGAGAAAACATGGGCCTCAGCTCTTGAAGAAAAGCGTGACATACGAAAAATGGCCGGCTCCTCTACCACTAAAGCGAAAGCCACATTGACCTGCAATATATGTGGACGGGAGTGTTTCTCCAAAATAGGGCTCCACAGCCATATCAAAAATGTTCAAGATGAAATATAGTCATTGTAGGAGGCCAATAATTGCTACACAGTTCTAAAATGACTCTATTCTACTATAACATTTCGTTGTTTATGACTTTTATCTTTAGCTATTACCATAGACATAAATAAATATAGACTGGCCGATTAAAGAGTTTTATGAAACGAAAATTTGTGACTTGCAATTTTGTGTACTTAATTATACAGCATTTATGAGCAGTATAAAAGTTAAGTATTCATATCTATTTCAGCCACACTCCTGTGTATATTATAAATAAGGAGGCAGTGTAGTTTTGTTTAATCTCTAAGAATGAAGATCATGCAATTTTTCATAATTCGGAAATCCGAATACAATAGATATATCAACATGTTTTCAAGTTACATGAAGTTACTCCTTCGGCCAGTCTATATTTATTTATGTCTATGGCTATTACATAACTGGTATATTAAAATGTAAGAATTAAAATCCGAAACAAAATCAACATCAACTAAACATGTTTTCCTTATTACACTCTGAAGAGATCGTGTCAAAATGGTTTTACATTTTACCGTGAGGTTTATAACGACGAATGAAACAGTGCAACCTTTTGTAAAATACATTAAAGTGTACAAACACTTTTTAAAATCTATATTATAAGCGCAAAATACCAGTGTTACACCACTCACTCACTGACTGAATGTTATGTTGCCAGCACAAAAGAGATACAAGACACCGATAGCAAAGACAAACAGACACAAACACTCTTTTGTTCCCCTGGCAATCAAATCATTAAATAAGAACAATCTGGTATAAACTTTGTCACATGTAAATTATGAGTGAGTCTGGTGTGAATGTACACTTTGGTTTCTTCTTCTTCTTATTATTATTATCAAACAAGGGCATCACTGCCTTATAACGTCGTGGTGCCAGCAAACAAGGGCAGCACTGCCTTATAACGTCATGGTGCCAGCAAACAAGGGCATCACTGCCTTATAACGTCGAGGTGCCAGAAAACAAGGGCATCACTGCCTTAGAACGTCATGGTGCCAGCAAACAAGGGCAGCACTGCCTTATAACGTCGTGGTGCCAGCAAACAAGGGCAGCACTGCCTTATAACGTCGTGGTGCCAGCAAACAAGGGCATCACTGCCTTATAACGTCGTGGTGCCAGCAAACAAGGGCATCACTGCCTTAGAACGTCATGGTGCCAGCAAACAAGGGCATCACTGCCTTAGAACGTCGTGGTGCCAGCAAACAAGGGCATCACTGCCTTATAACGTCATGGTGCCAGCAAACAAGGGCATCACTGCCTTAGAACGTCATGGTGCCAGCAAACAAGGGCATCACTGCCTTAGAACGTCATGGTGCCAGCAAACAAGGGCATCACTGCCTTATAACGTCGTGGTGCCAGCAAACAAGGGCATCACTGCCTTAGAACGTCATGGTGCCAGCAAACAAGGGCATCACTGCCTTAGAACGTCATGGTGCCAGCAAACAAGGGCATCACTGCCTTATAACGTCGTGGTGCCAGCAAACAAGGGCATCACTGCCTTATAACGTCGTGGTGCCAGCAAACAAGGGCATCACTGCCTTAGAACGTCATGGTGCCAGCAAACAAGGGCATCACTGCCTTATAACGTCATGGTGCCAGCAAACAAGGACATCACTGCCTTATAACGTCATGGTGCCAGCAAACAAGGGCATCATTGCCTTATAACGTCGTGGTGCCAGCAAACAAGGGCAGCACTGCCTTAGAACGTCATGGTGCCAGCAAACAAGGGCATCACTGCCTTATAACGTCATGTTGCCAGCAAACAAGGGCATCACTGCCTTATAACGTCATGGTGCCAGCAAACAAGGGCATCAATGCCTTATAACGTCATGGTGCCAGCAAACAAGGGCATCAATGCCTTATAACGTCATGGTGCCAGCGAAAAACGCGGAAAATTGTTAAGGAAGAGTTTGTGCTTCTTCTGTAAAAGTCAACACTTTTGTTTTTCAAACTAAATATTCTTTCATGAAGGCTCGTGCTGCTGAAACAACATTAGCTTATTACAATGTCACATTTCATCAGTCTTACAAGTCTGTTGACTGTATGGCCTACTGCTAGTCTACTATGGAAGATGTTTGAAGATAGATTCGGAAAATGTTAAAAACATTGCATGTGCAAAAATAAAAACAGGGGGAATTATAACCACAGTCATTGGTCATAACACAGTTGCAAAAGTACTACATGGGTCAAGTGACAATAGCTGTTTTGAAGATGCTAGTAATCATGGTGCAGAGAAATTATTCCCAGTAGTGATTCAGTACTTTGTATAAGCTAGTGGAACAGCTTTAGGCCTAATTGTGAGCTTTGAAGCTTAAACAGGAAACGAGCAGAAATATTTTTTCCAGCTGAAAACTGAGTTTAAGAAGCAGCTTGTTAGCGTAGGGTGCCCAGTGCTTTCGCTGGATGTTTCTAAATATATTAAAAGATGATCGATAATCGATGATCTATTGTGTCATGCATCAAGTACCAAAATGATGGAGGTATTGACGTTAACGATGTTCATTTGTTTGACCAGTTATGCAGGTAATTAGCAGGACAGAAAGATAGACAGGATAGAATGTAATAAAGTTGCAATACAGCATTTGATTACCTATAAATTTAATCAAATAAATATAAGTCCAGGTTTTTTAAGTTTTACTTTTTTTTTTGTCCTCTTTTGTAAGGCTTTGGTCTCCTTCTTGTCCTCCTTTGTAAGGCTTTGGCCTCCTTCTTGTCCTCCTTTGTAAGGCTTTGGCCTCCTTCTTGTCCTCCTTTGGGCAGGCCTATATATATATATATATAAATATATATATATGTAGGTATCTGGTAACTCTTGCCAGGAAAACCAGTGACTTGGCTGAATTTAAGTCATTGATTAACATGTATGACTAGATGGACCCAGGGACACGCGTAGGATGTAATCATCTTCTTTTTTAAGTAACGTCTGTACTTTATAAGAGGTGTGACGTCCTGACTAAAGGGTCGAAAGCTGCCTGGTAGTGCGGAATGCGCGCTTGACTGTTGATCTGTCGTCTTACTGGTCCCGGGTTCATACTCTGTTCGCTGCCATCCCCCGTCGTCCTGTGGGAGGTTATTGTATTAGGATTTAGATTATCTTCAACTCTGAAGGAATATTCGAAACATGTAAAACATCTTTTTTCATTGAAGCTATTAAGCGATGTTTGAATATTAGCCAAGTAATTATCAATCAATACGTTATTATTAAGGGCATTATTATCTTTTTCATTAACATTCTCCCTAATCTCCAGGCATTGTGAGAGCCTACGAGTACCATACTCCCCAGCTAGCTAGGGTAGCACGAAAGAAAAATTTCTCGTTTATTGAGAAATCAGAACGGTTAGAAGGTAACTTACTTTTAATGTAAAAACTCTTGCTTCGTCCTAGTTACCTAGTACATTCACAAAAACACGCGAATTTTATATGAAGATACCATGACCCACTATTTAAAATATAAATATAATAATAATAATAATCTTTATTGTCCGTATGGAAATTTGTCTTACAATTTGTGCATTACACCAAACAAAAAACATTATAACTATAAGAGACCAAAGTGTACATTCACACCAGACTCACTCATAATTTACATGTGACAAATAATATCGGATTGACTGTGCCATATAAAACCATATCATTATTATAAGAATTTCCGTCATTAATGACCTCTTACTAAAAAATTAATAACAATAACAAAAATGGTGTTGGGTTTTGATTTTCAAAAGTTTGCGAAATAATGGTGAAGAGCTTTACTTGGTTTAGGATAATTTAATTTAGGCCTACACCAGTGATGCCCGAAATACGGCCCGCGGGCCACATCCGGCACGCCACGTGGCTACTCAGGCCCGCCGAAACATTGGCAAAAACTGTAGAAAATTCTTTCTCATAAAAAAAAATATATCTTTCTCTACTTAAAGGGTAAATGGGTTGGTACCAATAATAAGCCTCCATAACGCGATGTTAAAGGACATAAAAAGCTTTGTGAAACCAAACACTTAAAGAAATAACGCACATTTTTTGGTTTGAAACGCGATTGCTATATTTCACCAAGAATGAATAATAGGTGAGAATATTTACCAAAAAGAAACATTTTCCGACGGTGAATGCATAAAAAAGTGTTTCTTATAGCATTGATGTAAGAACTATGTGTTCTGAAAAGACGTTGTCAATCTTTCTCTTGATAATACAAGGCGAGAGAAAGATATGGGTAGACATCCCCATTCAAATCTAACAGACAAACCAGATTTCGAAATGTTTTCTATTGCCGCTGACGAGTCTACCGACATATCTGATACAACTCAAAATTTTGGTATTTATTCGTGGTAAAAACAACAAATTTTGAAATCAGAAAAGTTAGTAGCTATGAGGAGCATGCATGGGACCGCCACTAGCAAAGTCCTGTCAAAGAAGTTAGTAGCTATGAGGAGCATGCATGGGACCGCCACTAGCTAAATCCTGTCAAAGAAGTTAGTAGCTATGATGAGCATGCATGGGACCGCCACTAGCAAAGTCCTGTCAAAGAAGTTAGTAGCTATGATGAGCATGCATGGGACCGCCACTAGCAAAGTCCTGTCAAAGAAGTTAGTAGCTATGAGGAGCATGCATGGGACCACCACTAGCAAAGTCCTGTCAAAGAAGTTAGTAGCTATGAGGAGCATGCATGGGACCACCACTAGCAAAGTCCTGTCAAAGAAGTTAGTAGCTATGAGGAGCATGCATAGGACCGCCACTAGCAAAGTCCTGTCAAAGAAGTTAGTAGCTGTGAGGAGCATGCATGGGACCGCCACTAGCAAAGTCCTGTCCAAGAAGTTAGTAGCTGTGATGAGTATCCATGGGATCACCACTAGCAAAGTTCTGTCAAAGAAGTTTCAACCATCACAGTGGATCTTTCTCTTGCTTGGGAGAAATTAATGGTAGCAACTACTGACGGTGCAACAAGTATGATTGACAGCAAGAGTTAGAAAAGTTGTCAAGTCAAATGGAACCGAGCCTCTGTATCTTCACCGAATTATTCACCAACACAATCAATGCGGCAAGCTGTTCAGTCTGGACCCTGTGATGATGATCTTTTTTTTCACATTGAACAAAGTTTGTCGTTTCGAAAATCTATCTGTGGCTGATGTATCTAGTGCCCAGACAGAGCTGCAACTGGAACTGATTGACTTACAAAACTTAACATCTCTGCTTGACAAATTGTATTGGATGCAGACAATTAATTTCTTCTCTTGTTGCTTGCTGAAACTTTTCAAAATTTCCGAAAACAAACGTTAAAGATGATCACAATCATTACAAGCACTTATTTGTGAGGACTAATCTTTTCAGTGTTGAATTGGGCGAAACCCATATTACGTAATCGTCTCACGGACGAACATAAAGAGTTCTAGATTCAGTGCTCCAACTTAGCATCTCATCTATGCAGCGGACATGTAAAGGTTGGTTAAGGATCAACTTTCATGAATCAATTTAAGTAGCCTACTAGAATTGTTTATTGTTCACTTCCTGGATATTTTTAAACGGTTTGTTGATCTGGCCCGCGTCACGACTGTCGGAAATTAAAATGGCCCGCCGACCGAATAAGGTTGAGCATCACTGATGTACACTAATTAGATATACTTCAATGACCATATATATTGATTAAAACACATATACCAGTATATGACATATAGATTATTTTTTATAGATCTATATAGGAAAGGCCTATCAGCGAAATGGCATATAAAGCGAACACCTCCCGTAATTTGTATCCATTCTTATTTATTTCAAAAGTAACTGCAGAACTAATAAAATGGTATTACAAAGACTCCATTTTTCTACATTTCCCACATATTCACTTTCGTTTTCCCTCATACAGTAAAGCATAGCTGAAGGTCAAAGTTGACATGAATTGAAATTTCCATTGTCAAAACGTTTCCGGATAAACATGAAAAGGTCCGAGAATAAGGCGATTTTAAAGCACCAATGGACATCAGCCGAAAAAAAAATCGCATATTAAGCTTTTAAATAAATGAAGAAATAGTTAGGTAGAATAGCCAAGGCTATTCATTCCGTTGAAAAAAAATACTAGAGGTGTTCGCTCAAAATGACCTTTTAAATGACCTTTTAACAAAAAAAAAAACACCTTTTCTACGAACACCCCTATAATAAGCTTAAAAGCCATTAATGATAATTTAGTAATTGATTAATTTACCTGTTAACCTGCTAGTTAACCTCTTGTTACTAATTAATGATATTACTATGTGTATAAATGCAGAATTCATTTTCATAACTTTTTTTTTTACTATAGGCCTACCTATAAACAAAAAAGTGCATTATCGACTAGAGGTCATCTACCGGCATGAATGAATTTTAATATAAGGTTTTTGCGAGCGTTGTACGTTGTGATAGGCCACACATGTTTTTTAAAAACTGGTTAGCAGGTCATCATTGGGTCTAATGGCTGTTATGAGATCCTAGGCTTTTTCAAATCTCTTCGTTTGTGATGCGGTCTTTGTACAGCAGCTCAGTTCCATTACTACGAGTCTTTTCTCTAATTCTGCAGTTAGCTTCCAAGATTCGCAAGCATTATAAAAATATGGCCATGACCAAGTATCGCATCAGTCTGATGTAGTGAAGAGAGTTAGCCGTATGCTTTTTTTGTTTCTAGATTGTTTTGGGTGTCGCTAGTGCAGCTGTGGACTTTAATTCTGTCTATTAGAGCTTCAGCCTGTGAAGGGCTCTGGTCTGCTTCAACACATCCCTACATTTAGATCTCTTCTGAGCCTTTCGTCTCCACGCCCGAAACCCAAGCTGTTGTAGATCTGCCTCCATACATCATCAATCCATCGCATTCGGGATCTGCCTTTGGGTCAATCAGCGCGTACCGCGTGTGTGTGTGTGTGGGGGGGGGGGAGAGAGATCGTAATGATTGTGATTAAGTGCACTGAACATGTGTTCCAAAAAAACAAAATAGTCGCAGTAATTAACGAGAGTTTATGAAATGGAGAGTAAAATGACGTGGACTAGCCTATAGGAAGGGGGCGAGATCGAATTTCGTAGTTTCTTTCTTTTAAAAGAAATATTTGATCACAAGTTTCGTTGGCTATATTATAAAGCTTCATGGAAAAAAATAGATGATAGAACTAATAGAATTATATTTTAACATGCTATTTCGCTAATTCTTACGGCCTTTCGCTCATTATGACTCCCGCGAAAATTGCGTTCGCTGATTAGGTCCGACCACTATCGCAAGTTGACTTGAATTATAAATTTAATAGCTGGTATGGAAAAAAGAGTCAAATTTAGTTATATCTCCCAATAGCTGAGGAGTCCGCAGATGTTTTCATTTTTTTTTTCAAAATTTAACCATTGCGAGCTATAAATTCTTAACTAAAAACTGGTACAAAAGCGTTCGCCATTGGTCCTTTTATATATATATATATATATATATATATATATATATATATATATATATATATATATATATATATATATATATATATATATATATATATAATTATGGCATACAAGGGAGATCAATCTGCTTAATTTGTCAACAATATGTCGGCCGGTTTGTGATATATCTCACAGACGTCTCAGTATCTTATCACAGGTGACAGTATGTTTACAAATTAGATCTACTTCTAGACCTCTATATAATCTAGATCTCTATATAATCTAGATATAGAACTGAAATATCTAGTCGAGGTATTAGTTTACGTGACTAGATACGCAGAATCAGGTTTCTCTTAAACTTATTATATAAGATTATTATTAAGACTAAGATGATCATGAAAATGATGATTATGATTGATTATCATGATCATGATGATTTGATAAGACATCATAAGATGCCCAGGCCAGGACCAGGACAGGAGATACCTAAATAAGAAATCTAGATCTAAATACTAAATGGTTCTAAATCGGCCACCATGTTCAACATGTTGTTTTTAAGCATATTGAGCTCCCTTTTTTTTTATCTAGAGATCTATCTATTTATTTCTATATCACTATATCTATCTAGATCTATATTGAACTTTCAATAACTTTTTTAAAGAGAGTCTAAAAATCATTAGTGATTAGAATTTAGATAAAAGATAGATTTTTTAAATTGTTTAGGTGTTTTTGTTTTAGGTGACTGGCAGAGATGCCTCTAGATAAGATTTACATTTACATGGCAACATCATGATGGAAATCCCAGACCTGGAAATGTGTATTTTGAGGGGCAAATGTGTATTTTCCTGAACTGCCTAAAGCCTTAGAAGGCTAAATATAATGAAATATACTCAGGAAAGACTAAAATCATTCAAGCATGTAACATACATGAAATGCAACAATCCAAAATATTAATTTATTTATTATAACACAGCATAAATTTATAAGATTACAATTGGTTTTTTATAATTTTTATGGATGAAAGTGTGGCTCACATCTCATCTATATGTTTATCTGTAGTGACAGCGTAGTGGCAGGAATAACTTTAAGTAAATTGCTTTAGTTCTGTAAAATGTTCACATCACAATAACTACCAAAATTATTTCAGATGCATATTTTGACAGGAACAATTTTAAGCAAATTGCTTTATAGTTCTGAAAAATGTTCACATCACAATAACTACCAAAATTATTTTAGGTACATCTGAAGGATGAAAGAATTTAATCGTATTCTAGTTTGAGATGTTAGATCATTTAGTTGGTTTTCCTAAAAGTCTCGAACAAAATAACAATCCATTTTCCACAATTTATTAAACTGTCACTTGCTACCGCTTTCTGCTTTTCTTTTGTTCCAGTTATTGCTAACATTAACATACCATTACAACCCTCCTGTTCTGGGTTTTTCGGGCTATTAGTATTAAAATGATGTGGGTTGATTTTTGTGTGATAGTAGCTAATGAGTTAAATTCTTTCATCCTTTTTTCTAGAAATCTGTTTATCTATTTTTTATTAGCAGCTGTTTTTTTCTTGTATTATCTGTGAGGTGTAGTGTGCCACTTATAAAGGTGCAATGCGCCACTTTCGGCACATGCATCATAGGTTGGCCACCCCAACTTAAAGTAATATCTCTAGAAAGTAAAATCAGTTTACTCAAATCTCTTGTCTTTTTTTTTAAATAGGCTTTTACACTTTAGTAGCTCCAGATCATGTCAGAAATAGATACTAACTTTTCACAAGAGTGTGAATTGGGGAACCCCAAAAAGTTGACTATAACTAAACCCAAACATTTCAAGTAAGTATACATGTATAACTTCATGGCTTTAAAGAATATGATGAAAATATCAAAAACACATTTCAGTAAAAAGTAAAAATCTAGCTTTATAACATCTCTATATTTTTTATATATTGACACCTAAAACCACTTTTGATTTACTGTTATTTCTAAAGCATGTAAATTTAACAAAGAGAAATTAGTATTTAGACTCAAGGAAAATTTTAGAATTCAAGTCATATTATTGCCATTATTTTCTATGATGATTTGTCGGCAACTTTTAATACAGTTTTAAAATTTCTTTTCATAAGTAATCCATTCTCTTAAAATCTAAACGGAAATGTCATGACTTTGAATCCTACTTAGATGGGATTTTAACCTCAAGATTTTTAGGACATACCAGAGTCACCAAAAATTTCTCAAATGGGTTTCCATTAGCAGGACACATTACACCTTTTTAAAAAGAGATGAGCTTTACACCTTATCCTCGGTGGACCACATGTAAAAGAAAAGTAAAGTTCCCCTTTCAGACCTTGTGGTCTATAGGGCAGATGATGTAAAGGGCATCTGTTTCTGTGGCCTACGGTTAACGAGGGTGTCATGTGGCCAGCACAACGACCAACCGCCTTTACTTTTCCCCAACTAATGTCAGGTACCCATTAGAGCTGGGTGGACTCAGAGGTGCCAGAAGATCCGAAATTAAAAATCCCAGTCTTCACCAGGATTCGAACCCCGGTCTCCGGTTCGGAAGCCAAGCGCTTTACCGCTCAGCCACCGCGCCTCCTGGACCACATGTACTGAAAGGGTAACTTTAAAAAATTATAGAATGTAAATTATAAGGAAAATTTTTGCAAAATGCAAAACACAAAGATTAAAAAAAATTATGATTAGACAAACTGATACAATAACTATTACTAAAGGTGTATGAAGCAGTCAAGTGAAAAGGTTAGATTTATTTAATAATGTGGACCTTAAGGTTTGATCCAGAACATCATTAAGTCATAAAATATCAGTTTAACTCTATCACTTATTGATCAAAATTATGACAGGCTCTTTATCAGTATTGCAATAAGACTTTTAATAATTGAAAACAAATAGGATATAGAAAGATGATGATCACCTCTGATATGAATGCCATAGACTGATGAAAAAAAAGATGATTACCTAAAGTAAAATGGTCACATCAAAATGACTAACTGGATAGAAAATTCTGAACAACACCTCTAGTTGACAGTATTCTTACTAGTTAATTTCTGTGGAATGAAAAGTATCATTACATTATGGTGCCAGCACCCAGTGCTTTTGTCACCTTTGTTGCTCAGTCATCTCTTGTTAATTTGTTTTATAATGTCATAAAAATGTTCATATAATCACTCTTTCTGTTTTTCATAATTTCTGTGAACTATTTTTCTTAAACTAAAGTCACAAGCAATGGAGAGCCTACTTGAAGAAAATGAAAAGAAAGGAAAAGAGAACTGCTGCAGCAAAAGAGAGAGAACGGCAGGAAAATAATGGTAGTGTTGTACTACATTACATATATTAGAATTTCATATAGCATTTCTTTTTTTATTAACACTATAAATACCAGAATAAGTTGGTTTGTTATTCTCATTATTTTGTAATGCAATGATCAGAAGCCGCAGATGATCTTAAAAGTGATTCAGAAGAGGAAAGAGAGCGAGAGCGAGAAGAAAATGAAAGTAGAATACAAAATGAACTTTGGTTGGAGCGTGAAAGGCAAGCTCAGGCAGCATTCAAGGCTAAGAAAGAAAGAGAGGAGTTTGAAAAGAAGCGTATAGAAGAAATTGAGGTAAGATATAATGATTATAAAATGCCTTAATTATGATTATTCCATTTCTTAATCATGTGGATAATCATCTCTGCCTGTGGTCTCTGCAGAAGATTAGGCCACAAACCAGATTCCTCCAGGCATCTCAATTCTGGGCAAGTCGCTCCAACTGTCCCCACGTCTTGCTCATCTGCTTGGCATCTGCTTCCAAATTGCTGCGCCATGTAATGCTTTAATTCATGTTGATCATTCCAGAATTATTACTTTGCCTTAAAAAAAACATTCAGTCTTGCTTTACTCAAAGAATGAAACTGTCAGACTGATGTTCCAATGTTGTAATTTCAGAGAAAAATTAAAGAAGAATGGGAAGAGAGGGAGAGAAAAGAAAAAGAGGAACGAGAGGCCAAGGAGAAACAAGAACAAGAAAAACGTCTCAAGCAGGTGATGCTATTGGCCCACTGGGTTGAATGATATCCTATAATATCAAATTAATTGTTATATGTTGTACAAGATATTATATGTTTTAAATTATATTTTCATTTATATAAAACTATAGGAAATTGAAAAAATCTTGATTTAGGATCTTGGTTTAAAAAAATTGTTCAGAACCTCTTTTTTTTTTTTTAAACAAATATCTTAATTTCATTGACATTCCTTAACCTTTGTAAGTCCTGGTACACCTTGCAGAACCTTATATGTGTGGATTGTATCTTTTTTAAAAAGCTAGTTAATTCATCATAGGTCGTCTTTTCTATATTGAAACTTAGTTGATAGGAGTACATTTGTAAAATGTTAGCTGTGATTATCTATTTTTAGAGATCTAGCAATGCTTAGATGTCTTACATTATCTTTTTAAATCATATTTTGATCTCTCATAAAGTTCAAATTTTTTTTGTTCATAAAATGGACAATTTTTGGTGAGTTATTGAAATCGAAGCAGTTATTTGAAAAAAAAAAGACACTGACATTAATGTTATAATATAGGTCACATATTTTAGTTAAATAGACTGGGACTACCATCCAATAGTCTAGTTCACTTAAATTTTCTAAAGTTTTTGTCAGATACTTTGAAAATTACATTATTACATGATAATTACCCTGTGCTGTGGGTAGAAAGCAGGGATAGAGTGAGTCATCTTATAAAATACAGATGTTACTTCAAAAAAGAAGATGATTATGCCCTACACATGTTCTACGTCAATCTATGTGTTTTCCTGGCTGACTCACGCAGTCTATCCCATGCTCTAATAGCACTAGGGAAGAAGGAGTAAATCTTCAAAACTCTTCAACTTTATACCTACATATATTTTAGTTATACAGCAAATTATGTTATAATATTTTTAGCCTTTAATTTCTTTAGTTTTTTAAATTTTTATTTGGAGAAAGAATCTTAACTCAGTCTCTAGCTTTCCAGATCTACTTAGACTTTGTTAGTTCTGAATTCTTCATCTTCTTGTCTTCATTGTTGGGTTTTTAGGACAAGCTTCTTAAGGAAGCAACAGCTAATGAAAATCCAGTAAGTATTTGTTTATACACATCTCAATATATGTCCATCAAGTAAAATATCACTCAAAACAGAAAAGTCAGAATTGAATTACACTACTTATCTACTTATCACTTTGATGCTAAACATCATTCAGAGAGCTAGGTTGGGTCCAGACCATGTCGTGGGCTATGCTGAGTTGTGTCTTAGGCCATTATTGTTTTTATTGATTAACAAAAAAAATATGTTGACTGTTATTTTTATTTTACTGTACTAATAGTCATGGAATCAGTGAAATTTAAAACAAATGCATCTTTTATACAATTGACATCCTATTTTGTACTACTTTCTCTGTTTCTATTTGGTTTAAGGAATTTTAAAATGTTTTGTTTTGGATGGTTACAAAAAAAATCTTAAGTAATCAAAAGAAATTTTTAAAGAGAGTTTCTGACACAAATTAAATTGTTCACCTATGTAAAATTGTATATTTCAAAGAGTGCCTGGCATAACCCTTTAGCCCCTGTACACTATGGAACAGAACGTCAAGTCGATGCCTGTCCTTTCTTTAAAAAGATGGCAGCGTGTAGATTTGGGGATCAGTAAGTAGAGCTTACCTGGTGTGAAATAAAACTAAAATTCATCTGTGTTTTGACATGCTGGTGTAAGAATTAAAAAGTTATCTTTGCTTTCAGCTGCTCACGTTTTCATGATTACCCTGAAGTCAGTCACACCATCTTGATACCAAACATGTTCTCAAGTTTTCAGCTGGAGCAATCTATCGTTGACAATTATGATACAGGTATATTTGTTTGTATGATTTCTAATTCATTATTTTTCTTTTACTTGTTGTTCAAATTAGTACGAGTAGACTGATATAGATCCAAAATTTTAGTAAAAGTAAAGTTCCCCTTTCAGACCAAGTTATCTATGGGGCAGATGATGCAAGGTCATCTGTTTCTATGTTGTTTCTATGGTCCACAGTTAACGAGGGTGTCATGTGGCCAGCACAATGACTTACTGGCTTTACTTTTCACCAAACTAATGAAGAGCTTGGTGGACTCAGAGGTGCCCTAAAGATCCTAAAAGTAAAAATCTCGCGCTTCACCAAGATTCGAACCCTGGACTCCCAGTTCAAAAGCCAAGCGTTTTTACCATTCAGCAACCATACCTCTATTTCTTTACTCTGGTTAAAAATATGACTAAAATTGCAATTTAAAAAAATAATAATTAAGAGTTGTTCTTTTTTAATTTCAAATTAAATTATATTTCTAATTATTTAGCAAATTCGCACACATATATGCAATTTTTGACATAAATACTGCACTGTTACCTTTTATACCTAATGTATAGGTCTGTTTGATCACTTTGCATTATATAGTATTCTGTATCACAGTAACACATAGAAGTTCTCAAAACACTAGTACTGGGTTTTTATTTTACATTTAAAATATATATTATGTTTGCCATTCGGAATAGTCAACTATATGTCATAGTATAAAACATTTTTCTTTTAAGGTCTGTCAAATGCTCAGTAGTTATAAATTTAGCTGACTTAATCCTCCCAAACCTTTATCCCTAAACCTGTCCCCTATCCCTAAATTCCCAAGGAACATGCCACTCATATCAATCTCTGTTATTTGAGCTAAAACATGCATATAGATACCTGACTTCAAACCAACCCCAAACAAATCAATTTTAAGGCTTGTGAAAAGCCTAGACCTAATGTTAACATGCCTGGTTCATCAAAAATGTGAATTTTAAGAAAATATTCAAACACTTGGAGCAGATTATTGATTGGCTAATTACTAAGCAAGTTCCACAAAATAGATCCAGCGGAATGGCACCATTTCTTAAATTACAAAAAAAAAATGTAGAGTTAAAGAGTACATATTCATTTAAACATTATTCAATTTAACTTTTTGAATGGTAAGATTAAATTTTTTTTCAATATTATTTTAATCTTAGATTTCTTATTGTTATATAGCCAAGTTGTTTATATAAATACTGCTTTGATAGTGCCACTATTTTGTAAGACACATTTTCTACTTTGTGTTCAGATGTTAGTTTGGAATATGATGAGAATGAACTGTACAATAGCTTCAAGGATTTTTATGAGGATATTGTTCCTGAGTTCAAATCTGTTGGCACCATAGTCCAGCTAAAAGTCTGCTGTAACTGTGAGCCACATCTACGTGGGAATGTCTATGTCCAATACAAAAGGTAAATTCCTGTTCTACTATGATTAATTTACTGACACGCTAATAATAATTTAATTAACAATATCTTGCCTTCATATTGGATGTCTAACTTGTAAAGTGTAATCACAACAAATTTCCGTAAGGATCAATAAAGCAGTCTTAGTCTTAGTCTTAGTGTCAGTAAAATTTAAATCGAAAAGTTGAAATCTATGCTGCCATAAAGTGACTAATTAGTACTTAAAGTCATGGAATTTTGTATCTTCTTTCAAATTTGCCGTGAAATAATTGCATTAAATTCATACTACCTAAGCTTGTCTTTCTTCACATCAGTCAGTGAATTTAACTCATGAAATGAGACAAGTCATATTTAACTCGCTGATTTGACAATAGAATAAGTTGTTTGAAACCTTTAAGGTGGCCCCAAGATATTAAGAATGAATTTGATTTTTCCCTGTATCTTAATATTTCATTTGTTTGCATGACAGAGAGAATCAGTTTAAATGCAACGAGATCCATGCAGAATTTTTCAGATATTTCCAATTCCTTATGCCAATTTTGTAAGTCCTCATATAATACTAAAATCTATATTTCTAGGTGTGAAATTTAGGTACCAGTATTAAACAAATTCTAACTAGAAAATAATATTTAGAAAGATAGCATCCACTTTAACTCTTTAGCTAACTTCAGTCACATATTGCAGACAGAATAAATTTTCTCTTTATGATGTATTAATTAAAAGGTTAATTTACTCTCAAGTACATTTTAAGACCTGTTCCATCCAAATAACTTGTGTCATGTCGGTTTGTTAGAAAATAATACAAAGAAAGATATTATCCACCTTAACTCTAGCTAACTACAGTCTGACTACTCTCAAGTGCATTGATCTACATTTTCTGCGTCCTTTTCATGCATCTTTCCAGTTGAAATCTGTGTCAAGCACAATATTATTTTCTATCTTATAGTTGTTAATGAAAGACTTGGTACTTGGTTGACAATTTATAGCTTCAATAATGTGACAATATTACATGAACAATCAAATGTTATCTCTGTCCTCAAACGTGTTTATACAAGAACTAACGTTTTCTAAAGTTCCCCTGATGTCACCTGTTAATGAACTTGTGATCTTATAGAAAGTAAGACCAGTATTTGTTTTTATTTAACTATCCCATGGTGATCATTTAGTAATAATAATTTAAAGTAAGGAGTGTTAATGCTTGCCAACTTTTAATGGTACTGTTCATTATGTTATAAAACGATTGGCTGTAACTCTGTCTTGTGTGAATTGTCAGGATAATGTTAAGTGCTTTTAATTAGTTTTAGGGCTATCTTGATACTAGTAGATTATTGAAAATGATTTCTGTTGAAAGTTTAACTGTTATGATTAATCATGGTGATTCCATAAAGTTTAATACAACTTTTTAAAAAATTTTACCTATAAAACAATTGTTCAATGTACCAGTATGTATAAATCTGCAAGCTTTTTTTTTTTTTTTTTTTTTTACTAAAGAAATAACTCTTAATTTTTGTTTCAGGGAGTCAGCAGCGCAAAAAGCTTTTGAGAAATTTAATGCTCGGTGGTATGCAAGTCGTCAGCTGACTTGTATATTTGTCAATATTGAGTCCTGGAAGTCTGCTATTTGTGGTAACTGATTAGTATCTCCTCCTCACTTGTTTTAGGAACCTCAGAATAGTACTTACATTATACCAATTAATTTATTTTTAAGCTATACTTTTTTTGCATGGGAAGATCTGCACTAATTATTATTTTTTATTTTTTTTACATTTATAATAATTTTATTAATGACAACTTAAAATCTGCATGAAAGACATATCTTTTTATTGTCAAAACAAAATTTAGGCTTAGCACTGAAGAAATGTATTGAACTGTGGTTCCGATAGGATACTGAACTAAGAAAGAAAAAAAACTGGATAATATCAGCATAAATACTGCATCACAATAGCCTGTAGAGTGACTTTTTATATATTTCAACAATGTACCAGTATATATATAAATTCAAAAGTACAAAAGCTGTGTTTTTTATCAGATAAGTTGAATGTTTTACTGTAACAATAATAAAATGAACCCAAAAAGCTGATCAAACTAATCTTTAATGATAATGTTTAACGTCTTTCATTTTATGACAAAATAAAAGATATTCATGTCCATGAAATCTATAAAAGAAAATGTTTTCTTACTTTCAGGACTGGCCTCAAAAAAACGTTGCCCCAAAGGAAAGTCCTGCAACTTTTTACATGTGTTTAGAAACCCTGGTGGAGAGTTTACAGAGTTAGATTATGATGATGTCTCTACAGACAGAAGTGACCGCCAGAATGGTAAAGACAGAGCCGGCTCTCAGAGGCATTACTCAAGAGACTCTGTACAACATGGCCAGTCTAGAAGACAATCTTCTTCCTCGTATCAGTCATCAAGACACAGGTCACGCTCTCCATCTTCATCTAGGTCACGTTCTTCCTCTAGAAGGTCGCATTCTTCAAGAAAGTCAACACACTATCGATCAAGGTCTAGGTCAAGATCAAGGGACAGAACACACAGATATGACAGACCAAGGTCTAGGTCTCCAAGACAAAGAAAAGTTTCACAGTACAGCCCCGAGCCACAACAATCTAGAAAAAGATATTCATCAAGAATGTCTGAACAAAACGCAAACAAAAATGAAACTGTAGCTGATGAAAAACATTCCAGAAGCAATAAAAGTAAATCTTCCCTGCTATCATCTTCACCATCATCAAATAGTGGTTCTGAATCTGACAAGTCAAGTTCAGAAAGTAACTCTGACTCCAGCTCAGATGAAGAAATTGTTTATGAATATATAGAGAAAACCAAAGAAACATTACATCACTAGAACACAGCCTAATTCATATTTCATTTGTTGTTGATTAAAGAAGATATTTAGTGCACTAAATTATTTTAGTGAAAGTTATTTTAGACATGTATATAAAAAAAATGTACCTTCTCTTGTTTTAATTTTTGTTTACAAAAATGTTATGTTTATAAAGTTTTTAAAATTTAGTCATTGAAGTTGATGACAGTTGTTTTAATACATTAAAATTCACTTAAAAAGAAGTTTATTTTCATTGGTCTTACATCCTGTACGTTACACTGCCATGTGGAACTTAGTGAAATATGTTGGGTGGTATTTGAACAAATTAAACATGTCCAGTTGAAGCACTTATAATGAACCCTCAACATGACAATTAAACCTTGATTTCCCTATGACTGACAGTCACAACTTGTGGCCTTTTTTCTTTTCTGGTGCTGTTTCAGGGAATGAGAAGAACTATCCTTAGGAACAGCGACCTTTTATTGTATATGTTTCTTACTTTCTTTGCACCTGGTAGTGTGCAGGTAAAAACAAACAATTCTAGCTTTTTTTTTTCAAATTATTGAGTTACTTAAAAGGGCTGATAGTATTTCAGTTTGTACAGAACTCTTATATGACTCAGTGTAGTGTATTTTATTTATTATATTTTTTTCAAACAGATTATACCAGTACTTGACTGGTTAATTAGAAACCAAAGCACAGTCACTTTCTTCATTTTATAATATTTTTTTTTCACATAAAAAAACTGAAGGTCTCATTACTTATTCAGTCAGATAAACATTAGCAAAAATTCTCAGTGGTCTTGTGCCTCTGTGGTGAAGTGACCTTACAATTTCAAGGTAAATATGCTGTCCTTACTATGCAACTAGTTTTATTTGCTGCCTACCTTGGAATCCAAATTATTACTTTAATAGACACATACATTTTCCCTTAAGATGTTCAAAAACAATTTACATTGAATAAAAAATATAATTTGCTTAACTCATTATTTGAACAATAAGCACAAACATTTTAAATATTTTTAAGCAATTTTTTTTGATCAGATGAAATCACATTTATCTTTTCAATTCAATGCATCGCATTTATGAGATTGTGTAAAGCAGTACAGCCTTAAGTTCCTTTATGTTGACAGATTTGTACTAGAATATAAGAGCTCCTATGGGTGCCTTATTACCTTTGAGCTTGAGTAAATATTGTGACAACATGCTAACTTAACAACAATGTTTTAATCATTCACTGTTGTGAATGTAATTTTAGTGCAAAAGTGTGTGTCATAATGAACAAGTTTCTTTCTTACGATCCATCCTGTACATGTCATGGTTAAACAGGTCAGCTTGTGTGGTGTTATGGGAAGTAATAGATGGCATAGCTTGCCATAGAGTAGGTTGCCCTTGTAGGGAACACTTTTAGTTGACCTAAGTGCTGTAGATTTTATTGAACAATGAGTTTAATTGTTAATGTTTGTTTATAGTCAATGGATTTTTTTATACACTCATATTTTCTAATAATCACTGAAATCACATCCACAACATAAATTGTGTTTAGCAAGTAAAGTTCATTACTACTGGCAATTTAGAAACAGGTAGAGGGTAGCACTTAGATACAGGATAGCACTCACAGCTGTCACTTTGTCAGATCATCTTCCAGACAGATGCCAACAGTCCATGAAATCTTAAACACTCTTTGTCTCATAGCACTCAAGACACCACTTATAAATCTAAAAAAATAGCAAGAAAACTGTTTCCCAATGGATCCCAGCACACAGAGGGAAATAAAAAAAGTTGAAATACTGGCCAATGAGAATGAGCAGGAAATTAAAAAGCCCATCCTTATATAGGAAGAAATTCTATATGTAAATGATAAATGGCCACCTTAAGTCATGAAGCAACTATGAATCATGTCAAAGAAGTGAGATGAATGCCTGGGTGAAGACATAAAGAGTACCGGTACTATTATCCAAGTTGAACTAATTCTTACCCATAAATCAAGAAAAACTAAGCTTATATGAAGCTCTTCCTACAGCATTAACAATTCTTTCACCTCCATACATGGCACACCAGAATGAAACAACACATGTTGCAGAAATGAAAACTGCCCTTGTGGAGTGTTACCAGCCAGAGAAAGCTGCCCAAACAAGATAATGGCAACAGAACACCCCTTTTAGAAATTAACCATTATGGAGAACAGACTGACATGTAACCATTGCACAGTTCATCTCAGATAAAAGACAGCTGTCTAAACCTAACTTCATAATGAAAAGAAGAAGAAAAAAGGGTTTAGCCAGTTAGACAAGTACATAAATAAAAAAATTTTTAGTTTGGGAGAAGTGACTAGCCAGCAATTAGCACATGTACATCAATCTCATGATAGAGTCAAGTATCCATTGTGAGAGATTGATGATTAATGTGGTAATCAAAATAGTTTTGTTATTAGGTTAGACCTTGAGTGTAAATATTGGAAATTAAAACTTGTGAAATTAATAATTCAACATAAATGTTTTTAGGCATTTTAAATACATACAATACAAATACTATCTAAGCCTTGAAGTAGATTCAGTTGTGTGTATAATTAGTTTCTCATAAAGCAAAATAAGATTTACAAGGTTACAAAGGTTGTGTGGAATATCGACCCATGAAATAAATGGTCCATCCAGACAGGTTTCAATATTTTCAGAAAGAACATCAGAAAGAAATTCTCTCAAAGACAAACAACAGAGAAGAATGGAGAAAGATGGTTGACAGATCTTGTGTGGAGCCCCAGCAGTCCAAAGGATTGGTGAAAGTGAAGTTAAATGTGAACATAGCCTAACTGATGTTTTATAATTAATATCTAATTGATCCAATTGTTATGTAAAGGGTCAATCTCTTATTCCTCAAAAAAAAACATTTTTCTTTAGTTATGTGTTCTGTGGCAGTGGTAGAGCAGCGCAGTATCCACGCGATAATATGAAAAACTACTTATTAATTGTTTCAAATTATGTCCAACTTATATGCATACTAAATAGATTTTTTTCTCTTTTAAAAAAAAAGTAAACATTTTTTCTGTGTATAACAGAACTTACTTAACTTTACAATACAAATGTAAAAAAATAATTTTTGGAAAAAATCTAAAACCGTTTGCATAAATGTGTTAAAAATATGGTAAATAGTGATTTCCCCTACTAATATTTGTTACTATTAATAGTGAATAGTTGTAAAAGTGATGTATTTTTTATGAAAAAAACTGCTTGCATAAGTTATTATGAAAATGAGATTTTTCGCTTTCAGAAAAGAAAAAAGTAGACGTTTCATCAGAACTTTGAATGGTCTAAAACAGGGGTGGGCAAATTACGGACCGCGGGCCACATGTGGCCCGCCGGAGTGTTTTATGCGGCCCGCCGAAGTCAGGTGTGCCCACAGTATATACTTATAAAAATGCAAATATATTAAAAATAATATAAATATAAATTACTGAAACTGTCATTATAAAAAGTTTCAAGCAAACGAAGACTATGCTTTTTAGCTATAACATCAATAGTTCAATACACTCAATTCTAGACACAATCTCTGATCAGTTTTATTCAATGCTATGAAGAACTATATTGAATGTTGGGTATGCTGGAAAGAAGATGACAAGGGTGACAACTGGTGGAGCTCGATCTTTGACTGAGTAAAATGGTGGAGGTTTTTAATACCTCAGGAAAGTTTGCACAAAGCTTCATAAAATTTCAACTTTATGATAGCAAAAGGTGAACAGAAATCAAACTCATTAGAACTAGGGTGTACTAACCATAGGTAGTTCCGATTATGAACAAAATAATTGAATATTTCCTCTATCTTATCATGGGCAAGGTAAACGAGAGCACTATAAAATCTGAAGGAAGAAATTGTTCTGTTACTTGAAGGACATTGACTATGACTTTGTTACCAATATTTCTAATGAAGGGTGGAAGACAGATTTCAGGTTTCATAATTACCATTGCAATGAGTTTTTTTGCATATGAAATGTAAATGTATGTTAAATCTTTTCAAACAAGGCCTTCCCATCTCTACAAGCAAGCAAAAGAAAACAGGCTTTGTCATTTTCCTTTGCTGAAAGGTGAAATTATTTCTAGTAAAATGATTAAAAGTACACTTATTTAGATTCCTTAATTTTGCAATTTATATAAGCAAATTTTAAGACGTCAAGAACCGGTTTTCAATACCATTAGCTCACCATTTAGCGCAGAAGCTGATTTAGCTCCAGAGGACATAACTCCGAGCAAAGAGAAGCTCCAGTCAGTACTTCCACAGGAGTCTTATAGGTGCCAGAAGCTGTAATTCTACACTTTAAAAAATGTGCTACTGTTCACACTATTTGTGTACACATACATCTGTTCTTCTTCTTCTTTGTTCTCATTTTACATGTTGGAGGGTTCAGATCAGTAATCCTATATCTGAGATGAACCGCGCAATGGTTTCCAGATCAGGCAGTTCTCCAAATAACTTTGGTTCTATAGGAGGGATTTGGGGCCAGAGTCCTATTCGGGTCTCTGATTTAGTATGCACCATTGAAGGACATGGTTAGCATTCTCTGGTAATGCTCCAAAAGGGCAAGTTTCGCTCGACCCGACATTTAACTTCCGGAACATATGTTGTCTCATCCAGTGAACAAGCATTATATTTTGGGTGGGGGAAATTAAACAAGTATAATTACTGGTCGATTTTGACTGACTGTAATTTGACAGCAGTCACAAGGGTAACAACTAGTAAGCTAGTTCCACAGTTCCGGAACATTATGCACGAGTGTAAAAAGTAAAATACTGCACATTAAGTACAACTGTATATTATTGGGGTTATTGTAATATAAAAAGACAACAGCAATTAAAAAAAATTATTAATTGATTTAAAAAATTGCTAACTCTTCCTGTAATTCCTTAACTTTGAGTGTGGTAAAAAAAAACGTGAATATGTGTAACTATGAATTAAAAGTTAGCTAGAGTATCTTTCTAAGTTGGATATACATATGCGGCCCGCCATTCCCAAATTTAAAGAAATGCGGCCCTTATCCAAAAAGGTTGCCCACCCCTGGTCTAAAATATTATGATGTCGGATTTTCACTATCTTTTTAGCTTACACGATCTAAACAGGGCAGACGGACATTCCACACATAACTAATAGCATCTTTTCCCCTTTTGGGGGCCGCTAAAGATGAACACCAACTTCAATGTCCTCGAATTTTAACAAGTTTTATTAGTACTTTAAAAATGTTTTTTTTTTAATTTGCAAGTTATAAATACTAACTAAAATAGTTCACAAAAATCATTCCTTTGCTTGCATACCTCTATAGCAATATCACTCAATTGTAATAAAAAAAAGAAAACTGTAATTCATTAATTATAAATAAAAATAGGTCTACTTTGTAAAACTAATTAGATCTTCGAACAAAAAAATAAGTCACAGATATTATTGAATGAATTAAATGTATTAACTTAATATATGATACATTGGTCTTTCTTTCTTCAAACAGTACAATTTTTAAGGATAAATTATTGAACAAGTTTAATAAATTCATTCTATTGATAAATTCAATAATTATCATCAATAGGAATGGTTAAACATTTACATCACTATATAAGTAAGAAAAGCAAAGGTATTGGTTTGATCACAAACAATGTTCTTAATCAATACAACACATTACTTTATCCATATTGAGTGTTCTTTATTAATCAAAAATAATTTTCAATCAAATCACATTCAAGTGGGCAAAAATCAAATGACTTATGATGCAGTGACAGTGGATGAAGATATTTGAGCAATGATAACAACTACAAGTGCTGCTGTTGATTCAATTCACTGTATGCCATAAACTAGAAAAGGTCCAAGTTCAAACCCCAATTGATAGGGGGAAAACAACCATCAGACAGGTTTTTCAGCACCTAAGAGTTGCCATAAAAATGTACACTAACACATACACTAACACAGAGAGAAGTTGAATGCAATGGGCTTCATACCAATTTTTCAAAATGTTTTGTCTGAATTAAAGCATGTAGGACATCAGCCAATGCTACACTGAGCTTATATAAAAAAATGTAAGAAAATATTCATTAAGTTTTCTTTTTAACCAATTCCTTTTCCCATGCGTAAATACAAATTGGGCAGGTTATTGGTAATGAATAAATAAAAGAAGAAAACAGCTCACAGGTCATGAAAAATATAAAGGCCAACAAGTTGATGTACCACACTATTCTATCATTTCTTGCACACTTTACGAAGCATAGATGTCAGAAATATCACTGATCTGTAGTAACTGTTCACTAAGCCATTACTACAAACTTTTAATAATATATCCATCAGCATTAAAGTTTATATGCCAAATTTGTGTGTGTGCAGGATTTTAAAAACTTAAGTATTTTCAGCAACACATTAGAATTAATCAAAGTGTAATTACAAAACAAAACAAAAAAACACCCAAAACTTTGCAATGTAGACCAATGATAGTCCATAGCCATTTTATGTCTACAGAACTTCTAAACATTTTTGTTTAAACTCTTTATTAATATGTCTTATTTATCCCAGCTGTGAAACACAATTTGGTTCATCATCCACACTTGAGAACAAATATTTCAACAATTACAATGAATCTGATTTTATGTCACACACATGCTTTGAGACAGCAACAAGGCACAAAAATATATACAACTGGTACAAATCTTTAGAACCAAGGGTAAAGGACACTTCTGAGTGTAATGTTTGTAGAATAGAAACATTCAGAAATGTTATTCTATTTGATCACAAATAAACAAAACAAAAACAAATTGAACTTTGTGGTAAAAGTTTTAAATTGTGCTTTCCTCTAGTCTCCAAAATAAACTTTGCTGGAGATGAGAGACTGTAAACAAGGTGAGTGACTTAGTACCAAGAAGGTCATCTAATTACCAGTCATGAAGCCAAAGTCCTCAAAAAAGCCTTTAGGTTCCTCAGATTCCTGTGAAGAAAAAAGGTCAAGACATGTTGATAACAATCAAGACAACAGATAATAAATTCAATACTATCATTTCAACAACAGGTCCTTGTCTTAAATAACAGTCAAGAGGTCATTTGATTCAATACAATCATCTTAACAAATGGTCCATGTCACGACATCAGTCATTTAATGCAATACAATCATTTCAGTAAACTGCTTTAAAAATGTTTTATAAGCTTTCATTAAACTCTGATCTTATTGGTAAATTGATAATGAAACAAAAACTGCTGCAAGTCAAATTGTTAATGAGGGAAACATGCCATACAGAGCTAACTAGGCTATAATTCAAAACAATTCATAATTATTATAATCTTATGTGATAAATTGGAAGGTAATGAAAACACTTAAGTTTGAATATATTTTTTAATATAATTAAACATCTCCAATAATACATTAGAAAAATGTAAATACTTACCAGCTCCAATTTATTTTAAAAAATGTGCATAAATATATTTTTAAGTTTACTAACTATAAAGAAACAAGAAACACAGAATGGTGAAAAGATCAAGCTATCAAGATATGCTCTTTGGTCTGTTTTTACAAAGAATTAGAATAATGTAATAAACTAAGTCAACGCAATCAGGAATCAATAGACTTCCCTTTAGGACATTATGTCACACCCAGACAGGTAGTTAACACAAAACAAAAACACACAATGATGTAATAGAAACAATATCACAACACAAAATATCACAATCTTGCTTACAAAAGTTCCTATCACACTTAATGAAGCCCATGGTCTAGCACACTATCCCACTGCTTGTCAAGTGGTCCACACCAATAGCACCATAATAAGACAATGAGACAAAAACGTTTGACTAAGAATGACTAAGTCAAGAAATCTTTCAACTAACTGGATTTATAAATCAAATATAAGAAAACATGCAACTTAAATAAGCTGGTTTAGCCACAAAGCATATCATCACCATTGCTGCTTGCAATAAAATAAATACTGTCTCACAATCTTAACAAAGAGTTGATCAAAGTGTACAGATGCTGAGTGTTGCAGGCCAAAGAATGACCTTCTGATGTCAGCAAGTAAAATGACTTGTGTGGGCTACATAGTCAAACACATTGACATGATTGATGAGTATCAATAAACAAGACAAAGCTGGGCCATGCTGTTAATTGGGCAAATTATTCATTCATTTCCACATGCATTTGGTTAAACTAGGAGGAAATAAATATCAATTGCATAATAGTGGGGTTTTTTTTAGTTGGCATATTATCTGTTTTGAATTGTAAACAAGCATTAGGATGTAAATAACTAACAACTTGATATGTACGAGGTACAAACAAAGAGAACTTCTGATCCAATGTGGGTTGCTGAATGGACAAACTAATTAATAAGAGCAAAGTAGTTTAAATGTTATTATATAGCTTGAAACTTTATTTTAGTTTTATATTAGTCTTATTAAACACTGATATCTTCAAATCTAGCAAAGATAATGAACTAATTAACATTATAATTAAATTATACAAACAATATTCTTTCTTTACCAACCTTTTCTTAGGATGAAGTTAAACTGACAGGTTAATTCAAAGCATTTTTCTACGGTCTAATTCAAAGCATGTCTTTGGTTTGAGATAATAAACTACACACACAGAAACTAAAACTGATTGAAACTTTAAAGAATCTATTTTTCAAGTGTTGTTGCTTGTTTTGATTTTTTTTACAAAGACAACTTTGTTGATACATTGGTTTCAAAAAGACTGAAAACAATTCATCACAAGCCTTTTATGAGTCACTTTGTAAGTTGTGGCATAAGGCTATTTTAGCATCAAAGCCACTTTTAACATAGAGGCAGACAGCCAGGATTTTTAAAAAATGTTTTTTAACCCACAGGTAAAAATATTTATGTGTATAAATGCTCACTGTCTTTGATAAGCTTATTAATACAAATATAATAAAACTTCAGGTTTAGAATGTTTACAAAACCAAATTTAATGTCCACATTTTGACTTAAAGTTCATTACATATTTATAAAGTCCACAAATGTACATAAGTTTATACACACTGACACATAAACAGAAACTAAAAAAAAAACAAAAAACATTTTTGTAACAAAATAAAAAAATGCACAGTAACTAAACTGTTTGGTGTTAACAAAATCAAAAAGTCATGGAATGAAAATCACATTTTCAACATAATAATGCCTCTGTAGTCATGTTGGAGCTAATTGTCATTGAAGATATGCTTGACTGTTTAAAAAAATAGCCACTCCTTTACTGTCCCTTATAAAAACAAGCTTAACCATTCTAAAATGAGTTATGGTTTTTCTTTCTCTCTACCTTCCCCAGCAGAAATATGACATCACCTTCTATAAAAAAAAAATGACAATCATTTTGACTTCTAATCAATGAATTAGGACCACTTTTGTAATCAGTACTTAAATTAGCACATTAGAACTGTCTCTTATGTTACACTTTATACTGAAAAAAACAACAACAACATTTTGGTTTCAGGATAGGAATAAGAACTAGAAAGTATTAAAAAAAAAACAAAAAAACAAAAGTAAATTCTATTGAAAAAAAAAAATAATAATTTACGAGACGAAGAGTTCACTTGTAACAAGGTATATTGCAGGGGATCTGTTCCTAGTGACACTCAGTCAGCACAAATTATTGATGTCCATTTTTTTAAACAACTAGAACCTTAAATAAATACTTCAGAAATAACTGAACTTGCATGTTAGACTCCTGGAATGATTTGAGGATACTGATACAGGGCTAAAGATTTTCTTTAAAACATTATAAATCAAAACACACACGCAAAAGATGAAAAAAAACCTGTAGCAACTCTGAATACAAAAATTGCCAGGGTACACAACCAAAACTCTAATTTACTTTGAATATCTTAAAGTAAATACAAAATACAGCAACTAAAACATACAAGCTTCTTATTGTGCTGTTAAGAAAACAGGCAAGGATGTCATTAAAACATATAACAGAAAAGTAATGGAATTGCTTACCTGTAGTCTATGCAAAATACAATAGTCAACATGGCATTACAAATACAATTAATCAATTTTAAGGTCTAGACTCAAGCCAATACAAAATAGCCACCAATCTCGACAGTTAATGTTGGTTTTTTTTTTCTATCATTGTTTTCTAAGGTACAGATGTTTTCTTTTGTACTATGTTCCACCCTGCAGGAGATTTGTAGAAAGGAATGCTTTTATATTTTATGAAGAAGGACATCCTTAGCTGCTCATCATTTAGTATGATCCAAATGTTCATAGTACATTTATGTCCTCCCCTTTTTGTTTATTACAAAATAATATCCCCATGAACTTTGAGTCCAGTTTATCAAGACATATAATAATAGGTTGAAATACAAATGACATTTACTTGTACAGAAATATTTTGACTTTTAAATAAAACTATCACTTAATCTCATGACAAGCAGTATACAAAATATATTTTATCAATGAACAGTATTGTTACAAGACAAACCCAATCAATCTGATTACTACCAAACATTGTGTCATAGAAATAAACCAAGATGAATGAATTCAGTCAGTCATGCAATGCAGTTAGGATGAAGGGAGTGGAAGGTGCAGTGCTGAACAGGAAAACTTTAGCCTAAGCCATGGTCCTCGAAGAATCCCTGTGGAGTTTCCTCCTAGTGGACAGAGGATAAAAAAATACAGAAATTGAAACAAAGAAAGTAAGATATGAGACAGGGTGTTGTTCTGATGAGGAGTGAATTGCTAATAAGAAAATTGAAAAGAGTGTTGTTCTGTTGAGGAGTGAATTGCTGTTAAGAAAATTAAAGAGTGTTGTTCTGTTAAGGAGTGAATAGCTGTATAACTGAACTGAGTGTTGTGCTGTTGTGTAGCAAGTGAAGATACACTGAGCCATTCAATACTAAAACATGAAGATTCAAGTAATTGTAAAGAAAAAAAAACAACAACTAAATAAATAATAAAAGGAATCCGCTCTTCAAGATTTGTTAAATACTTTACAAGCAAAATTGTAGTCAAGTATACTTAAATACTAAAAAAAATGAAAAATTATAATATATGTCATTGAAAAAAAAAAAAAAAAAAATGTGTCTACTAAAGTAGCTGTTAAAAATGCAGGATACATACAAAAAAAAAAACCTACTGTTTATTTCTTTCCTTTTACCATAAAACTCAAAAGTAACTAATTTCAAATATTGTAATTCAAATATTTTATAATAATTTTTTTATTACAATAACATACCCTTTTGCCTAGTTAAAAACAAAAAATAGGTTGTAAATATTAATTGCAATAATTAATTAACAAATACAATGCGATCCAATTTTAAACTTTACTTATTTGTATCAATATTTAAACACAAAACAAAATTACTAGTATTAAAGAGAACTTCAGCTGAAAAGAGTGCAGAAACAAAAAAAAAAGCATGTAGAAAATGTTCAACACTTGAAAGACATGCAACCAAAGTGAACAGTGAAGGAATAGTGAGAAAAAAAAGAAAGGCTGCTGCCAGTACTTAACACACAGCTGTAAAATCAAGTTTATTTATATATGAGCACCTCCTTGTAAAGCATATCAGTAGATTGATTTAAAAGTTTTCTGCACTTAGAAATGCAACTCTCCAAATTACCTCTAGAGGAAAGTAAAAAATGAAAGACCTTTTGCTGGTTGATAAAAAAAACAAAACAAGTAAAATATAAGAAACTAGTCGACCTGCGCATAGCATACGCCTCTTTTTTGCATTGCCGGCCTTAAGATCTCCTGAAATTGCAAAGTATACAAAAAATCCTGGAAATCTCCAGAAATTATTAAATCTTTTGATAACTCATACAAATCTCCTGAAAAATATAGACAAAATTGTCATTTTGGGGTGTCATACAATATGGAAAACGCCAATCCTATGCGCGATAAAAAAAATGGCACTATGCAATACCCATACTTGTGGAATCTAGTGAAAGAAGCTTCTCGCACCTCAAATTAATGAAGAATTACTTGAGATCTACAATTCTTGCATGATCTATGTAGGAAACAGAATTCTTATATGATATATTGTATGACTTCGCCAAACAAAAAGCTCGTGTAGTAATTCTGTGCGTAGTAAAGAATGAATAAAATGCAAAGACGAATACAATAAAATTTCATTACAATACAATACAGTTTCTAATACAAACTCTAAATTTTCACTCATTATACTAATACATATCCCTACTCAAACTGGGCCCCACAATGGTTAAGTCCACTACTTCTCCCCCCCCCCTTTTTTTTTCACCTCTAAAATTACTTGGGGTAACTCTAGTCTGTCCGACTTTCAGAAATAAAAGAGTTATCTTTCCATTACTTGGTGTCCAAACTCTTGAGCCATGAAGAGAATTATATATGTAAAGTTAACCCACGGCGTAAGATACCCGCTATTTTGCATAGGCCACTACAACCTATGTGACCGCAGTGAACCCCACACTTTCATAGGACCCGCGCTAATTCTAGGTGTAAATTATTAAATCAACCCATTTTATAACTTATAACAGATTTCCCGCTGCCGCCTGATTTACCATTCAATATGGGAAACGCCAATCCTACGCACGGTATGCATTATGCATTACCCGTAATTTTATAATCTGGTGACAGAAGCTTCTCGCACCTCGAACTATGAAGAATTACTTAGGGTCAACAAGTTATATATATTGATACTTTTTTTAAAAAGACAATCCTCATTTAGGAAGCTGATGACTATGTTAAAATTCAACGTTAATAAGAGGATTCGTTAAAAAAAAAAAAAAAAAAATTATTTCCCAGATCTAACTAAATTTAATGTCATTTAGGAAAGTTTGGTAAAGTTAGAAGTGAAAGCCAGCCAAGTATTGAAAGGGAATGAATCCAACACAGATTCCCAGGTAATGAAGAATTTCAATGAAATGAAAAGCAAAATTGTATCCACTCAAACATAGTAACATATATAAAGTAATAGAAATAGAGTTTACAAATTAAAATTAAAAAAAAAATTTCATAATCAATGATTATATATAAGGGTATTTAAATTTAAAAAAAAAATGCGAAAACTGATACACACTTTCTCCAAAAAGTTTCTTCTATGTCTTATATGAAAAAGAAATATTTTGAATAACAGTGCCATAAATATACAAATGTTAAATGTATTATTAAGCTAAAGAAAATAGGCCTTAATAATTCCATCATATTTTTACTTTACTTAAGTCAATGCTGTATTTGTTCATCACATTTCAATGATGCATCCTCAAAAATTAACAGCTATTGACTCCATAACTGCAGCCTCATTGTAAAGGGCCTACTGTTTAGACTACACTAGATAAACAGGTGCCAAAAGAATTACTCATTAAATTTGTCAAATAAATATTATATTTTACCACTTTACTTGATTTTAAATATTTTCATTGTTGAATATTTTTTCCTTGGACATTATTTGTACAGCATTGCAGATGAGATTATTCGAGTGGATAATTGTTTATTGGTACCTAATAACATATGAAAATATCTGTTTAAAATACCTAAACAATAACTTAACTGTGTGCTATTAAGGTATACTTTATAATTTTAACATTAATTTTTAAAATTCTTAGAAGATTCTTGTAGAGACCCTAAATGTATTTTTTTAAACTGAAGGTAACTTTAGGAAACTTTTTGAGGAAATGCATTACCAATTTTCTAAAAGTATATTTGGGGGACATCAAAGTCCTCTTTTCAAATACAATACAATGCAAATGCTTCAAAATAATACCAAAAGCAAACACAAATGATCAAACTGGATTAAAATAATGTAAGATTTCAATTGACTAGAAATAAACAGTTACCCAAACACAGGCTTGTGATGAATCTATAAAACACTTTGAAGGAATTTGACTTGAAAAATAGAATCAGCTCGAATCATACCTTAAACAGGTATTCAACAATTTTAATTCAAGTAACTTACATGAACATTAGACCAAAAAAGTCAATCTCAACTAGTGTGTGCATGATTGTATAAATTAATTGAGTTGATACTTCTAAAATAGTAATAATTAGTTTCGCAAGACAAGTTTTCAACAAGGCAACCTTTTTTTTTTTTCAATTTATATTTCACTTGAGAACAGTATTACAGGAGAGAGTTTGTGTGACACACAAAGTAACAACAAACTATCAGGTTTGCAACAAGGCAAGCTTATTAAATTAATATTTCACTTGAGAACAGTATTACTGGGGAGAGTGTTTGTGTGACACACAAAATAACAACAAACTATCAGATCTAACATACCAAGTAAAGTGTATATTAATGACTTCAAAACAAAAGAATGATTTCTTTTCTGATATACCACCATACATGTATTAACCTATTATTATCTCAGTATGTCCTATAAAAACCTTTTATTCATATCATTATAGTAAATGTTCATTACAATATTTAGAGTTGAATAGGCCATTTAGGAGCCCTTACAAGGTTAGATATTATATATATAGCTCCTGCTTCGTGTTAGAAGATGAGCATATTTCTCATATCCTATGGACTCAAAGATGACTGTAAAGTCCAATCCTCTAGGTATTATATGTCAGTGCTTAATACGTCTTGGGAGCCCTAAGCTATAATTTATGTAATCTGTAGATAAATCCAGCCCTGTAATTGTTAGATAAGCCCATTAGACTGATTTGAGCCAAGCTGTATGAAGTTGTAGACAAAATTTTATTGTTCTTTAAAAAAAAATGAAACTTGTTGAACTTTAAAGAAAATCTATTTATTAATTCTGCTAAGCAGCAAAAGTGAAGGGAATATTCTTAGTTTATATTTGATACATGTATTAAAAATGTATTTGAAAAATTAGTATATATATATGTTTATACAAATAGAAGTAGCTGAGCATGCTCATACCTTTTTTTTTTTTTTTTTACATTTTTATATATTTATTTATGTATTGTTGCTAACATGCGTCTTATAAAAAAGCTAGTGCAGTTTCATTTACTTTTTAAATACAAATAAAACAGCAAAGATCAAAATGATCTTTTATATATAATTTGAAAATAATAAAAATTGTGTAAAATTGAAATTTACAAAAAAAAAAAAAAAAAAAAAATTCCAATGCTGAACACAAGATGCAAGTAAAATGTATAACTTTCCCGATACCTGACCTACATAATGCATGAGGTAAAAATAGGGCAACCAATGCTAGTACAGGCCATATTCTTTAAGGGCTATTTCAACTGCTTCATCCTTTCAAAAGAAAGAAAGAAAAAAAAGGAGGGAAAAATATATGCAAACAAAGGAAGAAAAAATGTATTAGTATTAGAGTTTCCATTTTAGAATTCTTTTGAAAACATTATATCTATAAGTAAGATCATTGGAAACGAATATTTTTCAATATCAATTTTTCCCCCCCAATAAACTGCAATAATTAAACTATGACAACTTCATAATTAGCTCATTAAAATATTTTTCAGATTTCTAATTTTACCAGTACTAGATTCGAAATTTCAAGTAGAGAAATGAATCATAATTAGGCCATATGTGGATAGAAGCTTGACTGGAGCTGCATTGTGCCTGCTGAATGCCTAAAAAAGGCAGCATGAAAACCTCCTCCCAGATAACCCCCCACAGACACACACTGAGCATTTTCTAGCATGAACTATGTGTCGTGCGCATCTTGTTTGGTATTTTCGTTTGAGCACCATAAGGTTTTATTAGTTCTGTTCCTAGGGATGCGCTATATTGGTGTCATTGTTCTCTTGTTGTGCCTTGAGATGAGTCTCTTTGTGTGTCTCTTGGTGTGCCTTGAGATTGAGTTCTCTGTGTGGTGCTCTTCCCCAGTATTGGGTAAGTTAGTTTATTTTACTATCTTCTACATGTCGTAGATCTAAAATCGTTTCTGTTATAATCGTGAGAATGGCGGTATCAAAGGAGTGTGTATTTTTCTTATCTAGGGAGGCAGGCTAGGGACTCTGCTGGAGTCAAGTCTGAGTTGTAGGCTTGGTAGTTGACTATTGCCCGTTGGCGTTGGGTTGGCGTTGTGAGGCCTGATTGAATATGGCACTGAGATTAAGGTGTGCTATAGTCCTTGGAATGTAATTTCATGGATGCAAGCAACAGAGCCCCGTTTTGCCTGCAAGGGGGGGTCGGCAATCCTAAAAAACCTGCAAACATGATGCCTCTTATACTTCTCAACATAAATATATATATATATATATAAATATATATATATATATATATATATATGTCTTTAAATACAAACTATAAATTCTAAGCTTTTAAGCTTTTACTTAAATTACTATAATCTACATGTATGTTTAAACATACATTTCATTTATATATATATATAATATGCACATAGATAGGCCTACCTACTACCACTATATTAGTATAAATCAAACTTTGTAGCACCTATGTTAAAAGTTAACTCTATTTCAAATAAAAGATCTAATAGATCTAAATATTTATTGGCTGACAGAGTAGTCAGTAGATCTTACCAAATTTAGAACTAGTTAACTGGATCTTCTAACTAATAGTAGCTTAGAGTACTTAGACTGATTTTTATACTAGATATCTAGATCTAGTCAAGATGTCATTTTAATTATATGATAATAGTAACAGAGTAGATCCATCAATTTACACCTATCTATGTTTAGGTATAATAAAGAAACTAGTAAGTATTAAGTTAATTAAGTATTATAGATCTAGACATACAATAGTCTAAGTCTAGACTTTAACTTGTCTAGGAATAGAGTGTCACTAGAGCTACTATTTAACTAGATATTAGATTTTCTCTAGATTTAGTTCCAGATCTTGAAGTTAGATCTATATACACACTAATCTAGTAATGCTAGATCATAGAAGTGAGCCCTGTCTCCCTAGCTAGAATCATCTACTAGATCTAGAGTCTTGCCTTTTTAAAAATAAGTTTTTTTATTATTAGATCTAGAATCTAGATTTAATTAGATCTAGACTTTACTAGTAGAATATTATATCTGATAATAGATTATAATACTAAAGTAATAGATACGATCTACTTTTGATCTATGCTGCTTCTGCCCAGGGACTAGACCTAGTCAGGCTAGTTGTAGATCGTAACTGTAAGATTCTAACTAATTATTCCAATTATCTAGATCTAATAGTTAATACTCATTGAATTGATATCGATCTATCATTATCATCCACTGAGACGTCTGAGATGATCTATCGACTATTTAATTATACCACTGCCACTACTAGTCTAGTGAAGTCTAGTGCACTAGCTAGCCTGACTAGTCTAGTCCCTGGATATAATTAAATCTAGATCTAATAATAAAAAACTTATTTTAAAAAAGGCAAGACTAGAATTGACTAGATCTAGTTCTATATTATTATATAAGTTTTAAAACTATCGTTACTATCATCGTCATCATTCATACGCCGATACGGCGACGATAATTATGATACGGTACGGTAAATTCGCATTTTCGGGTAAATACTAAATACGTTCAACTTCTAAAATCATTTTAAAATGTAGAAATATATCAAGAATCTAGATCTCTAGACTAGATCTAGCCTCTAGGTCTGGTTTAAATTTTTATGCCGGCAGATCAAACTTATTAGAATTAGATATACTTTCTAGATGTAACTTAAACGTCTCAGGCCGGGGTCATACGGATTTGTTTCTAGCTTTTGTTTACGTTTTTTTGGATACAAAACGAAAGTTCGGAAATAGCGCATGCGCCGTAACTTAAGAATTGTAACTTCCTGACTTTCTTTGAATTCGACTTATTAAGTTTTAGTTTTAAAGTACAAAACGTGAATGTAAAAAAAAAAAAAAAGTCCGATACTGAGCCGGCAATCAGTCGGACTGGCGTTTGCCGGCAACCTTTTTTTTTTAACTTCGATTTTGCCGGCATGCCGGCTATAGCCGGCGATCTTGCACCCATGTGTAATTTGTAATTGCTATTGATAATTATTCCTAATGTATGCCTCATAATATCATATATCATTAACTCATTAAACCTTTGTTGTTATATGCAATATTGTTATTCACTAGTATACGTTAATATGTGGTTTATTCGTTCCTGGATATTTATTGCATAAATTGATTGCTAGACTGCAAGGGGTGCCCAGGCAGACGAGCCAAGGCTAAATTATAACCCCAGCATAAAGTTAATAAACACTTTTCAGGTGGGGAGCCCGGCGCAGTATATCATACCCTAGATGAGCGCGAGGACAAAACCCACCTGACACTATACAAAAGTAATTTTTAAAAAAAAGCATCTTTGTTAGTCAAAAATATTTTTTGAATTAATCTATTAACAATACTAGTCTTCCAAGTTTCCACCCTTGCATTTTATTATCTATCTTTAATTCAATAGATGCTAAGTATACAAGTAATAAATAGCTTCAGTTTGAATTTAAACTTTTTCACCTTAACAACAGAAAGTGGAATAGAGAAAAAAAAAAAAAAAAAGCACCAACACATGTCAAGAGAACAGACTGAAGTTCACCGATTGTATTAAATCATGATTTTCTGTTTCAATCCTAACTTGTTTTTTGTCTCCATTTATTGACATTGACAATGCTTTTTTTTTTAATAAGATTTTTAAGAAACTATATATCACAATATTTACCCAATGAGATATATATATGAAACTAAAATATCTATATTTATAAGAGTCACTCATTCTGTATGAAGAAGAAATGCAAAACAAATATAATAATATTTTAGGTTGTGGTTAGTGTGTATAAAGGATAAGAATGAAATAATACAATTTCTTTAATTATGTTTTCCTAACAAATTTTCCTGATGATTTACAAGACTTGTTCTATAAAAAACACAGTCATGTGTACAATAGTAACAGTACAAGGTATTAATCGACATAAACAGGAAATTGATGTATTGCTAGAAAAATGTCAGGCATTGAACACAACATTGTTATCAAGACTGACATTTCCATGGAGAGACAATGATGGCCTAAACTGACAAGAGTGAGAATAGCAAGTGTCAGTTCATGATGCTGTTGGACAACACACAAAAACTGTACAAAGTGAGCTGCTTGCATAAGAACAAACAAAAAAAACACCACACAAATATTTAGATATACCAAATGGTGAGAGCGAAATGTGAACAACAGGGAAAAACGAGGGCTCACGTTTAAAGCTTGGGTTTATATCAACCCATATTCTACAAGGATTTCTTGAAGAGCTTCATCCTTTAAAAAAATAAAAAGAGTAACTAAAAAAAAAAAAAAAAAAAGACAGAAAAGAAGACAAAAAAAAAAGTTTCATTTAAAGAAAAATGTGTCTGTCTTTTGACTTACCTGTCTGCATAAATGTTATTAGTAACATGTGATCCTTATATAGTATTTAGTACCTTCCTATGACTAAGTTAGACATTCACTACAGGTTTTATACTAGAAACTAAAAAAAGTTTAATGTTAAATTTAAATCATTTTGTATATTATTTAAACAATTGTTGTAAGTACAGCATTTATAATTGAAATTACTTTCTGCACTCTAGTTTTGGTTGTACATGACTAAACAATCAATGGGTTGTGTTAATGGAATGATGTTAAGTGCTGAGATGGAGAGTTTGGAAAAACCAGAGCCAGGCTTGGAGACATGTTAATATGTGTGTCAGTAGGTCATACATGTGTTAAGTGCATTGGTCACCATCTAAACAAACAAAGTGGTTCATAGAGAAATATCAGTGCCTGCTTTCAGGGTTGATATTACCCTTTGAAATAATTTTTAAAGCAAATATTGCAAAATTTATTATAGAAAAATCTGAAGATGTATTAATTGCTGCTTACTTCTGCTCCTTATGGTCACTGATATTTCCAATATTAGTATCAAATAAAAAGTTGATGTCACCCCAATTATTAACTAATCTAATTCTATGAGTGCTAAATAAATAAATGTTTGGAATTAAAAGTGAAATATAGTCTTAGCAGCCTAAAAGGTAAAGAGCCTCTACAAAAAAAGTACTTTTTAAATTTTTGTTTAGAAAAGAATGAAGAACTAATTTTCAACCTATTATTAAGGTCTTTTGATTTCGTTTGATCATTGTCTAGTATGTGCTTCAAATCGGTATGTGTTTTCATATTACAAAACACTGGTTCTGAGTTTGAACCTAGAGGGGAAGTACCAGTAGTAATAATCTTTCAAGAAAATATGTTTGTAACATACAAAACAATCTATCATTAGCCATGAAGAAGACTGATTTCATATTCTATACTTACTGTATCAGGTAATAGAATGAGGTCATTTACCAACACACATTTTATAACAAATATTTTTAATGAGCAGCATATTTTTTTTTAACAAAGCTAACAAATGGTTAAGCAGTTTTAACATGTTCTTGAAGAATGGACATGCGAGTGGCTAGCACTGACAGCATTCTGATTTCTTTAGAATAGTCCTCATTATAATAAATTTCTTTAACTCTGGGCACATCCTCTAATGCTGGAAAATACAATCCTGAACAAGTTGCAGCTGTGAAATTCAAAACCACTCAGCTTAAACTGTTTTTCTGGAATTTACTTCAACAAAAAATAAGGTTTTCGATAGGACGCAGGAAAACACAAGTCTTAACATGAGATGACCAACAAGAGCAGCATTCTTCTAAATAGCCACCTACTACTTTTTTTACTTTAAATATTTCCTTTGCTTAGCTTATCATTGTGGTGTATAACCCGAAAAGTTAAGTGCAATATGAAAGGTAGTTTATGTTACAAAAAATATATTAGTATGACATGTAAGCATCCGTTATAACACATTGTATATTAGATTGTATGAGAAATATTTTACACAAGAGTCCGTCTCCATTAAGAAACATTATTGCATAAATAAATGCACCTCTGTTTAACAAAGTAAGACCTTTCCAAAAGAGAAACAAAAAGGACTTCATTTTTGGAAGCAGTGTCACTACACAAGAAGAAAATGTGCTTTAAAAAAAAAAAAAAGAAAGTTATAGGCTTTTATAGCTGGCTGGTGGATCAGCTTCAGCCATGGAGTGAGAAAATATCTGGAATATATATTCTGCTGTAAAGGGTCACTTACTGGTCACATAGTATAACCCATATAATCCACATCTTGAAAATCCATCTGTTGGATAAACTTAGTCCTGACTACGGGTATTGGTGGTTTGCATAGTAACAATTATCATGCTTCAGTGTTAATATATTTACAGTCCTTATACTGTGTTGTCAACAGACATTGAATAAATGTTGATAGTTCTAATTTATTAAAAAAAAAAAAAAGGATTTTCTGCCTATTCCACCATTACAGTCTTAAGTGCAATTCTGGTGGTTTCAAATTTAAGGCCCAAAATCTCAGCAAATAATTTATGACCCCCCTCCCCCCCCCCCAAAAAAATTTTTTTTTTTTTTATCAACAGTAAGCACACAACTTTTAGGGGGTAGTTTTATCTTCACAAAGCTATTTCTATAACTTTCTGTGTACTGGGGAATGTATTAATTTCAATCAAAAGTGTTGGAACACTTGAGAAAAAGGAAGTCCACAAATGGTTTAAATAAATTTTTTTAAAAGGCTGAAATTTATTGATTTCATGATCCAGTTACTCTCTTTTAGATTAGAATAACTATTTCATTTACTCTCTTTTAGATTAGAATAACTATTTCATTTACTCTTTTAGATTACAGTAACTATTTCATTTAATCTTTAATTATATTCAAGGGCTAAAAAAAAAATATTTTTAATCTCTTTTTCATTCTATCAGTTTTACAAAAATGTAAGAACCATTGTTTATTAGTATCATTAGTTTTGATTGTAAAATGAAATGTATGCAGTTGAGTTTGTTAATAATTTGTTTATACATTAATTTCTTAATTATATCAAATTATTATGTCATAAATAAAATAAAGGTTATTTCTCTAAAAAAAAAAAAAATTGCTTCAAATTTAAACACCCATTTAAGAAGTAATAAATGCCAAGTTTGCTATAAATTTGTTCACTCCCTACCTCAATAGTAATCACAATTAGACGAGGTTAAAATTTCAATGTATTTGAAGCCTCCCACACAAATGGTGAAGATGTCATTATTTTTGCAGCTAACATGTTGACTCACTAACCATGTATTTTATTGAGAGGCCACCTCACCTTAAAGCTACTCAAAACTAGATTTGCTTCTCAAACACAAATAAATGTCCCGTGTTCTATACAAATCAAAAGATGTTACTGTGCCATTGTCAAACCCCAAACCTGTGCATCACATTTGACTGAAAGGTTTAATCATCATGCACAGGTTAAGTGCTCATTACATTCTATCTACAAACCTCCTGGAGTAAATCCTGGGCTGCAATGGCTTTAAGAACATTTTTCTTGCTGGTCTCTTGCACTTCCCCCCCTAACAGAAACTCATCCAACATGAAGTAGGCCTTCTCAAAATTGAAGATGATGTCAAGTTCACACACCTGCACATTGCAAGAAACCAATCAATAAGTAAATAAAATCCATTTCAATGAAGTCTAGGATATAGCTGCATGACCATTACACACATTTTGTAAATTTTCCACAATGTAAAATTTTGATAATTTTTGTTTTAACAACAAAAGAGAAATGTAACAGTAAAAACAGTGCTGTGATTGACTACAAGGACAATAGAGGAAAAGAGCGTTGATGGCAGAACAGGAAACCAGTTAGGAAGGATGCTTGAACAGGCACTCTAGTCCAGTTCAGAGTCAGCATATATATTTATATATCTTCTTTGGGCAACCACAACAGAGAGGACAAGGAAACAGTAGATCTCTATCTCTGAAAATGTTAAATATTATAAGGGGACAAGGTTTTGAAAAAGAGATCTCGTTCATGGCCAGGATCAGGCTATTCCTAGAATGGGGACAAGGAGATCCTTAGACACACTGCTGACTTCCTTTCATGTGCTACAAAGGACAAAGTATCACATAGCCAGGATCAGGCTATTCCTAGTATGGGGACAAGGAGACCCTTAGACACATTGCCAACTTCCTTTCATGTGCTACAAAGGACAAAGTATCACATAGCCAGGATCAGGCTATTCCTAGTATGAGAACAAGGAGACCCTTAGACACACTGCTGACTTCCTTTCATGTGCTATAAAGGACAAAGTCTCACATGGCCAGGATCAGGCTATTCCTAGTATGGGAACAAGGAGACCCTTAGACACATTGCCAACTTCCTTTCATGTGCTATAAAAGACAAAGTCTCAGCACAGTCACAAGAAAGAATGGTTTCTGATTGTGATTGACGTACCAACATGTTAAAGTGTATGTACTGTCTCACCTTTCTTCACATTTTTTTTTATAATAAAACTATTTAAAAACATGACAATATGTAGATACTTACACTTCCAAAATATTTGTCTAAAAGTTCTACATAGCGATGAATAACTTCAAGTGTGAGTAACTCATTGTCATCATTTTCAATTGCACAACAGAAATACAAACTGGCATATCTATTGATAAGAAGTAGAAAGAAGTTTCAAAATAGAATTTATAAAGATCATAAAAACTATTTTTATATCATTATCTATTTGTACAAGAACACGCTAGTGAAAGTGGACTATTTGAAAATCATAATCCTTTCTAAGCGCAGAAAAGACTAAATCCAGGGGTATCACAGTACCAAGATATTAATCTAAACATGGAATTTATGGGTAATATTTTAATCAGGCATTTCCTTGAAATGAAACTACAAAAAGTTGATAATCATGATTACAATTAAGCTAACGCTAAGAGTATGAGGTAGACTTTTTTTTTAAGTTTCACAAATAAATTTTCTTTTTTGCTAGCATGCCTGACACAGCCCTCAATTTAAAAAAAAATCATTTTAATCCTAAAATATTTCCACAAAAAAGTTGGCTTTAGATACTCAATATAGATATTATAAAAGATCTTCGCCAAACAGTTTATTATTGGAATAATTTGACCTCAAAAAAAAAAAAAATCATTCGTTACCTTTACCTAATTTACTTTAGATACCAAAAACCAAATAAATTGCTTTTCTTGTAAAAAGTTGACTAAAATAATTTTGTTGATAACACAATACATAAATATGACTTCTCTCCATGGGCGCCCATGAAAGAATAATAATATAGTAGTTAACATCTCAGGGGGTCATCAACTCATTTGATCCTTGAAAAAAGTTTAACAAAAAAGACAGTACTATCAATTATATTGTGCTGTAAAGTTGAAATGAAAAAAAAAATCACTTTTATTATGAAACCTTTAATGTTAAAATAGAACAATTATATTTTGGTAGTACTTTACCTTTTATAAACAATTTTTAAATCTTTCCATTCTAAAAAACTGCACATCTTTGGCTTTCGGGCTAAAACAAGTGCTATTAATTCTCTAGTTATCTTCTTCTTTGTCCTGTCTGGGTAGGCAGTGAACCATTTCTGGAGTCTTAGTTTGCCTTGTCGACTAAACAATAGCATAAACTGCATCTATTGAGATAACAATATAAGACACTACAACACTACAGAAATTACAAGCCAACAGATATAATTTACTTTATTTAGAGAAAACCTTGAGTTGAGACACCAACATCAACTCGTTAACAAAATCAAAGTACAAAACAGCAACCAAAATTTTAAAAACAGTAACTAAATAGATCTAAAGACTTATAAAGACTTATTTTATTAAATTTAATTAAAGATTAAAGTTGAACTTAACATCTCAATTTAATAAACAGACTAGATTATGACTAGATATTAGATTTAAGGAAGAATGTCAAATTTTAGCTTTGGTATTTCTATTTATATATCTCTAGAGACTAGCTACTATTTACTATAACAGTTATATAATTATTATAATACTAACTACTACTTTGAGTTTGAAGAGTGACTAGATCTAGATTCTAGATCTAGACTTAGACTTAGACAGACTAGACTGACTTGGAATAGCTAGAATCTAGACTAGACTAGTCTAGACTAGATAGAACTGTCAGTGTCACCAGACTGTCAGTGTCATTATTGTGACTTAGATCTAGATCAACTACTTACTTAGTCTTAGATTTACTTTTTTAGACTAGTTACTTAGCTCTACTAAACTCTACTTACTGAAGTTACTTTACTTTTTTACTACTAGATTACTAGATTAGATAGTTACTTAGTACATCTAATCTATCTAAGTATCTAGAATCTAGATCATCTGTACTTGTAACTTGTATCAAATTGACTATTTTACTATAAATAGTACTATTGAATACTATTGTACTAGATCTAGAATTTCTAGATTTACCTAGTTATAATAAGAGTAGCCTACTCAGCCTAGTCTACTGTTACCTGTATTGGCTGTAACTGTAACTTTTAAGTCTTTCTTAAGTCACTTAAGTTATTACTTATTAACTAACGAGTAACCTAAACACTAACAGTTTTAGTTTTAATTTTACAGTGTACTGTAACAGTGTAAGTCTGCACTGTGTGTAAGTGATAAGTCACAATAAGTGTAACGGACTGTAACCTACTCTGTATAAACTGTATTCAGTTATAATATATATAACTCAGGCTACTCAACTAACTTAGTGCCAGTGCTAAATCTATATAAATAATATAATATATATAGTAATTGATAGCTTAGACTATAATCTAGATCTAACAGCATACCATTTTATTTAAATAATGATATTTATAAATAAGAAGATAACTAAATAGGAAAAATACACTTGAAGACACAACAGTAAAGCCTGCCTGCTTTTACGTCACTTTGTAGGTAAGTCCGATTACCCAAAAGTAAAATCCGTATAATTGTTGCCAATTATACAAAATAGATATTAAGATCTAGATAGATTATATAGTGGTCTAGAGTTTGCAAAACATAATTCTAGAACAAAATATTTTATAACTAATATGAAAATTACTTTTTTATTGATGTTATATAATTTACGTAATAAACATTTCGATCTAGATCTAAACTAAAGATACCTAAAAAATTATTGATAAGAATAGTCTACCTTGTAAACTTTCGGTGAATAGAAAAGACAATTTTGGTTTAGAATATTACTACTCTTTGACCTTGTCAAAATACATTTTTTAGAAGATCGTGAACGTTTGATTATTGGACCGGGTCACCGGGTGAGGTGGGGTGGGGTGCGATTTGTTTTATTTTCATAAAGGCATTAAAGGGTGTGAGACACATTATAATATGACTCTAATGTTTATAAAGATATAATTTAAGAATGAAACGTGCGTGAAATAAGAATGTCAATTTTCGCCAATGCTGTTACTTTATTGGTAAGCATGCTGCCGGGTCGTGGGTCTCATCTATATGCGTCTGGACCATTTGTCACGATGGTCAAGAGTTTGAAACCTTCCCGCTACCATCCACCGCCGTCCTGCATGAAGATTGAGCTAGGACGTAGGTCTAGTAATATTCATTTCTTAAACAATGTCCGAAACGACAGAATAATCCACATAGATCTATAAATAATGGATCTATAAATATAGGCCTACAACAATCGATGAATGACCGATATAAACTAAGAATTTTTATATATCTGTAATACGAATATTCTACAGTATGGTTTTTACAGTATGTCTCATGAAAATCGTGTGATAGATTAAGGCCTATCCCAGAGAGGCCCAACCTTTTTTGGGCCTGGGGATGTTAAATTCATTCGTTGGCAATTATACATATAAGACGTATATGGGTTAAAATTTCGCCGTGTCATAAATAAAACTTATTACACTTGCAAAAATACTTTAAACATTGTCATCAACCTTAAAATTAACGCTCATTAGCGGTTTACTGCTCTTTTTGTTTTGTTTTGTTTCCTCAATCATACAAATTTCCATTGGATCTATTGAAACAAAAATCTGTTTTCTAAATTCACTTAATTTAAGGCCGCGACTAATTTTAATTAACTTCTCTGTGATGTAATACCTATTCTATTTCTGTCAGAAAATTCATGAACCTTCTATCACTCTGTGGTTCCATGCCTATATAGTTCGATGAAGTTTACAGATTCGAGCTAGTGTCACAATTTTCAATGAAGCTGTAGGGGTTTGAGGCATGAGTGCCTTGCGAGTATAGCTTCTTTCACCAGATGCCACGGGTATTGTAATGCTTGATCGAGGCTTGCTGTAAACTTTCGTATGTCATCACGCTGAATTTAAAGGCTCATGAAGCTGACAAGAAATCCTAACAGATTGTGGTTTGGTTTCAGCTGTTCAAATCTCGACTGCAAGGATTGAATTGCAGTGTCCACAATTCTGTTGAAGCAATTTTTCCTGTAATCCTCTTCCAAGTGTGAAGTTTTCCACATTTATCATACTGCCTTTTTCTTTTACGTTTTGGCTGGAAAGATTGAAACAACTTCCATGTTTTAGCCAACTCTTTTGCTGTAACAATTTAAGAACCTAAACAAACCCATCAACTCTCAGTTTGCTTAACAAGTCATCAAGTTGTACGAATCCATTGCATTGCTCAAATCTACAAATCTAGAACACCTGGCAGAAATTAAGAGGCAGGCGAACGTTAACAAAGCTCAGAGAAAAGTTTTTTTCAGAGGACTTGTCGCAACTAGGTCTATTGGACTTATAGATCTATAATACAGATTTACTTACTCACGTGAAATACTGCACTAATCGTACTTCAACACTGCCTTATTTATTATGTCAGAGTAATTGAGATCTAATAATAGCAAAAGATCGATACGTTTAAAAAACAAAGCGAAACTAAAAGGTACAGTTGTTTTTTTTTTAATCATTAAAAGAAGGTATCGTATTCTAGATCTGATCTAAAAATCTTTATGATAATAATAATAAATAAATCAAGACCATAGATCTAGATTCTAGATCTAGATCTAAATCTGATCTTGTCTAGATTTATCTAATCTAAATCTAGATCTAATATGCATTAACTTAACTCTGAATTGCAATATATTTCCACACTTTCTTTTATTCAGACATAGACAGCCACTTTATTTTTAGTGAGTTACATAACTTGAATCTTGAAGTAAACTTCTAAACTGACTAAACTTGACATATTTTTTAAAGTAGATCTAGATCTAGATCTAGTCTAGTCTATATTTATAATAATTATATTTATATTAATATATATTTATAATATTATAATATTTTATATAGTATAAGTATGATCATATGATTATTATGAATATGATTCTTAGGATTCTATGACTCTATGACTATGATTTATCATAATTCATGATATATTATATATATTATTATAATATTATATCATATTCATTATAATTCATATATGATATTGATAATCATAATAATTTAAGTAATGGCTGGTTACACACTTACACTTACATAACTTAAATAGGATAGAGTTTGTCCTATGTCGGCTATGTCTACTATATTAGTATAGTATATACTATATATACTATAGAGTCATATACTATATAAGTTACTAGTAAAATACTTAAATAGTAGAATAATTATTTATAATGTAAGAATAGTACGAATGTAAGTCTATTGACTATTGGAGTCTGACTATAATATTAAATATATATAGTTAATAGTTATATCTAATAGACATATTAAAAATATTTTAGACAGTATAATATATAATTTACATTATATAGATATATTATATCTATTTCTAGATCTTGAAGTTTGAAGATTTAGATAAGACTGAGGGGCAGACTGGCTATATCATATAGATCTGACTATATCGTCAGTATTTGGGCATTTGCCTGATTTGGGCAAATACCAGGTGAGGCAGGTGGGTTGGCATCCAATGGACCGATTGGGCTGCTTTCGAATGGGCCATGGCCCATTTTGAATGACAGTTCCTAAATTCCATTATATAGAATCATCATGATGTAATGAAAATTTCATTTTATTTCTGTTGATAAAGATGCTCTAAAAGATGATGTCATTGATGATTTTGACATAAATGATAAACGATGTGTCAGCTGGTAGTTTATTGATCAGGGATCTTCTTATGCTTTGTATGGGGATATATTAATGTGTAGCCTACGCATACATTAGCAAGAAGTTTTCATCTTGTTTCCTTTTCAACTATTATAAAATATCTAGATCTATATAGATGCTTTTGTAAACTCTTTTAATAATTAATATCAAATAATTTCAAAATCATGGAATCAATTTAAACTAATTAAGGGGTTGAGCTGGTACAGTACATTTTTCATATTGAGATTTCTTAATAGCCTTCCTACATTTTATGTTACGTACACTGTACATATAACATAGTATGAGAACGGGATTTAGTAATTTAATGATAATGCCATGGCTGATTTTGACACCCAGTCTGCACTTATCTACATCTATATACATATTATAATTATTATATAATAATAAACATAATATTTTTAATATTGCGATATATGGCATATATCTTAAATCTATGATGATTGAGATCTATTCTAGATTCTTTCAGAATATTAAATATAATCTATTTTATATTGACTCTAGATAGTGGATTGAAGTCCAGATCCTATGGAATAATTAAGATAGTAGATCTAGATATATATATATATATATATATATATATATATATATATATATATATATATATATATATATAGATCTACATGAGTTACTGAGTATAATCTACTACCTACTTCAAAGTTTAGCAAGTTCATTGAAGCTGGAAAATTCAAAATGTCTCTGTATCGCAATGCAGTTTGGCTTGTGAAAGGCCTTAAAGAATATACTAAGTAAGAATTAGATCTATAGGTATATATTATAATAATTACTCACGATTAACATATAATCACATCCCCAAAATTATGCTCTTAAGAGTCACACTATTCAGTTGTTTTTGTAATAAACGCATAATAATTTGTAATTTAACCTTTAATACTAGGAACCAACAAGAGCTTTTCAGTGTTTTTTTGCACACACACACACATATACATACATACAATATTTCTTCTTCTTCTTCTTCTTCTAGCCAGCTTTTGGCTGCTGAGCTGTCAGCTCTTTTGCAGACTGTGCCAAGGAAAAATAGTGTGCTGTTTTCTTCAGTTGTTCAGCACTGCCGTACAGGGTGTTGGTTATGTTCGGCTGTAGTGGTAGTAGGGTCTGCCTAAGGTGGATTAGGAAGAATTCAAAGAGGATATGGTTTATGGTTTCATAAGGGTGGGCACAGCGTCTACAAAGGGGAAGTTGTGTGGAATTTATTTTATTGAGATGGTAATTTAACAGAGGTGTGTGTCCTGTCCTTAGTTGGAAGATTTTAGATTGCTCTTTGCGGGGGAGGAAATTAATACTGTCTAGTTTGTTAGGCATGTTCATTTCTTTTTACATGGCTCTGCCTGTGTTTCCTGTTGCCCATTAATTGAGCCCTCCTCTTTGTGGTTGTTGATTAACATTGACCTAACATTAACCAGCTCTGATTGTTCCATAGATGATCCTGCCTTTGAAAGCTTATCTGCCCTTTCATTTCCCATGATGCCAATGTGTCCAGGGATGTACTGTAATGTGATGTTGATGTTTAATTTTGTCATCATCTGATGTATTATCACTATTAGTTTTGTCAACTCTCTTGGGCTTTTTGAGGTGCTGCTGTTAAGTGCTTGAAGAGTGGATTGGGAGTCTGTAAAGACAACAATATCTGATGGTGATTGTATTCCTTTATATAATTTGTTTTTGACTGTCTGCAAAGCTATGTTAAGAACTACTTAATAGACTAGATCTCTGGCCAATAAACTATCTCTCTACTTTTGTTAAGAACTACTTAATAGACTAGGTCTCTGGCCAATAAACTATCTCTCTACTTTTGTTAAGAACTACTTAATAGACTAGGTCTCTGGCCAATAAACTATCTCTCTACTTTCGGCTTGGAAGTTTGAGAAGTAGTCGCCACAGGGTGCACTTATTTAAAAGTGTATATTTTTGGGGAAGACCAAGAAGGCACCAAGACCAGCATTGATGGTGGCTTTGAAGGCTGATCCGTCAGCCTATATATTGCTGGTTGTTTTTGGATAGCTTTCAATTGTTTTGAGCTTGCCTACTTTGAGCTCCAGTGGATTTGATTCTTTTGTTAGAGTATTATTTTTAAATGTATTTTAATGGTTGGTTGTTTATAGTTAAGTCCAGGAGTTATGTTTGAGAATCTGGTAATTTTTCTCTGTTATTGGGTAGATGGTGTTTTAGGGCTAGTTCGTCTGTAAGTTGTATCAGAGTTCTTTGCTTTCTTTGCTTGTTTTTATTTTTCTGTGTTAGTAGTTTATTTGGATGGTTCTCCTCCAATCTTCTGTATCTCTCAATAGCTTCTAATGCTGCTCAGTTGCGCCTTAACTTAAGAGGTTCAATATTGGAGTCTATTGGTTTTGGATTGTGTCTAAAGATAATTGGTAGGTTTAGTTGGTGGCTACTTGTATGGATAGACAGTTATCCATGACGGATCTGACATATCCAATGTATAACTGTCTTAAGGTTTTCTTTTCAGCTCCCCAGGATGTTCCTGCTAGGTGTTTTATTATGTTTAATCTTTGTGATGCCTTTTCTTTTAAATCTGCCATAAAGTGTTTTAGAGACAGTCTTTGGTCTAGTTTTACACCAAGATATGTTGGATTTTCTTCTTTATTTATTGGCTGTGAGTCTGTTTTTAGGACTTAGTTTCTTTTTGCTATTTTGTTGCTGTGGCTAAAGATTGAATAAACTGACTTTTCTTTGTTTATTTCCATTTTCCATAATTTTGAAAATGTGGAGATAGTTGTGAGGGCTTGTTTAATATGGATCTAGTCAGCACTGGATATTTCTGTGTAGTCCATTCTTCTTCTTCTTCATCGTTCTCATTGTTATGTTGGAGTGTTCATATGACTAGACCAATACATGAGATGAACTGCGCAGTGGTTTCCAAATCAGGGAGCTCTCCATACAGTTTTCTTTCTATTGGGGTGATTTGGGGCCAATGTCTTATACGGGCCTCTTGGTAGAGAGTGCAGTTTTGGAGGACGTGGTCGGCATTTTCTGGTGATACTCCACATGGGCAGATTTCACTGGTTCCAATTTTGAGCTACAATTAATTTCTTCATTTCTTCTGGATAGAGAGCAGAGTTTACTTGTGAGTTTGTTCTCCCACTCTTGGCGAGTGTGTCAGCCTTCTCATTTCCTGCTAGTTGTATGTGAGCTGGTATCCATTGAATGACAGTTTTTTTGCTGTTGTGGTTGAGCTTTGTGAGTGCTGTTCTGAGGTTTTTAATATAAGGGAAATCAGAGTTTTGCAGGCTTTGGAGGGTTGTTTTTGCGTCTGTTAGAAAGACAATCTGACTGTGAGGGGAACTTGGATGATTTGCTAGCATGGTAGCAGCTAGTGCTAGTGCTTCCCTTTCTGCTCTGTGACTGTCAGAGAGCTCTCCAGTTGCAAAGGATTTTTCTAGTTTTCCTCCATCTGGCCATTCGATAAGTATTCCAGCTCCTCCATTTGTGGTGGCTTTATGGGATGAGCCATCCGTGTAAACTCTGATCCACTGATTGCTAGGGTAATTGGTATGTAGAAAACAGTTCACTATTTCCTTGAGCTCTGTTGGTCTGTAATCAGATTTTCTTTTTATGTTTTCAATATGGTCCCTTATAGTAGGAAGAGGGCTTTCGTCCCAGGGTGGAGATTCATTATAGTGTATCGAGGATTCCAGAGTAATTTTTTCAAGTTGGTGTTTCTTTTTTAGGTTTAGAGATTCCTGTATGAAATTGGTCCTTTTGAGACGTTTTTTTGTGCCAGTTTTGTGGATTTTTGTTCTGAGTGGGTGCCTCTCCAAGGTTTCCAATTTTGTGAATTGGGAAAGGATTTTTATTTCTCTTCTTTCATCCAGAGAGATCAGGGCAGCGGTTTCCTCCATAGCTCTTATGGGTGTTGTTTTGATTGCTCCTGTCATTATCCTTAGACCAATATTTTGAACCTTGTCTATTTTTCTAAGGTTGGTTTGGGCTGCTGAGCCCCATGCTGTGGCACCATATTCTAGTACAGGTCTTACATAACTGGTATAGGTCTTTTTCAGGATGTTGTGATTTGCTCCCCAGTCTGTGCCAGCTAATTTTTTCAAGAGGGATAGTCTCTGGATGCCTTTACTCTGTGTTTTATCTATTTGGTTTTTCCAGGTTAGTCTCGGGTCATAGGTGACTCCAAGATAAGTAGGGCTGTCATTTTTTTCTAAAGCTTCCTTATCTAATGTTAATTTTATTGTTTGTTGTTTTGTTGACAGTGAGAATATGGTATATGTTGTCTTTTTTGTGTTAATGGACATGCCCCAGTCTTTGGACCAATTATTGAGTTTATCAAGAGCATCTTGTAATCGAAATTTCGATGTTCCTACATATTCTTCTGTGCTAATTAAGGCAAGGTCATCTGCATACATGCTGCTCTTAACTTTTTTGGGTAGGTTTTGATTTAGATCGTTTATGAATATTAGGAAAAGTGTTGGGGATAGGACTCCTCCTTGGGGGACACCATTTTTTATACCCACTGTGTGGCTTCTTTGTCCTTGCATGCAAACTAAGGCTTTTCTATTATTTAGGTATTCCTTTATCCAGTTGTACATTCTGTGGGATATGTGATGCTGGATTAGCTTGAGCAAGAGACCTTGTTCCCAGACTTTTTCAAATGCTTTTTCTAAGTCAACCCACACAATTGTTGTTGGTTTCTTTTCTTGAAAGCCGTCTTCTATTTCTTGTGTGATGAAGGCAATTTGATCTTCTGTTGATCTGCCTTTTCTAAAGCCAGCCTGGGCTTCAGTGAGTAGGTTATTTGACTCAAGGATCCATGTCAGCCTTCTATTTATCACTCTTTCCATCAGTTTGCAGGTACAGCTAGTGAGGCTGATGGGACGGTAGCTATCCAGTTTATTTCTTGGCTTGCAGTGCTTTAGTATAGGGATCATAATGGCTTTTTTCCAGATGTTTGGAATTCTGCCAGATTTCCAGCTAGCATTGAATAATTGTAGCAGTTTTCTTTTGGCTTGAGGACCCAAGTGAAGAAGCATGTCATTTGATATTTTGTCTGGGCCCGGGGCTTGTTTTGGTTTGAGGGCTTTTAGGGATTCATCTAGTTCCTTCATTTTAAGATTAGTGGTCATTCCCAAGGAGTAAGCTGGATTGTTTTCTTTAAATTTATCTTGGATTTCTGAGTTTACATCTTTATTTCTACTTTCATTAATTTGTATTTGTCCTACGCTTTGGAAAAACTTAATGAATTCATTTGCTGCTTCTTGGCCTTTCAGGGGTTTGTTGTCCTTTTCTATTACTATAGGAGTTGTTCTGTTTTCTTCCTGGTTGAGACATTTGGCTATACGCCAGAGTTTGTGGCCATCTCTATCTACGTTTAGTTGTTCTGTTTTTTCATGCCAACTTTTCCTCATGGCGGAAAGGTAATTTTTCCTGAAAACTGCATTAGCTGCTTTTAGATTTATGTTATTTTCTATACAAGGGTTATTTTCTACTGTGTTTCTGGCTTCAATAGTGGCATTGTGGAGTTGTTGAAGGTGATCAGACCAGTTGGGGATATAATCTTTTCTTGCTCCTCTAGGAATTGATTCCTTAGCTGCTAGGAGTATTGCTTTGGAGAAAGCTGAGAATGACTTATTAACCTGATTTGATTTGCAGTTTATTGAAGTTGTATATAGGTCTGTGAGCTTTGAGAATAGGTGCCAGTTGGCTTTTTTGTAGTTCCATCTGGGGATGGTGGAGTTTTCTGATATTTTGAAGGAGGTATCGATACTGATCAATATGGGTCTGTGGTCGCTGGTGGCTAGCTGGTCTGCAACTTCTCTAGTGCACTTTTTGGATAAGTTGTCTGTTGCAAAGGCTAGATCTGGAGTGGTTGATGTTAGCCAGGCTCTTGAAAAAAAGGTTAGTTTGTCCTCAGGTTTATTTAGCAAGATAAGTCTGTTCTCTGCTTGCCATTCTTCAATTTCTTCTCCCCTGGCATTTAGGTCTGGGTATCCCCAGCTCTGAGAGTGACTATTCATATCTCCTAAGATTAGACAGTCTTCTTGGTCAGGTATTTGAATGTGGTCAATCTCTATTTCCTTGTCTGGTGGGAAGTAGCAGTTAAATAGATTAATATTTCCATCTGGGAGAATTAGCTTAGTTCCCATTATTTCTGATTCTGAGGAGTTGGGCATAGTTATGTCTGTGGTAGGGATATCATTTTTAATGAGGGTGAGGATTCCTCCTTTGGGTCTGATTTCTCTATCTTGTCTGATGCAGGTGTAGCCTCTAATGGAGAAACGAAGATTACTGTTCAAATGAGTTTCTTGGATGCAAGCTACATCAATTTCTTTCTCATGCAGAAATATTTTTAGAGCTTCTTTTTTCTTTTGGATGCCCTCTGCGTTCCATTGTAAGATTTTTAGACTTTTGGTCTTGGAGTGTTGGCCAGTAGTATTTACTTTCTTGTCCCTGCTCCTGGCTCCACAGGCAGAGATAGAAGAACCACCAGCTCGCTTGTGTGGGCTCCTTCGAGGCGGAGAGCCCGGCCCCCTACCTGCGCGGCGGGATTCCACAGGCAGGACGCCACATCTATTAGAATCGTTACTGAACTCCAACATAGATGAGGTTGCGTGTCAATGTGTTATGCGCCAGGAGGCCCATTGACTCCGACTTCAGCCTGCTTTTCTTTCTGGGTGTGCTCCCATAGCCTTTGATCATCCAAGATCATCTGCAAGGCAGCAGGTGTTTATTTTCGGAGTTTTCTCTCCTAGATGAACTGCTATCCCTAGCTAACGGGTTTCATCTACCCGGGTTTAGAGTTAGAGCGCCCTATACTCGCTTTTTGCAATCATTTCCCTGGATTTCTGAGATGTTTTTAGTAAATATTCTAACCACTGGAATACTTCACCTCATCCTCCATGGGTGTAGTCCAAATTAAGAGGTCATCTGCGTAAAGTGCCTTATTGACTGAAATGAGGTCCGGCAGGTCATTCATGAAGATTATTTATATATATACATACAACTAGACCTAAACAAGGATGGTCAAAAGGCCTGGACCCTTCTGCATCAGCTAGAAGGAAAGAAACAAATAACAAACCCCCAACCATTAAAAGACACTGATGACCTAATATCAGAAAACCTTAAAAAGAAAGAAACCTTCAATAAATAGTTTGCTAGCATCAACAAGTCAAAACCAAGAAAACAACTGGACCAGGCCTTTAGTAATATCCTAAAGAGAGAAGAAAAAGCTCTAAATGTCAACTGTCATATCTTTGACACTCCCTTCACTCTATATGAGCTCAATACTGCCCCAAAAAATCTTTTGGGCAGAGAGGGATGGGGTGGATGAAAGTGTTAATTTTTTTCTCTAGGGTTGGTTACCCGAATGCTAAGAACTAAACTGTAAGTGCAGTCAGTGTAGGTCAAGAAATCTAGATCTCATTGACATTATGGCAGATTATATAGGCCAACGCTTCGGTACCTTCTATCAAAGGTTTAACTATCTGTTTTAGTTGAAACTATTTAAAAAATGGATTTCTAGTTTCTCCTGTTATTAACAAAATATAGTTTAATGAATACATGAAAACCACTAAATATTGACTTAAAATGCTTCAGATTCCCACTAAAAAGCACGGCGCGCGATGTAAACACAACCACCGCGTGACTCAGAAGAAATCCGAAACAACCCCATTGAAGATTATTACATCCTAGCCCAAACCTCCTGCAGGATGATGGAGTTGGCAGCGGGTTTGAACATATGACTATCGAGACAACAGTCCAGGGTGCGTACCACATGACCAGACATTTTCCAAAGTAAAAAGTGCTTAGATATTCCAAGTACCTTGTAAGGAACAACTGGTTAAAATGTCATATTCATTGGTAGCATGTGATAGTTTGCCTGCGTGTGCTAGGTATTCCAGATTTCATTATTTATTGTAGAAGGCATAATATTGAAATCTTTTAAAATGCCAAGATTTGCCTACATTGATATTTAAAAAAAAATTAATTATTAAGTTAATATGATTACATTTTTCTTATTGGCTAATTACTTTAAATATTATATTTAACTAATAAATTCATTATTCTATTATATTGTAGAAGTGGCTTTCAAAATGCAAGCAAAAGTTTTAATGCTTCAGACTTGGATGTTAACATCAGTCAGCGCAGTTTTATGATTACAGGAGCAAACAGTGGCATAGGTAGAGCAACTGCTTTGGCCATTGCTAAAAAAGGTTTGTATTTTCTAATTGATTTAAAACAGGCACTTGTACATTTCTTTTAATTCATATTTGATGCAGGCCACAGCATATTTCATTATGGATGTATAATTTGTTGATTGCAATGATTATGTCAAATCAGGAAAAAGAAAAAATATATCTATAGTAACGTAGACCCTTTACATCTCAATAAGTGGTTCATCATCAAGATGCTATCACTCTGTTGGTAATGTTTGCATCAAAGGCTATACCCCATTTTATATCTTGACTTTTCTTTTAAGTTCTAATAGTGTTAGCTAAAGTCAAGCTATAATTTTCTACTAAGTCTAGAACTTTAAAGCCACTTTCAGTTTATATCCAATTCATTTCCCTTTTATTACAGATCCTTTACTTAAATATCTTCCTCTACAGCTGCATTAAATAGGTTATCCTTCTTTTGGATCTCATCTTGTACCTATTAATTAAAGTCTTCCATTTAAAACCATCAAAATCAGTTTTTGAAGCATATAATATAGCTTTTCAACTGTCTTAATGACCCTAGCAGGGACAAGAAATTGCTAAATATCTATAATGTATTATAGACAGGAGACAACACTTTGTACAAATGAGTTCTTACATTGGGTTTCAAAATGTACACATCACTATAATGACTTTGTGTTTAGTTTACTAATTATTTTGTTCTGGTCCACCCAGGTGGCATTGTGCATATTGTTTGCAGGAACCAAGAAAGAGGTGAGGCTGCCTTAAAAGCATTGAAAGAGGAATCTGGAAATGAAGTAATTAAAACTCCTATTTTTTTAAATATGCTAAAGAATTTTTTTTTAAATGTTACAATTTTATAATTTAATCTTATTGTTTGAACACAAATTAAAATCATAATTGAATTGTAATATTTTTTTTAGAACATATATCTACATCTTTTGGATTTGTCCAAACCAAGAGAAATAAAATCTTTTGGAGAAAACTTTAAAAACAGTGGCAGATCTCTAAATGTTTTGGTAAGCATTCTAATAGAAAAAGCCTCTAAAGTAATTTTTTTTTTTTAGTCTTGGTTAGTTTCAAGTGTTTGAAGATTATAATGTAACCCAAACATTTTACATGAAGTTAAGAACAAACAAACTGTTTTTAAATGAGACATTGCAATCCAAAAACTTTTTATTTTAATTTGATATTCTTATATAGTCCCAGAAAACAGTTTTTATATAAACTCAGCCCCAAAAAAGTGTTAGTTCAAACAGGGGCAAAAATCATGCATATATAACTGTTATTTTATTTGTGTGTATAAATTTCTGAATTCTTAAAATGCCACATCTACAACCAACTGCATCAAGTAGACTTCTTTGTACTTCTTGAATTTTTGTTTATTTGTATCTATTAGGTATATAATACAAAGATTTTACTTTTAAAAAGTCTTATCAATTTAATTCATTTCAAAAGATAATTTCTGTCTTCTTTCACTTGTTTGACAACAAACAAATATTTGTACAGATAAATTTGAAAAAAAACATTTCTGTCTATTTTATTTAGTCTCAAATACATAATTATGGTAACATAATGAATTGGGCCAGGCTTTTATAATTACCAATCATCTTTTTTTTTTTTTTTACATAATCTGTTGTTTTTCTTCAAACCAATTCACATAATTTTATTATTTCTATCAGTCTTACACTTGTTTCACATTTTGGTATCTTTTTCATTTAGCATCTGGCACCATATAATATTCAGACCTTGCAATCTATAAAACTGATGATGTAAAGGTCATCTGTTTCTATGGCCAATGGTTAATGAGTGTGTCATGTGGCCAGCACAAAGAACAATCACCTTTACTTTCCCCAACTAATGCCAGGTATCGATCAGAGTTGGGTGGACTAAAAATTCAAAACCCCAGTCTCCATCAAGATTTAAACCGGATACTCAAGCACTCTACCATTCAGCCACTTCTGTAACAATATTTCCTCCTTACACAATCGATAGTGCAGGGTACTTTAGTCTTTGATCACCAAATCATATTAGGCACAATCGATAGTGCAAGCTACTTTAGTCTTCGGTACGTGACGTTTTGGCGCCGCCGTTTTGGCGACGGGACGTTTTGGCGCAAGATATCATTTGACGATAATTTAATAAGCACGTAGCTTTTTTTTTAATGAACCCTTGAATTCCAGCGACTTAGGCAAATAACCATGGTGTCTATATATACTTAACTTAGTATTTTGAGAAACATGGTACATGTATTATATTTTTACTTATTATTAGCAAGTGTTTGGTATGTATAGCTGGAGATACCATACAGTCATTAAATAAACCAATGTTAATGTAAACAAATAATTGCATCAATTTTTAGTCTATCATCGTTTCATTTTGTTTTTAATTTTAAAGTAATATCTTAAAAAACTTTTTTTGAAAATAAAAGTGTGCCTCTTAATAAACACACATACACAAGCCAAAATGTTTATTAAAGAAAATGATGTGAAAAACAAACACACATTTACATTTAGTACGTGAAAAATATGTCTTAACACAAACACTCAAGCAAAACATAGATATGAATAATTCTTTTAAAAGAAATAATACAATAAACGTACATAACGTATTTCACGCCAAAACGTCCCGTCGCCAAAACGGCTCGCGCCAAAATGACCTTCGCGCCAAAACGGCAGCGCCAAAACGTCCTGCTTCGTTTAGTCTTTGATCACCAAATCATATTAGGCACAATCGATAGTGCAAGCTACTTTAGTCTTTGATCACCAAATCATATTAGGAAGAAAATAGTAACATTGCTTTCAAAAAGAGTTACTGGTTATGAAATATTGTGCTTAAAAGATCAACATTATTTTGTCGTTTCAGATAAATAATGCTGGAGTTTTAGGGGGTGATAAAAGGGAAGTAACAGAGGATGGACTTGAAACCACTTTTGCCACCAATACATTAGGAGTTCACATGTTGACCCAAGAACTTCTGCCAGTGTTGGAAAATGGAGAGGATCCTAGAGTGGTATGAAACTGGTCATTAAGATCTAAAAGAAGTATCTAAATCTAAACAAACCTCTAAAGCTGGGATCTGTAACCTTCTTGATATACACAAATGTTAAAAAAAAACAACTTTCACATGGAAGCTGTAAAAAAAAAATTTAATTAAATTTTTAACATTAACACATTTCTTTGTATAGTTATTCTTTAGTCAGTATAAAAATAGGAGTTGACATTGTTTTATAATGAGTGCTACATACAGTAAAAATATCTGTACAGTGAAACTTAAAATATATGCTAAGTCTGCGTAAAGTAAATTTTATTAACTCAAATCATTTCACTAATTGGTAATATTGTTTAATGTTAGTGTTATTGGAGTAATCATGAACTGAACTTTTGTGTTCCTCATGTTTGTAATCATGCTAGTACTTGTAAACTTGTATTTATATTGTAGTTTGTTGGTCATGACCTGTCAGGTACTGTGTTATTGTGTGTGTTACATATCAGTAGTGTTATATTGGAATAAATCTTTGTGTATAAGGTTATGAGTTGATTCAGTGTATTTCAGTTATTTCTTTTAATAATCTTTATCTTAGTTTTCTGTCCTAGTACTTGAATATATCGGTAGTGAGTTTAATCAAAAAAATTAAAATAAATAAACAACAATTTGTTTTGATTGTCCTTTGGATTTTATGAGTTCAAGGCAGCTAAACCATCCATCCCAATGGTGCTACAGCCCATGGAGGGCTCTGTCCTGCTTCAACACATCTCTCCATTCAGATTTCTCCTGGGCCTTTTGTCTCGCCCTAATCCCAGGCTGTTGTAGATCTCTGCCTCCACATCATCAATCTACCGCATACATGTCTGCCTTTGGGTCGCCTGTCTTTTGTTTTTTGCCTGTATATTTTCGCTCCTCTGTTATCTGACATTATTTCAAGGTGACCTGTCTAACGTCTGTTCTTTTTCTTTCTGTCACTATCGGTGGGTCATCATACAATTGATATATCTCATGGCAGTTCTTCTTCTTCTAGCCAGCTTTTTGCTGGTTGAGCTGTGAGCTCTTTTGCAGGCTGTGCCAAGGAAAAGTAGTGTGCTGTTCTCTTCAGTTGTTCAGCACTGCCGTACAGGATGTTGGTTAGGCAGTTAAAAGTTAAGTAAATTATTTCAGAGAAAATATTCCTGCACCTATAAGTTTGTCTATCTATAAAGACTGTCTAGTTTTAGTGTTTTATGCCAGGTCTCAGTTTGAATACTTAAAGACCATTCCTGTCTTTCAGATGTACATTGCTTGTTGGTACATTTTTAATGTTTGAAGAGTATAGTATAATTAACTATAGTATTGTCTCTCTTGTTTATTTTTTTGTGTATCCAAAATAATAATAATTATGCTGAAGAAAAATTGATTGTAATCTAGCAATGTTTCAATTGGATGAAAATATTAATCATATCTTTTTTTTTTCAATTCATCTTTATTCTTAAACTTCCAATCTTTCAATCACTAAATCATGCTGCAAATTTTAATTTACTTTAAATAAACTTCATGAAAACCAAGAATGCTTCAGCTATACATATTTTCTTTCCTTTCAGATCATTGTATCATCTGGTGGTATGCTGGTGCAAAAGTTAGATTTAAGTGATCTTCAGTTTGAAAAGATGTCCAAATTTGATGCCACCATAGCTTATGCACAGACAAAGAGACAGGAAGTTGTAATGGCTTCAGTGTATGCCAAGATGTATCCCAAAGTGCACTTCTCTAGCATGCATCCCGGATGGGCTGATACACAAGGTCATTGGTCTGATGATTTACATGTGATAAATATATATATATATAAAATCAATGATTTAGAAATTAGACTTAATAATTATTGACATATCAATAATGTTTCTTGTATCCATAAAATATGTTTACTTGTGTTTCAATCAAAACAAAAGGTCTTTAATTTTTAGTGTCGTGAAAGATTAGAATAAAAAAATTTCCTTAAAATACATCTTTAGGTAAACTACCTTTAACTGGAAATCCCACAGTTACAATAGTACTTTTACCATTTTGCCCATCTGAGTGAAGCTTTGCAGTGATTGTCTATGATATACTTTTGTAAGGAATACTGTTTTTTTTTTTTTTTTTTTACAAAGCTTATATCAACTCACTCTTGTTTGTCTATCTGGTAAAAAGTTATTTCTCCAACACCCAATCTCGGATCAAGCTGAAATTTTTTACAATTATTTCTTTTACCTGACAACACTAGAATCAATAAAAAATATTAACCAATTATATTAACTATTGGTAATTAATTATTTTGTTTGGTTGAAGAGAAAAAAATGGTACTTGATAGAAGTGGTGGTATAAGCTGAATTAATCCCCTTTATAGGTTACTGCTTTAAAATAACATAAAAACAAACAATGCATAACTAACAATCTGTTATAGTCATAAGAACCTCACTAGAAGAGTGCTTAGTATGTCATCATAAGGAGGATTGAGTCATGAGTCTGAATTCAAGCCGTTCCCATTTTTTTATTTTTTTTATGGTAAAATTAATGCAGATATCACGTTCTCCTCCTCTCCCCCCCCTCCCCCCCCCCTTCCCCCCCTCCTCCCCCCCCCCCCCCCCCATTTTCCAAACTGGTCCATATAAGTGATAGGATTATAGCATATTGAGAAAGCTAAAAGCACAAAATTGCACTAAATAAAAACAACAATTGGTACAAATATTTCTGAATGAACAGATTTATTGTTGTTGGTCTAGATCTATGACAAATTTAATTATGTGACTGATCCAAACTAATTGATACAATGACACTTCGTATAAGCTTTGTTTTTTAAAAGGGTATTTTTTTAGGCTTTTCTTGTTTTCATTAAAGACGAAAAAATAAATACCAAAACAGCAAAAATAAAAAAGATTTTAAAAAATGTTCCATCTTTGAGCTTAATGTCATTAAGACTTCAGAATGATACTAGCTTTTATCTTTAATTATATTATAGATCTAGAATCAAATCATTGAATTCAAATATATGACATAACACAATTAAGGAAAAGAAAAAAAAGTTGTGGTTTCATTATAAGAATAAGATGTAATTTTTTTTTTAAATACTCAGTAGCTTTAACCTAAAAATAGATAAAATATTGTTTTGAAATAAACTTAAGATTTTTCCCATTTAATAGTTTGATAAAGATTTTTAAAAAATTAGTAGGTGAATTTAGACAACTTGTCCACGACATTTTTTGTGTTGTGCAACCAAAAAGATTGTGTCATTTAGTGTATGCTAGCTCCTTCTTTTTCTTCGTTCTCTAGTATATGCTAGCTTTCTTTACAGCCTTTAATAATGTAGAGAAAATAAGTAGATTTATGTATTAGTCAAAAGAATTTAAAAGTTAAAATGAATTTTACACAAATATTTTATCTCAGGAGTACAAACATCACTTCCTGGATTTTATAACAAGATGAAGGATCGACTCAGAACGGAAGATGAAGGAGCAGATACTGTGGTGTGGTTGGCTATTTCTCCAGCTGCGGTCAAATATGAGAGTGGGTTATTTTTCCAAGGTACTCTTTACTATTATTCTAAGAATATTTTGTATATAATTTTTTTTTTCATAACTGTGATAAAATTTAATAAATTCTAAGTTTGTTTTTGTTTTATGTTTTTAACATATTTTTTTTCTTTACATTAGTTTTAATAAGGAAATTGTTTTTTTTTAGATCGTAAACCAGTACCTGCCCACTTGCCTTTAGCTTGGACAAAGTCTAGTTCTGAAGAGGAAACAAAGCTTATTGACTTATTGAACGATGTATCTAAAAAATTTTAATCCTCTTGCCATTGTTGATACATTTTGTATTTGATTCATTTGTGAAAAAAATATTTTTTTTTATATCCATTTACATATTTTAGATTGTAAATTATTTTTTTTTTTTGGTCTACAAATGACCATTAAAAAAATTTAAAAAAAAAATTTGGTTCCGGTTTGATAAAACCTGTTGCCTTTGTTTATACATTTTGTATTTGATTCAATAGCTAGCTATGTTAGGGTTACAATGCATCTTTTGTAAAATCTATGTGTTGTATACTTAACTTTGTCAGCATATTTTTCTGTATAAACCATTTATGTTATATTTACTTTTTTGTAATCAATACAATATTTTGTTTACCTATATGTAATTTTTTTGTCAACACTATAGGTTGTCATTCCCTACTCTCTCAGGAGGAGATATGTTTGACATTATATTCTTGCTCTTTCTAGAAAAAATACTCATAACAAGTATAATATAAAGTTTAAAAAATATACCTAAAAATAGTTTTCTTTTATTGTTCACATCTGTACAGTTTTGGGACACCCGAGATGTAAAAGACTACCACTATTTGAATCTTTGCTTTAACTTTTTACTTAAGTAACTATCAACATGTTTATGCAAACATGGGTACTACTTAGTTTGAAAGTACTGATGTCTCACATTTGGAATGAAATCATGTAGCTCCAATTTTCTTTTTTTTTTTGTGAGTAGCTCCAATATAGTTGAATGTCACTAATGTAAACATATTTTTTTTTTAAATACTGAATCAATTTAAGGCGCGGTGGCTGAGTGGTAAAGCGCTTGTCTTCTGAACCAGGGTTCAAAGACTGGGATTTTCAATTTCAGGATCTTTGGGTGCCTCTGAGTCCACCCAGCTCTAATGGGTACCTGACGTCAGTTGGGGAAAAGTAATGGCAGTTGGTCTTTGTGCTGGCCACGTCACCCTTCTTAACCAAAGACCACAGAAACAGATGACCTTTACATCATCTGCCCTATAGACCACAAGGTCTGAAAGGTGAACTTTACTTTTAAATCAATTTGGCTCCAGTGTTGTATACTTAAGATAGAAACAAAATGCACAGAACACAAAATAACATTATCATGAAATATGCTCTTTTTACACTACCTCAATACAGAGATGATTCTCTTGACATTTCACTCACAATTAGTTTAGCACTTTGTGTGTAAATCGTTACTTCTAGCTCAACATATTCCTTGTCATTAAATAAAGATATATGAAATCTTAAATCTTTCTACACATTTCTCATTACTCTGTTGTTGTGTGTGACATTGAGCAGCATTAAGAATAGCATTGAACTATGTGAACAAAGTTTCGTTTTCAAAATAAAGCCCAGGTGGGAATCTTGGCAGTAAAATTTCATCATTATGTATGTGTCAGAATTTGTTGATGGCCAAATGAAGATAGATAAGAAAAGCTTATTTTCCGATTATGGTTCTTTTAGAAAATAATAATATTGTTAATGTAATTGAATTGAGATCCTAATGACATTAAGGTGCTACCCAGAAATGAACTTGCAGACTTCCTTATTTCTTGGACCATCAATACTCAAAACTGTTAATGTATGTAATGTGAAAAGTTGTGTAGGAATACAGAAAATGTATGTGTATTTTTGTTTAAATGTTAAACTTCTGGTACTTTTATCAAGGATGGTTTGGGAATCTGGTAAACTCTTGGAATATCAACAAAGTACATGGTTAGCATCTGGTAAACACTTATCAACACAGCACATGGTTGGGAATCTGGTAAACTCTTGGAATATTAACATAAAACATGGAGTGTGTTTTCAGCTTGGCTGAATAGATTCTTATCTAACCATGAGAAAATTAAAGATTTTGAGGTTGTAACTATGGGGAGTGACAGTAGAGTTGAATTCAGAGATAAGAGACAGCAATTTGTTTGTAACTTTGAAACGAGTGTATTTAATTTAAATTGTTCAATATCTTATTTCCCTTGCACTTCAGAATCTATCCACATTGCAATTGAAAACTGTCTATATTGTTAATCAAAATTATGTTTATTTTTTTTTTATTCAAAGTTCTGTATTTAAGCAAATAATATGCCTTCGACTGTTTAGTTGGACTAGCTTGTCTGGGGCTACAACCAAACACCAACCTTTTAACAGTTGTGCATCTGGTAAACCTTGGGGTCTGATTCTTTGTCACTCTAGCATCATTGTCATATGTCTTTCCTAGCAGTTACTTAATAGAGTACACTCTTCATTGAGATTAAAATTTAAAAAAAAAAAAAAGATTTATCCCCAACCCTACTTCATAGCAACAAGAAACAAGTCAAGTGTGAGCTGAGCTGATTTATTTGTATCAGATTCATTGAAACATATAACAAAATGTTGAGTTTGTACAAACATTGCACAACATGTAGGAAAACCAAATGGATCAATGAATATAAATGTCTGGCTTGTCAATACAAGCAAATGATCAACAACACTGATTTGACTATACAATAATTAAATAGGTTTGATTTCAATGGAAGTAGATTGTAGAAGATGGACAAGAATCGTTTAAATGCTAAGGTTAAAATTAATTATACAATGATAATCAGAAGTAGGAAATTGTCTTACAATCTGCCATGGGACAGCATTGGAAAACTGGGTTCTACACATTTTTCCAACAAAAATAGTCATTTGTAAAAGTGAAGCAACCATAAATTAGGTACCATCTTAAATGGCAAAAATAAATAAATAAAATTGAGTAATTGAACTTCTTACAAAGATACATCATTTATTTACTGATGATTTGTTTGCCAGACTAGATCTCGAATGAGGAATTGTGTCAAAGAACTAAGCAGCAGCCCATTGAAGTAGATATCCTTCAGAGATGCTGGAGATGAATAGGCCACACCCTTTGCAAGCCTGCATACAACATCACAACAAAGCTCTCACCTGGAACCGCCAAGGTAAGAAAAGAGGGAAGGGGGGGGGGGGCAGAAATTCATGGCACTATGATTTGGAAGCAGATGCCAAACAGATAGGCAAGATGGGACAGTTGTAGAGACTCGCCCAGAACAGAGACACCTGGATGAAGCTGGTTGGTAGCCTATGCTCCTGATAAGACCAGGAGCAGAGAGATGAGACTGTGTTCTGACTATCAATTCTCTTAAAATACAAAACTTTTTCTGTTGGGTTGAGTGTGAAGCACTGCAAAGACTTAGAAGAAAAATAAAACAAGTTCTATTTCACTATCAATAGATTTCAGAAATTGATATAGGACTAATGTTTATATTCACTGAAAAACAATAGAAGCCAAATAATATATGTTCAGGACAATGCTTTTTGGACCTGAATTTGCAAATACGGTCCACCCACATTTAATATAAACTGAGGAATGAAAAAAGGAGGGGGGGGGGGTGGGGGGAGGTTCTGTCAAAAGGCTGAAAACATGATGATACTGTATTCAGCTGAAATTAGTTGATTTACTTCTACCATGAACAGAGTTGTAAGGACATCTTTCACTTGCTACTGAATTGAATGTCCTGCAGAATTGTTTTTTCACATTGTGTGTATGTGTGTTAAGACTTCATTAAAACCTTTTAGTTGACAGCTGATGTCAAGAAAATGGTGGAATTACATAAACAGGCCAAAAGCTAGTTGGCAACAAGTGCTGTGTTTTTAAGAAACAAATTTACATGTATCAGAAGTATTTACAATGATTAGGAGAAATCATAAAGTATATTTAAATTTGGCCTTTAAAAAAAGCTTTTTTTTTTTTAAAGTACTTTGGCTGTCATAAAAAGTATAATGATTTCCAAACCTTTAATGTTTTGTTGCAAAAAAAACAAAAAAAACTAGGAAAACAAAATAATGACATTCATAAAACAAACAACTTTGGTATCACATGTTTTTGTCCTTGTGTCAAAAATAAATACATTAAAAGAAAAAACAAAAGTTGAAAGTAATTCTACAATCCATTTCTTAAAAAATATTTGGAATGAATGGACTATAGATTGAAGCCTCTACTTGAATAGGTTCAGGCTCCACCCAGTTCTATCAAGAGCCTATTGATAAACACCACATTTACTTCAACTAAATTATAAAACCTGAACAGACTCAACAGATGGAGCAAACCTTATTTCATTTAAATATAAAAAATATCGGATCAGACGTTTCTTAAGTCCCTCCTCTTCATATTCTACATAAAAGCAAAGTAAAGTTGAACAGGTGTTACATTATCTAGGCCATCAAGCACCATCATTAAGATGCTCCAGATCATAGAGCAAACCTTTTTTTCTTTGGCTTCTTCACTATTGAGTTAATAATGCTCCATGTAATATTATTGCTTTTTAAATTCAATAATACTAAATTAAATACTTCATCAAATGAAACCCTCCCTCCCACCAAAACAAAAAGGCAAAAATAATTCTACTAAACATAGGGAAACATTTTTCTTATAACATTTTGTAATTTGAAATAAAACACAAAGAAAAAAATCATTGCATATGAAATAAGAACAAAAATAAAAAAACATTCTGAAGCAGCAAAAAAAAAAAAAAATGTAAACATTTCTTTCACACAATGAAAAAAAAAAAAACAACAAAGTTTGCAACACACCATTTAGACTTCTGGTATGCAATATGATGAGGATAAAACTCTCAATCTACCATACATGGTAAACAATTTTATTTGGGCAACTCAAGCATGTAAGGCATGCAAATATTTTTTTGTTCGTCAGATTTTCTCCTGAAGAAATTCAATCATTCAATCTGACTTTTTAGAACAGATAATACATTGTATTATGCTTTTTAGTTTTGTTTTGTTTCAATAAATAACATTTCATGACTGCAAAAACATGTAAAATCAAATGTCATATGAACTTTCATTTTTGCATCAACTTTGGGACATTGACCAAAAGCAATTTATTTTGAAGTCCAGATGACAGTCATTCAACTGAATAAAATAGTGAACAGAATTATAATACAAAGATAAAACACAAAATCAAAATAAAAAAATCTCTTAGTCCTTAGACACATTTATTCTTTACTGAATCTCTCCTCATTCAATGTCTCCTTAGAAACATTTCAAGTAAATGCTGTACATTACAATTTGACAAGAGCAATAGCAACATGTTCTTTGTGTGGTATAGAACTTAATGTAACACCAGGCTCATATCCCACAACTGAAATGGGAAAAAAAAAGCATTTAGATTATTAATGCAAAAATTTAACAATGCAAACACAAAACACTAATATAGGGAATTTTTTTTTTTCAAAATTTGTATTGGAACAGTAGGAGTTAAAAAGAAGAACGTAAAGGTTCTCCTTTAAGACCTTTTGATTTATGGGAGGCCGATGAGGTTAAACTCATATATTTCTGTGGTCGATGGTTAACCAATGCGTCATGAGGCCAGCACAACATATTTCAGGTACCCATTAGAGTTGGATGGACTCCCTAAAAAATTAAAAATTTCAAAATCCCAGTTTTCTAGGATTCACCAGAACTCCAGTTTAAAAGCCAAGTGTTTTACCACTCATCCACCATGCCCCTAGAAGAGATTTTAGTTTAAATAGAAAGTGAGTCTTTGGCTTTAATATAGATGAATGGTAAAATTTAAGTGAACTTTGTTTTGAGTTCAGTAAGTAAGCCTAAGTAATCCACTTTCTTGAAAAGAAACTTGAGTCAGAGATTCAATAAAATGTAAAATACAATTAATTACACTGACATTGTCATTTTGAATATTATGGTCTAGTTTATAAGCTGATTGAAGAAATTCAAAGAATTATACCATTAGATATGCAACTCACCAAACATTACCAGCAGACCTGGACAAGTAATATCATGAAACAATTTCTGGAATCTTAAAGTCCTGAATTTTAAAGTTCTAAGATTTTGATACAATTTAAACAAAGGCTAATTGAGGGAGCTGTTGTGGTATAATCAATTTTCAGATGTCACTTTTTTTTTGTTACAATAAGAAATACATAGTGAGGCTTAGAACTTTAGGTAAGATATATATAGCGAAGTTTAGAACTTTATGTTTAGAACTTTATGTAAGAGAAACATAGTGAGGCTTAGAACTTTACGTAAGAGTTACACAGTGAGGTTTAGAACTTTATGTAAGAGATACATTGTGAGGCTTAGAACTTTACGTAAGAGTTACACAGTGAGGTTTAGAACTTTATGTAAGAGATACATTGTGAGGCTTAGAACTTTACGTAAGAGTTACACAGTGAGGCTTATTGTTATACTGTTATTGTTGAAGTAAAGCTGAGGTGGACTATTGTAATCAAACTGAATTTCCATTTGTTTGGACCAACAAAACTAACCTATATTATCGCTTTATGTAAGAGATACAAAGTGAGGCTTAGAACTTTACGCAGAAGAGATCATCTCACCTTCATGACTCTATCCTTTCCTGTAGTCAGGAGAATTTTTCTAGTCTCATCCAAATGCATATGAACAATACTGTGTTTCATATCATGGAAAGTGGCATGTGGAGCTTTTCTAGATATATACAGAAAAATACTTTTTCAATTCAGTGTCTTAGTTTGACTTAAATGTGTCTTTGAATGATTTACATATTAACTATGGATTAAAATAAGTTATAAGCTAACACTGGATCAGGTAAATGTCTAAACTAACTGCCGCTAATGTTGATTAATGGACAAAATTACAGGTAGTACCAAAAAAAAGATAAATAGTACCAAAAATAAGAAAGATAAAAAGTCTTTAAAAATTTCAATGACCAATTGGAAATTCTCTCTTTCAAAAGCCTTTGCTGTTGTATGCAATGCAAATGTCACCTAAAAGGTCAAGAGCAAGTGGCTTCCCAGACTTGTCAAAACGAAATTCAAGTTTTGGACAGGCAAAAAAGAATGTGACATGTACCATAAGTCAAAGTTTAGACTGAACAATACAAAATATGACCAACAGAAAATGTTTTCTTTTGAAAAGGCCAATTTATTTAGACTTTACAGAATCTTCGCTGAAAAAAAGATCTTGAAGAAAGGGCAGTTTTAACATTTTAGAAACATTTTATTTTAATACGTTGATTTTTTTTCTGGAACTAGTTTTGTTATAGACACAGCTCAATGTGATTCAAAAAAAATATTCTTAAAAAGGGAGCTTACTCTTCTGGTGTTATTGCCTCAAAACAGCTGTCACACACTCTGACCTCATATTCATAGCCCATGTTGGGGATAGTTGACAATTTGCTACAACAATTGTTACACAGAGCCTTTCCACAGTTTCTACAGTGGTGCTGGGGACAAATTCAGAGTTGAAAGAAATTAAATATAGAATTAACAAAAATAGTTTGGAATGTCTGCTCAAAATCTCTATGATACAAAAAACAACTCATTTCTTATTAGTAGGTAAATGCAGGGTTTCTGCACCAAAGTCAATATGAAATTCCAGAAGTATTCCAGAAATTTTTTAATTCCAGGACATAAAATTCACGCCAAAATATATAGCAATAGTCAAAGTTGATGTAATTTAGGTTTAATAATTAAATTAAATTACCATACTCATGGTATACAAAATTCTGTCATCACTTTTCAGATATAATACATTTTGCGCAAACTCGGAAACGCGAATTTCATATTTATTTCCGCCACGATGGCCCATCCACTGCAATGGCGCCCAATTTTTTTAAGCCGTTTTTTTCTTAAATCGGAAAATTCCAAGACATTCAAGGAGATATTTTAAAATTCCAGGAGAGAAAAAGCTAAATGTGGCTCAGCAAAAATGTCTAAGACAGATTTTAGTAGTCAGCAACAGAGACCCTATGTCGAAATAAGACTTGACCACTTCATGAGGTTGTGACAGAGTGTCGCATGAGGTTTGTGGAACATGTCCTCTGACAGAATGAATCATGAATACCAAGAGTTGCATAGACGCCAAAACAAAGAACGCGCAAACAGGGATATCCTCGTATAACTTAATGCCACATTTCATGGAGGGTCTAAGAGAAGTGGACTGGGAAGAGGCTGCTGACATTGCCAGTGACAGATCTCTATAAAGACAGCTTGCTGCCCAATGTGACAAACAGCTGGGGAGGATCTAAATCTAAGCAAGTCTAAGTAAAGACATGCATATTTCAAATATTTATACAATTTTTAGATTTGTATAAACAAATAAAAAAAATAATTCTTATTTAAAAACTTCTTGGCTTAATTCCCAATGCCTACTAATTGTCAGAAAGTGATAAGTACCTGCCGAATACCAACTTTTCTGTCTGACCACATTTTGCGAAAATTCCAGAAAAAAGGTGAGTCACACTTTTGACAGACATCACTTTCTATCCAATCAGGAGTCTGGAATATTCCAAAACATAAAATTAATTTATAGTTTGAAAAAAACAACAATACATGACATAATGATAAAAATAACTGTTTAAGTTTGGCTTGAAGTAAATAAGCTTTCCCACGTCCACACAGCTCTGGTGAATATTACATAGCCAAATTTAACAATTGCAACATAGAGCATGTTAAGCTAAGGTAAAATGTCAGGTTTGACAAAACTGCTTGTTACTATAAAATCTACAGACCTCCAGTCTTTGGATATCCATGTCCCAAATGCCCAGAACACAGTCATCAGAACCAGACAATAATTGGCGTGTGGACTTAGAATGAGCTAAACCTTGAACCTTGTCTCTGTAATATAAAACAATTTAATTCCCTTAGCAAAAGAGATGAACTTGACACAGGAGTTCCCAAATAATAACCACGTTTGAGAACCATGGACAGAACATATCATTAATAAGATAAAATATGCAGCAATATAAAAACACTTTCATTACAAGTTAAACAAAATTGGTAATACTATCAAACATAGATTAAACAAAGTCAAAGGCAGACATAATGCTTTAGATTCCTGAGACTCCTTGTGAGCCTTAACTTCGCAACTATATCAGAAGTTCTTTTAATTCCTATCTATAACATAACTTCTTGAAATGTCATTTAGATATTAAGACTTTTGCAAAGAAACATCTCAATATATCTTTAGACTAGAATGTTTCAAAAACTTTTTCAGGAATGTATTATAAGCATGAGTGGTAATGCTACATTGGTACAGCCTTTGATTGCCCTGCCAAATTTCTTGTATTTAAATCCTGATAAATACTACTATTAGAGGGCATTTTTCACTTCACTCAAACATCTATTGGGTAAGCTCTGTTGCACTATGGACCTTAAGCTTTCAATGGGACACTTTAAACAGTTATAATATGTCTTACTTGTGACCTTGCAGCTCAAATGCTGTTCCCTTCCTGCCACCAATGTCCCAGACAATCACAGACTGATCAAAACTTCCACTGAATAACAACTGTTTGTCAGGATCCCAGGACAGACATCGAATACTACCTGTAACATAAGATATACAGCTCATTGACAACTGGAATTCAAAGGTTCAAAATTCACAGACAAATAAAAGAAAAGTTATCATTTCAGGCCTTGTGATCTTTAGGCCAGATGATGTTAAGGTCATCTTTTTCTATGGCCAATGGTTAACAAGCAGGGTGTCATTTGGCCAGCACAACGAACAACCGCATTTACTTCCCATACTAGTCAGGTAGCCATTAGAGATGGGTGGACTCAGAGACGCCTTAAATAACAAAATTCAAAATATTAGCCTTCACCAAGATTCAAACCCAGGACCCCAAGTTTGGAAGCCAACGCTTAACCACCCAGCCATCACGTTTACCATTTATAGCTTGATGTCAAAATGAATTATGTTTCAAATAAAAGAAAAAAAGCATCTTACATAATTGAACATATTGGTTAGTCTACATTTAAATCAGAAATAGTTTTACTTTTCAAACGTGTTAGTTTTGCTTTATTTAATACCCCTTCATATAAATATTTAAGGACTTAAATTTGCTACTTCTAATTAAAAAAACTAAAACCACAATAAAGCAATGACTGGATTGTCATGAGAACAACAATGTTCTTCTTATGTCAAAGTTTAAAAAGTTCTGTAAAGGTGTTCTTGAATTCAATGAAGAACAGAAAGAAAAATTAAGAAAAGAAGAAAAAAAGAAATCTAACTCCAGTATATTTAACTTTTTTTTTTTGGCATGTCAGTGCATAACAAAACTTCGAGAACAAAAGGGAAACATAACATATTGAAATGAGGTAAGACTATTGTGTGTGTGTGTATGCGCGCTTCAGGATTCTGATTTTAGCCCAAGGTTCATGGAGTTCAATTCAATACAAATGACAGATAACAAAGATACTTAAGTTTATTAAGTCATAGGACCACACAACATTTATCATGTTAGCAGTGCAGTACATTGATTCATGCCTGAATTCAGCAAGTGATATCACAGTCACAGCTGACAAGTTATCAAGCCAGTCTAATACCAAAGTACAGCTTGGTGCAGTCTGATTATACAAAAAAATGATTTCATGTATTCTGCTTGGCTGGGTTTGATAACAAATAATTTTAGAAATGTATAGGGTTTACAGTAATTAAGTCAGTGGGAAGGCATTTAAAATGTGATCAAGATAACAGCAAACCAAGTTTAGTCATCATCAAGCAATCAGACATTTAAATTTAAATAGAATTTATATCCAAACTAGCCACAGTCTGTCTTATTTAAAGTATCAAGACTAATAATTGCCCCAGTTTCATACCAACAACACACCCTATTTGTCAATGCCAAGAGTTAATGTGTGATTTATGATGCTGATGAATGGTGTGTATCAAATATAGCACACTGAGTCACATCTGTACAAACTACAGAAACAGCACCTAGCACTTGGAGCTCTTTTCCAAGTTATCAGTAAAGCTAAATGTGTTCCAATTAAACATTCATCAAATATAAAAAATCGGCCCATTTAATACATGACTGCATAGTAATCTAAAGCAAAAACCTGTCAGAGAGTGCTATGCCATAAAAGTGATCTGTTGCTTATGTGTCTTTCACGTTTTCCAAATTTAATAAATCAAAGGTTATAAAAAATTCAGGATTCAATAACTCAAATTTGTGTGATTATCAATTACAAGAGTCATTTTTCCTGCTTGGATATTATTGAATCGGAGATTATTACATACTAGCCTAAAACTTCCAGCACGATGGCGGTGAATTGCAATGGGTAGGGTTTCAACCTGTGACCATCAAGATGAAAGTCAACAAGCTTTTTTGAGTTAGGGTTAGAGTATGAACAAAACTGAATCCCCAGTAGAATTTTTACAGTTAAAAAAAAATAAGTACAAAGTTACAATAATTACTGTGCATTTTGAAATTATCATTTTCTATATACATATAGACAAAATGTAGTATTAGTTTTTAATGATTTTTAGACAACAGTGATTTAAAAAAAAAGAAAGAAAGGACGGAACTGAGCAGCCAGTAAACCCAGGATAACGGCTGATGGTGAAACATGAGCATTTAGTTATTGAAACACAACTGGGAATGTGTGCAGACAAAAAGTGCCAAAAAAACAAAAGATAAAATCCTATAAAAACCAATTACAAGCAAAAATAATAAAACTATTTATTATTCTAGAAAATAGCTTTTGTAAAAATGAAGTTATGTATTTTATTTAATAATAATTTTATGTTATATATAATATTACTAAATAGTTCTATTTCCAAAAGTTATCTAATTGGGGAAAAAAAAAGAAATTTTGGACAACAATTATTATTGTTCAAATGTTATAAATAAAAATAAAATAAATAAAAAAAAAATAAAGAAGGTCAAGGTAAGAGGAAATAAAATTTAATCATGGTGTGAATTTTGCACCTGCAGAGAATTAGTAGCCACAATTTGACTGTTCAAATGTGTTTCACTTTCCATAGAAAAGAAAACAGGCATAAGATAGCAGCTCTAGTGTTGCTTAAATTTGTTTCTGTATTCTTTGTTTCATCTATTGGTTTTATAATATTAAATATACTGTGCATATAGCTCAAAGCTCAGAGGCCAGAGCTGAAAGTTCTCCCAGAACAAAAAAAGTCACCACAGAGAAAGACTAATAAGATCATTTAAAAAGTGTACCAAAATAAAACAAAACAATGAAATAACCAGGCTTGGATGGAGTGATGATGTAGTGATAGATCTGCAACAGTATATAGCATCAAAGATTTTTAAGAAAATCAAACAAATAGATGATATAAGTGGTGATCAAGATTAAGTTGACTTCTGCTACATGGGGATAGCTTCATTTACCCTTAACAAAAGTGTTAGATGTTTTTATTGTCATTCTGATGAAATGATAATGAATTGTATTATTTTTATTTAATTACCAAAGCAAATTTATTGCCCATTATTGAGCTTGTCAAAAGGTGAACTAACTTATATAAGCCTTAAAAAACACACACTATTTGGCATGGTTATTAGCAAATGATTTGGCACATCAAAACTTCCAAATTAAAGCATCATTGGTTTAGTAAAAACTTCTGTAAATTAAATTATAATTTTATTTTCTTAAACTGATTCTTATACAATTGTATATGAGTACATCAATCTCATACAATCATATATGCATGGTATGGTTTGATCTAAAATCCCAACATATTTATGTCTGTAGGTTGAAGAAAATAGTGAGCCTATAACACTCAAATGTAGAACAAAACAATCATGTCAGCCATTTTTACAAATGGTTTTCTATATTTTTCATAAAATAACTTTTAGATACTGTGATATCAGCAGCTAGTTAAATTAGAAAATGTTAGTTGCTTAATATATAAGAATTAATATTCTTTCAAAACTTTCTTGCTGCACAGTTGATTCAAATGCCTGTGTATTCAATTCTATATTTTCTTAAAATGGTTTTCTAAATTTTTACTGATAGATTTTGTATATCATTGTCTTGTAATAAGATTAAATCTTTATTGTTTCCTTTTAAGATAATATCTACAAATAATACACAAAAGTTTTTGCATCAGAATACTTTATTTAAAAAGGATAAAATTATTTCACTAAATTCTGTTAAAAGTTGTACTTGAAAAAAAATTGAAATAATAAATTAGCATAAGACTACAAAAATTAATCTCAATTGAGAATTTAAAATTTTAATGTGTATGTTCTTTTCTTATACAATTCAATAAAAACAGAGAAGCCCTTTTTTTAAAATTATTTCAAATTAATGACTAACTACTAGAAATATTTAAAGATTTAGTTTAAAAAAAAACAATATAGTTTTCACTGTTTCTATTCAAATGTATTATTTATTTATACCACATTGGTAACGATGGAGTACAATGACTATTCAATTTTAAATAGTCATTTAACTACAAATTCTAAGATTTTAAATGCAACAATTTAAGAAACACATTCCACATTTTTAAGCTTAAAAAAAAAAAGTGAAAAATATTTTGCAAAAAGCAGTTGGAACTTAATGCCCAATGTTTCAACTGTACATGGAGGCAAGCTTGGATGTACAAGGTTTTTCTTACATTATGTGAAGAAAAATAAAAGGAGATTAAATATGTTTTAACTAGTGTGATTGAAAATTGTTTTAACAATATGTTGAGAGCCTAAAGGTGAGTAATAATAGCATAAATGTCACTACTATTGTTGTTTTTTTTTACTTTAAAAAATGTTTAAAGTTGAAATAACATTTTTAAAATTTTTTAGTCTTTAATTTAAAAATATTTTTTTTTAACTTCCAAAATTTTATTTTTATTTTTATAAAGTAGTGTTAGGTAAATTTTATGCTGACACCAAGGGTAATGTGAAGAAAGCAAATTGTTTGTGTTTGTTTACCAAGACCAATCAACAAACGCAGAGCGGACAATCCAGGGGCTGGAGTTTTTGACAAATCTCTTCGAAAATTGAGGAAGCTCACTGTGAAAAAATGGGGAAGGGTAATTTCTATAGAAATTAATAGAAGCTTAGTATAACCTCTGACCTCGCCAAGTGATAATTTATTTTAATGTTCTTCCTTTCAATTAATAGTTCAACTAAAAAAAAAAAACTGCTGCTAAACACATGGATTTAAATAAAATATAGTAGTACAAAGCTGTGTTAACTAAATATAAGAAAATATTTGCACTAAATGTGATATCACTTAAAACAAGACAAATCTTTTGCTCTATAAGACAATACTTTTTGAAAAAAACTTTTTCTTGAAACAAGTCATCAAATTTATTTACATGAGCTAAATATTAAAATCTTTAAATCATCAAAATTCAGAGAGTCTTATCATTTGCAAAGCACTCTTGCGATTCCTTGGATTTCACCAGAAGGAAATGAAGAGGAACAGGTAACACACACACAAAAGTGCATTTCAAGAACCCATGAGTTGAAAGGTAAGAGGTTAAATGGTCAAAGAAAGTACAGGATCTAAACAAAATGTAATCAAGGATTTCAAGCAGTATTGTATTATTGTATTAAGTGAAAAAAATAAACTACTAGATTTGAGTAGCACTGAAGATCTATGTGGCAGTTAAGTTAATATGTAATTATAAAGAAGAGGCTCTAAATATGTCAGGGTAGTTTCAAATCAGTGGAGATGCAGATTAATTACATTAACAATAAATATGAAATATGAAAGAAAACCAATGATCTGGTCAAATGACTTGATTTCTAATTTCATTTTTTTTTAATTTCATGTGATAGTTCTCATACCTAAACCTAAAAAAAAGTTTAATCAATATTTTTGGGTTTTAAACATTTAATTTACCTTTCAATTAATTATGGTTTAGCATAACATACAATACATAAATGAAAAAAAAGAGCACGAAGAATAAATCCAACTGCTGAACCACCAAATGAACAAGTCCACCCTGGCATATTTTATTAGTAATATTCTTTGTCAAGAAAGAAACTGATGGGGTAAGACTACAACAGCCTGCCCAGAGATCATATCATAAGGTAAACAAGCAAATCCTATTCAGCTAATAAGCCTAAAACTATGTAGCAAAATGTGTTGACCAGACCTGCATGTCCTTTGAGAGTAACAATAAAGTCAAATGAGGAGTCCTTCAACTTGAGCACTGCTACCTGGCCAGAGTAATCACCTATAAACACATATTTAGACTGTTCATCATATCTGAATTCAAGTCAAGGCTATAACCGTGTTCTGTACAAAATAGTTGAATTCCCACAAATAGGAGTTAAGACTTTCATAGTTATTAGTCAGACAGAAATAAAAAATTTGCATAAAAAATATTTTCAGTTTGTAAGATTGTTAACTTATTAACATAAGCATAAAAAGATATTTTTTACAGTTTCATAATGGTGGCTAGCTGGAAAATTTAACAAATAAAAATGCTACCAAGAACAAAGGATACTCTAAACACAGACACATTGCATTAGCTTGATAGCCACAAAACCTGCGCCCAGTTTCAGAACAGTGCCACATGAAATATTTATCTTTTCCACAGCTAAGTACAGACTCCCATGATAAACAAAACTTGACTGAAGTCACACGACTTTGGTGAGCTGAGAATAGTAAAATTATATAAATAAATAAAAAGGATCACATCAATTAGACATTGCTTAAAAAAATTACTTTAATTCACATGTTAACCTAAAAGCCAAACTTTGTATATTGTCATAGGTGGTTGAAAGACATAAGGTAAAATACAATTGTTAATACAGGCAAAGCTGAAGTCTAAAGGAAGTTCACATTTGTGCTACACATTTTTTGTAGTGGTCAGAAAAAGGATGCAGAAAGAAATGTGTACACAGAATGTTTATAAGTGTGAATAAAAACATTGGCAGGAACAATTGATTCTTAGTTTGCTATTAATGCTTTTTTTTTTTTTAAAAACTTTTATCCTATTTCTGGCTGAATTGTAAACATCTTGTTAGTAAGCAAAAGCTGTTGCTTAGCAAGACAGAGATGAAAAAAAAACAACATATCATTCTTTTAAACAGATAGGACAACAATGTACATTTTGACAATAATAATAATCTTTATTATCCATAAGAAAATTTGTCTTACAATTCGTGCATTACACCCAACAAAACTTTTAAACTATAGAAAATGTAGCTAACTACTAGTTATGTTTTTGACAAATTATTTCAATCATATTATTATTTAACTCATTGCCTTCGTACCACTAGTATTTTAACACACATTTAGCACTACAACTAGTTAGCACACTAAGCACTTATGCTAGTTAACACATTAAGCATACAAGAATAAAAATCCCATCAAGCTATACCAATGTAATCTCTCCGATGTATGAGTCTGTTGTAGTCTTCTGTAATTTCAAATTCCTGTAAAAAAAAATTTAAAATCTTACTTTTACTAATGATAAAATGTACTTATTTAAAATAATTGATATGCATGACAAAAACATAGTCTCATACAATGATGATCCCAAATGAACAACTTTACAGACTCCCTTGTAGCATTCTAATTCTATTGTAATATAAAACACACTCACAGTTTACACACACATAAACAAAAGAAAAACAAGCAATTGTAATTAATGCTGAAGAATCAACATCTTAATTGATACTAACCAAGCATCAAACTGAAGTTACATTATACATACAAGGATACATATTAATACATATAAGGAAATCTGAAACAGGATTACAATGGCAATTGGGCCTTGCTGTAACAAAAAAATGCAAGCTTTGACTATATAACCCATGGCAACTTTTCTGCAGGGAACAGTTCCAGGGAAAGAAGAAAAAGGCAGACAAAAGAAAGGGAAGAAAACAAGAAATGAAAATGCCTGTCAATGAAACTCTAATCCTACAAATACAGAAAAGAATATAGAGAGATGGTCTGGTGCTCCAAAGGTCTGAAAGCCTAAAGAACAGATGAAGATGAATAACTATTTTGTTACAATTATGTTTAAGTAAATTTTTATTTGGTCCTGAGAGTCCAGTTCATGGGTTTCTATGCTGATGGCTAATGATTGTAATAGGGTTGTACTATGCAGCCAACAGAAATGGTTTACATTCTTCCCTGCTATTGTTTATGAAATGTATTACGAGTGGCTATTAAATATGCTTTCTAAAGTAAATGTGATATTATTAATTGGCATTATCATGTAGCATGGAGTCTTTGCAGTCAAGAGATTAGTTTATGAAACAAAAGTACAGAATATAAATCCTGTTTGTTTTGTTTTTAATTAAACTCAGGACTAATAAATTTATTTTTTGTCAGCATCTAAAAGAAATTAATGTGGCAGCATTACAATATCCTAGAAACATATATATATGGCCTTCGTCAGTCACAAAGCAGCTAGGGATCATCTCAAGGAAATAAGATGAATACTTGGGCATTAGCTATGGTTGGAACGATAATGCCAACACAGCCATTCCCCCCCCCTTCTCCAGGCAGCTGATCTATCCAAAGCAAGGGCTGATTCAGTTTGGGATCAGTGGCTATATAGGCTCTGCCAGGGTATATCATTGTAAACTGCAAGAGGGTCCAGCTGCAGATTTTTCCTCAGGATTAACTTCCAGAGCCTTTCCCATGTTTGGGTATAGTGCAAGGCAGCAGAGGTTTGAATTCAGAATTTCCCTTCTCCCTAGTAGGTAGGCAGCAAGGCTAACAATCCCTTCCTGCATTGGAAACAATGACCATAGAAATATGGTATCAGTCCTTTGCCTACCTTGAAAGTAATAGGATGTATGCAGAACTGCTTGACCTGAAAACCACTGCCCAGTTTATCTTAGAAATAGGGTTATCAGAACCTCTAACTTGTTATGAGAATGTAGAAAAACCAAAGCCTTGCATTATGACAATTATACATTACCTAAAATTCCATTAAGAACAAACATCTTCCTCTGATTGTTTAGCAGGTGCACAAAAGTAGTTTATGATAACAAAATACATGAAAGTGTATTACAAAAATGAACCTACAGATATTGTACCATTGTCTTGTCCAACAAAAAGCCTTCTTGTCTCTGGGTTGTAATTTACACAAGATGCCTCAGCTAAAAGAATTCAGTTGAAAAGATCATTGAACTATCTGTATATATCATTAAAAATTCACACAATGCAATCCCTTATATACTTTACACAAAATGTATTTCCAATTTAGTGTTGATGACTAAAGCAGATTAAAAGTTAGCATTTTAAAACCTTTTTGAAATTCAGTGTTTTCAGCTAACTTATAATGTTAAATTATAATGTAAACATAGCCTATACAATCTTTTGTCAATTAAATTTACATGAAAAACAATTCAAGATAAGAGTTTTATAGTTTGTTATTCTTTGTTTTGGTGACTCAATTTTTTTCTCTGAAACTAGAGCCAAGAACCCAAGCTAATGCAAAATTGGAAAACTAAACATTTTTTTACATTTGATTTTATCATTAAAGCTCCTTCAGGACACAATACATAATTTTTTACATTTTATAATTCCAATATTAATCTTTAGGCCATTCAATTATGCTTATTAATACACTGAAGGGAACATTAGACATTCTTAACTACACAATTACAAATTTCTATATTCAATATGAAGAAAAAAATGGAAAAGTTTTCTCTTTTACACTTACATGACATTGAATGGCAAATACTTGGCCAGTATTGACCAGAGTCTCTCTTCAGCCATACTCGAAGGGTTCTGAAACAGCAATAGATTTAAATGATAAATTCTCAAACTATTTGTTTAAAATTCTTGCTATAAAAATACCCATTAAATTCAAATTTCACCAATAAGTTACAAAGATTTTTGTTGAAAGGGGTAGAATCCAGATCTAAATAATAATTATGAGTCACATATTTTTGTCAGTACCAACTAAACAATTGTGCTTGACAATTTAGATTATATGATATCAATCTAGATACATCTATAGAATATTATATAGCTTGTAGAACTTGCATATCTAGATTCTAGATATTTCTAGTTCTAGAGATAATTTTTTCCCTTTAATTTATCTTTTTTTTTTTTAACAAATAAAATAGCTCATAACAAAGACATAGATCAGATCTAAACATTAGATTAATATCACTAATAAGACTCAGAAACTTAGTCAACTTCACTTGAACTGAGTGTCACTAAGATAGTTGAGTTAAAGTGGGCCTGAATAGGTGTTCCACAAACTACTGGAATAATGAACTATTAAGCCACAAGAACCTAAATTAATGTCTCTCAAAAATAAGCAAAGTGTTCCGCTAAATACTCCAAATGTGCGAAGTGTTCCATTAAGGAAAAAGTTTGGGAAACACTGTCTATAGTAACAGTCATATATATGATACTGATAGTATAGTACCTATTTTATGAATTATAAGTATAGAATCTCTGAATCTAAAGTAAATATATAATCTATACAACAGTAACTTGTAGTTGTAAGTCTAATCATGATTGATTCATTTTACAGTTTTACTTTTGTCTCAGTCTCAGTCACTGCTTGCACTAGTAGTTATTAAAAACAGAATCTAGCACCAAGAAAGACCTTATCCTTTATAGCTAGACATAATATAACCTTATTCTAAAGAATGAGTATAAACTAGATCTATATGATAATATAGTAATTTTGATAATATAGATCTTACTAATCTATCTTCTTTTTTATTTATATATCTTTTAATATTTTTTTTTAAGTAACTGTCTCAGTCTGTTATAAAACTTTATAAGATAAGTCATCATAATGATAAGTCTAAGTCACTGTTGAAGAAGAAAAGGGAGAATGACCTCCTCCTTATTAGTTTAAGTTTAATCACATTTAATGATTATCATTATATATAATATATTAAATTTTTATATTATATAGATCTAGATCTAATAATAATAATATATATAATAAGGTAAGGATAAAGTCAAGGCACATATAAAATAAAAATAAACAAAAATCAAATGACATGATTGTCATGATTATTCATTTTTTATTGTTGATTAAAATGATGTCATCAGAAGTAAAACTTAGACGATTAGACATTAGTAAAAGACTAAAGAGTAAAGTGTCTAAAGTAAAAGTGACTAAAGTTTCTAAAGTTAAAAGTAAAAGAGTTAAGAGGGGGTAAGGTAAATATTAAAACTAAAAGTAAAACTAGTAAAAGATAAAAAGTGAAAGTGAAAATCAAAATGCTTTGAAAAAAAAAGAAATAAACTCACTTATCATCACTAACACTTATAACTCCATCCTCTCTAGGAATTATTATGGCCTCGTTAATAGTGTCTGGACATCCTTCAATTTTATTTAGCAAAATGGGTTTTCTTACATTTCCCTGTCTCCTCTCTTCTGGATTTATTTCCGCTGCCATCTTGTTAATGTTTTTGTCATTGTTAGATCTATCACGTGATAAAAAGTAAGAGCGATAACAATAGATATTTAAAAATTTGGCCTAATAGATCTATATAGAGTTTTGTAGTTGGATATTTGAAAGTTTGACTTTGGAACAGTGAATGTCTTGAACAAAGTATTTTATAGATTTACTAGTCTTCTTAGCTTTAAAAAAAAATTAAATGCGCCATAAATATAATTAGATCTATAGACTATAATACATACTACATCTACTATTTGGCAACCAGTTTTCTATTGGCGATGACGTAGCTGGCAAGGGGATTTCCTGAGTGTTTTGGCCCAGAATGGGCTATGCATTTAAAATCTAACCTAGATCCTAGTAGACCAGTGATGCCCAAAATACGGCCCGCGGGCCAGATCCGGCTCGTGGCATGGTTCCATTCGGCCAGCCGAAATGTTGGCACAAAGTGTAGAAAATCCCCCATCCAAAAAGAAATTGTTGACAAATGTATCTTTACCTACGTTAGGGCCCTCAATTTTTCTTTAATTAATTGGTACAAAGACCAGGGGCGTAACTAGGGATTTGGGGGCCCGGCGGGATTGACCTCTTTGGGGGCCCCTAGCACTTTGACATTCGACATATGACATGAGATAATGTACGCAAATATATATACGCTCAAAATCAAATTGGTTCAGTATATCAGTAAACTTAACAAAAAAATAATCATGAAGACTCTTTTAATGAATATTGCCGTTGTTTATTAGTTAAATAATGCACAAGTGACAAATCTAAATTGATATCGCTTCACGTCGTGCATTCTGTGCAGCAAAGACATCTATAACAACATCTACATCGATACTTTCTAGTATTTGTGACTTCACTGACAATAAAGCCATGATAAGCCTTTCTTGCGTCATTGTGCTCCTGAGATAGTTTTTGATGAACTTGAGCTTTGAGAATGATCTCTCACATAACGTAATGGAAGTGGCCTGAGTTAGCGGTATTTGGAGGAGGTTGCAAAGTTTGAGCACACGTAATTACCATATGAAGCCTTTTTACGTAAATATGTCTATTGGTGATTGTATTACTGGTTTGTTGATGAAAAGTACTCGTGTATCAATGACATCATTGAAAAAGCGATTTTTCATTTATTTCATCATACAAACGGGAAAAGTAACATGGTTTGTCATAAGCGTGTCTTCATCTAACAGGTGTCTTGGTTCAAGAAGAAACACAAAGGTATCCATTTTCTTTCCAGCTTTTGGAATCTACCCTTCATCTCCATATGAAATCTGTCCAGCACTTCTGTCGCAACACTTTTGAATTGCAGTTCTATTGACAGTCCTACATTAGAACTCAACTTCCCATCAAGTCTTTTCTTTCTTCTGGTTGTCTTGATTACAGGGAATCCATAGTATTCACTACCTTCTTTTGCTTTTTCGATGGATTGGATTTTTGTCAGTTTCTCATCATTTTGCAGAAAGCATGAAAGGGTACTAATTTCTTTAGCAGCTTCCCGTATATGCAGTCCAGACTTTTGTAGTTTCTTCTGAACTATATTAATTGGGCGCAGTAGCTTTGACCAGAATTCAAGATAGGCAAAAAATTCTTAATTCTCCACTGCATGAAGAAGATTCTGTGCTAATATTATATGGTATAACGTCATTGTTGGTTGTTTATGTTTTCTGCGCAAGCAAAAGGATTCAGAGCATACAAAAGTGGGAAAGATCCATATCTCGTTATGCTCGAGTATAGAAATACTCCGATAAGTGGACTGCCGTATTCACCATCACAACTGCTGACGAGTAGAAGACTCAGGGAATCATTCCAACTGATCCCAAACTATTGAAACCATCGGTAGCTGAAAATGCAGAGACATTACTCAACGAACGATAGATGAAAAGCAAAGTGAAATACGATGCAAAAGCTAGACTACCTAAAGATTATTCTGTCAGAGAGTTCGTCTAGGTCAAACATAGCAGAAAACAGTTGTCATAAAAAAACATTCAGCACCCAGATCTTACATCATAAAGACAAACGATAGAAAACATACAGAAGAAATCAACGCTTTTTGAATATGAGTTTCGATGAAGACATCTCTGGGTACTATGATACCGATGAAGACAATGAACTGCAAACTGTTGGAACAACGAAACAAACAGTTATAGACCAACGTCTAGAGAACTTGTGGTGCCAGTCAAGACAACCAGAAGTGGACGAATTGTTAAAGTTCCTAGTAGAAACTCATATTCAAAAAGCGATCTGAATAAATTCAAAAAAAGTTCAGGACTTCATAGGCCCCGCGCTAATTCTAAGTATTAAATTAAACCATTATAACGTAAATAAATTAACCTCCTGATTTTCCAGGGCCTCTAGGAAATCTCATGAAAATGGCAAATTATGCGATAAAGTCCTGAACTTTTTTTGAATTTATTCAGATCTCTTGAAGAATAGACCAAATTGACATTTTGGGGTGCCAATAAATAGAAAAGTGGCATTGCGAGCTTTCATTTGATAAAATTTATTGCAAAGACGAAAGTAGGGCTATTTTCTAATAAAAAAAATAATTTTGACATTATCCTTATCCTTACCCAGACTAGGCCCCGCGCGATCCGTTTCGCATAGGGCCCCGCAAATGCTAGGGCCGGCCCTGCTAGTAGATATCACTCTTAAGAACTTTAAAAGGAAGGGTGTGATAATATCACTCTTAAGAACTTTAAAAGGAAGGGTGTGATAATATCACTCTTAAGAACTTTAAAAGGAAGGGTGTGATAATAACTTCAAAAGGAAGGATGTGCTAATATTATGTGATATTACGTCATTGTTTGTTGTTTATGTTTTGTGCGAAAGCAAAAGGATTAGATGGAAATAAAAAGGGAGTTTCTATTGAATGGAGGAAAGATTAATAGGAGGGTAATAACTCGAGTGTGAAGTTTAATTCTGAAATTATAGACGCCAAACCCGAATAATGGACTAGTTTAGCATTGTTAAGAATAACTTTTAGATCTGTTATATATACTCGATTCTGTAAATTTTGCTTCAAGTTTAATTAGTGTAGCCATAAAATACTCGCCATTTAGATCTATTATTAGTATGGTAACAAGATAACTGGAATTCGCTGTACATCATGCAGTTTTATTCGTGGCAACAAAGTTTAAAATGTAAAATTAACTTTAAAAAAAACTTTGATCTCTGTGGGAAAAAATATTTTTAAAATGTCAACAAAGTCAACGTACTGATAGACCTAGATCTAGGTTTAGTCTTTGTGATTAAATTTAATCCATAAATGTTGAAAAAAAAAGACACCTGTTGACACTATTTGTCAATCAAATATATTAATTTATGTATTTACAAATACATTTCGGACACCCATTTGGGGGACCCCCCTAGGTGGGGGCCCGGGGGGATTTTTAAATTCTCCCCCCACATCCCCCCCCCCCTTAGTTACGCCACTGACAAAGACCTTTAATATTTGGACGGTTAGTGAATGGAACTCTGAATGTAGAAACGGCATTATAAAACAAATATGGCGACATTCTTGATTTAAGCCGCGAAAAAAAAAAGTTTAACTACGCCTACTAATTGGAAGATCGATGAGAATATTAACCCAAAAGAGAAAATGAGTCTTAGTAAAGCTAGCTACAACGTTGCTAATTTGTAAGGACGTAATCATCTTCTTTTTTGAAATAACGCCTGTATTATATAAGATAAGATATAAAGCCATTTTCTGGCGCGTGAAAAAAAAAAAGTTCAAATATCCAATTCATTAATGTAATGGTTTCAAATCAAATAGTTTCAAATTCAAGTCAATTTCAATTCGTTTTTGTACCTTTTCGTTCATGTGGCCCGCGACACGAATGTCGGAAATTAAAATGGCCCGCTGGTCGAATTAGGTTGGGCATCACTGTAGTAGACCATCAATGTTGCTATTCTACAGAAAGTTCAAAAGAGACGCATATTTCTACAATTTAGTTCTTATCGTCCAATTACTTCATACACTTATCAAAGTGTTAATCCAATCGTGCATTTAAATTATAGACTTTGCTAAAGCATTGATTTTCCTGGCAGATACAGGCGACTAATAGTTCAACGGAAGGAGCACTTGTTCGAATTTGTCCTGGCATATGGTATAAGAAATGTATCTTTTTCTTCGTGTTTTCTGGGTAGCCTATTTAATTAGGTTGTGTTTTTGTATTTCCTAATCATGTTTCAGTGTTTTACACACACACTCACACTTTTCTTTGTTCTTTGTACAGTCACATGTCTAAATCATAACTATACATTCAGACCTTATTTATAAATGCACCTTACTATAGTGTAATCAATGTTCAATGTCTTTTAAGCCATCTTAACATTTTAGTTCCCCAAAATATGATGATAATGTGGGTATAAAGTTATTGGACAAATAAGCTATGTAGGCTACATAATCATGAGATTAGGCCTACGGTAAAACTCAAAGATGGAGTGACCTCTCTATTATAAAAAGAAAAAAAAAGAACTAGCTAAATATGTAGCTGAGCGTGTGTTAGATTTTTTTTTTTTTTTTATAAATTACAATAGTAAAAATTATCTTTATTTTATGAGAGCTGGATTTCGTCACAACAATTATAATGTTCACACCAATCGTTTTTATTCTAGTGTTATTATAAAGGATGACATCTTATCTGTTTTGCAGGTTTAATTTGATATGTTTATTACCATCTAGAGATCTGGCGATTCTAACAAATCTTTGAGATTCCTATTAGTCGACAACTGTGGAATATTTGTTGTTCCGGGGTTTTCAGAAGGACAAAGTAGGCTATTTTCAGATTAGATCAGATAGTTACCTCTCTTCAAAGATGAGACCTGATAGTAACATGTCTTTAATGATTAGACCTGTTGGTTACCTCTCTTCAATTATTAGACCTGACTGTTACTTTTCTAGAAGTCAAGTTTGGCAATTGTAATCACTCTTAATATAGAATTTAACAAGAAAAATATTAAAAATTATTTAAAAAAAAAAAACAAGCTTATAAATGAAGTGCAATTGTATCAATTTGGATCACTCATGTAATTACCGTGGTTGATTTTTTTGTTATTATAGAACTCTCGAACTGAGGTCATCAGATGTGTGGTGTGTACTGTGCACATCTCCATCAACAAAGGGGGGAGTTAAATAAAACCTGACGAGCAGACGACACTAGAGCCATTCATCAAACAGCGATCTATTTTGGTTCAATGTGCCACGTGTCAAGTAATGATGACGTTCCTTTAAGTCTGCGTCCAACAAATTTAGACAATAAAACAGCGGCATTATTTGTATTTCTAAAACAACTGTTTGGATGCATCGTTGTCCTACCAGGCTCATGCATGGGCCCGCCACTGAATCCATCTAACAACCACTCAATCGAACTAGGTGTCATGGCAAGACAACTGAACGGAATTTTCTGGCTGATATATAGGCCTACTTTAGGACCTAATAAAAGAAGTAAGCAAGAACGGATCCATAACTTTTGAGCGAGAAAGGAGGGATTAAAAAACAAATCTTGAATTGAGTAAAGTTCAATATATCCTAATCCTGGCCTGAATATTTATATAGTCGCAGATCGGCACACACAGGCCTACGTATTTAATTTTTAAAATAAAAAGTTCATTTGAAAGTATTTTTAGGCAATAATCAGGATGGTTGCCTAGTCGTGCAGTATGCGGTCATCTTGATGGTCTCGGGTTCATACACTGACACTTTCCGTACACATAGTCCAGCGGCAAGTTTGGGTTATATAATATAGGGCTCATGTTAAACATTTTACAAACTAACAATTAGTCTACAGTCTACACTCTACACTCTGCACGGAAGAAAAGAAAAAGGCAATTCTTTTTTTTTTCAGCAAGTCTGGATGGATTAGGAAGCTCATTTTGTTACAAAATTATTCCATTTATTTGCAGCAGCGCAATTTGTATTTTGAAGTACAATAACCATAGACATAAAATATATTTTATGCATGTCTATGATTTTATGTCTATGACAGTCACATACAGAGTTATCTTTCTTTTATTTCAGTGAGAACCATAGACTATATATATATAGTCTATGGTAAGAATGAACACGATTGATCCAATGTTCTCCACTATATACATCATCCAAGCATCTTTCCTTTTTTTTTTTTAAAGATGAATTAAGGCAAAAATTTAGGCAGTGGCGTAGCTAGGGTGGGAGGAGAATTTGAAAATCCCCCCGGGCCCCCACTGAAGGGGGCCCCAAAATGAGTGTTTTTTACATTAAATTTAAATGTTACGCAAAATTCAGGGGCCCCCAAAGAGGTCAAGCCCCCCGGGCACCCAAACGATGGAACATTCCTAGCTAAGCCCCTGCATTTAGCTAAAAAAAAAGTAGACTACATATTAACTATAGCTTTTTTTATAGCTCTACTTTCATGCTTGTAGCATGCTTAGAGCGTTATGGTCCAATCTCATTTGTGGACCAGTGTGTGTGGACTGTAGGGGGTAGCTGGGAGAAGGTATTCCGTGCTGCCTTTAGGCGCTCAGTAAACACAACTCTGCTCGAGTCGGGTGTTGAACCTCGAGCCCTCTTTATAGGTAGCCAAGTCAAGTTCAAGCGTACTTAGCATCTCGACATATTGTTAGTTTTATAATCAATGCTTGTGGTTGTCCTTTTGGAAGTGCAGGCCGCACGAATTTAAGATACGTCGTAAGATCATACGATGGGACATAATAATAATGATTTAATTTATTAAAAAACATAATGTAGGACACTGGCGGATCCGGGGGGGGGGGGGGGGAGGTGCGGTCACTCGGCCGACCTAAGATAAGGTAATATGTGGCGTAATTTGCCTACTCTCCCAATTTTGGAAATGTATACAATACACTGGATAATGTCAAATAATCTAAATTGTACAAAAGTATGAGCTAAAAAGAGTTTAAAAAGTTTGATTCTGCATTACTAAAAAGTAAACAAAAATTATTATAGCACTTAAAAAAAACATAGCCTCCCAAAATGTCCTTTATTCTATACACCGGATATACCAGAAAGCTACCTATATTTATATTTTTTCTTCCTCAGATGAATTATTTAATTAGGCTATCTTAAGTCATACTTAGGTGTTGAGTAATGAGCAGGCTACCGTTACATTTTTATTGGTTTCGAACTAAAGAAAGCGCAACGCGGACTAGATAAGCCTAAAAAAAACAACAACAACAACAAACAAACAAAAAACTGATAGACCAGCTCAAACACTTTTTGGTAAAGTGTGAATATAGATTTAATGATTGGGAAACACAAATTGGCGAGACGTCAGTTACCCATTCTTTTTAAGTGTTTCACAGGTAGGGCCTATACAATGCTAACGTTGTTTAAAAGTAGCCGTGTGAAGTGTTATGGGAAAAAGTAAACGTAAACTAATCCTAGAGCAGCGGTTCTCAACCTTTTTAGGTCGGCGACCCCTTTTTACAATCCCCCCACTCTGCCGTGGACACCCCCCCCCCCCCGCTCACACACATACAGCAATAGAAGAACAGACTTTTTCGATGGTCTTTGGCGACCCCTGGCAAATCGTCAATCGACCCCCAAGGGGGTCGCGACCCACAGGTTGAGAACCCCTGTCCTAGAGTGTCTGAAGAATACGTTAAAGAAAACCATCCACTTTTCTTGCACAGCTCTATACGACGCCAACAACCCACTTCATCAAACCACCATGCCGCTGTTGATTTTGTCTGTCACGACGGCATGTCACGCAAGGGCCGAATGTCAACATTCCCAAATCAAAAGTTGACATCTTGAGACACTTCGTTATTTCTCAGCCCCCAAGAATACAGGGACGATAACCAGACTACAGATATTTGTTTTTGCTGCTTATATAGAGAAACTAAAGATCTAGCAATTACACTTTTGACAAGTTTTTTTTTTTTTCACTTGACGAATTGTTCAAGTGGCGGTACTTTCTATTGCCTCTATATTTTTTAAATTGCAACTTTGGTTGTGTGGATTCTGATCACTATTTTTCACCACGTGAGTAGGATTATAAATTAGGCCTATAGACAAAACGTGTGTACACACATATCTAATATATAGCTATATTTCCACATTTTAAGACTTCTATATTCTAGAATTCTCTTATCTTCATCTTATATATTACAAACGCTCATTCAAAAGAAGATAATTACATCCTAATGGAATCTTTGATTGTCTAGCCGTACGTAATATTTAGAGATTTAAAGTCTGCTAAGTCATTGGTTTTCCGGACTGATTTAGGCAACTCGTTCAATGCATTCATGGTAATAGGGAAGAAGTACGTGTACCAAATAGTCCTAGTTTATGAAGTTGTATATAATATGTGGTGGGTTTGGCACAGAACAAACTAAAGGACAAGGCGACTCGTAGGGCGATTCAAAACTGTTTATTATACATTAAAGACCTGCAGCCATACGAACACATGGTGTAGAACCAAGCACAAAAGGGAGTGGAGACGACTTAGGTCCAGTAACATACGGACATTACAGCGATACGAGATGCCGGTCGAATGGACAGTGCCCACGTTGGTCTGCCTTGTCATGCGCGGACACAAGGTGCCATCTAGGGTGAAGGGTCACGTGGATATCGGGGTGGCCGGTGTTTTTCTAAAAAGATATCCACTCCACTACAAATATAAATAAGATGTAGACCTACAAATGTGTTGTTACTCACTGTCACTGTCACTGGAAAACTACAGCAACTACTTATTCACGCTGTAGCGTCCCTTGACATTTAGAAGCGGGAGGGGGGATGGGAATAGCAAAAATTTATTGGCTCAAATATGCCATCAAAAACTAAAACATTGTCCAGACATCTAGCTAGTTAATCATTTAATATAATCCTATTAATAAAAGACAAGAGAAAAATAGAATTACAAAATAATGAAGAAGAAAGTCTTAGTTCAAATTAGGCCTAATTTTAATAGTTCCAACATTTTCATAGATCTGCATACATAAAGCCAAAAACAAAGGCAAGTAAAGACTTCTGGTTATATTGCTGGCCAAGTTGTTTGAAGTAGGCTAGCGAGTCTGTAACTATAGTGATGTGTAAGTTGATTGAAGTGTCTGTTACTACAGTGATGTGACATAAAATCCTTCTACACGCAATATTAGTAGGATATTTTTTTTTAAAGAGCTTTTGTATAGTAGCATATTCTTCCGGCTATGACGTCGATATACTCAGTACGCTCTGCGCCAATCTTTTTGTGTGTGTGTGTGTGTGGGGGGGCTATCTTGGAAAATGTTTTCTGTTGCCTTAATAAGGCGTTCATCAAACACATCTCGAGCCCTCATCCACACTTTCCAATTTTTCCTACAAAACTCTTTTAGGTTTTTCTCACAAACACTTATGATAGTAAAACATGTAATCTATTTGTATCAATAATTAAATCTAGTATCATTTTTAAAATGGGTAATTTAATATTTTTGTTCTTCATAGGGGATACCTGTTTTGAGAAGCAAGAACAAAAGCTATATAGGCAAGTGAGTCAAGACCTACCTGAGGTAACCAATATAGATCGATTTCGGCTCTCCTCTCCCACTGAAAACCTCAAATGTTCTCATGGAGAAAGGACAAAGCAGACATTTCCGGGGAGGAGCCTATCTTCCACGTCCGTTACCTAGGCTACACGGACGCTTACTTATCCAGCGGAAGTGGCTGCACTTCCAGGCCGCTGTCCACTTTATGGGACAACGTATCAGAGGAGAAACAACTCCACAGAGTCGTCGTTAAAATGGGGCTGGCAGGTCTGGAGCTCAGATATTTGGATAAGTCTATCAAAGACGAGAAAAAGACATTTCCCATGGAGCACATTTCTTACTGCGCTGCGGACAAAAGCGTCAACGACCGACTCTTCTGCTGGATCTACAAAAATCCGACGACTGAGCAACTGGAAGCGCATGCCGTTCTGTGCAGCTCTCGGGAAAAGTCTCAGACAATGGCGGCAGTTCTGTCCCGAGCGTTTCACCTCGCTTACAGAGACTGGAAGGCTGAAAGACTCAGGGAAGAGAGAAAAAAGGCGCACAGCATCAGAAGACTTTTACTGGTGGAAAATTTTCACTTACACCTGCCAGAATTCCCCGCTAATCAAAACTTGCTATCGACGAGTCATAAAAAGTCTGGCAATAGAAAGGTAGTTAAATATTAAAGCTAAGAAAAAAAACAATGACTTCATCTAAATGCATTGTACGCAATATTGTTTTGAATGTTTAAACGAACATCCTTGAATACAGCCGCATTTGATGTTAGTACAATTTACGGTACCGGAATATATGACTCATTGTCAGAGTAGGGAAAAGAAAAGTAGCCTAAGCTATTGGACTATTGCATAAACACTCATATAAACCGCTCAACTCTTTAATATATTTCAAATGTAGGCCTACATTACCAGTACAAGCCATTACTGGCAAATCAGACATTACATTTTTTAGAATTGGTTGCTGTAAATGTATATCATTCAAAGGGAAACAATCAGAAAGACTTGCATTTTGTGCGGAAGGGAATACGCTTTCTAAATATTTCATTTTTTGTAAGCACTTATTACAATTTTTTTTTCATAGTTCATTTTTATCTCCCTTTGTCATAGTGTGTGATTTTTTAAAAATGCTTTAATAAATTTCCTATGACTTTGAAAAAAAAACTATTTTTTATTTGGTTACGGTAGTTGAGTATCTGGTACTGGAGTATCTGGTAGTGGACAATAAGACCTTTGTCTCATATAGCAGTACTTTACAGTCTTATCAAACGTGGCGTTTTCATCAGAGGTCAATCCATTTCATAACATCTTATATTCATAGCTATCACAATTTTTTTTTAAAGTGCAAATATTTTGCAAGACTTAGAATAAACATAAAATTCTGAAAAGGAAAATTTTACTTGGCGTAAATACAAGATCCATTAAGTATATATGTAATCTTAAGACATATCAAGTCTTGTTGGATCTTAGTGAATTCATTGAAGGGGAGATGTTTGTTTGTAAAATGTTTGACGTGCTTCGGATGTTCCTTCAGAGTTGAAGATAATTTACTTCCTAGACCAAACCTCCCACAGGACGACGGGGGATGAGACCGAGCAGGGTTTAAACCCGGGACCATCGATACGTCCTAACAAAAGTCCAGCGCACAAACCTCACGACCAGGTAAAGGGAAAAATGGCTGCACCTCATGTTGCTTAAACTTGTATATAGAAATAGAGAGGGAGGCGAAAAAGCAAATGAACTTTATTTTATAATTTTTATAATTAATTCCTTTTTTTTTAATTATTATTTGACTTTTTATTTACATTTTTTTTTAAATTTCTACTTTGTTTTGCTGACTAGAGAATATAATCCCCCCCTCCCCCGATAACATTTTTTTTTCATGCTCGCAATATTTGAGACAGAGAAAGATTTTATCTAGAAAAAAAACAAAAAAACAGTAGGCTATCACCGCCACTTGATCGATTGTCAGACAGTAAAGTCACAAACAGGATGTTTTTGTTTTTTTCACTGACAGAGTGAGCGCAGAGAATTGTCGTTTTTATTTTTTTTATTTTTGCATGTAGTCGCTCGCTAACTTCTTGTTTGTTTTGTTTTTTTGTTCTTTATATGAAACTGTTGACTGTCTTGGTGGAGGTGATGGTATTAGTGGTGGAAATGCAACTAAACTAACAAAATGGATGCAAATGTTATCTGAAAAATGTCCAGCTAAAATAATAGATTGTATGTTATTACTCTTGTGGCAATGGGTTGTTATACCAACAACCACAACTTCTGACTGACTGACTGGGATAGTGTTGAAATCGACTCAGCAATAACTAAGTGCTTCGTGCACAAATTAAGTTTGTCGCTGCCAGTCGACGTTCGATTTGCTAGAAATAATTACAATATTAACAAATTATATATATATTTTTTTATATCCGCTACAACATCATCATCAAAGCAAAGGCATTCATACAAACATTGTGCGAGAATCTACGTGATCTACTACTAGCTACCAAAACAACGACTGCTACTACCAAGACGACGACAAGACGCATAAGAAAAAGAAGTGGCTACTCTTTTGAACCAAGTGGTCTTAAGTTTGAATCCTGGTTAATTTTTAAATTGTCTCCTAATCCATTAAGCACCAAAGGTGTGCCCAGATATGTTGTGCAAGTTAAAAATATTTGTGCCCTAGTAAAAAAAAAAAAGGGTAAGTTCCCCTTCCAACCTGGCGATCTATGGGGCAGATGATGTAAAGGTTGTTTCTGTGGCCCACTGTAAACGAGGATGTCATGTGGCCAGCACAACAAGCAACCACTTTTACTTTTGCCCCCCAACTAATGTCAGGCACCCATTAGAGCTATGTGCCCTAGCCATGTGGATGTCACCAGAGGGGCTTCACGTCTTCAACCACCACTCACAAAGTCATGGACTAACTTGACAAAGTCATTGGCTAACTTGACAACTTTGACCAAAACTATTTCCTCACAAATTTTGTTTCATGGATTTCTGTGTGAAGTTTGAGGAGAAAACAATTATTTAGGATTTCACTTAGAATGTAAAGCATTAGTGAATATGTTAATTCTTAGCTTGTCCTGCATAATTATGTTAAACATTCAGTTCAATATTTGTAGAATTATGCTTATTTTGTATGAGTTATATATAAAACATAAAGACTTTTCTGTTATCTTTATATTCACATAGCCACATTCAGTTTATTGTGAAATACATAAATTATTACTACATTATATGTTTTTAACATTACCCACGATACTGGTAATAAAAAACACTTTGTCAACCAGAAAATAACATGTATTCTGTTCAATAAACATACATTGTGACAATGGCACAAGCTATCAGTTCATATTGATAGCAATTGTAATCTATTCTATTAACTAGTTTTTCTACCTCAAAAAAAAAAAAAACATTAAAAAATTCAATCTTAAGTTAGAATTTTTCACGCATTAATCATTCATTGGGAGGAAAAGGGGGGCGGTGTGGGTGAGAAAGGATAAATGATCTACATCCTGTTTCTACCAATGCAAAAACTCAGTTACAAACCATAGGCAGAATGCATAAGACATTTACATTTGATAATTCCAAATCAAGAAAGTTGTATGAACAGTAACCTATTAGCACAGTAACAGAAAAGTGTTTAAATATCCTTGGATACACTCCTATAACACTAGCAGGATTGCTAAGTATATGCATGGAATACTACCATTTAATATGCCAAACTGTCAGTGGGTTTAACAGTGACATTAAAAATAGAATTGAACTGTTTATTAAGAAACTAGTTCCAAACAGAATTCAGCATTTTCTAACACAATTATTATTTCTACAAACAGTATGAAACCATTACACAAGAAACATGGAAGTCTTCACAGACAGAATCATATGACTTACAAATTGTAAAATTAAAAAATCAATCTAATTAGAATCTAGCAAATCATAACTTTAAAAATGAACAAGTTTATATACAAAAGTCACAGATTCAATATAATAAAGAAAAAAAAGAAGTAGAAACTTGCATTGTAAGAAATATCCTTGATATCAAACTAGAACACAACATCACTCACATTTAGTTCATTCACTTAATTAAAAGAAACATGTTCAAATATTTTCATTGATAAGACTTTCACCATTCCTTCCAAGTGTAAAGCACTTTTACTACTTTGATTATTAGTTTTTTTTTTAAATTGACTATTGCAAAAGAACTATCTGTTAGAGTTTACCTGACCTAAAGAATGCACAATGATCAAAATGATCGGCAACCACCAAGACTGACAATCATAAGAAAAAATCCAAAATTGTCTAATAGGGTACAAACTCAGGAAATTCAGTCTTACACTCAACACATCCTAGCCACATCATCCCATCATTAGGCCACAACAAAATTATTGTATACCTGAAAGTTACAGTTTCAACAATTCATTTCAAATAGGTATTTCACATTTCAAAACACTGTGCTCAGAATGTCAATTTAATGTAACTATTTTTTTTAACAGATCCAAAGCAACAAAAAAGGACAAAGTTTAAACTGTTAAATCAAGATAAGCTTTATACTGTTAAATTAATTTAAGTCTCTGCACACACATATTTATAATGCCCCCAATAAACAAAATAGTGCAAACATCAGAATGTTTCATTTGGAAGAAATACTGTAGTAAGATTTAGATTTTTACCCCCCCTGCCCAAAAAAAAAAACAACAAGTTTGAAAAACAGGAAAATATCATTTTCTTATAATTCTGTTCATATCATGGTACTCCTTATGTTTATAAAATAATTGGCATTGCCTCTGATTCTGAATATTAAGGATAAGTGCAGTACTTCACATGATCGTGCAAACCCAGAAAATACAACACAAGCATAAAATAACCATCAAAAAAAAATTCAGAGTTAGCAATCAAAATATTCAATGTTTCATAACTCCAATACTGTCCACAATAAATAGTAGTCTCAGAAATTCTTTGTGAAGGAATGTTCAATGACAACTAAATGAAAGGTCAGCCTTTACAACTTGAAAACAATGCTTTCCCTCTGTGGTAAAAAATGTTGAATCCTTGTCTGTTGCTCAACATTTCCCATGTTCTGAAAACAAAAATATTCTTTTTTTTTAAATAAAAAAACAACAACATAACATTTAAAACCGAGTGTTTCTATATTTCGCTACTATAAAATGTGCCGTTGATGTATGAAAGGGTTTAGTAGCTAAAAAGCTGCAAGCTAAATAATATGAAATAAGTTTCTGAAGTGCCATTTGAATGTTTAATATAAATAATAACTAGAATCCCTGCTGACCTCTAACACATTTTCAAAAAGCTTTAAGCAAAGTTATATATAGTAGAAGAATACATAATTCACACCCTGCATTGCCGTTTTTCTCTTAACATAATATACAACTGCAGAACATTTAAGATTATCAGAATTTAGAAATAATTCAAATTGATTTCAAAATATGTATTATTTTGTACGTACAACTTAAAAAAAAAAAAAAGAGACTCACTTTGCATCTTGCTCTGCGCTGGCTTTGATCTCCTTAAAGTTACCAGCGACATGAACCACACCATAACAAGTGATGAGGAGAGCAAAAATGCATTGAAGGAGAATCTGTTGGCAGATTAAGATTTTTTTGTGTCAGTTAATAGAGAACTGGTGCATGAATAGTGAACTACAAATGAATTATAACTTTCTATACTCTTTGAGAGCTTTCACAGTTTTTATGACACATGCATCTAGATACTTCATTTGTTTAAATGAAATCATTACAAGCATTTCTGAGGGAAAACTTTCATCTGCTGATTTATTAGAAAATGGACCAAGTCTGAAATGGCTAGCCAATATAACCTGATTCCATATGACCACAATAATGTCTACATACAAGGCCATGCCAAATGTAAAGCTTAATGAATGTACTTTTTGTCACATTGTGAATGGATCAAAAAAGGGTAATTAGTAATGACTTAATCCCTTGTGGAGGGAATAGTTTTATTTTTTAAAAATTTAATCAATGTACATACAAAATTATAAATTGATTAACTCTAATATACTTTATTATTAAAAAAAAAAAAAAAAAGCTAAATTTGAAAGTGACACTCTGGGAATGAGACCTGACGGAGGTTTAAGTCACTTTTAGAGCTTTCACAAAGTTTTTATTGAGTGCCGAAAAATAAAAGTATATTCCAAACAAAAAATCTGTAATACTATGCTGCTATTTAATAAATATTTATTATAAATTATATTTTAAATATTTAGCCCTAACTACATTCTACCAGAGTTTTCTATTCCAAATGATTAAACCAATATATATATATATATATATATATATATATATATATATATATATATATATATATATATATGACAATGAATTAATTGAAATACTTACATCAAGAGGTAACATGGTAAACTCTTGCTCTGTTAATCTCAGATATGTACGATCTAGATTTAAGAAAGATTTATAAAAATTAACATTTAAACAACTCAATTAAAAAAAAAAAGGAAGATCACATTTGATTGTTATAAAGCCAGTACAAAACAGAATTTCCCTATAATGAATTGCAATAGTTGGAAGAAATTCGACCAATCTCAGGTAAGAAAATCCAGAAGAATCACACAAGCGGAGATGTTTTGAAATGCTATAATGCTTTCTTCAAAAAGTTTTAATCCAAATTGTTGCATACCCCTCTCGTGAAAACAGTCTACATTTGATAAGGTCTTATTAAAAGATGAAACGACGTCTTTTACATAAGATATCTTAATTTATAAACATTGGTAATATTCAGACACAGATTAATAACTACAATGAAAATAAAACAATTTTTTCATCATCCCCTCCATTTGTTGTTGGTCTGATGATGGGTTGATGCTCCTAACAACTAGATCTAGTAGCCTACAACTTAATTGTAGATCCATATCTATGATCCAAAAATATTCTACGCTTAACTAACTAAAAAGGTAACCTTGGAATAATGATTTGACCTCCCCTAACATTCGTCTGCCTGCGTGCAATGCACACATTGCACAATAGATAGCGGCGGTCCTGGATTTAGCAATGGCAGGGGAGAGCATACTTAATATAAATTATTTTGGGAGCAAAGGGAAGTAAATCTACAAACATTTTTTAGTTAATTTGTAAAAAAAAAGTTGTTTTTTTTTTTGTCAAAATAATGTTAAATAAACATGTATTTATAAATTGCTTGAAAAGTGTGTTTTGTTATCTTTTAGATACTAAAAATTCACTGATAATGTTTATTTGAATGCTTTGAGCATTAAAAAACATCGCATAGAAATACATGAACACTAAAAAAAAAATTATTTGATATTGTAGCATTTTTAAAAATGGTAAATCTTATTGATCACCCCTTATAACTCTGAATAGGCTTAATGAAAAGCAAGGGAAGTGTAATATATATATTCTCCTTTCAATCCTGAATCCAAATATAAACGTCTTGCTTGGCTAATGCACCATACAGTAGCCTTAGTTCCAGAAGCACCCCCATTCATGTGTATGAAGTCAAAATAACATGCTTTCATACCAGTGAACTTTATCCACTAGTAGAAAAACGATCTTGCACAGGAATACAAAAAACTATATGTGTAAAAAATAGAAAAATGGATCACACACAATACCACAGTATTTCTGTACTAACCATCTAAATAAAGATTTTAAAATAAAAATAAGGTGAGATGTCCGATATGGTATATGATACAAAAGAAGGTGTTTCTTCTTCTTCTTCCTCATTCTCATTTTTTTATGTTGGAGCGTTCAGATGACTAGACCAATATATATGAGATGAACTGTGCAGTGGTTTCCAAATCAGGGAGCTCTCCATATAGTTTTCTTTCTATTGGGGTGTTTTGGGGCCAGTGTCTTGTACGGCTCATGGTAAAAAAAGAATTACAGTTTTGAAGGACATGGATAATGGTCAACATTCTCTAGTGACACTCCACATAGGCAGATTTCACTGGTTCTGATTTTGAGCTTCCGTATGTTGTCTCTTTCTGTTGTGTCCGGTCCTGAGTCGAAAGATTAGACGTTGATCTTGTCGGGAGAGCTTATAAATACTTATTATTAAGTTATAACAGGCATCATCTTTCTTGAAAATTCTTGTGATTCAACGAACATGAGAACTTGTCCATTTCTCATATTTTTTATTTTATTTTAATTTACTATTAATAATAGTCTTATTAGACAATTAGTAGTAGGGCCTAAGTATTAGTTTCTTCATTTCTTCTGCATAGAGTGCAATGTTTAATTGGGTGGGGGGGGTGATATGGCAGCTTTACTCTAGAGTACTCTAACACACTGTACCTAGTAGTTATTACATAATAATAATAATCATATGATATCAATTTGTCATTATTATCCTGTCCACGGTCTGAGTCAGTGTAAGTGACAACTGAGTCACACTGACTTACTGAGAGTAATGTTAATTAGTATATGACTCAAAATGAGTGTTACTAACTACAGTTGTTACAGTTACAGTAATTACAGTGAGTAATACTAGATATCTAGAGTCTAGTAATAGTCAGTATTACTATTATGTATATTCAGACTCAGTCTCAGTCTAACAGTAACTTTACTAACACTAGTCACTAGTGTTACTAACAGTACTGTAGTCTAACTAGAGAGTCTCTATTAGAGACTAGATAAGTAGATTAGTTATTTAGTTAGTAGAGTACTAAGAGTAGAGTGACAGTGACAGAGTCAGTAGAGTAAAAGAGTAGTCAGTAGATCTATAATATATATTGATAATCTACAGAATAGACAGATCTAGAGCCTGTAAAGTTACAGAGATATAGATCTAATACTAAATTGGAAAAAATTACCACTCAGTTATAGTATGGGACTTACGTTGAGCCGCAGAATATGCTGCATGCGCAAGAGCTATCAGGCCCAAAACAACACACAACTTGTGAGCAGCCATGTTTATCAAGCTAATAATAGATCTAGGAGCAAAGAATTGCCAACTTGAACTATTTTATTTTGACAATTTTGATGTTTTTCTGGATAGTTTCGAAAACTAGTACTTTTTTAAATCTCTAGAGTACTCTAGACGTCTATATAAGTTCTTCTTGAATGGTACCTAGTCATGGCCGGATTTACCTATAGTAGACTATAGGCAACTCACTAGCTCGAGTTATAATTCACGTCGAAAATCCAGCACGGAAACCATCTCCCAGATTCCCCACATCCCCACCCTCAACTGAACTGCTCCACCCCCCTCCACGCATACAATTTAAGTGATTGGAGAAGCGCAATGAGCGTGTTGAAAGCATGAAATAATCAGGGGTGGACTGGCATTCAGGTAAATGTCCGGTGGGACCGCCGAACAGGCCGCTTTGAATGATAGGCCCTCGCTTTACCTACAAGATCTTAACAGACTTTACTGAACGATACTGGACACTTTTTCTGTAAAAATGGTTTAGCCTTATATTATACAGTGCTTCTGGTAAGCTTCAATTCGAATATTCTATTTAGTCTATAGCCCTAATTATTAGATCTAGTCTCCCTATAGATCTAGGGCCTACTTGCACTTAGGCTTTGATCTACATTAACACTCTCGAGTCAACTCTTTACTGATCTTTCAATGAAGTCAAGCAGACTTCCAATGTAGAGCTGGGTGTGTGCAGATAGGTTCTGACCAGTCGATGAACACTAAATAATTCATCATTCTAACTTTAGATGTCTGTCTTCTGATTTCCTTGATGATATACGGAGAGCAAGCATAAAGGATTGGTCCTGGATTACAGATAGATTGCTTACACACCAGAAATAGCCTAGAAAGAAGGTCTGATGATTACAGATGCTCAACTGTGACTGCAGTTGTGTATCAAGGATTTAACTGTCCTTTTTTAGTCACACGAAAATTTGCAAAGGGAAAAGATCGTCTCTCGAGACATTTAATGCCTCAGATTTAGATAAGTCTATATTAAAATCATAATGACATTTATTTTCTATATCTAAGCCTCCACATGACCAATATTTCCTAAAGCTATGTTGGTATAGACTATAGAGTAAGAAAATGATGTCGAAGTGGTATTAAGATGTTGCTGCATATTGTGTTCTCTCATTTTACGTGATGCTGGTTAGTGATACTCATCTGCCTGCATCAGTGACATACGCTTCTTTCCAGTCCCTCTCTACTTTACCTTAAGTGATGCCTGAAAAAAAACATTATGAACACTGGTGCTAGCTCGTTGCTTAGTTTTGAGTAATCTGGTCCAGGTTTTATTTTGGCTATTATCTAGTTTTTGAATCCCTTTTTTCTTGTATATCTTTTCCTCCGAGAATGGTATTTATTAAATTTATTATTGCTTTAATTCATTATGACCTATGTGTTTTCTCCTTTCAATTGTGGTATTCCTGTTATTAGATTTAATGTATGACCATCATTGTTACCCTTTGTACTACACGATTATATAGTTGTTCAGCAGCTATATACTTAAGTTTTTGAGTTATATAATAGGTGAGGTGTTAAATTGTATAATATTTTTATTGACTCTTATCTGTGAAAAGAATATCTAAATCGACCACCTGCGGACAATATATATGGTTATGCTTGCCTTGGATGTGGCAAAATATGTAGGTCATAATTGGGCTACGCAGCCACGGGAAATACTGCATTCCTCACTGATCTTTGGACTCAAGAATTTGTAGGCCTACTCAAAGGGAAGTTTACCAATTAAGATGAAATCAAGACGGTAAAACTAACTCGAGTAAAATTATACAAAGTCACCATATGGTTATTTGGTGGAGCCTTCCTGTTATTAGCAGGCTAAGATCACAGCCACATACCCTCGATAAATACTGCACCCCCTCCTTAATATTCAGACTCAAAAGACTATATAACTGGCTAATTGTATGTACTATAAAGCACTAGAAGACAACACAATGAAGCACATTTCAAATGATCATTTATTGTGGACAGTTGCTGATGAAACCTAACATCTTTAATGTATGTACTGGGACAAACTGCCAACACAGTCTGGACAATAGCTGTTTTATGTTAGACAACATACTATAGTACAAGTTTGGACAAGAAATCATTTAGTATCATTTGTAACAAAACAAAGAATTAAAAAAAAATGCATTGTATCTAACAAAAAATCTAAAGGATAATGCAGACAAACCCAACCACCTCCCCAGAATATTTTGATTTTGTCATGTTGAAGTACACTGTACCAGCCAACCTTTTCAAGAATATGTTTCTGCTGCAATTAGTTTGATTAATAGTCATGTACACATTTAATGTTATGCAAAGCAATGTATTGGAACACAAAAAATGTTCTAGGTCATGCCACAAGGTAACTATCATGTTACACTAAGTCATTCATCTCATAACATTGACAAAGAAGATTTGATTCAAGAGAAAACAAAAAGTTCCAAATTCAAGGGGACTGGGATGGGGAAGAGTTGGCAGTGTTAACTAAAAGTACTACAACTAGAGACTTAAATGAAGGCCTCATTAATTGTCTACTGGTGGATAAGTCAACAAAGAAAGAATAAGAGGAGATTTTTATTATCCTGACATTTTAACCTCCAACATAATTGTGTGTTGACTGTGACATCTTCTCATAACAATACTTGAGCATCATTAAATATATGACATCAGTCTTTAGCTGGACAAATTGGTGAGCAAGTGCCTCTTGTTCTTACTTTCAAATAGAAACCTAACAGTACATTGGCTTAGTTTAGATAAACCAAACACACACACAGATTATGCTGTTTTACAAATTGTATTAGAACACTATGATGTGCCTTTATAGCTTTAGTGAACTTAAATCTTGTTCAAATTTCCACTCTTACTGGAATCTGTTACTTGTTTATCAATTTCAGTTGGTACACAAATTGTTACATCTAATAGAATATGGTAGAGAAAATTTATTTTTAAATACTTTTTTTTTGTAGCCTAAACAACAGTATTTAATAATGACTGTTTAGCATTCCCAAACAAGATCTGACAACAATGGGGTGTCAGCAGGCTTACTCAACCAAAATGAAGTTCAAAAGAGGGAGTTATGTTTTCTTTATTACTATATTTCTTGTTTTAACACCAGCAGTAGTATGTTGTGTAGATGAAGGTCTGGATTTCTTTGGACAAAGTCAACAAAATATAGACATGTAACCCATTGTCCAGTGACAACACAGACTCAAGTGAGATCCCATAATGAGCATTTGGATGATACCTTTGCTAGTGTTCAACAAGACGAAATATTTTCTCAACATTAACATTGTAAAACTTGTACATCCAAAACATTTATTCTCAAACAGCGTAGTCTTTGTATAGAAAAATATAGATTGCAATTCAATTAGTACATCCACTGACAATAAAATCAAAGTTAAATACCGGTACATTTAAGTTCTGTATTGTTGATTGTAAAATGATTTACATGTTTCGGTTGTTCCATCAGAGTTGAAGATAATCTACTTCCTAGTCATAATTTCCCGCAGGCTGACAGAGACGAACCATGGACCATCGAGTCAACCGAATGCCAGTACAGTGTGCAAACCGCACGACCAGGCAGCCACTTGTTTAGAAATATATACCTTACCAAAACAATGTTCTATTCAATGTCAGAGGATGGGGTGGTAAGACACACTGCCTTACATTGAGATCAGTGTAGTTGTAGACAGGTTTCTGCTTGGTCTCTTGCTTGTTTTCAATTCAAAGTGCAGTTTCAGTTTTAAATGAATGCCACAATTTTTCTGTACTAGTACAATTATCCATTTAGAATAACAAATTATCCCAATCATATCTAGCAAAACTTATATGATATTTAAAAGGACTTGAAGCAGTGTCAACTCTATTCTTTACTGTATAAGACTGGTTAATTCTTGCTCAGTTTTTGTTTGTGTTGGTACATAACTATTTATACATAACTTAAAATAACCTTTGTAACTGAACAAAGAAAATAATGATAAAAAGAAACTAACCAACTATAATTTCATTTACTAAATTTTAAAAGAAATGTTTTCACTCTTTTGAGTGTTACCAAAAATATATCTACAAACTAGCCAATACAAAGAATTTACAATTGAAACAATTGATTAAAAAAATGTCTAAAATACTGACAAGCAATAATCATACCAACAAGCACTCACTATTCTTATTTCATTCCCACTGTTACTTACAACACAATACATATCAATTACAACCAAAGAAGCAGTCAACTTGCCAGTGTAACAGACACAAACCACACCATGTAGTAGCTAGATTTGTTTGTTTATAGATATATACATATAGTGTTATGACACACCATTTCATTGTCATACACATAATCTTGTATTCACAATACAAACTGGGTTGCAAAGATATTCCTGAACTGCTCAAAATAAAATCCAAGGAATATGCTGACATCACACTACTAATACAAAGGGTTGTCAATGGATGAAATATTTTCTTATATAGTAAATTACTATAAATAAACATATTTTGTGTAAAATTATTCAGTAAAAAGGGGAATTTTGACCAAATATATATTTTGAAGCCCTATTAGTTATTGAGATAACAGACACATGAATTTATGGCGACATAATGCATTTTATTAGATGGGTTAAAAAAAATAAAGATAAATGAACCACCAATTGGAACACATTGAGGTAAAAAAAAAAAAAGTTTCGTTAAAAAATATCCTTATGCAGTAGTGTCCCTTGCCTTATGAAAAAAAAAATCCACTCCAGTTCAGTTATCAAAACTTTGTCACACACAGCGAGGCGATCAAGATTTTTTTGAAAGCACATTTATTCATGGAGATATATTCTGTACACACTAACAAACAGCAGAACTAGATTGGGCTGCACAGCCCCAGTCAAACCAGTGGCACTCTCACAATACTGGCCCACTGGCCCAATCATAAACATTCATTGCAAATGATAGCAATGAGAGTGAGCAGACTGAAGGACAAGCACACAACTCAGAGGTCTCAGAGTTTGTCTTTAGCTGGTACCCAGATGTGTGGACCCGACTGATCACTAATCACTTCTTTGATTTTAGAGTAGATTTCATCAGCTGTGTCGCCTTGCACCACAGCTGAAAAAAAAAAGACAAATTGAATAAGCACTGCCATTACAAAAAGTATATATATACACAACATATACAACACAAAATTTTGTAAGAAACTTTGACCATGACACTCTAACTATAGTTAACTACAACCTTTTAAACAGAGCAATGACTAAAAAAATGTAGGCATATTTGATATCTATTACACTATTACAAAGAAGCACTAAACTTTATTTAGTTCTGTAGGCTAATAATGTCCACAGAGAACAAGAACTGTCACAAGTGATAATATCCTGAATAAACACAATTTTAACATCTCTAAGAAATACTTAACACCTTTATCTTCTGTTTTATTTCTTAGTGATCATAACTTGATGTCACCCTTAAACTGTATTAAACAAAAATATCCAGAAACTAAAGTGAAGTAAAGCTTACACAAATCTTAATCTCAGTGGTTACTGTATATAGCCCTTACCAGTAAAATATTCTCCAAACTCTGCTTCAAGTTTCAATGCTCTTTCATATGTCTTCTTGGCTTGTTCTTCAGTTATTCTTTTATTCATTTCCCTGATTAAAATTTAAAAAAAATGAAAATAAGGTAGGCTCCATAAGCAAGTTCATTCCCCCCCCCCTTCCCAAAACATGTACCGGTACAATAAAATAAATAAAAAATCTATTGGGTTTTCATCATATTTAATTAGCTAATTTAGACTACAGCCTTTAATATATATACACATAAATCTATTGGGTTTTCATTATATTTTCTAATTTAGAATACTGCCTTTATATATATATATATATAAATATAAATCAAAATGCTATTAACAAAAGCAATAACTCCATACTTACATTATAGACTCTGCTGACTTTGGCTTAATAAATATAGCTATAGGATAAAGGCCTGCCACTTGTAACCTTTTTATTGCATTACCACTTACATCTAAAATACAATGTTTGCCCTGGAGATAAACACAATAAAGAAATAGATCAAAACTTTTCTTAAGCATTATAAAGCATTCAACTTTTTTTGTTTAAATTTAAAAGCCACAACAGACAAAAGATAAGCAAGAAAACAAGTCGCTACAATCAAACAGGGAAAATAAATGCACACACTATTTAAAGGACATTTATTTAGCCTATGAACCTGGTGAATTATTTCAATGGCATAGATTTAAAAAAAATAATTTTATGCTACATCAACTTACTGTTAAATGAAAAATGTCTATCTAGTTTTTTTTTAAATAGTCAAATATATGTTAATACTCTAGTTTCAGTTCCCATGTAAACCATCTAATCTACATGGGACTATTTCAGGTCAGGACAGTGGCTGAAGGCTGATAGCCATATAACAATATAAGTTTAGAAAGATGATTAGACAAGGAATAATATTTTTATTATATTTGGGTGACCCTGACCACGGCCAATTTGTTTTCCAGCAAAATAAGCTTGTTAGGTGACCTCTTTGATAGATATTTTATACTTCTAACAAAAATTGTGATTTCATTAGTTAACCCAGTTAATTTTTTTTCCAATTCCAAACTATATAAAATAGGAACACTTTTCAAATATTTTTTTTCCAGTTGAACTACAATCCTTTCAATACAATGATAAAAATGATCCTTTCAATACAATGATAAAAATGAACAGAAATAGTTTTTTTTTTAATAGTCAATTTTAAGTTTAAAAATTAAAGAAATATAAACAATAAAAGTATGAAGAAATCAGAAATGATGTTCACTTTCGTACATTATCAAGATACATATATATATATATCTATATATATCTAAATATAGTCTAGTCTCTCTAGACATTATGCCATAGAACAGAGATCAATAGAATAATGCCACATAACCTAAATCTAGTAGATTATCCTAAAGATTGCCCTCTTTGGCGTTATCAATTACTCTCAGTATCATCACTAGATCTAAAATAAATAATATTATCATTCGATATAGCCAGCACTAACATTAGACATTGCTTGAAAAAATCTCAGATAAATACCCAATATGTGAACTAAGACATAAGTGTTGTTTTTTTTGTACCTTGTTTAATAGACCTGGGAGTTAAATAAAAATGATCACTTAAAAGCAGGGATTAGCATAGAAAACAACAGTCCAAGATTTCCAGATTATATCAGATTTGATGCCACAGAACAAAATGGCGCCATAATAATGGCACTTTGTGGGTTAAAAATAGTGAGAATAAATTGTTTTTTAAGAAGCAAAGCAAGCCCTAAAGAATATCATGGTTGTCTTCTCAGGGGAAGAGTCAGATCAAGGAAGTACTGGCTATTATACTTACTTGTTCTGCTACTTCCTTAACAGATGCTACACTAGTTCCATATAAATTATCATTATATACTCCAGCTTCAATAAACAAATGATTCTGTATGTCTTTCTCCATCTGTTCCCGGGAAGCAACAAAATGATAATCTCTTCCATCCTCTTCATGTGGCCTTCTTTCTCTTGTTGTATCTGTATCAAACATCATCAGACTATTATTTGGAGCTATTCTAGATGTAATAATAACTATCATTATATCCCATCATACAATAGTTTTACATTCTTTTTAGATCAATTTGATATGATATACATGACATTACGAAAAATAATTCTAAATCACAACAAATTTCCAATACGGATTAATAAAACAGTCTTAGTCTAAATAATATAAAAAAAAATGATTTATTTTTTGCACAAACTTTCTTGCTCTATTATTCTTTCCCATCAGGAGAATGACCCTCCCCCTCACCTCCCAGTTATGCCACTAGGCCACACATTTCTAAATTCAATTGGCTGGTTATGGTTTATAACTTACACTCACGCTAATAATTATGGCTAAAGCTTACTATTCTGATGTACACAATTTATTTTTTAAAGTAAAAATGCAGAGAAACCCCACATTTATTTTGTATTTGTTCAATGGACAGCATAGGCTATTAAATGCATGTTTATCCCAATCTATTTACAAGCCATATATGCCAGTCTCCAATAGTTGCTGCGCCTTTGGACTTCTCCATACCTGAACATTGTTGATAAGAAATCAATATCTGTTAGAAATGTGCATGTGCCCTACTAATTGAATATACTAGTTCCTCCCAAACTATAAAATAAAGTAGCATGGATGACAAACGCTGTGGCCGATTTCTCTTATGTGATACATACTTCACTTTTACATATTCAAGAGAATTTACAAACCAATACTTACGTGGAACACAGCTGCCAAATTTATCTGGGAATTCTGAAATGAGGTCATCATTAATTCTATCTTTTTGTGGACCTAGAATAATGACTGGTCTGGTATATTTCACTGTAGATACATTTAAGCATGAGAACATACAGTACAATACTTTGCACTAATAGAAACATTTCCATAAACATGATTACACTAGATAACTTTTAACTGTATAGAGATAACTACTTTAAGTTATTTACCATTGTATAAGTTACTTTCCATTGTTTTTAAGCATTACTCCACATTTTATAGAGATTATTATACTCTGAAATTCTTGCATTGTATATATAACTTAAAACTTTTATTTACACTGTATATCAAGTTATAAAGAATGGGCACGCCTGCCATCGAAAGTGATTCTATTCAAGGCAAAAGAATGAGAAGAATGGAGAAATACAGTCAACAGATCATGTCTAGTGCCCCAATGGTCCAAAAGACCACCTAAAAAAACTGAACATTTTATGGAGCTTAAGTCTGTTGTTGATAATCCATCATTTCTTTTTTATGACTGCAAGATTAATAGCATTTTCATATTTTTCTAAGGTCACTCAAAATGAAGGCACTAGACTTTTAAACAACCTCTGTGGGTCTGACCATTGCTATTTAGAGGGCATGTTAGTGTAGATAAGCACTTTGACAGGTTCAACAGAACTCTTCTTGTAAGTATAGCATAGAAAATGTATTACGTTACAAAGTTTGCAATAACTATGAAGACCTGAGATGAATTAGATTTTTTAGTTATTTACTTAAAAAAAACAGTTGACACATATGTGCATACTTTGTTAACATTTATGTCTTGTGTTTCAATGTATTTTTAATTTACATATGAAGACTCAAGTCAAAGTCCTTTTTTTTTTAAAGCATAATTCTTTTATTGGTATTTATTTATTATGCTTTGCCAAAAATTAATTTCTTTACTGCAAGTAAAGTATTCAAGGATCTCGTCAAGAAATATTGTATTATTTATGGAGCTCCCATGACTGGTAATCTTAACTTTAAAAAATACAGATGTAATTTTAAAAGAGAAGATAATTAATTATGTTCTACCCATGTGTCAATCTAGTCATGCATGTTAATCAGAGACTTAAACTCTGCTAAAGTTTTCATGGCTGATTCAGGCAATCCATTTCATGCTTTAATGGCACTAGGGAAGAAGGAGCACTTGTATGATTTGCCTCTCTCTCTGTGTCTGAGTATTTTATTAGGCTTTGTTTTTTAAATTTGTAAATCATGGTTGAGTGTTTTTACTTTTAGTTTTCTGTCCTGAAGCATCTCTAAATTTACTGATCTGAATAATTGTGTTATTCTAATCCAGTGTTTCCCAAACTGTGTTTTGCAGAACACTGAGGCCAAATTAGGTGTTCCACTAACTACTGGAATATTTAAGTAGCCACCACATGAATTAATTTCTCTAGAAAAAAATATATAAGAAATAACTTATAATGAACTTGACAATTTGCATGTTTAATGTTTAGAACACCAGGAAAGCACCTACCCTTAAAGACATTGATTAATTTCATTTGTAATATGTTCTCTTGACAGACAATACAAATACAATAACAGTACATGTATTGCTAAAACAAAGGGTACTTAAAGAAGAAAAACAATTCACTTACATTCTTGTTGCACCACAGTCTCATAAGAAAGAATAGGTTCATCTCCTCCTGAAAATAACAAGCAGACCAAGTTATTAAACAACAGATATATTGGGTTTCCCTCAATCTTTTCATGTCAGGGAGACAAGCACAAAACTCAAAGCCAAAAGTTCATACAAATGACCTAGCTACAAACATTGTTAAATTACTGCAGTCTTTACTGGCAAAAAACTCCAAAATTTGAAGATGGCATATTAAAATGGTAGTATCTACACTTGTAGTTAAATAACACATACCAAAATAATGGGACTTTGAAAATGCATTTTCATTATATAATGATAAAATACATGGGAGAAGCCAATAGTCAGTTCCAGCACAGCTTACATGCACTATGTCAGATTGCACTGAGTGTTTACATATACATTAAAAACATTATAGGACTTTAATTGGCTTTAGTACAAATGTTGACTTGATAAGTCATATTTTTTGTGTGTGACATGTTTTGCAGCAGCTGAGTCATTTGTATGTTCCATGATATATCTATTACAAAATAAGAATCATTTGTTATACCAGGTATGACCAAATCCTCACAAAATTGTGGTTTAAAAAAAGTTATAAATAATGCTGACAACTATCTAGAAGCATGCTCAGACACACACACACACTGAAACAACACCCTAGCAACTAAATAAATAAACTCATAGACTTTCACAATTGTAGTTAAAAAGCAATAAATTATGGGTAAAGACATTACAAATGTCAGAAAGAATATCAGTCAACAAGTTATGGATCAGTATCAAATACTCACTAGAGCTTGCCTCACTATCACTGTGGTGGTTGCCTACATCACAAGGAGGAGAGAAAACAAAATAAAAACATTGGCTCATGCAAACAGGCTTACCAAAGTCAAACATTTGAAAATACACTCATTTTTTTTTATGTACATAAAAGTTGGATGATTTTCACTGATATTATTAAATAAAACTTACAAAAAGACCCATAAAAACTCTAGATCTAGCTGGCAGAAATAGCTCTATAAGTAAAATAATCAAAATTTTGACTTTGGCAGAGAATGTGACTGACTGGTTTTAAAAACAGTTGATTTTAAAAATGAATTTAAATTAAAACAAAACAAAAATTTAAAAATTTAATTTCTCTAAAAAGTTTCTAATGACTAAACTAATCTACAATATTTACAAGCCAGTCTTTTTCAGTCAAATGCACAATATTAATTATCAAACAAAATATATCTTCTATGTTTGTTATATTTAACTAATACATTGACCACAATTATTCATAAGCATTAGAGAAAAAAAAGGTTGAATTAGAAATATATATATATATATACCAAAATAAAGTCCAAATCAATTAGCCTTATTACAAGAAACTAGTTACAACCATACTAGGAATGATCGTTTTAAAAGCACTACACTAAATATGCACAATTCCATCACTACTAACTAAGGTTTTAACAACTAATTAGGTATATGAAATATTCTGTACAATTTGATTGGCTAATATTAAAACCATGTTTGGATAAACAGAAATCTTTAGTTATATACTAGTAAATATACAATTATGCTAAAGTAATTAAAAGAAGTCTTTTGAATGGTGGTTGCAATAAATACATGCATTAAACACTTTGAAAACAAACATTCAAAAACAGAATGTTTAAGAGAAGACCAAGGCCATTAGGTGGAACAATCTTACATTATTTTATTCATGAAATTTAAGTCTACAACTGCTTTATTTGTATACAGGTGTTCTTATGTTGAATGTCAGCCCTTGAAGTTTTCTACGAATAGATAGGCTTTTGAGTCAGATCACTCTACTGTAAGCAGGGGTTACAGACAAGAGATACGCCAAACCTTTTATTGCACCTGCCAATACAACTGTCTCATAATCATTTTTTTAGTTGATTCATTAAAGCCAACAAGCAGAAAGTGGAAGTTAACATAATATTGAACTTAAATATATGCTAGCTGAGTTAAACTAATGTCAATTAGGGCACACAATTAGTTTGAAAACAGCAGTTGAGTCACAAAGTTAAACCGAGATCAAATAAGAGGCTATATTATTATTTTAAAAATACTATTTGATTTTCAAATTTGAACCAATGACAGGTGACACACATTTATTTGGAATATATTAATTGATTATAAGCAATATCTAATAGGTCACAGACTTTAAAAAAAAAAAAAAGAATTAATTATAAAACAAAAACAGTTAAAAGCTGAAGCCACATCCCACTGACTTGTAATATGTATACTGAATATTGAGATGCTCAAGCTGAGAAAAGACTTTCAAGCATAAATAAAAATACACAGAGCTAGAAGACCTGAACCAAAAGCAAGTCTGTTAACCTTTGTACAAAAGAAAATGTAAATAAAATCAGATAGTGAAAATAAAAAAAAAATTACCTTCTGCTTGGGGAGGAAAATAAGAAATGGGGGGGTGGGGATGTAAAATAAGTTATGAGGAGTTCATCATGTTTGAGCATGTCAACAAAACTAGTCAAACTATCAGCCAATGTTTAGTTTATGTTAGTTGTTATAGGTGAATGTAACACCAAACAGAACTGATCAACAAAACAGAACAACCTGTAGGTTAAGTACAACAGAGAGAAATAGAAATAGTATTTACCTTCTGCAACATCCGCAATGAACAATTTTCAAGGGGGAAAAAAAAAAAGAAACTTGTTTAAAATGTAACAACACAAGAGCTGGTAACATTTATCTTTTAGAATCTCTTGATTAAGAGCATCCAAAGTAAGAAACCAAATATTTAAAGAATGATAAATAAATAAATGAGCTAAAACAGAACTGAACCAAAAAAACAGAATCAAAATTAGTTTATTTACTAACTGTAACACAAAAATGAAAAAAAAAAAAGGAGTATTTATAGAGTAAGGATAATGTGACATACACTCTTCAGTTAGATAACATATTCATTGTTTCTAGATGGCAAATTCAAAGTGATAGTCCACCTTTCATAATACAAAATAGAATTAGCTTTCTACTTGTGGACCAAATCCACTTTATTAAGTATTTCAATGTCATGGGTGACTGACTGAATAAATAGTAGAGAAGTCATTTCATGCTTTTTTTTTTTTGTATGAATAAAAAACACAACTTTACCTTCTAAGAAATCCATCCAGATATGTCAAGATGCCATAAGAGGAAGAAAAAAAAGACAGAAATGAGTAACATGCAAAAAACATGCCAAAAGGATTTTGTTTAAATAATAATTGTTTTCTGACAAAATTCAAGTGAAAAAGAAAATCTCATTTAATCCATGGGTATATTCATCTTATCAAGAGGCTTATGGTTTGTTTTTATGGTATTCAGCTTGCTTATTGTTATAAATTTAAGCATGCATGTATCTACCCAAGGTTTTTTATTAAGATGGCTAATTGGGGAAAAAGTTGTTTAAATAGTGGATTACATCAAATTATATTTAAATGAAAACACAGGATGTGCTCAAGTGAAAGCCTAACAACTTATTAGCAAAATGTGATACATTGGAGTCGTTTAAGATCAAACAGTTTGCACTTAATGGTGCCAAGACATGCGGAGATCAAGAGAGCAAGTTTCAATCATTCCCAAAGCCATTGAGAAACTTACGTTCATCAGCACTGACATCCTCACTTCCACTTTGATCTTTGCTCTTCATAAAAGGGAAGCGTCTGGAAAATGAGAAATTTTTCTTCTTTCTATCGTTAGCTGCTGATGAGGCTGACGATGAAGTCTGTAAAAAAAAAATATAACATTATGTCAAAACAAAGGATACTACTTATCCCTGTTCAATGTCTTTTAGAAAGGGTAATAGTCATGGACATTCTTATATACCTGTGAATCTTAGACTAACAGCAACGTAGAACAAAAATGTTCAAGTGTTTTGAGTTGCTTAACAAAATTTGGACTAGAAGTGGATATTCTGACAATTATTGACAAGCACACATTAGGGTGGTACAGTTATGGATTAGAGAAACGATGCAATACTTGGCAAAAAAAAAATATTGGAGTATTGCAAAAAAAAAAAAAAAAGGAAGACATCAAGTGAATGGATCACAAATTGGACAAGATGCAAAGAATGGACAAAATCAGAAGGTAATTGGAAAGAACTGGTTGGCAGGTCATGTGGTGGCTCCAATGGTTCACAGACTTCAGGTGAAGTCGTAAATTTTGTTTATATTGAAATTAGTATTTACTCAAATTCTTTCCCTCATATATATATATATTATATATATAATTAAATCTAGCACACATGAATAAGTATGGTCACTGCTGAGAAGGAAAAGCAGCTTAGCCTGCAGTAGAGATTTAACTAATGATTAATGTTGCTTTATGATAGTTTTGAAATAACGTGATTAGATTCATTGTGGTGTGTCAGGTATGGCTAGAGTAAATATTTTATTTCTTTGTTGTTATTTTGATACGGAAGAATTATATCCCTTTGTTTACATCTCCATGTATGAATGTGAACAGTATACAAGTGATGTTTTTGAGTGTATTTATTAGTTTTTTCCATACATTAACTCAGTGAATCTGGCAGTTACTTTTGGAGATTAATAGAGAGAGGACTATATGAGATATTGTATTTTGAGACTTAAAGTGTCTCAGTGATTCTGTTCATACATTGATATATTCAGTGATAACTATTTGTATGGCCAGCAGTATATGCCTGGATATTATTATTACCATTCTTGATTCTATTCTTTATGCTCATTAAATCATATGTCTGTTTATATCAGACTTTTTTTTTTTGGTGTACTGTAACTACTTATTATAGATGTAAGTTAATCGCAGTTCAAGCTCCACTCCATTCACCTGCAAATGAATAACCCACGCTTATGTCAACCAGAGAGACACTAAATTATTACAAGCAAGCAAAAGGACGTTATATTATGGTAGCTACAACTACAGAGATCCCAGTTATACTTTTCCTAATTACCCCGTAAGCCAAATAAAAAGGAACCTGACATGTTGTAGAATGTGACTTGATTTTCAGTGATATTTCTTCTCAAGTATCATCTATATCACTAGAGATGCTTTTTACTTATGGACCTATACATAATGAGTCTATTAATTTTGACATTAAAGGCTTAACAGTAGCTTGAGTTCCTCTTTAGACTTTTATTTATTTAAAACAAAGTAAAATCCATAGCAATTTGTAAGCTTTTATTTATGTTCACTTTAACTGTAATCTCAGCAGCACACGCTGTACAAGGTAGATGTACCTACATCTGCTAAGATTCAGGGCTAAAGGGTTAAATGTAGGTGTGGCATTACCAACATTAGTTTCAGAAAATAATTGCCTTCTTTACTAGTTTTAAGCATTTTTACTATTAAGAAAATCTATTTTAAAGGGAGCAACTAGGCTAGACCTTGATAAATGGAGTGGAGAATTGAAAAAAAAAAATTATTATTTTTCTCTTAACTAATGAATGGAACATTTTTTACCCTGCCCACAGAAAAAAAAAATCCTTATTAAGTGAATGTGCAAATGGAATAGAGGAATGGTAAAAAGAAAATTCATATAGCCTTACTTAAGGCTCTAAGAAGTGATGACTAAAATAAACAAGACTAGCTTTATTAAGTCAATTAAATGATGTTAAACCTTGTCTGAATTAGTACTGTTTTTCCCTGTAAACTTGACATTTTTTAACCTTGCTCTTTCTTTCCTTTCAACTCTGGGGAAAAAAAACAACTTAATTTTTTGTTGCTGAAATTTATACAAACGTTTATCACAAAGAAAAACTTGAAACAACAAATTACAACTATGTACAATTTGATCCATCTATCAAATAGCTACACTATATATCAAATTACCACATACAACTTAACAATACTAGGAATGAAATTACTAGCTTAAAAAAATAATTAACTTGTTCATAGGTGTATTAGTAATTATCCAATCAATCTATGGTAAATCAAATGTAGCTAGTTACAGTTTCATGCTATTAAATACAAATTATATAAAACAAGGTTACAAAAGACAGTTTGTGTGGAAACACAAACTCAAAATCGGCCCCTGAAGTAAAATGTTTTACATAATTCGGATAATCCTTCAGAGTTGAAGATAGTTTACTTCCTAGTCCAAACCTCCCGCAGGACGATGGGGGATGGGAGCAGGCAGGGTTTGAACCTTCGATCGTCGATAAATCCAAACGACTGTCCAGCGCGCAAACCGCACGACCAGTGGTCCACCCAGGTAGGCTTCAATATTTTCAGAAAGAAAATCCGAATGAAATTATATCAAAGACAAATGAGAGATAAGAATGGAGAAAGAAGGTTAACAGATCTTGTGTAGTGCCCCAACCGTCTCGCAGATCAAAGGATACGTGAAAGTGAATGTAAAGTTAGATGTGAACCTGGCCTAACTAGTTTGTGGTCTATAGGGCAGATGATGTAAAGTTCATCTGTTTTTGTGGCCTACGGTTAACGAGGGTGTCATGTAGCCAGCACAACGACCAACCGCCTTTGCTTTTCCCCAACTAATGTCAGGTACCCATTAGAGCTGGGTAGACTCAGAAGTTGAAAATCCCAGTCTTCACCAGGATTCGAACCCGGGACACTCGGTTCGAACTAAATAAGTTAATTGTTTTGAAAAGGCTCAATCTCATATTTGAATCCTCAAAAAAAAAAAAAAAAAAAAAATTTCCACTATATAGAAAAAATGTTCACGAAAATGATGTTTATAAGATTACTATTCGTCTTAAATTAGGTCTAACATATAATGCATACTAATTAGCTTTTTCTTATAAAAAAACTGCTTGCATAATTAATTTTAAAAATTAGAATTTTCGCTTTCAGGAAAAAAAAAAGTAGCCGTTGCATCAGAACTTTGCATGGTCTAAAATATTGTGAAGTCGGATTTTCAATATCTCTTCTAGTTTACGAGATCTAAACGGGACGGACGGACAGACATTTCGCACAAAACTAATAGCGTCTTTTCCCCTTTCGGGGGCCGCTAAAAATACTTGTTCTTTGTGGTTGAAAACAAAGAAAACCCAGATGTTTTACTAAAAGAATTTCTAAACTAGAGTTAACTTATAGCAATTTAAAAAAAAAAAAGAGGCGTGTGGTGGCCAAGTGGTAAAATGCTTGGCGAGTGGTCAAATATTGGTGAAGGCTGAGATTTTGAATTTAAGGATGTTTACAGGATGCCACTGAATCAAGCTAACTATAATGTATACTTGACATTATTTGGGGAAAGTAAAGGTGGTTGGTGGTTGTGATGACATTCTTGTTAACTGTCAACCAAAGAAACAGATGAGCTTTACATCATCTACCCCATTGATGCCCAAAATACGGCCCGTGTCTCCATCCGGCCTGATGAAACGTCATCACAGAATATATTGTTTATATAAAGAAAGTGTGGCTGTTTTTTAAAAACAAGAACAACAAAATATAAACAGAACTTGCGCCATTTTTTTTTAAGTGTAAAGAAAAAATTCAAATATACCAATAATTCAATGTAAGTACTACATCCTCGGGTTTGAAATAACAGAGTTTCAGTTCAATTTCATTAAAGGTTTTGGACCTTTTCCATCATGTGGCCAGTGACACAAGTGTTGGAAATTAAAATGGCCCGCCAATTGAAATAGGTTGGGCATCACTTATCTACCCCATAGATTGAAAGGGGATCTTTACTTTCAATTTAAAAAAAAACAATCAAGTTGAAACCCTCCATTCATTTGAAATAAACATTTTGAATTCAAGGCTCACTACATTGCTTCAGCAACAAAGAGAGCTAAATGAGAAAAAAAAAAAAGGGTCAGGGGAGCATGAAAAAAGGATGTTATTAATAGTCATAATAATTGATGAGACTATGTTTCAGTACTCAGGTCATTTTATCATTTATTTATTAAATTTCTGTTAATTTTCTGGTTAAGTTCAATTATTCTTTCTTGTCTTCAATCCTCTCATTAATATTTCTTGAAAATATTTTTAGGTCTGCTGCTTTCTTAACTCTTTCTCTCCGTAATTATTTACGACGTTCTGACGGAATTATTAATTTAATCTGATTGTCATGCACTAACATGTTTTAATTAAAATGGTATAACTTTTTTATTTACAATTATAGAATAATATTTTTGATATTTGATAAATTAATGTCCTTTTTAGATATTACTAAATCAAATATATAAATTGAAGTGATATTTTTTTGCTTTATGAAAAGTAAAAATGAAAATCTGAAAACTCACCAATGGATGACAAAAAATTTAATCCAAGTCACATAAGAAGATAATTTCTATTCCAAACTGAATAAAATGCTATTGTTTTATAATCCTTATTCACATTTTCATGAACTAGAACTGGCACTAAAACAATAAAAAACTCATGGAGTACAAAACTGGAGCACATTATCCAATGTCACCACCATAGAAAATTTATGAGAAAAAACAGCAACTTGCAACATTACGTTCCAGTAAGAAAATAATTACACTGTACATGATATATTTCAAATAAAAGTGATGCATTTCTATTTACATAATGTTTAATATTTAAAACAATTCAAATGGATGTGTGGCACGTAATGACGAGTTTAATCCCATCATTCTAGTCATGGCCAGAAATGTATAAATTTCATGGTTAGAAACTGGTTTCCATTTTGTAAAAATGGATGTACTGCGTGCTGGAGTGTTTATTTTTATTATGTAGACTGCATAACTGTTTATGGCATCAACAAGATTATCAAAAATTGGGGAATCTAGTAGAGTAAAAAAACAGTCAAGCTCAGTTGACTCAGAATTGAGTAAGTTCATGTTGACACCTGTATATACTACATTGGCTGAAGTAGACCTAGATTCCTAAAACTAGACATATTAACACAAAGAATACATCTAGATCTAGGCCTGTTTTAACAAATTTGAAAAAATGCAGAGATGGGTACTAAAACAGAAATCAATTTTAGATTTATTCTAGAGTTTTTATGGGTCTTTTTGTAAGTTTTATTTAATAATCACTGTCATCTGAATCAATAAGGCCTCTTACTTGTTGATCAGATTATAATTTAGATCTACAAGTTTTAGTAGATCGACCTCCAGAAGGGCCAGGCTCCATTTCCATTTTAACACACACACAAAAAAAAAGACGACTTTCAAAACGCTCTGTAACATTAAAGCCATGTTGAAGGAAGTAAACAATGAACTCTTCTGCAAGCGGAAATCACGTAGATTAAGAATATAAGCAGTTAAAATTATAACCGAGAATAGGAACGAAACAAAAATGTTTAACTGCACCGACAGCAATATCGCCGCATAATCGGCTTTTACACCAAAAAAATCAACGCTATTAACGTCGCTTGGGAGAGAAAGAGTTAAAGTGGATAAGTCGGCTAACTTGTTCAAAGTGAAATGTTTACAAACCTTTGTTTACTTGGGATAATACCCATGCCCTCTTCATCACCATCTGCCAATATCCTCTTGGCCTGCCACCACTCATCATCGCTAGCATTGGTCACATGCAAGATATCGCCATAATGAAAGGCTAATCCTTTACTGGGTAAACCTGAGTCTTTGCTGGGGTCATAGTCAAACAATGCCCTGCCATGGATAGGTATTACATGCATAAATATACAAGCGCTAGTCTATTTTTCTCAATTATAGCCTGATGACCAAAGATCAGTATAGGGATGGTAAAATTACATTTCTTGTAAATAGCGAAATACTAATACAAAATAGTTTATAAGAATTTTATTGCATCATTATGTTCAATGTGTCCACAAATATCAGTACAAATTACTTACATGTCTATTTTGCAGATAGTCTTTTTAGAATATGTAAAAAAAAAAAAACAAACCCCAGAGATGCCATGAAATGTAATATTGTAGCCAACTTTTGACATCTCAGTCGATTCCTTTTAATCCACTAAATGCTCAAAGAAACCTATTTCAAATATGTCTAACTTAATGTATCCCATCTCTCAAGTACTGTTCTGTTGGTCATCAATTATATACAATAAATCTTAACGTGATTGAAAAACAAACTTGCTTCATGGTTTAAAATATACTAATACTATTTTAGATGCAATGTACACGCTTTTATTAAACAAAAAATAAAAATTTTCCAAATTTTTCACCAACCCTGAACAGCAATACAATAATTTACTGTCATGGTACCTATAAATTGTACCTCTCTCATACTAAAGCTACAACATGCCTATTGTAAATGCTTGTCAATACATTTTCCCCAATAAATAGCATAACTTTTTATGTAATACCCAATCAACACTGTATTTGCCATATTGCACCTACAGAGAGTTGACTAAAAGAAATAAGAGAAGACAGAGATGGTACTCTGGAGTGCACATTGTAATACCAATGGAATTTTAAATAACCGTTACAAGTGCTATGTTCACAGAACAATATTTCTTAAGTTTTCTTTGGCTAGGATCACATTTATATTTCCTACTTTGATGGGTAAATGACGAACTGAATGTATTTTTTTTTTAGATGTAATGCATATTCTAGTGTGAATTTGACCCCCAGAGCTATGAAATCATTCATAAATACATTTCTGCAGAAGCATTCTTCACCTGTGATACATAAATCTTATACGTAAACTATGCTTCAAAGCTAATGCTAAATAAATTTAGAAGAAATTCTGGGCTTTACCTGACAAACAATGTTTTTTTAGGGGTAGTTCTGAGACTACCAGTGCTTGTGTTCATCATTTGTTCTCTGAGATCTTGAATCTTGGCCTCAAATCTGTTGTAATCTGGAAAGAACATAGTCCACTGTAAGTCACCTGGGCATCAACACAAGCCAGTTCACTCAGAGTACTTTCAAAACATTATACAATAAAACACACTACTGAAAACTTAGCATTAACTTAAATCTTTCAATAATATCGACATCTTAGGTAACACCATAAAAAGCCTAGCAAGTCCATCCCCTGCTAACAAGCTCTCCTCTGGTAATATCACCAAGCCTGTCCATAACATAGTCATGCTCCAAAGCTTTCAGTCCTATGCCACACACTTGCAGGGATAGTCTGCATAAACAATGGTATAAACAGACAATTACTTCAGCAATAGATATATGTGTGAGTTTGAAAATGTATTGACACTGATCATTGGGGGTCTTTCTTGGCTTTCTTAACTATAAATACACACATATATATATTGTTCAACAAAAGAGACATTATTTCTTGACATTTTTTTAGTGGCTATATTTTCTAGAAATTTAACTATATTTATTTACAGCACTTTCTAAAACAAGACACAAGACGATTGATCCAATGAAAAACAAAACATTCACATTTAGTTGTAGTACTGCATAGAAACAACAACAACAAAAAAGTATGAATCTAGGATTTGGCTGGCAAGTTTGAGTGTAGCAATACTTACTCAGGCTATGCTGGTATTGTATTTATCTAAGATAAACCAATTATTTCTTTCAATGATCATTAAAAGTAGTCATGAAATATATGCTACATATCCCACAGCAGACACAAACACCGAAAGCTTAACAAAATTACAAGAAAAAAAAAAAACGCCACATTTTTTAGCTCATGCACTCTAGAAATCAACTGGCCATGAGCTCCATGTGTTGTCTTAAATGACACTTTCAACTAGAATTTTGGATGATTTTGTTCTATTGTTTCCAGCAGAAGGGAGAAGAAAAAAAAAAGACTCAACTGTTTAGATACAGAAAAACCAAGAAGTGAGCAGACCTTATAGAGTGATTGGTTGTGAAACAAAAACATAATCATCCATAAGGTCCTCTCTCCAGATACAAGGCAAAATAAATATTCTACTACCCCAAGTGCAATAACAACAGAACAAAGGACACAAAAACAACAGAACTCCTTAGATTTTTAATCTGTTTAAAAACCAAGTTTATTGGCTTGATGTCTACAAATATTTTTATTATCATGATAGAAAAATTGTGAGCAGGAAAAAAAAAAAAAACAAAAAAAAAACATACAAACTTTTAAAAGTGTTTTTGAAGTTACAAATATTCAAATAAAATGTAAAAAAAAAAATGTATGGAATGATTACTGAAAATATAAAGTAGATATGTATTTATATAAATATAGAACATAACAAGTAAGATATGTGGTCTAACAAACCAACTCACTTCTTGGTTATGTGATTGACATCACCTATTTAGTTAGTATAATTTTTATATCTGTTAGCAAAATATACATGGAATGCAGTTTTTTTTTTTAAATTCTTTAAGTAATTTGTGCTTCAATTCAAATATATATGATTATGCTTCAATAATAATACTAAAAAAAAAAAAAAAAAAAAAAAAAGTATTGAAAGGAAAAAGAAATATATACAACTCAACTAGCTCTCAAAACAGAGGAAAATCAAATGAAATGTGCACAACCCAATCAACTCAAACTGAACAAAATCTGTATGAAAATAAAAGAACACAGTATATTTGCAGCTAGATGTTTTATTGCCTTAATCATCTGATAGAAAAACAGAATTGTCTGTGCCAAACATGCTAGAATGACTTTTCTTTAATGTGGCTGCCTCTTCATAAAACCTTAATTGTATGACAAAAGGTTCTAGATTTCTTACCTAAAATGAAGTCAAATCAATGAACATGCACAAATCCCTCTAAAGCCTCTAGATAAGATTTAAGAAAAATGAAAGGAAGAGTAGATCTTCAAAACCCAGACCTTTAGACGAGGTGCATCAGATCTATAGTTTATTGATCCAGTATCAGTTAACATTTCAAGTCAACCCCCTGTGCTCACACATTCTTGCCTCAGGTATAATTAGAAAAAAATTCTTTTCTGTTGTCATAGTGAATACATAAGTAGACCATCTTACCAAGAGAAAAACACACAATCTTCCTAGCACTAAAAGAGAAATAAATGGTGGGGTGGATGGTTATGTTGCAGTCTTACAGGGAACGAGGTGCAGGGAGGAGGTGGAGAGAGAAAAATCAATGGGAGGAAACAGTAAAAGGCAGCATTTAAAGCCAGTATTGAACATGTTCTGTTACAAGGTAAGAAGAAATGGTGATAGGCAGTGAGTGGAAAAACACAACGGTGAACTCTCTCTGGGGTTTTAGTTACTTTGAAAAGAATACATTAATAAAAAAAAAAAGGATAATGCTTATAAGTAATATTTTAACTACTATTTACATTTGTTCTAAACACCAATAGCAAGAGCACAACCTCAAAAAGGAATCAGTTTCAAGAGCTGGTCAAGCCACTTGATCACTCTATTAACACTACAGCTGTTCCTGTTTTATACAAACATACAAACAAAATTTTGATTTCTTCCCCTTAATTTTGTATGTACATCAGAGAGCAAGAGTTCAATGAAAATGCAAGCACTGAAAATGTCTACCTCAATGCACATAATAATCTATGTAAAGCCAGTGCCTAATACTTCCTTTATTCATTCACACTATTACTAACTATAAAACATAATAACAAATGAATTTAAATTACATTTTAAGCTATTATTACACAAATTGTAAGGTAATAACATTATAATCTCATTAAAAAAAAAAGCAAGAATCATATACATGATGTTTAAAAGAAAATATTGATATCAAAATGTTTATTATTTATAAAACTACAAGATAAAATGCTTTACCTGACAAGACCACAACAATAAAATAGACACATGCTTGGTAATACAAAAAAAAAAAAAAAAAATGCCATGCATCACAATCCATTATGAGCTTAAAACTTTCAAAGAGAAGAAGAACAAAAGTATTGATTGAAGTCTAAAACATCTGGCAGTAACAAATTGACACAACTGGGATACAATGCATGTTAGGAGAACAAGCATGGGGGATCAAAAGTTGTTCCAAGATATCTTATCAAAATGAGGGAGACTTACTACTACAACAACCCACACACAGTGGACACTGGGAAACAAACACTCAGAAAAAACAAAAAGGACTTTATCTTGCCATGGTATTATTTAAGGGAAAGAAAAAAAAAAGGATTCCAAACAAAGTTTTGTTAAATGAACTTTAGACGAATCAATCACTTGATGGAATCCTAAGAATGACACACTCTGTAACAGACATGTAAAGCCGATGCTAAGAACAATAGGACAGTATAATAAAGAAAAAGTTAATAGGCAACATTCAATACATTTTTTGTCTTTGTAGTCTAAGTGTTGACATGACAAGAAAACAAAAAAAGTGATCTGGAAGACAATTAATTATAGTGTTCAAAGAAATAAACATTACAACGTGTGCAATGTAGACAAATAAACTGCAACACATTCTATCAGAAGGTTTCAGTGCTATAAAGACATGGAAGGAAGGAAATGAACATATTTCTGAAGATACAAAATGACAGAAATAAGGCAAGATAGAAGCATATTAAGAAAAGACAATTACAGGAGCATCATCTTGATAAGATATCATAGAATACAACCAAAATAAAGCCATTGATTATGAAATTGTTGAAGGTGTAAAATCAAAATAAATTGGAATAGCAAACATATTTGAAATTTAGCTTGAGACGTTTCAATAGCTTTCTCATTTTAAAAATACACCAACACTATATCTTAAATTGTATAAAGTTCTCAAATTTTTTATTTTAAAGAATTTTTGTTTTAAAAGGTTTTTACATACACAAATGACATAATTTTGTTTGAGTGTCCTTTTCTTAAGATAAAAACAATAAAAGACAAAAAAAATAATTGGTAAGCATTTTAATGAATGAGAAAGCGTCAAGAAAAGTGTCACAACAATTGACACAAAATTATGCACCCCAGAATGTCAATTTTTGGCTTTGACAGTATTATAATGCATCATACCTTCTGGCCTATATTGGGCTATAATCTCCACAGTATCCCCTGCTCTTTTAAGGGCCTGCGCAGCCTCTTCATGGGTAGCTAGCTTCAAATCAGTTCCATTAACCTAATGGAAGACAAAAAAAAAAAAACATAAGTAAATTGAAATAGAAAAAGTATTTTTTAAAAATTAAAAGATGATTTTTCTTTTTTTTAAATAGAAAACTTAAGCTATATATAGTTTACTCAAACTTACCGAAATAATCTGATCGCCACGCCGCAACTCCCCAGAGAGATCCGCAGGCCCTCCAGCCAAAATAAAGGATACAAATATTCCCTCTCCATCCTCCCCTCCTACAATATTAAATCCCAGCCCCGTTGACCCCTTCTTTAATACAATTTTCCTTGGCTCCCTGAAAGAAGAAACAAATAAAATGCCATTAATATGATGTCTTAGTGAAAAGATATTTTCATGAACTTTATTAAACTACACTATTTTTATTATGACCTGTATTTGAATGGTGATGGTGGAAATGTTAACTTTGGTTGACAAACTGCTTTTAAGATTTTACCCAGAGATAAAGAAAAATATAAGTGATTGAGCTTTTCAGTGACCTTTCTGAAGTTCTGCAACCCATCTAGATGAATATTTGTAGGGTCACTCTCAAACACCATTTGAGTGAGGGCTTGAGAGATTTAAATCCTCTCTTGCAAAAGCCCTGGACAGAAACCCTGCTGTCTTGCATAGTGCATACATGTCACCATACAGGTCGAGAATTTTTGGCTTCCCAGACCTGTCAAGATGAGATCAGAAAGTCTGGGGCAGTCAAACAGAATATGAGGCACAGTTTCCTTTTCTTCCCCACAGCAGGGGCATAGTGAATCGACATTTGGCCATAGCCATGTGAAATATGGGGTGGGGTAGAATTTTTTGCTCAGGTGCCTTGATAAGAGGAATCTCTATAAAAAGATCGATAATTCTTTAACCAAGCTATTATATGAAACTAAAAAAGAAAATGTCACTTTCTAAAGAATGAGTAAACAATGGATATTTTTCATTGTTATACTTCAATGACAAACGGCGAAATGGAAATGTGTATTCCCAGACCTGGAAATGTGTATTTTGAGGGGCAAATGTGTATTTTCCTAAATATAAAGAAATATGTAACATACACGAAATGCAGCAATCCAAAAAATTAACACAGCATAAAGTTCTATAAGAAATTCTTTACATTTTTCAAAATAGTTACACATTTAGTCTTTGTCATAAACTTTTCTAGAATATGTTAGAATGTTGCCATTCTTGTCACTTTGGCAATGGTTTTATTCCCGATTCCATAATAGCACCAAAAGAAAATTTATTTAAAAGAATGCATTTTATGCTAAAAGTGAATTTAGAGTTAAACTAGATGCAATGGTTTTCTTGGCTGGATAGGTGACATCTAGTTTTGTTAATAGGCGATTTCTATCAAATGTATGCAGAAACTGGCATTTTATAAGCAAAAGCCTTTGTTTTGTAAATAAACTCAGCTTTCAATGTCCTGATTTTTTCATTCTTTCAATTTAGGCTTTCATAAGTAATGGTAGCTTTAGATCTTCCTACTTTCTTTCTTTGTCATGCTAAGAGAGAGATTAACCAACATTTCTTCCATTAAAACCTCTGCCCTTCTCACTTTCACCTGTATATGATTTGTTGGTTTGCAAAAAAATCTAATCTAGATCTAGAGGCAGTTTCAGTAACAGTTGATTGGTTTTAATGTGCAAAGGCTACTTAAAGCTATTTTAATAATCCTACGGAATTGTAGGCTACTGTCTTGAATGTACTAGATCTAGACCAATTAGATCAGCTAATTTTGACAATTTTTAAATTTTAGATTCCATAAATGATAAGAAAGGAGATCAATAAATCTTTTTATAAGATGGCAGAAGTTGCTGGGCACTTGTGAGTATACATCTAGATCTATGTTAGTTTGATTTGGTTTTGATTTTAGGCACATCGGCACAATTTAGGCCATGTCGTGCCTGCAGTCCTTTAAGGACTACTCTCTCTCTAAACAACAGGGGCCAAATTCTATACAGTCATATCATAAAAATCAAGGTCTATTCACAGTTAAAATAGTAAAGGTGTTACAGATATCTAGATCTAGAACCTAAAGCTACCAGAAGTCAGTAGTCTAATTCTAGATCTATAATTAGATCTTTGATCTAGATTAAATCTCTCTAGATTTAATTCTAGTACACACCTGGTCATATCTATCTCTGAAATGCCTACATGCCAAAATAGAAATGAGTATTCCCAGACCTGGTAATTTGTATTTGGAGGAGCAAATGTGTATTTTCATAAATATAAAGAAATTTACTCATGAAAGACTAAAATTCATTCAAGCTAATAACATACACGAAATGCAGGTGTCATAAAGTTAACACAGCATAAAGTTATAAAAAACATTTTCTACATTAAAATATTTAAACTATTAGTATTTTTCATAGACTGTTCTAGAATATGTTAGAATGATGGCGTTTTTATCACTTGGTAATGATTTTATGATCACAATGCCTCTAGTGAAATTAAAATTCTACCAGATGTGATGGTTTGCTTGGTTGGATCAGTGACATCAAATTCTATAAAAGTAGTTTTGTTTAAATGCAATGTCTTTACAAGGTATCCAGACACTAAAAAATGTATAAATCACATTTTGAAAGAATTCAGATTTTCTTCTTTTAGACCATTCTTTGCAGAGTTAGCAATGAAAGCTTTGGCATCATCTACAATCACTAATAACAAACATTTTAAAGATTTTTTTAAAGACAGATGTCATGTATCATTATCAATATTTTATTATTCAAAAAAATATATTTAATTATTTAGATTAAACTTAGGTCGAGGTTGAAATTCAAATCTAGGTCGCTGGTAATTCCAATGTCTTTGACATCTGTCACTCAAACAAAAGAGGCCCTTGTCATGTGATAGAAAGCTATGATTTGATTGGTTACGCAACTGGAAATAAGAAAAGGGACGCAGTGTGGAGAACAAAGATGTGCAATATAGAATCTAAATTCTTCAGTCTATCTGGAGATTTCATAGGGTTAAGATGTATCTAGTGGTTAAATATTTATTACAGTTTACTTTTGTAATTACTGTACAATATATTTTGTGATTTCAAGTTTCTGTATTAAAAATTTGTATTTGAATTAAAGGATCTTCACTTATTCAATCTACTAGATAATATTAGATCTAGAGATATAGAATCCCCAGCATGTCACAGTAATTCATCCTATCAGCTGACATCTTCAAGTAAAGTTTATTTTATCTTATCAGATGACAACTTCAAGTAAGGTCTTCTATCTTAGCACCTCTCAGCACCATCGACTAATTAGCACTTCTTCAGCACATATATCCACAAGAAGAGAATTCCCAACATATTTAAATATATTCAAAGCAAGATAAACTTGTGACAGCAGGTAATCCTAATTAGTAATTGAACTTTTTGTAATATGAAAATTGGGCTATTGAGTCTGCTGATTAGCTGTTGTAAGAAAGCTATTCATTCTTGTTTCTGATGCTTGAAGTTGTTTTAAAAAACAATTGTGTTGAAGGAGGGCACAAGGAATCAAGAATTTAATGATTTTTGTCAGCATAAAGCTTTTCTTTTGCAAGCACACTCAGCCTTGAATGCCTCTGATTTCAATCTTTGAATTTAGGCCTTGTGGGACCTAGCTAGTCACGTGACTATATCAGTAGCTTTTGATAGGCCACAGAGCAAGAGCAAGATTAAGCTCAAACAATATTTCTTCTATTAAAACCTCTGCCCTTCTCACTTTCATCTCAAAAGAACTCTCACCTGAATTTAGAGTTGAGTTTGAGTTTAGGCACATCGGCACAATTTAGGCCATGTCGTGGCCCCTGAATTTAGTGGTTTACAAAAATCTAATCTAGATTTAGAATTTGTGAATGTGAAATATTAGATCTAGACAAAGTTAGAAAAGTTATTTTAGATTCCATAAAGAATAAGAAAGGATATCAATAAATCTCTTTATAAGATGGCAGAAAATGCTGCTTTTAAGTGGATCTAGATCTACCTACCAGTGCCCAAGAAACCAAAAATAGATTGCTTAAATGATTTCCGCCCAGTAGCACTAACACCTATTGTTATGAAATGTTTTGAAAAATATATGCTTAAACAACTTGTAGCAAAAGTCAATAACAGCCTAGACCCTCACCAATTTGCATACAAAGCAGCTAGAGGAACTGAGGATGCCATTCTATTGCTTTTGGACCAGCTTTATAAGCATCCCGATATACCCAAAACATATGCACGAGTCCTCTTCGTAGATTTCTCCTCGGCTTTCAATACCATACAGCCACATCTAATGATAAACAAACTGAGTAACTTAAATGTAAGCCCTTACTTACAAGCATGGGTTCTAAACTTTTTAACCCAACGGCCCCAGTATGTTAAAGTCAACAACACCAAATCGTCAACTCGAGTACTATGTACGGGTGCTCCACAAGGTTGTGTACTTTCTCCTGTACTATACACTCTTTACACTAATGACATAAGAAGCATCTATGACTCAGTTAAACTCATTAAATTCAGGACACGAAACTCAGTATCAAAGCTCGATAGAAGAGTTTACAAACTGGTGCACCGACAACTTTCTAGAACTGAGTGTAACAAAAACTTAAGAACTTATTGTGACAAGTCAAAAACTCGCTGTCAGAGTCACTCTAAATTATCACAGCATTAATTATTATTATTTATTTATTTTATTTCAATTATTTCCCCGTCCTAACCCCAATTTCTTCACCCGCGCCACCTTTTCCTCTCCAGGCTAGACTTAGTTGACCACATTGGAGATAGCTAAGGCGCGTCCTTTCATTTATCTGCCCTTGATCGGGGAAAGGTAAACACACAATCTCTTTTGTCTTACCCGCCAGATGTCTGAAGGACGGTCGCGGTTTACACCACCTTGGTTTGAATGCAAGCTAATCCCCCCCCCCTTCTCTCACGTCTCTCTTTGATCTAAGAGATTACCCTGGTCAACACACCGCGTGATATTCCAAGGTGCGACTCCCACCTCGAGTCAAATCCACCCACGTGTAAGATAAACCTTAGCCTAGGACATTTCCTGTGTCCGCCCGCACTTTCCAGGCTTATAAAAAGTAAACCAACTCAAATCAGACTCTCTTTCATTCTCATTCGAGCTGAGCTATCGAGTCTGGACCATATCATTTATTCTCCCTCCTAGAGGAATACCTGGTGGTAAGCCGAACTTAATCACAAGTTCCATCTTAATTACTCTGTGTATATTTCCATTGGATTTTATCATGTGTAGTTTATTATTTCATTTATATTTAATTAGTGCATTGTGTATTTCTCACTGTCGTAAGTAGAAAACATGAACATGGCTAATGTATATTTTATGTATTGCATTAATCTATTAATGCTACGTTGCATCAATTGATCATTGATGCAACCATGTATATATTTGTACACCTTATTTTATTTCCTGTATCTCGGTTGACAGCCTTGATAATTCTACTATCGCACTAATACTGCGCTTAGAAAGGAGATATGAGTTATCTCCCCTTTACTCATTTTACTCTAATGAGAGTTGCGCCGCTTGAACGGACACACCATTCAAGCGCGCTCCATTGTTCTCGACCCACGGTCATATGTAATCATACCGTCAGGGTCGCTGACCACCGCCCAATTCAACCCCCCCCCCTTTTCTTTCTCTATCCACCTGTGTTGTTTATTTGAGATTATTATTTCCCCTTTTATGTACATTTTTATATTATTACTTTCCCTTTTATGTACCTTTTATATTGCTACTAGCAGCCATCTATTATTCCAAATCCCATTTGTCATCATCTCCCCTTTTGTGCTCAAAAGCAATTTTACCAATCTGACAAATGCGCCTCAGTCGAGGGCATTGATAAGATGCATGAGAGACATGTCCTAACTTGTCTTTATTTATCCGCAGCCTCCCTCAGGTGTCTGCCTATTGCCTACTTATTGGATCAACGATCTATTTACCTGCAGTTGTGCTTAGTGCTATTCAGCGCTGCACTTCCCTATTTAGTTGATATCAAGAATCACCTACTATCTTTGTGCTTAGTGCTATTCAGCACTGCACTAGCTCACTGACCTGCCTATTTATTCATTGGATCAACGATCTATTTACCTGCATTTGTGCTTAGTGCTATTCAGCACTGCACTTTCCTACTGAGATCTGCCTATTTGCTGTTGCTGTTCAGTGTCTACACGACACTACTCAACTCTACTACTTGGCGCTATCGGCATTGCCCGCCTATTCGACAGCCCACCTGTCATCTTATTAGGTGCGACGTCCCTATGGACTCAGGTCTGTGTGAGACGTCATAGCTACGCCAACCCTCTGCGACTCACTGGACATATCCTGTCAACTACGCTGCCCACGGCAGATCCGCTCTGCCCGCAGTAACCTTGTGCCCACGGTAGCCGGCCACCCGCCCTACTGTGCCCACTACAGATATTAGATTTTGGGGATTGAGACTCCACAAGAACTATATCACCGGCGTCCCTCTATCCGCTAGAGCGCCACCTCCAGCTGCAGAACCTCAAGCCAGGACACAGCCAGCTGCGACATCAACAGGACAACCAGCTAAGTCAGAGGACAAAGTGACATGCTCTCTTATTAAGTGCTAGAGTGATGATCAAAATACCTTACTAATTAGAGATAGATGCAAACCCTCCCTCTTTTTATTCTTATATGTATATTTATGTAAATAAATATTCTTCATTTTTAACTTTTGTATCTATCTTTCATTGCTTTGTCTAGATTTACATAAATTCCATTAGATCAATTATTAATAGATCTAGGTGCCAGGCATTATAAAATATCTCTATTTCTAGATCCAGTCTAGATAAATTAAAACTAATTAATCAATTTCTGTCTGTTTCTACAAATGGAATATATATAAATAAATAAATAAACATATATAGAAAAAAAAAAGATCTATGTCTATGATTAGATTTAGGTCCTGTTGAAGGCAGTTATGTTTTCAAAGGATTGCTGAATATACACACACACAAAAAAAGCCTTCTAGTAGATACATTTGTGGTTATAGAAAACTATTTTGTGAATCACTACAAAAAGAATAATTGATAATGTATTTACAGACTTTAATGCAAGTATAGCATAATTCTATTCTCTTTTAAAAAATCTTATAATTTAAAAAACTTTTAACAGTAGTGTTACAGGTGCTACATTGTCCCACTTTTTAAACTGAGCGCAAACATAAGTGCTCAACATCTCCAACGTCTCTATCTAGTAGCTCATTACAATAGAAAGAGAGAGAAAGAAAGAGAGAGAGAGAGAGAGAGAGAGAGAGAGAGAGAGAGAGAGAGAGCTATAGTATATGAGTTTTTGGCACATCTGCACAATTTCGGCCATACAGTTAAATCATTAAAACAAGGTCTATTCACAGTTAAAATCATTAAGGTAGTAAAAATTTAATAATTAGTAAAAATCTTATGTAAATATTATAGGGTCATAATTTCACAAATCAGATCTTCGTAGTCAACCCCACCTCCCAGACAAAGCCCAGTATCATCCCTGGGTCAACATTGTCGAATAGTGTTTTTAAGTTGTGATCTCCAAAAAATTTTTCCTTAACATCCCCTTTCTTCAGCACAAAGGAATGTGTGATGTAGGTGTGTCCAAACCTAAGTCTGGAAATGGTCGTGCTACCACGCCTTGTCAGACACATCAATGTGGGCCGCCACCTGACATCTGCCTGAGTTTGTTGTGAGTCTCAGCCTCCCATTTTTTAAACTGAGCGCAAACATAACATAAGTGCTCAAAATCTCCAACGTCTCTACCTAGTAGCTCATTACAATAGAAAGAGAGAGAGAATAGTATATGAGGCCATAGACTATAAATACATCTTGCAGAAGTGAATCTACTTCTTCTAATACATACAATCTAGAGTAGTTTATGCTATTCAAACACCTATAGGCCAAAAAAATTCAAAGTTTGACTTTGACAGCGCATTATTTGATAATGGTTTGACATAGAAAAGAATCTCTAAGTTTAAGGAGAATAAGATGACTACTTATATTTGTACCCCTAACCTATATTTCTTATTATATTTAAGGTCAAAGAGGCCATGTGTTTTATTTAATTCAAACAAATTTTACAAACATTAATTGATTCCAAACACCATATAATTTATTTCAAACAGTCTCTATATTTTGGCATCAATAAACTCAAGATTTTTATTCTATATTAATATTAACTAAATTTTAAGATCCCAGGCATAGTCCCTCACATGTAATCATAAAGATGTTTTCAAATTATGCATAAATACGAACACAAAAAATAAAAATATGAACACATTTATTCTACCAAAATTAGGTCAATGGGATAGCGACTTCTACACTGACTTTTAGACATTTTATGTTTGCATGATAAGATGTGTGTTGAATGTTTGTGCTTTTTGTTTATTCATTTAATACATTTCTAATACAGAATAATATTCTTGCCTAAATAGCTGAATCCTCTATATTCTCTCTATATAAATCTAGATCTATCTAGTAGGTCTAGAATCTGATCTAGGCATTTAACTTCATTCAATGTATCAAGCTCACTCCAAACATTTGCCCATTTATTCTCTATAAAAAACAACAACAAACAAACAAATATAATATAAGATCATTAACAATGATGTACAAAACTGGCTGTTTGAAATAAATTTTGTTAAGAAAATCATTATTTAAAACAAACACCCTATTAATTTTTTTTTTATGGAATCAAACAACTTGGCTTATGAATGAATCAAATAAAACAGCTCCAAAAACAGAATAAATATTGCCGGGCTCATTAGCATAGACTTAGCCAACCAAAAAAATATAGTCTTAACCCTAGGAAGAGGTAAAGTCATCCTGGTAACATAGGAAAAAACAACAACCTAACTAACAAATTTGAAATTCTTTTTTTTCTTACATAAATAGACAGCTAAATGGAAGGAAACTGGGTGAGAATCATTAGAAAATGGACAAGCACATTATTTAGCATGCTAGTTTCATATTAAATATCAAAATAAAAATGTAATTACCACAAAACAGCAAGTGTTTGAATTCATGTAATGTTCAGAATAAATAAAAACTACTCTAAATAATTTTAAATGAACACAATTATAATTTCTTAGCAACTAGATCTAGACGTTCAGCGATGGTGATCAGTGACACTGACACTAGAGTAAGAGTGACAGTGTCCAATGAATGAAAATGAAAGGGAAAGCACAAAAACTGCGTTCACTATAGGTAGGCCATAGGGCAGTATATAGGGGAATGAAGTGACCCAATTTATTTTAAAATAAAATATTGAGTGGTATTACATCGGAACACAGCTATTTTTTATTGTCCATTAGTTGAAGAAGAAGAATCTGCTTTCATTTAATTTTATTTGTAAGTTAAACCTGACCTTCGGCTTCATCAATAAAAAAAAACCCACTAAAATTGACTAAAATTTGACCTAGATCTAGATTCTAGTCTAGTTCCGGAAAGTCGGTGTTCAGAATCTACGATAGATCTAGACTGATGGATTTAAGTAGCCTACTAAGCAAATTTAAGTTAGCAATTCAATAAGCATTGTAACGATCGTTGAGTGACAAATTGAAAATCAGTGGAAATGAAATATGAAATAAGAAAACAAAAATGACTCACCTACGAACCCTTGGATCATAGAAATAGGGCTCTTTTCGCCCTTCCGTTTTATACATTTTATTATCTTTAGATTGATTAATGTTAACCTTCCATTATACGTTTAATTAATCCACCAAATTAAAATTGATTTAGACAAAGTATCCCAAAGAATTTTACATTTCCTTAAACAATTATCTTAAGTGACTTAAGGAAGCCATCTTAAATCGGAACGTGAACCGAACTAAACCGTTTTGTAAATTCCCATTGGTTGTACGAGTCGGAACTAATCGGTAAAGTAGCCATTCGCATACAACTTTACATTTCCTTATAAATCGATGACCTACAAGTCTTCTTAAAATAGAAGACGAGAGCGGCATAATGCTAAAGCCGGTGCAATGCTGACAGGGGTTTTAGGGTGTTCTATTCATAGCCAGACTACACATACTGACATAGATATAGATCTAGAATCAACTGCAAAATAAATTATAAAATAGAACCAAACTAGTTCTAGTCAATACTGATATAGAGTGAACAGGGTTAGGGTTATTTAGAATTTACGCGCCCATTTTCTTATCTTATTCTAATTATGACTAATATTTAGTAATATGATAGTTTCAGGAAGGAAAAAAAAAAGACTTTGGAAATAATCTATTTAATACATTCCATAATACAAGTAGAACTAGAGTACTGTGATCGTAACTGCTCTGTTTTTGTTTTTTTTTTAATACAGCGTCTTTATGAGAGAAAGTCCTTACATAACTTAACAGATTTCAGTGGTTATATATGCGTGCTATTTACTGTATGCACAAGTGACATTAAAATAGATGATCCTAATGTCTTGAGCGTATGGGTAGTACAATATTTGAATAGGGCGTGTTCCTCCCCTCTCAGAAATGATGAGTGTGCGTTTTATTTTAGCCTAGTAAGTAAGGTATCTTTACGCAAGGTGAAATCTCGGCACTTGTTCTATTTGGATTTGGTTTTTATTTATTTAAGTTCCAGAACGATGTTTTCTACCAGATCTGCTACTCTTGAATTTTGCTAGGAAACATTGTCTTGGAGAGGAGCTAAGTATTCGTTATTTCTTTATATAAGGCTCCTCTGCAAATTCATCTCCTCCAATTGCCATACGAGATGGGATTCTTTGATAAATGTGATGTAATCGGTTCCAGTCTTGAAATATGATAGAAGGAGCTTCAGTCTCATGAGCGCTTTCATTTTGTACAAGGCCAGTAGCGCATGGTGCGAGCAACTTAGCGAGTGAGAGTAGAGCTGCCACTAGTCGATGACACTCCCACTGTAAAACTAACCAGTCTAGCTCAACATCTTAACTTGATAAGTAAAAAAAACAACAAAACAAACAAAACAAGTCTAAGCGTAACATTACAAGAAATAAAAAAAAAAAAAAACATTAAGAGTTATATAAACAAAATTAAAAAACTGCAAGCAAGGTTAGGCATTAAAAAGACATTCAGTAACAAATTAAAATAAGTCTCCATTCCCTCAATCCTGACAAAATTAGCAGCAGTAGTTCCAGACTGGAAATGCAAGACAATGTACAGGGACATTAAGTAGTTACAAAGTCAATTGCTTTATCATTCAGATTTTGCTGCCTTGAAATTGAATTCATGTAACCAACATAAAGTTGGACAGCAGTACTCGTTTTTAGACTTGAATATGCATGAAATTCTTACACTGCCTGAAATAACTTAATGGTTCAATTTAAATTTCACTCATAACAAAGGCATTTAAAAAAAACATTCCGTTTAAGATCTAGTGAGCTTCTATGGAGCTGAAGATGTAAAGCTCATCTATTTCCAACAATTACTTTTAACCATAAGAGCCTGCTTGACCCAAGGTGGCCCCTAACTTTAAAGTCCAGCTTTCACCTACATTGGAATGTAGAAAGCAAAGATTTTACCTCTCTGCCAAGTGCCAAAATACCACCCTCAAAGGGGAAGGGTTTGAAATTGGATTAACAGTGTTAGGGTGTTGTGACATAGTTGAGCTTAATTATGGAATTTTATGTAACACCAGGGGTTTTGTTTATGACATACTGTGCTAGAGGTTTTGAATGTAAGTCTGAATTTGAGACAGCAATATTGGTCCTTGCACATTTTCAAGGAAACTAGACAACTTTAATCATGCTGATACATAAATAGAAAATATAGACAATTTGTATTTCATTTTTTAAACAAATTCTGTGATGACTAATAAAAATGCATTACTTCAAATGCAAAAAAAAAACAACAAAAAAAAAATTAAAAAAAATGCCATCATAATTAAAGTATTTGTTTCATTTTTGTTTCAATTATTATCAAATTTATAGTAATTAAAATGTTAAAACAATGGTGAGTCAAAAAAACAAAAATATAAAACAAAACAAACAAAAAAAACAACAAAAGCTCCAACTGGCAACATAAACAATAAGTGCCAACTGGCAACACAAATTGTTAATGACTGAATTGATCCAACTTACATCAACACAGCAGTCTGCTGCAGTGTCACACTCAGTGCCCAATTCTGTCCCTCTACAACACTGTTTTACCCCTTCTCTGTAGTGTGTAGAGACAGAGTTCAGACAACATTTTATACATAGCATTTACCATGTTATATGGAGAAAAGTAATACTGATGATATCTGACCAGCAAACCAAAAATAAGAGACACAACATATATGTTTTTCTTGAGTGTGTACTAGCACCCTTTTTTTGTGTGTTTTTCAACAGTTAATGAGCCTGACGGAAAACAAAATCTAGTTGTAGGGTAGACATAAATGATATTGATATTTTGTTGTCTTTTTGGCACAATTTAGGCCATGTTGTGCCCATAATCCATCCCAACCCATCTATTGGAGATCATAAAGATAAATAGACAAACATAGATAATCTCTCTATAAATATATTCACAGTTTAAAAAAGTGTTAAGAATATGAACTAATGCAAACTACTAATCTTCTTAATTAGACAATAAAACAGGAAAAACATTAAAAAATAAATTTAAAAAAAAAGACAATATCTCCAATATACAATTTAAAATAAAACTTTAAAAATTTTTTTTTTTTTGCTTAATCCAGGTATTGAACATGTAGTTTGGCACCATCCTCTTGAAATACTTGTGATGTTGCATTAGGCCAGAGGACATTGTATAATTGGGTAATTATTTATTGGCACTTTCTACTTGAAGAAAAATCTCAATTAGGAGGTTGGACTACAAGTCACAGCTTACTTAGAGATTCATTTCATTTACTGAACTATTAAACACACACCTACAGAATGACCTTTTGCTAGACAAACCACAAGTATATTACTATCATTTCATAGCTCACAAAGCCAGTAATTAATTTTGAGGTAGATAAAAGTACAAGGCTCAGCTTTAGTCTATGGCACTGAATTTATTGTCAGACATTGACAATTTTTAAGCCAGAATGGATTAACACAATCTTACTCCTGTGTTGAGTGTCTTGATTAGATAATCATATTCTTAATAATTTAGGAATGCCAGTAATTCCTTGTCATTACTGTTACAATGTGTATCAGGCCCTAGATACCAAGACCAGATGCGTTTTGTGGTCTTTAAAACATGAGCCCGATGACCAGTTGATGGTATGAAATAAGTGAACACATACATCTACCCACTTTACAACCCATATTGCACTTGACCTTGAGAGCTTTACATTAGTTCAATATACATGTATATATCCTACATTGACAAACAAGTTACACAGTTTAGTTTGTAATGTCTGTTAATAAATTCTGATTAACTTTAATTCATCAATGAGTGATAGAGTTTAAAACAATAAGGTCATTTCATCCCCGGTCACTTCATCCCCAATTAAATATTTTTTTTATTCATTGTTTAATTGAGCTGTTAAGGCTTTAACTTTAAGCCCTCATTCATCTAATATATAAATATGATTATGTAGAATGCTTTTTGATATTTTTTGACATGTTATTAATGTGTTTATAGTGTTTCCTCTTCCACTTTACATTGTTGATGAGAAATCTTGTAATATATTGTAAATCTGGGTGTGTACTTAGCTATAGCGCTTCTATTGGATGTAGGGGATATTATAATATTACCCTGCGCTTGACGTAATGATCAAAGCCCAAGGTGTGGTGGAAGTAGTGAAAATCTTTTGCAAAAATGAGAACGATCAGAATAATTATGACCATGCCGCTGATAAGTTATCATCAAACGCCGAGGTGTGGTGGAAGTAGTGGAAATCATTTAAGAAATGAGAACGATTAGAATGATCATGCCGCTGATAACTCCTGACGACCATCTTTCACTTTATTTTATTTTTCAATTGCTCTTTCTTAAAAATGGGAGCATCCTTTTTAGCCTTGAAATAAGGTTTTATTTTTTTTCTAATAAAGGCTGACTTCACCCATCTTCAGGATAATGTCCTCTTTATAAGTTTTGATTTGATTCCTTTCAAACATTAAAGTTGTAAATTTTGTTATAGGCCAAGAGAATTACAAATATTTTTCAGCAATATGAATCGATCTTCTGAACTTACAATCAATAGCTTATCTATCTTATTAAACACAAAAACACTTTTTATACTTGAAATGACCAGGGGATGAAGTAACCGGGGATGAAGTGAGTTTTGGCACATCTGCAATATTTAGGCCATGTCGTGCCCCTTTAAGGGTTACTCTCCCTTCATATCAAAAGGGCTAAATTTTATACAATTATACAATTTTATACATTAAAAGCAAGGTCTATTCACAGTTAAGATAGTAAAAAATTTATTAATTTAATGAAATCTGTTGTAAATATTATATGTTCACAATTTCTTTGCCCTATCACAAATCAAACCTTCGCAGACAACTCCACGTCCCAGACAAAGCCCAGTACCTTCCCAGGGTCGACATTATAGAAGTTTTGCAAAATATTCAGCATAAAGCTATTTGCTAGACATGTAAGTAGAGCATCTGGCTCCAGCCGGATACCTTATTTTACTATCAAGCCAAATCCCCTTCCAGTTTGGTATGAAAATGTAATATCCGGTACACCCCCACATACAACAAAATTAAATTATACAAATATTGGTTCACAATGCATTAGAAAATATATTGGATTTTAATTCATCAATTTGTAATAACTTTAGATGAAAGATGTGCCCTTTGGATGGCAGTACTAATTAGCAGGCATTAATAGGAAATTTGTTTTAAAATTCATCACTTAAAAAAACAACTTAACTTTATTGCAACTATTTTACACAGATGTTAGGATTATGGCCCTTGTCACAGAATATTGGTATAAGTTTTTAAAAATGTTTTCAGTATTTAGAGATTTTAAAGAATTTCTATTACAAAATCTATTAAGATTTTAAATGACTTTTAGTATACTAATAACAAAAAACCAGTTTGCTTGTCACAAAACAAAGCTGTGTTTCTATGCTGTCATCAAGAATCACCTTTCAGCAACCTGAATCTTATTTCCTGAAAGACTCATGCATTTATTTCCGAGATAAACACAGATTTAAAAGAATTAGTTGCGATGATCAGAATTGATAGCAAGACCACTAATAAATGAGAAAGCTTTTGTACATTTTATTTCCTTCTAGCATTGCTCTACACTTCAAAATGTTTAGTATAGGAATGATATGTTTATTTTGCCAGGTGTTTACAGTTCTATGGTTAAATAGAGTTCAGTCACAAAGTTGAATTCAGGCACTAATGATTTTTTTCAAGTCAAAGGAGCTATTTTGTGATTTCTGTGCACATATTCAATATAAAATAGAATCACCGATCATTACAATGTAACTATAATAAGTAATCCTCACCTTCCTGGTTCATCCTCCGTTACACTTGCTTTAGGAGCAGGTGGTGTCGGAGGTCTGAAGCTTGATACTGGATGTGAAGTGGAATGAGTTGCACTGCTTGGTCCATGCTCTGAGAAAACAATGTGTTAGAACAAATGTCATTATAACAAATGTTAATATCTTAGACACACATTAGAACAAATGTCAATGTTTCACACACACACACACACATACATTGCAACAAATGTCAATATATGAGACACACATATACATTGCAACAAATGACCTTTAATCCTTTCATGATTTTATTTCTCTACTCAATAAATACAAAAGGGATTATAAAAACTATACAAGATACAATATGAATATTAAAAACAACTTATTTATAATTTAAATATTAAAATGTAAATTTTTACAAATGACAACAAAGTTGCTAACAGTGAATGAGTGTTATCATATTGATAGGCATATTATGGCCAAAGAAACTATAGCTCCACACACTAAATAGTTTGTCATTTAAATGAATAGAAACAGCTACGCAAAAATACTACTAAATCACCAATGAATGAAAATTAAAAATGATAGTCATGCATTCATTAAATCATCATAAGCTGTTAGTTAAGTCCAACAACAATCTACCAGTGTATCTCATGCAGCAAAAAAACAAATCAAGGAAGGTAAGCAATGTAAAAATGATATTAAACAATTTAATTAGATATTAAAAAAAAAAAAAAAGTGTATTTAAAAAAATGACACTGATTACTATTTTTATAACATCTCAAATGAGTTAATGTTATAAATAATGGTGTCTACCTATAACCTTCTGTTGATTTTTTTTCTTGCCTCATTAAGAATTGGACTAGGATATAACTAGGAAAACAACGTACCAGTCGAATCATTGAGGTTGTCTACCACAAATGTGGGCTTGGCTATAGTCAGACGAACTATTTCTGAGGTACTTTTCAAAGCCTGTACAGCTTCCTCATGAGTGACATCCTCCAAGTTAGTGTCATTAACCTGGAGAAGAAAATCAGTCAGAAATCTCTTGAAATCTTATTGTGAATGCATCTTGTATTGAAAAACAAAATTAACATCGATTTACACTTTGTTGATCTTAATTGAAAACTTTGCCTAAATGGTTTGTGAGAGTTTGGAAACAGCTTTGTCAAACTAATGTACTTGTGAGCGAACTTACTGCAATAAGTCTGTCCATTACAGCCAGCCTGCCATCAATTTCAGCAGCACCTCCATCAATGATTTTAGTTACAAAGATGCCATTGTCTCCTGGAATGTGTTGGTTACCCTTGCCACCAGCAATGCTGAAGCCAAGTCCTAGTAAGTACAATACAAGGAACAAAATAAAATGCTGAATAAAATCATCTTTGCATTGATATATAGAATATTTTTTAAAATTATAATTCTGATGTGGTCTTGTCATTGGAATTTGGGACATTAAATAATTTATTCTTTATTTTAAATTAGGCAGAAATGTTGAAACTATGTGTATTGTATTCAAATATTTACTTTTTATATTTTCTAATTAATGTCCCAATACTTCTATCAGACTATGATTATTGAAGGTATCACAAATAGATTACTAAGTGTCATGCTTGACTGCACTTTCACTACAGTAAGCAAAGGAGATGAGAAGATAAATGTTATGTTCTAGATGTCCAGCCAAGCCTCAAATTGAGACCATGACCAGTTGTGTACACAAATACACTGGCTGGGAAGAGAGATTCAAAGAATGAGTCAAGAATAGTTCTGAAAAGTTCTTTCAACAAGACTTAAAGAGAAAGGGCAAGGATGTTGAGGTTTATTGTTGATAAATTCAGTCAGTGGAGCTACCTTATTATCAGTTCAATGAATTAATACTTATAGGGATTATATTCAATTTTTTACTCTTATTTCAATGTGTGGATTTATATTCTTTTACTGAGGATTGAGTTTAAAAGGATTGAACCACAATGGACTTAATATTGATATATATGGCTACAGTGTATTATGAAAAGAATCCTAAAGTGTGTGGTTACAATGAGAGACAAAAATGATTAAAAACACTTCAACTTGAAAATGCTACACTGCGAGGGAAATATCAATTTCAGTTAAACATAAATTATGATTTAAAAAAAAAAGGGTTTAGCTAAGGTACAGTGAATAAAGTGTATCAGGCTATCAGCACAGCCCATTAATGAGACTTCATCTCTAACACAATCAGACTAGTGAAGGGAGGAGTATCGCTCACAGAATTAATCATATTACAAACATTAATCTTGAAGCTAAAAGCATTGGAAGTTACATGTCTGGCTGGCTTGTCTGTGCATGAGACTGCAATGAGGGGAGGTAATTTTTAATATGCCACACAACACAGATATAAAAAAAAAGCCACAAAAAGAAAGAGAACTCTTATTAATGATTTCTTCACCAAATTTTCAATTCTCAACTTTTTTTGCTTTTTACTTCCCTTCAATTGATTCTTTTCTCCAGATAGTTCAAATGGGCAGCTTAGCCTCTAACCCAGGATTAAATTGAGAGAAAAGGGAAAGCAGTAGATAGTAAAAGAAACATCAATAATTTCTTCTCTAGTCCAGCTGGTCTGCACTACAACAAAATATGTCTCCCTTTCCATGTGTTCCAACTGAGACCATGTCACAATATTTCAGCCGAGGTGAACCAGTTTTGGGTTCCTTCCCCTTCCTGAGCACTCCAACCAGCAGCTGGAATGAAAATCTATTTGATCCTCTGTCTATCCTGCCAAGCCAGAAAAGTCACAGCTAAAGCATTCTTCACATTTCCTAGACTCAAGTGGTCACATGGGCTTGACTTTAATTGACTCTTGCTCTTTCATTTTTTTTTTCTCCCTCTCAGCAAGGAAATTGTCAGTATCAGATGATAGCCAGTTTGGTTATAGTAGATTAGAGTAGGTAAATTAATTCCTCTATTCATATCATTGAATACAAAAAGTTTGCAAGTAGATAATGTATATATTTTGTTTGTCAATGTACAAGTTTAGTTTTAAAAGCAGGGTAATGATTGATTGATTGTTTGATTTGAGGCACATCGGCACAATTTAGGCCATGTTCTAGGGTGTGAGTTTAGGCATGATAATAGTTAATGCTTCAGATTGACATCTCCTTGTTGATATAAGTAGACAATTTACATTAATTCTTCATTAGAACAGTGTGATTTTTTACATTAATTCTTCATTAGAACAGTGTGATTTTTTAAATTAATTCTTCATTAGAACAGTGTGATTTTTTAAATTAATTCTTCATTAGAACAGTGTGATTTTTTACATTAATTCTTCATTAGAACAGTGTGATTTTTTACATTAATTCTTCATTAGAACAGTGTGATTTTTTTATATTAATTCTTCATTAGAACAGTGTGATTTTGCTATGTTGTAGTCTAGGGAGAAAAGATAATATCTCATGTATTGACAGTGTGGCATTGAAATAATTTATTTTCAAAACACAAAGTTTTATTTCAACATTTAATATGACATTTGGTCATGTCACATCCCCAGTGAAAAGTAAATCTGAACAAGTGAACTTATATACAAGAAAGAAACTACAGCATAGATGAAGACAAGAAAAAAGCAACTGTTCAGTATAAGAAATGTATATACAAATAATTTATTCAGAAACAAAGTTGATGTAATTGCTTTGATAATGTTGATTTTAAAAAAAATGTGCAGAAAAACACAATTCCAGCAAGACGAGAAAGAGATTAATAAAGAAATTATTATTAAAACTCAAAATTTGATTTTTTGAAAATAAAAAATTGTTCACCTAATGGATTTAAAATCATTCTAAGCAAAAATAAGGAAAAATAAAATAAGATGAATATCTGTGTTGATGGCAACTACTAGCACTCAGTGTAAATTGGTGTTACATGATTTAATGTGTGTCTTAATGGAAATTACAATCTAAACAAGGTCAGATAAGTTTGACGTCTGTCCTTATGTTGTAATAGAATAAGATCAATTTAATGTACATCCTAATTGCACAAACCTTTATTTCCTTTAACAAGCTCAATCTCCATTATATTCTCTGTAGGAACTTTGGTTCTCTTGACATACTAGGAAAACAAAGGGACATAATTACTGCAAACATCATTAGAAATGATCAATAATTATTACCCCAATTAAGCTCTTTATAAAAATCTCATTTGTGCACAAATGCAGAATATTTTGATGGTTTATTCATCAAACAAATGAACAGTAACAGAGAAAAAGTAATAATTTAGTCTTCTGTAATGTTAATATGAATAAATAACATAACATGTCAAGTACTGTCAAGTTAATGTGAAGAAATAGCAAAACATGGCAAATACTGTAAAGTATTCAACATGTTCACAGGTGGAATACATTTTTGTTCAAACATGTTTGGGATTGTCTACTTTTACAGCACATAGTACTGTTAGTTCTGTCTAGTTGTACAGCATATCATTATGTCAAGAATTGTCTAGTTTTTAAAGTACATATTTAGGTAAGGTATTGATACTTTAGTTTTTAAATATGTTAGGTATTGATTCTTCAGTTTTACAGTACATAATTATGTCAGGGATTGTTACAGTACATAGTTATGTCAGGGATTGTTACAGTACATAGTTATGTCAGGGATTGTTACAGTACATAGTTATGTCAGGGATTGTTACAGTACATAGTTATGTCAGGGATTGTTACAGTACATAGTTATGTCAGGGATTGTTACAGTACATAGTTATGTCAGGGATTGTTACAGTACATAGTTATGTCAGGGACTGTTACAGTACATAGTTATGTCAGGGACTGTTACAGTACATAGTTATGTCAGGGACTGTTATAGTACATAGTTATGTCAGGGGCTGTGACAGCACATAGTTATGTCAGAGATTGTTACAATACATAGTTATGTCAGGGATTGTTAAAGCACATAGTTATGTTTGGGATTGGTACATTAGTTTGATAGTACATAGTTTCACCAAACTTTGATGGCTCTGAGACTACTCTCCAACTCTTTCCCACCTTTCCCAAACCAAATCAAGGTAAAAATCTGAAGAATAAAGCGTGACTTACCAAAACTACTTTGCGACCAGCCTGCTTTAAGGCTTCAACTGCTGCAGAATGTGTGGTGTTGCTAACATCAACATTATTGACACGTACTATCACATCATTCAGCCTGGACACATGAAATAAAAAATAGACACTATTAGAAAAAATCATAAGATAGACACATCTTAATTTACGGTATTTTAAAAAAAAAAAAAAAAAATTGATAAGGGAACCGTATTATTACTAAAAAGAATATGTATCAGATGCTGTGTCTATGAAATGTATATTGAACAAATTGGCTTTAGCTAAAATAATATCTTTAGTGAAACTAAGCTATTTGTATGCATACATGTTCTTAAGAATAAGCCATTCATAACAAAAATACAAAAAAAATGTAAATGTTACACTGGGACTATTAAATCAATTGTAGAATTCGGATCTGACATTCAATTATAAGGTTGTCTCTATAACTACGTGCTTGGCTAGAGGAAGTAAGAGTTATGCCCCTTTGTAGGTTTAAAGTTGAACACAAATGTATTAGTGCCATGGCTTCTACTTATTCATGGCTCCAGTTTCTGTATTAGCGGCTCGTTCTAGCCCAGATTAAAGCCTGGAGTTACCCAACCTCCTTTTTTTGTTTTTTTTTTCTATGTGGATATTTCAAAGCACACAAACAAACCCCTAAAAGAATGTCTATTACAAAAAAAAAAAAAAAAGGTAGCACATTATAAAAGGAATGTACCAATACTTGCAGTATAATTGATATATCAACTGAATCAAACAATAACAAAATAAATGCAACAATTAGAATATAGTATCTCAAACAGAGTCTTCACCTAACAAGAACTAACCAAAATTAGAAAACATCAAACTAAACCTTGTACATCATGCAATCAGATATGTTTTATGGCTAGCTTAGAGAGCACATTGTTATCTACCTTGTGATTCGAATTTCATAATAAATTGGAAACATCTCAGTTTGTCCCACTAAGAATGCTTGGTGTCTGCTCACATTAGTCCAGGCCCATTCAACTCCTCCTAGCAACAGTCTGGCTACCGGAACCAACTACTCTAGCCATCATTAGCTCAACTACAAGGCAACATTTAACACTTGGCTATCAATATTCTCACACAGACATGAAATCAATGACCAGATTTGGGAACAATCCTCTTACTGTACAAGTACCTTAGGGAATCAAACACACAATGTACGAGGAAAAGAAAAAAAAAAAGGCAGGCGTTGAGATTTCAATGTCCCCCTCAGTTTTCTGGTAGTGAAGTAATACACTATGGCATCTATGTCCTCCTCTTGTGTCCTGTTAGTGAAATACTAAAGTAGATCGTCTCAGAGTTAAAACACATCAAATGCCTAATAGTGATGGAGTCTAACGGTTGACAGCAAGCCCGCCACGACAGCACTGAACTTTGAAGTCCAACTAATCTCTAAGACAAGAAAACATTTTCTCTGCCTCATTACGTTGGTGAATGAGACGCCCCCCCCCCCTTCCCCAACTCCCTTTACTCTCTCACGTATGATCCCCAACAGCCACTTTCTAGCTAATTACATTGGCCACTCTGTGTGTCTTGGTGTGGGTTCACTAATTGAATAGGGTCTTTCTTACGTCAAGCATCTAGACATGTCTCCAAACATCAGCCTCAACCAGGATTTGTTGTCTTTTGAAAAGAGTAAGACGAGACTATTTGGCACCTTTGATAGACTCACTATCAGCCCAACACATGTCTTAGGAAATGGTTCATGTCCTCTACGCCTAAGGAAATGGTTCATGTCCTCTACGTCTAAGGAAATGGTTCATGTCCTCTACGTCTAAGGAAATGGTTCATGTCCTCTACGTCTAAGGAAATGGTTCATGTCCTCTACGTCTAAGGAAATGGTTCATGTCCTCTACGTCTAAGGAAATGGTTCATGTCCTCTACGTCTAAGGAAATGGTTCATGTCCTCTACGTCTAAGGAAATGGTTCATGTCCTCTACGTCTAAGGAAATGGTTCATGTCCTCTACGTCTAAGGAAATGGTTCATGTCCTCTACGTCTAAGGAAATGGTTCATGTCCTCTACGTCTAAGGAAATGGTTCATGTCCTCTACGTCTAAGGAAATGGTTCATGTCCTCAATGTCTAAGGAAATGGTTCATGTCCTCTACGTCTAAGGAAATGGTTCATGTCCTCTACGTCTAAGGAAATGGTTCATGTCCTCTACGTCTAAGGAAATGGTTCAAGTCCTCAACGTCTAAGGAAATGGTTCATGTATTTTAAGTCTGAGGAAATGTTTCATGTCCTCTAAGTAATATGTTTCATGTCCTCTAGGAAATGTTTCATGTCCTCTAAGGAATATGTTTCATGTCCTCTAGGAAATGTTTCATGTCCTCTAAGGAATATGTTTCATGTCTTCTAAGTCTTAAGGAAATGTTTCATGTCCTCTAAGGAATATGTTTCATGTCCTCTAAGGAATGTTTCATGTCCTCTAAGGAATATGTTTCATGTCCTCTAAGGAAATGTTCTACAATTTTTGTTTGTTTTTAAAAGGATTGTGTATGTGTGAGATAAGAAAAAAAAACGGGGGAGGGTGTGTGCCCGGGACGACAACCGACACTTCTTAAGAAGCAGAAATTGTAAAGCACCTATAAATAAAGGTGATTGAATTAAAAAAAAAAAGGTTGGGTCGGAGATAGAGTGCAAAGCGAAATCTAGGGATTGAAAATATGACAGACACTCAGCAGAACTGAAAGGTTATCGCAGTGCGACATTGCCTTCACTCAACTCCTAATGGACAGCAAGCAATGTGGCCTAAAGAATATCTAGTTCAGTGTAGATGCAGGTACAACCAACACAAATGTCCGAACTGTCAAGAGACACAACGTCCAAATGTGCTGAGTAGTAGAAAGGATGGAACCTTCTGGAACAATCACACATACATAGCATCATATGTGTGTGTGACTGTGCGTCACTGACCAAGGGATAATTATAGTCACTTGTAGCTTGACCACTAGGAATCCAGTTCACACTACGCACAGACAGGAAGCCTCAAGGGATCCCAGGAAGGAAATACACAACAGAAGAAAAAAAAACCAACTGTCGCTTGCTTTAAAGTGATTTAAAAAAATGTCTCTCGACTAATCCTAGAGAAGAATTCTCGACTGTTATTACTGTACACCTTATCTTATCTTATATATTACAGACGTTACTTTAAAAAAAGTTAATTACGTCCTACGCATTTCATTTGTCAATCTAGTCATGCATGTTAATCAATGACTTAAACTCTGCCAAGTCGTTGATTTTTCTGGCTGATTCACGCAACCCACTCCATTCTCTAATGGCACTAGGGAATACGAGTTTGTCCTAGCATATAGACTAAGAAATGTTCCTCTATTATTGTGTCTTTCTGAGTATTTCATTAGATTTTGTTTTTCTATTTGTAAGTCATGGTTTAGTGTTTTATGTATTATAGCCACTTTACTTTTTAGTCTTCTCTATAAACCAGAAAACTTTAAAACGTCTTAAAATCTCATTCAAGATTACAAAACTACTTTTGGCTCACATGGTCCTGTAGTGTGCCTCGACCCAGGGGCAGCCTAATATAATTGGAGGCCCTAAGCGATGTGAATTTGGTGGTACTAAATGAAATAGAAAAAAAAAACTACGCCATTTGTTTCAAACCTAGTGTACTCCAACAATATTTTAAAACATTGGGCAAGATTTTCACTTTTTTTTTTTCTAAAAGAATAGTCCTGTGCGAGGCCCCAACCAACCGGAGACCCGAGGCGGCTGCCTCCTTTGCCTAATGCCGGCAGACAGATGATGAAAGCCAATTCACCTCTTCATTTCAAACTAACAATCATTTCGTTGGAAATTGCTGTCACCTAAGTTCAATTTTTCCTGAATTCACGCTACCGTCAGGGTTACATTAACTTGTCTTTGATCCTCAATGGCAATTCCTTAAACTATTTCTATTTATCATCCACACAATCATCTAGTGACTAAACTATTTGTTTTTCAAACACATACACACCAACTAAAAGATAAGTTTGAGTTATTTCAATGTTAAACCTGAGAGAGAGAGAGATAGATAGATAGATAGATAGATAGATAGATAGATAGATAGATAGATAGATAGATAGATAGATAGATAGATAGATAGAGACAGAGAGACAGTGACTGACATAATATTAAGAGACATAGAAAAAGTGCTAGAGAGAGACAGACAGACAGACAGACAGAGAGACACGCACATAACTGGAAACTCACCTGAGTCGGCCGTCGTCTGCTGCTGCACCCCCTGGAATGATTTTAGTAATGAAGATGCTGGGATCGTCCCCCACGTGAGGGTTGTCACTACCACCGGCGATGCTGAAGCCCAGCCCAGAGTTTCCCTAGCAATGAGAAGAAAGAAAAAAAGTATAGAAAAACACAGCACAACCCCAAACAAAGGGAGACTTTTCAAGTGAAAACTATATATATATATACTTTAGAGAGTTTGAGTTTAGGCACAATTTAGGCCATGTCGTGCCCGTAAACCTTTAAGGATCACTCTCCCTTTACATAACAAGGGCTAAATTCTATACAGTTAAATCATTAACAACAAGGTCTATTCACAGTTAAAATAGTAAAAGTAGTAAAAATTTAATAATTTGGTAAAAATCTTATGTAAATATGATATGTTCACAATTCAAAAATCAGATCTTCGTAGACAACCCCACCGCTTGTCCTAGAACTAAAGGAAGTTACAAATGTATTATGTACATTTTAAAGAGAAATCAAAGCGAGCATCTCATCATCACATCCCAGCTGAACGAGCCGCCAAGGTTGTGAGAGTTATGTGACCTCACGTCACATCTGAATGAGCTCAACACCAAACTACAAGTTGATTTCGCAATTGTAGCCAGACATAAGAGCTTTCCAAACGAAATCGCTACGCTTCATTTAGCAGGCGGAAAGGGCATACCTTGATCACGTTCCCTCTACCGCCCTAAAACATGATCAGCAAAAAAAAAGCCAACTTCTGAGGCTCTTCAAGGAGATTTTCAGTTTTGTGGATATTCATAGTTTGAAGAATGAATTATGTCTTTTGAAAAATCCATTTGCTGCCTTTGTGTCAAATACCCAGACAGATCAGTAACTGGAACATATTCACTTAATATATGGCTTTTTTTTTCTCGGAAGACAATGAATGAGTCACTGGCTTTGGTTTCGTCTTGAGACGAGTCAGAATCTGGAGTGACTGATCAAGCCAATTCTGGAGCGGCAAAGTTTGCCACAGTTCGTACATGTATATGCATCTGTCCTAGGGCTGGCTGACAGGACAGCTTTCTTTTTCTTTCTCAGCTTTGTTTCTTTTGCTCTCGGCGAAGTTCGTACCGGCACGTACAGTCTGTCTCCATGCTGTCCGGTCTAAGTTATCTCCTGCCACATACTCCTGCTTGATAAATTTTGAGCGATGCAGACATATATATTTCCACGCCGTTTTGACTACAGAAACGTTTCAAAGTATCCAAAAACAATCGTTACGAATGATCTCAATGTTTACAAGCTGATGTGAATACAAGATCCACGGGTTTCTAATAAAACATGGTTTCAGTTCAATTTCATTTCGTTTCTGTACCATGTCGTTGATGTGGCCCGCGAGTGTCGGACATTAATATGTCCTCCAGGACGACTGAGGCTGACCAACCATAGTCTATGGGATCATTCTATACTGCAGGCCAGATTTATGTGAAAGAATTAGAAACAATATGGCTTCAAAGTTTTCAAACACCCCCCTCCTTCACTCCCTCCGCTTTGACAGAAAAAAGAATGTGCTCCCTATTGGCCTCGTTGTGCGGAATGCTTTACGGCAGTTACAGCTTCAACACGGGAGTATATCTTTGACCAATGTTGTTGTTTTCTTTTTCTGTTTCTCATCGGTTCTGACACTCGTGTAACTGACAGCAGCAGTGGAAGAGGGGAAGAAAAAAAAAGTCATCGTCTGTCTACAACAGAAATATCTTCACTTCACTATCCCCAACAAATCTCATGTCCACAGCTCTTGCACTTATGAGTTATGCTTCAACACACGCGCGGAATCTTTCACATGCTTGAAAACGTACTCTATAGCAGATCTATACATTTAACTTCCCAGTTTGTTTTCAATGACATGCAAACACTGAAAGCTAGGCGATTGTTCGGGTTTGATGGAAGCGTTTTAAAGGAAGTCAATGACATTCATTCAGTGGTTGAACATTGTTCCATGACGCCTTTTTTTTTTTTTAGAAAGAAAAAACAAATAACGTGAGCAATTTGACCAGTATGTCTCTTGACGCATTAATTCGAACTGGTAATGAGAACTTTGCATGTGCATACTGTTACATCAACTCCCCCCACCACCAGACACACACACATACACAATGTGAATCAAAGGTTAAAAAACAATGCTGATATTAGAACGAGAACCGAATGAGTAGAAAGCGTAATTAAAACGGGAAAAAACAATAAATACTTAAACACACACACACACAAAGCTTATATTGAGTGACACTGCATCATTTTGCATCAATCTTGTCATTAATTTTCAAAAGACCAAGACTAACAATAATACATATTGGTGCGATTGGAAATAGTTTGTTGTTTTTGTTTAGGGCAACTCTCATGACAGAGCACGTTCAGTGCGCTATGATCCAATCACTTTTGTTGACCAGTTGAGTTGAAAGGGGTGCTGGAGGGGGTATCTGGGAGAAGGTTTCTGTGCTACCGTTTCAAACGCAATTTAAAAAAAAAAAAAGATAGTTGCTCTAGTCTGAATTCGAGGTCGAGTCTCCAGGATGGAAAGCCGACCTGCTAACCACTGGGATATTCAAGTACTTATAAAATAGAAAGTTTTAAGGTCTAGAAAAAGATCTATACTTTTTAGCGAACCAACTTATTCTCTACAGAAGGCTTATCTATTCCTTAGCTGAGTACATTGCTATATAAAACAAAGGTAATTAATTACGACTAATTGATTAACAAATCTCTTTTTTTTTATTGGTTCACGTGTTGACAAAGTTTTAACTTGTTCCGAGAATGGGACGTGGGAGACACTCCCAGTGTGAGTTGATGATAAGCTTTGTAAAAAGTGAAGCACTTGATTCTATCAAGCTGAGAAGATGAATAAATAATTCACCAAACAACATGCTTGTAATATGAGTGAACAGATTATTGACCTACAGTTCAAGTGAAAAACTAACCAATGGCTCGACTCAAATGAGAAACACTTTTACTACCAGAGATTTGGTGTAATCACTGCTAATAAACTTACGAAAACTAGAACTCTCCAGACACAGATTCACGCGTGCTGTCTGCCGGAAACTATCACGACCATATACACAGCAGAAGTGTACAAGTATCTCAAGGCTAATGACTTCACGTGTGTAGATGAGCGCTGAGTGTACCCAGGTATGTGTGAGCATGTTGATATAATGGTTGGGGGAGGGAAGGTGAAGGTTGTACCTGTCAGCTTCTGTTACCATCTTTGTGAGTGCCTGACATCACCATGCCCCCTCCCCACCAGAGACCAATCATTACAGCTAGGTAGATCTAATTTAAGCGGTTACATTCCTCGACATAAGTCACTTATAGAGACGTGCCAGAAGGTACGAGCATAGGTGGTGGCATTTGAACCATCAAAACTACAATAATGCCATTTTAATATTAACATCTACCAAGAGTTTGAGTTTGAGTTTTTAGTTTAGGCACATCGGCACAATTTAAATACATGCAACACTAAACGTTATACGCCACAATACTAACCCTACACTTAACAATAAAAGCTTAATCTTAACTCAATTGCTAATACTAAAACTTGTAGCCAAGCAGAGATATAAGGAAACAGAAAATCTTTTCTATTGATTCTTGCGTTGTAATTTCTTTACAGCAACTAATTAATTGTTCAATATATAGATTTAAGACCTCGCTGTCACATACCTGTTTGATATTTTGTTATAATCATTATTTTCAAAACACTTTGTTTTATATAAATAGACTTCAAAATAGTTGATTGGTATGGATAAGGTTAAAATGCACAGATCTACAAGGGTTTAATGTAAGGGATACCGCCAGAATACAGCAACGATTAAAGAGGATCAAGCTTCACAAAATATCAGACTGGTATCTCATTTAAAAGAGAAGCTCAGGTCAACATTATGGATAAAGCTATGAAAATGGCCACAATAACTGCATCGGGGCATCTCTTACGGAGCAACACAATAATAAGTACTAGACAGTCATCAGTTATTTTGAATTCACCTTTAAAGAAATGCGTTAAGAAAACGAGTGTTTTTGTTCCCCCTTAAAACTACTATAATTATTTATGGATATTTCCTGTCCTGAGTGTAATCTTAAGGGGGCGGGGTGTCACCCAGATTGAGAGAATCCTGAAACTTACCCTGTCAAGAAGGATTTCTTCAAACTCCCACTCGCCACTTCCATTGGTCTGAAACAAAGAAAGACATCATTAACCAAGATGTAAGCAATTACAAATGTAAGCATAATAAACTCAACGTACTTCATTGTTCATCAGTCAGAATCAAAACAGCGGGTGTATTTACTAGGTGAAGGCTAGTCTTCAAAATACTTCTAATTAGTTCAAGAATAAGAGCCGTAAGCCATTCTTAATATGGAATTTAAACAGGAAACCAGCCGCCCACTATTCAATAAAATCATATATTATGCTATGGCTGCGGAAGATCTATGCTATTACATTTTGCGATGAAACATGAAACGTAGCCATTACAACCAGAAATATTACAGCATGAATTATTTCGACACGAATGTTTACAGTTCTGCATCCATCTTGAACTGGGGATAAACTAGTATTTATATTTCGAGAAAAGGTAAAGGTCAGGGGGTCAGGGACACGACCACTTCCAGGCATCAGGCTAGAAGGCCAACCTTTTTAGTTCAATACACCACCCTAGAATCTACTGCCCGATTTGTATTGCATCACAGTCTTTAGAGTAAAGAACAAGTCAATGTATGAAGTTAGGCTTTCAAAAATTATGAATAAATCATCATTCTAGAAATATCTTGGACATTGTATTTCACCACGGAACGTTAGATGGCGAGCACATGTCAGTGCTTCAAAACCGATTCATCAGTTAGTCTTCAAGTTCGTTTAAACTCGGTGCGTGCATTGCACCACTGGGCATTGGGGAAACGCTTTCGCTAGCATTATCTTGACATCAACATCCACAGGACAGAAGATTTACTTTCGGATGTCTGGCGACTTCGGGTCAAGTCTAGTCATATTTGACACGTGGCCATCAAACAAGAATTAACGCCCCTGTCATTCAGACGGCATCTCATATTTGTCTTGTAATTTTTTATTTTTTTTTGTTGTTTGAGGGGCGATTTAAAAAAAAAAGTCTGTTTTGGCAAGTAGATTCTAAATATTACCAGTCCCAATGATGTCTCCACACCAATAGAGACTAACTAGCCAAGGGTTACTCACACAGCCATTGCATGTTTGTTAGATCTAGTCTAAAGTAAGCAATATTTGTTGAAGTCGCAGGAAAACATTTAGATTTCCAATTCATTTAGATCTATGTCATCAAAATCGAAAAATCAACAATAAATATTTTTTAAAAACCAGTATCACACACAAACATAATCACATATTATTTATATAATAGTCTAGATCTACCAGTAAGGTTTTGAGAAGCAATGTCTCTAGTGCCAATACAAGTGTTATAGATATTATTCAAAATACCCATAAGAAATGATTTGATTAATTGTAAACATTATAAAAAAATAACAGATCAATCATGACACAGACAGTGTTGCCTATAACATGCAGACGTCTTCTGGCTGCTGGACTTCAACAGGAAGTTACGTCTGCTGATGTAGTCCATGCAGGGCAGCCCACTCTCCCACCACCACCCCTTTTTTTGTTTAATCACGCTGCTAAACTCAACACGACAAAAAATTGTTCTCACTTACTCCCCTCTGCCATAAAGTAAATAAATGATGCAGAGACAGCCTTTCTTGTTGGCGCTGAATGCCTGGTACATTGTACAGCACAAAGACTTAGTTTTAATATTCATGAAGATAAATGTAGACATGATTTTACTTGAAATTAACGATTTTAGACAAAAAACAACTTTTTTTAAAAAACTGTAAGCCTACATCAAAAAATATATTACCTCAAGGAACATGGGCTTAAAGTGGAGAATACTGCCATGATTGTTCAAAAGATATGAGCTCAAAGTGGAGAATACTGCCATGATTGTTCAAAAGATATGAGCTCAAAGTGGAGAATACTAGAATGATTGTTCAAAAGATATGAGCTCAAAGTGGAGAATACTAGATTGATTGTTCAAAAGATATGAGCTTAAAGTGGAGAATACTAGAATGATTGTTCAAAAGATATGAGCTCAAAGTGGAGAATACTAGAATGATTGTTCAAAAGATATCAGCTTAAAGTGGAGAATACTAGAATGATTGTTCAAAAGATATCAGCTTAAAGTGGAGAATACTAGAATGATTGTTCAAAAGACATAGACGTAAAACCAGGTCAACTAATGTCAATTGACGGGCGGGGGGGGGGGGGGGGGGGGTAGGCGGGTAAAGAACGATAACTGGGGTTTGTTTCAGTGAGACTAAAGTTGAGAGATGCCTGCAGTGTGCTGGATCGACCCTTCAGTATTGAGTAAAACATCTTCTTGATGGCTTATTTTGTCAACAGCACCGTGGTACAGAGCTTGGTAGACGTTTTCACCGTTCTGATGGGATGGGTGGAGACGTTGTCTTCTATAAGAAAATGTTTTGATTGGATCACCTCATCGCCATCACTGAGCTTCCTAAACCAACTTTGTAGCTCCAGATCAAAACTCACGTCACGTCCAAACTAACACAAAATGGGAATTTCCAAAAAACTAAAATAAAGAGGTCTAGAAAATACTAATACATTTGCGTAGCTTACGGAAGTGTCGAGTTGCTAGCTAGCTTTAGATGTAGTAAGCATGGAGGAGTTGCTAGCTAGCTTTAGATGTAGTAAGCATGGAGGAGTTGCTAGCTAGCTTTAGATGTAGTAAGCATGGAGGAGTTGCTAGCTAGCTTTAGATGAAGTAAGCATGGAGGAGTTGCTAGCTAGCTTTAGATGTAGAAAGCATGGAGGAGTTGCTAGCTAGCTTTAGATGTAGTAAGCATGGAGGAGTTGATAGCTAGCTTTAGATGTAGAAAGATTTAGATGTAGTAAGCATGGAGGACTTGCTAGCTAGCTATAGATGTAGTAAACATGGAGGAGTTACTAGCTAGCTATAGATGTAGTAAGCATGGAGAAGTTGCTAGCTAGATTTAGATGTAGTAAGCATGGAGAAGTTGCTAGCTAGATTTAGATGTAGTAAGCATGGAGAAGTTGCTAGCTAGCTATAGATGTAGTAAACATGGAGGAGTTGCTAGCTAGATTTAGATGTAGTAAGCATGGAGGAGTTGCTAGCTAACTATAGATGTAGTAAACATGGAGGAGTTGCTAGCTAGATTTAGATGTAGTAAGCATGGAGAAGTTGCTAGCTAGATCTAGATGTAGTAACCATGGAGGAGTTGCTAGCTTGATTTAGATGTAGAAAGCATGGAGAAGTTGCTAGCTAGCTATAGATGTAGTAAGCATGGAGGAGTTGATAGCTAGCTATAGATGTAGTAAACATGGAGAAGTTGCTAGCTAGATTTAAATGTAGAAAGCATGGAGGAGTTGCTAGCTAGCTATAGATGTAGTAAACATGGAGAAGTTGCTAGCTAGCTATAGATGTAGAAAGCATGGGGCAGTTGCTAGCTAGCTATAGATGTAGTAAACATGGAGAAGTTGCTAGCTAGCTATAGATGTAGAAAGCATGGGGGAGTTGCTAGCTAGCTATAGATGTAGTAAACATGGAGAAGTTGCTAGCTTGATTTAGATGTAGAAAGCATGGAGAAGTTGCTAGCTAGCTATAGATGTAGTAAACATGGAGAAGTTGCTAGTTAGATTTAGATGTAGAAAGCATGGAGGAGTTGCTAGCTAGCTATAGATGTAGAAAGCATGGGGGAGTTGCTATATAGCTATAGATGTAGTAAACATGGAGAAGTTGCTAGCTAGATTCAGATGTAGAAAGCATGGAGGAGTTGCTAGCTAGCTATAGATGTAGTAAGCATGGAGGAGTTGGTAGCTAGCTATAGATGTAGTAAACATGGAGGAGTTGCTAGCTAGATTTAGATGTAGTAAGCATGGAGAAGTCGCTAGCTAGATTTAGATGTAGTAAGCATGGAGAAGTGGCTAGCTAGATTTAGATGTAGAAAGCATGGAGGAGTTGCTAGCTAGATTTAGATGTAGAAAGCATGGAGGAGTTGCTAGCTAGATTTAGATGTAGAAAGCATGGAGGAGTTGCTAGCTAGATTTAGATGTAGAAAGCATGGAGAAGTTGCTAGCTAGATTTAGATGTAGAAAGCATGGAGGAGTTGCTAGCTAGATTTAGATGTAGTAAGCATGGAGAAGTGGCTAGCTAGATTTAGATGTAGAAAGCATGGAGGAGTTGCTAGCTAGATTTAGATGTAGAAAGCATGGAGGAGTTGCTAGCTAGATTTAGATGTAGTAAGCATGGAGAAGTTGCTAGCTAGATTTAGATGTAGTAAGCATGGAGGAGTTGCTAGTTAGATCTAGATGTAGTAAGCATGGAGCAGATGCGGCCTTAGCAGAGCGCAGGGCCCTGGGCGAGTGTCATATGAGCGGTCCTGAGCCGTAAGAGTAGACTATATATACCGTACCACTTAAAGTTATTGGGCTCGTCCCCTCTAACGCTGTAGGCCTTATTTTTGTTCCAAAACATAGTACTTTACTGTTGGCCGTTTGGCTACATTACGTACTGTATTGCAATTGTTCTGCTCAGAAACATTTTGCAATAAAAAAAAAATAAACAAATTAATAATAGTTTCTGCTAATCTTGCTGAAGTGGGAAAGTAACTATCAATTATGGACGAAAACCGGAACAGTGACAATAAAACTAACACTAAATAATTGCTTAGACGGTCACAGACGGACTTACTTACGAAACTTTTATGGCTTTTCGCTATGCAAACTGGTGTTTTTTAAGCCAAGGTGAACTGTTAAACCGTTAAATAGCCCAGACATGCCTACCCCCAAGACCCAGATTGTGGAACACTCAGGTTGAAAATGTGGAATTTTGGGCCCCAATGTGGAACATATGGGCGTTTACGTTTGTCAGCCATATTGTAGGCAATATAAATAAAACTTCAATTATATTACTTTAATAACAATACTAGTTTGCTTCTTATAAATTAGATGTAAATAGTATAATTAAAAATAAGAAAATCTTTAATTCATAATTATGTCCTTTGTTTGAAATCAATAGTTCTAACTCCTATATGATGAATTCTAACGAAAATGTATTCTAATGACCTAGAGTCTAGACTCAAATGTTACTATCTATTTTTATTTGTTACTACTAGATCTAAATCTAATGACTAGATCTAGATTATTCTAGATCTACTTGATTATCTATCCTTTTCTAGGGCTCTACTCTAGTCACTCTAGATGCTGTCTCTAGTTCTAGATCTAAAATACATAATTTAAGAGTCTACTAGGTTACTTACTTACTAGTACTAGTCTAGATCTACATCTAATAAGTCCTCTAAGTCCTAAGTCTAAGAACACAGATTATAATAATTATATTATAGTTATAGATCTAAATATTTATGTCTAGATCTATAGACTTATTGAGAACTAAATTTATTACATAATGTGCAATAATGATACGTATAAATGATCTAGAATCTAGAGATCTATCCCCTTCTAAGTCTATTTCTAGATAGATCTAGATTTAGTATTGACATCTAGTTATCTAGATTCTAGTCTAAGTGCTAGTCCTACTTCTAAAAAAAGTCACTATGTAAATAAATTAAAAATGTAATTATTTTAATTAGTAGATCTAGATCTAGAGCCTTATTTACTCAAATAATTTAGGCCTTAGCCTTACTGTGTCTAAGTTAATTAATTACATTTAGAATCTATGTCTTAGGTCTAGATCTAGATCTTTAATAACGTATTTTGTTAAAAATCCTTTTCTTTGATTTTACTTAGAAACCAGTTCAGCTGTGTTACTCAGATCTAGATCTATACTAACTATATGAAACTATCTATAAAGACTAGATCTAGATCTATATCTACTCAAAAACTAGAATAGACTAAAATTCACTAAAAATAGATCTAGTCGGTATACTAGACTAGATCTAGTACTAGTAGTAGAGCCATTGTCGGGAAAAGAAAGGGATTTAAATGGAAAATTTGGCTTATTAACTTATTAGCACTTACTAGATTCTAAGATTAGATCTAGACTAGTATCTAGACCTAGACTACTAGATCAGTAGATCTAGCTGCTAGCTCAACCATATCTTCGTAAATTTAGGACTCGCCGGGTCCGGGAGATAAAATGTAAACAATAAACACAGACCTATATATATTTTAGTTTGCATTCAGTATTTTCATTTCGCACTATTAATAAATAATGAAAAAACGGCGATTTTTTGTGTGTCTCGGAATTCAGACTTGGCGGAGCAAAAAATCGTGAATGCGGAACGGCGGAACATGTGAGCTTTTTTTATGATTTTGCGGGACGGTTCCGCATAATGCGGGACTGTAGGCATGTCTGATAGCCACTTAGAATCGAAAGGTCATAAGATGCTGTCTTTACCGAAATTGAACGGTAGTTCGAAACCCAAAATGTTATTTTAAGAGCTTACACCCCACTTGCCACACCCTAAGGCCGCTACTGCATGTTAGCTAGCTTTAGATGTAGTAAGCATGGAAGAGTTAGCAAGTTAGCTATAGGAGTGTAGTAAACAGACGAGTTGCTAGCTATAGATGTAGAAAACATGGAAGAATGTAAGTTTGACATTATGGTTCTATTCTTAACTAGTCCATTTTTTTAAAAAAATAGTATACACTGTTTAAACTTCAACTTGTACAGCATTTAAGCGAAGAAAAAAGTCATTTCAATTGAGTTCGACAACACTTGAATGTGATTCTAACCAAGGAGCTTATTGTTGTGACGATGTCTATTATATTTATCATTCTAAATCGTCATCAGCTTCGCGAGTGCTGCAAACAATCGGGGCCCTGATCCTTCATCAACGACACAAGGTCCAGAAAATTTTCAAGCTTTTGACACGTAATCTTGCTTCACGTTTACAGTTTTGATAGCGGAGAGCCTTGTATACAGATGGTCAGTTTTCTGGGACATTGATAAGCATGCAAGAAACAGATGACGTCTTCTCGATACGCATCACGAATTCACGTCCACAAAACATACGTTTGCAATTGTCATGTTAATAATCAACTAATGCTTCATGACCCTCTTACATTTAACGCCCCACCCCCGTTTTTTTTTTTATTTCCTCCAACGTCACGGCTTATCTTAGAACAATGAATTCCCAATCTCTCTGACAAGGTATTCTAGTAGTACACTCTACAATTCTATTGCTAACTGACCAGGTATTCTAGTAGTACACTCTACAATTCTATTGCTAACTGACCAGGTATTCTAGTAGTACACTCTACAATTCTACTGCTGTATGACTAGGTACTTACATATTCTGAGTCTGCAGCCTCAGAACCGTCAGGCTGTGAAAGAAAAAAAAGAAAATGTTTTACTACGACATCCACCAGTTCACAATTTACACAGGCCACAACAAGTAGAGTTTGAGTTTTGAATTTTTGGCACATCGGCACAATGTAGGCCATGTCGTGCCCGTAATCCTTCAAAGGTTTACTTTCCCTTCATATCATTAGAACTAAATTCAATACAGTTGAATCATTAAAAGCAAGGTCTATTCACAGTTAAAATAGTAAAAATCTTTTGTAAATATTATATGTTTACAATTTCACAAATCAAATCTTCATAGACAACCCCACTTCCCGGACAAAGCCCAGTAACTTCCCAGGGTCGACACTATCGAATAGTGAAGTCCACAACAAGTAGACAGAACGTAGATCTAAGATCTTGTTGTACAGACATGCTGCATTTTTTAGTATCAACAAAAGTAAATGAGAAATGATTTGATGATTCTGTTTGGTATGGGAGACCAATGAGACAAATCGATACATTTGAATGCAGTGAACCAATGCTACAGTAACAGTGTCACAGAAATGTTCAAGGTATCAAAGAGCATTAGACAGATCTATGGTACTATTTTGAAAAGGTATAGGGGAGTATTCATTGTAAGTTCTAAATTAGCTTCTACTTTATTGATGCATAATTAATATTGATACATAAGTTTGGGTTTGATTGCGTACAGGAATAGTCTTGAAAAGAATGGATTATAAGAATAAAAATAAGCTAGACTCAATGTGTTCGGTGTGTAGGGGGTTGGGATAACACTCTGTGTGTGTGTGTGCGTATAGTTTTAAGACAATCCCCGCGGTATTTGTGTTGCCGTGAACTAATTCATTTTCCATGAGACCTGACCAGGTCATTAATCCCGCTCCTGACCCACGACAATCAACTGGAAGAAGTAACGGTACCAGAGAGTGAGAAAGAGAGAGCCAAGGAGAGGGGGAAGGAGAGGGGGAGGAGAGAGAGAGAGAAAGTGTTAGAGGAACTAACAGGCAGCCATTGTTTTGATCGGCAGAATGGATGAGTCCTGTCAGTCGCTCCAAGTTTCCACGACCACAGGGCCAGTGGACACTTTGACTCCGCTTCACGCCTTGTAGTTGACCAATCACTCAGAAACCCATCAGTCACAGAGGAACTTCGAAAGCTCATCATTTACAGTGGAACTTCTTTAAAAAACAACTACATTCCCTCCCTCTGTCAACAACTTCATATCTTGTTGACTTCTACCCGCAGACCTACACAGCGAACAAAGAAAATAGCCCGAGGCACAGATCAACACCAGAGAGAAGTTCAGAAATATAAAGAGATCTTTTCTTTCTTTCACGAATGTAAGTTACAGTTTTGGTAGGACTATTAGAATATGTTTACAACATTACCAAGGTTTTACAGTGAAAATAGTTTTAGGTTTGCCCAAGCTAAAGACGCAGAATTGGTAACTACAAGTAGGCTCTTTTGGACACCATCATCTGTGAGCATAGCAAACACTAGGTACATAGCTAAGGGAAAAACTCTCTACTTTGTTCTGTATTATCCACCATTGTAAGAAACTAAACAATATATTCGTCACGCCTTTGATTATTACCACAAATTTCAAATTGAAAGAGATTTCACTGCCTCTTTCTGGGATTTTGGAACTGTTTTTTTTTTTTGTTTTTTTTTTGGAAATTCGGATCAAGATTCACTGCAGGCAAATCTTGGAAGGGCAGGATCAGTGACATTAGTTGACCAATAGCCTTCTGTGAATTTTGAATTCACTTGGCTAACAGTTTGTTTTTTGAAGTAATCTACCAATTTAAGGTTTTAAGTCCATTTATTGGAGATTTTCGTAGATGACGAATTACTTATTCTTTTATTTTGTGTAGAACTGCACAATCAAATGTTCTAAGCTCTCCCATCTTTCTGTATATCATTTCACTAATGAGGAAACATTAGACTTATACTCAGTGAATTGTAACTTGTAACTAGGTGACCAACTAGCAGTGATCAAGTAGATTTGCTTACTGCCACTCACTGAGACAGTGTTAACATTCAAATTCAATTCCTTTTATTTAGTTGGCAACAGGGAATTTAGCGTCCTTGACATTGTTTGATATTTAATATTTTGGCACAATGTAGGCCATGTCGTGCCCATAATCCCTCAAGGGTTATTCCCCCTTCATATCTCAAGAGTTCAATTGTATACAGTGAAGTCATTAAAATCAAGGTCTATTCCCAGTACAGATAGTAAAAAATTTAGAGTTGCTTTAGTTTATCGTGAAAATCTCAGATAAAACGTTTGCTTTATGAGGCCTAATAGTGTGGACTAATATCGTCAACAACTATTTCACACAATAATCAGTATTCAATAATAAGCCCCGGTCTCAACAGCTTGCTTGACCAAATCAATACTTCCAGTGATCTACATCAGTCCACATCGCGCCCGTGGTCCCATTTACTGACCACAGCCACCACCTGATCTCCAAGTGAGAAGATAACCCAAACAAAGGGAAGTAATCCCAGTCACGTTGGCGCGTTATTCCCTCCCGCGGCCTTCGAAAGTTACAAGTGGCAGACGGCTATCTCTTCAGCTAATAAACAGCTAACATTAGTTCTGTCAACCCTCTAGTTCCCCAATCATACATATAGAAAACCAACAGGAAAATATGAAACAAGGCAAGCGTAATGAAATCATGGCTCGATATACGAGATTAAATAGAATGTAGAACTAGGAGACAATAACAATACATACAACAACAAATATGAACAAACCAATAAAGCAAATGGAATTTGAGTTGAGGGGAATGCAAAGATAAAAACAAACAACAACACTATATTTAGTATATAGTTTCTGGCATATTAGCATTATTCAGGCAAGCTCTTTTTAAAAAAAAAGTGCTCGCCTCTCAGTCAGACACAAATTCATCATTGTTATCGAACCTAAAACATTTAGCGGAATAATTTGTTCTCAATTACCGATCTACAACTATGACAGTAGTCCCAATCTGCTGATAACATTTAGCATTTTAGCTGTATAGTCCATATGAACCACATTGTGGTTGTATATCTGGTCGGAGGTAGACGTGTGTTAAATACAAAAGTAATCAGATCTGACGTGATCCTATCTAGTCTGTGATACAAGTGTGGTACAATACAAATCTAGTCATAACTGAAGTACCTAGTCATCGGTTAAAGGGTGGTACAATACAAATCTAGCCATATCATACGTGATCGTATCTAGTCAGAGGTAGAAGTGTGGAACCATATCAGTCCAGTCTCTATGTTTAGAATGTCACCCAATAGAATATATTACAAACTTTCCTATGCTCTATAATTAATGACATTTTTTAAAGCCATGCCGTGCCATTCTGTTCTTATTCAGCCTTACTTTTAATTTGAGTACTACCAGACTAGGCAAGAGCTTACGATTAATTAAAACTATAGTATATTTTAGTAATAAATAGTGTCTTGCTCAATGCTGGAAGGACTATCAAGTACACACTACCTAAAACTACTTTAACAACAAATGATTGGCTGCCAATTGCTGACAAGTCAGTCTCTATAGGAAGCAAAGAGACACTCTCTTTAATTTCCGTTGTTAAGGAAATGGTTTCTCCCGGTAATAGTTTAGACTTAGTCATGAGCTGCGACCACACGGTGCAGAGATTTCCTCTTCCCAAAGAGATGTAAGCAGCGTGCAGACCGCAAAAGATATCCAATGGTCAGTGCTAGTGGCACACACACACACACACACTTCCCAAAATAAAAATCCATTTTTTTAAATGAAAAAAGGGATAATAAGTAACCTATTTAAAACACGAGGCTGACCCCAAGGGTCAACTAATTTTCTCTGTAACAACATTACTGACCAGCGCTGGTTACCTATGACCACTTTCGCTGTGCTAGAAGTCCAAGATCAGAACTCAGTGCCATGGTTTTTAAAACTATCTATGTGGCCAGTCTCAGATGTAAAGTAACTGCTAATTGAAACTATTTCAGAACCACGCATTCTAAAACCAGAATGCGTTACACTGTATTTTGTAAGGAGGTTTATTGCCAATAGGACGACTAAAACATGAATGTGTTACACTGTATTTTGTAAGGAGGTTTATTGCCAATAGGACGACTAAAACAAGAATGTGTTACACTGTATTTTGTAAGGAGGTTTATTGCCAATAGGACGACTAAAACATGAATGTGTTACATTGTATTTTGTAAGGAGGTTTATTGCCAATAGGACGACTAAAACATGAATGCGTTACACTGTATTTTGTAAGGAGGTTTATTGCCAATAGGACGACTAAAACATGAATGTGTTACATTGTATTTTGTAAGGAGGTTTATTGCCAATAGGACGACTAAAACATGAATGTGTTACATTGTATTTTGTAAGGAGGTTTATTGCCAATAGGACGACTAAAACATGAATGTGTTACATTGTATTTTGTAAGGAGGTTTATTGCCAATAGGACGACTAAAACATGAATGTGTTACATTGTATTTTGTAAGGAGGTTTATTGCCAATAGGACGACTAAAACATGAATGTGTTACACTGTATTTTGTAAGGAGGTTTATTGCCAATAGGACGACTAAAACAAAGCACATATTTCAGTAGTTAGGTGTGGTCACGTGGGAGGGATTACTTTGTATTCACATGCTAAAATCTATTTCGTCTTTTAAGGGAAAAAATACACACGCTCTGTAAAGTCTCTTATTTGTCCAGGTTCTGTCGCGTGTAACTTCGTACTGCCTGAATTAGACAACAAAAAGGCACTGCAGTTACCTTACGATATAAGCTAAGATAATTTTTATTGGTCCAATCAAACGGAAATTCAGTTTAACTAAAATTGGCCACCTCAGCGTAACTACAGTAACAATAACAATATAGATGTAAATACAAACAACATCAATACACGAAATGACTGAAAGGCAAAATTCTTTCAGAAGTGTCATTTGTACTAACACCATCTTCAAGTAGTGCCATTGGTCCTAACACAATAATCAAGTAGTGTCATTAGTCCTAACCCCATCTTCAAGCAGTGTCATTTGTCCTAACACCATCTTCAAGTAGTGACATTTGTCCTAACACCATCTTCAAGTAGTGCCATTTGTCCTAACACCATCTTCAAGTAGTGTCATTGTCCTAACACCATCTTCAAGTAGTGTCATTTGTTCTAACACCATCTTCAAGTAGTGTCATTTGTCCTAACCCCTTCTTCAAGTAAAGTCATTTGTCCTAACCCCTTCTTCAAGTAGTGTCATGTGTCCTAACCCCATCTTCAAGTAGTGTCATGTGTCCTAACCCCAACTTAAAGTAGTGTCATATGTCCTAACCCCATCTTCAGGTAGTGTCATGTGTCCTAACCCCATCTTCAAGTAGTGTCATTAGTCCTAACCCCATCTTCAAGTAGTGTCATTGTCCTAACCCCTTCTTCAAGTAGTGTCATTAGTCCTAACCCCATCTTCAAGTAGTGTCATGTGTCCTAACCCCAATCCCACAAAGACTGGAACAAGAAGACTTACTAGGAATGAGACCAGGTACTCCCTGTCATACGTGATCAAGTCCACGTACTTCTTGAAGCTGACCGACCTGGTGGTGCGGTGCTGAGGGCGCCCCATGTAGCGGAAATGAAGCCACGACAGCATCATCAATACTATGCTGGGCTTTCTCTTCTCGCCGATTTCCCAGAACATTCTAGGCGGGCACCGGCATGGTCACTCCACAGACCAGCAGGTAAGGCAAAAATAGGCTTCTGCTCACCCCGAATTGACGTCACGAGTCACGTGCGACGTTTCGCACATGCGTCCGCTGGTAATCCAAAGAATATGCACAAAGTAACAATTACGTAATCCATTCTCGAACGAGAAACAGTTGCAACTATCGCCGTCATCAGCCAACAGATCTCCAATGATGCATTCCGAAACATCACTAAGGAAAAGACCCTAATGGTCACGGTAAGACACGATCACATTATATTAATCACATCCGTCTCCAGTGGGCTTTTACATCAATAAACTTACTAGTATGGTCTGTATTGCCAACTCTTAATAGAATTAAATCTAGATGGACTGTTACTACAATAACATTAAACGCTAAAACAATAGAATATTTGCCTACGATCTTGAATTCCATTAGACAAGCATGTGCTGCCTAAAAATAATTTCCTGCAAGTGCATTTGGACACTCATAGTTATTTATTCTTTTCAGTCAAAGTGTCAAATATATGGTCCAGTGAATGATTTTTAAAAAAAAATGTTCACATTTACTGACAATTTCAATAAGTCCAGTGTCTATCACAATCTTTGCTTGTAGGATGTGCTGATGAACTGTGAGGATTCGGATAGAAACCTTCTCTATAATAACACAGTATCAGCACAGCGGCTAGATTACGTAGACTGTACAAGATGGTCTCTTAGCAATGCAAGCTAAAGGTTAAGCATGACATCTCCATTCCATTACGTTTCTAATCCAGCAATCTAAATCTAAGACAAGGTAAGATCTTTCTGACAACACCCAGCCAGACAGTGCACGGACACCCACTAGTCGCTAGCAGACTTCAGTGGGGCTTCACCCCCCATTCAAAGACAAAGCCCCTACCCTCCTCAATACCACCCACCAAAAAAAAAAAAATACACTGCGATCTACTTTTAAATCTGAGATATTTTGATGTGTGAGTGTTTGCGTGTGTGAGTGTTTGTGTGTGTGTGTTTGTGAAAGAGAAGAAAAAAAAAGGGGGGGGGGGGAAATAATAATGTTTCATCAATCTTTCGGTTTTAAATAGGAACATCTGCAATATTGTGAACGACCATAAAATTGCCATGAGTATAAATATAAATAGATGATGACTTGAAGCAGAATGTTCAGAAATGACCCTCTGAATCTGGTTCGTATTTATCAAGTGCAAAAGCCTTTAGTTTTTAGTTTACATGGAGTACAGACTTGCTACGGATCATCTCTAAAAACTGTAACGGGAAACTCTATAGGACGAAACAAAATGAAACTCATCTACATCTTTTGTTCAAAGACAACATTGCTCTCTATTTTTGTTTACATTTGTGAAAATAGAAAGACTTCAAATAATCTCTTTTAGTTGATGAATGAACAGACATTTCAAGTGTTCCTTCTTCCCTAGTGCCACTAGAGCATGAAACATGAAACGGTTTGTCTGAATAGCCAGTGACTTAGTCTTCAAATAATGTACATACACGACCACACTGACACGTAGAAAGTTAATTTATTCTCTTTGGAAGGAAAGTCGGTAACTTACAAGATAAAATGATAAGTGTAACTATTAGTCTAAAAACAAAAGGCACACTTGTATTTGTTCGCTCCATTGACCTGGCAGTGCGGAAATGTCAAAGTAAGGAGAAGTAAGTCCAAACTTCATGTCAAGAGATAATGAGAACATAAGAACGACAATTAGTGCACCTTTCCAACACGCACAGAGTAGACCCCCCCCCCCCCCAATTTTCCGAATCCAACACTCATCACTGAATGTTATACAAACATTCTATTGAATTCAATTCATTCCGTACACTACATGGAACAAAAGCCATGAAAATAAATGACAAGAAGTGTCAGCAACACTTATGAATAAAATAACACCTTAATGAAAACGTTTTCTCGACCCTGAGGAGAGAGAGAAAGAGAGAGAGAGAGAGTGAAGAAGAATAGGAAGAAGGGAGGAATGGACACATTATACGGTTTGAATATTAAGTGAACCTTCTGCTTTTCCTTCACCAACGCAACAAGTAATGTGGCCTGCAGACGAGGGAGTCCTAGAGTTGGTGTGAGCCCCTGTGGGAGTGAACGAATACATTGAGACAGACATTCACTTGACGGGAACCGAAGGCTACTGCGTCTTTCGTCTTCCACTCTTTGACAGGGTTCACCCCAACAGCTAGTGGCCTACTCGCATTTCACTTATATGTTTTGACATCTACCATAAGAAAGCTACTACTAACATGGTTCTCACTCATTTCTCAATTCAATAATCCATACACTGGGATGCCACCAAGAATGACAGTCGTTAGGATTAAGTAGCTGTGAGATGCATGCCCTTAGTGTGAAGGCTAAGAGCATCATGGATAATGGCACATCAAAAGGAGATGTTAAGCAACATATTTATTCCGCGCTTACAACTGATGCGCGGCGCGGTGTTTGGGTGGTCAATCGCTTAGTTTTACCGATGGTTCCGGGTTCGAATCCTGGTAAAAAATTTACATTACTTTGCAGTGATGCAGACTCGGAAAAAAAAAACCCACTAAAACTCTTTCTAGAAAATTAAATCAGGCACAAGAATAAAACGAACAATATCAGTAATTTCTCCGGATGCAACTTATCAATGTTATAAAATGTGTTAATGAAAAGAACAGTAGTACATTTTGAATTTAAAACTTTACATTTCTAACTTTGTATTCTAGCAATGTTTACGTTGCTAAAAGTAAATATCACTGTGGTTAAATGTCTAGACTGCAATACATTATATGAAAATGAACGGGTCAATATTTGATGCACCAGTCACTACATGCTCCGAGTACTGTGATGTCCTAGGTAACTGTCGCTGAGATTCATAATGTTCAAAGAAGAAAGAGCGATCTACATTTCAAAACAGAACAAACCCAGACGTCCCAGAGTTGGACTAAAGTTTAAGAGAGTATATGTGTCTCTTTCGTCCTTCACTCGAATGGCCCTCAAACCCCTATTAGGGAGTATGCACAAACACTTCTTAGGTCCATCAATTGTAGCCTTTCATCTCCCTGCACTATAATGCCCCCATATTCAAATGAAACACGCCTTCCCACAGAACAGTTGCAAAGAAGAAACATAACTATTCGGAACATTGTTTACAGTTTACATATTTGTATTTTGTTTTGTTTTGTCAGTCATGTCATAGATCTAGTTTTAGATCTAGATTTAGAGGGGCACCTTTTTATGACGAATCCATCTTCATAAACCGTATTATACCCCCCCCCCCAAAAAAAAAAAAAGACGCACACACACACTTTTAATAGCTCCTTATGTAAACTGACAATTTTGTTTGCTAACTTTAGACATCAAAATGTTTTTCAAATACATAATTGGTAGAAATTGCGAATAAAAAATCAATTTATGGTCAATTTGAAAATGACTTAGTTATCCAAGGCTGCAGGGGAGAAAGAACAGGTTCAATTTTCGTACTTAAACGTCCACGGCACGTGATCTGTCAGTCAGTGGTCAGGACCAAGAATTTTATATTGTTGATAATGAACGTTTTGACATCCTGCTGACTAGTTTAGAATTAAATAAGGCGCATTCTGAATGTGTTACATACATGTACAGCTATTTGATTTACCAGAAAAAAAAAGTAAGTACGATAACACATCTACTAGGATTAATTACTAAGCAGATAAAATTGCATCTATAATCTATGTGTAATACAATTTTTGAGCTGAATGGAATACCATAACTCAATTTCGATGATTAAAAAAAAACAACAAAATGGACACTAATACCAAAGCAGCAAATTTCAGTATGTTACAGAAAATTACAATATATTAAAGAAAAAAACATCTATCTTCAACGTAGGATTTAATGTTGGGAAAAAAAAAAGAAGGGAGGTTTCAACATTCTCAATTATTATTTGTCTCAATGACGATCAATGTTCAAGTCAAAAGCTTTTGAAACCAGGTATAGACGACCAGCTCTACTCACACAACGAGTGGTCGTCCTGTCAACACAGCTGGAGAGCATGTTGTTTCAAAACAATGTTATTATGCCAGGCTGTAATCTGTTAGCAGCAATTTCAGCCGCGTTGCCAAGGTAACCAGAAAATATGACAACATGAAGATGACCACGTACGTCCGCCACCTAGTGATCAAATAACCCCTTGCCCGCACGAAGGGAGGTCACCACAGCATGAGCGATACCCCCGCTTCTTGCTTTAGAAGTTTCCTGTGCATGTAATTCAGCGGGAGCTTGTCGAGGCATTGCAGTTCAACACGCGCAGAAAGATGTGAAGGAAAAACGACAACCGGAACTAGATCTGGTGTCCAGAAGTGAAACAATGGGCACTTCCTGGACATAAACAACGAGCCACAAGCTTGATATTGCTTATCAAACGAAGGAAACGGACAAATAATTCAGCGCCTTGAAATCATTTCTAGAACTAGATTCAATTTAAACAGACTCTAGATTAGATCTAGAAACTTTGTAAATCCCAGTTAAATAAGATGAGCTAGTAGAGTAGAAAAGGTTCCCATTTCAGACCTTGCGGTCTAGATCTATATGAGCTAGTATTAAACATATTCGCTGCCTCTTAATAGATTAGTAATAACCTAAAACAACAACACTGAAATGTGTTAACAATGTATATCACTCACTGGCCAGGGCCCTAAATATCAAACTATTTGTTGGGAACAGATACGATTTAAAATGGTGTTATACTAATCCATGTTTCGCAATTTTGTTCTCAAAAAAGAAAAAAATAATAATTAACATTTGAGTCCTATGCAAGACTTCCTCCCCACCAATCGGAGGCTCTAGGCGGCTGTCTAGTTTGCCTATGCCTAAGGCCGGCCCTGTAATAATAATACAGATCTGGTTCAGATCTAGGTCTAGTCAAAAATCTAAATGATTAGAGTCCAGTATAAGCTGTACATCTAGATAACAGTGATCTCGTCAATTAAAGAGAAAATCTACAAGTCGATGTACTATAAAGTAACTATTATTATAATTATAACTAGATCTAGACTCTATATCTAGGTCTAGATCTAGGTCTAAGTATAGATTATAGATTAGATCTAGATTAGAAATTAGATATTGCTAGGAACAATGCTAATCGAGAACCATGAATCTGAACTCTAGATCTATCATCTAATTAGTCATTAGATCTAGATCTATAATCATAGTCTAATTAACTATCTATTCTAGATCTCGGTCTCGGGTCTGTCATGTAGACTTTAGTCTATGTGGATCTATCATCTAGACTAGACTGTAAACTGTTTTAGATCTAGCCAAATCTAGATCTAGACGTCTAGATCTTGGACTAGATTAACTAGATCTAGATCACTAGATCTAGATCTAGATCTACATATAGATCTAGCTACTAAGCTAGAACTAGAGAACTCTTACTTTATTCTAAAGGAAGAAACAAACTTACAAAGTTCGGCTCAGGGGTCCTAAACTGAGCGGGGACCAGCCGATCAAACAGACGTCTCCTGGATGTTTTGTTCATTTTGGCCCCTGTTTTAGACCAAAAAAAAAAAAGTACCTTTTCACGTACAGCTCAAACACGATGGTACTAGCGGCTTGTGCGGCTCTTAAAGAGCTTGTCTGACGTCAGCGGATATGGGATGACGTCATATTCCGTCTACAACCAAAGACACTCTGCAAAATGTCTAGCACGCTCGATTCCTAATGTTTCATTTTGCGCATCAGAAATTGAAAGCGAAAGTGAGATTTTTTGTTTGTTTGGTAATCGCATGTCCCAGGGTGCTATAGAGAAATTAATGAACTCAAGATTCTCGAACGTTTCACCAAAAAAAAATAAAAAAGGTACCTGCGCCCCATTAACGACCTAAGATGGCAACTATAAAGAATGATGCTCAAAAAACAACATCCTTAATCTTTGGAATTGAAGACATTCCCTTTATGATTTAACTATTGCAGACACTAGAAAAGGTACTGCTGGTTAGGGCGATTTTCACGTATGACCGAATGCCAATGGCATTATTTTTTGTTTGTTTGTTAAGCGAGCGAAAAGGACGGCGTAACAGCCCCCCCCCTTTTTTTTTTAAAATAAAAAACATCAAAGACCAGCTCAAGCACTGCTACCTTTTTTTTTTTTTTTGGATAACATTGGAGTGAACACAAGACAGCAAATGGCTTCCAAATAAGATAGTGTTTCTCTAACAGTGAATGGTGTCAAAATGAGATAACTAATACACAAGATAGGAAATGGCTTCCAAATGAGATAGCAGGACTTATTGGGTAGCGAATGGCTTCCAAATGAGATAATACCCTAGGTGGTTAAAGGCTAACAAATGATAACCAGGTAGCGAAAAACTTCCAAAAAAAAAAATAAAAAAATACAGCACTGTAACTATTACGATGAAATAATATTTTTAACGAACAAGAATTAAATTAGAAATAAGTCAACAAAAGATGTCCTACAGTTTGAACTAAACACATCAAACTAAAGGAAATCTCTCATCACCAACCAATCATTACCTACATTCAATTTATTCAATAAGCTTTGATAGTAGTGAGCAAGTTAAAAGAATTTCATGAGAGGAAGACTATCTCCCCCCCCCCCCAATCCCCTTATTCTGCTGGGGAAAAAAAAGAGCGGAAATGAAGTAACGAAACGAGTTAAGTCTTGGGTGTCACTGATGATTTGACTGGAAACGTTCACACGGCCTGGACCAAGTCGTGTCGCCCGAAGAGCGGCGGTGACTGGGAAATAGAAAGCAGTGCTCCTGGTCACCCTAGAGGGGATGTACTCTGAAGCAAGTGGACCAAATCTGATTAGGCCCGGCACACAAAAAGTATTCCAATAGGCCGTTAGGTGTAATAGGTCAGAGGTCGCAAAGTTGACGGTAGACCAAAGAAGAAAAAAAAGGCGATCTTGTCTCTGGGCAATTCCTAAGATGTACAAAAGACTTCTAGAACACCAAACATTGCACTGCAGGGGAAGAGTATCGAGTGCCACTGGATGTGTACAGCGCACACGGCTCAGATCAAAAGGATAACAAATTTTTTAAAAAAATATTCAACAACAAAAAAGTCACGTACAGAAATCAAAATTAGCAAAAGCTGTTAGGTAAGCATCAATATAAAACATGCAAGCAATAGAAGAATTGAGCATTTTCATAAAATATAGGCATAGAGGACGCTTTTCGGTGTATCCGGTGCAAAGAATAGGGAATTATTGATTAATTATACATTTTAAAAACTAGGTAATAATTATGTTGCCCCATTTTAGCATCCAATAAAAAATCTACTTTGTAAACAAAGAGCAGATTACTATGAATAAACGTCAGTGGGAAAATCTCCAATAGTCTGCAATAAGGACCTTAAGGAAAATATTCGCGCTATTTGGATACACGTTTCATATTGTTCCTCTCAATGCTACGCGTTCCTCTCCGTCTTCAACCATCCACAGTGGCATTTCAAAGATCAAGACAGTCGATGATTTCAAAGGGACTGGATAGCGCTTCAATCTGTGCTCTAACTGTACTGCCTACTTTTAAAAATCTACTTAAAACTTGAAACGATACGATGTCCACTTCACGAAAGGTTTAACATGATTGACCATGACCGTGGCCTTATGAAACGTGATGCTGGAGACAATGAGGACAAAATGGAGCCTGGATTACAAAATTCAACACATCTGCACACATCTGACAACTATCAACATACAAACATCTTTGATCTTCGGAATCGAAGACATTGTCATAGCTTCCAAATGAGATAGATAGATAGATAGATAGATAGATAGATAGATAGACAGACAGACAGACAGACAGACAGACAGACAGACAGATAGATAGATAGATAGATAGATAGATAGATAGATAGATAGATAGATAGATAGATAGAGTGGGGGGGGGGGAGGTTGAGTGTTACAAAGAAAAGTCAACTGCATGAAACAGAAAAACATCTACAAGAAAACCCAATTCACATTTCAACAACAAACTGATCTAATTGATGGAGACAAAGAACTTCCTTTAATATCGAAAAAAAAAAAAAAAAACGCACCCAACTCCTTGCCCAACACAATCAGGCCCACCATTCACCCACTGAACTCCATTTACACTTGTGCTTTCATTGTTGTTGGTTCCCTTCTCTGTTTGCTACAATTATAATCTCATAACCACATTTATTCTAGACTAGCTGGAGATTAACACACACAAAAATCATAGAAAAAGAAAAACTAAAACTAGCGAACGAGATAAAAAAAAATCCAAAGACTTCCCACCAAGGCGGCAAATGATAATGGACGTCTAGAAACAAGCAGACAGATAAACCAACTTCCGGTCCCCGGGGACCAAACCCCCGAAGTCCAAGTGGAGGCTGGAAATCAGACAATATCTCGGATGTTGGATAGCAGTAACATCCGGTCACGTCAGACATAAGTGGAGCTAAAAGAAAAGTTGAAGAACTAATTACAGACAGATTGAGGAGGGAATGGGGACCATCTTTGGAAGAATTGACGAAACCATGGCCATGACTTCAGTAATGACCAGATTATCTCCTTCCGACCTTTGCTTCCACAAAATTCAATCAGTTCCTTAACACCCCCACTCCCATTCTGTTTTTTTTTACCTTCTCTTTCTCTTTTGAATTTGTTTTTTTTTCTTGTCAGCTAAGTTCGACAATACGTATTGGCTTTGCACAGAGGCCGAGCTTTGTCAAAAGAGTTTTACATTTAGGAGGAGATGGGAGGTAACTCCACAAGTTGTTCAAACATTCCACTAAGAAGTTGCTGATCCTCTAACAGTGACACATATTTCACAAACACACTCTCAGGCAACATGGAGACCATTCTTTCTAACATTATTAACATTAACCATCACGAATCTTGTGAACAAAATTGTAACCAACAGAAATGAAGAAAAAAAAATGTCCCCTGATCAAAGAGGAAACAAACTGTATTTACATCAGAGCCAAAACTTCACCTCTTAGATCAAAGAAAGACTGAGATTAAAAGACCAGCACACATCGCCAAGTTGATGTTATAGCGACATGAAATCAAAAATGTACAGGATGGTATACAAACTTTTCCTTTAAACTAGACTGGAGGAGACCAACTGAACGACACTAAACATTTTTCAAACGTTTAAATCCTAATTCAATCTGACATCATCTTTTCAATGTCTAAGGAAGCATCCAAACGTTCTCACTGGTGACTGCCAGAGATGACCAAATAATTCAACATGAAAGCGGACATCAACCCGTAATTAATATGTCAGAACTCCCCCCCCCCCCTTTTTCCCCGAGAACAGTAAGCCTCCCTCTTCGCCACTTTGGCTTATCCCCCGTTTATTTTATTCATCCAGCACTCACCCTGCTCTTGGGACACAGCCAGGAGAGGAAAAGTAAAAGTGACAATTATACTGTTCAGACCTGCACGCTATTAAGTCCATCTCTGGCAACTGTCATCAGTTGCAAGATACACGACTACACACGAACATGATACACGGCTATACACATAGGATACTTGGCTACTAGCGCAAAGGATACACAACTACAAATATAGGATACTAGGTGACACACACACGATACACGGCTACACACAGGATACATGGAAGGCTACACATACAGAATAAATGGTTACAAAAACAAAAATATACATGGCTACAAACACAAGATACTTTGTTGGTTACGCATGCACAATACATGGCTACACACACAGGATCCATGGCTACAAACACACGACACATGGCTAAAACAGACACAAAGTCACGTGATCTTCTCATGTGATTTTAATATGACATCCTACACAAATCACAACCGCCTCGTCCATACATTCTGTTTCACCGTAAACTATTAAAAATGATATTTCTGACTTGGTAAATCTAAGTGACTCCACCCACAATAGCTTCCAGCTGGTCAAAACGAGGCGAGGGGAGCAACACTGAAGAGATTTGTAGTAACGTTTAGCAAAATGTTTTGTTTTCAAACCAAGTCTTCCAGCTCCATAGCAACGGTGTAAACCACGTGACCAGATCCATCGTAAAGGTTGGAACGAACGACGATGAAAAGAAAATATATTAAAAAAAAAAAACGCAGCGAGCACAATTTCGGGGGGTGATACTGTTGGGGGGGGGGGGGGGGGGGAGGAGGACAAATTGCATTTCCTTGCAATAAATTTTTATCTCTAGCGGACGTTGTTACGCCAGTGAGGGGGGGGGGGGATCAAATGAATTTTTAAAAAATTATTCTTCTTTCACCAGTTCCACCAAGAAATTTCCCAACTGGATTAGAGCAGCAGGTTGATGAAATGAATCGACAGCATCAATCATAGAAGCTGAAGCACGTGGAGCAAGTCCATGACAACATCAGGGGAGAGAAGAGTTTTCCTGATCTACTGACTAACTAAAGTGCTACAGCTTACAATGTGCGATAGTTTGATCTCATTCACGTGACACTAACCACGTGGTTTCGCGGCGTTTATGCCGCAATTTCTAGCAAACAAACAAACAAATTAGTGTGTCTAAATTATGACTTCTATTTTGTGTCTAGTCAAGACTTATATTTTGTGTCTAGAAACGAAGTTACAGAGCTAAGCTTCAATTAATAAAGACCTAATGATTTCATTCAGCTATTTGTCAACCAGAGACGAAGACAACGCATCAAGACAAACCCAAGAAAATATTTTTTTTAAAATCTAATCAGGGAAAAAAAAACAAGAAGAAAGTTGATATTTATCGAATCCATCATGACGACAGCTCCCAAAGCTACCAATTAACACACATTCTGATCCTCTCTCTCTCTCTCCCCTCTCTCAATAAGAACAAAATAATAAATTCGGAGGTTTCATTGTTTGAATTGATAACCAGAAGAAATAGAAATTCACATACAACGATGAATTTGTAAACTGTTCTATCACAGATCTACGGTTCTATCGAGGTCAGCAGTCTACTGAGTTTGTAAACTGTTCTATCACAGATCTACGGTTCTATCGAGGTCAGCAGTCTACTGAGTTTGTAAACTGTTCTATCACAGATCTACGGTTCTATCGAGGTCAGCAGTCTACTGAGTTTGTAAACTGTTCTATCACAGATCTACGGTTCTATCGAGGTCAGCAGTCTACTGAGTTTGTAAACTGTTCTATCACTGATCTACGGTTCTATCGAGGTCAGCAGTCTACTGAGTTTGTAAACTGTTCTATCACAGATCTACGGTTCTATCGAGGTCAGCAGTCTACTGAGTTTGTAAACTGTTCTATCACAGATCTACGGTTCTATCGAGGTCAGCAGTCTACTGAGTTTGTAAACTGTTCTATCACAGATCTACGGTTCTATCGAAGTCAGCAGTCTACTGAGTTTGTAAACTGTTCTATCACAGATCTACGGTTCTATCGAGGTCAGCAGTCTACTGAGTTTGTAAACTGTTCTATCACAGATCTACGGTTCTATCGAGGTCAGTAATAAACGACTTCTTCTTTTGCGGTGCGTTGTAATTCGATGTTAATGACGTATAGTTCAATACTATGTGACCCAGAAATGATACCAGTAGAGTGGGCTGTAGAATCAGTGCATTGTAAGTGCACAGTAAACACAAGACATAAAATAAAGCCATTGTCTCAAATAAATGTTTAACTGTACAACGCAAAATGGCACACTTTTTTTTTCATAATTCGGAAGAAAAAAATATGGATCATTATTATTGACAAGTGCGTTCCAATTAATAGAAAAGTTCTTTACTTCCTATCGGAGATCTAGCAGAGGAAAATGTTCTTGTTAGTGCATCTCAAGATTCCACCCAATAAGTCATCCTCCCCACCCCCTTCCCTTCCTCCCCTTGCTTGCACTACTGACCAAAGAGAGAGACGTGTGTGTTTGTTTCTGCACCAGATCTATCCTATGAAATACTTTCTTACAACTTTCCTCCAGAAATCCTGGCTGCTCTATTTATTTTTTCTTTCCATCCGAACAAGCCAACCTTTATTGTGTAGTTCAACTCCGCGGTCAAGCGGACAGTTAGGGTCCAGACTTTACTTGTGATCCAAAACTAATTTGACACGACAAGTGGCTTGTGATTCCAGACATTTTCACAGGCAGAACATAATTGTTTACACTATTTCTGTCACGTCAGTTTCACCCCCACCCAACACCCACCCGTCCCTAGCTATGGCCTCGTCTTACTCCTTTCTATAGCTCTACCAATCTCTCCCCCCGACCCCAAGGGTCTGTCTTCTCCGAGTCCGCTAACCTCATTACTAAGACATAAGTGTCCAACATGAAATGACAATGTCTAGTACCACCGCGCGCGCTGGGAGGAAAAGCCTCCTGGGAATGTGCAGCACACACTCGCACAACGTACTTCTGATGGATTTAAAATAAAAAATAAAAAAAAACAGGAAGAAAAACTAAAAGGAACAAAACACTGTCGGTTACAGAAAGTAGCTGAAAGCAGGGCAATGTAAGGAAACAAAGTGCCATGGCTAAGTCACAAGGAAGCTAAGAACTACGTGGTGGGCTGAACACTGTTCAAAGAGGAGGCTAATAGAACAAAACTAACAGATTGAAATCTATAGTGCTCGGTTTCTTTCGGTCAAAAGAGAAGTCTTAAGTTGCTCAGTTTATAAAATGGGGACTCGAGCACATCTATGTCCAGATTGTCCAGTCAACTAACCGCATTTTATGACCTGGAGACAGCAGATTGAAATATTTGACAAGTCGCTCAAATTCATTGAAACATTATCGCTGTTGTAAATTACTGGTTTGAAATAGAAGTTTTGGGTTTCCTTAACGATGTGGTTGATCTACTTTATAGGGTGGAGTGGTTTCAGGCATAGGGTTAGAGATAGATATAAACTTAACGTATAAGTTAGTTTTGTATTCTGTTTACTACTGTAGAAACAACTTTTAGTTAGGGGCTATTATTAAATGAGCAAGATTCTGTACAATGTATCATACAGTTAAACATTCGATATTCTTTGGCGAACAATTTAAAGGCTGATTTTCTATTTTTATCCACAGGCATAAAAACAAAATTGGACCAGATCTATCATACCAGATAACAGCAGTAATGATGTAAGAAAGACTATTTTTAAAGTGAACAGAAAATCTATCCTTTCAGTCTCCCACTCCCTGGCCTTAATCTGAGTAGAGAAGAATGGATTGAAGGATTGCCTAGTTGTCTTGCTAATGGAGCTAGTCGAGGCGTAATGTTTCCATCCGGGGACCAATAGAGCGCCTTGCCAGCTACAGGATTCTACGGCCAGACAGTGAAAATATGATCCTCGGATGTCGACCAGGTAATTAACAATATTTCAAGATACGCGGCAACAATCGATCCGCATCAGATGGGTGAAGAGCATTCAATGTATTAGAAATAGAGATGTCGTTAGAGGCCAGCCAAAATTCAACGCCAAACTCCGGCATTCAAAGGGTACAGAGAGAGGGGGGGGGGAGAGGAGTAAAATAAAAAAAGGCGTTGTGAGGGTGACTGGGAGAGAGGTCCCTAGAGGGGCCCTTACTGCCTTAGGAAGACGGATCGCAGATCAATAGGAATGAATTAATTTTTCATGACAGGAAAAATGTCGGCACATAAGGTAGTGGTCTAGGCAGTGTAGGTTGAGAATTCTAGGAGGATAGTGAGAGAGGAGGGGAACAAGAGGGGTGGTCACATCTATTTCTGTATGACACATTAACTACCTGTACATCAGGACAATCAAAGAGAAGTCTGCTCTGTAAAACGAGCGCAGTTTTATTCACAGCACTCGATAATCATTCATACGTCCTATTTGTTCAACCTGGCTATGGCCATTCAAACGTCCTGTTTGTTCTACCGGTCTATGACCATTCAAACGTCATGATTTTTCTACTAGTCCATTCAAACTACATATTCTGCCAATCTATGACCATCAGGGTTAGTAGCACTTTCCATGACAAACTTTTATGAGGTTGTTTTTTTTTTTTTAAGGATGAAATATATATATATATACCGGTGTATTATATACATATGTGTGTGTGTCCCGCCTGTTTGTGTGATACATTGTAAAACATACACAGAACTATGCATTTATCAAATCAATTATTGTTACTCGATTTTGGGAATAAAAAATATCTTGCCAACATCCCACCCAAAACAGAAACAAGGTGGTATTTCCACAGAAACTGTAATGGAAGTTATCTTTTAATCAAGTAACAACTTGACTGTCATCCCAAAAACCATTTTCTTTTCTATACGGCAACCAACAGCAGTCTAATTAATTTTGCCATCACCTGCTGGTATGGTAATACTTCACTGGCACAAAGACTTAGACTAAATAGAGTATTTAACAAGGTTACAAAAGACAGTTTGTGTGGAAACACAAACTCAAAATCGGCCCCCGAAGTAAAATGTTTTACATAATTCGGATAATCCTTCAGAGTTGAAGATAGTTTACTTCCTAGTCCAAACCTCCCGCAGGACGATGGGGGATGGGAGCAGGCAGGGTTTGAACCTTCGATCGTCGATAAATCCAAACGACTGTCCAGCGCGCAAACCGCACGACCAGTGGTCCACCCAGGTAGGCTTCAATATTTTCAGAAAGAAAATCCGAATGAAATTATATCAAAGACAAATGAGAGATAAGAATGGAGAAAGAAGGTTAATTGATCTTGTGTAGTGCCCCAACCGTCCCGCAGATCAAAGGATACGTGAAAGTGAATGTAAAGTTAGGTTAACGAGGGTGTCATGTAGCCAGCACAACGACCAACCGCCTTTGCTTTTCCCCAACTAATGTCAGGTACCCATTAGAGCTGGGTAGACTCAGAAGTTGAAAATCCAAGTCTTCACCAGGATTCGAACCCGGGACCCTCGGTTCGAACTAAATAAGTTAATTGTTTTGAAAAGGCTCAATCTCATATTCAAATCCTAAAAAAAAATTCCCGCCATATAGAAAAAATGTTCACGAAAATGATGTTTATAAGATTACTATTCGTCTTAAATTAGGTCTAGCATATAATGCATACTAATTAGCTTTTTCTTATAAAAAAAACTGCTTGCATAATTAATTTTAAAAATTAGAATTTTCGCTTTCAGGAAAAAAAGTAGCCGTTGCATCAGAACTTTGAATGGTCTAAAATATTGTGAAGTCGGATTTTCAATATCTCTTCTAGTTTACGAGATCTAAACGGGACAGACGGACAGACATTTCGCACAAAACTAATAGCGTCTTTTCCCCTTTCGGGGGCCGCTAAAAAAGCATCGCATATCACTCGAACGCAGCTACCATCTCTCAAAGAGCTTTTTCATGAAAAACGCCTTTCCAAAACACTCACGATTCTTAAAGAAAACCTGCACCCATTAGACCACTGTTACATAAGATATGAATGAAGTGGTCGTCTCCTTTCCATTAGGACTAAAACAGAAAGATTTTATAACTCCTTTATCCCACTTTCGGTCAGAGTGTTACAAGATCATCTGTCGTCATCGAGAAGTTCATACAAATCTAATTCATAAAGCGCTGGTTGTGAGTGTGTATGTGTTTCGTGTGTGAATGTTGTTCGAATTTTTCATCTATATTGTTATTGTAAAGTGGTTACGCTGAGGATGTCAATTGTAGTCAAACTGAATTTCCATTTAATTGGATCAATACAAATTATCTATCTCTTTTTCAAAGATTTATTAAAGAACATTACAAATGGTTACTATTCCATTATTTTTTTTAAAGAAACATCCTTAGAGATGCCTTCATTACGTGTATCCACTGTGGTGGAAATGTACATTTTTAGTTCCCATGTGTAGGCCTATCTTATAAGTACTAGAGTCTTGGGTGTGCATTTGAGGTAATGTTTTATTCTTTTATTAAATGTGCTTAAATAATCCTCATAAACAGAGCCTGTAATATACAGGCCTGTTTGTATGTTTAGTTGACATTTGGACCACTAAATAATGGCTTTTGGATTGGGGGGGGGGGAGGGTAATAGAACTATTAGCGTGTTGTTGTTTTCAAACACAATTTCTTTTCAACTATGTAGTCTCCCTGGCTTTTGCGACCGAAAGTTATTAGAACTTTACGGACCTTTCACAGCTGTGTGTGCGAAATATTTTCGTTAAATCTACAGTAGATCTAGACTCTTGATCTGTCACTAAAATTCGCGGACCTTTCACGGCTGTGAGAGAATTATCTTCACCGAATCTACCGTAAATCTATAAATCTAAGTTACCAAAATTCGCGGACTTTTCACGACTGTGTGCGAATTATCTTCACTGAATCTACCGTAAATCTAGACACTAGATCTAAGTCACTAAAATTCGCGGGCATTTCATGGCGCTGTGTGCGAATTATCTTCACTAGATTCTAGTGATTTAGCGTAAATCTAGACTCTTGATCTAATACTAACATTTGCGAGCTTTTCACAACTGTGCGCGAATTATCTTCACTGAACCTACCGTAAATCTAGACTCAAGATCTGTGATTAAAATTCGCGGACTTTTCACGCCTGTATGCGAATTATCTTCACTGAACCTACTATAAATCTAGACTCTAGATCTAAGTCACTAAAATTTGCGGGATTTTCACGGCTGTGTGAGAATTATCTTCACTAGATTCTACTGATTAGCGTAAATCTAGAATCTAGCGTATTTCTAGAGTAATCTAGACATAAGATGTATCGAGATCATTAAATTGACTACGATTCACAAAGTTTTCAGGTTAGGTGCAAATTATCTTCAATAGATCTAACTTAGATCTAAATCTAGATACTATTTCTATCTAGATCAGTGATGACCAACCTAATTTTAATTTCTGACACTCGTGTGGTGGGCCACATTACCAAAATGTTACAAAAAAGGAAACGAAACGAATTCGACCTCAAACTAATTTCATGAGAAACCCGTTGATCTAGTAATTACATTCATTAAGGGGATATTTACAATTCCTTTTTTTTAATTACGAGTCGAAAAATGGCTTCAATTCTCTACTTTAAAACGTGAGAAACATTGGAGCTTGACCACCGCCATATTGGTTTCATAATGACGTCTATATATAGCTCTTTTTTTTTTAAACAAATATGTTGGCTAATTACCATGTTCCATAAAAAAGTAAAGATCCGTTCACTTTTCCTGCTACATTTTACATCAGTGTTAAAGATCTTGATGCTAATTCATCAGAGAAAAATTGAGGGCCCTAAACATAGATAAAGATACATTTTTTCTACCTTTTTTGGGGGGCGGGGAGGGGAACATTCTACACTTTGTGCCGACGTTTGAGCGGGCCGGATATACCATTGTCGCGGGCCGGATGTGTCACGCGGGCCGTATTTTGGGCATCACTGAGCTAGATGATTCACGGAATTTCCTCGCGAAGTTACTCTTACTGTTACAACAAGAAGATTTTAGGCGAGGGAGGGCCCAGAGGGGTGTAGCCTACACATTAGGCTGGTAATTGGTCTAATTATAGACTCTATACAGATTAGATCTAGCGCGTCTTAAGTTGTAACAATGAAATGAAACAACCATTTCTACGCTGCCTTCAGAAAAATAATTTCAGGTGAAATGCTTGCTTGAGCCAAGGCCATCTTCAATCACGCTTCACAAGTGGGTGAAAGGCGGTGTAGACGCGTCACTGGTCAGCTCATTAACACAGCTAGCCCGTAGCGTCATGCGATCAGAATGCCTAGTTACGCTGTTGTTTTTTTCCCCAACATTTTTAGCAAGAAATAAGCAAATTATAGGACAATGGACAAAATTTTAGGAGAATTCTGGCAATTTTTAGGAGAATTATAGGAGACTTTTCATTTTTTAGGAGATTTTAGGAGCGCTACGAACTGCCTTATACCAACATAGGATTCGAGGAACAGCTTTTTCTGTGCAACTGGCAACTCTACTAGATTCTAGAAGAGTACCACAATCAGAAAACTCTACGATGTTATTACTATGTTGATAGAGGAAAAGAAATTTTTTCTTGAAGGATATTGTGTCCGTGGGTGCAAAGCCAAATGTTAACGTCCGCCAATAACAAAACAATACAGAAATCTCAAAGAATTGAATTCACCAGTTCATGTTCAGGATACAAAAGAAATAAATTAAGAAATAAATACTCATTAAATCGGAACTGTGCAGTGCAGTTAGATATCAAGCATTACCTTACAAGTCATTAGTAGCAGACATCATAAGCTAGTGGAGTCAATTCATAGACTATTTCAGTAGTCATTAAAAGTTTTTCGAGTAGACCCACGGGGAAATAGCACGAACACATACACAGACCCCCCCCCCCCCCAAAAAAAAACAAAAAAATCCGGTAATGTCTGAATAGAAATAATTAACGGACATATTTAGCTTCAGAATCTTCTTCTTCCTCTTCCCTTTCACCCATAATGTTTTTGTATTTCGACATCCCCCTCATTACTACAGAATTCAATGCTTTTTTTTTTTCTTTCTTCGTTTCGACCTAATGGACAACATCAGCGTGGGGAAAGATTTGATCAAGTTTATCACCAGATCCTTCAGACATTAAGAATAAAAAGAAAAGAGAAACATTAGGCTCATAAAACCAGTAGTTTCTTTGCATTAACAGAAACATCTTTCTAGTGTATATTACATATCTGCACATTAACTTTACTAATGCCTATATATTTATTCCGTTTCAGTTAATGTTTAAGGCTTTAAAAAAAAGACTCTGTTTCTAGTTGATTAAGATACAAGAATTTAAAAAAATCAAAAGAATTGTCATAGAGACTATGAGGGCCTATATAAAGTATGCGAGTATGTGTATGTGGGAGCATTCTTTGGTTAATACGGTTAGCTATATGTAAAGGAAAATACAGGTGTGTATAACGTGCGTCTCTAGATAAGTCTAAAGAGGGGACTTACGATCTAAAACGGAGGAAATTTTAACAAATTGTGCCTAACGATAGGGCTAAATGGTGTCCTGTCCCTATTCGAAATGTTTAACGGGAGCAGTAAGGAGTATGTGGGAGAGCGTGGTGCATAAAAATAGGGGTGGGGGGTTTTCACTCTTTCCTTCTCTCTCTGAAACTCCCACCCATGCAATGATCCATTTATCTTTACAACACATATTATCTTTACACCACTGCAATGATCCTATTATCTTTACACCACTGCAATGATCCTATTATCTTTACAACACTGACAACGATTCTACCTTTACAATACGCTGACAATATCCCTATCTTTACAACACTGTAACAATTATGGTATTAACAGATAACGTTATCAATTCTTTTTTAAAAAGTCAAAATTCCTGTATCTAAGAATCTGAATTGATTGTGTTGGTCTCCATGGTGGATCATATTGTGGCCATATTTTAAAAACAAAACGAACCAAGAAAAAATCAAAGAATGATCGACTAAGAACATAAACTGTTCTACGAGATTAAATAGACCGACATGGGCTGATAGTGAAGTCCACCAGCGGCTAGCAGGCGGGCAACAGCTGATAGTGAAGTCCACCAGCGGCTAGCAAGCGGGCAACAGCTGATAGTGAAGTCCACCAGCGGCTAGCAAGCGGGCAACAGCTGATAGTGAAGTCCACCAGCGGCTAGCAAGCGGGCAACAGCTGATAGTGAAGTCCACCAGCGGCTAGCAAGCGGGCAACAGCTGATAGTGAAGTCCACCAGCGGCTAGCAGGCGGGCAACAGCTGATAGTGAAGTCCACCAGCGGCTAGCAGGCGGGCAACAGCTGATAGTGAAGTCCACCAGCGGCTAGCAGGCGGGTAACAGCTGATAGGTGAAGTCCACCAGCGGCTAGCAGGCGGGTAACAGCTGATAGTGAAGTCCACCAGCGGCTAGCAGGCGGGCAACAGCTGATAGTGAAGTCCACCAGCGGCTAGCAGGCGGGCAACAGCTGATAGTGAAGTCCACCAGCGGCTAGCAGGCGGGCAACAGCTGATAGTGAAGTCCACCAGCGGCTAGCAGGCGGGTAACAGCTGATAGTGAAGTCCACCAGCGGCTAGCAGGCGGGTAACAGCTGATAGTGAAGTCCACCAGCGGCTAGCAGGCGGGTAACAGCTGATAGTGAAGTCCACCAGCGGCTAGCAGGCGGGCAACAGCTGATAGTGAAGTCCACCAGCGGCTAGCAGGCGGGCAACAGCTGATAGTGAAGTCCACCAGCGGCTAGCAGGCGGGTAACAGCTGATAGTGAAGTCCACCAGCGGCTAGCAGGCGGGTAACAGCTGATAGTGAAGTCCACCAGCGGCTAGCAGGCGGGTAACAGCTGATAGTGAAGTCCACCAGCGGCTAGCAGGCGGGTAACAGCTGATAGGTGAAGTCCACCAGCGGCTAGCAGGCGGGCAACAGCTGATAGTGAAGTCCACCAGCGGCTAGCAGGCGGGCAACAGCTGATAGTGAAGTCCACCAGCGGCTAGCAGGCGGGTAACAGCTGATAGTGAAGTCCACCAGCGGCTAGCAGGCGGGTAACAGCTGATAGTGAAGTCCACCAGCGGCTAGCAGGCGGGTAACAGCTGATAGTGAAGTCCACCAGCGGCTAGCAGGCGGGTAACAGCTGATAGTGAAGTCCACCAGCGGCTAGCAGGCGGGTAACAGCTGATAGTGAAGTCCACCAGCGGCTAGCAGGCGGATAACAGCTGATAGGTGAAGTCCACCAGCGGCTAGCAGGCGGGCAACAGCTGATAGTGAAGTCCACCAGCGGCTAGCAGGCGGGCAACAGCTGATAGTGAAGTCCACCAGCGGCTAGCAGGCGGGTAACAGCTGATAGTGAAGTCCACCAGCGGCTAGCAGGCGGGTAACAGCTGATAGTGAAGTCCACCAGCGGCTAGCAGGCGGGTAACAGCTGATAGTGAAGTCCACCAGCGGCTAGCAGGCGGGTAACAGCTGATAGTGAAGTCCACCAGCGGCTAGCAGGCGGGCAACAGCTGATAGTGAAGTCCACCAGCGGCTAGCAGGCGGGCAACAGCTGATAGTGAAGTCCACCAGCGGCTAGCAGGCGGGCAACAGCTGATAGTGAAGTCCACCAGCGGCTAGCAGGCGGGCAACAGCTGATAGTGAAGTCCACCAGCGGCTAGCAGGCGGGCAACAGCTGATAGGTGAAGTCCACCAGCGGCTAGCAAGCGGGCAACAGCTGCTAGGTGAAGTCCACCAGCGGCTAGCTGGCAGTGAGTTAACGAACAAAAGAAAGAAATAATTTGATAGCGCAACAACTCCCAAGTTTCAACCGATCCAATCGCGATCTTAATGCCATGCAAGTGTGAGACACTGACACATGCAAACAATTGTCGAAATAAGAACATTTCAAAGTACGAAATAGCATGAAAACCAGTTTCTATTTAGATTACAGTTGGACCACCGAGAGGTCGTGACCTGCTTCGCTAAGTGTCTGTTCTGTCAGAAATAACTGAATAGTATGAGTACTTATAATAGTAAGCCAAGTCCATTCTGTCATCAGCAATATGTTCTGTCACATGCGAAAAAAGAAAAGAAAAAGTCCTGCCCACGACAAAAGTCATGTCAAGACACATGTCACACAGAACAGGGCACGCCCATATCCATGCCAAGAAATCAAAACACAAGTTGTGAGCACACCCAGCGCCAGGTAGGGCGCCACAAGGTAAGAAGATCCAACACGTCGGTTCTTATTCTATCCACAGGAATCACGAGGTGACCACCGAGTTAGCAGCGTTTGGCTTTGGTGCCGGCGCCCTGACCCACTCTCCCTCACATACACACATGAACAAGTGGCAATTGTGTGTGAGTGTATGTTTAGAGTGTGACGCCCTCCACGCCGCCACCCCCCCCCTCCGGTTCTATTTATTAACGGTCAGTGATGATGAAAATGACGAACAGAGCGCTATGTGGACACACGCGCCTCTCCATCCCTCCCCCATTATCTCCCCCTAACAAGGAAGAGAAGCCAAATAGAAAACTAAAAGCCCTCGTCTAACGCCCTGCTTCCTCTGCGTCTCCCTCGCTGATCAATACACAACTCGCCGTAGGCAAGCAGTGGTGGGAGGGGGGGGGGGTAGAGTCCGAGATAGAGGGGGAAGTGGGGGGGGGGGGAATGATAAAATATCGTTTTAAAACATGGCTAAGCTGGAGCGAAACAAAAAGAGAATTATGAAACAATGAACACCACAAGAGAATGCCTTGATATCTTAAAAAAAAAAAATGATGAATTTTCAAGGGAAAGAGAATGCAAGCGACTAGAACATTGGGGGGCTATGCCCACTGCACGCACACAAAGAGATGATCCATCACGGACAGGTTCGACAGAGCTATTTTGTTAAAAAGCCTATTTTTTTTTATATACAAATTTTTGTGAAGACACACAAGGGAATTATTTTAATATTTTATAAGACGGGACATCAATTGACGTTTCCTCTAAGGAAAAATTCGCCAACGTCAAAGCTTTTTGCATTACACTCACGCCATTTACAAAGATTTTTTGAACACATCAAACAAGGGACTGAACTCACGATAAATTTGAAATGCGATTTAGTTTCCTATATTTACCTCCCGTGCATTGATCTGTTCCTTCACAACCCTGACAAAAACTAACATTTATAAAAAGAAGAAATATAACAAGTTATGCACACTTTTAAATATAACAGATAGTCCAATTGTCGTGCGTTTTTTTTTAAACCTATACATTCAGGCTATAAAGGATAGCAGACGTCAATAGACAGGAAATAGACTTTCTCACTAATATATTGGGCTGTGACAAAGAAGGAATGGAATGCCTCTCATTTCATCATTATTTTTTTTCCCCAGGAAATATCACTTACATATATATATCTGTATCCAAAAAAATAAAAATATTTTCTACACGAAACTGGAACACGAGAATGCTTGATGAGAAATTCTTAAACGTTTATTGAAAGAGGGGGAAAAAAAGTGTTCCTAGAATAGAAACATTCAGACTGAATATTTGATAGAACCAGCAGCAAAATGTGCGATGACCAGCTGAGGCTTGGTTTAGTTCTAACTCTTTTTGGGACATTCTTATATCTCTATTGAAATTAATGCAATGCTCTCAATAAACCATATAATCATCTAGTGGTTTGATTTGAGAGAGAGAGAGAGAAGTTACTATGGTAGAGGGAGTAGGACAAGGAGAAAAAGAGTGGAGATTGAAGAAGAGACAAAGGATAGTGATGAGGGATAAACAAAGAAAATACAACAAGTGTTTTAGTAGTGTAATGTTATCACTGATCTTTGACTATAACTGCAGATACTATACATTTGTATTTCAAGTCAGTCCTTGAAAACCTAAAATAACTTAAAGAGACCAATAGTTCTAGAATCCAAGTTAACCCTTCAAAACCTACCAAAAACCAGTAATTCTGGAATCCAAATTAACCCTTCGAAACCTGAAATAGCTCAAAGAGAACCAATAGTTCTGGAATCCAAGTAAACCCTTCAAAACCCAAAATAACTCAAAGAGAACCAATAGTTCTGGAATAAAAGTTAACCCTTCAAAACCTACCAATAACTCAAGACAGCCAACAGTTCTGGAAATCAATGAATCTTCAAGATTTAAATTAAAAGTAAAAAAAAGTATCCTTTCAAATCATGCTATCTATAAGGCAGATGATGTTACAGCTATGATGACTGAGTGGTAAGATGTTTGACTTCTGAAATGAGGGGTCTTGGGTTCGAATCTAAGTGAAGACTGGGTACCTGACATTTGTTAGGAAAAGGAAAACTGGTTGATCATTGTGTTGGCTACATGACTCCCTCAGTAACAGTCTGCCATACAAACAGATGACCTAATTTATTGCACTTCACAATAGATATTATTGTAATGCATATTTCAGAGACCTAGCCTCTGCAAACAGGTTTAGAGACAAGAGATAAAAAAACAACATACAGGCACTGAGACTATCTGTAACTAAGTTTAAAAACAACAATAAGTCAAAGAAACTTACAGGTACTGGGAGCTGCTTGTCATATGATCGGTTGACTTTTTCTTCCATCAAAGGTGAGGAGACAATCCTGCTGTGTGAGATCTCTGGTGGTGGGGGAGGAAGGTCTTCGTCCAAAGCATTGTTTCTCTGTCAGTGGGAAATGGATAAGTGTTGCATTATAGAAGAACATAATGATGTCTACTTAAACTGACTACTATACGAGATATAGAAATGTCTGCCCAGATTTTGTTACATACATACAACAGCATGGAGAAGCACACAAGGGAAATAAATGGAAAAAAATACAAATGTGAATAAGCAACAAAAACTGAATAGTTTTCTACATCAATTAATTTTTTTTTTAAATCTAAATCTAAAGATGACTAAATTATTTTAGTTAGTTTCTGTTTATTTCTATATGTATGTGAACTATTTAATAAAATGAAATACAAGTGTGTTTGTTAATTCATCCGAAAATGAGCTAATACATTGACTAATGGGAATTACTTTGGTGTCAAGGATTTTAAAAAATATATTGCAAGTGCAGTGGGAGTATAACAAATATTATATGTTTGATTTGTTTCTGGAATTTCAAATATAAAAAGTTATGCTTGAAAAGTAAGTGACAAATTGGACTGCAGAAAACAAAATGGTTAAAGGATAAGAGATTTAAAAAAAAAAAAAAAAAACACTTTACAAAGAATTATTTTTTCTTTACAGAACTTCATTGAATTAATTGGATGCCTGTAATCATCAAAAGTTCCACAGTTATCATTATTTTTAGCCAATTAAAAGTTGCATCCAATAATGTTTCAAGTTATCAATCATATTAAGAAAGCTCAGCAGGCTTATGATAAGAGTTAAAGGGAGGTAACTAAGTTTTTTTTTTTTGCTCATTGTTCTCCAAACCTCACAAGTGACAACAAGTTATCGTCCCTGCTTTAAGAGTACCGTTACTCAATCAATTCGCTCTGTTAATAAACGAGCTAAAAGTTTTTTTTTGACATTTTCAACTCTGTAAATATTTTTATATTGCTACATGGTATAGGACAAGTCTAATATTATAGCTATGGGTTTTATTATCGCACTTTAAAACTTTGAACTACCATACAATAACTTAAGACTTGAAGTTTAGTTTCTAATTTAAGCTTACAGATCCATATTTGGTATGAATAAATAATAATAATAATAATAATAATAGCAATTGCATTTGGCATATAATTGAATATTGAAGGTTTCTGAATGTATTCAAGTATGTGATTGTATTTAAGTGGGTAAGAGTTATGTGCATAAAGTCAAATCTTTATTTTCTCTCAGGCAGAAGAGAAGCGTGAGTAAGGCATGCAGTTAGCTGACATCAAGTTCATTATCATCAAATTGTAGTAGAAGAAGAAAAGGAAGGTCACGAAGATGTACAAGAGACACTGAGCATGGTTGTAGACTTGAACAATGGCGTCCATTCACACCAGCAGAAAAACAAAAGAGAGACAACTCTGCAGTGTCTCACTCTCAGAGCTCATATCGATTGTGTTGCCTAAAAAAAAAATTTAGCCCGCCCCTGGCGGTGTTCACTTTAGTGCATGACCTTTCTAAAGCTGATGGCGTGTGTTTTGGGGGGTGGGGGGAGGGAGGCTTCTACATTCCTTAACATTGTTTAAGCTTTTTTTTATGAACCCCTCCCCTTTTTTCCCCCTCTTATCAAGTTTCTTCCAGTTTATAGTTTGTTTGATTTAACAGCCACTTGGTCAGTTGGAAACTGGCCGCCACTTGGTCAGTGTAGAATTCCACTGTCACTTGGTCAGTGTAGCATTCTACTGCCACTTGGTCAGTGTAGCATTCCATTGCCACTTGATAAGTGTAGCTTTAGCTTTCCACTGCCACTTGGTCAGTGTAGCATTCTACTGCCACTTGGTCAGTGTAGCATTCCATTGCCACTTGATAAGTGTAGATTTAGCTTTCCACTGCCACTTGGTCAGTGTAGCATTCCACTACCACTTGATAAGTTGATACTAGTTTAGTGTGGCACACAGAAGAAACACATTCAAGGTCAAGGATCATTTAAAAAAAGCTATTAAAAGAAAACTAAAAAGGCTGGATAACATTATTGAAGCAAGTGTATCAACAAATCTGGAGATAAGAAACAACGTCTAACAATAATGATAAGCAACCAACATTTAACAAGTTCTTTATATTTTCTAATTCAATAATGGGAAAAACGGATTTGGGGGGGGGGGGGGTGTCACTATATTGTGCACCAAGGGTGAAGCCTTTCACTTCATGGTATTGTCGCGTGATTCAAAATTGAAATGCAAACTCATCAAATGATCATTACACTTTTAGGTTGGTGATAAGACTAGTGACAGTAGACTTCTAATCATCAGATAGACTATTGGAATGATGATTTAGACGCATTGGTATTAGATTATTGGAATGACTATTTGACAAATTAGTAGTAGCTTTCACCTTCAGCGTGACGATCATACGTACTGACAGATTTGTTAAACTTAAGATCAGACTATGAATTGATGTTTTGACGTGTGCTGCCAAGATTTCTCGGTCGAGAAACGTTTGCTTGTTTAAGATAGTTCCTTTCTTTTTCTCTAGGGTATTACATTTATTCAGAGAAGACGAAGTTAATCTCTTTTACATCATGACAAAATAAAATTCTGTGTGGCAGTAGCTGTGAGCGCACTTCCGTTTCCATGCGCAGTGGCGTCATTTCTTTAACACGGAATCCGTCAAAGCCTGGAGCGCTCTGGGTTGAACTAACTCCAATCGGACATAAGGAATTTTAAAAAACAAAATGGAAGAAGGTGCAGGTAACGGACTTCCGGACAACGCCATCTCTCGGAAGGCAACTGAGAATAGCTACAGTGTCAGACATGCTACACTATCTATGCTCGAGTCCACCACTAAGAGATTAATGCCGCTGTTGCTGTCGTGGGATGACTGATCAAATTACACATAATAATAATAAGTGAAGAATCGAATCCTTTTTAATAGATTCAGAAATAAATTAAGGGGCTTGGTGGCTGAGGGGTAAAGCGCTTGAATTCCAAACCGAAGGGTTCTGGATACGAATCTCCGCGAAAACTATTGGGTACCTGACGTTGGCAGGGGAAAGTAAAGCGGTTGGTCGTTGTACTGGCCACATGACACCTTCGTTAACCGTGGGCCATAGAAAAAGTTGATCTTTACGTCCTCTGCCCTATAGATTGCAAGTTCTGGAGGGGATACTTTATTTATTTTTTAAAGAAATTAATGTATGGATGCAAATGAATATGCTTTTAGAAGTTGATTGATTTTGTATTTTGAGTACAAATAAACTTGTCTTTTATAACAAAACAATTTTAATTATTTTTTTAAAAGGAGAAAAAAATGGTTAAGCCTAAGCAGTTCAATAGCAAGGCAATGATAGAAATAAAAAATAACATGATAAATGATAAAGCAGACAAAAGGAATATGGGTTTTAAAAAAAACGAGGTTAACAGTAATCGCCTGTGTTGGTAAAATAAAGATCTTAATATAAATTAAGCTAAAAAAAAAGCTAAAAATTCCCGAATGATATTTCTGTTCAATCTTTCACTGTGCACATCTCAAAGTGCAACCAACAAAGGCAATACAAGCCGCTATAGTTAGTGTACAAGCAAGCCAGGGTTAGGGTTAGAACAGTAGGGAAGCCTCATTGATAAATAAGAGCCAATCAAACCACACAACAAAAACCACGTGGTTAGAAGCAAGGATAGGTTACAACACAAATCATTAGTCAACTCTTTGGCTTCAAAAAAGAAAAGAAAACACTGAAAAACAAAAACAATAAAAAAAAAACAAAAAAAAAAACGTGTAAGCACTTTTAGTGTGCTGGAAATAGCAGGAGCGAAGTCAGGGTGCGTGTTCCAGTTGATGGCAGGTCTTCTGGATTCGTCTTCAGAGTCATGACGAGAAGGTCTGGGCGGTCTCGGGGCCACTGGGGGCGGCACCGCTGGTCTGGCCGTCTGAGGAGGCGGGGGTGGTGGCAGCTGCAGAAGTGTAACAACAGCATGCAGAAAGAAGACCGGCAAAGTCAATCAAATACAAATCATCACAAATGTAACAAGTCTACCACCAGGACCGTTTCTAAGCGTCTTGCAAAAAGTAACAAAGGACAAGATATGTTATTTTGTCTCTCCCGCCCCATTTCTCATTTAACCACTGCTAAGACTGAGCCGGGTAAGGGCTGGTTAATGGTAGAAACGGTCCTGTATGTAACACGGGCACAAGCCTACTATGTGGGCTTCTACACTGGGCTTCTACAAGCAACTAGACAAGCGTGCTGTCCAGAGAAGCTGGGAAACTTTTCTCGGCATTGCGCGACATCTCACGGAGACCTCTGTGAGGGAGTTATCTGTCGTGTGTGTGTGGGGGGGATAGTGTGAAACGGATGCTTATGTCGTGTGTGGGGGAGAGTGTGAAACGGATGCTTATGTCGTGTTTGGGGGAGAGTGTGAAACGGATGCTTATGTCGTGTGTGGGGGAGAGTGTGAAACGGATGCTTATGTTGTCTACATGTAAGCACGTACAAAAAGTAAGATGGAGGTTCCATTACGCTCTGTAAACGCGGCACGTCACCGTAGAATACACGAGAGAGAGAGAGAGAGAGAGAGAGAGAAAGAGAGAGTGTGTGTGTGTAAAAGAGAGATGGTGTGTGTGTGATATGGCAATTACAGAGAAGCTATCTGAAACTTTCTGTGTTTGTGGGATAACTTTTTATTTAATTACTTATTTGATTGAATTTAACAGAAGCTTGTCTCTGCTGACTGTAAACACTGGTCGTTCAGGGGAGACAAATCATTACAGATAGTGAAACTCTTTTATTTAACAATTTTCTGCAGAGTATCCATATGTTTTGTTTTGTTTTTTTATGAACTTCCTAATGAATAGAATTGGATGAAAAAAAATTTGTTTCGGCTTTATCGTCCGACCTATTTTTTTTTTAAATGTCAATTTTAAATGTTCTGTTTGTATAATGTAGTAGTACCGATGCTCTTAGGAAATGTAAAAAAAAATATGTTTTATTTAGACTGCAAGGAACATAGGATAGGTGAAGACAATGAGAACTACATAGTTAGAATGCGCTTGTAGACCTGTATGAGGAACGAACCCTATAGCTGTAGAATACAAGTCATTTGCGTAATGGACCTCATTCTCCAATCGTAAACAAACAACATTTAGCCACGTGATAATATTGATAAAATATATTGATAAAACAACGCAAAAAAAACATCACGTGACAGCCTTAGTGTATTACGTAATTTGTATAGAAGAGATAGAGAATCACGTGGCTAAATGGTGTTTGTTTACGATTGGTGAATGAGGTACATTGTTTGGAAGTGTTGAGTACACAGAAAGCCAGGATTAATTGAATTAGTAATACACCAAATAGAAATGAGTGGCGGATTAAGTTTGGGTCTTTTAAAAACTAGTGGCTTGAGAGATTATGCTTTGCTTTAAGAATACAAGAGTTCTAGTACATGGTACTACTGTTGTTTTCACGTGCCAAAAGTAAATTTCAACTTGTCTTCAATTAGGTAAGACCAATTTGAATAGACAACTGAACATTGTCTCCCCTTGTCTCTAAATCAGCCACTAGGTTAGACAGTCCATTATGCCATGACACTCAGATAATTGAAATCAGCAAAGTTGGCATATTATTTTACATATATATATATATATATATATATATATATATATATATATATATATATATATATATATATATATATATATATATATATATATATATATATATATATATATATATATATGTATATATATATATATATATATATATAAAGCGTGTTAATAGTCTATACAAATAAGTATATTTAGAGCAAAAAATATGTATAATACAGCATTATGATAGAATATAATCATAGGAGATAGAATATAATCATAGGAAATAGAACTGTTATATATTATTATGTCAGTACAAATAGTATATCAACAATACAAGTATGATGTAGTATGGTGTCCTCAACAGCTAAACATTCCTGAAGAATCAATCTTTTTAAAGCGCAAACCAAAATATGTATCAAAGCATCAGGCAGAAAATCACATTTGACATCTCATTTCATGGTGTACAAGTTATTTGGGTCCAGAAAGGTCAGCCCTCCACAAGGTCAAGGTGACAAGGATGGAAGAAACAGAAGGGTGGGGCGCGCCTCCTCGTGAATGACCAGGTCTAGTAGCCAGACGACTCTGTTGAACTTAGATGTCTACGAAACCTAGTGACTAGGAGGCGAAGTCTGGACATTTCGAAACCTTAAAAAGAAGTGTCATATCTTCCGCGACATTCAAACACTTCACACTTTGTGTTAACGAAATTGAAAAGTCAGCGAATGTAAATCAAAGAAAGGGAGGGAACAAAATATAGCCTTAAAAAACTTAAAAACATAACTCTAGTTAAAAATGGAAGATCTTATAAGTGATTGTAACAAGTCCAGCTCATTGGGAAGTGTGAGTGTAACACGGCACAGTATCAGGTAGGTGACTCTTGGCACAGGTTAGACATTCAGGCATGAACGGGGGTGTGTGTGTAGGGGTGCAGTTTGGATTTCTTCTTTAGTTGTCCATTTACAATACTTAAGTGACCACATTCTTCAAGTGATCATTTCTTTCAAGGACCACATTCTGTAAGTGATTATTCCTTCAATGACCACATTCTGTAAGTGATTATTCCTTCAATGACCACATTCTTCAAGTGATTATTCCTTCAATGACCACATTCTGTAAGTGATTATTCCTTCAATGACCACATTCTGTAAGTGATTATTCCTTCAATGACCACATTCTGTATGTGATTATTCTTTCAATGACCACATTCTTCAAATGATTATTCCTTCAATGACCACATTCTGTAAGTGATTATTCCTTCAATGACCACATTCTGTAAGTGATTATTCCTTCAATGACCACATTCTGTAAGTGATTATTCCTTCAATGACCACATTCTTCAAGTGATTATTCCTTCAATGACCACATTCTGTAAGTGATTATTCCTTCAATGACCACATTCTGTACGTGATTATTCCTTCAATGACCACATTCTGTAAGTGATTATTCCTTCAATGACCACATTCTGTATGTGATTATTCTTTCAATGACCACATTCTTCAAATGATTATTCCTTCAATGACCACATTCTGTAAGTGATTATTCCTTCAATGACCACATTCTGTAAGTGATTATTCCTTCAATGACCACATTCTGTAAGTGATTATTCCTTCAATGACCACATTCTGTAAGTGATTATTCCTTCAATGACCACATTCTTCAAGTGATTATTCCTTCAATGACCACATTCTGTAAGTGATTATTCCTTCAATGACCACATTCTGTACGTGATTATTCCTTCAATGACCACATTCTGTAAGTGATTATTCCTTCAATGACCACATTCTGTAAGTGATTATTCCTTCAATGACCACATTCTGTAAGTGATTATTCCTTCAATGACCACATTCTGTATGTGATTATTCTTTCAATGACCACATTCTTCAAATGATTATTCCTTCAATGACCACATTCTGTAAGTGATTATTCCTTCAATGACCACATTCTGTAAGTGATTATTCCTTCAATGACCACATTCTGTAAGTGATTATTCCTTCAATGACCACATTCTGTAAGTGATTATTCCTTCAATGACCACATTCTTCAAGTGATTATTCCTTCAATGACCACATTCTGTAAGTGATTATTCCTTCAATGACCACATTCTGTACGTGATTATTCCTTCAATGACCACATTCTGTAAGTGATTATTCCTTCAATGACCACATTCTTCAAGTGATTATTCCTTCAATGACCACATTCTGTAAGTGGTTATTCCTTCAATGACCACATTCTGTAAGTGATTATTCCTTCAATGACCATATTCTGTACGTGATCTTTTTAAACAAATCACTGTATGAGCAATGGTCAAGTATTCAATATAAAGTATTTGTGTTCATCTAGTAATAGAATACACTGTTATTAAAATAAGGCTTCCTAATGCCAGCACTGTATGATTTGTAGTTTTACAGAGCCTAAACAATGTCTTAAAAAGAAGGCCAGTGTTCAAACTGGGTCTCTTAACAGAGATTAATCGATTTGTGTAATTTAGAAATATTGGTGGACAAAATATTAAAGGCGCCTTCAGTTTTTGGGTAAAAGCACCATATTTTTTACGCAGGTAAAACAAGCCCTGACAAGGAATGCAATCGTGGGTCGAGTGGTATGCGTTTCGGACTGTCATCGTGATGTTCCTGTGTTCAAATCCTGCATGCTGCCATCCTCCTGCGGGATGTTTAGGATAAGTCTTAAATTTTTTTCTGTTTTTGTTTTTTAAGGGATTTCTCTTAAGTTAATACACCGCAACGGACACTGTTTTAAGGTCGGCTTATAAAGCCTCTGTCCTCATGTCAGGTCAAGCCTTGGTATGCTATTGACACAACCTTGTAACCAAAACAAAATTCTTCCGTGACCCTCAAACAGTGGAAGTCATTTGAACATGTCTTACTTAAACATTGATACACGTCTGCTGTCAATTTCCTGCTTGCAGACGTGACACCCCCCACTTTGTGATGTATAAATGTTCTTTAGTTTTGAAATTTATATTCTTTTGTATTAAAATTAGGTAATCCAAAAATATGAAACTATTTCAGACCATTTTATAATTGAAAGTAAGTCTAGCAGTATAATCAAATCCGTTTTTATAGAACGTTGTTTGTTTTTCCACTATTAAAATACAATTAATGTAAGGGAGAAAAAAAAAAGAGTCAGGGCAATGGGTTTGTCACATCAGCACTTCAACCACAAAGTAAACAGGGAATCGTTGTTTGTTTTTTTCTTTTAAGTTTTGCTCATAACTCCCACTTGAGAATCGAGTTACTTCCCTTCTAGAATTGGAATCCCAATAAAACGCAGCTCTACAGATGGGGCTGTCTTGTTTTATATAACAAGGAGCCCTCAAACATCGCCGCTGTAAACCCACAAGCCAAAGGGAGGGGTGCCATGAATCAATGTGTGTGCCTTATCTGCGTGCCTTGTTTGCTCATTGAGACTTCTCAGCAGTCACACCGTAGATCAGAGAACTGACGCTCTGGAGACACACACACACACACTGGGACAATGGTTTCAAGAGGAATACAACTCACAGAGAGAGAGAGCGAGAGAGTAAATAAAATTTGGCCATACTGAACGAATCTACCTAGAATCTCTGTATTAGCTCATGTTTGTTATCCAAAACTACACTAACTATTTGTACATACATAACGAACTTGTTTCTACCTTTTAATCCTTATATAATTTTATAGGGAATAAAACGTATTTCTTTCAATGCTGTGTTGCTTTGCACAGACCAAACTGCTATGAACTGTGTACTAATTTGGTTACACCGCAGACTATTTTGTACAAAGCTTATATCAACTCACTCTGTCCGGTACAAAGTTTTTACTTCCCCCCCCCCCTCTCCCATTTCCTTTTCTCGGATCAAAATAAAACTCTGCACAATTATTTATTGAACCTGACAAGACATGAATCAATATAAAAAAACAAAAAACAATTAGTTAATTAATTATTGGTGATAAATTATTTTATTTTATATCATAATAAGGGGAATAAATCTACTAAATGAGAGAAGAGGATGTATATGGATTTAGTCCACTTTTGTACGTTTTGACACGTTTTTTCTCCCAATCCTAAGATTAACTAATTAGTTAATCATTTAATACTATTAAATTAATTTTGTTTTATATAGAAGAAAGGGAGCTAAATCCCGTAATTTTCATATAAAAGACAGTAATTAGTGGTTCTTCCCCTTATATTAGGTTTGTTTTATACGTATACTTTTTTTTACTAATGCTTGTTTAAACAATATTTTGGGCTAGTACAAAGTGTGTACACTCTTATAGATGACTATTCAGAAGCAACGTGTCACAGCTTCGTAAGAACCTAATTGTGACATACGACTAATCCTAATCCGTGTTTAATAGAAAGGGAACACGATATATTTGGAGAGTTGTTATTAAGTCTTTGTAGACAGCGACCTATTTTTTTATTCATGGTGTTCAACGGACTTTGTGCAATGTTCATTATTGGATATTATTCATTATGTTCACCGGACTTTGTACTATGTTCACTATTGGATATTATTCATGATATGTATGTTGTAATTATGTGCAACGCTGCTACTAGCCGCTCATGGCTGGAATGCTTCATCTTTGATTATATCTTCTTATTGAAATTATTGTCTGCTGACATGAATGTTGCCCAGTATATTTAAATCTTCATTGTGGTCTCAAAGTACGACTTAAGCTTCACCCAGTTTCAGGTACACAAAACAATACATGTTTAGGACCGGCGCTAACATCCACAATAAGAGATGGTACACAAAGCTGGATGGAAATGGTACTCCCCTTTTACTAATAAAAACTGACCTAAGACGAGTGTATTTGTAAGGTTCTATTATGTCAAATTTGCTATAGCCAGGAGATAGACTTGCCAGCGAAAGTCATTTTGGCTTCATTCACTCGCTTAACCCAATTAGTTGTATGAAGTCTTGTGTGAGTGAGATGCGAAATGAGAAAGAGAGAAATGAGAGAGAGAGAGAGAGAGAGAGAGAGAGAGAGAAAGAGAGATCGAAATGAGCGGCTATAGGGTATAGAAACATGGAGAAAGACATAAAGGATATATACTTAATCATGCAGTCACACATACTTTTCTGATTGAGCTAGAACAGTTAATCAGTTAAAACAGGAATATTTTGGCGCATATCACTTTCAGAAATCAATTGGCAACAGGTGTCAATTAACTATTCACTCAATTTAGATTAATGTCAATTTCAAAATGTCCAGAAAACTCATTAAACATTTGGGTTAATGGGAAGGGTGGAAACAATAACTTTAAAATCAACTCTGAATGTCATTCATACAACTGAAACGAAGAAAACTGAGGAGGAAAAAAAAACAAAAACAAAACAAACAAAAAAAAGCAAAAAACAAAACAAACTATTACTTGTTATCGATGACCACAGGGCCAACGAAGGGCCATGGCCTAGGGCAAGTCACACTGAACACCTGACAAGATGGAAGCAACAATCTACATCAGAAATGAAGAGGCACCTGCATCCTTTAAGTCATATCATACCCAAAAAAAAAATCCAAGCCATGTTTCCTATTCCATATAATGTATGATTATATCAAGAGAATCTGAAAACGAGGCGAAGGGAACTGACGATATCAACTCCCTGGTCACGTGGTCCATGCCTCGATGGAAAAAAAAAAGCAGGTATGATCTACAAAAGCCAGACAACTGCCACTAAACATTTAACCATCTAAAGGCGACTGTATGCCAAAAAGTAGTGCAACAACATGCTAGAGAATAAATAAATATATATAAATGGACTGATGCAAGTTAGGTTGGGATATGGCATTGATGAACTGATGTTATAAAATGTGCTTCTCAAACTGTGGGCACAATCTACTCATCCACCCTACATTTCCAAACCAATCTATTGTTTTTTTTTCTAGCGGAACTACATACGTCATCAACAGACATCATTCTTAGTTCAAATCTTACTAATATGGTCGTGGATGGCTGTCTGGCAGTGCGGTTTGCGCGCTGGACTGACGTTCGGACTTATCGATGGTCCCGGGTTCAAACCCTGCCCGCTCCCATCCCCCGTCGTCCTGCGGGAGGTTTGGACTAGGAAGTAATTATCTTCAACTCTGAAGGAACATCCGAAACATGTCAAACATTTTACAAACAATTAGTATTGAGTACCAGTCACTAGTGACCAACACTTTGAAAAGCGCAAGACAAAACAACTTTTTATTTTAGCACACCAATTTCAAGTGTGTCCTCTAGAACCAATCAGGTATAAATATACATAAACAAAACGGCATAGGGTAAAACAAAAAAATCAATGACTGGGTAAGAGGATCTTCCAAGCCATCTGAAACCAAATCGATTAACAGTGAGCGGGGGAACACCTTGCTAACACACCGCAGCGGCTCGGAGACTGTATGATCTGTGAGCAGAACGAGATTTCATTAAGACAAAACAACAGTGAAAGTCATGTGACACATGCAAGTCAATGGCCGTCCCACTCACCTCTGCTTTAGGCTGGCTGTGGGTGAATGGCTGGTCCCGCTCCCATTTGCTGGCTATCCTCAATGTCTCCAGGGTCTTTTCGTGGGAGGTCTTGCTCTCGTCCAGTAGGGTGGACTCGTAGAATTCCTGGATATCTGCAGAGGGAACATTGAAGGGGGCAATATGAAAGACACGGTGCATCGTATTCACGTCACAGACTATACATTCATCAGAACAAGTTGTATGTACATTGATTTCACAAACAAAATAAGGCAATCATTGTTAGCATGCCGAGATGCAGATCAAAAGTGGATGTTTCAAAACATAATGAAATTGCAACCAATACATAATTTATTTTAAAAGGTCTACTAACATTATCCGACCAGCTAAGCCTGATTCATTTTTTCTGAATTATTAGTGCTCCGCTCTCTTTAATTTCTCTATTTATGTGCTTTAAAAAAAATTATTATTTACTGCCATTTGTTTGGATCAAAACATTTTTTCCCCTTCACTTTTGCTGTAGTAAGTAAATGTATGCGTGGCTTGTTTCTACTTTGAACACGTAAACTGAGTGGAAATGTTTGAAGAAATCAGCTCTGATGTAAAGACTCTGAGGGAAGGGCCGTGTTTAAATATTTTTTTTTATTTGTAATGGAAACACAAATATTTTTGTTTTGTTTCCAAACTGCACAATTTGATCAGCTGCTGACTGGCTTGTGGCTAGAATGAGAAGTGAAATGAAAGAAACGACGGGCGAGGGGAGGGGGAGGGGCCAAGACAAAATGACCTAAGTTCAAGACCTTCAAAATAGAATGATACAGTATGAACTAATTAAGTTCAAGACCTTCCAATAGAATGATACAGTATGAACTAATTAAGTTCAAGACGTTCCAATAGAATGATACAGTATGACCCAATTAAGTTCAAGACCTTCCAATAGAATGATACAGTATGACCCAATTAAGTTCAAGACCTTCCAATAGAATGATACAGTATGAACTAATTAAGTTCAAGACGTTCCAATAGAATGATACAGTATGACCCAATTAAGTTCAAGACCTTCCAATAGAATGATACAGTATGACCCAATTAAGTTCAAGACCTTCCAATAGAATGATACAGTATGACCCAATTAAGTTCAAGACCTTCCAATAGAATGATACAGTATGAACTAATTAAGTTCAAGACCTTCCAATAGAATGATACAGTATGACCCAATTAAGTTCAAGACCTTCCAATAGAATGATACAGTATGACCCAATTAAGTTCAAGACCTTCCAATAGAATGATACAGTATGACCCAATTAAGTTCAAGACCTTCCAATAGAATGATACAGTATGAACTAATTAAGTTCAAGACCTTCCAATAGAATGATACAGTATGAACTAATTAAGTTCAAGACCTTCCAATAGAATGATACAGTATGACCCAATTAAGTTCAAGACCTTCCAATAGAATGATACAGTATGAACTAATTAAGTTCAAGACCTTCCAATACAATGATACAGTATGAACTAATTAAGTTCAAGACCTTCCAATAGAATGATACAGTATGAACTAATTAAGTTCAAGACCTTCCAATAGAATGATACAGTATGAACTAATTAAGTTCAAGACCTTCCAATACAATGATACAGTATGAACTAATTAAGTTCAAGACCTTCCAATAGAATGATACAGTATGAACTAATTAAGTTCAAGACCTTCCAATAGAATGATACAGTATGACCCAATTAAGTTCAAGACCTTCCAATAGAATGATACAGTATGACCCAATTAAGTTCAAGACCTTCCAATAGAATGATACAGTATGACCCAATTAAGTTCAAGACCTTCCAATAGAATGATACAGTATGAACTAATTAAGTTCAAGACCTTCCAATAGAATGATACAGTGTGAACTAATAAAGTCAAGACTTTCTAATGGAATGACACAGTATGAACTAATAAAGTCAAGACTTTCTGATGGAATGACACAGTATGAACTAATAAAGTCAAGACTTTCTAAAGAAATGACACAGTATGAACTAATAAAGTCAAGACTTTCTAAAGAAATGACACAGTATGAACTAATAAAGTCAAGACTTTCTAAAGAAATGACACAGTATGAACTAATAAAGTCAAGACTTTCTAAATGACACAGTAAGAGGTAAATAGATGCACATCTAGTCGAGTGTTGACACGAGTAGAAAAAAAAAAAGGAGTAAATACAATGATTGGTTCGGTAGCACCGTGTAATGTCATTTGGGAGGGGGGGGGAATGAGAGAGAGGGAGAGACGAGAGAGACACAAAACAGTAGTGTTGGTCAGAAGACATTTTGGATTGGGCTGGCTCAATTTCCCATGGGAGTAGACACCCTGATGAATAAATTAGTACATTGTAGCCAGAGTTTTTTTTTCCTTACCGAGCCTCCCCCGCCCCTCTCCATTACGCCTTCTAATACCTCATCACGTGGCTTTAGTTACATGGAATAAGATGGAAACTTTGACCTCCTGAGAGAGAGAGAGAGAGAGAGAGAGAGAGAGAGTAAAAGAGATATTACTGTGTCGAGATCATGACCTGTACAAGTAACTAACAACCCAATATAAAATATAAATCGACTTTTTTTTTTCTAAGACTAAAAATCTGTGTTCGCATTATAGTTAGAAATTCGTATTTAACTATTAATCAAGTAAAAACGATATTACCGATGTTTAAACATAAAAACCACTGTGCTAAGGAAATGCCTACGAAAATAGAAGGTTTTATAGAGTAATAGATATTGTTTCAAACTTTAAAACGGCCACTTATTACTTTCTACATAACTTAAAGGGGACTAATTCAATTTATACCATAACATCGATCAAGTACTATTTCTTTCCATTTTTAATACCAAACTACATAATTAATTACCAAAAGTAAATTAACTATTTTTTTATTGATTCTTGTGTTGTCATGTAAAAGAAATAATTGTGCAAAACTTTTAGCTTGATTTGTGATTGGGTGTGGGAGAAATAACGTGTACAAACTGATTACCAGACAGACAGACAGACAGGTTGAGTTGATATAAGCTTTGTAAAAAAAAAACGTTTCTAACTAATATGTAAACAAAATTTTACAACGATTGGATCTAACTCAGTAACTCCTACTTAATTTAAACAGAAATGTTACACTAATTAGAAACAATCCTGTATGTAATCTGACATCAGGGCAGTATTATCATTATAGTGTGATCTACGGTTTATTAATGAAATATGATCGGAATTTTGTTTTCGAAAATTGATGAGGCATCTTTAGCTTTTGTTTCAGTAAACCTTGTCCACCAAAAAAAAAAAAGCAATACAGGTAGGGGCATATAGTGTAAATATCTTGAATTGGGTAATACATTCTATACGTATCACTACTTATTTGTATTGAAATATTAATATTGAGCACATTCTATTTATTAGCATATAATTTTTTTTAAATCCACTTTCAGACCGTGTGGCCTATGGGGCAGATGATGTAAAGGTCATCTGTTTCTGTGGCCTACAGTTAACGAGGGTGTCATGTGGCCAGCACAACGACCAACCGTCTTTACATTTCCCCAACTAATGTCAGGTACCCATTAGAGCTGGAAGGAGCCCGAAAATCCCAGTCTTCACCAGGATTCGAACCCCGGATCCCGGTTCGGAAGCCAAGCGCTTCATTTCATTCGTTATTTAGGAGAACATCTTAGGCTGTCTTTCAAGAGAATACAATGACGTCACAGCCTTTCTTTTCACTCCACACTACGACGTCACCTGCATCTGGATCTATTAGTAGAAACACATCAACAGCATACAAAAATGCCATCAAATGCACTCTCCATTACGTCAAGCTAACACTTTGGGAGAATGGGCATTCCGCCTCGCCCCCCCCCTCCCCCCAGCAACTGTCCGAGAAACTCTTTGAAAAGACATTAGGTAATCAATGAAGCCGTGGCCAGCCGCGATTGCATCGGGGAGTTGAGACACCAGGAGTATCAAAGTCACATAGCGCCCCTTACACCGCCCCACTCTCGCGCCCGTCCCCCCCCCTAGTAAGCTCTTGAGTTTTTATTCCTGAAAATGTATTTTGAGGACAGGAGGTGACAAACCCTCCCATGTCCAGAGGGGAAGTGGGGCGCTAAGAGAGAGAGAGAGAGAGAGCAGGAAGGGGGAAGGGTCTGTGTTTGTGGCCGACTTCAGGAATGAGAGACAGATCGAGATCAAGCCATAAACAGCACCAAATAGCTTTTCGGTGTTTGCAGACGACAGTCAAGGACGCAGGAAAAGTAAATGGTCATGGAGAACTCAACTTCACCGTGACGTTTTGGATTATCCGCCCCAACGCCATGTTGGCTTTGCACAATATCTGGGACGCCGAGAAAAGAGGCGATGGTATCGAGTTCGACTCCAGATAGAGATCGGAAAATGAATTCAGAATATATTTGTGTACAACCATACAGCTCAAGCGGGGAGCTAATGTAATTTGAGGAAAATAAAAATCAGCTGATCTTTGTGTTGGTCACTTGACAACTGCACGCTTTGAATTGGACGACAAAAAAAAAAAGTAATGTACTTAACACAACCCGCTTCGAAAAAACTTCAAATGGCCACACATACAAAAGTTTCTAATAGAAAGTAAAGTAGCAATTATACATAAAACAATGAACCATAATCTTCAAATACAAAAACAAAATTTAATAAAATACTCAGAAAGACACAAAAATAAAGGCACACTCCACGTTTCATATGCTAGGACAAATTTGCACAAATGCTTCTTCTTCCCTAATGTTATTAGAGCATGGAATGAGTTGCCTGAGCCAGCCAGGAAAACCAGTGACTTGGCAGAATTTAAGTCATTGCTTAACATGCATGACTAGATGCATGACGCGTAGGACGTAATCATCTTTTTTGAAGTAACGTCTGTAATATATAAGATAAGATACGAAGATGAAGAAGTGATTTATATGACACTAAGTTGACAAATAGTGCGTTTTAAAGCCGCAAAACGTTTTGCATAAATCTCTGAACTGATTAGGATTTGCAGATACAACTTTCTTTTTGACAACATTATCTCTTGGGTAGAAAAAGAATTCCTAATTACATTAGCTCTGTGTCTTGTAGATCTTGACATGTTCAGCCAATGGCGTGCTGACGTCTATCGATAAAATAGATAAGCTGACCTAGCCCGTACGCATTAGTAAATGAACAGGTCAAGCAGTCAATCAATACTCAATAAACTCTATCTTATTTATCCAATCTAAAGAGGCACATCCCCAGGGCATCAGTAAACATCAGAAGAATAGATTCACTGTAAGCTTTCTCTTGAACCAAGTTACATGGGATTATTATCACTAAGCCAAAAAACAAAACTCTTGGTCATTTTCATTAGAAAAAACAAAACATTTGTAATTTCTTTAAAAAAAAAACGCAATGCGATATTTCTACCGTGTGAAACTTTGATCACCGGTAGCCTAATCGATCAAAATAGTGAACTTGGTTGGTGAGTAAGACCTAGTTGGTTAGAAGTTAAGAACTAATGAGAACAAAAAAAGAGGAGGGGTGAGAGAAACTTGAAGAGCATACGGTGTGTATCTGTGAGATAATATATAAAGAATAAGTAGAAAGACCTATTGGTCTTATCCCAAAATAAATAAAAAGACCTATTGGTCTTATCACGAAATAAATAGAAAGACCTATTGGTCTTATCCCGAAATAAATAAAAAGACCTATTGGTCTTATCCCGAAATAAATAGAAAGACCTATTGGTCTTATCCCGAAATAAATAGAAAGACCTATTGGTCTTATCCCGAAATAAATAGAAAGACCCATTGGTCTTATCCCGAAATAAATAGAAAGACCTATTGGTCTTATCCCGATTCGATCTCAAAACTCGTTAGAAAATGCAAATGACTATCCATTGCAAAGCAGAAAATTCTTGATGACTAGTTATGTACATTTGTGAAAAGTACTTTATTTAATTCGTTTTGTATAGTAACAATGGGGACTATTCTTTACCATAGAAAAAAAAAGTGATAGATATAAACACAGTATATTACACTCTAGTAAGACTTCGCCACCAAAGTGCGCCAGTTTTGTCCTCAACAGCGTAAATGTCAAGGAGTCTATTCTGACAGCATGTGTTGGGCGTATTTTATCTTCAAGTCGAATGTAAAGAATAATATGAAGGAGGGGGGAGAGAGAGAGAGAGAGAGAGAGAGAGAGAGAGAGAGAGAGAGAGAAACACTTAAAGTTCACTAAGTATTAATAGAAAGATAAGGAAATGTAAAAGCGAAACCTCCCCTAAAAATATATATATCTATATCAACCATCATGATTTCATCCAAGAACTGTTGGCCCAGTCTAGAATGTTCAGAGATGGGGGCCTAATGGAAAAAGTCTCCCTCCTGCAAATAGATCGAAAATGACGTGCTGCCCAGTAGCCTTGAATCAAGCGTCAAATACACTACGTCAATTCAATGTTGGCTAAGAAGTAGCGAAAGAGAGATTGGTTGGGAAAGGGGGGGGGGGTGGAGAGGCCACAAGATAGTATTGGACTAAGATAGTGATGCCGGCTCCACAATGTAATTTCAGCCTGGCTATTGAGGAAGTAGATCTAATCCTACCTTAGGAGAAAGTAAGCTGACATACAGACGTGGCTTACATTCAGAACTGTTTGTCTTTACACATACCACACCACTCCCTTCTCCCTCTATATCCAAGTAGAGTCATTTCACTGAACTCATCAATACTATAGACTGGCTCGTTAGTAACATACAGAGAGACAACAAAAATCAGGAATTACATTAAGTTTAAAAGTTAGCATTTAGCTCCATAAATTATTTTGTTCAGCGTTTGAGCACATTTGAAGATTGAAAAACATTTTAGCTGAATGTTAACCTTTTTATTCCAGACTTTATATTAGCGTTCTGTGGCCTCAACAAAAAAAAAACACTAAGCCTGTCCCAACCAAAATAAAATGTAGTTGATTACAAATTACAAGCAAATGGTAAGGGATTTAGTATTGCTTTCATGAGTTGACCATTAAACCAAGCAACCAGAACATTCATATTTGTACATATTGAGGAAATGAAGTCATCTAGAAACCGACAAATAATGTACTTTTTGTTTCATTTTTAGGAGACACCACTTTGAGATGCATTGTACATATAAGCAGGGGCGTAGCTAGGGATTTGGGAGCCCGGGGGGATAGACCTCTTTGGGGGCCCCTTGCATTTTGACATTCGACATCATGGCATGAGATAATGTACTTAATAGGTACATAAGCCTACATTCAAATTGGTTCAGTATATCAGTAAAATTAAAAAGAAATAATCATTAAGAATCTTCTAATGAATCTTCCGTTGTTTATTGGCGAAATAATGCACAAGTGACAAATCTCAATTCATATCGCTTCACGTCGTGCATTCTGTGCAGCAAAGGCATCTATAACATCCTCTATATCGATACTGTCTAGTATTTGTGACTCCACTAACACTAAAGCCATGCTAAGCCTTTCTTGCGTCATTGTGCTCCTGAGATAGTTTTTTGATGAACTCGAGCTTTGAGAATAATCTCTCAAATTACGTATTGGCAGTGACCTGTGTAAGCAGTAATCGGACGGAGGTTGCAAGGTTTGAGCACACATCATTACCATATAAAGCCAGCTTCCTCAATATTTCAATTGGTGATTGTGGCACTGCTTTGTTGATGAAACGTGCTCGTGCATCAATGACATCATTGAACAAGCAACACAGTTTTTCATCAGCGTGTCACCATCCATAAACTCCAAGAGGTGTCTTGGTTCAAGAAGAAACCCAAAAGTGTCCACATGGTTTTCCAGCCTTTGGAATCTGTCCTTCATCTCCACGTAAGCTTGAGTTTGTTTTTGCAAAGCACATAATAGCTGATATACACGCTTCAGAATATCTCTCCAATACTGCTGATGTGTCAAAATTTGCGCATGAAACATATGTGACAGTTCATCTGGTTCTGCCTTAAGCTTTTCTTCTTCTAGCTTCCTCTACAAAAGAGTTTGTCTGTGAAGGACTCCTTCTTCATGTTCTTTCAGGTTTCTTCCATTTGGTGAAACCAACTCCAGGTTTGCTCAATGCACTAGATGTCTTTTCTGATGCCTCAGAAAATAGTGCACATGCAAAACAAAATAGACTCCCCAAGTGTGGAGAGAAGAGGAGCCAAGATCGTTTGCAAATCGTTCCTGTTGGAAGCATTCGAGTGAACTATGATGTCAAACTTCGTGATTTATTTTGGTTAAATCCTACTGGAAATAAATACCGTTCATCTTTGTTTAGGAAAAATAAGCTACCCTTTAACACAATCTTTGCGCTCGCAGTTCCTCAGATAAAATTCCAGGCTGGATCTATCCAAAGTCTTTGTACTTAATTACAGCTTCTTCCACTTTTGGAGAAAGTGATTTTGGAAGACCATCACTTGACTCAACATCACTTACTTCAGATGTTTTCTGTGACTGTGGTAAAAGGTATTCCCCTGGAGTCTCTTCAGCACTTCTTCTCTAATCAAGAGACATTTTTACTTCTTCGACTGCTTTATCTTTCCATGAATCATCTGAATAATGAAACTTTTCTTGACACGTTCATGGTCTGCTTTGTTTTCGGTGCTCTTATCAGGTTTCTTGTTAAATGATAAGGATGATGAAATAAACTACCCTATATACCAAGTTACTTCCTGAGAGTAACACGGCACTAGTCAGCGCTACTCCTTGAGATTGAGAGTAACCCCTCATGGAAAGTGTTAATAATCTGTGTGGACTACATACAACAGGGTCACTAACTTATATAACAACGTGAAAAGCAGGATTACAAGTCAGTGACGTAGTATTTAATTAATTCAAAAACAAATTTCGGACACTCATTTGGCCCCCCCCCCTTTTCAAGTGGGGGCCCGGGGGATCTTAAAATTCCCCCCCTCCCCCACCCTAACTACGCCACTGCATATGAGCATTGTCTTGATAATCTAACTTCACCTCAGACTCTTACAAAGACAAGGGAAAAGTAAAGGGGGGACAACTCAATTTCACGTTGCAGCCTCCCTTCCCCCCAAACAATCCACGTGATCAATCGGAAAGCTTCAAAGATATGAATAATAAATGCAGTTCATTTTCCTCACGCTGGCTAGTGGAGGCGGGAAAAAAGAAATCCCGGAGCAGACCTGCCACCATTCCAAGACCCAGAGGCCGTATAGGAAGCCCAACACGAGACTAGTCTGCCAAACTCCAAATTACATGTCAGTAAGTCATTCACAGTGTGTGTGTGTGTGACTGTGTGTCAGTGTGTTACTATTTACTTTATGTAGGGAATAAAATACAGTCGTATACGGGGTTAGATACTCAGCTAGTCAAAGGAATGTTCTGCTAAAAAAAAATGATACTATACTCCTGTGATAGAAAACTTGCAACAGTATAAAGATACTTGAAATTGGAATTGACGTTGGTAGAAAGCCAAGTATGAAAAGCAGCAGTTTTGAAGCAACTTAAAGTACATCTTTAAAATATCTTGTAATTTCATTTGTATTTTCGTACATTTAAATAGAAAACTGAAAAGATCAGAGAAACAAAGTCACGTTTGTTTGTTTTTTTTTTGTTAAAAAAAAAAAGTTTGAGCGCCATTCAGGTTTCTTATCAAGTTAAGTGATACACATACAAGGGTTAGTTGGACTAGCTGTTAGGAGCTACAGCCCAACAACCACCCACACCAACATCCCAACCAACATCATGTGAGTTTGTGTGTCTAACAATCACTGCCCTAGATGACTAATTCTACAGCAAGCGTCCAAAGCAACAAAAAAGGTATGAGAAATGTCTGTGAAAAAGTTCCAGTAACAACTTCTGTGGAATGAACAAATTTTTATCTGATGAGGATCACACCAACATCTACATGATCTACCACATACACACATATTTATGACAGGAGATTGGGGGGAGGGGGGAGGTAAGTAGTGAGACATGCTACATAACTCTTGTTTGTTTAAGGAAATAAAGTCAGAGATGCTTTCCTTTGTCATGTGGAACATTTGTAATAAAGGGAAACATGACATGTGGCTAGAAATAATCTCATATGTTAATGTAGTCATACATGGCAGTACATTATTTCTTGTTGTATGTCTCTTCATTAAAGCCTTGAAACAATCAGATCATAACATAAATATGATGATGATTTTTCTTTATTAATTCATTTTTGGTCAGAACTAGTGTACTATATTTGGACAAAATATATCAATAGTGATACAAATTACTGACAATATTCATATTAACAACAGCACATATAAAAATAAAAACTGACTATAATTTACAATATAGTACTATCTGTATCATTTACATGATATTTGATCAAGAACATGGTAGAGTTTATCTACTTCACATTTATTTCACTTCTTCATAATATGCTATATGAGAAAAAACTAATACAACACTTGCCTTAAGTACTATGTTAAAGCTAGCGACATAACAAATGACAACTGATATTATAATAAATTGTGTAAATCCCATCAAGCTGGGCTAATTGAGTTTTTAATGCAACAGATGAGATACTAAGACTATCAAAAAATGAGCAAATAATACAAAACAATGCCAGCACTTTAGATCATAGCCCTAGATGAAGATTATAGTTGGGGATGCCTATTTCATTAATATAACTTAGTAAAGCAAGTTGTGATAGTAGCTTTAAGACAAGAATAACAGATTACCTAAAGCTCTATTAATGCAAATATATTTCAAATTGTTGATGTGGGTAAAGAGCATTAGAACTCAGAAGACTACAAATGGTAGCTAACAACTAAAAAGATGTTAACTACCAATAACTAGGTCTAGATCTAGATCAGTCAGGCTATGTTTAATACACATTCCTAATTCCTAGACTCTACACAAGTTTCTATTGACTTACCTAGAAGAGCTTGAAACAAGCGACTTTTAAAAATACGAATGACCCTCTCAATAGCTGTTTTAAGAGGCCTGTCTTGGGGTTTTGTAAGTCTGGTGTGATAATCCTCAAGGAGCTCAAGAGCTCTGTGTGCATCTGAAAGATAAAAAAAGATTAGAGATAAGTTTAATACAAAAAAAAACACACTTGCAAGCATTTATACAAAGACTAGTCTTTAGTCTTTCACAAGTCCAGCAAACTAAATATTTTACATCTTCGTCCAGTCCAAAAAAAAAAAAAAAAAAAAAGAAGAAAAAAATTGTCAATGTCCTTTACAACTTATATAACATAACTTTATAGATTTTTAAAACTTGTAGTTCCTGCACTCCGTTGTGGACATATGCTGGCTAGACTATATGCTAGAAATGATGAATGCTAGTGTTGACAATGCAGAGCCACTGGTTTGAGCAACGATTCAGGGATGACTACATGTAAAAAACATTTATTTTTTTTCAAGCTTTTTGGAAGAAGTGATAACACAAGTACGTTAAAATAAAATATTTAAAGAACAGCTCAGGCGTCACGTTGTTCTCATTGGAATTGAAAAGAACAAAACACTAGCAGCAACTGGCTAGTGAAAGAGACAGCTGGAGTACTCTAACTATAATAATAATCTTAATTATCCATGAGGGAATTTGTCTCACAATTTGTGCATTACACTAAACAAAACATTATAACTATAGAAAGCAAAATATACATTCACACCAGACTCACTCATAATTCACATGCAAAACATTTTTATATCAGATAGTTTCTATTTAATGATTTGATTGCCAGGGGAACAAAAGACTTTTTGCTATTGGTATATATAGCATTTATAATATATTTGAGAACTAAAGGTAAACTACTGCCTAAGACAAGACAGAAAAAATAGCACTCTGGTGCTGACTGCATTAGATGTAACAAAAGATCTAGGTCATGGCTGTGTAATCTTGCTAAATAAACCACACTTACTTACTTATTAGAAAGATAATGATTTATTACAATATATATATATTATTTTCACCTACTTTGACATAGTTGTTAAATTTCAGAAATATGGAAGTGTTTCGTTTTTTTTTTTAAATGGCTGTTGAAACAAAAATTTAATTAACCTTAAAAGTCAATCAAGTTCACATTGTTATTTATAATGCCGCAAGTATTAAAAAAGAAAAGAATATTGATGATACCGTTTTTAAGTTTACTAGCAAAGTATCTGGTACATATAGCTAAGACTGTTAGTGTTATAAATGGTTTTTAAAAAATATAAATAACCTTACATCATGCCAGAATTTTTTAAGATAATGTAGCATCAGATTACATTATTATAAATATGAGTTATGATTGCTTATACCCAATGCAGTCAAAATTATACAGTTGAATCATACCACACCAAGATGTGATTATACTGGTTTTAATAACTCTAGAGAGCTAATTTAACTGTATGGCTTCTGTACTTAAGGATTTGGCCCAAATATTGGCTGGTCAAAACCAGTTGCCCAATTTACCAGATACTTTAATTAGAACCAAGCTATATGGAATTACTGAATCAGTAAAAAAAAAATAATAATAATAATTGAAGCAATTAATTCAAAGTCTTGAAAATATTTAATTTACACTCAGCTAGAGAATGACCTTATGTTGCACTTCTCCCGTCTGTTTTTTTTTTTAGCTCTTTTTCCAATTTGTGACTTAGATTGGCATTCCTTTATTTTCAACTTTTTTCAGTATTTTAATGACAAACATGATTACATTATATAATATTTACTTCTTTTTTGCATAAAAGAACTAGTGTAGTTTTAGTCTTTCAAATCATTATGATTAAGACTAGAATTCAGTTGAAAGTCACTTTTTCAGCTCCCTTGAATGGATTTGGTTCAATGACTATTTTAAAACTAGCACTATAAAATACAAAACACTTAGATCTAAATTCTAAAATAATGTAATCTAGATCTTTCTATATCTGTTAATTCTGTTGTCTATGACTATTGATTTAGACTCTATGAGAAATTAATATTATATTATAAGTGAATCTCTATCATAATAGTCTTTTATTAGTCATACTTTTTAGTCATAGTCAGGAGTGATGATATCAGATTGTGAAACATAAACTGGCATACTGCCGCATAGTCATACTTCATAGTCAATACTGGAATACTGTCAATATATGAATATGAATAGTCACAATACATACTGTGATCAGAATCTAAACTCTGGTCTAGTCACTGTGAGTGTGAGTGACTGTGTAGTTAAAATCATTTAGATAAAGTTATTAGATCTATATCTAGAATAATCTAGATAGAGATGATTAGATCTATTGCTATTCTAGTACTAGCAACTAGTATCATAATTCATAATCATAACTGACTTAGACTTACTCAGACTAAGTCTAGATCTAGAATCTAGTAACTAGAATAGCTCTACTTAGTACTTAGTCGACTTAGCCTTCTAAAGGCTTAGTAAAGGCCTTAGACGGCTTAGACTCTTACTCTTAGACTTTATTTTATTTTAAAACGGAATCAGCCTTATCACTATTAATATTATCAGGGATAATAATAAATATGAATATAAATAATATAATGACATTCAAGTAAAAGCTTATTCACAATAGCAGATTATGTAAAGATCTATTATTTAGTGCCCTGTTACAAAGTTAAAATTAATGGCCTTTTTTTCTATAAATTGAATAAAAATTTAAGTTTGTTTTACCTTCTTTTCTGACCGGCATGTTGAAAATGCCAGAAATGCGGATGTATCAGTCGGTGGTTGACCCAATTATGAAATCAAGAAATTGCAGTAACAGGCGAAGACTCTTAATGATGCCTCTAGAAATGAGACAAAAAATCTTTTTTTTAATTATTGCATTGAACCAGTATATGCCAATGTTACAGCAGTGAGAATGTGTACTCCTAAACGCTGCTAATACAGTGGAGATAGAATCCAGGAAATAGCTAAGATGAGGAATATGGCGTCAAGCTAAACAATTGGTCACGTGACAGAGGACTGCGTATTATTTAGATGTGATAGGCTTTGAATTATTAAGTTCACAATGTATTTAGAACAAAAATAACGATACTTTAAACTGTAATGAATGTTTTAAAATCACATATTGCTAATATATTAATGATAATTTAGAAATATAAACATCTGTTAATATGATTAACAAGTGGTTTTGCCATTAAAATAAGCGCCTCGAGTCGTATAAAATGAATGAGCAAGGGAAAATACTCTAACAATTTTAAAGATGCTCGATTTATTTAAGTTATGCTTCCTTAATTTTTAGGTCTAAGTTATGGCATTTTGACATTTTCAATTAAAATGACTATATCTACTATAGTCTCATAAGTCTGTATACTTAGATCTAGATCTATAACCTTTTCTCTTTTCCTCTTCAAAGCAACCATAGGCATACAATTTAATAAATTTGAAATAAACCATAGGAAACGATTGTGTAAACAACGTAGTGTTAAATTACGACTGAAAAAAAGGCTAATAGAACACAACACACATAACATTATTATTACGTAGCATGGTATTTTCCACTGATTCAGTGCCGATTACAAGTTGTTTGAATGCCACAGATATAAGAATGCACGACTATTTTGTGTTGGTTACATGTAGGCGATTCAATTTTTGTTTTATATTGAATCAAATACGTAAATAGCTTTATCGATTCTTCTTAACTTTGTTGATTCTGATTGTGTGACCTAATTCTGAGTAACGCTTTGTGACTAAACAAACAAAACGTTTATCTTCTAGAGAGTTCCGACAATCCAATACACAATTTTAATGCTGTTGGGTCTACTTTAGTCTACAATTCTGTATTCTTAATACAAAAGACGATTTGTCCAACTCAGACAACAGAAAATATTTATAATATCTGTTCAATTATCCCCGGCTACATGTCAATAATGCAGGGTAGGGGGGGGGGGTATCAGGCCTCTAGTCTTCTGGTGAGGCCCTCGTCACGCTATATATGCATCTTGTAGGCCTATACGGATTTGAAGGGCTCACACGTACTTTGTTGTCCTGATTGTATGGGTGTTACGTTGTGTGCGTGTGTTTCTATAGTGACGCCTGACGGTGAAAGGTAGTTTGCGATTGGTTGGTACACGTGGATGATGTGCTATGTGAAAATGATGCAAGATAGCGGCACTGTCGTAAGATGTCTTGGGTTCGCCAGACGAGTCCAGAATGTCAGAGTCAAAACACGTGTTTTTTGTTGTGAGTTAAATTGGGTTCAAAAATCATTTTATATTATTACTGAAATCTACTACATTTATTTCATTTAATCTCAAGTTAAATTTGTCAATATTGTAATAAAAATTGTGTAACGTAATCACAGAAAAAAATATTATAATTTAATATATAATATGCCTATAGCGGTTTAGTTGTCTATTAGCAGTCTGTATATAGAAATAAAGAAAATTATTAAAAAAAAACAACAGAAGCGCCAACCTAACTACTTCCAAGGCGGTGTGACAAACATAATATAGGTTAGGGATAACGTCTGTAACGTCATCTAGTCACGTGCTAATAACATTTGCTAGTCACACATGCTAGTGCCTTTTGCTTGCAATATTGCGAGTCTTACATTCTTGAGACCCTTAGAGATTTACATTCACGGCTGAGAAACGCTAACTCTCGATCGTTCCTCATGGCGTGAAGCCCTGAGTGTCAAGATATGAGGCAAGAACATCAACCATTAGCAAAGAATAAAGATCTCAAAAATAAGTAAATAAAAGAGCTGAAAAAAAAGCAAGCATATCTGCAGCAGACCAAATTACTTCCCATGTTATGTGTGTTCTCGGCTTTTGGTGACTCCGTAGCCATCTTCGAGTTCATATAAAATGAGAAATGTGCTCATTTTCGACTATAAATATTAGTCCGTTTTTCATATAATAATATAATAAGGCTTGTCTTCGAGTCCTAAGATTAATGAGGAATGCTGTATTTCCTTGGCCACGCAGTCCCAGCTGCGACCTACATATTTTGCCACACTCAGCGCAGACATTTTCTTTTCGTCGTCTACGCCTGTCATCGGCAGCGGATTTTCTTTTGGTCTTAAATGTATATCCTGCGGCATTTGTAAGTCTGCCTCGTTCCGAAGCCACCCGCAGCCAGGTGCTCTCTTCTATGTCAGTTAAAGCGATTGGCGCCTAAGCTGGTCTTTAAAGCGTTTCCGACTGTTACGTCGACCACCTTTAGCTCTACAAAAAGGACTGCTGTTGGCATACGTTTGTCCTCCAAACAATTACATGCCCTGCCCAGCGTAACTGTCGGACCATAAGAAGTTCCTCTATACTAACCATATTCGATGTTCGCAAGGACATCGCTGTTTGTAGTGCGGTCTAGCCACCGTATGTCCATAATGGAGCGCAAGCATCTTTGGTGAAAGCGTTCAAGAAGTCTTGCTTTCCGTATAGTACCCGTGTCTCTGATTCAATATAGAAAGGTTGAGAGAATCACTGCTAGGTAGATACTGATTTTTGTAGGCAAGTGGAGCGATTTTTCCGCCAAACTCCCGCCCGGAAGCTAGTCGCATATATACTACTGACATAGCAATATATTTACAGACAATCACTTGTTAAATAGATAATCACCTCCTCTATGTTATTCCCGATTCACATCTGTGTAGACCTAGTATTTTAGCACATTTTATGACGAACTTCTGGTTTCATTTATTCATATATTGCATCAATAAAATTAAAGACTGCGAAGGTAAAACACAATTAAGGCTCTTACTGTAAACGCTGCAAATTCTAAACTGTTTATAATCAAATCTCTATTGAAGAGAATTCATCTAATAAATCTTCTTACAGTTATTTCCCTTTCTCCCATCTCACCCCGCACGTTCCTTTCTAAAACGCTAGGAACATCTTTGTATAGAATCTAGTCTAGATATACATTGAGCCGTTCCCATTCTTTAGTAAATAATATCTTTAACTCAATGAGAATGGTCTAAAATACATCCATCCATCCTTTATCGGGATTCGGCGACGCAATTGACATAAGATCGATACAATCTAAATATAGCCCCTCGCGCTACAGCACTTGCCAATGCCCGACTCGACTTGCTAAATCCTTCGTTGGTCTAGCGTTATCAACCATAGAGAATATTCTCTTTGTAAGAAATAGTTGAAATAAAAGTGAAGTCTGTTTTTCAAGCAAGTAACTGGTCATCTGAAAGGACAACTTGATCCTTAGTGCCATTAGATAATGGAATGGGTTGCCTGAATCAGCCATGAAAACCAACGAGTTTAAGTCATTGATTAACATGCACGACTAGATTGAAACATGAAATGCATATTAGGACGTAATTATCTTCTTGTTTGAAGTAACGTCTTCAAAGATAAGATAAGATGTTGTTTTTGTTTTCAGCTGCATTTTTTAGATCACTGTAAGATAAATTTGTGTGACATCTTGCGACAAAGAATATAAGCTAGTTACCAGAAAAAAGAACATGGTAAGACAGAACATACCCTCAATAACAGAACAAAATGGACCAGAACATACCGTCAATAAACAGAACAAGATAGACCAGAACATACCGTCAATAAACAGAAGAAGATAGACCAGAACATACCGTCAATAAACAGAACAAGATACACCAGAACATACCGTCAATAAACAGAACAAGATAGACCAGAACATACCGTCAATAAACAGAACAAGATACTCCAGAACATACCGTCAATAAACAGAACAAGATAGACCAGAACATACCGTCAATAAACAGAACAAGATACACCAGAACATACCGTCAATAAACAGAACAAGATAGACCAGAACATACCGTCAATAAACAGAACAAGATACTCCAGAACATACCGTCAATAAACAGAACAAGATACTCCAGAACATACCGTCATTAAACAGAACAAGATAGACCAGAACATACCGTCAATAAACAGAACAAGATAGACTAGAACATACCGTCAATAAACAGAACAAGATACTCCTGAACATACCGTCAATAAACAGAAAAAGATAGACCAGAACATACCGTCAATAAACAGAACAAGATAGACCAGAACATACCGTCAATAAACAGAACAAGATAGACCAGAACATACCGTCAATAAACAGAACAAGAAAGACCAGAACAAACCGTCAATAAACAGAACAAGATAGACCAGAACATACCGTCAATAAACAGAACAAGATAGACCAGAACATACCGTCAATAAACAGAACAAGATAGACCAGAACATACCGTCAATAAACAGAACAAGATAGACCAGAACATACCGTCATTAAACAGAACAAGATAGACCAGAACATACCGTCAATAAACAGAACAAGATACACCAGAACATACCGCCAATAAACAGAACAAGATAGACCAGAACATACCGTCAATAAACAGAACAAGATAGACCAGAACATACCGTCAATAAACAGAACAAGATAGACCAGAACATACCGTCAATAAACAGAACAAGATAGACCAGAACATACCGTCAATAAACAGAACAAGATAGACCAGAACATACCGCCAATAAACAGAACAAGATAGACCAGAACATACCGTCATTAAACAAAGCAAAATATATCAAAACAGGTATGAAAAACCAACATGATATGAATAGGGCTGGGCAAAACAAATTAGGACAAACAACAGTTTTTATTTCTCTCTCTCTCTCTCTCTCTCTTAATTTCTCAACCCTTCTCTCCACCTTCTCTCTCTCTCTCTATCCCCCCTCTCTCTCTCCTCATCTTTCTCTCTTCTTATCCCTCACTTTCTGTCTTATTTTTAAATAACCTTTCTGTTTTCTTTCGGGAAAGAGAAAGATGTAAGTTAATTTTTTTAGAAAGAGAGAGAGAGAGAGAGGGAAAGACAGAGACTGAGAGAGAGAGAGAGAACAAGGGATCTGATGTCTTAAATATCTTTGTCAGTTTTGAAATCTCAATCCTGTCAGGCCTAATAAAATACCGATCGATTCAGTTCACGTTTGATTTCGCCGATACTTTCTCCCTAGTCTCGGAGTGTGTGTTCGTGCTTATCAAGTCTAAGCGTATAAATACACAATATATGTGTTTATATGAATAGGGCGGAGCTACCCAGCCCTTCTCCTTTACTTGTCAGCGTTGTTTGCGCATATAATGGTTCTCCAGTTTAAGAAAGTCGAGCTATTCATATTCAAAGGAAGTGTTCAATAGTTGGCCGATACTCGAGTTCAATACTTGGCTGATAGTGAAGTTCAATACATTCCTATGCTAACCGTTGAGCCAGTGCTTGAATACGGACGAGCTCTTATAGTGTGTCACTAGAGATCTGCTGTTATTTTAGTTTAATTGTTGGTTTCATCTTAAGGATTAAAAACATATAAATGTATACGAAACTTCTATTGTTGTTTTTTGGTTAAATATGATTGTATATGCGCGGCCGTGTAAAGTTTATTACTGTGTTTATTATTTTGTATTTGTGATTTCCATGTATTGAATCGGTCGATTGATTTGTGAATAAAAGCGTATAAATACCGAGCATAGCTGTACAGGTGGTCTACCATTTTGAAGTGAATTTAAGTGACACATTTTCACCATATTTACAACTGTTGAGTGCATCTCGAATGGTTCTTGCTAACATGATAGTGTTATCAATGTGACGATTCAATGGATACATATTCCCTTGAGGCACACACACACATGTGTTAATTCTTCTGAGACTAATGAATTAAATGTTTCCCGCTTTAAAGCATTCTGTGAAAATTAGGATTATAAAAAAACATAGTCCATAAACTATTTCAAACCTGTCACAAAATAACCTGCGTATCTCTAAGCTAATATGCCATCAAAACGTGTTGAGGTTTACGCGTAATTTCGTTGGTTAATAGTGTACGCACGAAGTCATTGACTATGGACTCAGAGGTGCAGATAGTTCGTGCAATATTACGTCAGAATGAGTTTTTTCTACGACGTCACCTTATATTATCAAAGACTGTCCTAGACAAACTCAAAGACAACAACCTCATTACCGATATCAGCCGCAGGAAAATTCTGGTGAGTAACTCCTAGTCGCAACTTTACATAAAATCGGCCTAAAAAAACAACAACAACAGAATTTAAACACTGTATAAAGAACTCTAGATCTTATTTTGTAGCTCGTCCAGAATTTTGATCGAGAACAGATTTATTCAAATTTTATTTTTGTCCATAAGAAATATTTTATGAGGATTTTATTTGTACTTACGGACCAAATAAAGTAAAGTAAAGTTCTCCTTTCAGACCTTGCGATCTATAGGGCCAGTGGCGTAGCATCCGTGGCGAAGGGGTACAATCGGCGCCTTCGACATACACGGAGGTCACGGTACAATGAACCCGGGCCTACGACCATTAGGGGCTCACAGCCTTTGGAGTAGCAACAATGGCGAAGGGTTTCACTGAGCTTGGATCCATGACTGAGACTAATTGGGGCCCACATAAGAACTTAGGGATGATATCAAAGTGAAACAAAATTATTGTACTTTTGTAAAAAAAAAAAGGATTAAAAAGCTCCCAAAAATGTTCTACAAATGCTGTAAACGTTACACGAAACTTTAAAACTTTAAATTAACTTCAAACAATTTCACCCATGTTTCTATGTACCAGCTGGTTAGATTGCTGTAGTGCAAAGAACTGCTTTCATCAGATTTATTGCAATGTTATAAGAAAAGTAAAGAAAACTAAGAAAAGGTCCCTTTTCAGATCTATGGGTCAGATGATGAAATGTGATCTGTTTCTGTGGCCCACGGCTAACGAGGGTGTCATGTGGCCAGTAGAACGACAAAACGCCTTTACTTTTCCCCAACTAATGTCAGGTACACATTAGAGCTGGGTGGACTCAGAGACATCCTTAAAAAAAAAACAGTGTTCACCAGAATTCGAAGCCAGGCCATTTTATTTGTTTTTTCTTTATGTTCATAAAACCATTGATAGTATTACATACATCGGGGGTAGGGAAGAGAGACTTTGGTTCTAAAAACAATAATGTGTTGCTTAAAAAAAAAGGATGGGGCAATACTGATAATTAGTTCTATATCAGGGGTTCTCAACCTGTGGGTCGCGACCCCCTTGGGGGTCGAATGACGATTTGCCAGGGGTCGCCTAAGACCATCGAAAATTGTCTACTCTTCTATTGCTTTATGTGTGTGTGTGGGGGAGGGTCGCGGCAGAGTGGTGGATTGTAAAAGGGGTCGCCGAGCATAAAAGGTTGAGAACGCTGGTCTTTATAGTCATGATGGTCAGGATTTTTAACAAATTCGGCATACCTGTAATGAATCAACGTGATCAAAGCTCAATCTGTTTTTTTTTTATTTTCAAGTTTTCTAAATACTGTCACATCATTGATGTTATTTCTGACTTTGTATCAGTTTGTTTTGTAGAGAGGTCATTCTCAAGGTTGCGATTGATCAAAACTTATTTAAGAATTTCTATAACACAGAGCAAGTTGGCATCTCTTTGAGTTATTTCTATTGCTTGAGAAACAGCCAAAAATTTATAAATGGATTTATTGGTTTCCGATTTTGATACTTAGAAGGCTAGAAAAATTTTAGTAAATAAATGCTAAATTCTTTTTTTATGTTTTTACAGTTGAATGATGAGCATAGAACTAGATAATAATAGTTGAATAGTTTTACACCAAGAAGTGTTTTCTTAATATAAGTTTGTATAATGGGAAATAGAGCACTTAAAACAATTGTTTGTTTATTTGAAATATCTTTAAGTCATTTATTCAAACATTGACTTTAAAGACAAACGTGTGACAGTATTACATATAACAAGGTACGCTACTTGCTTTTAAACGTCTTTTTGGTCAATGTACCGATACATTCAGATTAATCCATTGTTTTGTCTCGCACTGAGTTCGTCTTAATGGGCGGAGGGGGGCCCACCATGATATTCTTGAACCCAGGTCCACAAGTACCTTGCTACGCCACTGTATATGCGCCACTGTATATAAGGGCAGATGATATAAAGGTCATCTGTTTCTGTGACCCACGGTTAAGGAGTGTGTCATGTGGCCAACAACCAACCGCCTATACTTTCCCAAATAATGTCTGTTACCCATTAGAGCTGGGTGAACTCAAAGGCGCCCAAAGATCCCGAAATTAAAAATCCCAGTTTTTACCAGGATTCGAAACCGGCACCTCGCTTCGGAAGCCACCGCGCCTCCTACGGACAAAATACAGTCCGAATATGTAGATCCATATTTTAAAACTATACACTCTTATTTTTTTCAAGTTAGGTTCTTACGTCCTTCAAATCGTCCACTTACTAGATATTTTCCGCACTTTCTTCTCTAAATTGCCGCATTGTAACAATCTAGAAGGAATACTTCTACGATACTAGGTCTACATTATACATTTGAAAACAAACAGGGTGAGTTGATATAAGCTTTGTAAAAATGGATTGATCTAGAAACCTTAACAGTAAAAAACAGAAGATTTAAAGTTTCTTCAAAGCTCTGTCGCTGTCTGGCAACAAGTTTGTATACGTTATTTCTCCCACACCCATTATCGGATCAAGTTGAAACTTCGTACAATTATTCATTGACATAGACAAGACATGAATCAATAAAAAAAATAATAAAAGTAATCAATTAGACATTTACACAATTATTGTTTTGAACCTAATGAAACATGAATCTATTTAAAAACTAACAAATTAGTCAATTAATTATTGGTAATTAATTATTTTGTTTGATATCTAATAAGGGAAATAACTTCTGCATTATTACGAGATATAGCTGTTAAGTGTGGAGCTATTTACTGTAGATAAACTTTATCTTTATTTTTTTTTTTATAAAAAAGGATTTAAAAATTTTTTTTTTGCTAATGTTGTTATTTCACTGATAACTTGATAATATATTATTGTCTTGATTCTTTGAATGCTACTAGTTGGAGCCTGCCCATAGACAGGTCCCGGTACTTATCAACTGTTTAGAGAACAGAGGTATCCAATCCTTACGCAAGTTCTTGGATGTGTTGAGGGAGACTGGACACGGGTGGATTGTGGAACAGCTGTTGGATACAGACATTAGTCTTGGTGGAGTAAGTATGTGTAGCCTTAGATGAATAAGTCTTCCTTTGTAGCGTTAGTGGAGACTTTATATGTAGTCTGGGTGAAGTTCTGTGTGAAGTGAGCCGAATATAACAATAAAAAAGAATAACATTTAAAAAAATACACATTCTATAAGAGAGAATACAACTTAAAATAAAATAAAATATTAAAAAAAAAATTAATTGAAAAACTTAGACCGAATTGGGTATCGAACTCGTGATGTTGGCACCGTCATTTTCTTTGTACGAATGATTCTACCAACTAGCTTAGGCCAACGGCCATTGTAGGCTATAAGAAACCAATTATTTATTGGTAGGGCCTATCTTTATTGCACGTAAACTATATTAGGTCTACCTAAAAATATAAATAAAGCTTAGATAATCTATCAATAAACTTACAGCAACTTCAACTTCAATACTTCAATAAGAAACTGTTTATTTTCTTGAATAATCCCAATATAATAAAGCGTGTCTTCTAGTCCTAAGGGATGCAGTACTTCCCGAGGCTACGCAGCCCCAGCTGTGACCAACATATTTTGCTACATCCATGACAGCCATTGTCCACCGGTGATCGATTAAGATTTTCTTTTCGCCGTCTGCGCCTGTCTCCAGTAGCAGAAGACGATGTGCAAATTTTTCCTGAACATTAGTTTATTAAACTGTTGAAATCTATAATGCCTTAAATTACTTTCGGAAATTTCCGAACGCGATAGTCCTTTCAAAACCGATGTTGGCTCTAGATAGTCTATAGGCCTACCACAAGGCCTACTCTAGCCAAATTTGCATGTATTTATTTTTTACTTTGAAAAATTATAACCTTCAAACTAGTGTTTTTTCCGACGTGGCCAACGAACAATTAATTTTTACTCAGCGATGTACATCAACTGTTAAAATTTTAGAAAAATCGTTAGAGCTGTTTTTGAGATCAGCGTTAAGGTTCCGCCCACCTAACTACCATGAAGTTGTGACTGTTAATGTTATAACTTGAATACCGCTATAGTAAAAAAGGAATGTCTCATGTTCAGGGACGGACTGGCTATAGGGGCATTCGGGCAAATGCTACCGGGCCACCGAAAGGGTCGGATGAATGCCAGTAAATTATTTTAAGAGATTTTTTACAATTTAAAGTCCAACAATTATCTAAAGCATGGCTAACAATTTGTGGGCCGGATTGTAAAGAAAAGCCGGTCAGATTTTGACAACCAGTCCGCCCCTGCTTATGTTTGTAATTTTTTTAATTTATAAAATTTCATTCACCTAGAATCTATATGTATAACTGTTTTGGCTCCGTAAGGTTGATATTGCACTCCATTACCTATTAAATACTTCTAATGAAATGCGTCTCAATTAGCCTCTGACAACCAGTCCAACTTCTGGCCTTCTCGTGTGGCCATAGACTATGGTGTAGCTTATACATAAAGTGGAACTGTTATCACTGACGGAGAAGGGGCAAAGGCGAGCAACTTTCATCTTATTTCTATGAGATGATACGTAGTTGCCTCGCGACTGAAGGCCATAAATAGTTGACTTTCTTAATAACAATATACATTCTTAATGTATGCCTTCTTTATTTAATTAATGGACTTTGATTTCTTGCTATTTAATTATGAAATAACGAAATACAAAAATGTTTTCTTGATATGCAATGGACCTAATTTACCAATCGTAAACAAACAACATTTAGCCACGTGATTCTATATATCTTCAATACAAATTATGTAATTCATAAAGGCTGTCACGTGATACGTATTTTTCATTGTTTTATCAATATTATGAATGGCTAAATGTGTTTATTTACGATTAGTGAATGAGGTCCATTATTACGGTACATCCTTCTATTACGGTAAATCCTTATATTCCCCCTTCAAGTAATTGACAGTACTTACTCCTATATTAAATGGTTGAATATGTGATCTTCTATTTCACTTGTAAATGTTAATAAGTATGCGATAGTGTTCCTTAACATGTATTTTAAGATTTATCAGTAGGGCTACATTGTAGGCTTGGGTCACATTCGTAATCTCATTAATCACTCTTTACTGACGGTTCATAGACTTATTTTCTGTAAATAAACTTTATTGAACTCTCTCTCTCTCTCTCTCTCTCTCTCTCTCTTGGTTCCAAGCCCTAGTTTAGACCAGTGATTCCCAAATTGGTCTATAATATCGATCCTCAAGGGCAGACGACGACTTACAAGGGCTCAATGTGAGTGAAAAAAAAAATGTAATGGTCGGTCCATGAGATATAGATGGACAGGGCCGGCCTTACGCATAGGCAAAATAGGCAGCCAGCTAGGGCCTCCGATTGGCGAGGGGCTTCGCAATCACCCAGGACTCTTGCATTGATACTGACAAGGGAAATTAATTCTTCAGTATTCAGGGATTATGCTAAATATTTGAGGTTTGTCTTCTTAGATAATTGTTCACGTTATTTCTCCCACACCCATTCTCGGATCAAATTGAAACTTGAAACAGTTATTTATTGTACCTATCAAAGCATGTATCAATTTTTAAAAATTAATCAATTCATTAATTATTGGTAATTAGTTATTTAGTTTGATATCGAAAAAGGGAAACGACTTCTACATTATTGAGATACATAGTGTGGAAATGTGGAGTCCTTCTCCTAAAATAAGCTTTTTTTTTTTTTTTAAATATTTTGCTAGTTTTAACAGAATGAGAAAGGAAGCGAAATATGAAATGGTAATCTTGGAGGATAGGAGGGTCTAAGTGTCTGACGAATTCGTTGGCAGTTTGAGTATCCCCTCCATCCGTTCGTCACATTTAGTTATCACAGGTTACCGTGCTTATAATACACCTATGAAATTCCAAATTTAACCACACACAAAAATATGTACCAAAACTTATTGCAGTTCATTTTATTTGTACTATCCACAGAAAGCCAGGAGTAAAGATGATATAGGTTACAGAGACCGTCACCAGCCTACCTACTCTAGACCCAACGCCCAGACAACAGACTACTTTAGCACTAAAAGGACTAGGTTCGATACGCTAAGGGAAGATAACCGCAGGAGCTTAACGGCGGGACAGGAAAGTGGTTTGTCGTTATCCACCTTGTTGAAATTAAGGTATATCTATTCTTGAGAATGTAAAAGGATAGAGACCCCGAGTAGTATCATCTTTTCGGAGTAAATAAAACTATATAGTACCGTTAATGTTTCTATAGACATATTTGTATACATTATTTGTTAATGTTCATTGAATAAGTCTAGTAATAGGCTATATAAATAGAAACAGACTCACTTGTAGATCTGTACCAATAGGAAACTCATACTTCGTAAATATATCCTATTACTAATCAATGGAAAAAAAAATTTGTTTTGTGTGTTCAAATGAGATAAAGGCCTATTGGAATTTAAATAAATCTTCTGTTATGTACATTCAAACTGCAGAGTCACGTGACATTTGGATAAGTTTGTATAGTTATTGTTCCAATAAAAAGGTTTAATTTTACCTTTTATTAATACAAAATTTGATAATTTTATTAGTTCAAACACATTCAGTATAAACTATTTTATTCTATCTTGTTAGTAAAAAAAAAAATAAAAAATTACTTGCTGAGAGATAAAATCTCAAAATAGGGGCTTACATATTCAATATTAGTACGCAAAATAGTACAATTGACTTCAAAATTAAATGTAAAATTTTATAATTGTTGGAATTATCTCAAAGTAGGAGCTTACATATTCAATACTAATATGCAATAAAGTACAATAGACTTTTAAAAATTAAATGTAAAATTTTATAATTGTTGGAATTATTATTATTATTGCGTTGCGTCTAGCGAGTTGTCTTCCATGCTTATTATGCATGCTCGGTGCGTGTTCTTTTCAAACTTGTAGAGATGTGGCTGAGGACATCCGTGGGAGAAAGTTATGCTGCCTTAGAGCGAATCAAATATTTGAATTTAAAAAGTTGTCTACATCGGATTTAAAAAAAAAAAAAAATTCATACGTACAAGAAATGATTTTCTTTCAGGGAACCAGTCGATGAAGCTGAAGCTGTTCCAAGGGGAGTAATTCATGCAAGAACAATGTTGGCAGATCCCATTGCCCAAGGTTACCCCCCACATCCTGCCTTGCTTCCAGGCTTAGGTTTACCACAATACACCCAGCCCCCAGTGATGTTCCCAAGATCGAAAGATGAGATTCCAATGACTTTATTTGGCCTCAATCAAGTAGGTCTTTTTTCTATAAAGCTAAATTAAAATTGTACGATTTTTCAGAAATTACAAAAAAAAAAATATAAAAAAATTATAAATAGAGTTGAGAACTAAACAAATTTGTTTTCTTATTTTTTGATTGTCTTTTTAGAGAATTGCTTAACAAAATAACAATAGGCTATCTTACATTATCTTAATGAAATCTTTACTCGCCGTTCTTCGCGTTGGGTGGAAACTGGAAGCTGTCTCCACAGAGATTGGTCACCAGCGATGTTTATAACCTCCTCCAAACTGGTGTCCACTGCCCTGTAGGTCCTGCATGAAGGTGTGATGCGTGTTACAAAGCTTAGATCAACTCACTCACTAATATTGATAAAACAACGAAAAAAACATATCACGTGACAGTATTATGTAATTTGTATAAAGATATAAAGAATCACGTGGCTAAATGTTTTTTGTTTACGATTGGTGAATGAGGTCCATTGACTGAAGTGGTGGTATAAGCTGAATTAGTCCCCTTTCCCATGCAAAGAACTAGCACTTGACTGAAGTGGTGGTATAAGCCGAATTAGTCCCCTTTATAGATTGTCGTTTGAGGATTATTACAAATTCAATTACATGACTGATCCAAACTAATTGATACACTTAATATAAGCTTTGTTTTTTTAAGAACTTTTTTTTTATTTTGTTAGTTACTAGTGTTGTGGACAGTCATTGACTTGTAGCATCAAACTGCTGGTAGAAAACTTAATCGCCGTAGGCATATTTTATCTAAACACGAGATAACTTGAATGAGTTCCTTGTGAACAAAACCAAATAGAACTCTTATTACAATATAGACCAATCAACTTGAGATAAATTACAATAAATGTAATAATATAAAATGGTGTTTTGAAAAAAAATCGAACACCACAAAAAACACGTCTTTTCACTCTAGCATTCTGGAGTTGCCTGTGGCCTACCCAAGACAATGACGCTTATCTTGCATCATAAACACTACATAACCACCAACCAATCGCTAACCTCTTCACGCCGTCACAATAGAAAAAAACACACACTCTATAATCACTGGTACGACCTTGATTGCGTTTTTTCGGCCTCTGTGTTATTGCTGTAATGAGGAAACATGTTTCATTTTGTCTATGGACATGTTCCGCAAACATCACGAGAAATTCGTTAAGTGGGGAAGTGTCCATTAGGGAAAGGATTTCTCTGTAGATGACACGATTTGTGCATGTCCTGTGGATGTGACTCGGTCATGTCGCAGAGCCACATTTATCTTTCCTTCGACCTTTACACTCCATCATTTACATCTTTTACAATAAATAAATATATATACAAATCAGGAGAGATTTAATATATATATATATTTATTTATTAGCGATAACAAAGACTGAGCTATAAATATGATTATGTTTAGATGAAAAGTATTTTTGTTCAAAGCGTAATATATACAGAATATAAACAGTAAACTAAAAGCTACTACAGTGCCATTTCGTAGAGTCGCCCGATAGTGAAGATTATTACAGTGCACATAAAAAATGACCACGCCCTTTTGTTCTCCAGGCTTTCTCAGACCAGGATCAGAAGAACCAGCAGGCACTGTCCGTCTTGCGCCAGGAAGAGGTGGCCATCAAGCAGCTGATGGAGCAGAACTTGAGGGACCAGGGCAACGTCCGGCGGAAACAGGCAGCCGTCCATGACATCGTCAATCGGCTGAAGGACATCCACAATCGAGCTAAAGACGTGTATGAGCCTTCCCCTCAGCCAAACATCAGCCGTTACAGGCTGGCCCAGTTGAATCAGATCCCTTGGTCCATTGATGGGTAACTCATATTGGCTACACTGTAAAGCCTTTTGTTAAAAAAAAAATTGCATATATGTATTGGCGTTTTAAGTGTTATTAATTATTGCTTGATGTGACATACACACATATAGTTTTTAAAAGAATTTCTATGATTGCTACTGTGTAATATTATCATTCTATTTTTGTACATTGCGTTCATTGTTGTTATTGTAAACTCTGTGCGTTCGGTCCCATTTGTGAAAAGTCAATGTGAATGTGTTATCTGTGAGACAGGGGCGTAGCTAGAAATTTGCCATCATTTGGGGACCCGGGGGGCTTGACCTCTTTGGGGGCCCCTGCATTTGCGTACTATTTAATATTTAAAGTAAAATAACACTCATTTTGGGGCACACCTCAAGATGGGGGCCGCCGGAATTTTGAAATTCTCCCCTCCCCCACCCTAGCTACGCCACTGCTGTGAGAGGTTAATTATAAGTCCCTATTTGAATAGGCCTCGATAAAAACAAGTCTGAGCAGTACTAGGCACAATGTTTTTTTTAATAATTTATATAATAATAAGGCTTGTCATCGAGTCCGAAGATTAATGAGGAATGCAGTATTTCCCGTGGCCACGCAGCATCCCCAGCTGTGACCTAGATATGTTCAATAAAATTACTGGGACATTATATTTTCACTTTGCATGTCCGTTACATTCAAGACCTGGGCTTGGTTTGCATAGACGCCATAGAGTATCTTCGTCTTTCTGCAGTCATTTGCTAACGGTATTTCTTGTTCCTTCATAACCAGAAACCCTTATCAGTAATTATCACTGAAAACTCCGCGCTAAGACGATTATAGGTCTTGAGTCCATAGTAACATAGCTCCACTGATATTATTGTCCGTAAAAAACAACAACACTAAGATGGTTGTGGTTAAATGCTATGCTCAGACAATATGAACTGAGTGGGTTCATATTACCAGATATTTTAACAGAGTGCAATATAAATGCCAATAAAAGATTTAACCGATAAGAAATATTCACTGTATGGAACACAATATTGCTCTGGACTGTCGTTCGGCGGTCTCGAAGGTTCCGAGATCGAACCCTGTCCGCTGCCATCCCCCGGGACTCACGCGGGACGTTTTGGCTAGGATGTAGTCTCCTTATCTTCAGAATCTGAAGAAACAACCAAAACATGCCAAACATTAAAAAAAAACAACAACACAACATTTTGCAAAGAATTTATTTTCTCTTTGATTCTTAAAAATGTTTTCTTTCTAGAATTATGGTGCCTTAAGGTTGCCTGAATCAGCCAGGAAAAACAAGGACTTAATTTTAAGTCTGTAATTAACATGCACGACTAGATTAACGCATAGTTACGCGATCGACGTAACAATCTACTGTTTTGAAAGAACGTCTGTAATCCATACCATGATAGTGTCACATAGTAGGCTCTGTAAATACCAGTGACAATAAATCACCAGTGGCAATGACAACACTTTGACAGGTCAATGCAAACTAAAACTCAATAAAGCTCAATGCACTGTGACATTCAATATAAGTCATATATCATTTGTGGGATTCATTATTACTGCCGGACTTGTAACCATTTTTTTAAAGACCAATTTTGTTATTGCTAAAATAAAAGATATATAAATAACCAACTCTTAATTTTTGCTTCATGTATGCAAAAAAAAAAAGAGAAGTGGAATGAATTTGTTGATATCTGTGGTCGAAATAAATTTCTGCTCTGCAGAATCGTAATAATTTCATTTAATTAACTGAGACTTGTATACATCACTACCAATTAGACTAGATATGGGCTCTTTTGGTACAAGGTACATTTACGGCAAGTTAGGCACTATTTAACCATAGATTAACCAACAATTATATATGCTTAAACTAAGATTTAACAGACATTGAGTCAGGGTAGAAAGAAGCTGTGTTATTAAGACTGTCTTAATAAGGAAACGCAACAAGTCAATAATAAAGTGATCGCCGACACTGCCAGGTAACAAGAGACAGAAGACAAGTAGAAACAAGGCGTGGAGAATGGGGAAAAAAATGGACGAACTATCAAAAGCCTCTACTGAGGCGTTCAGTATAATCGTTCTGTCACGCATGACTCTGGCAGGCCATCTTGACTTGTTCAGTTTTGGTCATACAACATTGGCAAAACCGGATTTAGAATTGATAAGGCCCTAAGATAGTAAAGATATGGTGCGATTTTTCCATTGCTATTTCTTCAATAGGATTGAAAGTATCCCTTTAACCATTTTTTGTTGGGGGGAGGGGGGCCTTCAGGCAAGCGGGGCCCCTGGCTAAATATAGGCTATAGATAGTGTTGCCTTTAGGTTAATCCAGCATGCACATAGGCACATAGTCCTTTTAATAGTTGTTCGGACCAGCGGTGCGCCAGTCTGGCTGATCTCTTCACCCTCATATATATTTATATATTAGCAGAAATACCCGTCCTTGACCGTGTTTATTTTAAAAACTAAATCAAAGCCAATTTAACTACTGTGAAAGCTTTTTAAAATTTTACCCCCCCCCCTCCTTTTTCCACTTCCCCGTTGTCTGCGTAAGCATATAGTCATATTTCACAGCCTCTACAAGGATCTAAGAAATATTCATGCCATGTTTCAACAAACATTAAACATAAATGAACAGCAGCACCAGGGACCAAGGTTTCAAATAATAGAATGTAGTGAATTAAATCGCAAGGCGTTGCTGTCGTTTCCAGGGTCATTAATTCATTTAAAAATGTGGTCCCTGGTGCTGCTGTTTATTTCTGTTTAATATGTTTGTATCATCATTTGTTTCAGCACCTATAGATTCACATCTATATTTACATGTTTCAACAAGATTGGTTTATTTCCGTAATTTCTGATTTCTATCTACTTTTTATTTTAATATGACAAAATTACTTTTAAAAATGATACTACTATTGAGTCTTTATTCACACTCCCCCCCCCAGACACGCACACACTTATCGCCACAACGTATATTTGTCCTTCCTCCCACTTTAATGACGCTCTGTCATCTAGTGCTACTGCTGACAACTTAGTAGATTAGTTGGGCCTACCGTGAGGAAAGTAGAAGTTGTTGTCCGAAGCAATTTAGCGCCCTTGAATACTAAAGATTGGTAGGCAATAGGCCGTGACCTCCGTGACATAGGCAGTGGAACGTTGTTGGTAGGCCCTATAGAAAATACTAAAGGTGACAATGGGGCAAATGTGACAATAGAAATTACAATCAAATATGAAACTTCAGAAAACAGTTTTTGAAAATTCTCCAATTTAAGTTTGGGGACTAGGTTCAGGTTTCTCTGTACCTCTACTCCCCAAAGTGACAGCTGACCCGGAAGGGCAACCTGTCAGCCATGTTCGGGAGATGGGAAATGGGTTTGTGTAAATCTACTTTGATTGTATTGAACTGTCTTATACTTTGTTATCTATGCCTAGCGATGATCAACTGGGTTCAAAAGTTTTGGCTTTCTGCATAAATGTCATTCAGTTTACTCAAAGCAACACAAGAAAAATTTCGCTGGCATCTGTAGGCCTATATTGTAGACTAATAGACATTTTTTGCACAATCCAACCAGTGTCAAGTTTGGCTTCATTCCTTTCTTCATCACCTATGTGCCTTTTATGGAAGACAGTTTTAAGTAATGACGCCATAAAACCACGTAAGCTGGAGGATCAGTTGAGATGATGACAGGGACAATCTGATAGATAAAGATTTAAAATACTTTCGCGCAATCAAAGATAAAGTTCAGAATAGACCCTTATTGGACAAAATGTTTGCTTCAACACTAGGCCTACAAAAGGAAGAAGTTAATGAGATTCTTACAATATTTCTACTTATAACGAAATCCGGAAAACTGCCAACCATTGAAGACATTTTTACAAGTGTTTTACATAAACCTGCATTTGATATCATAAAAAATTCATATAAGCAACAATACACTTCAAAGGCATATTGATGAGGTATGAAGATATAAAGAGACGGATGTAACATTACAAGAAGAATTGCGCAGAAGAATTGCTCAGAATAAGTAGTAAACATAAAGTGCAATCATAAGAAAAGATATCAACTCTTCTGGCTTCAAAAAGATTATTCCTGATACTTATCAGATGTTATTAAATTAAAAAATATCATCAGAATTATTTTTTTTTCATCTTCATTTCTAGTAGAAAAAGATTTCAGCAATGTTTCTAATCTTCTAATTATAAAACTATAAACTTAAAAATCGTTAACCGGGAATTTCTTATATCACCTCACTAAATTGAAGTCCAATATTTAAATTTTTATTATTAAATCAGCCTACTAATAGGCGTTTTTTTCTTTTTTGTTCGGTGAATTCGTGTATTGATTTATTTAAATTTTATTAATAAAGATATACATTTTAGAAATCTGTGGAAAATCCCATTTGAAGTTGATGATTTTTCAAAAATGCATAATTAGTTAAGCAGGGGGCCTACCGAAAACTGGAAAATATGTCAAATGGGTCTACGTGACAAAAAAAGTTTGGGAACCACTGCCATACACACTCTTACTTGCGCGCATTAACGCAATTCATGAGTGTTGAGAGTTAAAATTTAATACTATAGATATTTCTCATATCTTTTATGCGATGAAACACTCCTGATAAATGTCTATTCAGAACCTAATAAATTAATGAAGATAACTGGACATCAACTCTTTTATTATAATTTTTATGGTTAGAGAAGAATGCATAGTTATATATTGTTTGTTTCAATTTAGTGCGTTGATCTATAAAGGACTAATTCAGCCTATACCACCACTTCAGTCAAGTACTATTTTTCCCTTGTTCGAGATATTAAACAAAATAATTAATTATCAATAGTTAATTAACTAATTTGTTATTTAAAAAAAAATGGATTCCTGTGTTGTGAGGTAAAAAATAATTTTGCGAAATTTCAGCTTAATCCGAGATTGGGTGTCGAAGAAATAACGTGTACAAACTTTTTACCAGACTGACAGAGTGAGTTGATAGAAGCGTTGTAAAAATGGTGGGAACTGGTTGGTGGTGTATCGACGCTTCATATATCTCAGTCAAGAGTGAGTAGCTTGTAATGTACATGTTAAAATATCTTGGGGTGTCTCCTCCCACACATGCTACTTTGTTCGATGCCCGTGGTTCTCATGTTTCGCTTACAGACATCTCTGTGGGTTAGTCTTGGGTGGTCCTTGGGTCTGACTCCCTCTGCAAGCTCAGCGTATAGGATGTCTTTAAGGATTCTTCCATCTAACATAGCAAGCGACATGACCGAGCCAGCGCAGTCTTCTTTGTGTAAGAAGAGCATAGATGCTGTGCATATTGGCCCGTTTCAGAACGTCCTGGCTGGACGCAGGAGATGCACATTATGCGTCGCAGGCAGCGTAAGTGGAAGCTATTTAATATGTGTTCTTGACACGTGTAAGTTGCTCAGCTCTCACTGCCATAAAGCAGTGTGCTCAGAACGCAGACATTGTAGACCAGGATTTTGGTTACCGTAGTCCATTTGGTACTTTCCCCCACACGCTTGGAGAGTTCTGCCATTGTCGCAGAAGCCTATCCTATTCTTTTTGTCAGCTCAGTGTTTAACCCCTTCGTACACGAAGTCATAATTTTGTTCCAAAAAATTATTTTGTGGGTGGGTTATGATGCAATGGACCTCAGGAGTAAGTGAAGCAAAAATTTTGTCCATCGGTCAACAATTAAGCGAATTACATCATGTGTACGTTTGTACACACCGTGTATCAATGCAGTAAAAGGGGACATAATTTAACATAGCTATATAGAGAAAAATTTTAATAAAAATAATTAAACAACCAATATAAATCAAATTATTTATTTACTTTTATCAAATCTATTTATTTTATTAAGCAAATGGCATTCTAAAAATCACTTTTTTCTTACTAGTACTACATAAAAATAGCATTTTGAGTATTCAGCTTCGCCCATTGTATCCCATCCTACCATTTGTACACCTTTGACTTAATTAATTCTGCAACAACTTTTCAGATACATGCTTCAAAAGAAGCCTAAAGCAAGCCCACATTCACACACACGTTTTCACAAACAGTTATATCAGGGTTGACAAACACTTGTTTGTGGCATCTGAGGCTGCGAAATAAGAAAAAGACCATGTTTGAATAGGATCTCTCTTTCTAACAGCACAACAGTACATAAATATATTCTCACATTGTATATAATCTAGATAGCTTAAGAATTGTTAATATTTATAATAAGCTTCAATGAATGAAGTTTGAGGTTTCAGTGACCAGGGCATGGAAAAGTGCAGGGTTCAAACAAATGACCACCATGAAGACAGTCCGAAGCTCATACCAAATGACCATGAAGTGACTTGTTGCAATAAGTCCTCAACAGTAAAATGTCTGTGGGTGTAGACATGATAATTATATCCTAGCACAAACCTCATTCAGGATATGCAGGGGACGGAACGTAGGCCAGGTTTGAATGGGTGACCTCTAATCCTCTAAGACGACAGTCCGAAACGCAAACCAAACGATTAGGCAGTGATTCGTTGAACAAGTCTTCAACAGTAGAATGCTTCTGGGTGAAGACATAATTAAATATTAATACATCCTGGCACAAACCTCCTGCAGGCCAGCAGGGGACAGTCATTGGCAGGGTTTGAACAGGTGACATTTAAAACGACACTTCGAAGCCCATACAGAACGAAGGCAGTGATCCGTTGTAATATAAGTCCTCAACAGTAGATTGCCTCTGGGGGGAGACATGGTATTCTAAGTAGTAATATTACATCTTAGTACAAAACCCTGCAGGACACAGCAGGGCGATGAAATTGTGCAAGATTAAAAAAAGTGACCATCATGATGGCATTTCGAAACCAAATGACGAGGCAGCAATCTGTTGTAATAAAGATCTCACAGTTACATGTCACCGTGTGTGGTCATGAAGATTATTAAGTAGTAATATTTCGTCCTAGCCTAAATCTCTTGAAGGACAGCAGGGATGGAACCGGACAGGTTTCGAACAGATGATCATCATACAACCAGGCAATGAGTTAGGCAGTGTTCTGTTGTAACACATCCTCAACAGAAAGATCTAATAGGGTGTTTTCTGAAATAAAAACAATAAAACAAAAATGAACAGATGTAATATATAAAACTTATAATTTATATTTAATAATCTTACTTTTTAAATTATGTGTATAAATGATCATTTAGGGCCTACATAATTGATCAAATATATTCTCTCAACGCTGCAATGGACACGCAAAGAAATTTAATTTTAAGTCTAGAGACTACTTTTAGACTTAACCTTTTTTTAGCTTATTAAATTATACATTAATTAAATCTAGTTGATTTTAGATCTAGTCTTTATATCCAAATTCTAATCTAAAACAAATACTTTGTCTTTGAAAAACTAAACAGAAACATACAAGAAAATGAAATGAGATCTAAATCTAACATTTTCATTTAGATCTTTTAGATCTATTTTTAGATCTAGACTATATTTAGAAATAAATCTAATAAATCTATAATCTATGCTTCGAAATATTTAAATAAACACCAGTAGAATTGTTACTATTTGTAAAAATCTAGTAGATTTAGATCTTAATTCTATAGATCTAGAATAGAATCTAGAAGGACACAGTCGTAACACCAATTATCGATCATGTTTTTTTTTACTCAAGTGAGACACGCTGTGAACATTTGTACACATCACTATTCACAAAATTATTTAGGACAATATATTAATCTTTATATATTTCAAATGGTAAAATATTAATTACGTACATCTTAACTACAATATTTAATATGATTTATATCGAAGAGAATAGTTTTAATAAGAAAATTAGACCTAGGAATTTACTTACCAAATAGGGCTATTTGACCAACTGGATTCAAGTTGAAATTAAAAAATATTCGCTTCCTTTCTGTGTAAAATACGGTGTATAATAAACAAAGAAGAGGTCGATAAATTTATTTCCGGTGTTTAAAAAACTTGTCCACAACTTTTCATGTGAAAAAAAATCGTTTTAAAGTCATGTGTACATATGTACACACCGTGTACGAAGGGGTTAAATATAGGTTGTTGTTCCCAAGTATGTGAAGTCACATAAGTTGGTCTATCATCCAGTATTCCAGCAGCTGCATAATTTGAATTTCAAATATGTATATCGATCTACTTGCATCTAATATTTGTCGATGGGAAGTAAACATTAAACATAAACTGTGAAGATTTCAAATATTGTATGAAGAGTGAGAGAGGAGAGTGAGAGAGAGAGAGAGAAACATTAAAAAAAAAAAAATAAAAGCACCTATAAATCCTATGCTCAATTGAGTCGAGAAGTGACTGGGAAAGATGGAGGACAAAGTTTGGAATTTAACCATATTAGTAATGTAGGGCTGTAGGGCCTATTGTGAACATAGAATTTAACCATATTAGTAATGTAGGGCTTTAGGGCCTATTGTGAACATAGAATTTAACCATATTAGTAATGTAGGGCTGTAGGGCCTATTGTGAACATAGAGCAGTAAGAATCCCTCCCCCCCCCTTCTTTTCCAACTACTCTCAGTCAACATATCTGGTAAGTGTTTAATAGAAAGATAAACATCTAGATAAACTGACCACTGTCCATGTGGCTCAACATAGCAGGTCATCTGAGATACGAAGTAAACATCTCCGGCCTGGTGTAGCTCTCTTAGGAGGGACAGCTGAAAATAGTGTAGGCCTACCCGTCCTATAGTCTTGTCAAGTTCAAAACGGATATGTCGCTGGGGTTATGAAAAAAAGAAGGACAGTTTTTTTTATTCATCAACACTTTATCCAATCTGGAAATAAAAGGAAACAAGTGACTCGTTGTTGTGCCAGGCCAACGAGAGGATTGTGGATCCACACCAGTGGTGTCATTGACGTGGAGATACTAACATACGGCATCTTCGCATGGATCTCTACCTGACAGGTTTGGTGTAGCCTATACTATATATGTTCCATTGACTTTTGTGTGAATGGTAATCTGTTTTGAGATGAATTTATAGCTATTTATATAATAGTATTTGACAACGCTGTTTATAATGATGATATAAGTTACTTCAACGTAGGCCTGCAACTTGATGTAAAATTTATTTTACATTTGTATGATTAGTTTTTGGATGGGTGCGACAATAACAGAAGAAAAAAATAGATCTATGCACTTAATGCTATATTTTTTTTATTAAAAAGATCAATTCTGTTTTCGTAAAAAAATAATTTGATAAAAGCTTTTTTTTTTCTCATAATGATGTAGGCCTAATTAAGCTCGACCTGCTGCTCGGGTAATTTCTACTTTCACTTGTTTGAAAGCTGCTTCTTTAAACACATTTTAAAACACATATTGTAGTTTAAATTTTTTATTAATTAATTAATTTATAAATCGATTTCCGTAGGGAAAAGAATGAAAATGATATTGTTTGTGTAGCTGGAGAGACCATTGAAATAGTGCAAACTTTTAAATACCTTGGTAGGCCTACTATCATAGAATATTAATTAAATTTTACTGCAAATATTGATTATATCAGCAAAAAAGGGCAGCAAAGATTAGGCCTACGATCACTGAGAAAACTGTCCTTGTTTAATGTTAGCGACAAGGCCTTGGCTATGTTTTATCACGCTTACATCTGCAATATTATAAGTTTCAATATCACTGCTTGGTATGGCAATCTGAACATTAAAAATAAAAAATTAACTTCACAGAATCCTAAATGCTGCTGGTAAAGTCATTGGCAAAAAAAAAAACAAAAAAAAAAACAAAACATTTGGGCAGTTGTTTGAGACAAACATCCTTAAAAAAGCTAAAAAGATTGTAAAAATGAAAAAATCACCCTTTGAATCAGGATTTTGTGATTTTACCATCACAAAAAGAGATACAAGACACCGATAGCAAAGACAAACAGACACAAAAACTCTTTTGTTCCCCTGGCAATCAAATCATTAAATAGGAACTATCTGATATAAACTTTTCTCATGTAAATTATGAATGAGTCTGGTGTGAATGTATATTTTGGTTTTCTATAGTTATAATGTTTTGTTTGGTGTAATGCATCTACGGATTATAAAGATTATTATTATTATTATTATTTAAAAAAAAACACCAGTTTAGCACGACACGTGTTAATTACATATTAATTATACCAATAACAGTCGACACCGTATATATTTCCGTAGACTATATCTGTTTTACAGTCAAAAGAGTTGAGCCGTGGAAACTCTTGAAACGTTAGGCATGTTAGCTAGTTGAACAAATTTTAAGCACTCTGTCTCTATAATCTTCATATTTAACATAGCTATTTCCGATGGGTCGGACATTCTGGACGCAAGGACTAGAGTACGTGGCCGAAGGCCGAGCGCACCGGGAACCCCCGTCATTTTCCTACAAGCTAAATATTTTATTATGTTCATATATCTTGTTTGTAACAGTCTAAAAAGTCTTTAAAAAAAGCCAACGGCCACTTTAATTATATAATTTATAAATATAAGGTAGGTAAAGTTGTCAACAACATTATGGAGATGGCTATTCACATGCGTCACTGTCCATAGAAATAGACAACCGTCTCGCAAAGATCAGCGTCACTTTTGGTCACCTTAGACTCAGAGTATGGCGGAATAGGTCTCGTCACCTGGCAACAAGGGTCAATGTTTATAAAGCAGTGGTTCTCATCACACTTTTGTATAGCTCTGAGACCTGGGTGCTCTACCGAAGGCATTCAAGGCTCCTCGAACGTCCATCAAAGGTGTCTTCGCTTCATGATGGGCATATGCTGGCAAGACTACATCACAAATAACTATGTTCTGTTGGAGGCCGGTGTGGACAATATGGAAGCACTAATTTCCATTCGACAGCTGCTGTGGGTCGGACACTTATCCTGCGTGGGAGACGACCGCATGCCAATATACGATCTTCTTTGGCGAGCTTAAAGGAGACGGCGTAACAGAGGTAAGCGCTATTAAGATCAACTCAGGCGCCATTTCGCCCTCACTTGGCATAGAGAAAAGTAGCTGGAAGAGACAGTTGGAGAGTTCTCGCAAAGGCTGCGGTACAAACATCGGAGACTCAAAGAAAAGCCATTATTAAAGACAGGCGCAGAAGACAGAAAGAAAAGTTAAATAGACCGCTAGCGAACAACAGATTTGTCTGCACGAGATGCGGCAAAATATGCAGGTCTCAACTGGGTCTGCATTCTGCATCTATAGGCATGTGAATCACTGCACGCATCCTTAATCTTTGGAATCGAGGACTTTACCTTTATTAATATATAAATATAGATTTAACTCTCTATAAAAATATAGTTTGGATAAGTTCTACTACTAGACAACAATTAGTTACCGTCTACATGTCGCAGCCTCATGATAGCATAACCTATATACGATTTTCTGATTATGCGTGTTTTTTTGTTATATTTTTTATTGTGAAATAAATAAAACGTGAAAGTGATAAAATGAACAAGCCTTGAAAAATGTAAATCATAACATCGTCACATTCAACAATATTTAGATTTGGAGATCTCAAGATCTAGATTCTATATATAGACTAGACACTAGTCTAAAAGGTACTATTAGTGAACCCCCTGCATGAAAAATACAAGATCAGCAAAATAGGTCAAGAGCACTCAGTTTACTACTGTATGATTTCTAAGGTTGACTCCAAAATTTTAAAATATCGGCTGTGATATGGCTGCTCCTATAAAATACCACGGATACAAGTTAAAGGGAAGAGCCGTCATAGGGCTTTTTCAGTATATAAAGGTAAACATTGTCCGTTTTAATGGATATTTTGTGATTTGATAAACTTTGCGTATGCAAGATAAGTCTAGATAGCTAGACTTGAATGGTTAATGTTGTAGATAGATTTTACCGTTGTCCAAAAGAAAGGTCACAGTCACACACACAGTCAACACAGGCCCCGGCTTCAACTCAAGCCAAGGCCCAAGCTGCTCAGGCACAAGACACCGTCACCGATCACAAAGGAAACCTAAGAATCGAATTAAATTAAAGCTATAAAATCTAGATCTAGAGGATTTAAATAATAATTTATATAACTATATTATTAAATTTATATAGATCTAGATCTAGACTTATCTAGATCTATCAATCTAGACCTCTATAAATAATAATCTATCATCTACCTCTCCTCTAACCTCCTAAAACTACTGCTCCTAGTCACACTAGTGACTAGTGACGACTAGTCTATTAGTCTATAGTATAGAGTCTAGACAGTCTAGATCCAAATTAGTATTACTGAGATAGAATCTCAATCTAGGTCTACCAAATATCAGCCAAATAATGATAAATAATCTGAGAGTCCCACCCCTAGTACTACTAGTAGATCTAATTATAATAGTAACATCAAACATACTATAGCTATAGACTATACTATAATATATAGACTATATAATATAGAATCCATATTTATATGTACAGTGGTGTAGCAAGGTACCAGTGGGCCCGAGTTCAAGAATATGTTGATGGGCCCCTCCCCCCGCCCATATGACAAATTTTTGTGTGACAAAGAAATTCAGTAGTTTTTATGCATTGGTACATTTACCAAAAGACATTCCTATGGAACTTCATGAGCACAGCTGACAGAATCATTTAAGACCATGTTTAAGTACTGTTTAGCACAGTGAACCTAATGTGCTTTTGCTGAAGGCTATCGTACTGTCTGCTCATATTTAAAAACCATCATTGCCTTGGCATCGTGAGTAATTTAAAGAAAGATGGCCATATTTTAGAGAGTATTTATTCTCTCAATCCTGCAGACTTCTGGTTCTCACAAATATAAAAACCTACAAATGACTATATGATGGGTAGTTCATCATCATAGCTCACAAAACATTTTCAGAAAATATTGCAAATTTAATACATTTTTAAATCTCTTTGATTTCTGTTAACCATGATAGAGTAAATGGCGCAGATTGGATCTCCTTTAGGTATTTGGATAAAATTACATTGCCCAACATTATCTCCTTTTGAATCTGTGGGTCGAAGTAAAGGGTTGTGTTTTTGTTTTCTTAAGAATTTCTGTACTGCTAAGACATTTTCGTTGTTACTTGTCACCTAAACGATACTCTTTGCGATGACCACTAAAAGAAAGGTTGTTGCTTATTTAAGTCAAAACTAACATTCACTATGCAATGAGTTACTTTCAATCTGTAATTGTAGACTTCTTCAATGTTTGCATCATCCACCGTTCTCAATCTTTCATGTTGCTTGTAAGTTATGTTTGGAAAGATTGTTAATGAAGTTAAGTCATTAGTAGGCCTTTCATTTTTCTTTTTGACGTTTCGGTTGGAAAACAAGAAAACATTGATGCTGTGTCAGGGTATAAAACAGAGACCATCCGAACGACTTTCCAGTGCACATACCAGACGACAAAGCAGCCGTTTAAGTGAAAGACACTATTTCTCGATAAATGTAATTATCGCTCTATCTTAAAAGTATGTTACAAACCTTCTCCCCAATTCAGTCACAACAAGTAGCACAAAAAGTCAACATCTTTAACGTTTCCCTAAGTAACAAACAGAATATGTTGTTTCCTTTGCTTGTTTAATATCTAATTTTAAGTCAAAATCTAGATTTTAGGTAATAGAAAAATAAAAAAAAAAGCTTTCTTTAAAAAAAAAAAAAGGTAATACTATCAATGGTTATAGAGGGAAGAAAAGAAAGAATGGGAGTATGGGACCCAACCGTCACCACCAACGCACCATCACCACATTACAATAAACCTGATGAAAGCAGTTCCTTACAATGACTCTATCTGAAAACATGGGTTAAATGCTTTGATATTAACATAAAGTTTGATTTTTTAACCATTTTTTACAAAGATACAGTCTAAGGTAGGCCACAATTGGTCATTAGTCATGTGACCAGTTTATATGAAACCCCTACGTGCCATACAGTGCTGTATTTAGACTTGAAAAAAGGCCTTAAAAAGCTATTTGAGATATGGGGCCCCATACAAGTCCAGATATTGTATGTAACTACTACAATAGGCCTTAAGCTATTTGAGATATGGGGCCCCAAAGAAGTCAATATATTGTATGTAACTACTACAAAAGGCCTTTAAGCTATTTGAGATATGGGGCCCCAAAGAAGTCAATACATTGTATGTAACTACTACAATAGGCCTTTAAGCTATTTGAGATATGGGGCCCCATACAAGTCTAGATATTGTATAACTACTAAATATTTCTTGGATGACCTAAGTTAGAGCTTATGTTGCATAGAAGTAAATCTGGCCCTGGCTCTATGATTGTTGCACCATCGAGTGTGGGCCCCTAAATGGTCATGGGACCGGGTTCATTGAACCCCTTCATGCCGTGGATGCTAGGCCACTGTATATGTATATATTTATATTATGGCTTGACAGATTCTATGCTTTCTTACTTTGTTATAAATAAATACATTTCCTGGGCATTCCCTAATAATGCAGGTGATTCGTTCTCAAAACAGGACAAAATCATATGATACCATCACTGACTATACACACAATATGTTCTTAATACTGAGTATACCATGGTGGATCTTAATACATAGTCATAGTGCATAATGTTGGATGATTTCTAGGCCTATGCTGGCTCCCCAAAAGTATAATCTTAGCTGTGATGTGGCTTCAATGCATTAAAAAAAACATCTCTTAAAAACTCATCCGAAACATGGTTCACAACTCATAGAAATGCATGTGCAACAAGGGTCTTCGTGTCTCAAATAAGCACAGATAGGAGCAATCCCAACAAACAAACAACATAATGCTGAATGCTATACCAATGAATACAACCAACAGCTGGAAGAGGAAACATGAGCAGGTTTTAGGATGACAAGGGATAGTAGAAAGCAGGGGGAATGTATACTATATATACACTAAAGTAAAGCATTTATATATAATAGTGAAAACAAAATGTTTATTATAAAAAGTTCTAATTATCATTAGAATTTTATAATGAGAAAAAACTTTCTGGCTATGCAGTTCTAAGCTTTTTATTGACGGCTTATCTACATGAGAATACAAATTGTTGACAGATTACAATATTAATCTTAAACATTTTTTTCTGTACAAACGCTATAAAAAAAATTGACTTTTGAAAATTTTTTTGGACCCTTTAAAAAGTCAAACTATCCTACATACATAAAGAAACTTGAAAAGTAATATAAAAATATATTTTTACAATGTATGTGGCACTGGGGTACAGACTTCTTCACAATTTAGGGACTTGTCTGTATTGTGTACTTTGATTGAAAGGACAGGATCTATCTCAGCCATTGACAGAAGGTTATTATCATAGTTGTACAACCTTGTGTTTCAAAGTAAATGACACCTGAAGATCTTCTCTGACATATTTGAAGTATTACATTTTTTTAAAGCCTAATCCATTTGTCTAAGGAACACTTTTACTTACTGTATAATTGTCTTAAGTATATAAAATCTTAAATCTTGTTGATTACTTATCCACTGTAGATATGTTCATTTCTTTGTTTTTCTTGGTTAACCCAATACCCAAACAATTCATCACATTTTCATATTTATTTTGCCTTTTGCATAAAAAAAAATATCATTGGCATAGTCTAGATCAGTTGATTGAAAATCTTTTGATCTTGAAACCATATAAAACTTGGACTGTTCCATAATAAAATAAATCTGCAATGTAAACAGTATTGATGATAATAAGTATTCTAATCCTAGTCAATGTTAATTTCCTTGCTACATCTCAAGGCTACATCGAGCAAGCTAAAGGTACTGAAAATATCAATAAATTTCTGTGGGGATTGTAATATTTAAGCACTTTAGACATGAAGCATGCTGTCAAAAAGAATTAAAGCTAGTAGTACAGTACAGGTGTTTGTAATTTGTTGCTTTCTCTTGTTATAAATGTGAAAGTGATTGTTTTATTGCTAATTATACATAAATTTCTAATCATTATTAACTTGCAAGGATTCAGTTTACAACTTTGTATAGAGAGTGGTCATATAAAACATGTCCTGCATTATATGCTAGAACAATACATCAATTTTTTAATGGCTATTAAAATGTAAGTCACAGCTGGGGCTGTGTACCACAGGAAATACTGCATTCCTCATCAATCTTCAGACTCGAAGAAAAGCCTTATTATAACATTGGTTAGCCTTAACTATCCTGAAAATTGAATCCCATCTAACTCTTAAATATTCCCTTATTAAATATGATGATTAAAATTTGTTCGATATACTTTTCACTAGCATCATATTTTTTTAAAAATACATTAAACTTTTTATAAATAATTTAATGGACTTATTTTTTATCTACAGTATTTTAACACAAGTAATAAATTTAGTTGTCACAAGCGAACACTTTGTACCACCATGAGGCTGTATGACAGAGATATGTATTGGAATGACAAATCTGTGGCTAATGAATCTGTAAGAAATGTTTTTTTTTATTCTTCTATAAATAATATGATTTTAAAGGTATTAAAGGTATATAACATTTTTCTAAAGGTATACAAAAACAACATGCTTCTAAAGGTATAAATATGTTTTTCTAAAGTATTTTCAAATAATTTATTTCTTCTTTCTAGAAATTTGAGAAAATCTTGATTGCCAATCGAGGTGAAATTGCTTGTAGAGTGATCAAAACATGCAAGAGGCTTGGCATCAAAACAGTGGCAGTCCACAGTGAAGTAGACTCTTTGGCTGTAAGTTTCATAGTTATTTTAACTTTTAATTTCTCTATTTTAATTGTATAAAATGTTTTCTACATTCTTAAGTATGGTATATTTTTTTTTTCTGCTAGATATATTTATTTATTTTTTTTTTTTTAAATCAGCTCCACACTCGTATGGCAGATGAAGCCATTTGTATTGGGCCAGCACAAACAAGTGAGAGCTATCTTCGAATGGATAAAATATTGAATGCAGTCAAAGAGTCGGGTGCACAAGCGGTATGTAGTCTACTGTTTCCATTAAGATAAAAAAACAGCTTAATTGGTCGTACTCACTGAAGCTTCTATATGTAGTGTATTTATGTTGTCCACTTGTCATAATGAGAGATACAGTTAGATAGAGCCATTGTTTTGTAATACATGCCTAACAGCTGTCTATATTGGCTCTGTTGAAATTGTTAGTGAACACATGTGTGGCGAGGTGGGGGCGGGGCTAGCTGGGCATGTGACCATTGACCACTGGGGTGATTATTTGCATACAGGCGAATAACTCTGGACCAGAAGAATGGTTTATTGGACATTCCGATGGTCGAGAGGTTAAGTTGGCTTTGCAGTGCATTACTATTAGGAGGTGTTGTCATTTCCAGAGTCACTGGTTCGAGCCTTGGTCGGCGCAGTCCCTTATTTTTGACGCATTTAATCCACTACTTTTTCTCATTTAAAAACTTGGTCCCGGGTGCTGTTTTTCATTTATGTTCAATATGTATGTATCATCCATTTGGCTTTTGCCATTTAGCTTCTTTCATAAAGTATTCAAGAAAATTGTGCAACTTTAGAAAAAAATTTTTTTTTGAAAATATCTAGCTTGAGAAAGAAAGAACTCAAATGGCAATGAAAAAAAAAACTAGACAAAAATGACTAAAAAAAATTCTATGCCTGATTCTTGTCTTTGCAAAAAAGTTTATAAGTTTATAAAAACTGAACTGGTCTCTAATATACTTTTATGGGAACTCAGCCATCAGTAATAATCTTCCCAATTCTTTGTTAAATTTAAAGATAAAATAATTTCATGAATAATGAGATTGGACCATTACCCACTGAGCATATGCTATAAGCATGAAAGATGCACTTTATGAGGGACTAAAATAAATAAAAGGATCATCGTCAAGCTAATTATTTTGTCTGTTTACAGGTTCACCCTGGCTATGGATTTCTTTCTGAAAACACAGAATTTGCAGCTAAACTTGTAAGATGTTAAAATTATTTTTTGTTTCAATGTTTTAATTGTTTGATGATGCCATTTAAAATGATTAACTTTCCATCCTACACCCTGGTGTATATTCCAACAGGATGAAATTGGAGTAGCTTTCATTGGACCAAACAGTAAAGCCATCAAAGCTATGGGGGACAAAATTGAAAGTAAGCGCATTGCCACCAAAGCTCAAGTCAACATGATCCCTGGATTTGATGGTGTTGTTGAAGATGCTGAACACTGTGTTAAACTGTCCAATCAGATAGGTAATAGCTGGACATTACAAACCCCCATTTTTTTTTTGAATTTAAAAGGGATATATTATGTCCTGTTATACATTTATTAAATTAAGAAAGTTATCCAATTATTATTGTTCAATTTGTGTCTTGTATTATACTACTATTTTTCTCAGTTATCATTTAGTAACATATATATATTCTAAAAAGAATTAAAATTCCCCTTTGAGTTCTTGTGATCTATGGAGCAGATGATGTAAGGTCATCTGTTTCCGTGGCTCATGGTTAACGAGAATGTCATGTGGCCACTACAATGACCAACTGTTTTTAATTTACATCAACTAATGTCAGGTACACATTCAAGTAGGATGGATTCAAGGGCGCTCTAAAATCCTTGAAATTTAAAATAATTATAGCTTTTATATTTAATTATAGCTTTTATATAGCACTACTTTCATGCTTATAGCATGCTCAGAGCGCTTTGGTCCAATCTCATTTGTGGACCAGTGGGGGGGAGGGGGTATCTAGGAGTTGGTTTTCCGTGCTGCCTTTAGGCGCTCAGTAAACGCAACTCTGCCAGAGTCGGGTGTCAAACCTCGAGCCCCCTTCTAGGTAGCCAAGACAAGCCAAGTTCAAGCGCACTTAGCCTCTCGACCACGCTTCCCACAAAATCTCATTTTTTTACCATGATTTGAACCTGAGATCCTTCAGTTTGAAAGTCAAGCGCTAACCACTCAACCATCACACCCTAAAGGAACATTCTATTAGCCAATTGTTGTTGCTTACTATACTACTTTTGTTAATCAGGGATATTTTTTTATACCTCAGTATTTTATTATTTTAAGTTATTTATGCAAGTTACATTTTTTTTTTTTGATTACTCCTCTAATTATTATCAACTTTTCTCTCAGGATATCCTGTTATGATCAAAGCCTCAGCAGGTGGAGGTGGTAAAGGCATGAGAATAGCTCATAATGACAATGAAGCTAGGTAAGTGATTGTGTACTCATTGAGAATCAAATTAAACTGGAATAGCCAATTTAAAGCAGTAGTCTCTATTTTTCAGAAAAAAAAATCTTTTTGAAAAAATTCTCTATTATCATTATATCATTTCTTAATGACCTAATTATTTTATTGAAGAACGTCATTTCGTTTGTCACAACAAGAAGCTAAATCAAGCTTTGGAGATGACAGAATGTTGGTTGAAAAATACATTGTCTGTCCCCGACATATTGAGATTCAGGTAAACATTTTCGCTTAATAATAGTCTGAGTACTTTAGGGAACACCATATTGCTGAACTAACAAAAAAAAATTTAATTTGTAAATTCTAATAATATTCTTTACTTGTACTTTCTAAGGTTCTCTGTGACAAACATGGAAATAGCTTGTGGCTTAATGAACGAGAATGTTCCATTCAGAGAAGGAATCAGAAAGTAATAGAAGAGGCTCCAAGGTAATAATAGCAAAAACAGAACTGTCGGCCTATATAAACTGTTTTACATCTTCTCAACAAGGATATCTGTCATTGTTTATTATATTTTTCATTGGAAGTGTCATACATGACTTTATATTCATTTTTTATAACAGCCGACCGTAGGGATGTCACCTTCATCTGGGTCCCCTCCCATGTTGGCATTGAGGGAAACGAAGCCGCAGACAGAGAAGCAAAGAGAGCCCTAAATCATGCGGTGTCAGGAACCCAAATCCCCTACTCGGACCTGAGACAAAGTATTGCCTCTGCCACCTATCGAGAGTGGCAGAACCGATGGGAGGCTGAGACTCACAGTAAACTCAGGCAGATTGTGGCGGATGTCAGGTGGCGGCCCACATCTAAGGGTCTGACAAGGCGTGGTAGCACAACCATGTCCAGACTTAGGATTGGCCACACCTACATCACGCACTCTTTTGTACTGAAGAGAGAGGAGCCCCCACTTTGCGAGTACTGTGACTCTCGCCTCACCGTGGAACATATCCTCGTTGATTGCCCCAGATACCAGGATGTCAGGGCGAAACATTTTAGAGCTACTAATCTAAAAACACTATTTAATAATGTCGACCCTGGGAAGGTACTGGGCTTTATTCGGGAAGTGGGGCTATCTACGAAGATGTGATTTCTGAATTTGTGAACATACACTATTTACATTAGATTTTTACCAAATATTTAAATTTTTACTACCTTTACTATTTTAACTGTGAATAGACCTTAATTTTAATTATATTACTGTATAGAATCTGGCCCTTGCTGTTTAGAGAGAGAGTAGTCCTTAAGGGACTGCAGGCACGACATGGCCTAAATTGTGCCGATGTGCCTCAAATCAACAAATCAAATCATATATTCATTTTTAACACCTATGGTATTTTTAGATTACATAAATTTAACAAAAGGTTTTTCCAATTCAAATATGGGCCACTCAATGCAGTTTGCTTGAATGACTGGATCCACCAACACACTGGTCTTTAAATCAGATATTTTCTCTTCCCTACTATGAGGTCGTAGGCATGTCATTCAAATTTTTAAGAATGCATGCCACACCACCACCAAATCACATTGGTCTCAAGAACAATGGATCACAAAGATGTTTACTGAGCAGTAAGGAGAATAATCTTGTCAGCTGTGCTCATTTTGAATCTCACAGCAACAAATTCTCTAAACTAATCTAAGAGATTAAAATTTTTTCTAAGTTTTTTTTTTTTTGCTTTTGTTACTAGCACATTTTTGGATCCCCAAACTCGCAAGGCTATGGGAGAACAAGCTTGCAGACTGGCTCTGGCTGTTGGTTACGATTCAGCTGGTAGGCTGTTTTTCTTTCCTTTAACCAGTGTTATGAACATAATGATAACAGATTCGAAAATGTGTCCGCTTAGTATGGCATTAATACACTGAATGACTCCACAACACACATTTCGTGAACACATTCTTACGGACGAGTTACAAGCACATGTAAACATAAGAACGACAACCGATACAGCATATAATTTTCATAACAACCAGCTTTGAGAATTTCACTTTAAAATTGACTTCTTCTTAATGTTAGCTTCAGTAATGAAAATGCTTGTTTGGTTGGGGTCATACATTAAGAGTTTTTAATGTGCTTTTGTAAAATTATTTAAATATACACAAAGCAGAACATAATCCCACATGAAACCAGCAGACTAAATTCAACCAGATCACAGCAGCAACGATACATCAAATAATTGATGATCTAACATTTCAAGTGGTTTGGTCAACTAGTAAAAATAGCATCCAGTCAGTCAACTTAGTCCTGAGAGCATATGCATGATATAAGCAAGCACGTACCAAAAATGTGGATTAATAGTGTGAAAGCAAAAGTACAAGAAGGTCTAACATTTTGGACAGATGTAGAAGAATAAAGTATTTATATGTATGGCCTCCTTCAGTCGCCAAGCAACTACGGATTATCTTATGGAAATAAGATGAACTCTTGGGCATTAGCTGTGGTCGAAATGATGCCGCCCACACATCAGTTCCCCCTTTCCACGCAGCTGATATATCCAAAGGAACGGCAAGTGCCAAAACAATTTCGAGTCAGCGGCATTGCAGGCTCTGCCAGGGTGTAGCACTGGTTGCTGCAAACTGCCTAAGAGTTGCTGGCTTCTGATTTTTCCCCAGGGTTGACTCCCGAAGCCTTTCCCATGATTGGGTATAGCTGCAAGGCACTAGAGGTTTGAATTCAGAGTTTTCCTTCTCCTAGGTGAGTAGCCAGCCATGGCTAATGAGCCCTGCCTGCCCAAAGTATTTAATATTTAAAGAAAGGGATACTCCTTTATAATGCTTCAAAAGACTTAGTGAGGCTTTGCTGTGACCTCTTATTCAATAATTTTCATAAGGGTTTTTTGTTTTATTTCTCTGTGGTGAGGGTTTTGCTAAGGCAGGAAAGATAATCATTAATTTTTCACTAGATATTGAAATTAATATTTTCAATTGCTTTGTATATTGCCATATCTAAGAGTTTTACTTTTTCTTTTCCAGGCACTGTTGAGTTTCTTGTAGATAAAAATAAAAATTTCTATTTCCTGGAGATGAACACAAGATTGCAAGTAGAGCATCCAATAACAGAGATGATTACTGGTGTCGACATAGTACATCAAATGTTACGAGTGGCCAAAAATCATAAACTTTTACATGAGCAAAAAGATATACCAGTTGATGGCTGGGCCATAGAATGTCGTGTTTATGCTGAAGTAAGACTTTTTTTTGGTTGCTATTTTAACATTAAAAATATAAACATCTTATATGTTCTTAGTTATGAAATAGAACAAGTTTATTCCTAAAATCACTAGATTGATCAAACTCTTAATTTAAAGTTTAGACACTGAGACATGTTGCAGTAAATTTAAGCTATTTTCTGTACATGCCAAAATTAACATGTATCTGGCTAATGATTAAGGGTACCAATTTAAAAAAAAACACTATAAGACTACCAAAGTGACATTTAATGTATATTATATTAAACTGTGAGATCTAAAATAAATTGATCTATTGTCAAATAGTTTACCAGTTAATAGGAAAGGTAAAATCTGTGTGTCAATTATTTCATTTTGATATAATGTAACCATGTATCCCTTTTTTCAGGATCCATACAAGAGTTTTGGAATGCCTTCTATAGGAAGATTATCTCGTTATGTAGAACCAACTCATCTGAAAAATGTAAGACAATGATGTGAATGGATAAAAATAACATTGCATTGCTTGGAGCTTAGATGTAATGTTTTTGTCTCACTGTGGCATTGTAATGCTTTTGTCTCACTGTAGACCTGCTGTTAGAATGTAATGCTTTTGTCTCACTGTAGACCTGCTGTTAGGATGTAATGCTTTTGTCTCACTGTAGACCTACTATGACATTGTAATGTTTTAATTATATCTTTACTTTGCTGGAGGAAATGTTTTACTATAGTGCATTACACATGAACAAATAATATCCTGTGTCTAATATGTACCCTCATGCTATAGTACATCTGGAGTTAATATTCAGTTTATTTTCATTTCAAAATATTTGTCTCATTCTAGACCCGCTGTGACAGTGGCATCATGGAGGGCAGTGATATCAGCATTTATTATGACCCAATGATTTGTAAACTGGTGACCTACGGCAGGGACAGGACTGCAGCCATGGACAATATGATCCAAGCATTAGATTCTTATGTTATTAAAGGTAATAGTGTGCTATTCAGCTAACAGCTTTAAGTAAGATGGCATTTTAATGTTGACTTCTGAATGTCGCAGTTTTGTATCATTAGAGATTGTATTCAAATATGAGATTGTTTACCAGATCCTTCTGAACCTGATATGTTTTGAGATAAGTAAATGTTTCCCTCTGCTGGCTGGCCATATTTTCTTGCCTCTATTACTTCTCTCTCCAGCACAGTTTGAAATTGTCAACAACTTGTTTTACTCAACTTATAAGGGATCAGTTATATATTACATTATAACCCAGTTCCAGGAGTTTGTGATGGCTGGTTTCATTTAGGCATGTTTAATATAATATAGTAACCTAGTATTTGAATTATTTAACTTTTTTTTTTTTGAATAATTAAAAAATTTTAAAAAGAGTCCACTGTGAGACTTAAGTAAAACCCTAAGGAAAGCTAACATGAAATGTTGCAAACCTGACTGGTCTCTATTGTATTGTTTCAGGTGTTACACACAACATACCTCTACTTCGTGATATTCTGACTGAAGAAAGATTTGTCAAGGGTGACATTAGTACTAATTATTTACCAGAAGTGTTCCCTGATGGATTCAAAGGTCAGTCAGCAACTAAAGAAATGTTTATTCTCAAATGCATCTTTTGTTGTTGTGTATTCTACAAATTTAACAACCTCAGATAATGCTTAAGACAGACATTTAAGCAAAAAAATCAAACTTGTATAACTTGTGTCTGTAAACAATGGTTTAAACGTGGGGTAGCAGTTTGTGTTTTGTTTTTGTTTGTAAAGCCATTTATGCAGAAGTTGTTTTTTTTTTCATTAAATTCATAAATGTTGGGTAGAAAAATACAACAAATATGAAGCTGAAGAGAACTATTACATTCTTTCATGTAATATTCCAATATAGGAAACTAAGGGAAAGCTAAATACATAGCATTTCAAATTATTGCCTTCTACTTACTGTGATATTGGGCAAATCATTTCACACACAAGCAACAAGACATTTTTCACCTGGAAACAATGTGTTTTTCTGACCTAGAACAGTGTTAGCTTTCCCTGATTTACTTTCATATGATTCAAGCTCCATAGAATGAATTAAATGTTGCACTTGTGAGAAGGTTTTACTGATCCTCCATGGTCTGCAGGATGACCTTAGACTCTCCAAATAATGGAATGTGATACATGGTTGAACATTTAGAAGTACATTAGCTTCTAATTAGGTGTAGTATGCAGTTGCCATGCATTTTGTAAGGCCTATTCAAAATATAATTTTTTTGAGGACTTGGATTGACACCCAATATTTGTTTCTCACTTCCCATGGTTGTAAATCATGTCTAGCTTCTGGACTTGAATTTTTTTTCACATTTAATAAATGAAAGGACAAATATTAGCACAAGACTGTGCCATCTGGGTACAATATTGCCTTAGTCATCAACTCTGTAATTGAATGCACCTCTTTTTCTTGAGCACTGTTGATGCTTTGTCAGTGCGATCAATATGTCAGATATGAGAGGTTTAACCTGTTGGAATACTTGTTCAGTGGATTGAAATTTCCACTGATGGCAACATGTAATAGAAAATCATGACAGCAAGTATATTGTTTCGAGAGCTTACTGCCCTTTTCCATTTCCAGACTTTCTAGCTTTAATCCTCTTTGATTGGCAAGGTTGCTCTGTAGTAGAGGTTGATGGACCTTTTACATCAAAGGCATTATCTTCAGGTGCTTATGTGACCATCCTCAGCTCTGTTATATTTTCAGATAGAGATTTCAATTCTACTGGTAGAGGTTTTTCCTAATGTAAAGTCTTATAACTAATGCAACTTAGGAAGCTTTGGAAGTAATAGAAACAAAAAATCTTGGGGCATGATGTGGTTCAGAAAAGCTATCTTTAGCTCTCAGAGGATTTTAATCTCTTCCTGATGAGATGGCAGAACACCAATATCTGCAATTCAGTGTCTAACTCTGTCCATGAGAGGATAAGATGTATCCCAGAAAATGAATGTGTATGAAAACTCAGCACAGCTGTGGCCATCCACATGATTACCAGCCCAATGAAAAACTCAGCATAAATGGGTTGAATCTGGTCGTTGTTAAACACTGTTATAAGCTTAAAAAAACTTAATCATGACATATTTAGTATCTGTATTTGGCTATTTAAAAGTTTTTTTTAAATTGAAGACCAATAGTATAGAGCCTTTTTCAGTTAGCAGCATAAGATTATTTGAATGTTTGAACAGGACAAAACATTTACTTATGTACTAAGCTAAAACTTTTTTTTTAAGTAAATGATAAAGTGCCTGTAATTATGTTTTTAACTTTTCTATTGCTAATATATAATATAATATAATATATTGTAATATAATTGTACACACTTTCTAACTCATTGATGTGGAGTAATTATAGCAAAGCTGCTTCTTAGTTTCTCTTAAATGGCTTTTTAATAAATCTTTTGAGTTAGTCTTCTACTTGATACTAAAATACTCAAATATATTATAAGGCTAATTAGAAAACAAAAATATAAAAATGATTGAAAAAAGATCAATCAATGAATTATTAAACTTTCAGGAGAATGAACATTTACTAATGTGAATTTGGTGGTGGTGATTTAATAGTGCTTTAGCCTCAAAGCGTTGCTGAATGCATACATAAAAAAAGTATAAACGTTTGCTTCAAGATGTTTTACATTTTGTGTAAATTAGGTAAAGTTCTTTCTGTCAAAGAAAGTCAAGAACTTACAGCCTTAGCTTGTGCTATCTATTTGAAGGATCAACAAAGATGTAGAGCTTTTCAAAACCAGAAAAGGTTAAAACTTACATTTGAAATACTTGATAGCTACAGCTTTTTAAGCCAACTTAGAAGAAAACATTGACATTAGGTTTTAGTTCAACACACAAATTTCACTAGTAATATTTATTTGTATTCAGGATTCCTAATGTTAGCTCATCAATCAATAGCTGGTCACTTAATGTTATTATCAACAAGGCCAGAATAAATGCTCACGCTTCCAAATTACCAGATGGTTACAAGGTATGGAACTTTTGTTGTACATGTCCAGTGAATTCTGGTTTATGGATACATTCACAATAGTTTATATTTTTACCATTTCATAAAACATCATTTTTTAACATCTTTTCAAGATTGTCATCAATAGCGATGTATATGAGATTAAGGGCAATTTGTCATTTACATCACCACTAATGGAAGTCTGTTTGAATGGTGACCAAAGATTGCTTCAGGTTAGTGCCTGCATTTGGCTCATTTCATGGAGTTCTTTAATTACATGTTGACTTGTTGTCTGCTGGTTCCATCAGTCTTCACTTACTTTCTCTTTAAATCCTTCTGTTCATATGACCTAATTATATTACATATTGTCTTAATTAAACTTGCTCTTTAGACATTTAAAAATTTTTAACATCTTGTAATATCTTAATCTTGTTTTATCATTGTTTTCTGTTGAATTGTTGTTTTGCTTCTCAGTTATATGCATAATATTTTAAAACATGTATCAGTCCATTGATCTGGTTTGTTAACAGGTGCACAATAGACTTGGTGGTGGTAAATATGATCTGCGTTATCATGGGACTGTGGTAAGTTCTCAGTATGCTTTATTTCAAAGTAACTTTAGTATAAATGCACTAAAGGTTTCTGTGTCTATAAATGGTTTACTCAGCAACATAAGTCATTGTGGTTGCTTGTTCAGTCATATCTCTCATATTCACTGAATGAACTGTACTTGGTCTGGCTAAACATCTTACTGTGAACCAAAACTAACTATAAATTGACTGTTCGTTGTGAGCCATTCATATTGTATGACATGTAGACTATGTCAGTATGTTGTAGAGGCCTGCTCTGAGGTCCTCCTGCTTGTGTATTAGCCTTTACGTCATTGCAACTCTTAGGATGCATGATTCATCCTCTGGAGGACATGTCCCGCAAACCTCGTGTGACGATCAGTCACATCCTCATTAAGTGGTTGATTTCTTTGTTTGTGACCTGACCTCTGTAATGGACTCCTAAAATCTGTCTTAGTTTTGCAGACGACATAATCGACTCGCTGTTGGGATGATGGTTGTTTAATTGGTGGCTAGGCTTGTCCTAATTTACTAGCCAATGCCTTTCCAATGCAGCATGCTATGTCATGATAGGCATCCCCATCATTTACTATGATGCTGCCTAGGTGCTGTCTACCCAAAACAATGTACACTGAAGTTTCAAATTTAGCAATTGTACAGATATACCAAGTCTTTTCTTTTTTATAAATCATTTATTTCAACCTACTTCTTCTGGCTACAAAAACTCAAAATGAGAAACCCAGAGTCATAGTTCATTCTCACCATTTCACCTGACATCTTTATATGAACTGTTTCAATGGGTTTAGGATTTTATACTTTATATTTATTTTTTGTGGTCTTTTTTATTGCTGGTCCAAATATTTAAAAAATAAAAAATAGACAATCAATCTAGTTTTTTTAAGTTAGTTTGTTTTTTTCAGCCCAACTGTTTAGCCTATGTTTTGTAATTTTAATTTTGTGAACTTGTTTTAGGGTAAATAAGGCTCTCATTAATTTTATGACTGAATTTGCCATATTTAAAAAAAAACAACTTAAAGTAAAATGATTGAGTTTTGTGGCTAATGCTCAGAATTTTTTTTTTGTTGAAAAAGAAAAATCAACATTGAAAAAAATTTTCAAAATAAATGCTTTTTGAGGTTTTCCAAGTTCAGAAAATAGTAAATATTCTCTAATTTGTTCTCCTTTAGTACCCTGTGAAAGTTATGGATGATTTGGCATTTAACCTTAGTCAATACATGCTTGAGAAAAAAGTCTTGGACACCAGTGCCATGGTGTTGGCTCCAATGCCAGGATTGTTGAAATCTGTCAGTGTTAAAGCTGGTGATATGGTAAGTTGACTCTAAATGTCTCAATTTCATTTGTATATGAATGTGTGTGTCTTTTAAAAAAAAAATTTTTTTAGATTAAATGTTTCTTGTGTTTATAAAGCTAAAAAGATTCTAAGCATACAATTTCTCAAGGCCATTTGTATACGAATGTGTATGTGTCTTTTTTAAATTTTTTTTTTAGATTAAATGTTTCTTGTGTTTATAAAGCTAAAAAGATTCTAAGCATACAAAAAAAAAACAACACCTTTAGGTCACAACTTTCACAATTTTAAAATCACAGAAGATATAAAAAACAGACACAATCAAAACATTAAATAAAATGCAATTTTTTAAATGTAAACTACAAAAGTAGTTGGTATAAACACACCTTAAGTTTTCTATAGTTTTTGTTTTGTGTAATGCTCAATTTGTAAAACAAATTTCCTGAAGGATAATAAGGATATAAAGATTATTATTTAGTTTAAAAAAGTTAAGTGTGAAAATGGTCTCGACTTTTTTTAACTGCAATTAACCAAAATGCTTGATACGTAATAAAAAAAAAAACAAAAAAAAACATCAATTTAAACTAATGTGTCATTTAATGAAATCTTCAGTCTAATCCCAAGATCGTTTTTTTTTTGTCAACACTTCTTTGTCATTAGTCATGGTACAAATTAACATTTGATTCTTACATGCAAAAAATGTAAAATTGTTTCATTGTTAATAACACCAAAAGAGGTTGATGATGGTGGTTAAATTCTTTAGCATATTTTATGTTTGACCTGGCACAAACACCTACCTAAAGTCAACCTCACTTGTACAGTCTGGTCAATAACATACATTAGACTATGTCTGTTTCTTGATCTTGTTAGAGCCAACATGTAATGTAAATAAGAATTATATTTTTTTTCCATTTCAATAAAATCTATTGGAAGAGGATCCTAAAATGAATGTTTTTACAAAAATTTTAAAATAGTTTATTTGTTTCTATAAGAGTTGAATTGTGCCACTTGTACACTTTTCTTTAACAGGTGGCTGAAAACCAGGAAGTGTGTGTTCTAGAAGCAATGAAAATGCAGAACAGTTTAGTGAGTCTTAAAGTGGCTAAGGTAAATGTTATTGGAAATGATTGAGGGAATAAAAATGTACATAATATTACTGCTTATTGTTTCAATATCATGTTAGTGAAAACTAAATAATTTTATAGGTACTTCTATTGCAATTCTTTTTTTTTTTAGAAAGTCCAGAATAAGTAAAATGAAAGTAACAGATAACTTAGTGAGACATTTTAACACTACTACCCTGAATCTAGTGCAGAAAAGTGTTACTGAAAATCAAATGTACATCTTACCTTAAAATAATACCACAGTCTTTGTAAACTAGGCCTCAACCATGCTATTTGTTTTGACTCTAGAAGTTTGAAAACTCAGAAACCACAAAATTTTGTATAATTAACTCATTTTTAAAAAACCATGGTTTTCATTTCCATTTTCCTACTTAATCCTTTTATCAAATGAGTTACCAGACTTGGCTTATTATAGAAGCTTAATATATTACAAAAAGGCCACAGTACATTTAAACAAGACTCCAGTTGTTCATGATCCATGTTTTATAACCAGCAACAGTTTGGCATCTACACATTTATAGACAGACAACAATCACATACACACTCTCTAACACCCCCAATTTTGTGACAGGTGTACCTAATTTCATTTCTTGACCCACTTCCTCCTTTTTCCTCTCTCATCTGATCTATTGGGTTACCTTTTAGTGACTTCCTAGTTCAACTCTCCACAGTTTATGATATGGGTCATTTAAAAATTACTTCCCCCTTATATAACTTGTTTGTTTCCCGCTTTGAATAATTCTGACGTCTGCTTCTATTTTATACACATCCCAGCGTAAATGACCTCTTCACCAAGACAATGAGACCATCATTAGTTTGACAAATCTTTCATTTCCTAAATACGAATGCTTTGTAACCTGTTTGTTCTATGACCTAGGTAAAGAAAGTGCTGTTCAAGTCAGGAGACACAGTCAATGAAGGCGATGTTATTGTTGAGCTAGAATAACAACATCCCAGCCTATCATCTTCATCTCCAGTTCAACATTGTTTGACCATGTTAAGGATACAGATACTTGAATTATTCCTAGACAAGTTTTCCAAACTAAGACCCACAAAGTAAATGAACTGCTGGTACATGATTGTGCTTGTTGCACTGTTTAATTAGGGTACCGGTTCTCCATTTTGTTTTGTTTTTTCTTATGAGTGAAGCTCCACATTGTATTGGATGTGTGCTGTTTTAAGAAAACAACTGATATTATGATTATAGAATGTATTTATGCATTGGTGTTGTTTCAATAATCAGTCTTATATTTTCTTTTTATTATCATGATTGAAGTTGAACTGAAGAGAAATATTCTAGACTTCAAATATGTAGCTACACTGTTTGAGTTATTCATTTGTTACTTTATAAATGTGATGCATTTTACACTTTTTACATTTGGGAAACATTGTTACTTCATCACAAAGGGGGATGTCATTTATATTTCTTCTACATGCTGCCTTGTTATGAATACAATGTTCAATTAAAGTTGTGCCCAAAAAGACAAATATTACACTGCTGAATGTTTTGTTTACTATGAGTTTGGCAGTTATGTTTAGGCTCATTCCAATAAAAAAACAACATACAAATTTAATTTTGCTCATTTATTTGTTTCTTAAATTATTTTCAATCATTTAAGTAGTTTGTTAATTTTAAAAATTACAGAAGCCATTGGTAAGAGTTTTTTATTTTAATCTAGTTCTTTTTTATGAGTTTTGCTAAATTCAACTCAGTTAGCAGCTAGATTGATAGTTTAAATAGATCAGTGCAGGTTATTTAATGTTTCAACTGATATTTCAGTTGTGCTGGTTGTTTTGTTGGGGTAAATCTATTCAGTATTAAGACTGGCTTCAAGCAGAAATCCAAGATTTATAATGCACATGTTCTTTTTATATGAAAGATTCTGATGACACATGGACACCTCAGTTGTTTCTTAGTGCTAAAATCAAACTAAGGCAGCAGCACTTCAAGCATTTTCAGAAACATTTTTTTTTTGTTCATGAAATGTTGAACTTTTCTTGTTACTGTCCCTCATAAATCCCAGAGGTCACAAAATAAAAAAGTTGTCATCATTTTTAATCGTGCTTTGCTTCATTTCATTACCAGTGGGGATTTCTGTATAATTTTTGTGTGTGTGTGTGTGAATGAAGCTGTGGGTGTGTGACTTAATTTGTAACATGTTCTGCAAAACCTAACAAAATCTTTGTTGGTAAAATTACAGGACAGAGATTGTGAAGTGGTGTAATGTATTGCAGGTTGATACATAAACTGTCCCTAGATACCTTATATCTTTAAATTAGTGTATAAATAAAAAATGTGATAACTTGTTAGGAACTCTTGCACCCCTTGGGCAGTCTTATGAAAAAGTGTCAGTAAGCACACACATCACTCCAGCTTATCTGGATGAACTTTTTCAACATTTAAATAACATTTTAACACAAATGGCCTTGAAGTGGGCAACTTGTGTCCATTAAGGCAACAACTGAATGATACATTTCCTCACTCTGTGGGAGACTGCCCCTTAACCAGGTATGGTATGATCAATCAATGAAGGATATCTACTTCAATGGGCTGCTGCTTTGTTCTTTGCGGGAATTCCTTATTCGAGATCTTGTCAGACCAGTGGATCATAAGAATCATCAGGTAGGTATTGATGAATACCTGGATTTTTTTTCATGGTGATTGTGGTTATCCAGGTCTCTGCTCCATAAAGTAGTATAATTAACCAATTAGTATTTAATTTTGTTTTTATATAGAAATGTATAAGCTAATTTAAGATATGTAAGCCTTGTGTAGAATTAGGTTGATTGCTAGACATTTGAGACTATAAAACCTACTTCTAGACCTATAAGTATTTGTATAGCTCAGTGGCTAACACTTCAGCCTTCCATCACAGAGGCTTGAGATTTAGAGTACGAATTCAGACTCAGCAACTTAAAAAAAAAAATAAAATAGAAATCTTCTCCCACATACCTCCCCCCAACACTGGTAAAAAAAAAGTGATTGGACCAAAATTTACTGAGTATTCTATAAGCATGAAAGTTGCTCTAAATGTAATCAGTAAATAAAATACAAATATTTCCAATCATACAAATTTATTATTTAGTCTAGCTCTATTAAAAACTAATTACATCATTGATTCATAGTAAGTGATGCAATTTCACTCAAATTAAGCTGTTTTTTTTTTTAAAAGTATTTTGTAAATTTAATTAAGTTTTGTGTCTATAGCAACCCTTTATCAGTCCTAAAACACTGCAATCAGATCAGTTATAAAGATAGATGCCACAGAAAGTCTTGTTCTTAATGTCTATAGTTCATGATACTCAATATTAAGTAGTTTAACTTCCCTTATTAATTTTCTCCTTCTTTCCCTTAATCAGTGTGTACTTTGACATATGGCTTATCTTTCCTACTCCATGATCTGTTCCTATAATTAGATGAAATCATGATCTTAGTGAAAATTATCTAAGACAGTTACAACTAGAATAATTAATGGTTGCCATTGCAGCAAACTATCAGTATATAGCAACACTTTGGCATTGATTTTTTTTTTTTTTAACTTTTTGGGGGAATTGGGTTATCTTACATTGACTAATTTATTTCTATGGCCAACTAATTATGAAGGTCTGTGCTGGTATATATCCTCAAGTACTTGAAATCCATAGAGTCAGATAAAATTTAGATCATCAAATTCAAAGCACCTCCAGAAACTGAATTCAAGACGCCACTAATACCCACATTTTTCATTTTAACAACTCTAATAATACATACACACACAAAAAAACAAAAAACTTCAATTGGCAATAAAATTTTTATTTTGGACCCGGTGATGGAAACTCATCCAACTCTAACTTACTTGCCAACTAAAAAGAGTTCATAACTTGTGTGATTAATGAAGTTAGCATCATAACAAGGACACTGAGTCAAAGAGAATTTTTAATAAATACAGAAAACAAAAAGAGAATGTATAAATTAGCATCAATCTACAATTCAAGTTGTAAGTATATCACTCACTAAAATAAATGACCAGAAGCTTCAAATCAATTCTGATAACATAATCCTTAACAGAAGAAAACAAAACCATTGTATAGATATATTTGTGTGTTTATATCAGGTAATAGGTAGACATAATTTGATTATTTCTATCATTTCTAGAAATATTCACCATCACCAAGATGGAGAGACAGTAATACAAAGTGGAAGAAACACCATACAGAAATAAAGGCCTGTATATGTAAATAGGTTTACTCTATTGTTTTTAAAAGTTAAAATCACAAATATATAAAGAAAAAATATTTTTTTGTTTTGTTTTTAAGTATTCATTTGCATTTTTAAAAATTATATTACACACATTTTAAGGAACATGACTCTGGGCTTCCGACTTCTGTCAAAATGCGTTTAACTTGTCTATTCCTTAATTTCACTTGTACACACCCATACACAGATTTACAAGGTTCATTCTTTGTCAAGTCACATCAACCAAATCAGTCTTTCATCTCAACAAGAAGAGGGAAAAAAAAAAGTAAAACAAAAAAACTTCCAACAGGCTTCTCACATGAATGAATGGTTTGAGCTGGAGGTGTCATGACATGCGGATACTCTGTATGATTTGGAAGACGGCTGAAAAAAAAAAATTAAAGATTTCATTTCAGTTAAATAAAGAAAGTTTACCCTTTAAAAACTGTTTGATAGGCAAGTGAAATGGAATTGAAAATAAACAAAAGTATGTCCAGTTCCACAGAAGCTCGATACGTGAAGGACAACTAAATGTGCTATTGGTCAGATCGCAATGTTAGTACACATTGGGGAAAAAACAACACAAACCTATATATACACTTCTTTCAAAACGTCATTTATCATAAAAAACACTGACAAATTATACCCTACACCTGTATTAGCTAACAACTATGGCCACCTTCATTTACATTAATTATTATGACCCCTCCCTTCCCAGATAAGATGGGTTAATTAGTGCTGAAATCATTTTTTAAGCCACCTAGAAGCTGAGACTATAAAAAGGCAAAAATATTCAAAATGAGGAAAATAAAAGATTTTAATGGGGATAAGAGCAAACAGAACCAAGGTGATATAGTAACCAAGTCTCTGAATGCAGAAGTTTGTTAGCCCACAGAAACTAATAAGAGTAAAATGGCTTGTGGATTTATTTTTATTTTTGTTGTTTGTATCCTTTAGGCTAAGCCTTGATTTACTTTGCAGTGTGCCTGCAATATGAGGAGGTTGACGGTAGAGGAACTGTTTTTTAAGAAAGTCTCTTCGTTAGTTTTTAAGTAATATAATATGCACACAATAGTCGGGCTTTACCATATACCTATGTTTAAAAATGAAAGAGAATTTCATGCCCCTTGCTCAAGTAAGTTCCTTACGCTAAACATAAAAAGCTTTAAACTGATATCAGGTATATTTTATTTAATGAACGAAAATTTATTACAATAATAATATATCAAATGATATATATAGTGTATAAGATAACTAATCAGCTGACAGAAGCAATAAAATATCTCTTACCTGATCCACAAACAACAAAAAGAAACAAAGCCATCAATGCAGGGCCAACAGGGTATTTGTCTTCAGAGTTTTTCTGTGAATAAAAATAAAATTATACTATTATATTTACAAATTTCATATCATGAAAAAAAAACAAAAAAACTACAAAATATGTAAAGCAAGGGTTAATTTTAAAGCACTCAAGGCTAATTAATAAAAATATAAAATTTACTTATTTTAAAGTATAGTCCTTTATTCAAATTAATAATAAAAACAGTAATGCCTTTGATTAAGAACGAGTACATGGTGTTTCACATGACTATGCAAACCCAGTTGTGACCTGCATATTTTCCAACATTTGATGAAGACAAAGCCATTGTCTGGTTGGGGGGGGGGGGGGGGGGGTCCTATTTAATTTTTCTGGTTGTCTTCTGCATCTGGGTCTCAAATGTGTTTCAAGCGGCTTTTGTGAGAGCTCTCCAACTGACTCTTTCAGAGACCAACATAAACTGAAGACTGAGTTTGAGTTTTTGGCACAATTTAGGCCATGTTGTGCCCGTAATCCATCAAGGATTACTCTCCTTTACAAGAGATAAATTCCATACAGTTAAATCATTAAAAACAAGGTCTATTCACAGTTAAAATAGTAAAGGTAGTAAAAATGTAATAATTAGTAAAAATCTTAAGTAAATATTATAGGGTCACAATTTTACAAATCAGATCTTCGTAGTCAACCCCACCTCCCGGACAAAGCCCAGTATCTTCCATGGGTCGACATTGTTGAATAGTGTTTTTAAGTTGTGCGCTCTAAAAAATTTTTCCGTAACATCCTGTTATCTGGGGCAATCAATGAGGATATGATCCACCGTGAGGCGAGAGTCACAGTACTCACAAAGGCTCCTCTTTCTTTAGCACAAAGGAATGCATGATGTAGGTGTGTCCAATCCTAAGTCTGGACATGGTCGTGCTACCATGCCTTGTCAGACACTTATATGTGGGCCTCCACCTGACATCGGCCACAATCTGCCTGAGTTTGTTGTGAGTCTCAGCCTTCCAACGATCCTGCCACTCTCGATAGGTGGGAGAGGCAATACTTTGTCTCAGGTCCGATCAGGGAATTTGGGTTCCTGACACAGCTTGATTTAGGGCTCTCTTTGCTTCTCTGTCTGCGGTTTCATTTCCATCTATGCCCACATAACTTGCACATTGGAGGGGACCCAGATGAAGGTGACATCCCTAAGGTCGTCTGTTTTTTAGTCCAACGGCTTTAGGCTCTTGTCAGTCTTGTGTACCAATGGAATGTCAGTCTTCATCCGCCCCAAAGCTTGCAATGCAGAATTGGAATAGGAGCAGATTAAAAATTTTCTCCTTTCGGATGCTATGACGGCCATATCCAGTCCACACCACTCTACTACTAGATCTTTGATCGCCTTGCGAGCGCTTTCCATCGCTTAGTTGGCCATACAAGAGTTGTTTAGGAATGTGGTGGTCTTCCATTCTGAAGACATGTCCTGCCCATCGCCAGAGAAGAAAAGCAAGGCCAATGAATAACCTGTCCATTGTGCAGCCGAACATTCCAAGCTCACATAGATCTAGGTCTCACCAGCCACATGAGGAGGCACAAAACCCTAGTGAAGTGAGGGCCCAGTCAGCCCAGTGCAAAGCAAAGCCCTCAGCTCCCTGAATGACAAAGTGCGTCATCATCGAACCACGATGGAAGAACTATATAAATATATACTAGACCTAGTATCTACTTCTAGTTTCTAGTCTAAGTGTAGGTCTAGTCTACTGGGTCTAGATCTAGTCTAGATAGAGTGACATATGCTCAGTCATTTTACTGACTGATTCTGAGTGATGTGATGTAAAACTTAAGACTTACATTACTTACATTACAAGACTATTGACGTTAGACTACATTAAAATCCTGTAATTCTTACCAATGTTTTGGGAACATTCCCTCTTGTAGTAATGTTTTTACTGTGTTTTTCGCTAGCCAGTCGCATGCGCTGTTTGTTAGCCATAATTTTATTAGTAAATTTAACCAAGATGTATCAAAAAGAAATGTGGTTTCGTCACACAAGATAAAATAAAAAGTGACAACGAAGCCGGAAATACGTGAAATAACCTTTGACATGGGGTCAACCTATTTTTAGGAGTAGGCGCCTACGTGTATATTTTATTACTAGATCTAGATCTGTACTTTTAATTATTTATTTTTATTTGATTTTAGCAAATATGATTAATAGTTTTTGTAACTGAAATTCTTTTTAAAGAATAGATATAAAAAGTGCTTAAAGAAAATAATATATTTAAAGAAAAAAAAAACGTTGAAAATATTTTTAAAGGATTACTTTTTTCTGCGTAGTTATAAAATATAACGGTTACAATAAACTATTAAAACTATTTTCGAGTCCCTGGTTGCAGCGAAGATTCGACTACAGCGAAATGATACACTCGCTTTAATTAATTTAGAAACTCTACAACAAAGCTAAATCTATGACGAATGGCTCTTTAAAACTTATAAGACTAGCATCACACATCAGCTACGCCTGTTGATATGTTCCCAGGTTTTATATAGTTTATTAGTTTATAGTTTTTTTTTTAAATTTTAAATAAACTGTCCTATTTTCGCGAATCCCCCTAACACACTTTTCATCCCGTGAATTATTGTATCTGCTATAAAATGTATGGGAGGGGGTTACGGTCTGACCCAGAGATAGACCCTTTGCAAGGAATATAGGCATTGATGGTTATTTCAAAACGATACGAATACAATATGCATTGCTATATGTAATATAAAGTTGTAAGACACATTTAGGAAATCCTCTTTTAGTTTTTGGGATTCATCGTGGCATTCGTGGCGCATGTCAAATTTGGTTTGGTGAGGGGAGGGGGGGGGGCGCCTCTTTACAATATTTATAGTGAATAAATTATATATATATATTGTTGGAGTAGGCCTACACTAGGCTAGACTTTTAATAAAATGCATAATTTTAGTTGTTGTTTTTTTTTTCGATATATATTTTTTTAAAAATTCACCTCGCCTTTATTTCATTTGCCCAATAATTGACTTTCGTCGTAGGGGCGCTGTGACTGTCACGTAACCAAATCCCTCCACGTTACCAGGTCAGCAGCTGTTCTTAGCAGGATATCAAGAGAGAGGCCGGTCCTATCTTTTATGTTAACCATCCAGCTCTTTTTTGGACGACCCTTTCTTCATGCAACATCTACTGTATCTTGAAGAATCACTTTTGATAGTGAGTCGTGTCTTACATAATGACCCAAACCAGCTCCATTTTCGTCTATTCACAGTATTGAGTACTTCCTTCTTACCAGTTATCTAAGGCCAGCCCTGGGCCGAGGACTAGTCCGATTGTGAGCTTTAGAAATTGCTAATGATATTGTTACCTTTCATTTCGGGTATTATTATTAGTAGGCCTAATGTTATGTGGCCGAGTGGTAGAACGCTTGGCTTCTCGAACTCCAATCCCGATACAGTCAATTGGGGAAGTTGATCGTTGTGATGGCCTGTTGACACCAGAGGCGTAGTGAGCAAAACGTGCACCCGGGGCAAAAAGCTTTATGAACATGAACATCGCATAGAGCAGCGGTTCTCAACCGTTTAAGCTCGGCAACCCTTTTTACTAATATAATACAAATAACCTAAAATGTATTACGGTACCTAACTAAAATATCTACAATAATTTTACTTTTTTTTGGCGCCTCTCTGCGTGTGGAGCCCCCCCCCCCCCATTGAGAGGTGGCGCCAGGGGCATCGTGCCCCCTTGCCCCCCCCCCCCCCCCTCACTACGCCTCTGCCTGACACTCTCGTTAACTGTCGTTAAACAGATTAGCTTTACATCATCTGTCCTTATAGATCGCAAGAAAGAAAATATTCACATTTGACTAGAGTAACACCTTTAGTAAAATCACTAAATTTAGAAAGCCTTCAGGACAGAAGGCTCAAAAGTAAAGTAGCAATCATACATAAAACACTGAACCATAATCTTCAAATACAAAGACAAAATTTAATAAAATACTCTAAAAGACACAAAGATAATGGCACATTCCTCGTCCCATATGCTAGGACAAATTTGTACAAATGCTCCTTCTTCCCTAGTGCTATTAGAGCATGGAATGGGTTGCCTGAGCTAGTCAGGAAAAACAGTGACTTGGCAGAATTTAAGTCATTGGTTAATATGCATGACTAAATGCATGATGCGTAGGACGTAATCATCTTCTTTTTTGAAGTAACGTCTGTATTATATAAGATAAGATAAGAAACATCTTTATTAATTTTTTGTTTTTTGTTTTACTTTTATTATTACATCATCTTTTTAGCGGCCCCCGAAAGGGGAAAAGACGCTATTAGTTTTGTGCTAAATGTCTGTCCGTCTGTCCGTCCGTCCCGTTTAGATCTCGTAAACTAGAAGAGATATTGAAAATCTGACTTCACAATATTTTAGACCATTCAAAGTTCTGATGCAACGGCTACTTTTTTTTTCCTGAAAGCGAAAATTCTAATTTTTTAAAATAAATTATGCAAGCAGTTTTTTATAAGAAAAAGCTAATTAGTATGCATTATATGTTAGACCTAATTTAAGACGAATAGTAATCTTATAAACATCATTTTCGTGAACAGTTTTTCTATGTAGCGGAAATTTTTTTTTTTTTTTTGAGGATTTGAATATGAGATTGAGCCTTTTCAAAACAATTAACTTATTTAGTTCGAACCGAGGGTCCCGGTTTCGAATCCTGGTGAAGACTAGGATTTTCAACTTCTGAGTCTACCCAGCTCTAATGGGTACCTGACATTAGTTGGGGAAAAGCAAAGGCGGTTGGTCGTTGTGCTGGCTACATGACACCCTCGTTAACCGTAGGCCACAAAAACAGATGAACTTTACATCATCTGCCCTATAGACCATAAACTAGTTAGGCCAGGTTCACATCTAACTTTACATTCACTTTCACGTATCCTTTGATCTGCGGGACGGTTGGGGCACTACACAAGATCTGTTAACCTTCTTTCTCCATTCTTATCTCTCATTTGTCTTTGATATAATTTCATTCGGATGTTCTTTCTGAAAATATTGAAGCCTACCTGGGTCTGGGTGGACCACTGGTCGTGCGGTTTGCGCGCTGGACTGTCGTTTGGATTTATCGACGATCGAAGGTTCAAACCCTGCCTGCTCCCATCCCCCGTCGTCCGCGGGAGGTTTGGACTAGAAAGTAAACTATCTTCAACTCTGAAGGATTATCCGAATTATGTAAAACATTTTACTTCGGGGGCCGATTTTGAGTTTGTGTTTCCACACAAACTGTCTTTTGTAACCTTGTTTTGTTTCTTGTTTTCATTTGAAGAAAACTTCTGCGTGTGTATGTTTGTGTGAGTATATATATGTGTGTGTGTGGGGGGTTAAAGGTCAACCAGTTCACACTGGTGTATGTTGAGATGAAAATGAATGTAGATATCATGGGGCTTGAACTTCTCTCAAGATCAACACACCAGAGGCTCTCAGATCACACAAGAGTTATCTGTCTTTATAGCGAGTGTATTATTTTTGCTTGAAACTCTGTCACTGCACACAAAGCAATTTCTTTCCGAGGATTTCTGTGACCTTTTTTTCCTTTGTGATTTCTTGCCAAGTATTTATTCATCATTTTTGTCTGTTTCTTCCTGGTATGTAAGTAGGCCTATTGATACTTTGATGTAGCGCTAGAATTTTTTCAGCCGATGTATACAAGAAAGTTTTGTAGTTTTTTTCTAGACTCGAAAGAAAATATACTTCAGTCCACACCATAGAGTGCCCTAATCTTCTGCAATGGGAGGGGGGTTATGAGGGTAACATTTAATTACATGTAAAATGTCTACATGTGACCAACATTATGGGTAAATTACATGCACAATGTCTGCACATCTGGCCAACATTATGGGTAAATTACATGCACAATGTCTGCACATCTGGCCAACATTATGGGTAAAATAGCCTACATGTACAGTACGTGTCTTCATCTGGCCAACATTATGGCTAAAATACATGCACAATGTCTACATCTGGCCAATATTATGGCTAAAATACATGTACAATGTCTACATCTGGCCAACATTATGGCTAAAATACATGTACAATGTGTACATCTGGCCAATATTATGGCTGAAATACATGTAGGCTACAATGTCTACATCTGGCCAATATTGTGGCTAAAATTTGTGTACAAGGTCTACATCTGGCCAACATTATGGGTAAAATACATGTACAATGTCTACATCTGGCCAACATTATGGGTAAAATACATGTACAGTGTCTAAATGTCAAGCCCAACATTCAAAACAAAAATAAAACATGTTACTTTAAAGGGTTGCGATAGTCATCAATTGGTGCTTCTAATTCCTTTCATTTTAGGTTTTTTGAAACACACTTCATATTTGTCATGTGCTGAGCTAACTTTTAAAGTTTCATAAAAAAAAAGTAAAACGCATTCTTGTTGATAAATGCAAAATACTGAACTTTAAAAACTTGAGTGAACAACCATAAATACATAAGCTTTTCTGCTATTTCTGAGGAAAAACTAACCAATGTGAAGGACTGTAAATTAAACTTCACTTGCCAACTAAAAAAAAATAAATATAGCTATAATTTTAACACTTATCTCAATGCATAGCCATTAATCGTCCCATAAAATATACGCCAAAATTACCGCTAGCTAATTGCCCATTTAAGTTTTAGGTCAAAAAGCGAAAGCCTAATTATTTTGTGTTACGAAGGGAATAGCTTTGAAAATCTGATTCCGCAGAACTAAACGCAATAAAATTATTTTATTCCTATGAAGAATAACTTTGGGCCTATCAACACGTCCGATATATTGTACACAGTATGCACAATAAATCTAGCTATTTATAGTTTTAACGCCATGTATGGAAATCACCTGTAGAATCAAATTTCTAATCTATTTTAACACCGTGATATTTTTATTATTTAGCAGGCAACAGTGATCTTTCAATGTGGCGCCAATATTAAAATATCTCCTATCTTTTTTTAATTTTTTTTTTTACGTTTTTTGCTATGATACCTTGTATGGCTTCCACATTTCTCTATACCACTATATTCTACATTTCTGAAATCCGTTTTAATATGTATTATACAATTTATTCAATATACTCAATGATTAATTATATTTTCATAGGTTTCATTAATGGAAAGGAAGACAAGTCTTACAAAGTAACGAAGCTCGTAAAATAGTAAGCTCAGAAGCTGTTCATAGAGCCCTAACAAAAACCCAGAAAAACCCAGCTCCAACGTTTTGAGAAAATTGCTTTCTACCAGAAAAGCTTCGAATACTAAACCAGACATGAATTCCTCGTCGGAGCACAAAAGTTCTGATGTACAATTATTCCTGGACAAGTTGACTAAAAACAAATCCAATAGCACTCTAAGTCAATGTGACAACGGCATGGGTTTAAGCCCAATCCAGTTATCAGATAATCCTCGGATGAAAAAAACTATTCAATTAGAAAATGCAGTACCAAGCACCTTAGCTACAAAAGATCAAAAGATAACATATAATAAGGAAAATTCTGCCATTGATAAAGATACTACAGGCAGCCAATTACAAAAATGCCAATCTGAAAATATCCAGCCTCAAAATATCCAGCCTCAAAATAGTCAGCCTCAAAATATCCAGCCTCAAAATAGTCAGCCTCAAAATATCCAGCCTCAAAATAGTCAGCCTCAAAAGAAGAAAAAACGCAAAAAGGCAAAAACTAGAAATATAAATTTGGACAATGATATACAAGTCGACTTCTTGCCCCAGGAATTACAAGCAAAAGCTTGTCAGATGAAAGGCAGCCAGATGAAAGGTAGCGAGATGAAAGGCAGCCAGTTAAAAGGTAGCGAGATGAATGGCAGCCAGTTAAAAGGTAGCGAGATGAAAGGCAGCCAGTTAAAAGGTAGCGAGATGAATGGCAGCCAGATGGCATGCGGATCTTTAACATTGTCTTTCAAAACAACCCAACAACAGAACTTAGGACAAAACAAGAGCGCAATAAAAAACTGTCCACATGTTAAAAATTTTTATCTCGGAGGTAAAAATGGCCAAACTGGCGATGTTGAACTGGCATCAATTTTACAAGATTTTGATACAGATTATCCTTTAATTTGTGAAAACTGCGCAGAAATGTGCCAAGTGGAAGAAGCCAAGATTGCATCGCAATCCCACAATCCAATGCTAAAATTAAATTCACTTGGCAAAGAATATCGTGAAAATAATCAACCTGAAGAACGACTCAAAATGTTGGAAACTAAAGGACCATTTTTTAGTAAAGACGCAATATTGAATCCATCAACAGAACTTAATCAAAATAACTCAAATGCAGCACCAAAGCCGAATCCAGATAATTCCAAAGCAACGCCGATGTCCAAAAAGATGAAATCAAACTTCTCACCAAGGTCTAACAGAACTAAAGATCTTGCTGACGTAATCAGCCCCAAAGCAGAAGAAAGAAGAAAGATGTTCATGTCTCTCTTACGTCTCTGGCCGGCTCGTGTTAATGACGTAGCTCTTGAACAACACCAGAAGGTCAAGTACATCACTAAACTAAGGGAATCCCTACAGTACATACGCTTCTTCCGGCCAATCAACTACAGCGTGACGGAAGTGACGCTTGGAACGCCTGATACCATCCCCACATTGAGCGATCATGGGGTAGGCCTGTACGATTTAGCCAACATGTTTTTGCTACAGGATTTGATGCCTTACTTAAGTGCTCCTCCAGATTCAAGTCAGTTTGAAATGGTATGTGAGTGCTTGGCGGTCAGAGAAAGCAGTCTCTTGGATATTCCACTGCTCGAAGATCTACACATTGGTAATCTAGAACCTTTACCGACATTCTCGGATGCATTTAAAATGAAAAACAAAGAAACTGAGAATAATGATGAAAAGCTAAATGAAAATAATCAATTAGCAGACGTAGTTGATAGAATTGCATCTGCTACAACAATGGAGACAAACACATTACCTCCGACATTTATGCAAGGGACAAATTCGACGACACTTTCTCAGAACAAAACCAATCTAGAGATACCAGGCTATACCGAACTTTCGAATGAATCACAATGGAAGCCAATGGCTGTAACAGAATCATCAGCCAAGCCAATAATGGCTAAGGAATCGCCGAGAAAGTCATCACATGCAACAGAATCATCAGCTAAGCCAATAATGGCGAAGGAATCGCCGAGAAAGTCATCACATGTAACAGAATCATCAGCTAAACCAATAATGGCAAAGGAATCGCCGAGAAAGTCATCACATGTAACAGAATCATCAGCTAAGCCAATAATGGCAAAGGAATCGCCGAGAAAGTCATCACATGCAACAGAATCATCAATGAAGCAGATTTCTGCCCTGGCGTTGACCGAGACTTCCAATAGTTCAATAGACTCGCCTACTCAACAAAATACAACGAAAGAATCACCCATTAAGAAAAAAAGATCAAGAAACAAGAAAAAACATAAGGATAAAAACCGACCCAAGCAGCAACTAGAGATAGAATTGCTAGTCAAGCAGCAACCCTCGATAGAATCGCCAGTCAAACAGCAGCCCGCGATAGATTCGCCAGTCAAGCAGCAACTAGAGATAGAATCACCAATTAAGCAGCAACCCTCGATAGAATCGCCAGTCAAACAGCAGCCCGCGATAGAATCGCCAGTCAAGCAGCAACCCGCGATAGAATCACCAGTCAAGCAGCAACCCTCTATAGAATCGCCAGTCGAGAAGCAACCCGCAATAGAATCGCCAGTCAAGCAGCATCCCGCGATAGAATCACCAGTCAAGCAGCATCCCGCGATAGAATCACCAGTCGAGCAGCAACTCGCTATAGAATCGCCAGTCGAGCAGCAACCCGCTATAGAATCGCCAGTCGAGAAGCAACCCGCAATAGAATCGCCAGTCAAGCAGCATCCCGCGATAGAATCACCAGTCAAGCAGCATCCCGCGATAGAATCACCAGTCAAGCAGCATCCCGCGATAGAATCACCAGTCGAGCAGCAACCCTCTATAGAATCGCCAGTCGAGCAGCAACCCTCTATAGAATCGCCAGTCGAGCAGCAACCCTCTATAGAATCGCCAGTCGAGCAGCAACCCTCTATAGAATCGCCAGTCAAGCAGCAACCAACTATAGAATCGCCAGTCGAGCAGCAACCCTCTATAGAATCGCCAGTCGAGCAGCAACCCTCTATAGAATCGCCAGTCGAGCAGCAACCCGCTATAGAATCGCCAGTCGAGCAGCAACCCTCTATAGAATCGCCAGTCGAGCAGCAACCCTCTATAGAATCGCCAGTCGAGCAGCAACCCTCTATAGAATCGGCAGACGAGCAGCAACCCTCTATAGAATCACCAGTCGAGCAGCAACCCTCTATAGAATCGCCAGTCGAGCAGCAACCCTCTATAGAATCACCAGTCGAGCAGCAACCCGCTATAGAATCGCCAGTCAAGCAGCAACCCGCTATAGAATCGCCAGTCAAGCAGCAACCCTCTATAGAATCGCCAGTCGAGCAGCAACCCTCTATAGAATCGCCAGTCGAGCAGCAACTCGCTATAGAATCGCCAGTCAAGCAGCAACCCTCTATAGAATCGCCAGTCGAGCAGCAACCCTCTATAGAATCGCCAGTCAAGCAGCAACCAACTATAGAATCGCCAGTCGAGCAGCAACCCGCTATAGAATCGGCAGTCAAGCAGCAACCAATTATAGAATCGCCAGTCGAGCAGCAACCCGCTATAGAATCGGCAGACGAGCAGCAACCCGCTATAGAATCGCCAGTCGAGCAGCAACCAACTATAGAATCGCCAGTCGAGCAGCAACCCGCTATAGAATCGCCAGTCGAGCATCAACCCGCTTTAGAATCGCCAGTCGAGCAGCAACCCTCTATAGAATCACCAGTCGAGCAACAACCCGCTATAGAATCGCCAGTCGAGCAGCAACACTCTATAGAATCGCCAGTTGAGCAGCAACCCTCTATAGAATCGCCAGTCGATCAGCAACCAACTATAGAATCGCCAGTCGAGCAGCAACCCGCTATAGAATCGCCAGTCGAGCAGCAACCCGCTTTAGAATCGGCAGTCGAGCAGCAACCCTCTATAGAATCACCAGTCGAGCAGCAACCCGCTATAGAATCGCCAGTCGAGCAGCAACCCGCTATAGAATCGGCAGTCGAGCAGCAACCCGCTATAGAATCGCCAGTCAAGCAGCAACCAACTATAGAATCGCCAGTCGAGCAGCAACCCGCTATAGAATCGCCAGTCAAGCAGCAACCAACTATAGAATCGGCAGTCGAGCAGCAACCCGCTATAGAATCGCCAGTCAAGCAGCAACCAACTATAGAATCGCCAGTCGAGCATCAACCCGCTTTAGAATCGCCAGTCGATCAGCAACCCTCTATAGAATCGCCAGTCGAGCAGCAACCCTCTATAGAATCGGCAGTCGAGCAGCAACCCGCTATAGAATCGCCAGTCGAGCAGCAACCCTCTATAGAATCGCCAGTCGAGCAGCAACCCTCTATAGAATCGCCAGTCGAGCAGCAACCCGCTATAGAATCGCCAGTCAAGCAGCAACCCGCTATAGAATCGCCAGTCAAGCAGCAACCAACTATAGAATCGCCAGTCGAGCAGCAACCCGCTATAGAATCGCCAGTCGAGCAGCAACCCGCTATAGAATCGGCAGTCGAGCAGCAACCCGCTATAGAATCGCCAGTCAAGCAGCAACCTGCTATAGAATCGCCAGTCGAGCAGCAACCCTCTATAGAATCGGCAGTCGAGCAGCAACCCGCTATAGAATCGCCTGTCAAGCAGCAACCAACTATAGAATCGCCAGTCGAGCAGCAACCCGCTATAGAATCGCCAGTCAAGCAGCAACCAACTATAGAATCGCCAGTCGAGCAGCAACCCGCTATAGAATCGCCAGTCGAGCAGCAACCCGCTATAGAATCGGCAGTCGAGCAGCAACCCGCTATAGAATCGCCAGTCAAGCAGCAACCAACTATAGAATCGGCAGTCGAGCAGCAACCCGCTATAGAATCGCCAGTCGAGCAGCAACCCGCTATAGAATCGCCAGTCAAGCAGCAACCAACTATAGAATCGCCAGTCGAGCAGCAACCCGCTATAGAATCGCCAGTCGAGCAGCAACCCGCTATAGAATCGGCAGTCGAGCAGCAACCCGCTATAGAATCGCCAGTCAAGCAGCAACCTGCTATAGAATCGCCAGTCGAGCAGCAACCCTCTATAGAATCGGCAGTCGAGCAGCAACCCGCTATAGAATCGCCAGTCAAGCAGCAACCCGCTATAGAATCGGCAGTCGAGCAGCAACCCGCTATAGAATCGCCAGTCAAGCAGCAACCAACTATAGAATCGCCAGTCGAGCAGCAACCCGCTATAGAATCGCCAGTCGAGCAGCAACCCGCTATAGAATCGGCAGTCGAGCAGCAACCCGCTATAGAATCGCCAGTCGAGCAGCAACCCGCCATGGAATTGCCAGTCGAGCAGCAACCATCCATGGAATCGCCAGTCGATCAGCAACCCGCCATGGAATCGCCAGTCGAGCAGCAACCCGCCATGGAATCGCCAGTCGATCAGCAACCCGCCATGGAATCGCCAGTCGAGCAGCAACCCGCCATGGAATCGCCAGTCGAGCAGCAACCCGCCATGGAATCGCCAGTCGAGCAGCAACCCGCCATGGAATCGCCAGTCGAGCAGCAACCCGCCATGGAATCGCCAGTCGAGCAGCAACAGTCTCCAACAGACTCTCTTCCCAAGCAAAAAACTGCAACGGATTTTTCAGCCAAGCAAAAACCCATGAATGACAATCTAACCATGCAAAAGTCTGATGCATATACTTCGGACATGCAAAAACCTTTGACAGACTGTAAAGACAAGCAAAAACCCGCAGCAGACTCTCCTTCTAAGCAAAAAACTACATTTAAGTCTTCAGAAATACAAACATCTGCAACGCTGTCTCCGGCTATGAAAACATCAGATTTGCAGAGCACAGCTAATGTAGACTCGAACACAGCTATTGCTTCAGTAACTTCGCCTTTTAAAATACCTTTACCGTCAGAGACTTTACCACTGCAAGAGCCTGAGGTAAATATGGCGCATGTAACGGATATTTTATCTTTTACAGAACAAATGCATACAGCAATTGAAAAATATTTTACACCAAACAAAGAAGATTTCGATTTTCTTCATCAGCAAAGTCCACAAGACGCTGGAAATGGCCATTTGGTGGACAAAGAAATACCTAATCCTGATCAGGGCTCTATAAATATAGTTGTCAGTTCTTCTGGGGCAGCCTTTGACTCAATGCCAAAGTATAGCCCAACTATTCGAAGGGCCGGGCCTCGCAAGGGGCCAGTTTTGTGCTTTGATTGCGACGGCGAAGGATGCGGGGACCCCAAGAAAGAATGCTATGCGAATGGGTTCGCAGAGAGCATCTATGACGAGCTAAACAGTCACCTCTCCGACTCCTCCGACTCCACAAGCTGCGAACTGGGTGAGTATGAAGACGACAATCTGGAGAGCGTGGATGACCTCTTGGACGATGACATTGACCTATCACCTCCACCGACCCATCAAAGAACTTTGGAGAGGATTGTACGGGGCACTGATGACAGCAGAGAATTAAGTACCAGAAAACAAAGAAGGTCAGTGTGAAACAGAGCACTTTGGTGTAACCCTTTAGGCAACCAACGTTTTGACTGAAACAAACTAAGTCATAAGACCTTTGAGTCGTACAGTACCTAGTCATAGTGATATATATATCTATATATCTATATCTATATCTATCTATCTATCTATCTATCTATCTATCTATCTATCTATCTATCTATATATATATATATATATATATATATATATATATATATATATATATATATATATATATATATATATATATATATATATATATATATATATATTGGGGGAAGTGATAGTGGACAAGGTACGTTACAAACTACCTTAAAAGCCTGATGAATACAGTTCACAAGAATGACATACTTTTAGAATTATTGCTATTATTTAGAGCGTTTATAGTAAAGGTTGATGGGGCTAGGGAACTCAACAATAGTCAAATACGCCGAACGCATGAGAAAATCTTATTCTAAGTCAAGTCTAAGCAAGTCTGGGAAGATTAACATTAAAGGGATGTTTCTATCTATACTGTTATTGTACAGTAGTTACGCTGATGTCAAACTGAATTTCCATTTGATTGGATCAATAAAATTATCTTATCTCTTCTTATTAATTGTTTTAGTGACGTTTTCTTTTTCTTTCTATGTATCAACCTGAAACTAAAAATAAATGAAGTCTTGTTTTTGTCTACGCTTGTACTAATAAACTTTCGTATCGATAGGCCACGCCCCCACCTCAGCGAAAACTTAAAAAGATGTCTGAACTGCCGTCGCAGAATGGGGAAGCTGTTGGTGTGTAGGCAGTGTGACACTGCCACCTACTGCAGCCAAATGTGCCAGAAGGAGGACTATCAGAAGCACCGAGTGGAGTGTAGTAAGTGAATTCAAGATTGAGACACAGTAATTTGGTTCATGTTTGATTTAGGACCAAAGGGAAGCTACCACCGAAGACACGAAGTCGACCCCTGGCAGACGATGGCTTTCATTGGGGGTGGCAAAATATGGAAGCCACGGCAGGGGAATGCACTATTCCTTAATCTTAGTACTCAAAGACAAGCATAATTATTGTTACTATTGTTAAATTGGAAACATTGGTAATGTTTGAGTTCTATATAGGTCACATTCACATTCTTTCCATTTCAACCTTGCTACCCCACTCACTCTAATCGAGACCAATTGTACGTCAGACCTGTGACGTGGCAACAAGATATTGGTCTACACTGCCCACAGGTTGCCACGTTGCTGGCCAGTGTTCAGGCCTTCTTTGACGATTGGTGTCGCTCTAACGCTTTATTTCTCTTAATATCACTCTCTTGACCTCAGGGGCGGACTGGCTATATGGTGCATTCGGGCAAATACCCTGTGGGCGGTTCAATAATGGGCTGGTAAGGTCATTAAAGGGCTGCATGGATGCCACTATGGCATGCATCAAATTGTTAAAGGTTTTATACAAACTTATAAAAGGGCCCTCTGAGCGTTGTGTTTAAGAAAAAACTTTTACAGACTGTACAAGGGTAATGCTATTTTAATTCAATAAATTGTCCGAAATATTGTGATAGCCTACATCCGCAGATAGTGCTGCTTCATCCTTTTAGGGCCTACACATTTAACAATTTAAAAGCAACATAAAGCCTATATTTCTATAAAGATTTAGAGTTCACTGTATGCATGCATATCGATACATTATCAAACTTGACATAATGACATTAAGTACAGGTAGACATAGAATAGGATGCCCATCATATGATATACAAGTTATGGGCCAGATTGCATAGAAATTCCCCGGCCGTTTTCGACACCCAGTCCGCCCCTGCTTGACCTCTCTCTCTCTCTTCCATAAAACTTTACATTGCTCTCTCTACGTAGCTTGCTCTTTTCTACCTCGCTCTGGCTTTAAAACTAACTTTCTCTCTTTCTCAACCCAGAACGTGTAGTCAAGTGGAACTGCGCCTGTCATAGACTTGGTGATTATATGGTCAAGTACCTGACAAATCAGCACCTGAAAGTTATCACCGAGTTCAGGCAAATCCCAGACTGTTATCAATGTACGTATCCAAAGTGTAATGTACTGTGATCTCAATAGAACCGTGTCATCTAAAATGCCTAAACATACGCATGTATACTATACTAAATGTTTTACAAAGTTTGTCTGGTAAAACTGATAAAAAAAGTTTGTAGGCTTACACGTCATTTCTCCCACACCCAATCTCGGATCAGACTGAAATAGTACACAATTATTTCTTCTACCCGACAACACAAGAATCAATTTTAAAAAATTAACCAATTAGTTAATTAACTCTTGATAATTAATTATTTTGTTTGGTATCGAGCAAGGGAAATAAATGGTATGGTCTCGATGTGTTCAGTAGCTACTTATGTTGAGCGAAATAATACACTTGCGTTTTCATATTTTCATATATTCACATTATTTGCAAATACTTATAACCAATTTTAGAGAAAGATTAGCTGAATGTGTTAATATGTAATTAATTTTGCGATAGGCCAAGGAATAAAAGACTCATAGATGAGCGGTAAAGCGCTTGGCTTTCGAACCGGAGGGTCCCAGGTTCGTATCCTGGTGAAGACTTTTTAATTTCGGGATCTTTAGGGCACCTCTCAGTCCACAAAGCTCTAATGGGTACCTGACATTAGTTAGGCGAAAAGCAAAGGTGGTTGGTCGTTGTGCTGGCCACATGACACTCTCGTTGACCGTGGGCCACAGAAATAGATGAACTTTAGATCATTTTCCCCATAGATCGCAAGGTCTGAAAGGGGAACCTTACTTGTACTATATACATGTTTCTGTAAATCCTAATGTTTGACTACAATGTACCCTCTGGGTCCGTCTAAGAGTTTGTATCATAAACTAGATTTTAGTATCTTTTTGTTATTGCTATGGTTTTAATGTTGAATGTTGGCTTTCCACATAGCTCTACAAGGTTACAACAGAGCAGTACTGTGTGAATTGGCAGGACGATGTGATTACTATCCAAAAGAGGATTATGCTATCTTTATACGGGTAAACTCTTTGTTTAGGTGGCATCTTTATACGGGTAAACTCTTTGTTTAACTGGCATCTTTATACGGGTAAACTCTTTGTTTAGGTGGCATCTTTATAGCGTAAACTCTTTGTTTAGGTGGCATCTTTATAGCGTAAACTCTTTGTTTAGGTGGTATCTTTATTAGTATACGTTTTTAATTTGCATCATTATACTGGTACGCTTTTATCTTAATTGACATCTTTATACGGGTAAGCTTCTAATTTAGTTGGCATCTATACACGGGTAAGCTTAGAGTTTGGTTGGCATCATTGAACTTATAGGGCTAAGCTTTTACTTTAGTTTGTAAAATGTTTTACCTTCAATGTTAAAGATAATCTACTTCCTAGTCCTAACCTCCCGCAGGACGACGGGGGATGGCAGCGGGCAGGGTATGAACCTTAGGCCATCGAGACAACTGAACGACAGTCCAGAGCGCATACGCACGACCAGGCAGCCATTAGGTTTCATTATTTCGCCCCCACATTTCTTTATATTACGTTCTCTTCTTTAATGGTCTTGTATTTTATTGCATTAAGAAAGTAAAGAGACTCTTCAAAATTGATTTGCAAAGCGGTGATAACTATACTTTAAAATTTACCGTGCAAACCCCTAATTAGCGGCCTAATATCCCTACGTTGGTCGTTGTGCTGGCCACATGACACTCTCTTCAACCTTCGGCCACAAAAAGACCTTGATCTTTCCATCATCTGCCCTATAAATCGCAAGGTCTGAAAGGGGTACTTTAATAGCCAAATGTTAGTCTAAAATATTTGTATGTCAGCAAGACTTTCTGCCTGGGCTAGGGCCATGATGTTACGCCGACTGGGATAGGCTTTGAGTATAGATTATAGAACTGTATACCTGTTTTAACTACTTCTTGTAAAATTCAGAATTTGTTTGTTTTCTTTTCTTAGGATGAAACAGGCATGGAAATTCCTCTAGTTATCAGTGTGGATAAATCGTATTATACCTCCCAGCACTCCAAAGAGGAGATTCCTTTCCCCCAGCTGTTTCAACCAGGGCGCTTCCTCGTTGTTCTACACCCGGTGTGGGTGCTGCTCTGTGACTTCCGGGAAGGACTGCGTTTGACTGATCTGCGTAGTCTCTTGTTAGTGAAATACTTCAGTGAGTTGTAGGTGTTGATCTTAGAAGTACCCTAGGTGTAGATACTGACTACTGAAAAGTACCTGAAGTGTAGATGTCGATCGTTGAGAAGTACCTGAGATAAAGACTGCTGAGTAGTACCTGATGTGTAGCTGCTGACTGTGGAAAATAGCCACAATGCTTGTTTTTTCAACCTAAATTTACATAGTATTTATCTTAATTTTTAAATTTTCATTCACAAATTGTAATTTTACATTTAGCCTACAAATTTAATGCCTATTTTTTTATTATGACATTAAACACAATATTAAATATTATTTAAATCTTTTTCTGTTTTGTTTTACCCTTTATAAATGCTTTATAGAATAAAGTTTTAATAAGAAATTATTTCATACAATTTGAGCAAGTGTGTATTCTGTATGGGCGGTTTTTAGTTCTATTATTAACTCTGAAAAGCATTTTCGCCCAAACAGCGAAGCAGGACGTTTTGGCGCCGCCGTTTTGGCGCCGCCGTTTTGGCGCGAAGGTCGTTTTGGCGCGAGCCGTTTTGGCGACGGGACGTTTTGGCGCGAAATACATTATGTACGTTTATTGTATTATTTCTTTTAAAACAATTATTCATATCTATGTTTTGCACGAGTATTTGTGTTAAGACATATTTTTCACGTACTAAATGTAAATGTGTGTTTGTTTTTCAACCAAATCACCCCTACCCAATTTCTCAAAATATATCTTTTCAAGTTAGAGTTTGTACTGACCACATTCCGTGTCTTGATTTTTACTATGTGTGGAGTTATTCTCGTCATTCAGCGTAATAGAGCTTTAGATGTTAACATGGTTTTTGTTATATTAAAGTGTGACACTTAGCTAGTTCGTACATTACACTAATGTCAAATAAAAAAAAATCTTTTGGAAAGAAATCCAAAAATGTCATCCAGTGCGATTAGCAGAACTCACATATCATTACCATTCAGGAATCTGACTTATTATAGACCTATATTCATGAAATAAGCAAAACCTTTATAATTAAAAAACAACAACAATTCGCTGAACGGTGTTAGAATTCATACTATACATACAATATTATGGTAGAGTGAAATAAACATTGTTATAAAAGCTACGTGCTTATTAAATTATCGTCAAATGATATCTCGCGCCAAAACGTCCCGTCGCCAAAACGGATGGCGCCAAAACGTCCCGTCGCCAAAACGGCTGGCGCCAAAACGTCCCGTCGCCAAAACGGCGGGGCCAAAACGGCGGCGCCAAAACGTCACGTACCGTTCTTGGGCATGTAGAACACACACACACACACACAAAGTTAGTTTTTTTCATGTATTAGTCAAATGGGTATAAAAGTGAATTCTTACGGTAAACTAAGTAGTGTCAAAAAAAAAGATAAATAGAACTTCAGTGTTGCCAAATAAAATATAAAAAGAACTAGAAATGGAAGAACTTAGAAAATTATGTAGAGCTAAAATAAAAAAAAGTGCATAGAAAATTAAAAAACATCGAACTTATGGTCACGTCTTTTATGCCGTATTCCCTATACACCAAAAGGCTAGTTATTTATAGTTTTCCCGCTATAGATGGAACTAGTTCAAAGTGAAAGTAAAACGCGAGCAGATCTCGAGTGAACTCGTTTGTACAGAAAATTTCAATTGGACATCTTCCCCCCTACCCCACAAACTTGTTGATTTCTCTGATACATTTTAATTAAAAATAAAAAGTAAAATAAAAAAATAATTGTGCTAAAACATCGCTCATATTGAGTGAAATTTTATCAATTATCTGGAATCGATCATGTAAATACTTTTTAATAGATCTAGACCAGGGGTGGGCAAATAACGGCCAGCGGAAGTGTTTTATGCGGCCTGTGGACACCTACAGAAATAAGGTGTACTCCCACAGTATATGTTCTGTAGTCACAGATTAATAATAAATTACTGTAGACGTTACTAATTAATAATGATAATAACGAGACTGTCTTGATCAAGGTAGACATATATAACTAACTTTTATTTCCGTCCGATTCTTTGCTTTCGCATAAAACATAAACAACAAACAATGACGTAATATCTTCTAATATTAACACATCCTTTCTTTTGAAGCTATCATCACATCCTTCCTTTTAAAGTTCTTAATACTTATATTTACAAGGAATTTTGACAACTCGACCACTTCTGGTTGTCTTGACCGGCACAGCAAGTTCTCTAGATGTTGGTTCATAATTGTCTGTTTCTTTTGTTCTAACAGTTTGCTGTTTATTGTCTTCGTCGGTATCATAGTACCCAGAGATGTCTTCTTCGTAGCTCTTGTTTAAAAACCGTTGATTTCGTCTGTATGTTTTCCCATCATTTGTCTTTATGATGTAAGATCTGGGTGATGGATGTTTGTTAATGACGACTGCTTTCTGACATGTTTGTCCTAGACGAACTCTCACCTTCTCCCCGACAGAGTAGTCTTTAGGTAACCTTGCTTTTGAATCGTATTTCACTTTGTTTTTCCTCTGTCGTTCGTTGAGTAATGTCTCTGCATTTTCAGCTACCGATGGTTTCAATAGTTTGGGATCAGTTGGAATGATGTCCCTGAGTCTTCTACTCATCAGCAGTTGTGATGGCGAATAAAGCAGTCCGCTTATCGGAGTATTTCTATACTCGAGCATAGCGAGATATGGATCTTTCCCACTTTTGTATGCTTTGTTGAATATCTGCTTTACGATACCAACATACACCTCACTTTGTCCATTTGATTGAGGGTATCTGGGACTTGATGTTGTTATCTTGAAACCCCATTCAGAAGCAAACTCTCTATATTGATAGCTATTGAATGGCATATTGTCGCTCCCTATTTCTTCTGGTATGCCATGTCTAGCAAAAATACCTTTCATTGCCCTGATAACACATTCTGCTGTTTTGTTCTCTAGTCGTTTTGGAGAAATAGTCCATAACTAGCAAATAGTCATTGTTTCGCCATTCAAACAAATCTGTCGCAACCTTTTTCCATGGTCTGTCTGGTACAGCATGAGGTAGCAATTTTTCCTTCACATTATTTCTTTTGAACGTTGCACATGTTGCGCATTTCATTATTGTCGAAAAAATATCTTTAGACAATCCTGGCCAAAACACACTCTGTTTTGCCTTCGATCTGGTTTTCTCAAGACCAAAATGACCTATGTGCAACTTGTCGAGAATTTCATTTCTCATACTTGAAGGAATTATAATTCTGTTCTCATAAAACAATATTCCATTCTCTTCATGAATACTGTCTTTAAATGACCAATACACTTTCACTGTTTCATGAACTTGAGTTTTTATCTTTGGCCAACCTTCTCTGACATAATTCAATACAAGTTTTAATTTAGCATCAGATTCAGTTTTCCTTCTAATTTCAATAATCTTCTGATCACTTCCCGGAAACTGTGCTGTTGCGCTATGAATTCTCATAACCATGTCATCATTTGAATTTGATTGTTCTTGACCATTGATGTACGCACGCGATAACGTATCAGCTATTTGCATTTTTGAACCTGGAGTGTAAGTTACTGTTAATTGATATCTCAACAGTCTTAACATCATCAACTGAAGTCTTGGTGAAATCTTATGTAAAGGCTTAGTCACAATAGTTTGCAAAGGTTTGTGATCTGATTGTACAGTCACAGTTCTTCCAAAAATATAATGGTGAAAATGTTCAGCTGCAAACACTATAGCTAACATTTCCTTTTCTATTTGTGCATATCTGCACTCTGTTTCTGTCAATGATCTTGACGTATACGCAACTGGTTTGTCTTCTTGCATTAAACATGCTCCCAACCCTTTAGAAGAAGCGTCACACTGAATAGTAACTGGCTTTTCAGGGTTAAACAATTGCAGAACTGGAGCTTCACTAAGTGTTTTCTTTATTAGTTGGAAAGCATTTTCTTGCTCTGCATTCCACTGCCACAATACATCTTTCTTTAGCAATTCACGCAATGGACTGGTAATTGTTGACATGTTTGGAATGAAACTTGACAGAAAGTTCAACATCCCTAGCAGTCTTTGAATTCCTGTTCGATCTGTTGGTGCTGGCATCTCCATTATTGCTTTGATTTTAGCTGGATCTGGACGAATACCATCTGCTCCGATTTGTCTTCCGAGATAATTAACACCAGAAAGTTTATATTGTATCTTGTTCTTGTTGAACTTTACATTGTTCTTTCTAGCTCTCTCCAGAACATTTTCAAAAATTTGATCATGTTCTTTTTCATCTTTTGCTGCAATCAGCATGTCATCTGACATGATATGTACACCTGGGATGTCTCCGAATACTTGATAAGCACGTTTCTGTAATACTTCACTAGCTGAGGATATACCAAAAGGCATTCTCAAGAATCTGTATCTTCTAAACGGAGTATTGAATGTACATAAATAAGAGCTTGGTTCATCCAACTCAACTTGCCAATATGCATCCTTTTGATCAAGTATACTAAACACTTTTGCTGCTCCCAGTGAACTATTGATTTGATCAACTGTTGGTATAGTGAAATGTTCTCTCATTATATATTTGTTCAGTTCTCGGGGATCTAAACACAACCTCAAAGAATTATCTTTCTTCTTTGCTATAACCAAGTTATGAACCCATTCTGTTGGTTCATCAACTTCTGTGATCACTCCATCTTGTTGCATTTGTGTGAGTTTTCTTTTTAATTCTTCATAGAGTGATGGTGCAACTCTGCGCGCACATTGAATAACTGGTTTTGCATCTGACGTCAGTTTAATGTGATACTTCATTTTGTATGTACCGAGTCCTTCGAATACTTGCTTATATTTTTTCATCAACACTTGTGGAACTTCATTTTGTTGCTTGACATCGTGTACATTTCTCTTTGCCTCAATTAGTTTTAAAGCAATAGATGTCTTCAGACCTAGTATAGGATTTATACTTTTCTTGATCACGTACAGATCATCTTTAACTTCTACATCGCCGACTTTAAATGTAACTGATGCAACTCCCTTCAGTTCTAATGCTTCATCCCCCAATGCTCGTAGGGTAGTATTTGAATTCTTTAACTGAGTATCAGTTTCTAAATTGTTCCACGTTGACTCTGATATCACATTAGCTTGTGCTCCTGTGTCAATCTTCATTTTGACTATTTTTCCCATAATATTGACATCAACCATCCAAACTTTGACATTGTTGTCAGTACCAATTGCCTCAAACCACAACTCATTTACTTGGCTTGACTGACTTTCATCTTCCATTGAATAAACAGCCTAGAAGTGTTTCGAACGACATTTTGCAGCGAAACGATTTCTCTTTTTACATTTTCGGCATGTCTGTCCAAATGCTGGGAAGTTGTATTTTCCATGAGATCCACCACAAGATCTGCAATCTCTAATGAAACTTGTTACATGATTCTTTGCCATATTTTCCTGTGAGGTTTTGACTGGCTTTCTATCTTTCTGGTCTTCTTTAATTTGTTAGCAGCATCCACATGTAGTCCTTTCATATCTATCATTTGGTTCTGGGTATGCTCGTCAGCACGAATTATGCTTGCTGCCTTCTCTAAAGTTAAGTCTACATCTCTCAGAAGTCTCTCTCTCACTCGATCCGACTGTATGCCACATACCAATCGATCTCTGATGAGTTCATCTCGAAGGTTGTCAAACTTGCATTCTTTTGCCAAATTCTTTAACTCAGTATAATACTGTTCAAACGTTTCTCCGTCTTTCTGCTTTCTTGAAAAGAATTTAAATCTGTCATACACAGTGTTGGACTTAGGCAAAAAATAATTCTGAAACCTTTCAATGAGTTTGTCTACAGTCTCATCTTCACATACTTGAAAAGTATTGTAGATGTCTCGAGCGGGTTCACCGATCAGGTGTAACAATAAAGCTTTCTTCACTGGCTCGGGCTTCGTATTTTTTTCAGTGGCGACCATAAACAGTTCAAAACTTTGTCTCCATTTTTCCATCTTTCAGATAGATTACCGTCTAGTGACAACGGTTTAGGAGGATCGAATAATTCCATTATTCGTACAGATTCTAGATTCTATGTCTAGATCTAGATCTAACAACATGAACTAACGACACCACAAATAAAATGTAGCCTACTTTTAGCAATTTAGAAACCACTAGATCTAAATCTACCTGTTACCAGCACTTTAAAGCAATGTGACACTTAATCTAACACCAGATCTGACACAAGATCTGAAAACAAATCTGACACCATGTTCTGTAGTCACAGATTAATAATAAATTACTGTAGACGTTACTAATTAATGATGATAATAACGAGACTGTCTTGATCAAGGTAGACATATATAACTAACTTTTATTTCCGTCCGATTCTTTGCTTTCGCATAAAACATAAACAACAAACAATGACGTAATATCTTCTAATATTAACACAGTATATACATATTAAAATGCAAATATATTAAAAATAATTCTAAATATCTATATAAATAATAAAACGGTCTCATTATAAACAGTTTCAAGAAATCGAAGATTAAGCTTATTATTCAATACACTCAGTCTAAAACACAATCTCAGGCCAGTATTTATTTAATGCTATGAAGAACTGTGCTGAGTGTTGGGTATGCTTGGAACAAGATGGTAAGTGTAACAACTGATGGAGCTCGATCTTTTGACCGTTACAAAACAGTTTGTTTGTTTGTTTCTTTTAAAGAATATCCCAACCATAAACTGTAAACAGGAACGTTTGCACAAAGCTGCATAAAATATCACCATGTTATTAACGTACACATGATAATGACCAAAAGAATCAGAGATAGGGGTCATAACCACAGGCAGTTTCGAAAATTACTTGAAGATTTAGAAACAGCATTTTTCGATGTATCCGCTGTCATAGCTTGGTCAAGGTAATAAGAAGATTATAAAATCTCAAGGAAGAAATTATGTTCCTTGAAGGACAGTGACTTTGTTACTAATATTTCTAATGAAGAGTGGAAGATAGATTTCATGTTTTTCAAGGCAGCTATTGCAATGGGTTGCCAGCACATGAAATGTAAGTGCATGTTAAATCTTTTCAAACAAGGCTTTCCAATTTCTCCAGGCAAGCAAATGAAAACAAGTTTTGTTATTTCCATTTCCTGAAAGGTGAAACTATTTCTTGTGAAATGGTTAAAAGTACAAGACATTTTTTAGATTCCTTAATTTATAAAAGCAAATTTTAAGACGTCAAGAACCCGTTTTCAATACCATCATCTCACCTGGTACTGATTCAGCTCCATGCAAATTATGACTTGAAAGATAAGTTCCAGTCAGTACTTCCGCGGGAGTTCAATGGTTGCCAGAAGCTGTATTTCCACACTTTAAAAAACTTTGCTGCTGAACTTTCACATTTTTTGTGTAAACATATATTAGTGAACAAACATGTTTTTGTGTGGAAACAATGGTGACTGATTGTAATTTGACAGCAGTCACAATGATAACAGCTAGTAAGCTAGTTCCACAGTTCCGGAACATTACGCATGAGTGTAAACAGTTAAATACTTCACATTAAGCACAACTGTACATTTGTGGTTAAATTGTGATGTGAAAAGGCAATAGTAATTTTTTTTTCAAAATCTCGTACAATTTGGTTTCAGAAATATACATATACGGCCCCCATTCCCAAAATATTTTTAATGCGGCCCTCGATACAAAAAGGTTGCCCACCTGATCTAGAATAACAATAATAAATTTGGGCAATTGGAAAGATTATATTGTCTTTGTTTAGCGCGAAGGGCTTGCTTATAGTGTAATCAGAGCGCTATGGTCCATTCAGGTCCAATCACTTTTGTAGATCAGTTTGTATCTGGGAGGTTTCCGTGCTGTCTCTACAGAAGCTTATTTTTTTAAGTTGCTCGAGTCTGAATTCGAACTCGAGGTCTCGAGCCTCCATGATGGTAGGCCGACATGTTAGCCACTGAGCTACTTATATAGATGGAAGATTTTATAACCTATTGTTAGTTTAAAATTTTAATGGTACGTCTACGAATTGTCTACACAAGGCTTATATTCCTTAGCTTCGTACACTTTCTAAATAAAACAAAATTAATTTTTAAAACTCTTGGATTAACTCATTAGTTTTTTTTTTTTAACTCATGTGTTGTCATCAACAAGGAATAATTGTGCAAAGTTTCAACTTGATCTGTATAATGAAAATGAAGTGGGAGAAATAATTAAAAATGCCACTCGATGTTTTAGTAAAATGGGCTAGCTTCATGATGGCTTTAGTCACTAAAAGCAGAGTACTATAAAGCAGCTTGTATTAGAAATTAGAAAGCTTCTATCAACTCACTCGGTCTGTCAGATACAAAGTTTGTACTCCTTATCACTACCTTACACACAAGTATCAATATACCTGATAATAAATAAATTAAGTATCTATTAGTAATTAATTATTTTATTTGGTATCGAAAAAGGGTATGGTATATGCTGAATTAGCGCCCTTTATACTTTGTAGGTCGCCGCTTTAAAGTTTGAAGCTGACAATAGATAACTATAAAACCTTCTATTTTCATAAGCAATTCGCCGGCAAAGTGGCTATTGTGGTTGAGGAAGCTTAGGCTATCGAGTTCGGATTCAACTTTCAACTTTTTTAAAATAGATAAATAAATAAATATATATACATCATACAGATATTACACTGTCAATAAATATTACGGTTAAATAATTTTTCTAACGTGTTAACTTGAATATTACTCCTGCAGTTAAGTGTCTTGATTTGATAACAATATTCCTAATAATTTGTGACAGTCAATTAACTCCTTGTTATTACTATTTTTTTTACTTAAGATGCGTACTTAGCCACTGTGTATCAGGCTAGGACGACTTTTACACACCTGACATCCATATGCTTACTATCGTTCCCTTTTGTAACAGTTACTGAAACCACGAATAAAATAATTAATAATTAAGGAAGATATTTCTAACATACGTTCTTTGCACAATAAAATAAAACAAAGATGTGTATGTTTGCGTGTGTGTATTTGGAGTGACGAGTACTGATACACTCGCTGCTTGGAGTGACGAGTACTGATACACTCGCTGCTTGGAGTGACGAGTACTGAGACACTCGCTGCTTGGAGTAGCAAGTACTGAGACACTCGCTGCTTGGAGTGACAAGTACTGAGACACTCGCTGCTTGGAGTGGCAAGTACTGAGACACTCGCTGCTTGGAGTGGCAAGTACTGAGACACTCGCTGCTTGGAGTAGCAAGTACTGAGACACTCGCTGCTTGGAGTGGCGAGTACTGAGACACTTGCTGCTTGGAGTGGCGAGTACTGAGACACTCGCTGCTTGGAGTGACAAACTCGCTGCTTGGAGTTTCGGACACTCGCTGCTTGGAGTTACAAGTATCGAGACACTCGCTGCTTGGAGTTACAAGTACCGAGACACTCGCTGCTTGGAGTTACAAGTATCGAGACACTCGCTGCTTGGAGTTACAAGTACCGAGACACTCGCTGCTTGGAGTGACAAGTACCGGACACTCTCTGCTTGGAGTGACAAGTACCGGACACTCGCTGCTTGGAGTGGCAAGTACCTAGACACTCGCTGCTTGGAGTGGCAAGTACCGGCCACTCGCTGCTTGGAGTGACAAGTACCGGCCACTCGCTGTTTGGAGTGACAAGTACCGGCCACTCGCTGCTTGGAGTGACAAGTACCGGCCACTCGCTGCTTGGAGTGACAAGTACCGGCCACTCGATGCTTGGAGTGACAAGTACCGGCCACTCGATGCTTGGAGTGACAAGTACCGGACACTCGCTGCTTGGAGTGACAAGTACCGGCCACTCGCTGCTTGGAGTGACAAGTACCGGCCACTCGCTGTTTGGAGTGACAAGTACCGGCCACTCGCTGCTTGGAGTGACAAGTACCGGCCACTCGTTGCTTGGAGTGACAAGTACCGGCCACTCGCTGCTTGGAGTGACAAGTAACGGACACTCGATGCTTGGAGTGACAAGTACCGGCCACTCGTTGCTTGGAGTGACAAGTACCGGCCACTCGCTGCTTGGAGTGACAAGTACCGGACACTCGATGCTTGGAGTGACAAGTACCGGACACTCGATGCTTGGAATGACCAACCCACACAGACGTAGCAGTAAGGCACTTCAAATAAATACTGGATCGGACTTCAAAGAAAACATCTTTTATTTTTGAATCTAAATATGCTATTTTAGTCTACAATACACAATTAACATTTTTAAAACTATTAGAAAAGGCTTCGGCAAACCACTTGCATTTCTGGGGAAAAATTTATTAAAACTTTATGGTGGGTCAGTATGGACATGTGCTACATATAAGAAAAAAAAAGAATTACGCTATTTTTAATATTCTCTCCATGGGCGCAGCCAGGATTTTTTTTGGGAAGGGGGGGGGGAGGTGGGGGGATTTTTTCGCTCCACCCTTGAAAAAAAATGTACATGTATGTATGTATGTATATTGTTATGACTTCACCATGCGCACCGACATCCAAGATAGTGCAGAAAGAAGGTGCGCATTATCTGTGACTAAACAAGTCGGATGTTGACATGAGAGAACGATTTCCGCCCAAGTAGAGAGCCAATATGGAGATGCTGTACTCAAGGCAGATGCCCCTTTGTGTTTGTCATGTCTCCGTGTAAATAAACGTCTTTGTCTCGTTGAGTTGCCTCTCTTCAGTTATTACATTGGTCTCAGAAGTGGGATTATAGGCGACTCAACGGGAGGAGGTAGGATTCTAGCACAATGGCATCTTTGAAACAACTAGACCAGCTTTTAGTTAAAGAGCTAAGGCAGGAACGTCGTTACAGACGCCTGAAGCTTGGTGGTAGCAAGGAGGTGCTTACAGCTCGTCTCCAGTAAGCCCTGATCGATGAAGACGAAGATCCGGAGACCTACCTATTTGAAATTGAACCGGAGATTTATGAGCTTATTGGCAAGATAAATGAAGGTATTGATGCATTGTGTGAACAAATTAGCAGTATGGGGAACAAGGTAGATAAAATGGTGTCTCAATTGAAAGAAGGAGTAGACTCGTTGGTAAAGGAGCAGTTGCCTGTAGACTCGTTGGTAAAGAAGTTGCGTGGTCAAGACTGTGGCTGGACAAACAGTGGTGACGGAGACGCTGGGGATTGGAGCGCCGTCTGTGTCTGTGTTGTGGGCAAGTCTTGTGGTTGTGACTTTCAAGACTAGAAACGTGACAATGATTGCTGTGATGATCTCAACGAGATGTACCGAATCGAAGGGAAAGTGACAAATGAAGAAACTGAAGACTGTTACGTGCCTGAAGCGTTTGTTCCTGTTGTACCTGTTACCAGTACCTTAACTGAAGTCTGCTATGTCCCTGAAGCGTTTGTTCCTGTTGTACCTGTTACCAGTACCTTAATGAGCCGGACAGATGAAGACAACGTTGGGTCTGCGTCTAAGCCGGTTGCTATGGACCTTAAAGACCTCTGCCTATCTGTCGGTGCTCACGAGGGAAATTCGAAGCTTGACAACTGCATCCAGTGGTTTAGCATAAACTGTACGTGCGGCGCATCACACATAGAATTTAGATGCCAAGAAAACCACCAACACGGCATATGTACTTCTACCATCATCATCGACATTGGCATAGATGAATGTCAATCAAACCACTCTAAATCTGAGCTGTCAAGAGGAAGACATTATCCATTTGAACCTGCAGAGACCTATATTCTGGACGTGAGACTGTTATCTGAGGATGACTGCGGTGCATTGTGTGAACCTGCAGCTCCCTTGAGAGGCGTCTGTCGGGAAGGTCTGCTGATACAGCGTGTCCGATCAACGGCTGTGCTGAAGAAAACAGTGCTCGACACTATCTCTTTGTGTGTCAAACGGCCACGTCATCGTCGCAACAACAGCCTGGTCAAATGGAGAAATAGAAAGCAGCACTGGAGGAAAACAATGCAATGGCTTTGTGGGGAACACGCTCCCTGCCGCCTGTGGCTCCGACTGATCGACCTCCACCTGAACTGTCAAACCTCAGCTGCAGTGTTTCTTTTCGGGACGAAAAGTGCTAAGACGGGGGCAATGTTATGACTTCACCATGCGCACCGCCATCCAAGATAGTGCAGAAAGAAGGTGCGCACTATCAGTGACTAAACAAGTCGGATGTTGACATGAGAGAACGATTTCCGCCCAAGTAGAGAGCCAATATGGAGATGCTGTACTCAAGGCAGATGCCCCTTTGTGTTTGTCATGTCTCCGTGTAAATAAACGTCTTTGTCTCGATGAGTTGCCTCCCTTCAGTTATTACAATATATATATATATATATATATATATATATATATATATATATATATATATATATATATATATGTATGTATGTATGTATGTATGTATGTATGTATGTATGTATGTATGTATGTACATAATTAATCTTTATTACATTCTGACCATTTATTTCATTGTTTAATTCTTTTGACTTAATAAATAACGGAAAACCTTACAGTAAATTTTAAAATTGCATAAAAGAAATTGAACAATAGTACCGAGTTAGATCTAGCAAACAAAGAACCAATATGCTGGAGCGTAAAAAAAACAACCCTTGACCTCTAACTAGTGGACGGGTATAATCTATCTATATGCTTGACTGACCATGCCAATGTGTTATCTTTTTTGACTGACACCCAACTCTACTGCGTGCGTATGCTCAAGGAGAAAACAATGCGTGATGGTTAACACAAACAACTATACACACTACACTAGGACTACATGTGTAGACTCACTAGGTATATCTGACCAGGTTGTTGGTCTGAAATTCATGAACACATACATCCGACCACTATACAAGGCAGATTGCACTTTACTTATGAGAGATTTACATTAGTAACTAGTTAAATATATACTAACATTATTTACATTGACCTTCCTACACACATCTTTTACAGTTGCTGTCATCGTACATACACACAGACACACTCATGCTATACAGATTTTTAGAAATACTATTAAGCTTGAATAAATCAATCAGTAACAGAGTTTAAAACAATAACGTATATAAAAGGAAAAAAAAAATAAAACCAACCAATATAGGTATGTTATTTAACAGTTTCGTAAAATGTTCAGCAACACAAGCTATTAACAAGACACTTAGGTATCCGGCTCCGGCTCCGGCCCCGGCCGAATATAAAATTTTACTATCCGGTCATATCCGGCCCCGGCCGGATATCAAAAAGTACTATTCGGTGCACCCCTAATATATAATATATATGTTTATATATATAAACAATAACGTTAATATTCACCCAGATACCACTTCTGCCCCCCCCCCCTTTTTTTTTTACCAACTGGTTCAGACCAGTGATAGACTCCTTGCGTATTAGAGAGCTAAAAGCATGAGATTGCGCTAAACAAAAACATTGGCAAAACTATTTCTAATCGCACCGACTTATTATTGTTAGTCTAGAATCTAGATCTATTACAAATTTAATGACATGATTGATCCAAACTCATTGATACAACTATATTATAAATAGCTTTTTTAAAAAATAAAGTATTTTTTTATATTTTCTTGTTTTCGTGAGTTTAGGGCTATTACAGAGGTCACGGGGATTCAACTTAGACTGTTAGTGTAAGTAGGCCTACATAACCCTATCCCTAGGCAACGTATCTTTAGTATTGCCATCTATAGATGCAGTCTTACAAGTATTACCATATTGTGACTGCTATGTCAACAATTTCTTTTATATAACACATTAGACCTACACCTCTCTCTCTCTCTCTCTCCGTGCCCTCCTGCCATCTCTTCATGTTTAGAATGTGTTTTTACAGTTTTTATTGTTAGTTTGTTTTCTAAAGTAGGTCAGGTCAAGTAAAGATAACTTGTATGCATATAAGCCCCCTTTAATTCTCTTCTTCTTCGGTTATCTCCCTTTTTCTAAATGCGTATCAAGGACAGTCGACTGTATTCTAGTCCTAACAGTTTCATCCCAAGTACATAGCAACGTAAGTTTTTAAATTATTATTTTTGAATTACTTGATTATCAATACTTCCTTCCGTCCTAGTTACATAACGATAACAGTTCACTATTTGATTTTATCAATTAATAAATCATTAAGCTTTAACTGCGAACTGCCCTACATAATGCCATTGACGTTGCCGGGATTGTTTTTACGGAGTGGGGTTCAAAATGTACCCAATTTTTTTTCCTTGCATATGAAGTTGATATTCCGACGATTACGGGAAATTCACCCCCTCTACTTCTTGCTGGCTGCGTCCATGGATTTTGGTGACTGTAGTTTGCTTTAGTTTTTCTCAGGAAGACCTCGTAGATTTACTTTATTGATGGATCCCGCGACTGTAATTTTGTAATTGTTGTTTGCTTTAGTTTTTCTCGTTTCGTTGCTCGAATTCTCGTAGATTTACTTTATTAACTCTTTCTCTCCTAACTGACGATACCAGCGTTGATTCCACCAGAATGTGGTAAATAATTACGGAGAGAAAGAGTTAAGAGAGCCCAGCGCCTAGTAGGAAAACAAAACAAAAAAAAAACATGTCAAATGTCAATGTATGAAGTAGCCTATTATTTATTTCGGTGTGTTTGTGGACCCCCCCCCTTTTCCTCCCCGGCAACGCCTTTGCTGCTGTAAATTAAGTTGCCATTTCAGACCTTGCGATCTATAGGGCAGATGATATAAAGATCATATGTTTCTGTGGCCCACGGTTAACGAGGGTGTCATGTGGCCAGCACAACGACCAACCACCTTTGCTTTTCCCCAACTAATGTCAGATACCCTTTTTGAGCTGCGTGAACTCAGAGGCGCCCTACGATCCCGAGATTAGAAATCCCAGACTTCACTAGGATTCCAACCCAGAACCCCGGTTCGGAAACCAAGCGCTTTACCGCTCAAACAGCGCGCGCCCCCCGCTGCTGTAAATTATCATCATAAAACTTCTCATCCTCACCGTGGCGCTCGGGTGCCTAAGGACCGAGTCTATTGCACTAGCGGGGATAGAAAAAAAACCCCGATCAACCATGTCAGTATCCACATACCGTTCCTGAAAGGACACCTGCATGGCTGCTGTAGTATAGAGAAGGAATATGAGGGCGTTTCCCTGATGTGCTCGTCAACTGGCCTCGCTTCTAATCGGAGCGCTTTGAGATATGAGCTATCGGTAATAATTTACATCTGCTTGAATCTTTCTCAGACAGAAGATTGTTCAGAAAGACAAAGGGAGACAAGCTTCCATAGGTCTTGAGTCCCAAGAGTTATAGACTCAACTATTATGATAATTAGAAAGGAGAAGAAGAAGACTTGACTGTAACTGCTTATTATTAAAGAACTTTCTCAATGTTTCATGGTACCGATATGACAGTATTACATCTAGTTGTTCGTCTCCTAGATAGCAGTGTGACCTAGCCATGCCCACCCAGCCCTCCCAGAGAAAGATCTAGGTACGATAGCCCAGTTGTGATGTTATCTTCAAGTGTCCTTATTGTGTGTGTGGGGGGGGAGGGGGAGTTAAAAAGAGAAGAGACTATGTGAACGATTGAAAAATTAAACCGCCGCTTGCAGACGTTACGATCTACTGGCCATATGATGTAAAAGTAAACCACCGCTTGCAGACGTTACGATCTACTGGCCATATGATGTAAAAGTAAACCACCGCTTGCAGACGTTACGATCTACTGGCCATATGATGTAAAAGTATACCACCGCTTGCAGACGTTACGATCTACTGGCCATATGATGTAAAAGTATACCACCGCTTGCAGACGTTACGATCTACTGGCCATATGATGTAAAAGTATACCACCGCTTGCAGACGTTACGATCTACTGGCCATATGATGTAAAAGTATACCACCGCTTGCAGACGTTACGATCTACTGGCCATATGATGTAAAAGTATACCACCGCTTGCAGACGTTACGATCTACTGGCCATATGATGTAAAAGTATACCACCGCTTGCAGACGTTACGATCTACTGGCCATATGATGTAAAAGTATACCACCGCTTGCAGACGTTACGATCTACTGGCCATATGATGTAAAAGTATACCACCGCTTGCAGACGTTACGATCTACTGGCCATATGATGTAAAAGTAATTTGTTTTTATGGCCGACAGTTAACGAGGGGCAACATGTGACCATTACAGCGACCAACCACTTTTACTTTACCCAACTAACGAGTCAACTACCGGTACATAAAGTTGTTGCTCACCAGACGCAATCCTGCTCCAGTTGTTGCTCCCCAGACGTCTGTTTCTCGAGACACAATCCTGCTCCAGTTGTTGCTCCCCAGACGTCTGTTTCTCGAGACACAATCCTGCTCCAGTTGTTGCTCCCCAGACGTCTGTCCCTCGAGACACAATCCTGCTCCAGTTGTTGTTCCCCAGACGTCTGTCCCTCGAGACACAATCCTGCTCCAGTTGTTGTTCCCCAGACGTCTGTCCCTCGAGACACAATCCTGCTCCAGTTGTTCCCCAGACGTCTGTCCCTCGAGACACAATCCTGCTCCAGTTGTTGTTCCCCAGACGTCTGTCCCTCGAGACGCAATCCTGCTCCAGTTGTTGTTCCCCAGACGTCTGTCCCTTGAGACGCAATCCTGCTCCAGTTGTTGTTCCCCAGACGTCTGTCCCTTGAGACGCAATCCTGCTCCAGTTGTTGTTCCCAAGACGTCTGTCCCTTGAAATGCAATCCTGCTCCAGTTGTTGTTCCTCAGACGTCTGTCCCTTGAGACGCAATCCTGCTGCAGTTGTTGTTCCCCAGACGTCTGTCCCTTGAGACGCAATCCTGCTCCAGTTGTTGTTCCCCAGACGTCTGTCCCTTGAGACGCAATCCTGCTCCAGTTGTTGTTCCCCAGACGTCTGTCCCTTGAGACGCAATCCTGCTCCAGTTGTTGTTCCCCAGACGTCTGTCCCTTGAGACGCAATCCTGCTCCAGTTGTTGTTCCCCAGACGTCTGTCCCTTGAGACGCAATCCTGCTCCAGTTGTTGTTCCCCAGACGTCTGTCCCTTGAGACGCAATCCTGCTCCAGTTGTTGTTCCCCAGACGTCTGTCCCTTGAGACGCAATCCTGCTCCAGTTGTTGTTCCCCAGACGTCTGTCCCTTGAGACGCAATCCTGCTCCAGTTGTTGTTCCCCAGACGTCTGTCCCTTGAGACGCAATCCTGCTCCAGTTGTTGTTCCCCAGACGTCTGTCCCTTGAGACGCCATCCTGCTCCAGTTGTTGTTGCAACAAGCGATACATTAGAGTGCAACACGCGTGGAAATACAGTCCTACGGGCGTATCTGTACACAGCGAACAATAGAAGGTCTAAAGATCCGCCGGTATGTCCTTAGTTTCTATTATGCTATGTTTATGAGTGAAATTAAATACAATTTGTTTACCCCGCACTTTTGTATCCCCCCCCCCGGGCTCTCATCCGGCGGTAAAACTTGTATAACCCGCGGGTAATCCGGATTGCTAATTAACGTAGCGTGTTTTGAACATTCTAAACATTGAGTCAAGATTGGAAGCTTTTCTTAGTTGCTTCAACAACTTTTGATTCGCTACTACATTATTGTCTGCGTTCTACATTATTGCCTGCGTTTTAAAGTGCATTACATTAACATATTTACATAAACATGTGAATCATTTTTTGTTTATTGAAGATTGTGTCGTCTCGCCTCATCGTATACTGCACACTGCCGCCTTCAGTGTGGGTTGTCCTTTCCTAGATATTAATTTACGACTCCCTGAGTTGACAGAAGTTTACTTTCTATAATAAAATCTTACAGCGTTATGATGGCGTGGAGTTATAAAATACAAGTTTGATGACTTGGTTATCTAATATAACATTGGCTCTACATAGTCAATGTGTTATTTTCATATCATATAAGCTTAGGAACAAGTCCTAATTCTTTGTTAGCACAGTCACGTAAAGCTTGAATGCTGAATGATTCCATTGGCAAGGGAGGTAACATGAATGAAGGCGGTAACAGAGCAGGAAGATCCAACAGAAAGAGATTCATCGTTCTCGTGGTTGTTCTGATTGCCGCTACAGCAGTCGCTCTGACCGTGGGTCTAGTACTTCACTATCAGATCAATGACGAGGACGGCAAGGGAGAGAAGGATGTCACAACGAGCAGGATGGGGGTTTTGGTGGATTGCCTCCCCGAGTTGAGACGAAATGAGGAGAAGATGAGTGGGAAGGAAGACGAATGTCAGCGAAGAGGGTAAGTACGCTTTTAACTCATTACATCTTGTTGCGCTGATTAAGACGATCCATTGAAAGCCTATCTTTTTACTTGCCTACTTCATTAGCTAGGAATGAGTTAATAAGGAACCACTTGCCAAGTTTATCACACGACACCTAGGCAGGGTTGAAAATATATATTTCGACCAAAACTTTAAAAAAAAAAGAGCATTTTATAAAAAAAAAGGGGGTCGACCCTAACTCAACTTCATGGCTTATGTCTCCTCCAGCCGACATTCTAACCCATCTGCTAGGGAGGTGCTTATGACTATAGAAGATGTATTGTTTGTTTCAAACTTACTTTAAAGCGGTGACCTATAAAGGTCAACTTATACCACCACATCAGTCAAGCACAATTTCTTTCCCTTGTTCGAGATACCAAACAAAATAATAAATATACCAATAATTAATCAACTAATTGGTTAATTTAAAAAAAAAATTAATTCTTGTGCTGTCTGGTAAAATAAATAATTGTGCGAAATTTCAGCTTGATCCGAGATAGGATATCGGAGAAAAAACGTGTACAAACCCTTTACAAACCCTTGACCAGACAGGCGGACAGAGTGAGTTGATAGAAACTTTGTAATAAATTTAAAAGTTCTGTCTTTAGATCCATTCGCTAAACAGGTCAAGTTGTTGAAGTTGTTGCCAGGAGATACAAACATTCGAATGCAGCAAGATGGCCGATTTGATTTATTAATCTATAATTATAATAGGCCTACAAATTAGTAAATTTATCTACATATATATTATCTTGATCAAGTTCCAATGACATTTTTATCCTATTGAACTTTTGTAAAGACCACAGCGATAGACAATGGAATAGATCTATGAAAATCATTTCTAGACTGACAACTCTTAATTTTACAATAATATTGTCTCAATGATGATGTAAATTTGGATGCAAACTTTCTTTCTTGAACTTTGGTGAACTAATCAGGTTAGGATTAGAGTTAGGGTTTGTTTTTTCAACAAGGTTCAATACATTTCAGTATAACTAACTGGTAAGACGGGTTCGGGTTAGGTTAGTGGGAAAGATTGCACTGACTGTAATGCTAGTTCTAGTAGTTCAACTGTCTCAAGAATGGTGCTATACTTCTGACTTTGTTGTTCTAAGACAATTAAAGATAATCTAAGACATTCATAGATAATCTAAGACAGTCATAGATAATCTAAGACAGTCATAGATAATCTAAGACAGTCATAGATAATCTAAGACAGTCATAGATAATCTAAGACAGTCATAGAAGACAGTCATAGATAATCTAAGACAGTCATAGATAATCTAAGACAGCCATAGATAATCTAAGACAGTCATAGATAATCTAAGACAGTCATAGATAATCAAAGACAGCCATAGATAATCAAAGTGGCTGGCAGAAAGGACTACAAAAAACTTTATTTTGCTTAGGTGAAGAAGTCAAATTAATATTCTATTTATCTATTTAAAAACCTATATATCTTATTTTAATTGTTGATTTCTCTATGTTGAAGTAAAAAAGACTAGACTGTCACTCTATTACTTAAAATTTATTTCAAACCAAATAGGCAACTAATTACCGATAATGTACTCCTAATTAAAGATCAACTGACAAGCAGTGAGATATTGTTTAAATAAAGCTCATTTTTTTAGTTGGCAACAGTCAAGTTGGGCTTATCATAACAAGCAAAATATAAAAAAAACTTTAATTTACAACTATAGCTCTCAATAATGTTGAAGCTATTTCCCTCATTCGATATCGAACAAAATAATTTATTACCAGTATTGACCAGTAATCAATGCACTAATATTTTTTTTTTATTGATTCATGTCTTGTCTATGCCAATAAATAATTTTGCGAAGTTTCAACTTAATCCGAGAATGGGTGTGAGAGAAATAACGTGTACAGACTTTTTTACCAGACAACAGACAGAGTTGATAAAAGTTTTGTAAAAAATCTCCTATTACTTGTGTGATTTGTACTTAATATTTCCATCAGGAGGCTAAACACGAACCTAGACCTTTTATTTTGAGCAGGTGCCTCTGGAGAAAGCTCTCAGATAAAGGGGCGCCATGGTGTACATATCCTAGAAGCAGCGGCTACATCCTCAACGGCGCTATCAACGAGACCAACCAGAGCTACAGCGCCGAGCTGACTCGATCCCCCGCCGCACTGGCTTCATACCAGGAACCTGTTTACGATCTCCTCAGTGTCCACATCGAATGGCAGACTGAGAATCGGGTCAGGGTCAAGGTGAGGTGCAAAAGTACTGTTGACGGTCGTTGACTTATAGCTAGCTAAATATAACTTTTGATATAATAATATAGAATATAGACAAATTCAACTTGAGATGAAATGAAATAAACGTATGTTGAAACAAAACTAACAACACGTCTTTACAATCTGGCTTTCAGGTGTTGTCTGGCTTACTTAACACAGCTTACGACAGCGCCGCATATCTTGCATCATTGTACAAGATTAACATTAAATTAATGCTCTCTCTCTCTCTTTCTCTCTCTACAGCTAATAACAAATACTCCCTTACGATGTCACCTAGGAAACACACACATACATACACTACATAACAAAAGAGAAATAATAAAGATTTTGTCACGTGACATCCAGATCTACTATTGGCCACTGAAAGGAATTAACTCTTCTTTAAGCGGAGCAAAGTTTGTGGTACTCGAGCCCCCATCCATCCCATTCATCCCAGTGGCACAACAGGCCATGGAAGTCACATGGAGTTCACTGGTCTGCTTCAACACATCTTTCCGTTCCGATCTCTCTTTCGTTTTTCTTCTCCATGCCCGAACTCCTAGCTGTTGTAGATCTGCCTCTTCATCATCAAGCCATCATATTCGTGGTCTGCCTTTGAGGCGCCACATATGTATAGAATAAATCACTAATTGTATAATTGATATGCTCACTTTTTCAATGTGCAGATTACTCCCAAAAATGTGCAGCGTTGGGAGCTACCTGCTTCAATTCTCAACATTGAGTCAAGCAATGGATCGGTCAACAAAAATACTTCTTTGTATACAGTGACCTTCACAGATCGACCTTGGGGCGTCGCCATCACCAGGAAATCTTCCGGATCTGTCATGTGAGTTTAGGTCAATCTGTCAACGCTCAAAATGGCGAACTTGTAAAATAAAATCGAAACGAAATTACAAAACATAGTTCATCCAGACATTTTCGTAAGTATAACACAATTTTGTTGGCTAAAATATTTTCAATATGTTTGGCCTCCAAACGAACGTAAATGAGTAGGCATTAAAACAAGTCCGTTTAGTTTCGTAGATAATTTTAAAGTATTTTGTATTCCAGAAAATCCAATTCCTCGATTATGCAGCAGTGAGGTCAGGGTGAGTGCTGGAAGTTCCTTGGCGCCAAACATTTTCCTGCATTTTGAACCTCAAAAATTCTTTGTCCTGGCGTCAACAACGCCCTTTTCTGGTTGTAAGAATAGGTCATGACACTTATGTCAAAAACAACAACAAACAAACAAAACAAGACAAACACAAGCTAATTTTAAGAGTACCTGTATCAATTGGTGTGTACAATAATGTAATTATATTTGTAACAGATCTAGACTAACAATAAAAAGTATTTATAAAAATAAAAAAAAAGGGTAATTCGAACTCATGGTTCAAACTTTCTCAGGCTTCTCAAGCCAACACGGTAACCACTCTGCAAGTGGAGAGCCTAGAACTTTGAAAATTGTAAAGTTATTTATTGTTCTATAGTCTCGTCCTATTTTTCCTGTTGCGTTCTCTAAGATTCTTGTGTTGTCAGGTCAAAGAAATACTTATGGATGTCCCTGACTGTAAGAACACATCCAGCATGTTTTCTAACAAAACTTGAAACATTCCTGATCCTTACATAAATTGTTGTCTTTTTTTTCCCCCACAGTTTTAACTCCTCATTTCCTGGTATGCTACTATCTGACCAGTTCCTACAGTTGACCACAAGGCTGCCTAATGAGAATGTCTATGGGTTTGGTGAACATCGCCATGAGAGTTTTAAGCACGACATGAACTGGAGACTGTGGTCAATGTTTACAAGAGATTCAGGGCCCAATGTAAGATTGCAAAGATTACAATCTGGGTCTAAAGTAAAGTCTTATGGGCTAGGTTCTGGGTCCAACATAAGATCTTAGGGGCTAGGATCTAGGTCCAACATAAGATCGTAGAGATTAGAATCTGGCCCCAACATAAGATCTTAGGGGCCATGTTCTTATCTTCGTATCTTATATAATACAGACATTACTTCAAAAAAAAAGATGATTACGTCCTACGCGTCATGCATTCAGTCATGCATATTAACCAATGACTTCAATTCTGCCAAGTCACTGGTTTTCCTGGCTAGCTCAGGCAACCCATTCCAGGCTCTAATAGCACTAGGGAAGAAGGAGCATTTGTACAGATTTGTCCTAGCATATGGAACGAGGAGTGTGCCTTTATCTTTGTGTCTTTCTGAGTATTTTATTAAATTTTGTTTTTGTATTTGAAGATTATGGTTCACTGTTTTATGTATAATTGCTACTTTAGTTTTGAGTCTTCTACCCTGAAGGCTTTCTAAATTTAGTGATTTTACTAAAAGTGTTACTCTAGTCAAATGTGAATATTCGTTTGTTATGAACCTCACTGCTCTATTTTGTTTCTTAATGTTTTCTTGAGTTAAGGGTCCCAAACAGAGGATACATATTCGATTATTAGCCTAACCAAGGTTAAATAACATTTTAGTTTAATGTTCTTATTTGATTTATAAAAATTTCTTTTAATAAACCCTAATGCTTTGTTTGATTTTTTGATAGTTTCATCAATATGTGGATTCCTTGACAGTTTTATTATAACACCTAGATATTTTGCGTTTTTAGTCCGTGTTACTGGTTTACCATCTTATATATATGAATAAGATAAGTGGAATTAATTTGTTTTAGTTTTTTGTTACTCGTAATAACTGACATTTTCTGGGTGGAAAGACATGCTCCAATTTGATTTCCATTTCTGTAAGTCATCTAATTCTCTTTGTAAAATTTCTGTATCTTGTGTTGTTTTTATTGTTCTATATATTATGCAATCGTCTGTGAATAATTTGACTTTTGTTCCTGAACTAATGCAATTTGGTAAATCGTTTATGTAAATTAAAAATAGCAGTGAACCTAAGACTGTTCCTTGAGGTACACCTGAGTTTACTGTTATTGGTGTTGATTTAGAGCTATTTATTATTACAGTTTGTTCTCTCCCTATCTAAAAATATCCAACACACTGATGCAATGGACCATCAATGCCAAAATATTTTAATTTTTTAAGCAAACTATGGTGGTGAACTTTATCAAAAGCCTTGAAAAAATCTAGTAAGATAGCATCTATTTGCTCACTGTTATCTAAACCTATTGAAGAAAAAAAACGCGTTTAACCAAATTAAAATGTATAAGGTTATTATCAGAAAGAAGTCATGCTATTTGTTTGTATTGTCATAACCTTCAATGTATGCATATTTATTTTTTTGATTGTCTAACCGCGCGACTCTAACCCTAAGTCTAATCACCTTTCGTTCTTAGTCTGACTGGAACCTGTACGGACAGCACCCAGTGTATATGAATGTTGAAGATGATGGTCAAGCAAATATGGTGCTACTGAAGAATACCAACGCTATGGGTGCGTTTTATATATTATATAATGTCAAGATACTGCTATTTTTAGTATGTTATATGGCCTATTGTTTTTGTTATATCAATATTACCTGAATTTGTGTGTGTGTGATGTTATTTATGTGTGTGTAATGTTAGCTGTTGATTCTGCAGACATTATGGGTGACCTATTGACTCTACACAGTCATGGTTTGACCTGATCTCTTGACTCTACACACTCATGGTTTGACCTGATCTCTTGACTCTACACACTCATGGTTTGACTTGATCTCTTGACTCTACACTCATGGTTTGACCTGATCTCTTGACTCTACAGACTCATGGTTTGACCTGATCTCTTGACTCTACAGACTCATGGTTTGACCTGATCTCTTGACTCTACTGACTCATGGTTTGACCTGATCTCTTGACTCTACACTCATGGTTTGACCTGATCTCTTGACTCTACTGACTCATGGTTTGACCTGATCTCTTGACTCTACTGACTCATGGTTTGACCTGATCTCTTGACTCTACAGACTCCTGGTTTGACTTGCTTGACTCTACACACTCATGGTTTGACCTGATCTCTTGACTCTACACACTCATGGTTTGACTTGATCTCTTGACTCTACACTCATGGTTTGACCTGATCTCTTGACTCTACAGACTCATGGTTTGACCTGATCTCTTGACTCTACACACTCATGGTTTGATTTGATCTCTTGACTCTACAGACTCATGGTTTCACTTGATCTCTTGACTCTACAGACTCTTTGTGTGACCTGATCTCGTAACAAGACTCTTACTGTAATGCGATCTTTGACTCTAATTACTCATGGTGTGACTCAATCTATTGACTCTACAGACTCATGGTTTGACTAGATTTCTTCACTCTGCTGACTCTTATTGTGATGCCTTGAATTGACTCTATGTGTTCGTTGAGTGACCAATTAATACTACACATTCTTCGTGTGAATTGATCTGTTTAACTCTACTGAATGTTTGTGTGACTCTAAACTATTGACTAGCCAGTCTCATGGAGTGAGGTCAATTTTTTTTTACTTTTAGGCTCTTGATCAACAATCGGGTCTATGAGAAAATAAATATTGACTACTATCTAATCAGCATAACACAGTGATGCCCGAGGGCCAGATCAGGCCCATGACGAGGTTCTATTCGGCCCTTCAAAACATCGGCACAAAGTGTAGAAAGAAAGAAGAAAATGAGTCGGTGGTAACTCTTGCTACCATGTTGCTCATATTTTGAATAGAGACATGAAGCTATTTCCCGACGCGT